>NW_027362809.1:7115000-8485000 GCF_046119375.1 Phyllobates terribilis | reverse complement strand
CTGTCAGAGCTTCAACTGAGTGTGATCCGATTCTCTCGCAGCACAGATATGGAGAAGATGGAGAACTTAATTTCTCCATCTTCTCCATAGTCTCTGTGAGTGTTCATCGGACTGCACTTGGATGACATCCGAGTGCAGTCCAATGTTTTACGTGCACCCATAGACTTGTATGGGTGCACATGGTCCGAATATCGAATGAGATTATTTTCTCATGCCAATAATCGCACTGTCCCATAGTATAACATAGGACCGAGTCCTATCCGATAAAACCTAACATAGCATTCGGCCGTGTTATACGACAGTGTGAGCGAGCCCTTAGAGTCAAGGAATATTTACATGCAGATGATGATATTACTCTCCAAGTGTATATTTTTTTAGGCGCGTTCATAGTAAATGCTTTGCATTTTTGACATGTGATCAACTAAAGAACAAGAAAGATTTAGGACCTCCCCTATAGAGAAACGGAAAATAGTTTGGAGGACTTGCATGTCCTTTTTTATTTATTATGAGAAAATCATAAAAGATCCCGTTTTTTAACAATGCTGTGACTTTCTGCTGAGGGAGAGGGAGAGAGCTGCCATATTCAGAGTCTGTAATAAGACCTGCTGACAAAAGTGTTGAAGATACAGTCTAATGTGAATTAACAATGAAAAAAAGTTAATTTAACAAATGGCTTGTATTTTTTTTAATACAAACTTTTTTGTCTTTACAGCTCCTTTAAAGGGAATCTGTCATCAGGTTTTTGCCACCTAATCTGAGAGCAGCATAATGTAGGGTTAGAGGCACTGATTCCAGTAATGTGTCACTTACTGGGCTGCTTAGTGTTGTTTTGATAAAATCATTGATTTGTCAGAAGGTAATTATCACTAGATGACTAGTAAGTTCTGTAGGACCCCACCCCCATCACTGATCAGTAGATTTCTGTGTACACTGAGCATGGGCAGAAAGCTGCCAATCAGTGGTGTGGGTGAGCGCAGCATTCAGAGAGCTGCTAGATCTGCAGCAGATAAAACGGTGATTTTCTCAAAATGACAACAAGCAGCTGAAAAAGTGACACATCGCTGGAATCAGGGTATCTGCCCCAATATTGTGCTGCTCTCAGATGAGGCAGCACAATTAATATTATGCCAAATTAATTTCCTGTGAACTATCACATGATCTATCACAGGGGATCATGTGACATGTCACGTGATACATCAGGTGGGGGAGGGGGGGCCCGCGCCTTCTAAACGGCCCGGGGCCCTTGCTACTCTTAATCCACCCCTGACTGTATCGGAAGGATTTTCAGATTTCTTGTCCCTATTGATGTAATATTAATACTTCCTTCCTTCTTGGAGATAGTTTTCACATTTCCCTCCATACAAGATGAGAAGAATGCAGAAACAACTTATTTTTCTGACATAACTTGGAAACAAATTTTGTTCGAGCTTATTGGAGTCACCAAGTCATGTATCGTGGGCACATTCTCAACTCTGGCATAACATGTGTTATGATTATGGAAACACGAGTTATAAATGACTTTATCCTGTCCAGGTAGACACATTACCTTACAAACTAAATGTAAGTATGAAGAAATGTCTAATTGTTTAGTGTTTGTACCATCAAATGCAAAATCTGTGTACTGTAATAGATAATATAGTAATTGTGTATTACTAACAGGAATGCCCAGAACAGTAATAGGAACCATGGTTTCTTCTCTTCCTGATATTGGGATTAGTGATGTTCCTATACAAATGTTCTGTTCACATCCTAACCACTTATTTACCCACAAATCTGTGTGATTTAACGCAAAATTATATTCTGTAGGCAAATTTCACATTATTCCTAAAGGTGTAATTCCACTTTGCAATGCCTGTGCAATCATTTTCAGATTGGTGGAGTATTCAATCTGAATTTCTAGACATGCTCTGGCCATTGGGATTCCTGTTCACTTTCTATTAGAGCTAAAGTAGCATCTTGTAGATGTGACACTGAAGATCACAGCACAGCAGCAGTGTTCAAAACCATCTTCTCAAGGAGTTGATTCAAACTTTTCTGAATTTTTACCCCTTTACCTCCAATATACCCAATATTTTCTAAATCTGATTTAAGTGTATGTATGTCCATAGTGTTAATTAAACTCCCCACTGTTCCTAATCCCCCCAAAATACCTTCTAATATCCCCTCTTACTTCTAACCTGTATTGATGTTCTTCTCCCAAACCGTTGTTCTATTCCCATCTCCATGTTAATGAGATGTGATTGACACTGGGGATATCTGGATGAGATTTTCCAACTAGACATGTTAAAAGTCCAGACCATAGTCATCAACACTCCATCCCTTAATAGAGGTTTAGATTGGAATTGATTGATTTGGAAAGGAGTAGATGGTTGAAACCTTGTCTGTGTACATACATTATCTACTGCTGACCAAACATTTACATTGTTTGTAATTATTTTTAGTTAAAACGCAACACTGATAAAGTCCAGAATCCTTAGGAGATGGATTCTCTAGAGAAAAAACAAAATTCTTATCCAACCATCTCACATTCCCGTATTGACTTCTATGTATAACATTTGTTGGACCATTTGAAAAACTTCCCAAAAATATTTTGTTTCTGGTCCATGTTAACAAAGACTCGGGAGGTAACTCTAACCTTGTGTTGCATTTCAATAAAAGAGGAGACATATTTTCTTGACTATGTTCTGCTTGTGGTGCAACCCTTACTTCTGGAGCGATAGTATTTGTTACTGTAAAAACTACAGATACTTGTACTTGTACTGATTCTCTGGTTATCTGGAAATTCCATGTTTTTACCTAATCTTCATCTCCTTCTGTAATAGAAAGTAATGAATGATCCAAAATTTTCCCAAAAAGTTGTGTCTTTAACACAATCTCTGTTTCGGATGTTCTAACTTTCCCTTTTGTGATCATATCATTAGTAATATCACCCGACCACACAGCTTTCTCTTCACCTCTTATCTCTATATTCCAGTATAACACATCTGTAGGATTGCATTCCCATGTGCCTGTCTTATTATTATGTATATAATCTCCTTGTAACTGTGTAAATTTAGACTTAGGTCCTGTGGCATCATGTAATATTATGGCAGTGTTGTGTATGAAGTGTAGTTCAATGCAGCATTTTACACCATAACCCATGCAAATGTTTCCATTAATATCTACTGAATCATCCAGTATGATAACAACAAAAGAAAGAATTTTCCTGACAGGCCAATACATAACTGACCCCTCCGACTCACAATACATGAACACCTACAAAGAACCACTAAGAGTCATAGGAGGTCAACAACACATATTTAGACAAAATCTGATTTTATTCGTAGACGAACACAAACATTTTAAAATACATCATATAGAACCCTGCCCAGTGGCATGGGCTCAGAACAAGGGAAAAATTTTCCACACAATAATACAGAGGTATCAGTAAGGCTCGCAGAAAGGCTAATTGGAAGACTCACAGGTAATGCATTAATGTAACATAGTAGCAAAAATGGAGGAAAGCAGCCTTTACTTCCCTTGAGAAAGGTGCCTGCTGGCACCGAAACGTGCGTTGGGGCAGGACAAGATCTCTGGCGTGGCCAAGGAACCATACAGGGTGATTACACACAGCCCAGCCTCATCTCATCCCAATGTGGATTGGGTGACAATGAGGAAGAGGAGGAGGAAGAACAGGAGCTAGTTTCATGCGCTATAGATGGTACTACCTGCACAACTGTCATACCGTCTGTTCAGCGTGCAGCCTGAGGACAGGGAGGAGGAGGAGGATAGCATGGTCAGTCGTCCTCTTGGTGAGGACACGGAAGTCTTGCCTGTTAGCAGTCTGGCACGCGTGGCTGAGTTTATGTTACGCTGCCTTTCCCGTGACCCTCAGGTTCTCAAAATTTTGGGTGACAGTCATTACTGGTTGCTGACACTTCTAGACCCACACTACAAGGAGAACTTTATATCTCTTATTCCTGAGGCGGACAGGTCTAAAAATGGGGCAGTACAAGAAGTCACTTGTTGCGGAACTATTAAAAAAATTCCCATCTGAAAACGCTGGTGGCAGAGGGCACAGTTCATTGTACAACCAAGGAGTAAAGTCGAGAGAGACACAACTCCAATCCAGCAGAGGCAGGGGAACACTGTCAAAGTTCTGGGAGAGTTTTCTCAGCCCCTCCCATCGCACAGGCCCTGAGGCGCGGGGTACTCTCACAAGGAGTGCAAAGTTTGGGAAGATGCTGAGGGAGTAACTTGCCGACCGTACCAACGTCCTCTGTGATTCCTCTGTGCCTTATAATTATTGGGTATCCAAGCTGGACACGTGGAATGAACTGGCTCTCTACGCCTTGGAGGTCCTGGCCTGCCCTGCCGCCAGCGTTTTATCAGAGCGAGTTTTTAGTGCCGCTGGTGGAATTATAACAGTAAGCGCATCCGCCTGTTAACTGAAAATGCTCACAGGCTGACTCTTATAAAAATGAACAAGGGCTGGATTGGGCCAGACTTCTCAACACCACCGAATGATAGCAGCGTAACAAACTCAAATCCAGTGTCTTTTTTTGGGAGGTGTATTCCCATGCACCTTTTCACACCCACACATGGGTATACGCTTCCTGATTTTGGCTATTTGCTCTTGTCCTCCTCCTTCTCCTCATCCTCATCCTCCACCACCATATCATCAGGGTGACCATGGTCTGTGATGCAACACCCACATAATTTTTTAAAGGGTGTTTATAATGCCCATAAAAAATTTTTTTAGACAGTATGTTCATGTATACCCCCTAGGGGTAGATGTTTGTCAGCCCATACACTTAGTGCATGAGCATTACAAGTATAGGAGACCTGCTCCTTTCTAATGGGAATATTTTTTTATGAGGCCCTCCTCCATGTCTTTTCCAAGGTGCATTGGAGTGCCTACCAATTTTTGTCAGCCCTTGCATTCACTGCATAGGCCAACACTATGGGAGACTTACTTCCTAATAATGGGAACATTGTTTTCAGGAGGCCCTCCTCTAAGTCTCTTCAAAGGGGTATTGGGGTGCATCCAAATTTTCAAAGGGGTATTGAGGTGCGTCCAAATTTTGGCCAGCCCTGCCACTCACTGCATATGCAATAACAGTAGAGGAGACCAACTCTTTAGTAATGGGAACAACAAAGCATAGCCGGCTGATGGCTCTCTAACAATAGTGAGGGCCGACTGCTGGTCCTTTAAGAATAGTAAAGGCCACCAGATGGCCCTATAAAAATAGGCTTTGTGACTTTCAGAGTCCCCAGAATCCATTTTGATCTGTTTTTGTATGTTTTATTGTGAGTTCGTAAAAGTGGCATAATACCTCTGACAACGTTGTTGACAGCAGTGACCTAGGAGTCAGAAACGCTTCCAGGGGTCTTCCCCATGCTTTTCTCATGTCATTTGAGCACTGTTCCCATCGATTTGGACAATTTTTAGGCCCTCTGCAGACAGCCGGGGGGAGCCGCCTAAAAAATGCTCAAATTTCACATAGACTTACATTGGGCTCGTTGCTCGGGTCGAGCACCTGAGTATTCCAATTTGCTTGACCCGAGCATCGAGCACCCGAGCATTTTAGTGCTCGCCCATCACTAGCTGTAAGCCATAATCATGAACATTAACAGAAATAAACACTTGAAATAGATCACTCTGTTTGTAATGACTCTATATAATATATGAGTTTCACTTTTTGTATTGAAGAACTGAAATAAATTAACTTTTTGATGATATTCTAATTTAGTGAGATGCACCTGTATTTCTTATCTAAAAGAGAAAAAACATACAAATACTTCAAGTGCAACAAACCACTTCACAGAGTTTCATGTAGGAAGCTTGAACACTTTTTCCTTCTATGAATTTGTTAGGGTTAATAGACGTAGACAAGGAGAGAATTGGAGGAAAACACTGCTTAAAAATGAAGAGCTATGGATCATGAAATTCACCACAAGGATTACATTTTTGCAGAGATCTAATGTATATCTGTTTAATATAATTATTTCTATTGTCTATACAGCCTTTTCATGCATTCTCCAATAAGGTTTATATGTTTAATATTCACATATCTTTGCATATTTTTAATTAAGTGATGTCCTGGGAGGGTAGAGATTAGTGGTTTTATATCTGTATGGCAAACTGTGATAAGGTACAATTAAGACCAGTTGGTCGAAACGCGTCAGCGATATTTCACCCTCCTGCCGTGGAGATATTTTAAATGGATTTCAAATGAAAAGGAATGATTTTACTGGAGACTTCAGGACTTTTTTCATGGTATTATAGTATGAGCCCTAGCTGACGGGGTTTCGGAAAATTCGGAATCTCATGCGACGGTGGATATATAACAGTGGTGAGCCAAATCTGTTCTTTCCTTTTGATATATAGGCAGTGATTGGCTACAGCAATGATGCAAACTGTCGATGTGACGTCCACACTGCAACCAAAATACTTAGAGCTGGTGCTTGAATTGAGGAGGGTGAGTATCTGCTTTGTTAGTTATTTTAGGTATTTTAGAGCACTTTGGGTCCACATTCCTAACAGTGGAAAATGTCTTTAATGAATAATTCCAGTATGTACTGTATACTGAATGTAAATGCCCTGTAACCTGCATCTCCCGAGCTATTACACAACTTTCACCACCAACATTCCCTAACTATAGACATAATACCATAAATAAAGGAGCAAATTTTCTAATCTCCGGTAACTCATCGAAATATTACATGGGAGAAGCCAGTGTGTAATGTAGACAATATTAATAAGTAAGAAAATTAATCGCAAACTACATTACAGGTTGTATCCTGTGACGTGATATCTACTGGCTGTATAGGTCTGTGCACCAAATCCCAGATGGCAACTTTTATCTCCTTCTGGTTTACTTTAGAAGATACAAAGTGGTATCATTGGATGCAATGGGAGGCAGCATGTATGTGTAAAGACCACCAAAGACATAGCTAATATACAATAATCCATATAATACATATACTATATTCAAAAACGACACCATGTAAGACCCTCCAGACATCCAGCCCAGCCATGTTCATGCATCCTACTTCTCTTATACTGTGTTATAAAAGTAAATTCTATGACTAGAAATATAAGGTTCTCATTCATTATGCATATATTACATGTTTACATCATAATGGTTCAGTGGTCACAATAGTCATGATGGGCTCCCACCAGAGCTTTGTGACATCATAATGCTTTCTATGACATCACATGGTTCTAAAATAGAGTTCAGCCAACATTTGGGTCACTGTTCAACTAGCGATTGCTGGGAACGGTTGCGCGTCTATTGACACTGCGATATTCTTGAAATGGGGTCCTCTAAAAAAAACAAAGAAGGCCCCAAATCAGAAGGAGAGAGGAAAAGATATAGAGATGGGTCAATGTCAATTGGCCCTGAAAAAAAAAGACCATGTCCCGAGGAAATACATGGGGATATGAAGGAAAATGAGAATGGGTCTAAATCACCAAGACTCTCAAATAAAAGACCATGTTCTGAAGAGCATCATGGAGACCAAAAGATGCACAGAGATGGGTGTAAATCACCAGAACCCAAACGCAAAAGACCATGTCCTGAAAAGGTACATGGTAAAGACCTCAGTAAAGGAGGTGAAAAGAGAAAGAGGGGAGAAGAAGATGGCTCGTGTGGGTCCGTAAAAAGGCCTAAAAATAGCGGTTCAAAGGCCAGGGAGGAAGAGGAACCAAGGCCAGGTAGGACGAAAAGTCTTTCTAAAAAGGCACTTATAAATCATAGATACATTTATTATAGAGCTGTAATTGGAGATGATACAAATAGAGAAATCAGCAAACCTTTTTTTTCAATTCATTCATCTTTAGTTGCAATTCCTATTAATATGAAAGCCGCCATCTTCAAAACCTTTCTCAATATCAACGTCTGTAGTTTATTATTACATATGCACACATTCAGGAGTTTCAACTGAAAATTCTGCTGCAAATCCTGATGTGTTCCCAGGAAAAACGCTGCGTAAAATACACATGTTTTTGCCAGGTTTCTCTTGAGCTTTTGTCAAGATTTTTATGTTTTTTTATTGTGGATTTTTCCCCTCTCATTATTGTGTGGGAAATCTGCAGCAAAAATGCTGAAAGAAAGAACTGCACAGAAAAAAAGACCACAAAAAAGCGATGTGTGCACATACACTTAAGCAGTTTTTGTAAATTCTGCTCAACAGTCCCTTAAAATGTGTGCCTTCTATTATTCATTGTATCTTCCTGTAATAATTATTTCTATATAAACCAATAATGTGTTATTTTATCCCATTAGGACCGAGCACTGCCCCTCAGACCTGCCCTACAGACGGAAACCGTATTTCTATCAACAGGTTTACGTTTCATAGGAAGATTGGCCAAGGTGCTTTTGGAAAAGTAAGTTGCTACATTATATAATATAAAAATAAATCTAAAGCTGAAGCTATCACTGAATCATCCATGCTACTGACACGCCACCTCTCTGTCCTATATAGGTCTTTCTAGCATCTGATAACATCACCAAGAAGAAGCTGGCGCTAAAGATTGTGACCAAAGGAGTTTCAGCTGCAGCAGAAGAACAACTCCTGATGGAAAAGAAGCTCCTTCAGCTGACGCCTGGAAGTCCTTTCTTGGTGAATAGCTGCATAACTTTCCAAACTAAGGTAAAACCATCAATGTTTTTAAACATTTTCTAGGTTATCTAACCAGGGTTCCCCAACTCCAGTCCTCAAGACCCACGAACAGGTCATATTTTCAGGATTTCCTTAGTATTACACAGGTGATGGAATTATTGCCTCTGCAGGTGATGCAATGATCACCTGTGCAATACTAAGGAAATCCTGAAAACATGGCCTGTTGGTGGGCCTTGAGGACTGGAATTGGGGAACCCTGATCTAAACAATATGTACAATGAATGTGAATGACTCTTTGTTCTCCATCTTCTTGTAGAAGCACTCGTGTTTTGCCATGGACTATGCTTCTGGAGGAGACCTGAAGAGCCTCCTAGAAAAACAAGGATGTTTCCCACTTAGCAGTGCAAAGTAAGCACAAAGGTTTTATAACTATATTCTAGACTGATTTTGATGACCATATTCCTAATAACATTACCATATCCATCTATGCCCCCACTAACAAGGGTGATTTTACCACAGAAGCAGTCCGTTGTTGAAGAAGGGGGCTCTATCCAAATTTGGACCATCCTGTGCGATCATTGCTGTGGAGTCCCTAATTTTCTATATATAACATTGCCCATTAAATGTAGGCACTCATAACATTGTTAATAACTCTGTTCCCCCAGCATCCGATTTCATACATCATATGTGACGTCTTCTCTAATATCCAAGACTTACATTTTTTCTTATTCCTTCCCCAACAGATTCTATGCGGCTGAGATAACATCAGGCCTCCAGTTCCTGCACTCAAAGGGCTTCATTCATCGGTAAATCCATTTCTTCACCTTCATGCACAAGTTCTGCTGTAATATGGTCACATCTCTGTGCTTCTCCTCAGCAGAACACTGAATATAGAAGAACAGTAGATGATCATGATTTACACATTCAGTCACTTACGTGTTATATATACTATAGACTGTGTATACTCATACATGTTCCATGAAAAATATCTTTACCTTTCTTTACACAGAGACTTAAAAACAGCTAATATTCTGATTGACGGCTCTGGTCATCTAAAAATTGCAGATTTTGGGCTGGCCGTCAATAGAATGGATGGAGTATCTGGAAAAGTAGGAACACCGGGCTACATGGCTCCAGAGGTGAGTGTCTGGATAGTAATTTCATAGACTATAGTGGGATTGATAGAGACAGGACATTGGAGGATTCAATAGTCTCCATTCATCGGGAATACTAATTGGAGCTTCATGAATCTAAACTTACAAAGCGTTGTTATTGTCTATAGCATGTAATGAAGTCTTCCCTTCTTCTTCACAGGTCATTGCAAGGAAGAAGTACAATGCAGCTGCTGACTGGTTCTCTTTGGGCATCATCCTGTACAAGATGGTGACAGGAGATAAAAAGTCCTATCAGAATTCGTCAGAAGTACCCACATATAATCTGGACTCTGACTTGAAAAATATCATTGAGGAGGTGAGGTGGAGCAGATGCTTAGTTCTTAGAACAGGGATGTTATACAGAAAGATGGCAGTAAGAGAGATTGTTGTAAACTCAAGCCTCTATGGTGATGCCCCATAACAATGGTCGCCAAAGAATGAGTAGAACTAAAGAGAAGAAAAACTGTAATTTATGACGGTGGCATGGAAGGATATTATCACTACTATGGGGGCACCCAGGAGGGCATCACACAGAGATATAGAACTTGCACAGGAGTGAGAAGGCATCACATATAGTGACACCTTTATATTTTATATCCAGATACTAATATAGATTTTGTTCTTCTTTACAGCTACTGTGTGAGGACCCAAGCAGACGACTGGGAATAAATGGCTGCATTAGACAACATCCCTTCTTCCAGCACATAAATTGGGAGGATCTGGAAGCCCTTAAAGTACCACCACCGTTTTTACCAGGCACTGTAAGTACATAAGCCCCATTTACCCAATTTGGTCTCACCAAATTTCTGGTGTAAAACACTATGAAAGGTAACATAAGTGTCCCAACCACATCCGCCAAAGTGAATAACGCATGGCTGTGGCAAGGTGTGGCAATGCCAGCCCAATAAATTCTTCAAAACTTATGCCAATTTAGTGGTGCAACTTATGACAGAAAAGTACCTGAGTCCCTGCCAGGAGTAAGATTTCTGTTATGTGGCAGGAAGGTGCACACTAGTGATAAGATGAGTCTAAGTCATTAATTGGCATGTTCTTCTTAATAAATTAGGCGCATCTTACTCCATCTCGCCCCTTCAGTAAGACTTTTGTGAACTACGCGTTAATGATTAGGCCCATAGTCGTTTGCAGTTATGACTCATGTAAAATGTTTAAATGTTGAGCAGCAACAGAAACCATTCTGATATATGATATTTTCCATCTACAGCCATCAGAACAGAAGCCTGTACTCCAGACCCCTCAGAACTAGTTATGCTGGCAGCCAGGGAAAGCCAAGTTCTGCCCCAGGAACTCCATAGACCATTTATGAGATTACAGCACAGCTCTCAATGATTCATTCCCTGCAATACTAAAATGACTTTCCACAGCGTCCCTATCTCGTGTTCCTATGAAGAACACCTTCTCAGGACTCATGCAACCTGTAATACGAGGAATAGTGGACTTAATACCGGATGTGACTTGAAGCCTTTGAAAACCCATGATGGTCCCTGAGCAGAAAAAAGGGAAGCTTGCTCAAACCTCTATTGGGAGTTTTCAAGGCTAAACCTGGATGTGACTTATCTCTATGGGTTAATAACTTTCTGTAAGAAAAAAGTCAATCTTCAGGTTCTCCTCCAAATATGACAGTGGGCACACTTTAGAGATCTTCATAGACAGGACATGGATAAATCCAGGGAGTAATTCCGATTGCCAAATTTGGAGTCAGGAAGGAATTTTTTTCCCCTATATGAGGACAATTACCTCACACATAATTTATAGGGGTTTTTCTTTCGCCTTCCTCTGGATCAATAATGGGTTGAATTTAAAAAACTTTATTCACCCTCAATACCCATTTACCTAAGTCTGCAGAAGAGCTGTGAACTGAAGAGAAAGCTTGGAAAGTTAACCTGAAGACTACTCACCCAACTTATGACAAACTTTACCGGATTTGACTTCACAAATTGTGGTGACCCTTCACCATGCTGCTGGTGAACATCCTGGCATTTTCTGCTATCAACATCAATACCATCGAATGCCCCTATAAAACATCTACAAGTAGCCACAATGAAAATGCTACTATCAAACTACATGTCTTAAAGTTCTTTATTAATGTTTGACATAGAGAAATCTTTCTCCCAGATTAAAACAAAACTAGAAGTGACAGCTCTTTCCTATCAAACAGTACATTGGGCTGACACCACCGATCATTTAAATAAGTTATCCAAACTTTTTTTTCTCTATGGGGCTAAGCACTTATCTGAGGAGAGTTGCGAACCACCCGCCTGTTCTGCCATACAACGCTCTCTCCCGGCACATGGCAGTAATTCTCCTGCTTTTTCTGATTTCACCTTGACACAACAATTCTTTGTCGTCTGCTCTGCTTTTTCCAGGGGGCGTCACTACCGGTGTCATGTTGATTGACAGCTGGATCCCGCCTGCCCAACATTGGGGGAGCTGGTGTCAATCAACATGATATCAGCAGGGGGCTAAATTATATGAATTATGATACAACTGACATATAATATAAGTTATATATTACACTATTTTTGGTATTTGTATCTGATAACAAGACCAAACAATTTACTAATAGTATTTAAGGTGTAGGCGGCCGACAGGGAAGATATTGGACGGAGTGAACATCTGTCCCTGAAAGTTAAGCTGGGCAAAATATTAAAAGCCGAGTAGTGCTGGTCGGTGCAGCAGCTTAGCTGCTGAGCCGTTTTATTTATGGTAGCTCCAGGCCGGTTTTTATTGGAGTGATGAGTAGGATTTGACAGTAGGACTCATCACTCCCACTCCCGCTCCAGTACAGATAGTGCTGGAGGCTTATGCAGCTCAGCTGAGAGAGGTTGTCTTATTACTGACACAGAAAAGGAAAAACTTTCATTGGGGTCACAGCCTCCAGACTGACAGGAGGTGTTCCTGAGGAGGAAATGCATGGCGGTTAAATGTGCTAAACCGGAGTTGCTGAAAAGCCAGGTCCGCATACAGTCAGAGGTATGGTACGTTAGTTAGCGCCTAGCCGGGCAACACTTTGTTGTTTTTTGGTTGCTTTATTGTTTTGCTGCATTTTGGCTGAAAATAAAAGCCCCACGTTTTCTTTATATGGACTGTTGGTGACTATGTCACTGCCAAGCCGCCCTGCAATGCCCTTAGGTCGTTATAAAGGGTTTAGGTTAGATATGAGCTAATCAAATTGCTTCAAATCACATCCATGTCAAATTTTATGAAATTTGCAGGTCCCAGCGATTCAGTTTGTTCAAATCACTTAAAATATTCCCTTCATCATTTTACACAAAGCAGATAATTGCATCAGTCAGCAAAGGCCCACATAATCTCAGGTGAGTGTACGCAGGCTTCCCCATAATGATTTGCAGAAATCACGTCAAATGGTATAGTGCAGCCAGTCAGGAGGGATTTTCGTATCCTGTAAAAAAGACGAGGCTGGAAATGCAGCAGACATTTTATGGCAAGTCAGGATAGAGAGAGGGTGGCTCACAGCTCTGCAAAGGAGATGTCACGGGTGTGTCAGAAGTGACAAACAGTCTCCCTGCAGTTGGTTGCAGGAGATCTCTTCGTTTGGCATTACAGACAACTTCTTAGAAGCTGTATCTCTAGGACCCAGCGGCTACCTTCCTCTGCCTAATTAACACCCTGGCCTGGGTGTATAAATACCTGCTGTGTGCCAGAGGGATGTGCCGGCGATATTCTTTACCCCTTGCGAAGGCTTGAGCAAGAGCAGTGCTTCTTCCTCTCTGGTGCTAAAGGATGTGTGCGCATTTGTCTGGAGTCGACTAAAGCTAAGCAATTTTCCCTTGTTTGTTCCCCCTTGTGTCTTTAGTGTTAGGTGAGGATCGACTAGTGCTCATCCCCTCCCTTCCCTAGCCTGAGCCTAACGCTAGGGAAAGACAGGGCAAGGTACGTGTGCGGAGAATGGTGAAGAACCAATATAGGGACATTAGTGGAGACAGGGTGACACTAGATCAGCCAAGGAGGTCTCCACTCCCCCCTTTCCCTAGAGTCTGGGCTCCCTTTTCCTCTTCACTTTGTGTTGCACTTTGACTTTCCCACATCTTGCGTGACATTATCGCCGGCCGAGCACATTTTGAAAAGGAAAAAAAAAAAACTGAGACTTTGTTACTTTTTTTTCTCTGTGTGTGGACCTATTTTTTTCCTTTCTCCCTTGGTATGGGTTCAGCTGCAGAGCTCGCAGAGTGGCTGCGCAGTCTGTCTCTGGAGGTGAATGACCTCCGCTGTGAGGTTCAGCAGCAGCATCAGCGACTACAGATCGCCAATGTGGGGGTCTCTACAGGTAGGCCTGTCAAGCCTGAACTCGAGGTTGCCCTCCTCGAGAGGTTTTCAGGAGTTATGGACAAGTTTTTTGGTTTCAAGGAGACCTGCAAACTGTATTTTAAACTTGGTCCTTACTCTTCCGTAAATGAGGAGCAACGGGTTGGAATTGTGATCTCTCTACTGCAGGCAGATCCTCAGCCATGGGCGTTTTCTTTACCGCAGGACTTGGTTTGTCTCCAGTCTGTGGAGGGGTTTTTCAGGGCTCTGGCCCTCAACTATGATGATCCTGACCAAGTCTCCTTGGCTGAGTCTAGGCTACACCACCTTCAGCATGGAAGCGGTCAATGGAGACGTACAGTTTGGAATTCCGTAGATGGGCAACGGATTCCAAATGGAATGACTCAGCCTTTAGAAGTCAATTTTGTAAGGGTCTTACTGAAAGGTTGAAAGATGCCTTGGCAGTATATGAAACCCCTCAGTCCTTGGAGGCTGCCATGTCGTTGGCCATACGTCTTGATAAATGCCTTTGGGATAGACGGGTGAGACCACCTTCTCTGGGGCCTTCTTGTCGGGGTCGTGTACCTCTTCCAGGGGAGCGGTCTGGGGGTGAACCAGTACTTGGGGAGGTGAAGGAACCCATGCAATTAGGGGGTGTCTCTGCATCATACATCTCCCCGGAGATTCTCAAGAAAAAAAGCGTATTTTTTTTTTGTGGAAAAAAGGGACATTTTGTTGGGACCTGTTCTTCACTTCCTAAATAGTGATGAGTGAGCATGCTCGCTTCTGCTCGGTGCTCGCCCGAGCATCTCACTGCCCTAGATGCTCGGTGCTCGTCGAGTATTTCCGGGGTTGCTCGGTGGGAGCTTGGGTCCCCTCCCTGCATGTTTAGCACTCTTTAGAGCACCAGTCAACATGCAGGGCTTGTCTGCCACACCACAGCCATATTGGTTGTGGCATTACATTGATTGGCTGGCCACACAGCGTCATCAGGTCTATATCTGACCTGGCGCCGCCATGCTCATCACAGTCACTCCGGAATCAGACAGTGTAGGGTAGGGAGAGCTGATGCTGAGCTAGGTAGAGATTTGCTTGTTTCTAGTTAGTGTAGGTATACCAGACTATATTAGAGACACATATTCATCTCAACTAACAGTCCTTCTGAGGATTAATCCAGTTGCAGAGATATCAGTGCTAGGCAGGCAGGCAGGGTGCAGTGCACATAGCAAGAGGGTCCATTTCAGTTCTGTCTGCTGCTTTTACAGATATTTGTAGAAATAGCCTCAGGTATCAGGGGCCAGGAATAATTTTTTCTTAATTTTAATCCTGATTATTTGCTTAAAAAGCAATCCAGAGAAAACGTTTTTCTGCACCATTTGCTTGTTGGCACTGCAGAATACAGCCAGGTCCTTTCCATATTACAGAGCTAAGAATACAGCTATTTAAAACTGTGGCTCGTCCGTCACACAGATCACATATAAATGCGCTGAAAATATTGCCATTTCTGGCCTCCATTGAAATTTTGTTGCAGTGTGTCAGTGAAGCTATTGACACCAGTTTGCTGTGAAAAATAGTTACCTACAGGCCAGCTATTTAAAACTGGTTTGTCCACCACACAGATCACATATAAATGCGCTGAAAATATTGCCATTTCTGGCCTCCATTGAAATCTTGTTGCGGTGTGGCAGCGAACTTCTTGACATGAGGTCGACGCTGTTAAAAATAGTTACCTACAGGCCAGCTATTTAAAACTGTGATTTGTCCGTCACACGGATCACATATAAGTTCGCTTCGAATTCAGCAATTTGTAGTGAGCGTGGAAGATATTGTTCTCCATTTAAAATGGGCAAGGCGCGTGGCAAGGGACAGGGAACTGGACGTGATGGTGATGGTGCATTCAGAGGCCGAGGCTGTGGGCAAGCTGAAATTGTGTCACAACAAACACCCACATCTTCTCGCTCAACCTTCCTGTCCCAATTAATAGGGAACCGCAGAACACCACTATTTAACACAGAGTAGTGTGAAAAGGTTATTGGTTGGATAGCAGATAATGCTTCCATCTTCCACACGGTCAAGTCTCAGTAGCCGTGAGTCTGGACCCTGATCCTCCTTCCTCCCACCATGCCGAGTGCCCAGAGACAGCTGATCCTACACTTGGACACTCCGAAGAGCTGCTCACTTTTCCATTTATAGATTCGGGCCTCTCGCCTGGTCCACTTGAAGTGGGGCAAGAGGAGATCGCATGTAGCGATGCCCAAATATTTGAGCAGCCACAGTCACACGAAGTGTCACAAGAGGTGGACGATGATGAGACACAATTGCCAGAAAGTCAGGAGGAGTACCAGGGTGCAGAAGTGGAAGAGGAGGTGGTGGATGATATAGTAACTGACCCAACCTGGCAGGAGGACATGCAGAGCGAGGACAGCAGCACACGGGGTGGGGGGGGGACAGAGCACCCCAACAGGCAGGAAGAAGCAGTGTGGTGGCCACAGACAGAAGGCAGGCAATCGTTGCCCGTAACACCAACACGAAGGTATATGCCAGTACAACTGTTAGGTCTTCCCGAGTCTGGTTCTTTTTTAAAGGTTCTGCCAATAACCCCAAAAAGGCCATTTGCACCACCTGCCAGGCCAGCATCAACAGGCGTGGCAAAACTACCAGCCTGACCACCACCAGCATGATCAGGCACATGGCAGCAAAGCACCCGACTTTGTGGGCCGAACCCCAGGGTCCAGAAACAGTGTCTGCGGGTAACACTACTGCTTCCTCTGCTGTGTGTGCAAGCCAATTTTGGGTGACAGTCATTACTGGTAGGTGACACTTCGAGACCCAAGCTACAAGGAGAACTTTATATCTCTTATTCCTGAGGCGGACAGGTCTACAAAAATGGGGCAGTACCAGAAGGCCCTTGTTGCGGAACTATTAAAAAAATTCCCATCTGAAAACGCTGGTGACAAAGGTCACAGTTCGTTGGACAACCAAGGAGTACACAACTCCAATCCAGCAGAGGCAGGGGAACACTGTCAAAGTTCTGGGAGAGTTTTCTCAGCCCCTCCCATCGCACAGGCCCTGAGGTGCGGGGCACTCTCACAAGGAGTGCAAAGTTTGGGAAGATGCTGAGGGAGTACCTTGCTGACCATACCAATGTCCTCCGTGATTCTTCTGTGCCTTATAATTATTGGGTATCCAAGCTGGACACATGGAATGAACTGGTTCTCTACGCCTTGGAGGTCCTGGCCTGCCACTATTGTATTATCAGAGCGGGTTTTTAGTGCCGCTGGTGGAATTATAACTGATAAGCACATCTGCCTGTCAACTGAAAATGCTGACAGGCTGACTCTTATAAAAATGAACAAGGGCAGGATTGTGCCAGGCTTCTCAACACCACCAATGATAGGAGCGTAACATAAACTCAAAACCAGTGTCTTTTTTTGGGAGATGTAATCCCATGCACCTTTTCACACCCACACATGGGTATACGCTTCCTGATTTTGGATATTTGCTCTTGTCCTCCTCCTTCTCCTCATCCTCCACCACCATATCACCAGGGTGACCATGGTCCGTGATGCAACACCCACATAATTTTTTTAAAGGTTGTTTGTCATGCCCTTAAATTTTTTTTTATACAGTATGTTCATGTATACCCCACCCAGGGGTAAATGTTTGTCAGCCCATACACTTAGTGCATGGGCATTACAAGTATAGGAGACCCGCTCCTTTCTAATGAGAACATTTTTTTATGGATCCCTCCTCCACGTCTTTTCCAAGGTGCATTGGAGTGCCTCCAATTTTTGGCAGCCCTTGCATTCACTGCATGGGCCAACACTATGGGAGACCCACTTCCCAATAATGGGAACATTGTTTTCAGGAGGCCCTCTACGCCTCTTCCAAGCTGTATTGGAGTGCCTCCCAATTTTTTTTCAGCCCTTGCATTCACTGCATAAGCCAACACTATGGGAGACCCACTTCCTAATAATGGGAACATTTTTTCATGAGGCCCTCTACGTCTCTTCCAAGGGGCATTAGAGTGCCTCCAAATTTTTGGCAACCCTTGCATTCACTGCATAGGCAAACACAATGGGAGACTCACTTCCTAATAATGGGAACAATTTTTCATGAGGCCTTCTATGTCTCTTGAAAGGGGCATTGGAGTGCCTCCAAATTTTTGGCAGCCCTTGCATTCACTGCATAGGCCAACACTATGGGAGACCCACTTCCTAATAATGGGAACATTTTTTTTCAGGAGGTCCTCCTCCACGTCTCTTCCAAGGGGCATTGGAGTGCCTCTACGTTTTTGGCAACTCTTGCATTCACTGCATAGGCAAATACAATGGGAGACCCACTTCCCAATAATGGGAACATTCTTTTCAGGAGGACCTCTGACCTCCACGTCTCTTCCAAGGGGCATTGGAGTGCCTCCAAATTTTTAGCAACCCTTGCATTCACTGCATAGACCAACACAATGGGAGACCCACTTCCTAATAATGGGAACATTTTTTCATGAGGCCCTCTACGTCACTTCCAAGGTGCATTGTAGTGCCTCCCAATTTTTTTTTCAGCTCTTGCATTCACTGCATAGGCAAACACAATGGGAGACCCATTTCCTAATAATGGGAACATTTTTTTTCAGGAGGCCCTCTACGTCTCTTCCAAGGGGCATTGGAGTGCCTCCAAATTTTTGGCAACCCTTGCATTCACTGCATAGGTGTAACAGGTCTGGGAGGCGGAACCTCTGAGCTACTATACAAGGGGGCGGTCCTTGTAAGAGAGCGGGTGGCGACCAGGGAAGACGGGCAGGCAGTCACCGCAGGTGACCGGGACAGTCTCTGAGTGAACGGGCTGGAGGTCACGGCAAGTGACCGGGGCAGTCTCTGGAAGAACGGGCAGGAGATCACGGCAAGTGACCGGGGCAGTCTCTGGAAGAACGGGCAGGAGATCACGGCAAGTGACCGGGGCAGTCTCTGGAAGAACGGGCAGGAGATCACGGCAAGTGACCGGGGCAGTCTCTGGAAGAACGGGCAGGAGATCACGGCAAGTGACCGGGGCAGTCTCTGGATGAATGGGCAGGAGATCACGGCAAGTGACCGGGGCAGTCTCTGGATGAACGGGCAGGAGGTCACGGCAAGTGACCGGGGCAGTCTCTGGGTAAAGGGTAGGTACGACCTGTGATGGCAGAGCCTCCAGGTAGGCTAGCAGGCAGATGGTTGATGTATGTGTGACACCCCAGGGGTCTGGTTGCCACAGTGATAGAGATATTACGTCTGAGAGCAGGTGGGAGGTCCTTTGGTCAGGGATCCTGTGCATGCCACACCTCCTGCCCAGTCTTGGGAGGGGAAGGACTTCCCCTATATAAACCTGGGGCTGAGGCAGGGTAGAGAGTTCTGAGAGGAGAAGACAGGGAGCAGAGCTGCTCTATGGGCTCTGCTCCACAGGCAGGCCCTGTCCAGGGGCCTGAGCCTGGAGTCCAGGAAGAGTAGAGACAAGAGCAGCATAGGAAGCAGCAGAGTCACAAGGAGTCAGGGGCTGGCAGCTAAAGAGCTCGCCCTGACTAAGAAGATTCTTTACCGGACCCGGAGTCCGAGGCTGTGGGGACTAACTCCTACCCAGCAGCAGAATCCGTCGGGCAGGGGATTTCAGGTCCTCTGGCCCAGAAGCCTGAAGGCACGGTCACACGCGTGGGACCAGCACCGCCATCGTGGAGCGGAAGCCATTAGAAGGCCCCGAGTCACCGGCCATACGGGTGAGCACCACACGGTACACTCAGGGACGTGGGCTACTTACATCAGCTTCTAGCAAGGTAGCCAGAAGAGTACAGTCAGTTTGGGAGGCCTACAACTACGCCTGGCCAGGGGAGATCCCATCTGCTCAAGGACTGACCAGGCCCCGTTCGCTAGCAAGTACTCCGGGAGGGTCTATCGTTGTTACCAGTAAAGACCCTGAACGCTACCATACCGTCTCTGAGTGGTTCCTGCTACCCCCATCATCCACGTCGGCTGCCCTGAGGCCATACCCCTCCCGTTGGGGGTTATACTATCACGCTGCACCATCCTTCCACCGGCCTCAGCGGTCTGCCCTGCAGCAGCAGCCCCCTGGCTGCATTCAACGGGTGGCGTAGTCATCAACCATTTTCTACCGCTAACAGACTGCCGTCCAGTTTGACTCCCTGGGCACGGACCGGGTCACCGCCACGAGACTACAACCCTAAACAGATCCGGCTCCGGGTAAGCTCCCGCGTGCGCAACGCAGCGCGACACAGGCCCAGGGGCGCGTCAACTTTGGCGTAGTCGGCAGGATCACGTGCCCGCAACCACCGGGTACTGCGTGCCTGAAAAGCAAAGACTGTTCAAACTTACCAGTGGTGAAGATTCCCGCCATCGGTGAAGATTCCCGCCATCCGGCGCCATCTTCAGCCTTCTTCCCGCCATCGGTGAAGTTTCCCGCCATCCGGCGCCATCTTCAGCCTTCTTCCCGCCATCCGTGGAGTTTTCCCGCCATTGGACGCCATCTTGGGGACGCCGCGCAGGAAGAAGAGGGGCGTGGACTCCGAAAGTGCGCGAGAACTGAAGCCCCGCCTCACGTCCGGACGTTGCGTAAGGTCCTGGAAGGAGCCCAGCAGACGCCGACGTCACAGGAGCGCGACGCCAGGTCCTCTACCCCGACGATTGACTGCGGAGCCGCGGCCTACGGAAGAGGATCTCCGGAAGGTAGGCCACGGTCCACTAGGGGGGAGGAGGACACCAGGAACGGACAGCAAGATGGCGGACCGGCAGCAGACTAAGCTGCCCAGCATCGGCAGTGCCCCAGTCGTCGCCGGCCCCGACCAGCGCCGGGAGAAGACGCGTGACGCAGGAGCGGTCGCGGGAGCAGGTAAGAGGAGTCTCCCTGTCCCGGACGCTGCCAGCGTCAGCCTGCTCCCGGGCCCCCTGGTGGAGCCGCCGATTCCGGGCGCTGCAGACACCGACCTGCTCCAGCCCCCGCAACAAGCCCTGCGGCCAAGCCCTCCAGCCCTGGGCACTACCACCACCAGCCCGCGCCCAGGCCCAAAGTTGCACCCTCTGACCCCGGGCGTCATCAACGGCGACCCTCTCCACGCCTGGTCGCAAGGCCTGAACTCCCCAGGTGCAAAAGGACTGTACGCCCTCCACGTTAACCAAGGAGGAGCTGCAGTACTACCAATACGAGGAAAGCCAAGAGGACCCAGACGGGTCTGAAGCCTACACACAAGAAGAAGCAGGAGGATGCCGTTACTGAAGTACGGTAAAGTGGAACTGTATATAGTTACCCGTAGGGGTACTTGTGTTGCTAATTAAAATATGGTCCCCGTTGGGACAAGTGTGAACTGTTCCCGTGTGTCCCCTATCCTTAACCAGGCTGAGGACTGTGAGCAGCCATCCCATCTCCCCACAGGCTGAGGACTGTGAGCAGCCAATCCTTATCCCCACTGGCCGAGGACTGAGAGCGGCCATATCTTGTAAATATTATGTGTTTCCAGTTATTTATAGGAGTCCTTGGTGGATTTACCGGGAATCCTTTGTACAGTTAGTGGAGCGTAACCCAGGATGGACTAAAAGACTGTTAAGGACTCGGGGTAGGGCAGACCCCTACCTGGTTACGTCTCCCTGTTTTGGTGAAATGGACACCTTGCTTTCTTCAAAGACTGCACCCGGTTACGGACACGCCGTGACCAGCTTTATGCGTTTCCTTATTGTAATGTTATTGTTTATACTTTGTTATGTTACAAAAATATGTTTAGTCCCGGAGTACTAAATTTCACTAGGGGGGAATGTGACACCCCAGGGGTCTGGTTGCCACAGTGATAGAGATATTACGTCTGAGAGCAGGTGGGAGGTCCTTTGGTCAGGGATCCTGTGCATGCCACACCTCCTGCCCAGTCTTGGGAGGGGAAGGACTTCCCCTATATAAACCTGGGGCTGAGGCAGGGTAGAGAGTTCTGAGAGGAGAAGACAGGGAGCAGAGCTGCTCTATGGGCTCTGCTCCACAGGCAGGCCCTGTCCAGGGGCCTGAGCCTGGAGTCCAGGAAGAGTAGAGACAAGAGCAGCATAGGAAGCAGCAGAGTCACAAGGAGTCAGGGGCTGGCAGCTAAAGAGCTCGCCCTGACTAAGAAGATTCTTTACCGGACCCGGAGTCCGAGGCTGTGGGGACTAACTCCTACCCAGCAGCAGAATCCGTCGGGCAGGGGATTTCAGGTCCTCTGGCCCAGAAGCCTGAAGGCACGGTCACACGCGTGGGACCAGCACCGCCATCGTGGAGCGGAAGCCATTAGAAAGCCCCGAGTCACCGGCCATACGGGTGAGCACCACACGGTACACTCAGGGACGTGGGCTACTTACATCAGCTTCTAGCAAGGTAGCCAGAAGAGTACAGTCAGTTTGGGAGGCCTACAACTACGCCTGGCCAGGGGAGATCCCATCTGCTCAAGGACTGACCAGGCCCCGTTCGCTAGCAAGTACTCCGGGAGGGTCTATCGTTGTTACCAGTAAAGACCCTGAACGCTACCATACCGTCTCTGAGTGGTTCCTGCTACCCCCATCATCCACGTCGGCTGCCCTGAGGCCATACCCCTCCCGTTGGGGGTTATACTATCACGCTGCACCATCCTTCCACCGGCCTCAGCGGTCTGCCCTGCAGCAGCAGCCCCCTGGCTGCATTCAACGGGTGGCGTAGTCATCAACCATTTTCTACCGCTAACAGACTGCCGTCCAGTTTGACTCCCTGGGCACGGACCGGGTCACCGCCACGAGACTACAACCCTAAACAGATCCGGCTCCGGGTAAGCTCCCGCGTGCGCAACGCAGCGCGACACAGGCCCAGGGGCGCGTCATATGCTCCCAGGTGAGCAAGCGAGAGTCTCTGGAATGGCAGGTGGTCACAGCACGTGACGGCGGAGCCTCCAGGTAGGCTAGCAGGTAGGTAACAGGTGTGCGCTCCCAGGTGAGCGGGAAGGAGTCTCTGGAATGGCAGGTGGTCACAGCACGTGACGGCAGAGCCTCCAGGTAGGCTAGCAGGCAGGTAACAGGTGTGCGCTCCCAGGTGAGCGGGCAAGCTGGTCCATAGACAGACTGACTGGAGTTGGAGGGCAGACCGTCGGACCTCAGGCTAGCAGGCAAGTAGAAGAATATCAGGCAGGAATAAGACAGCAAGCTGGCAGGAATCTGGCAGGTATCTGGCAGGTAACTGGCAACGGGACCTGAGGGCTGAAGCAGAGCAGTGAACAGTGCTACAACATTGCTCGGGCACCTCCATTTTGGAGGAGGTGCCTTTTATATGGGAGGTCCTCCGGCAATTGGCCGGGGACTCCTTAGGACGGCGCGCGCGGTCCCTTTAAGAGAGGGGAAGCGCGCGCGCGCCCTAAGCACACTGCCGGGGAAGGAGCGCGCGCCGGAAGCAGCGGGGAGAGCAGCGCTGGAGGACGCCGCGCCAGGAGTGGGGAGGTGAGAGGGACGGCGTCTCTGCCTAGAACGGGGCAGAGACGCCGATGCTACAGTACCCCCCCCTTTAGGCCCCCTCTTTTTTTGGCCAGAAAGAAATTTCTCAAGGAGAAGCGGGGCGTTGATGTTCTCCCTGGGTTCCCAAGTTCTCTCCTCAGGACCAAACCCCTTCCAATCTACCAGAAAAAAGGTTTTTCCTCTTACACTCTTGGAGGCCAGAATACTCTCTACCTCAAAGATGTCATCAGTGGAAACCGGAGCAGGAGGGGCACCTGGATTTTTGGAAAAAAAGTTAAAGACAACGGGTTTGAGCAGAGATACGTGGAAGGAGTTGGGGATCCGTAGGGTGGCCGGGAGTTTTAATTTGTAGGCCACAGGGTTAATTTGCCTGAGGACTTCGAAGGGGCCGATGAATCGAGGATCCAACTTGTAGGAGGGTACTTTGAGCCGCACATGTTTGGATGAGAGCCAAACCTTGTCTCCCGGACGGAATTGGGGCGGATCCAGACGTCTCTTATCAGCATATCTCTTCATCCGCTCAGAGGAGAGAAGAAGAGCGGACCTGGTGCTCTCCCAAATAGTAGAAAATTCGCTGACAAGAGACTCCGCAGCAGGGTTGTCCACAGAAACGGAGACAGGAAGTGGAATCCGGGGATGTTGGCCACCGACTATAAAGAACGGGGATTTGGAAGAGGACTCGCTCTCATGGTTGTTAAAAGAGAACTCGGCCCATGGTAGGAGATCCACCCAGTCCGAGTGGTGAGCATCAACGAAGTGCCGGAGGTAGTTGGACAAGATCTGATTGATCCGCTCCACTTGACCATTGGACTGAGGGTGGTAAGCGGAGGAGAAATCCAGGGTAATGTCCAGCAGCTTACATGTGGCTCTCCAGAAGCGAGAGGTGAACTGAACCCCACGATCCGACACGATGTGGAGGGGCAGACCATGGAGACGGAAGATGTGGCGGATAAAGTCCTTAGCCAGCTCGGGTGCAGACGGAAGACCAGGCAGGGGAATGAAGTGGGCCATCTTAGAAAAACGGTCAGCGACAACCCAAATGACAGTACAACCGGCAGAAACTGGAAGGTCGGTGATAAAGTCCATAGCGATGTGTTGCCAAGGAGCAGCAGGTACGGGAAGGGGCAGGAGATGGCCGGCAGGTAGATGTCGGGGAACTTTGTTACGGGCACAGGATGAACAGGCCGCGACGAAGTCTACCACGTCCTTACGCAGGGTAGGCCACCAGTAATGCCGGGTAATAAGTTGGAAGGTCTTCTTTTGGCCAGCATGGCCAGCTAGTTTAGAAGAATGTCCCCAGCGAAGAACCCTCTCCCGATCTGGCACAGCTACGAACGTCTTACCGGGTGGAAGACGAGTCAGATCCAAGGGGGCCACATTCATCACCTTGGAGGAGTCGATGATGTGCGTAGGTTCCTCCTCTTGATCGGAGGACAGGAAGGACCGGGACAAGGCATCAACTTTGACGTTCTTGTCAGCCGGACGGAAATGAAGAATGAAGTCGAAGCGGGCAAAGAACAACTACCACCGGGCCTGGCGAGGATTGAGTCTCTGGGCATTTTGGAGATATGCCAGGTTTTTGTGATCCGTGTAGATAATTACCGGGTAGAGAGCCCCCTCTAGCAGATAGTGCCACTCTCCCAGTGCCAATTTTATGGCTAGCAATTCCCGGTCTCCAATGGAATAGTTGCGCTCCGACGAGGAGAAGATTTTGGAGAAGAAGCCGCATGTTACCATTCTCCCGGTAGAAGACTTCTGGGTGAGCACCGCTCCAGCTCCGGAGGAGGAGGCATCAACCTCCAGGTAGAATTGTTTATTACAGTCCGGACGGTGCAGGACGGGGGCAGAAGCGAAGGCTTTCTTTAGGGAAAGGAAGGCCTCCTTGGCTTCAGGCGACCATGCCCTGGGGTTAGCCCCCTTACGGGTAAGTGCAGATATGGGAGCAGTCCGAGACGAGAAGTGTGGGATGAAAAGACGATAATAATTTGCGAAGCCCAGGAATCGCTGTATCGCCTTCAAACCTTCAGGACGAGGCCATTTTAGAACGGAAGAGAGCTTCTCGGGATCCATTTGCAGACCTGTTTGGGAGATGACATAGCCCAAGAACGGAAGGGAGGTCTGATCGAAGAGGCACTTCTCGTATTTGGCGTAAAGGTGGTTCTGCCGGAGCCTAAGCAAGACCTGACGAACATCCCTCCGGTGTGTGGGGAGATCCGGAGAGAAGACCAAGATATCGTCCAGGTATACCACTACGCAGGAGTACAGGAGGTCACGGAAGATGTCGTTGACTAGTTCCTGAAAGACCGCGGGAGCATTACAGAGACCGAAGGGCATCACAAGGTACTCGTAGTGACCGTCCCGGGTATTGAATGCCGTCTTCCACTCGTCTCCTTGACGGATACGGACCAGATTATACGCTCCTCGTAGATCCAGCTTGGAGAAGATCCTGGCGCCCTTGAGACGGTCAAACAATTCGGAGATGAGTGGCAGGGGATATTTGTTTTTTACCGTGATGAGATTGAGTTCTCTGTAGTCAATACAGGGACGTAGCGAGCCGTCTTTCTTTTTGACAAAGAAGAATCCGGCTCCAGCCGGGGAAGTAGATTTTCGGATAAATCCCCTGGCCAGATTCTCCTCAATGTACTCAGACATGGCTCGGGTCTCGGCTGCAGACAACGGGTAGATACGCCCACGGGGAGGAGTAGTGCCAGGTACCAGGTCGATCGGGCAATCGTATGGCCTATGGGGTGGCAACGTCTCAGCTTCCTTCTTACCGAAGACGTCCGCATAGGGCCATTAGGGAGCCGGGAGACCAGGTAAGTTAGCTGGAGTAGGCTGAGGGCGAAGTGGACGGACCGGGACCAGGCAGGTCCTATGGCAGTCGGGCCCCCATCGGAGTACTTCACCGGACCGCCAGTTCAATACGGGTTCATGTGTCTGGAGCCAAGGTAGACCAAGCAACAGGGAGTGAGAAAGTCCGGACAGCACATGGAATGAGATCTCCTCAGAGTGCAGCATTCCCACCTGCAGGGTTATGGGTTCGGTGACGAGCAGGATGGTCTCCGAGAGAAGTCTTCCATCCACGGAGGCGACTGACAATGGTTCAGCCAGGGACTTGGTGGGAATATGGTATCTCTCTACCAGAGACTGGGAGATGAGGTTTCCAGCAGCTCCAGAATCCAGATGGGCAAGTTCAAAGAGACGGTTCTCTCCCCAAGCAATAGAGACCGGTAAGGTCAGAGACGGAGAGGGCTTACTTTTGTCTAGGACGACCTCTCCGAGTGGTCCTAGACACTGGCGTTTCCCGGTTTTTCCGGGCAGGAATGGATGAAGTGCTTCTTACTGCCACAATAGAAACAGCTTCCCTCGGCTCGGCGAGATTCTTGGCGAGAACCGACCATCTTGGTCTGGTCGACCTGCATAGGCTCAGGAGAGACGGAGGGAGTGACGGGTTTCTGAAAAGTAGGAGCTAGACGTGGAAACCTCCTCTCACGGGTGACCTCTTTGGCACGCTCCTGGAACCGCAGGTCAATCTGGGTGGCAAGAGTTATAAGGTCATCGAGAGAGGTAGGAATGTCCCGACCGGCAAGTTCATCTTTAATACGGCCGGACAGACCCTCCCAGAAGACGGAAACCAGAGCGTCGTTATCCCAGGCCAGCTCCGAGGCAAGGGTACGGAACCGTATGGCATATTGGCCCACGGTGAGACTTCCCTGACGAAGGCGTAGCAGAGACGATGCGGATGAGGTCTTCCGTCCGGGTTCGTCGAAGACTTTCCGGAAAGCCGTGAGAAAGGCAGGCAAGTCGGACACCAGGGGGTCTCCTCTCTCCCATAGAGGATTTAGCCAGGCCAGGGCCTCTCCGGTGAGATGGGACATGATGAAGGCAATTTTGGCCCGGTCGGAGTTAAACTGGTGAGACAGGAGTTCAAAGTGCAGGGTGCACTGATTTATGAAGCCCCGAGCCAGGGCGGAGTCGCCTCCGAAACGAGGAGGTGCAGAAAGCCGGGGTCCGGGGTAGGATACCACGTTATTAGTGGGCAGTGGAGCTGCCGGACTGCGAGTCATGGCACTGGCGGTGGTTGCAGGCAGAGCAGTCAGAGTGTCCAGGCGAGAATTGACATTCCGCAGGTGACCCAGGATGGACTCCTGTTGGGACCTCTGACGGGACAGTTCATGACACAGGTCCGAGAGCGAAGGAGCTTGGGTGCCACTGGGTTCCATGGCCCGAGCAAACTGTAACGGGTCTGGGAGGCGGAACCTCTGAGCTACTATACAAGGGAGCGGTCCTTGTAAGGGAGCGGGTGGCGACCAGGGAAGACGGGCAGGCAGTCACCACAGGTGACCGGGACAGTCTCTGAGTGAACGGGCTGGAGGTCACGGCAAGTGACCGGGGCAGTCTCTGGAAGAACGGGCAGGAGATCACGGCAAGTGACCGGGGCAGTCTCTGGATGAATGGGCAGGACATCACGGCAAGTGACCGGGGCAGTCTCTGGATGAACGGGCAGGAGGTCACGGCAAGTGACCGGGGCAGTCTCTGGATGAACGGGCAGGAGGTCACGGCAAGTGACCGGGGCAGTCTCTGGGTAAAGGGTAGGTACGACCTGTGATGGCAGAGCCTCCAGGTAGGCTAGCAGGCAGATGGTTGATGTATGCTCCCAGGTGAGCAAGCGAGAGTCTCTGGAATGGCAGGTGGTCACAGCACGTGACGGCGGAGCCTCCAGGTAGGCTAGCAGGTAGGTAACAGGTGTGCGCTCCCAGGTGAGCGGGCAGGAGTCTCTGGAATGGCAGGTGGTCACAGCACGTGACGGCGGAGCCTCCAGGTAGGCTAGCAGGCAGGTAACAGGTGTGCGCTCCCAGGTGAGCGGGCAAGCTGGTCCATAGACAGACTGACTGGAGTTGGAGGGCAGACCGTCGGACCTCAGGCTAGCAGGCAAGTAGAAGAATATCAGGCAGGAATAAGACAGCAAGCTGGCAGGAATCTGGCAGGTATCTGGCAGGTAACTGGCAACGGGACCTGAGGGCTGAAGCAGAGCAGTGAACAGTGCTACAACATTGCTCGGGCACCTCCATTTTGGAGGAGGTGCCTTTTATATGGGAGGTCCTCCGGCAATTGGCCGGGGACTCCTTAGGACGGCGCGCGCGGTCCCTATAAGAGAGGGGAAGCGCGCGCGCCCTAAGCACACTGCCGGGGAAGGAGCGCGCGCCGGAAGCAGCGGGGAGAGCAGCGCTGGAGGACGCCGCGCCAGGAGCGGGGAGGTGAGAGGGACGGCGTCTCTGCCTAGAACGGGGCAGAGACGCCGATGCTACAATAGGTAAACACAATGGGAGACCCACTTCCTAATAATGGGAACTTTTTTCTGGAGGCCCTCTACGTCTCTTCCAAGGGGCATTGGAGTAGGTCCAAATTTTTGGCACCCCTTGCATTCAAGGCTTAGGCAAACAGTATAGGAGACCCACTTCCTAATTATGGAAACATTGTTTTCAGAAGGCTCTCCTCTAAATCTCTTCAAAGGGGTATTGGGGTGCGTCCAAATTTTCAAAGGAGTACTGGAGTGCGTCCAAATTTTGGCCAGCACTGCCACTCACTGCATACGCAATAACAGTATAGGAGACCCACTCTTTAGTAATGGGAACATTAAAGCATAGCCGGCTGATGGCTCTCTAAGAATAGTGAGGGCCGACAGCTGGCCCTTTAAGAATAGTAAAGGCCGTCTGATGGTTCTATAAAAATAGGCTTTGTGACTTTCAGAGTCCCTCCTTCATAAATGAAACAGGATGTGTCTGATGATGTCTGACACACCACTAGTGTTGAGCCACCCCTGTAGTGTTCGAGTTCGGTTCGGTTCGTCGAACACCCGTATGTTCGCCAAACTGTTCGTCAAACTGTTCGTCGAACACCTTCGAACACCGTTAAACCAATGGCAGGCAAACTAAAACACATAGAAACACATAGAAAACACCTTCAAAGGTGTCCAAAAGCTGACAAACTGCTCAGAAGACACAACTAACACATGGAAAAGTGACAAATACATATAGTCATGCGAAAAGAAAAGAGGTGGAGGAGTAAAAGGAGGGGGAGACACAGATATAGGCATGTCATGCCCTTCTAAAAGCAAAAAAGTGCGAAGCTGACACGGCTAGTCCGTTCCTGCCCGTGCGACCTCCTTGTCGCCGGGTTTGTGCCAGAGCCGCGGTGGACCCTGACGGCCAGCCCCGCTCTCCCAATACTGGTGCCTGTCCGCTGGTGGGTCGAGCGAGCCCCCCTGCGGTGGAGGCAGGTCTAATCTTTTTAATTTAAACTGTCTCTCTAATTTGAATGAGTACTCTTTAAATCCTTTTACAAGGATCTATTGAAGGGCAAGTCTCATGCCAGCAGCCGCGTCACTTCCTGGGCGGAGACTGGTGGAGAGAGTCAGGTGTTGGAGAGAGGAGCTGAAGCTCCAAGACTTTGTTTGCCTACAGGGACCTCCCCCTTCTCGGACCCAGGAGAGGGAGGGTGGGTTGAGGACTTTAGTGGGGCCTGTCCCCGTCTCCCACCCCTCGGTTGGTACCGGGGGTGGGAGCCCTGTCTGGACCTTTCTGCGAGCCCTGTCTGGACTTTTCTGGGAGCTTTGAGTCCCCCTTCCTCCATTATGAAGGGGAGCACATTAAGGGCTAAAAAAGCCAAGGAGGCTAAGGCTAAGAAGGAGGAGGCCAAGAAGGAGGTGGCCAAAACAGAGAAGAAGGCAAGGAGGGGTAGCAGGGCACCGGCCGAAGTCAGGCCAGACGCAGTTACCATCTCTACTCTCGGTGAGGGGCCTAGTACTCACGGGGGCTCAGCTGTCCACAAGGACTGGGGCGTCCAGGCCGAGGGGGAGCCTGTTGGCACCTATGGCTCCCGCCTGAGTGCCTACCTCCGCGAGTACGGGGAGGCCGGTAAGACCTTGGGACGACTCCGGGAGGAGCTGCGGTGTGCCCGGCTGGCCGCAGATAGTGCATCGCGCGGCCAGAGGCTGGCCCTGCCTGTCAAGATTAAGGAGCTGAAAAGCTCAGTAAAAAGTCTGGAAAAAAGGAAACAAGAAATCCTGGAAAATGCAGGTCCCTTCTATGAGAAACTGGTGAACGACGAGAGGTTCTGGAGCATGGCTGCCGTCACAAAGAGGGTGCCAGGGGGGTCTGGTCGCCTGGCCCAGGCAGAGGAATCATCGTCATCATCAGAGGAGGAGGAAGAGGAGACAGAGGGCCTGCCTGGGGACTCGGTAAGTGATCACAGAGTCACGCATAGTGGGCTGCTGGAACCCCACCAGGTCGCGCTCCCATTGGACTCCAGTCTATCGGAGGACGAGGGGAGCGGTGACAGCAGCAGTAGCGAGGGGGGTTACCTCATGTGCCAGATCCGGTAGCTCGAGTCCCCGGGAGTGGATTACTCCCAGCTAAGATTTAGGGATGAGGACTGCCAGGATGAGGTAACCAGGAGGGGGGAAAGAAAGAAGAAAGGAAAAAAAAAGGTGGTGGAGGAGAAATACATCTATGTCCCCCTTCCTGGGACCCCTCGGTCCCACTGTGGGCCCGTTTCCCACCCCAGCCTGGGTTCTGATGTGGCCCCAGTGCAAGGGAGCGGGGAGAATAACGTAACCGTGGTACAGGCAGCCGCCCCTGCTGGTCATAGCAGGGGGGGTGGGCAAGGACCAAACATGAGGATGGTGCCGCAGGTCCGGCTGACCCGAACCCCCACCTTGGTGGGGGGGGTGGTGCCTCCGGGGTCCCCTGCGAGTATGTCATCTACTGGGTCTGCGGGGGCCCCGGGGCCCACTAGGAAGGGTATAGGGGCAACCGTGATTGCCGCGGCCATCCTCACCCCGCCCGCACCCTCGGCGGGGGGTGCCGGTCTGCCAGGGTCCCCTGCAAGCCTGCTTCCACCTGGAGCTGCAGGGGCCGCGGCGCCGGTATCTCCAAAGGGCGGGAGTAGGGCTGCGATTGTAAAACGGCCGGCCGTATCCCGGACCACACCACCGGTGGGGGGGGCGGTGTCGCCGGGGTCCCCTGGGGGCCCGCCACCATCTGGGGCCGCAGGGACCTCGGCGCCGGTAGAGAGTGAGGGCGGGAGGTGCAGCAGGGATACCGCGGCGGTGAAGCAACCGGCCGCGTCCATGACCGCACCTCCGGCAGGGAGCGCGGTGTTGCTGGGGTCCCCCGCTGGCCTAATTCCACCCAAGGCTGCAGGGGCCCCAGTGCCGGTATCAGGGGAAAATGCAGGTAATGTAAGTGCAGGAAACATACATTGTAAGAAACAAAAAAATGGCACAACATCTGAAGCCCCGCCCCCAATCACGGCAAGGAGGGCCGCGCCGACGGGGTCCCCCGCTGGCAATATGTTACCTGGCACTGTGTTGCCTGGGCTGGCGGGGTCCTCGGCGGTGGCTGGTCCCTCTGGGAGTGACGCTCTGCAGCAGGCATTGGGGGAGCAATGCTCTGCTGCAGCACTCACTGCTTCTGCTGGTTCTGTTGCATGCCCTGCTGTGAAGCAGGGTGTGTCTGTTTCTAGCTGCAGCTCTGAGAACCTTAAAGGGGTAGAACACCTTAAAACAGCAAAACAAGGAAAGAGTCTAGGGGAAAAGCATGAAGTGAGTAATAAAAATAATGCTGTAGTAAATGGTGTAGCAGGAAAAGTGGGAAAAACGCATGGTGGGAATGGGGAAAAAGAACAGCAAAAAAAGAGTGGGGAGGAAAAACCGCATGGTGTGAATGATGCACAAAAAAAGTGTATAAATAGTGGTGTGAATGAAAGAGTAAATGGAAGTGAAAACGGTGAAAGTGGGGAATGTGTGGAGATGGAGGAATGGCCACCTCTAGGGGGGGGCAATGGGAGTGTTGCGGAAAATGAAGCAGTAGGTAAGGAAAATGGATCAGTGGGTAAGGGGAAAAATAATGGTGGTAATGGGGAGAGTGTTGGTAATGGGGTGAATGGTGAAGCAGGGGCCGGTCCATCGCCCACCACAAATGGTATGTGTTATTCAGAGGTAGTGTCAGGCTCTTCCTCACACCCGGGCATGGGAGGTGGAGATTTCCACCGCCTTTTTCTGCAGGGTCTCAGGCATGGGGAGCGGATGATCTCTGTAGAGGGGAGGGACGTGGACCTGTCCTTTTGGCTGGATAAGTTTGGACAGGCGGCCTTCCAAGAAAAAAGGGGGGGTGAGACCATATGGTCTCTCCCTACAGGCGGGCAGGGGGTGAACAGAAGGAATGTGGTCCGTCTCCGGTGGAGGGGCAGTGATGCGTGCCCTCCAAGATCTAGGGTAGTGAAGCTCCTTCTGGAGATGGGCTTCAGGGCAAGTGACATCTTTGCCCTGATACATCCTTTTGGCGCTCCCATCTTTGATGTCAGCTTCGTTCGACCGGAGGGCATGGAGCTCTTCTGGTCGAATTACGAGCTGGCAAAGGAGATGCCCGACTGGCGGGGTCTCGTCGCTGAGGTGATATCCCGCCAAAACGGACCAAAGAGAGTGACCGTTTTGACCTGTAACGAGTCACTCTCGGGGATTGACATAATGACCTGGCTTAGCCGGTACGGTGAAGTGGTGGAGACCCCCAAAAAAATCTTGGATGAAGGCATATGGTCAGGGGGCTGGACTTTCATGATGAGGTTGAAGCGGTCCGGCGGCACTGTCACCCACATCCCTTCCTCGGCCTTCCTTGAAAGGGATAGGATCCTGGTCTTCTACCAGGGGCAACCGAAGGTGTGCCACAGGTGCGGCGATCCTACGCACCTTAGTGCAGCCTGCAGGGTGCAGAAATGCACCCTGTGTGGCGAGGTTGGCCATCTCGCCGCCTCCTGTGGTACGGTTAGGTGCCACCTGTGTGATGCCGTCGGGCATCCATTCAGCCGCTGCCCTCGTTCCTTTGCCAATGCTGTCTTCGGTCAGGTGGGGGGGTAACCGTGTCGGGGTAAATCACGGCGGTGCACCCCCTGTGGGGCCTGAGGTCGGCGGAGGTGAGGGAACTGTAGGGCCAGTAAAGAAGAGCAGCAGGGCCCACAACCCCTCTTACCAGCGGAGGCAGGTGAGGCGTCATGAGGGGGAGGGGCAGTTGGATCCCCAGGCAACTGGGGTGATGACAGTCCCCCCTCCGGGGGTTTCGGCTGGCGCCACTGAGGCCCTGGGGGAGAAAGCGGTGAACGAGGAGATCAGGAGGCTGGAGAGGGAGGAGACGGCTGCGCTCTCAGATTCCTCCCAGTATGAAAGTGTTGGAGGGGACGAGGCGCAGCCTAGAGCAATGGATGGCAGTGCAACCCTAGTTAAGAGGAAGAAGAACAAGAACAAGAAGAACAAAGGGAAGGGGGTTGTTAGATCTGCCCCCCCCCCTGACCAAAAAGGTGCCGGCGGAAGGCTCCGCGACCTCCCCTCTAGTCCCGGTCTCTAACCGCTTCCAAGCCCTCGAGGACCCTGATGTGCCGGGGGTCGGGGGTGAGGAGCCGGGTGTGCCATCCGTGTCATCTGGGGAATCTGTGGGGGATGGCGGGGTCCCTTCTTCGGGGGTTACACCATCTTCCTCTGGGGGAGGGACTGTCCCCGTGCCCGGTGGTGAGGAAGGGAAGGGGGGCTCCATGGATACCTCGGTCTCCCTCAAGCGCCAGGAGTGTGATAGGGGGAGTAGTACGGGGCCCCTTTCGGATGGTGAAGAGGGTGGGAGGAAGAAAAAGGCCATCTAAATCGATCATCCAATGGCGGCACCCACCCCGTTGACACTGGCGTCCATTAATGTCGCCAGTATTAAGTCTGATGCGGCCAGATTCACGGCCTTTGATTTTTTCACCCGGGTTGAGGCTGAAATTTTATTCTTGCAGGAGACCAGGCTAACGGACATGGGGGCCATTCACAAGGCGAAAAGTGAGTGGAGATGTGGGCCCTCATACTGGTCTCTTGCGGCCGAGCCGTATAGCGGGGTGGCGGTCCTTTTTAAGGCCGCAACGGTTGAATGCCGGAGGGTTATCGAGGTAGAAATGGGGAGGTGCTTGGTCTTAGACGTCTTCATGAGGGGACAAGAGCTACGGCTCATAAACATCTACGGTCCTCAGTCTAAGTGGGACCGCAAATGTCTCTTTATGAAGATCAAGCCCTATCTTTTTACAAGCCGGCAGGTGGTCTTTGGAGGTGACTTCAACACCGTCACAAGATTGCGTGACAGGGGAGGTGCCAAGGGCCGGCTGGCTTATGATAGCATTGCCTTGAATAGCATAGCTAGTGATGCTCGCCTGGTGGATGTCCACATCCGGCACACCCCAGGTCACAGTGGGTTCACCTATTTCAGAGGTAGCTGTAGGTCAAGGATAGACAGGTTTTTTTTAAAGGAGGAGGCCGTCTCTTCAGCAGTGTCCGCTGTGGAGGTGGATTTCTCCGACCACTGTCTAATTTTCTTTTCCTTGAATGTTGCAGAAACCCCCCGGATGGGGAGAGGACTATGGAAGCTGAATTCATCCCTGCTGGAAGAAGCGGAGGTGAGACAATCCTTTGAGGACTTTCTTCAGAGCCAGGTACCGCTATTGGATCTGTGTAGCACTAAGTCAGAGTGGTGGTACCGCTCGCCCGACCCCTACAGAAATTGTAAGATGTCAGTAGGTTGTAAAGTGGTGACCGGCCTGATTGACGGTACAGGCTCCCTGAACCGATCCAAATCAGGGATCTTGGAAGTCGTCAGGTCGTTCTACTCACGCCTCTTGGGAAAGAGGGATCTGAATCGGGACGTTATGTCGGCTTTCCTGGCTGAAGCCGTCCCTGAACCAGGGGATGACCCCTCGCTTGGTGTTTTGACTGAGGTAATCAGGGAAGAGGAAGTGAGACTGGCCATTGATGGGCTCCGGCCCAAAAAATCGCCTGGTCCAGACGGCTTAACGTCTGAATTCTACAAGACCTTTAGGGACTCCTTGGTCCCCTTCTTGACGGAGGTGTTAAATGAATGCCTCTCCTCGGGTGCTCTTCCCCGTTCAATGAGGAGGTCCGCCCTGATTATCCTGTCAAAGGGTAAGGACTCGTCCCGTATTGAGAATTGGCGTCCCATAGCGCTTCTCAATACGGACCGGAAGGTACTGGCTAAGATACTGTTTAAACGGTTGGTGAAATTTGCGCCCCGGCTCCTTTCGGGGTCCCAGCACTGTTCTGTTCCAGGCTGCAGCACTTTTAGTGCTGTGCTCGGTGTCCGAGAGGCAGTGGAGGAGGGCAGGGCTGGTCTCTGGAAGGGGTTCCTGCTGTCCTTAGACCAGGCAAAAGCCTTTGATCGGGTGAATCACGACTACCTCTGGTCAGTCCTTCTGAGGTATGGCCTGTGCGGGGGGTTTGTAAATTGGTTAAAGGCATTGTATACAGGGGCAGAGACTTTCCCGTTGGTGAATGGTTGGTCTGGCCGCCCTTTTGAGGTGGAATCCGGGGTTCGTCAGGGCTGTCCGTTGAGCCCGCTGTTATACGTGTTTGCCATCGACCCCTTTTTAAGGAGGATCGAGGGTGGACCATTGGCGGGAGTCCGGATGCACGTGGTGGCCCCGGAGGCCACCTTGAGGGCAGTGGCGTATGCTGATGATGTCTCCCTTTTTGTGTCCTCGAAGGAGGAGGCCGACTGGGTGATGTCGGAGGTTGACCGCTACTCGGAGGCATCCGGGTCGAAGATTAACCAGGAAAAATGTGAGAGTCTCTGGCTGGGAGGGGGAGACCCCAGTTTTTGTCTCCCGGACACCCTCCCAGAGCCCCAGTCCACGGCTAAGATCTTAGGCATCATTTTCGGCCCGGGGAATTACCCCCAACAAAATTGGGAGGGCAGGCTAAAGATCGCCGCCCAGAAGGTGGACCAGTGGAAGGGTTGGACTTTAACCCTGAGGGAGCGGGTGAACCTGATCAAGGGGTACTTGCTTCCATTGTTAAATTACCTGGGCAGCGTGTGTATCTTGCCAGAACCTCTCTGGACACGGGTCTATGGCCTGTTTTTCCAGATGTTATGGGGAAACAGGCTTAACCTAATCAAGAGGGAGGTCACGTACCATACGAGGAGACTAGGTGGGTTGGGTATGGTCAACCCGGTGGTGTTCCTAGTGAATGCCTTTCTTAAGACCAATGTGGCAAACCTCTGGTCAGAGAGGGCTCCTCCGTGGGTATTCTCCTGTAGGGGGTGGCTTCAGCCTTTCTTCCAGGAATGGGAGAGAGGAGGACGTGTGAAGGATCTGCGCACAACGCACGGGCATCTCCCGGCTTATGCTACCCCGGTTCTGAAGGTAATCCGCCGGTGGGGTCTGGGAATGTGGGAGATCAGGACCATGCCGAGGAAATGTATGTGAGGGGCAATTTGAAGTACAGGAATTCCGATGATCGGGGTTGTCCTCGTGAGGAATGCTGCAACGTGCTGGAAAGCATGGAGCACTTCCTCCTTCATTGCCCCTTCAATACAGGGGTCTACACCAGGGTGGGTGCTTCCATAGGCTGGCCTCAGCTGGCTCGCCTCTCCTATCCGGAGTGGGCATATGGAGCATTCAGGTCCCTTGGTGGCCGAGTTCGGGGCACTTTATTCTTAGTCAATTTAGTGGTTAGGTATTACACATGGAATGCACGCTGTCTAGTGTCAACGCAGCAAAAGGTCCTCCCCGAGGAAGAGGTGGTTAGGAACATTCTGGGTGACCTTGGTAAAGTGCGCTCGCTGGATTTTGACAGGCTGGGCGCAAGGAGGGCTTCTCTCCTTTGGAGGGGTTTCTCCTTCAGTGTGCCCTAGGGACAGATAAACTGTGTTAATAATTTTTGTTCTCAGAGAGGGATAGTTAGTTAGGTATATAGGGGCAGTGTGTTTTAGGGACAGTCAGGGCCAGAATAGGGCGAGATAGATAGGCACGAGGTGAGGTAGATAGGGCTTTAGGGACAGAGAGGGACAGGTAGGGACAGGTTTCTTTTATGTAGGGATAGTTTTTTTTTTATGTGAGTGATAGGAAGGGAGAGTTAGTTTCTCTTTTTTCTTTTAAAATGTAGGGAGAGTGCCTGTCTGTCCGGCTCCCGGTGGTGGGCTGTTACTTTTCACTTATAGCTTTTTGTTTTTCAGAAATATTAAGGTGTATGGGGCTCGCAAGCACCGAGCCATGGCTTAAAAGGTGTAAGTTGATAATGTTGTATAAGGTTGATAATGTTGATAAGGTTTGTTTTGTACAATGTAATGTAATGTAATGATAGGTATAATAGTAACTTAAGGTAATGATAGGTATAATGATAGTCTAAGTGATGTTCCAGTGGCTTATTGGGATAATGCACATGTCTTGTAAACAGGTGTTCAAGAATCCACGGAAAGCTTCTTTTATATATAGAAATAACGTGTGGTGTAGGGACAGGGAAAAAAATAAATAAATAAAAAAATTAAAAAAATAAAAAAATAAAAAAATAACAATAAAAAAAAAAAAAATATGTGTGTATGTATATGTATGTATGTGTATGTGTATATATATATATATATATATATATATATATATATATATATATATATATATATATATATATATATATATATATATATATGTAATAGTGTATATAGAATTTTGTAAGTTCCCGTTGGTTTTCTTTTTTTTTTTATGTTTATGTTGAAGGGCGATGGACCGTGTTTTGAGTAGACTGTAGTATGTCTGGGTATATTGAATGTATGGTAATGCGGTCCCTGTCTCTTTTCTCTCCCCTTTCCACAAAAACACCGGAGCCTGAAAGGAGGCGGAGAGGAGGAGGGACAAAGAGAAAGACAAAGAGAGCAAGGGAGAGCGAGGGAGAGAAGAGAGCAGAGAGCGGAGCCGAGCCAAATATGGACTCAAAGGACTCATGGACTCTCATGGACTCTCGTGGACTCTCGCGCAGTGAAATGGACTCTTATGGCCCTTGTGGACCCTGAACCAGCATATGGGTAAAGTCTTGGATTCAGTTTTTGGACATTCATCAAGACATCTTGGTATGGTCTACCCTTTCCTTTTGTTTTGGGCAGCTTAGCCTCTTTTTTTTGTTGACAAAAACTTTGTAATGTTATGGGGTGGGGATTAATGGATGTTGACAGCGTGTGTATAGGTTTTCTATTTTTATAATAAAAAAGAGTTCCAGCTCCAGTAGCGTCCACTAAAGCTGCTGCAGTTAAAAAGCTTTTATAAGGATCGAGCTTGGCGGTCCACCGCAAGGCGTCCTACTGCCAGTCCCAGCCCCTATGCCTTGGGGTACCTCCCCGATGCTCTTCACTTAGTGTCCCGGGGGCCCGAACCATTTCCTTTGAAAAAATTAAGTGTCCAAACTACAGGTGGTGTAGCTTGCTTAACAGCTGGGATAATCCGCTAACTAGCAGACACTGCTACTAGGCACAAAGTATTTCCTGGGCTAGATGCAGTTAAAAATTTGTAATTAGATACTCTCGTTGGATGCTGAGAAAGCATTCCATAGAGTCTCCTGACACGCCATATATTATTCTCTTAAAAAGCTTGGGGTAGGGGTCTAGGGGACCCTTTTATAGCCAAAATCACGGCCCTGTATCGCAATACGTCACCTAGGCTGAAGATAAATAGAACATTTTCATCACATTTCATAATCACCAATGGTACAAGGCAGGGATGTCCTCTGTCCCCTCTCTTATACATCCTAGTGACGGAGCACCTGCTCTCATCAATTCGCCATAACCCCAATATTAGGTGGATTGAGGTGGGAGGCACCGAGTACAAGTGCTCTGCATTTGCTGATGATGTCCTAGTATATATCACTCAATCACATATATCCATCCCTGCTGTTAAGGCTGAAATAGATCACTTTGTTACATGGTCAAATTTTAAAATCAATGCAGCGAAGTCTGAGGCCCTCGATGTCTCCCTTCCCAAATCCATACAGGATTCCATCCAGTCCAACTTTACTTTTGCCTGGCCCTCACAGGGTATCAAATACTTAGGAATTCGTATTCATAGAGACCTCTCCCGTCTATGTTATCTTAATTTTGGGCCCTTTATTGAACAACTCCATACAGACCACGGTTGCAAGTTAGAACTGTAAGATTCACTACGCGAACCACTGGTGTTTTGTGGAAAAGCACATGTACACTGTGTTCCAAATTATTATGCAAAAAGTGTTTAGGAGTGATAAGGTAAGAATTTTTTTGTTTGTCAGTTAAACTCATTGATGGTGATGTGTGTCAGGGCTCTTTATATCACTGTAAGCAATTGCAGACACCTGTGCTAATTAGTTTGGCAGGTGTGTCCAATGAAAGGCAAGACTTCTTAAGAAGGCTGTCCCACATTATTAAGTAGCCTACATTTTCTGCCAAAATGGGAAAGAAAAAGGATGTGTCGGCTGCTGAGAAGCAACAAATTGTGGAGTGTTTAGGTCAAGGCATGACTACAATCAACATTGCCAGGACACTTCATCCTGATCATCGCACAATCAAGAAGAATGTAGCTGATTCACAGTACACACGTGTGCGTGCTGATAAGGGAAAATTGAGGACTCTTTCCTACAGGCAATTACGTCAGGTTAAAAGAGCAGCGGCAAAAAAGCCTTGTCATAGCAGCAGACAAGTTTTTGAAGCTGCTGGTGCCTCCAACATCCCCCGAACAACAAGATGCAGGGTCCTTCAGAGGTTTGCAGCTGTGCATACGCCATCCTGTCGACCTCCTCTATCCACTGCACACAAGCAGAAACTGCTCCAGTGGGCCAAACAATACATGAAGACTGACTTCAAAACTGTTTTGTTCACCGATGAGTGCCGTGCAACGCTCGATGGTCCAGATGGATGGAGTGGAGGATGGCTGGTTGATGGACACTCCATGCAAACATGGCTACGGCGCCAACAAGGAGGAGGTGGAGTAATGTTTTGGGCTGGAATCATGGGGAGAGAGATTGTCGGCCCCTTTAGGATCCCTGAAGGGGTAAAGATGAACTCCATAATGTATGTGGAGTTTCTCAAACAGCACTTCCTGGCATGGTTCAAGAAGAATAACCGTGTATTCCGCAGCAAGATCATTTTCATGCATGATAATGCACCGTCTCATGCTGCACATAACACATCTGCATCTCTGGCTGATATGGGCATAAAAGTGGGCAAACTTATGGTGTGACCCCCATGCTCCCCTGACCTCAACCCCATTGAGAACCTCTGGAGCATCATCAAAAGGAGTGTCTATGATGGCGGGAGGCAGTTCACATCTAAGCAACAGCTCTGGGAGGGTATTCTGTCCTCATGCAAAACAATTGAAGCAGAAACCATCCAAAACCTGACAAATTCAATTGACGAGACAGTTCAGAAGCTCCTTTCGAACAAGGGGTCCTATGTGCAAATGTAACATCACCTAGAATAAAGTTTTGAGTTGAAAACTGTTTGATTTCAGTTTCTAATAACCTGCTAATGCTTATAATTTCAAAAATGATATTTTTTGGTTCTTTATTAAAATGAAAAGGTTGATCGAAGAGTGTGGGGGATCTAAGAGTGTAGCAACCCAGTAGTCAGGATTATTTCGAATTCTGACAATCTGAGGGTCATGTTGCAGGTAGTGCAGCAAGAAGGCACTCATGTGTTTTGCGCATCTAGGAGCCCCAAAATTATTTTCCGGGCTAGATGCAGCTAAAAATTATTATTAATTTTTAATCTGGTGGAGTTTATTATAGATGGCCTAATAGAATCAGTACTGCACACTGCTACAACGCCCAAACTATTTTCCAGCCAAGATACAGATAAACATGATTAGTAATTTGAAAGCTTAAAACGGTTGGTGAGGTGATTTTAACAAATGATCAAGCTTTTACTCTCCCCAGGATGACACAGGGGTAGAAAAGTCGTTTCGGATCCATGATTTGTTCATCTTTATGAACGTGAGTCTGTCTACATTATCAGTGGAGAGCCACATGCGCTTATCTGTCAGCACACCACCAGCAGCGCTGAACACACGTTCAGACAGAACGCTGGCTGCGGGGCATGACAAGATCTCCAAGGCGTAAGTGGCGAGCTCCAGCCATTTATCCAGATTGGAAGCCCAAAAGAGCACGGGTCTAGTGACACAGTCATGGCTTCAATGTTTACTTGGAAATACTCCTGTACCATTGTCTCTAGGCGTTGACTATGTGTCAGACTTCTTGTCTCCTGTGTCCTTGCAAAGGATGGGCTAAAAAAGTGGTGAACTGATTCCGCAAAATTGATGTTACCAGCAGATACTGTGTTTCTGTTACGGTTTGAGTGCTGAACACTCGACGGTTCCACAGTTGGCAAGTTGGAACTGTGAGATTCACTACGTGCACCACTGGTGTTTTGTGGAAAAGCACATGTAAGATTCTGCAACAGTCTCTGCTGATACTCCAGCATGCGTGCATCCCTTTCTATGGCAGGAATAATTTCTGCAAATTCACTTTTGTACCGGGGATCTAACAGTGTGGCAACCCAGTAGTCAGGATTATTTCTAATTCTCACAATTCGAGGGTCATGTTGCAGGTAGTGCAGCAAGTAAGGTACTCATGTGTCTTGCGCATCCAGGAGCAGCAAGTCCCTGTTGTGTTGGTGGCGAGGTAACAATCATGCTTCCTTCCTCTGTTCTCTCCCCCCAACCTTGCACAACAGAAATGTGATCAAGGTCTCCCTCATCTGATGAGTCTTCCATCAGTTTGTCCTCCACTTCTTCCTGGGCTCCTGCACCTTCCTCAACAGTTTGGCTGCTACCATGCGCCCTCGTTAATCCCTCTCCCCCACCCTCCCATGCCTGCCGCCTTGGTGCTGCCGACCGTCTGGACCTTGCAGATGTTAGCCCTTCCCCATACAACTCCTCCTCCTCTACTTCCTCCACCTCCTCTTGTGCCACCACCTGACTCCGAATTCTGTTTAACATGTGCTCCAGCATGTAAATCACCGGAATGGTCATGCTGATAATGGCATCGTCAGCACTAAACATCTTCGTCGCCATTTCAAAACTGTGCAGAAGGGTGCATAGGTCCCTGATCTGAGACCACTCCTCCAGCGTGATTTGCCCCACCTCTGGATCTCGTTGGCCCAGGCTATACGTCAGAACGTATCGCACCAGGGCTTGTCTTTGCTGCCACAGTCGCGGCAACATGTGCAGAGTTGAATTCCACCGGGTGGGCACATCGCATTTTAGCCGGTGAAGTGGCAGGCCCAATGACTTCTGTAGAGATGTAAGTCGCTGAGCTGCGGGATGCGAACGGCGGAAGTGAGCACACAGCGACCGTGCCCTCTGCAGAAGGCCATCTAGTCCGGGATAGTGGGCTAAAAATTGCTGGACAACCAGGTTCAACACGTGAGCCATACAAGGCACGTGTGTGACATTGCCCCGGCGAAGGGCCGCACCCAGGTTTGCAGCATTGTCGCACATGGCCTTCTCTGGTTTCAGGTCTAGTGGAGACAACCATTCATGAAACTGGTTCTCCAGAGCTGACCACAACTCCTCAGCTGTATGACTCACATTTCCCAGACATTTCAAAGTAAAAACCGCCTAATGACGTTGAGCCCTGCTGCCAGCATAGTAAGGAGGTGTGCAGGATCCCTTCTGCACAGTTAGAAAGCTTGTGGCATGACCAGACAGGCTTTGGGTGCAGGTGGAGGACCGAGAGGAGGTTGAGGAGTCAGAAGCAGTGGAGGAACTTTGAGATAAAGAGGATTGACGCACAACTCGTGGGGACGGCAAGACTTGGACAGCAGCCCCTTGTCCTGCTGTCACCATAGTTACCCAGTGCCCAGTCAGCGACATGTAACGCCCCTGTCCATGCCTACTCGTCCAAGTGTCTGTGGTGAAATGCACCCTGTCACACACAGAGTTTCTCAAAGAAGCGGTGATGTTGTGTGCGACATGCTGGTGGAGCGCAGGCACACCTTTCTTTGAGAAGTAGTGCCAACTGGGCATCTGGTACTGGGGCATTGCGACGGACATAAGGTCTCGAAAATCCTCTGTGTCCACCAGGCGGAAAGGCAGCATTTCTGTAGCCAAGAGCTTGCAGATGGTGAAATTCAACCTCTTAGCTTTCTCATGGCTAGGAGGAAATGGTCTTTTACTTGTCCACATCTGAGGGACCGAGGGCTGGCTGTTGTGCTTAGACGGGGTTGAGAAGGGTGTCCCCAGCAAACTGCCGGTCTGTGAGGAAGATGTGACGCGCCCCCTGGGACATATTCCTTTTTGAGGGGAATACCCGGCACCGGATCAGATGGGGGGTTGTAGTCTCCGAGCGGCTGTGACCCGGCCCGTGCCCAGGGCGTCAAACTCAGTGTTATGTGGCAGTCCTACAGATGTTATTAAGAGTTCTTTTGTGTCGACTACGCCACCCGTTGTGATGCGGTCACTGTGGCCGCCGCTGCAGCAGGGTCCGCTGAGGCTGATGGTGGGTGCGCAGCTTGGTGGGATAACCCCCAACGGGAGGGGTATAGCCTCAGGGGGGACAGGTGCAGAGGATGGGGGTTGTGGTGGTGCAGTGCAGACGGCAGTGAAGACAGAGTCGGGTTGTGCAGTTAAGGGTGTTTACTTACTGCAGATGTTGTACTGGTCACTCCAGCTTCGAGTGACCACCCGAGCCGTGCTGCGTCCACCAGGTCCTGGATCCAGCCAACCCCCAAACAAGTCCGGAGCGTGGCCCTGAGCTCTCCTTCTGTCCCGTTCTCTGGCCGTCCCCACTATTGATCCACCCAGGTCCAGCTCCCTCGGGCCTTCTGTTGGGAGACCCTTGGCCTTGGGTTCCCTGACCCTCCTCGTGGTATGCCTTCGTGGTGGATGTGGTGGGTGACCGTGGCAAACGCTGCCCACGGTCTCCGGTCTCTGGCTGGGGAATGTTTTTACCCCCACCAGCTTGGGTTCCGGTACCCTGATGCCGACTCTTCACCCGGGGATTTAAGTTGGGATCTTGGAGTCCTTTTCTGCTGTTTCCCCCTCTGGGTCTCTCTCTTCTCCTCTCTCACTCTGGGTCTTTCTTCTCCTCTGCTCCTGACTTTCTCTCTGCATCTGACCCTGTTCTTAGTTGGTGCCCACCTTATATACACCCTCTATGTGTGAGCTCAGGTGACCAGCACCCAATGAGCTCCTAACTTTACCCAGGCTGCTCCCCCTATCTGCCCCTACACTACTTGGGATGTACCACCCCCCTCCCACTCCAGCCAGGAACAGACTCGGTCGTACCTGCACATTTCTAAGTGGGAGTACCGTCGGTCTGCTCCTCGGAAATGGGATGTGTGTAGTGCATGCAGCCTACCGAGCTCAGTTCCACACTCCATCCTTACCCGGGAGTGGAATATCACACCTCTGGGTTGAGGTGCAATACCCCTGTAGCAGCCGAATCCTCAGGGTGCTACATTCCCCCCTGGTAAATCACAGCACGTCCTCGGGCTGTAAGACATAACACCAAAAACATACAAATTTTTCATAAACATATAAAACATATAAAACAACATATATATATATATATATCAATATAAAACATTCTCGTCGCCTCTGGCTCCTCCTCCGGTCACTGTGCAACGTGTGACCGGGTAAAGTGCGACAGTCTCTCTGGAAAACTGGTTTTCCTATAAAACCGGTAGGGGGCGCTTTAGGAAGCGCAACTATATACAGGGGAAGTTGGCCGCTCTCAGTCCTCGGCCAGGTAAAGGGAAGGGAATGGCTGCTCACAGTCCTCAGCCTGGTATGGATACGGAATAACGGGTAAACAGTTCACTCATGCTGGTCCCAACGGGGACTATATATATGTTCTTTGGTACCCGGTCGGGTAACTATTTACATCTACTGCTCTGCCGCACTCAACGGCGTCTTCCTCCTGCTCTTTGCTTGTAGCTGGTTGTAACTTCAGACCCGTCCGGGTCCTCTTGCTCCTCCTCCTCGCACCGCAACTCCTCCTCCGTCAGGCGATGCACATGGAGGGCGTAAGGTCCTTTGGCACACTTGTGCCGGGTAAAGGTGACCTCGTCCCCGATATAAAGGTCACGACCTCTGTGCCCCTCCGGCAGATGGGATTCAACGTCTCTGCGCGTGACAAAGACGTCGCCGGGGGTGTTGTTGTCTCTGATGAAGCCCCACCCATGCTGCAGGTTAAACTTTATTACAGTCCCGGTGGTACGGGGACTGTGCGCTGCACGGGGGTCCCTCCTGGTTTGGCTCTTCTGCTCGGCGCTCCGTACTTGGGCCTGTTGCTCCCGGACCCGCCTCTCTCTCCGCTCCCTCGCAAACTCTTCGAGCTGCTGTCGGCAACACTCAGCACGCTCCGCTGCAGCTGCCCTGGTTTCCTGAGTGAACCCCATTAGGTCTTCTCCGGTGGGGTCCCACTCAAATTGGGCTTCTTCCAGAGGAGGCGAGACCCGTGCCACGGGCTTCGGAGCCGGAATCAGGGGCTCACACAAGGGCCCTAGTCTCTGCTGCCGTTCCAGCTGATGGAATTCTTCGGGCCAGATGAAGGGCCGCCCGTCCGGCCATGTGAGCTGGCTGAACAAGTCCTCCCCCAGGTGTGGCACCCTTGGTTTTACGGGCGCGGGCGCGGTGGTGGTGGCGCCCGGATTGCCCAGGCCTTGCGGCCAGGCCTGGGGCACCTGGAAGGTGAAGGGCACCGTTAATACGGCGGCGCCCTGGGCTACCTGGCCTTGCGACCAGGCCGGAGGCTCCGCGGAGGTAGGGGGCGCTGTTGGTGATGCGGCGCCCGGGGGTACTAGGCCTTGCGACCAGGCTGGTGGTATTTCCTGCTTTGTCACGCTCCGGGTCGAGGCGCGTGACGTCACAGGGGTCGCTGCGGCGGCTTCCGGTCGGGGCCTAGTCCATAGCGGTGACATGGCGGCTACGGGCACAGCAGGGGGACTTTCGGGCTCTGCGACGGGGAGCTGGGGCAGGTGGGCGGTTTCCCGGCTTGGGGTATAGGCGTCCCCTTTACCTGCCTCCTTGCGTCCGGCTCCCTTCTCGGCGCCGTCTCCGGCCTTTGGTCCTCCCGCGCCATCCTCAGAGGCGGTCTGTTTCCTCTTCCAGGGTAGCGTGCTCCGTTGACTGGTCTCAGCTTGCTGGGCCATCTCCCGGCTCCATTCCGCCAATATCTCGCGCTGTACCCGGGCCATCCTCCGTGCGAGGCCCTCCAGGGCAGTCTGTGCACACTCCCGGTCTTGGGGGAGCTGTGCAAGGACCTCCACTAGGCCTAGTGGGGTCGTGGTGTCTAGCAGGCTCCTGACCAACGGGTCGGTGCTGCTCTGCTCTTCTTCCAGCAGGCTCCTGGCCAGCGGGCCGGTGCTGCTCCGCTCTCCTTCCTCGGTCTCTAGCAGACTCCTGGCCAGCGGGCCGGTGCTGTTCTGCTTTCTCTCCATCTCCGGGTAAGCTCCTCCGCTACTCCTCTCCAGGCTTCTTGCCTCCGGGTGCGCTCGCTCCAGACTGCTCCAGGCGGCACCCATCTTCGTTCTTTTCTTTCGTCTCCTCCCACTTCGAGGGCGGTCCCGGGGCAACTCGGTGACTGTCAGCTCCAGGGGTAGTTCTTTCACGCTGACAGACACCTCCAGCATCACAGTCTCTGTTGGCGGGGGCGGTTTCCACTTTTGGCGCCATTTTCTGTCCTGGCCCACGATGGGAGGCGGCCTCTTGCCCTCCTTTGGTACGCCCATAATGGCGTCCGCTGCTCTTCCAAGGCGGGAAATCTTCGGATTTGGCGGGAAGCGTCGCCCAGTGGCGGGAAACTCTGCAGATGGCGGGAACAAGCTGGAAATGGCGGACAATCGGCGGGAAACGACCTGTGATGGGGTCCGATGGCGTGGACCCTCCGGAACCGGCGGGAGACTTCTTTCTGAGGTAAACTTGCACTTTTCTTCAGGCACGCAGTACCCGGGTGTTGCGGGCACGTAATCCTGCCGACTACGCCAAAGTTGACGCGCCCCCTGGGACATATTCCTTTTTGAGGGGAATACCCGGCACCGGATCAGATGGGGGGTTGTAGTCTCCGAGCGGCTGTGACCCGGCCCGTGCCCAGGGCGTCAAACTCAGTGTTATGTGGCAGTCCTACAGATGTTATTAAGAGTTCTTTTGTGTCGACTACGCCACCCGTTGTGATGCGGTCACTGTGGCCGCCGCTGCAGCAGGGTCCGCTGAGGCTGATGGTGGGTGCGCAGCTTGGTGGGATAACCCCCAACGGGAGGGGTATAGCCTCAGGGGGGACAGGTGCAGAGGATGGGGGTTGTGGTGGTGCAGTGCAGACGGCAGTGAAGACAGAGTCGGGTTGTGCAGTTAAGGGTGTTTACTTACTGCAGATGTTGTACTGGTCACTCCAGCTTCGAGTGACCACCCGAGCCGTGCTGCGTCCACCAGGTCCTGGATCCAGCCAACCCCCAAACAAGTCCGGAGCGTGGCCCTGAGCTCTCCTTCTGTCCCGTTCTCTGGCCGTCCCCACTATTGATCCACCCAGGTCCAGCTCCCTCGGGCCTTCTGTTGGGAGACCCTTGGCCTTGGGTTCCCTGACCCTCCTCGTGGTATGCCTTCGTGGTGGATGTGGTGGGTGACCGTGGCAAACGCTGCCCACGGTCTCCGGTCTCTGGCTGGGGAATGTTTTTACCCCCACCAGCTTGGGTTCCGGTACCCTGATGCCGACTCTTCACCCGGGGATTTAAGTTGGGATCTTGGAGTCCTTTTCTGCTGTTTCCCCCTCTGGGTCTCTCTCTTCTCCTCTCTCACTCTGGGTCTTTCTTCTCCTCTGCTCCTGACTTTCTCTCTGCATCTGACCCTGTTCTTAGTTGGTGCCCACCTTATATACACCCTCTATGTGTGAGCTCAGGTGACCAGCACCCAATGAGCTCCTAACTTTACCCAGGCTGCTCCCCCTATCTGCCCCTACACTACTTGGGATGTACCACCCCCCTCCCACTCCAGCCAGGAACAGACTCGGTCGTACCTGCACATTTCTAAGTGGGAGTACCGTCGGTCTGCTCCTCGGAAATGGGATGTGTGTAGTGCATGCAGCCTACCGAGCTCAGTTCCACACTCCATCCTTACCCGGGAGTGGAATATCACACCTCTGGGTTGAGGTGCAATACCCCTGTAGCAGCCGAATCCTCAGGGTGCTACAGATGCAGGCGGACATGTTAGGTTGCTTTGATCCAAAGGTGGTGCTATCGATGTCGGACAGCGCTGAACACCAGCTGGTGTTTCCACCTCCAAAGAAAATGATGACCTGCCAATCACGCTGGCTGTTGCGGGTAAAGAGGTGGCAGGTCTGCGTCCCAAAACAGGTGTGACTGCTGTCCCCCCAGTCACAGAGGATGAAGAGGCCGCGAATGCACAAGATGTGGCAGATGGTGGTTGGCAAGGACGGCTAGGCCGCATTGAAGCACAGTGAGCTTCCCACTGCAACTTATGCTTCATATCCATGTGCCGGTTCATGCATGAAGTACTCAAACTTTGGATTTTTTGGCCTCTACTGAGCTTTTGCTGACAAATGTTACAGATAACACGAGTTGGGTCATCTTTATCGATCTGAAAAAATGCCCAGGCTATGCAAGGCTTAGCACCCATGCACCTGAAGAGCCACCACGACTTGTGGTCAGAGGCAGAGTTTTGTTTTAGGATGCAGTTGTTGACGTGCTTCCAGTACTACGTCTCTGTCCAGGAAGGCGCAACCTGACCTCGTCGTCACTAGCATCCTCCTCCACCTCCTCTGCTGACCTCATCGACTGTCTGACTGTGGGTTGACAGTAAGTGGGATCTCCAACCTCGTCATCATCACCCTGTGTGTTATCACACCCGTCGTCCTCAGAGCCAACCTGTTCCTGCCCTGACAAAAAACTAAAGTTGTCGCTCCAATCAGGTATTTGAGTCTCATCATCGTCTTCCTCATTGTCTCCACCAACAGGAGTTACAGTTTGGGAACTTGGGTCGACATTATGGTCAGAACCTTCTGCATCTGGTCCTGGATCCGACTCATAAAGATTCTGGGCATCAGTGCAGGTCATTTCCTCGTCTGGATTCACAGAAGCTCTGGATCCGACCTCTGATTCTCAGGCTATAGTATGAGTAAACAGCTCTGCAGACTCAACCATCTGTTCTACCCCATACTCAGACGGGCAGCTGGAGACTTGGGAGCTGTGAGGAAACAAGTGCGATTGGGGTGACACCTCTGAGGACTGGAGTATTTGTGATGTTGAAGTTGAGGTGGAGGAGAGCCCACTTAAAGGAGCACTTGATATCCGTTGAAGCACCTGCTGTTTTTGTGCCTCATCTGAAATTTGTAGCGATTGGCATGGCTGTAAGAAAGGGATCTTATCACATTGTCCGCTAAAAGAAGTAGACATCTTAGTTTGGCTGGAAGTTGGTCTTTCTTCTGCAGATGTTACTGTTGCTTTAACACCTACCCCACGGACACAACTTTTTTTTCCATTCCCAACACGCCTATTCCCCTTTCCACCAGCAGCAGGCTTTTTTCCACTCATTTTGGTGGTTAACTAATTCACAACTCTGGAGTTGTTTGCACAAAAAACAATGGATGGGAACTGAGCAGAGCTTAGTGGCCAAACTGTGGTATTAGCCCAAAAGTATTGGCTGGGTTAGATGCAGATAAAAATTATTTTGAATTTGTAACCTGGTGGAGGTTAGTATAGATGGACTAATAGAACAAGTCCCACACACTGCTACAAGCCAAAATATTTTTTCAGAGCTAGATGCAGATAAAAATTATATTGAATTTGCAACCTGGTGGAGGTTAGTATAGATGGACTAATAGAACAAGTCCCACACACTGCTACAAGCCAAAATATTTTTTCAGAGCTAGATGCAGATAAAAATTATATTGAATTTGCAACCTGGTGGAGGTTAGTATAGATGGACTAATAGAACAAGTCCCACACACTGCTACAAGCCAAAATATTTTTTCAGAGCTAGATGCAGAAAAAAATTATATTGAATTTGCAACCTGGTGGAGGTTAGTATAGATGGACTAATAGAACAAGTCCCACACACTGCTACAGGTCGAAATATTTTTTCAGAGCTAGATGCAGATAAAGATTATATTGAATTTGCAACCTGGTGGAGGTTAGTATAGATGGACTAATAGAATGATGCTATGCCCAAAAGGTTTTACTTCACTAGGTGCAGTAAAAAAGTGGTATTCTATACACAGGTGGTGTAGCTTGCAACACAGATAGGCTACTCCACTGACTAACACACACTGCAAGAGGCCAAAAAGGATTTGCTTTGCTAGATTTAGCCAAATGCTGTGAAAAAAACTTGCACAGCACTGGCACAGACCAGGCTGGCAAAAAGTGATAGGAACTGATGTAACCTAGCCCGCAAAAGGACTGCAATTACAATTAGTCTTTACTCCCAACCTACCTATTTAAGAGCACAGACCTGCCTGATAAAAGTCGTAGGAAATGATGTAACCTAGTCCTTAAAAGGACTGCAATCACAACTATTCCCTACTCCCAAGCTATCTGTAGATTTGTGCGAAAATTGGCTTGAAATTAACAAAGTATAGCGCACACAGCAACAGCGGTGCGGTCTAACACGCAGCTGCAGCAGTGAGAAAATGGTGGCGACGGGGAAAATGGCTTGGTCTTATAGGGCAAGGACATGTGACATACACTGCCAATGACACATGCCCTTGCTTGTGTGAAAAAAAGCACTTCGCTCCGTGTGTGCGCTGCTGATAGGCTGACAGATTGCACCTCCCCACTGTAAATGCGGGAAAGAGAAAAAAAAATGGAGATCTTCATTACTTCTGCAGAGATCCATCCCCTGCCCCCCCCTCCACCCCGCTGTACACTCAAACTGCGTATCAACATTAATTTTCAGCATTACTGAGAAAAAATCAAGTTATGATTTTGGTGCACGAACAGTTATCGAACGTAACCTCGAACAGCCGAATTTTTTTCAAATCGTTCGTGTTCTCTGAACGGCTCGAACACCGCCCAAAACAGCTTGAATTTGAGATTGGCGAACAGTTCGATTCAAACACCGCTCATCTCTACTCATGACACCTTCTCTCCATCTACCAGATGATCCTGAGGAACATTGGGGTCTTCTTGTTTACAGTCCAGTTGAAGAAGAGGATGGGGACATCTCTCCGGTGTTGTCCTCTTACTGGATAGATCTGGAGGAAACACATACAGGGACTGAATTCATTCTTTACATACAGATAATTATAGGCTGTGTGTATTTAGTCCTGTCTATTACCTGGTGATGTGAGGGGCTGGGGAACCTCCATCATGACGTCCTTGTACAGATCTTTGTGTCCTTCTAAATACTCCCACTCCTCCATGGAGAAATAGACGGCAACATCCTGACAGCTTATAGGAACCTGACACATACAATGATACCGTCATCCCCCCGATCCCTCCATAGCGTTACTGTATAATGTCCCAGCATTCCCAGCAGAGTCACCTCTCCAGTCAGCAGCTCAATCATCTTGTAGGTGAGTTCTAGGATCTTCTGGTCATTGATATCCTCATGTATCAGGGGGTGAGGTGGAGGTCCTGTGATTGGGCTCAGGGGTCTTCCCCATCCCTCAGACACAGGGTCCTGACAGGGCTCACTAGAGGTCTTCTTCACTACTGTGTAATCCTGGTTATGGAGAGACACATTATCTATCTATCGCCAGGAGACAACTTCATCCAGCAGCATGACAACCAGCACAGCAGAGTCCTGCATCCACTGAGGCCCCTGATCATGTGACCCCTGACTCCTCCCCTCCTGTGACCTCATCACAGGTCCTGTGTGCACAGAGCAGCCATATATGTGGTGGCGGCTCTGCAGGTGGAGGTATGTGGAGACCCCATTACTGGGCACAGGGGGCATGAACCCCTTCAGCACGGAGACTCTTTTGGGGTCTTGTGTTGCCCCTTTATAAGAATCATAAGGTTTTTGTTCAGTTTACTGTAATAGATACATACGACCCAACTATGGAGACAGGAAGGGAGGAAATGTATTGTTCTCATAGTACAGGACCCCTTTACTGGCCACACAGTGTAATGCCCCCATTATGCCCCTTATGCAGGATGTATGATGACCCCACACAGTGTAATGTCCCCATTATGCCCCTTATGCAGTATGTATGATGCCCCCCACGCAGTGTAATGCCCCCATTATGCCTCTTATGCAGTATGTATGATGCCCCCACAGTGTAATGCCCCCATTATGCCCCTTATGCAGGATGTATGATGCCCCCACAGTGTAATGCCCCCATTATCCCCTTATGCAGTATGTATGATGCCCCCCACAGTGTAATGCCTCCATTATGCCCCTTATGCAGTATGTATGATGCCCCCACACAGTGTAATGCCCCATTATGCCCCTTATGCAGTGTGTATGATGCCCCACACAGTGTAATGCCCCCATTATGCCCCTTATGCAGTATGTATGATGCTTCACACAGTGTAATGCCCCTATTATGCCCCTTATGCAGAATGTATGATGCCCCCACTCAGTGTAATGCCCCCATTATGCCCCTTATACAGTATGTATGATGCCCCCACAGTGTAATGCCCCCATTATGCCTCTTATGCAGTATGTATGATGCCCCCCACACAATGTAATGCCCCCATTATGCCCCTGTAATGAAGTAACCGGACACAACACACCAACAAACACAAACCCTCTTTTTTGATGTATATCAGAATTAACTAGGGTTTTTAGGGACAGCCACCGGTGAGTGGGGGCACCATTGTCGTTCCTTAGGGCGCCAACATCCGTGACTAGGCAGTATCAGCTTTGTTTAGGTACAGGATAGGGTACAGTAGTGACTGTATCAATTATTTAGCAGCATCATTGTTTAGATCTGTTTATATACATCCACAACAAGCCATTCCACCCCACGGCTAATGAATAAATACTCACTTAGGCCACGGACCCACTATCAGTATTTAGTCAGTACTTTTTCTCAGGAGTGGGAGCCAAAACAAGGTGAGAAACAATCAGAGAAAAGGTCTAATAGAAACAAGTCACCAATTCTGCATTTATCACCCACTCCTGGGTTTGGCTCCCACTCCTGAGAAAAATACTAACCAAATACTGATCAAATACTGATAGTGGGTCCGTGGGCTTAGCCCCATTCTTGGTGAAGATACTAATAAACCCAGGACCTATGAGATATTTACCACACAATAGTTAGCAGGGCCATTTGATCAATATCAGCAGCCCATGCGGCACCGAGCACACTTTCCTTCCCCATCATCACAATTTCAGTGATATCCACATTTCCATGACGGTGATACCATTGCATAAATAGTGAATCAGGGAGTGGAAAGCCCACTGATCCACCATTCACCCTTTGCCTGTCTAAGACTCTGTGCACTGTAGGCACAATGGCGTCACTACATCACACCTATAATATGGAGCCTCAGTACTCACACTGCACAGACCGGAGCAGCGCATCTCAGGAACAGGGTTGGATGAATAGTATGTGTTTTAATATTAAGGAATTGTGGGGTCAATCATACTCTGTGGTGTATGTGGGGGCAATCATACTGTCTGGGAGCCCTCATTCTGGGCTAGATGGGCACACATGAGAACAATTTCCTGGTCATGAGTCAGATAGGGAAAAATAAATGAGAAATACAGACATTCAGTCCATCTGGTTGCAGACTTGAATTGATATGGTGTTGTGTGCCAGGAGGGAGACATCAAATAGTATGTTCTGAAGGAAAGCAAAGAAATAATGGCAGTGTGAATCTGGATTCAAGGCAGGGAGCATAGCGGAGACAAAGAGCAGGATAAGGTCCTTACCTCGGGCCAGGAGGCCTACTTAGATGGTACTGAACTTTGCCCTGAGTGGACAGTAGGCTTAATTAAAGGAGATTAAGTTAAGGAAGAATTCCTTATCTTAAGCAAACAATTGTATATACTAGAGAGGAAGCCACAGTGTTGCCAAACTGGGACACAAGTTCTCCTATGGAGAACTGAAGATGCAGTGACATAGAAAGGAGTGTGTGGCGCTCATCGAATGGACTTTGAGTCAGTACTAGTGAGGAGTCGTACCGATGCACCTCAGCCAGTGAGGTCCTCACAAATCAACTGGGAGCTGAGAGTAGGTCTGAGGGCCCATAGCGACACATCTCAACCCGTATGATCCCCACAGGTGATGATGGCCCTACTCATAATAGTTTACTGGACTGTTGTAGCTTGTAACAAAAGTTATGTTCCGTCACTTGTAACCGGAAAGTTCCTGACTCTGCGTAATGCAGAAGAAGCATTCATAAAGTACTGTAGTACTACACGAGTACTGCAGTGTATGAGATCAGTGATAAAAATAAAAATTATACATGTCCCACAGTGAAAAAAGTGAAATTAAATATGTAAAAAACAGGAAACAAATGCACACAAATCCCAAAATTCCTTTTCGCCATTCAAAACGCAGCGATTGTGATACAACAAAAATAAACAAAAAAAAAGTACACATAATTGGTATCGCCGCGTCCGGAATGTCCGGCTCTATAAAACTGGCACATTATTTATTCCATTTGGCGGACACCGTAAAAATAAATAAATAATGAACACGCCAATAACATCACTTTTTCATCATACTGACTCACAAAAAAAGTGAATAAAAAGAGATCAAAAAGCTATGCAAAAAAAAAATGGTAAAAATGAACCCGCCAAACCACAAAAGACAAGCTCTAATATAGCTCATTCGGCAACAAAAAAAATAAAAAAAAGTTTTAACTCTTAAAATATGACAATGCAAAAGCAAATAAATTTTTGTAAAATATTATTTTTAGTCTGTAAAAATAGCAAAGAACAAAAAATATAAATCTGGTATTGCTGTAATTGTACCGACCCGACAAACCAATCGGTCTGATCACTTTTACTGAGCGGCGAATGGTGCAAAAAATAAAGAAAAAAATACTGTATTGCTGGTTTTTGTTTATTTTAAGTCTGAAAAATCTGCATAAGAAGCGATCAAAAAATATGTGCAAAATGGTACCAAAAAAAATCTGCAACTTGTCCCGCAAACAATATCCGTCATACAGTTCTGTTTGCAAAAAAATAAAAAAGCTACAGCTCTCAGAATATGGCGACAAAAAACCCCTAATTTTTATAAAAAAGCATTTTTACTGTGTGATAGCAGCAAAACCTTAAAAGAAAAGCAATATACATCTGGCGTCGCTCTAATTGCACCAACCAGAAGAATAAATCCGCCTTATCACTTATACCACGCACAAAAATAAAAATAAGAACTATTCTTGTACTGCTGTCTTTGTTCATTCTACCTTACAAAAATCGGAATAAGGCTCAACTCACATTTATCCTGCGATCTTCACTGAGACCTTACGTCGGGATTTCCATGTAAATTCCACAAAACCGAGAGTCAGACAAAACTCCGGACGGAACCACTCACTTATGAGGCTGATGGAGTCACTTTGGACTGGTTTCTGTACCAGCGGTCTCCCATTATTTTAGGCATCTTTAGCACACAAGTGTGGGCGACCACAGATCTGTGGATGCCTAAAAAGATGGATACCACCGGAGCAGATGCCAAACGGAGCGCAAAGTGTCTCCATCTGCCTCTTTATGGTGGGTGGTTCTATTGGATTTTTCGTCTGAATCACATTTTTGTTGAATTTACACAGAAACCCTGCAGGAAGTGCACAGCGTGGAACACAAGAATGCGATCCCTGCCTTATTCTGGAAGCGATCAAAAATTTTGTCCCAAAATATTACCAATAAAAACCCCTAATTTATCCCCACAAATCCAGACCCCACTCAGGTCCGTCATCTGTGACTGGAACTATAGGGGGTTCCCACGTTACTGGTAGAACAAACTCTGAAAAGCAACATGGCTCTCTTCCCCCTCAAATAATCCATTGGATTCTGCTCTCCCAAATTCAAATGCCCTCCTCCTTCTGAGCCCCACTGTGCCTAAACCACAATAATCGGCCACATGTTTGGCATTGTCATAGTGGGGGGAAAGCACTTAACAGTTTACAGGGTACGAATCGCCAGAAGCACAAGCTGGGCACAATTTATGGGGGCGCTACAATATATGGGGGCACTAAACTGGCAGATTTGCAATTCTCCAGAAAAAGCCTGGCGTGGATGTTACAAAATAGTCACTGCAGCCGTAGATTAATTCATTGAGAGGTGCAATTTCTACAATGGGGTTACTTTTGTCTTTTTTCTGCTGTTCTGACACCTTCGGGGCTTTGCAAATGTCGCCCGCAAACTATTCTAGCAAAATCTGTTCTCAGCCCTGACGTGTGGCCTAACAGTAATTTCTGATGACATATGTGGCTCACTGTGTTCGGAAGAAATTGTGCAATAAATTATGGTGTCCAGTTTAACCTATTAACCCTTGTGTACCTGAAAATTTGCAGCAAATACAATAATTACATTTTATCACTAAAATGTCATATTTCCATGTTTCAGTGTTATAAAATTCTGTGAGGCACCTATGAGTTCAGGATACTCACTACACCCCTAGATGAATTCCTTAGGCAGTGAAGTTTCAAATATGGGGTCACCTCGGGGGATTTCTGCTATTTTCGCATGTCAGGGGCTCTCCAAATGCGACATGGCATTCACAATTTATTCCTGGCACTCTTTCCTTTCCTAGCCCTGCCATGTACCCAAACAAGAGTTTTTGACGACATATACAGTATCATTGCATTTGGAATAAATTACGTAACAAATTATGGGATCCATTTTCACCTATTATCCATCGTGAAAATTGCAGATTTGGGGCTAAAACAATATTTTCGTGAAAAAAATAAACATTTTCCTTATGACGACCTAATGTTATCAAATTCTGTGTCGTACCTGTGGGTTCAAAATGCCCTCTATACCCCTGAATAAAATCCTTGAGGGGTGTAGTTTCCAAAATGGGGTCACTTGTTGGGCGTTTCCATCGTTTAGGCACATCAGGGGCTCTCCAAACCCGAAATGACACTTGCAGACCATTCCATCAAAGTCTGCATTCCAAAACGTCCCTCCTTCCTTTTTGAACTTTGCCGTGCGCCCAAACAATAGTTTTCCTCTATGTATGGGTGTCAGGGATTCACAGTGACGACACCGAGGTGATCACACAATATCTCACCGCTGCCGTCACTCTGTCAGAATTGAGCAGAGATTCGCGTGCGCACGATCCCATTACTCACTATGTAGCTATCGGCAAGTGAGCAGAAAGCATATGGCGTATACACCTCCGGATTCCAACGCATGGAATATGTGTATACGCCCCCATATGGTTACTGCCACAGTAGCCCAATTAATATTATTCCCTGCCACCACCGGCTAGATTTGAAATATAATACAGGCTTGGTCGGACGCCTGCGTTTTGCTAGCGTATATGGCTTTGGAGGAGGGAAAGATTACAGAGCAAAAGAAACAGCTCTATTAAATTTTAGATTTAATCCAAAAGGGAGGCAGTGTTATGAAAAATATACAAAGATTTTACAAAAGGGGACAATTACAGTACAGAATATACAGTTACTCAAAATAAACAGGATTAACCCCTTTCCGACATTTGTGGTAAAAGTATGTCCCTGTGCCTTGGGCCTATTGGACCAGGGACGTACTATTATGCAGAATGCGATCGCGCCCACACACAAGCGGTGCGGGGCAATCGCCGCTAGGTGTCAGCTGATAGTTACAGCTGACACCGGGTGCTATGTGCCAGGAGAGGTCCCGCACCGCTCCCAGCACATTAACCCCCGCAGTGCTGTGATCGAAGTATTGTCGCGGCAAGAGGAGGTAAACGCCGATACTTACCTCCTCTCCGGGGTCCCGTGGTGTCTGTGGCCGGGTGTCGGATGTTATCATGGCGACCGGATGTCGTCATAACAACATCCGGGTCACCAGGAGGCAGGAAGTTACTTTGGTCATGCGCATTGCATAACCAAATTATCTTCTGCCTGTGCAGCTCTGAGTGCCTGTATAGCACAGGGATGCTGCTGCATTCCTGTGCTCTACAAGCCATCTGAATGTAAAAAGTGAAAGTCCCATCGTGGGACAATGTGTGAAAGTGCAAAAAAAAAAAAAAAAAAAATTGTTTTAAAAATATTTTAAAAAAGTAATCCCCAAAAAATAAAAATATACCCATCAATAAATATTATTATGAAAAAATAAATAAATAAAAGTACACATATTTGGTATTGCCACGTCTGGAATGACCTGACCTATAAAGCTGTCCAACTATTTAACCCCTTTAGTGAACACGGTAAAAAAAATAAATTAAAAAGGGAACAAAAAACGGTGCTTTATCATCATACCGCCAAACAAAAAAAGGAATAAAACGCAATCAAAAAACGAATGTAAATAAAAATGGTACAGCTGAAAGCGTCATCTTGTCCCGCAAAAAAAAAGCCGCCATACAACTCCATCAGCTGAAAACTAAAAAAGTTATAGCTCCCAGAATAGATTAATGCAAAAAAAATATTTTTTCTATAAAATAGTTTTTAATTGTGTAAAAGCGCCAAAACATAAAAACTATATAAATGGGGTATTGCTATAAACATACTGACCCAAAGAACAACGCTGCCTTATCAATTTTACCACACGAAGAACGGCAAAAAAAAAACAACAATTCCTGAATTGTTGTTTTTTGTTTATTTTGCCTCCCAAAAATCGGAATAGAAAGTGATCAAAAAGTGTCATGTGTCTGAAAATGGCACCAATAAAAACGTCAACTAGTCGCGCAAAAAACAAGCCATCACGGCCAAAATATGGAAAAATGATAGCTCTCAAAATATGGCAATGCAAAAGCTAGTATTTGCCAAAAAAAAGGGTTTTTTAGTGTGTGACAGCTGTCAATCATAAAAACCCAATATGAATCTGGTATCGCTGTAATCGCACTGACCCGAAAAATAAAGTTGTCTAATCACTTATACCACACGAGGAATGGGGTAAAAAATAAACTCTAGGATTAGGGTTGTGTTGGAGTTAGGGTTGTGCTCGCTAATTGGGTTTGCATCGGGTGCTTGGTTATGCAAGTATCCTGGGTGCTCAAGTGACATGCTCAAGTCTCCGCCCCATATGCTTTGCGGCCAAAAAACCTGGTGGGGATTGCCTGCCATGCACGAGCGATCCCCTCATGTTTTTTTTTGGGTGTCTAACAACCGTGAAACATGCGGGCGGGGACTCGAGCATGTCACTCGTGCACCCGCGATACATGGTGCATACCCGAGTACCCGATGCAAACTTAAGTAGCGAGCACTTGCCCTCAAGACTAATGACAGCTTATTCAGTATGATGACCTAATGTTATCAATTTGTGTATCATACTTCTGGGTTCAAAATGTTCACTATACCCCTAGATAAAATTCTTGAAGGGTGTAGTTTCAAAAATGGGGTCACTTGTGGGGAGTTTCTACTATTTAGGCACATCAGGGGTTCTCCAAACGCGACATGGTGTCCACTTTCAATTCCAGCCAATTTTGCATTCAAAAAGTCACACAGTGCTCCTTCCCTTTTGAACCCTGCCGTGCGCGCAAACACTGTATTTTCCCCACATATGGGATATCAACGTACTCAGGAGAAATTGCACAAACGTTTTTGGGGTCCATTTTCTCCTCTTACCCTTGTGAAAATAAAAAATTTGGGGCTAAAACATCATTTTTGTGGAGAAAGTTTGATTTTTTTTTTTTTTTTCACTGCTCCATGTTAGAAACTTTTGTGAAGCACCTGCGGGTTCAGGGTGCTCACCACACATCTAGATAATTTCCCTGAGGGGTTTAGTTTCCAAAATGGTGTCACTTGTGTGGGGTTTCCATTGTTTAGGCACATTAGGGGCTCTCCAAACGCAACATGGCGTCCGCTAATTATTCAAGCAAATTTTACATTCAAACAGTCAAATGACACTCCTTCCCTTCCAAACTCTGCTGTGCACCTAAACAGTGGTTTGCCCTCACATATGGGGTATTGGCGTACTCAGGAGAAATTGCACAACAAATTTTGGTGTCCATTTTTTCCTGTTACCCTTGCAAAAATAAAAAAATTGGGGTCTAAAGTAACATTTTTGTGAAAAAAGTTAAATGTTCATTTTTTCCTTCCACATTCCAAAAATTCCTGTTAAGTGCCTGAAGGGTTAATAAACTTCTTGAATGTGGTTTTCAGCACCTTGAGGGGTGCAGTTTTTAGAATGGTGTCACCTTTGGGTATTTTCTGTCATAAAGGGCCCTCAAAGTCACTTCAAATGTGATGTGGTGCCTAAAAAAATGGTTTTGTAAATTTTGTAAAAATGAGAAATAGCTGGTCAACTTTTAACCCTTATAACAACCTAACAATAACTATTAATAAATTTTGGTTCCAAAATTGTGCTGATGTAAAGTGTAAATGTATTTATTAACTATTTTGTGCAACATATCGCTCTGATTTAAGGGCATGAAAATTCAAAGTTTGAAAATTGCTAAATTTTCTAAATTTTCGCCAAATTTCCGTTTTTTTCACAAATAAACGCAAGTCATATTGAAGAAATTTTACCACTATCATCAATTACAATATATCAAGGAAAAACAGTCTCAGAATCAGGGGGAGCCATTTAAGCATTCCAGAGTTCTTACCTCAAAGTGACAGTGGTCAGAATCCTAAAAATTGGCCCGGTCATTAACGTGCAAACCACCCTCGGGTGTAAAGGGGTTAACGAAGACTTACTATAAAGATTGGTGAGACAATTCAATATAGGTGGAGGGGAGGCACTCTAGATTTGACTGTTATCGAACGTGATCCTTTGCTATATAAAATATATACTGTACTCCCGGCAATGAATACAGATCCATCCTCAGTGTATTCTTTTATGCCGAAGGGGAAGACCTGCCCACACACCCCCTGTGCTGGAATCACGTGGGGTGGGCTCCAGCTTTCATATTTTTTTATTAAGTTATCCCAGAAGTTAGGAATTCTATCTCCAGTTGGTCGCAGAAGTCCAAAAGTCGTACCATATTTTCTATTATGATTTTACTTTTCTCTAGAGACCACACATTACATAGTTGCGGTCTGCTATTTTGTTACTTCTACGCCACAGCTCCCCGGGGGCGTACAGCGACGGAAAATTATGCATATTGTTCCTTAGCTAACCCTGCCACTAAAAATATCGGTCCCATGATTGTTCAAAGTATATAACTTCAGATATTCCATATTTCATATCGGTGCTGAATATCCTGGAGTTTGTGGCTGGGAATTGTGAGTAGGTTGACAGAGTTCCTTTGAAGTTCCTGACTCAACCTTCCTCATCTACGTGTAAATTTGTTCCAAGCTTGCAGCAGTGGAAAACACACTTGCGTGTTAATTGGATTTGCCACCTCTCTTTGTACTGCCATCTGCCTAGTAGCCATCTCTACTTTGTGGGCTAATTTGCAGAGAGATCGCTCTTTAGATTCTCAGCTCTTCTCTTGTGACAAGTGGTATAGGGGAGGAGGGAAGAGGGGTTTGGGAGAAATTGTTAACATTTTCTTAATATTGCCATGACAATGGGGTATCAGCGTACTCAGGAGAGATTAAACAACAGATTTTGGGCTCCAATCTCCTCTATTACCCTTGTGAAAACAAAAAAAATTGGGGCTACAATTACATTTTTGTTGAAAAAATAGAATTTTTTATTTACACTGCTCCACGCTATAAACTTCTGTGAAGCACCTGGGGGTTTAATGTGATCACCACATATCTAGATACATTCCTTGACGGGTATAGTTTCCAAAATGGGGGCACTTGTGTACGGGGTTTCCACTATTTAGGCACATCAAGGGCTCTCCAAATGCAACATGGTGTCCACTCTTATTTCCAGCCATTTTTGCTTTCAAAAAGTCAAATAATGCTCCTTCCCTTCTGAGCCCTGCCGTGCGCCTAAACAGTAGTTTTCCCCCACATATGGGATATCGGCATGCTCAGGAGAAATTGCACAAAACAATTTGTGGTCCATTTTCTATTGTTACCTTGTGAAAATAAAAAAAATTTGGGTCTGAAGTAAAATTTTTGTGAAAAAAGTTAAATTTTATTTTTTCCTTCCATGTTGCTTCAGTTCCTGTGAAGCATGTGATATAACTCTGATTTAAGGGCATAAGAATTCAAAGTTTGAAAATTGCAAAATTTTCAAAATTTTCAGCTAATTTCCGTTTTTTTTCACAAATAAATGTAAGTCATATCGAATAAATTTGATTACTATCGTGAAGTACAATATGTCACTAAAAACAATCTCAGAATCAGGGGGATCCGTTTAAGCGTTCCAGAGATTTTGCCTCATAAAGTGACACTGGTCAGAATTGTAAAATTTGGCTTGGTCATTATGGTCAAAATTGGCTCCGTCATTAAGGGGTTAAACAAGTCTCCTTAGTGTGATCATACAACATACAAGCCTCTGATTGGTCGGGTGATGCACTGTACTACTGTAGTGCCGTGTATTATCACTGCCTGTGAGTGTAATACTAACGGCCCCATACACATGAGATAAGTGTTGGCTGAACGGTCATTTGGCAGACGGCTATCTCTCCAGACTCCCCCATACACAAATATTCCAGCTTTCCTGTGATCTGTATGAGAGAGTCGCCTCCAGACTCCTCTATCGGAGGATTATCTACAGGAAGAGCAAATGGATTAGCCTCTGAAATTCAGGATGCCAGATCCTACTCTGCCCTGACATTATCTGTCCGGAGGCCCCCAAATACTGTATATAGTCAGCCAAACCCCGAAATCAGTGCTTTCATGCAACTTCAGTCTAATATGTATAAATAGACTATAATATGTATAAATATGTGCGTTAAAAGGTAACATATTGGATGTTGCCTCTGGCATGACCTAATAGACCTTTGTACATTGCAGGCCCAGACACCATTATTAGACATTTTAAGTATCGTAGTAACTATGCAGCCCCATACTATCGAGTACTTGGGGGAGGAGGGGCATTGAGCCGAACTCTGTCACACCTTCTTAGATGCCATGTTTGCATTTCACAGCAGTAAATGGTTAAACTGCCAGGGTTGGTGTAGCAGCCGTACCTGTGCCATCCCTGCGGTGTACATCTATGTTCTGGTGCTCAAAAGACTTAATTTCTTTTAAAACAAATGTTTAACATGTTAAAAAGTAACAAAATGTGTCTTGTGCTTTTTGCAGGTTTTTTTCTTATTACAAGGATTGTTGGTGCCAATTTAATTTTGAAACATTTTAATATCTGAGGAAAAAAAAGGTCAGTAAAGTCCGCTCAGTCTCAGCCTCGCTCGGATCCAGCCAGAGCAGCCTGGTTCATGAATCAGAAAATAGGAGGAATGACCGAGCGTATCAGGCTTTGAACTTGAATAAAACACAGCTTTTATTGCGCCATTAAAAAATGCTGCTACCACCATAATAAGTCTTAGTGCACACAAGGATCACAGCTGTCTCGACCTACGCATTTCGACATGCAATCTTAATCATGGTCTGTCTGAACTGTGGACTAGTGAGCATATAAAGGTAGGTTGTAATTAAAGATAATAGTTATCATGTGCTCACTAGTCTCTGAGGTCAGTATGATTAGCATGGACAAAAGGGAAATAAAAACGTTAGTGACACATTATTACTAGTGTTGAGCGAGCATGCTCGACACTGCTCGGTACTCGCCCGAGCATCTCACTACTCGGCATGTTCGGCGAGTATCGAGCATTTCCGGGTTACTTGGGCGGGAGCTCGGGTCTCGGCGCTGCACTTTTGGCACTCTTTACAGAGCCAATGAACATGCAGGTGACGCGCCCCTGGGCCTGTGTCGCGCTGCGTTGCGCACGCGGGAGCTTACCCGGAGCCGGATCTGTTGAGGGTTGTAGTCTCGTGGCGGTGACCCGGTCCGTGCCCAGGGAGTCAAACTGAGCGGCGATGTAACAGCGGTAGATGTTGGACGACTACGCCACCCGTTGAGTACAGCTAAGGAGCTGCTGCTGCAGGGCAGACCGCTGAGGCCGGTGGTAGGATTGTGCAGCGTGATAGTATAACCCCCAACGGGAGGGGTATGGCCTCAGGGCAGCCGACGTGGATGATGGGGGTAGCAGGAACCACTCGGAGACGGTACGGTGTAGTTCAGGGTCTTTACTGGTGACAAAGATAGACCCTCCCGGAGTACTGGCTAGCGATTGGGGCCTGGTCAGTCCTTGAGCAGATGGGATCTCCCCTGGCCAGGCGGAGCTGTAGGCCTCCCAAACTAACTGTACTCTTCTGGCTACCTTGCTAGAGGCGGGTATAAGTAGCCCACGTCCCTGAGTGTACCGTGTGGTGCTCACCCGTATGGCCGGTGACTCGGGGCCTTCTAGTAGCTTCCGCTCCACGACGGCGGTGCTGGTCCCATGCGTGTGACCGTGCCTTCGGGTTTCTTGGCCAGAGGACCTGGAATCCCCTGCCTGACGGATTCTGCTGCTGGGTAGGAGTTAGTCCCCACAGCCTCGGACTCCGGGTCCGGTAAGAAATCTTCTCAGTCAGGGCGAGCTCTGCAGCTGCCAGCCCCTGACTCCTTGTAACACTGCTCCCACAGAGCTCCTGATGTTCTGTTCCTATATTTGCTTCTTTTCTCTGTCTCCACTTCTTCTCTACTCACTAACCCTGCCTCAGCCCTAGGTTTATATAGGGGAAGTTCTTCCCCTCCCAGGACTGGGCAGGAGGTGTGGCATGCATAGGATTCCTGACCAAGAGACCTCCCACCTGCTCTCAGACATAACATTGCTGTTACTGTGGAAACCAGATCCCTGGGGTGCCACATTCCCCCCTAGTGAAATTTAGTACTCCGGGACTAAACATATTTTAGAAAAACATAACAAGATATAACAATAACAATACAATAAAGAAACACATAAAGGTGGTCACGGCATCTCCGTAACCGGGTGCAGTCTTTGAAGAAAGCAAGGTGTCCATTTCACCAAAACAGGGAGACGTAACCAGGTAGGGGTCTGTCCTGCCCCGAGTCCTTAACAGTCTTTAGTCCGTCCTGGGTTACGCTCCAACTATGTACACAGGATTCCCGGTAAATCCACCAAAGACTCCTATAAACAACTAGAAACACATAATTATACACAAGCAACAAGAAAAACAGGTAACCACAAATAAAACAATTTATACACTTCAAATCCTCCAACGTGCGGGTAACTGGCCTCTAGTGGCCCTAGTGGACCTACGGAGCTGACTGTCTGGCCCTGAACTACAGGGTGTAGGAGCTGTTAAGGGTAAACTGGGCAGCGGTCTACGGGCCCTTTGGCTCACTAGGGATATGGCAGGCTCACTGCAAGCAGAGGGTTGATCCTCCTGGTCTGCTGGTGTGGGGTCTTCTGCCTCCTGGACCGGCTGTTCTTCCAGCTCTACCTGTTGCTCCGTAGGTGCTTGGGATGCTGGTTGGAGGAAGGTGAGTACGGGTACCACCACTGCACCATTGACTTGAGTCCAAGACCGAGGGAAGTCTCCGAGCACAGTACTAACCATATCTTCCCTTTCCTCTACGGGTCGATGGTCTTCTTGTTCCTCTTCAGGGTTCCGTAGCTGTTCAGGACACTTCTTCAGGTGGTCCCGGGATACAATGGCTGAGGTCTCCCCTCCGTCTTTACTGATGGTACAGACCTTCGGGTTCTCGTGGCTTGAGGGCAGTACGGTGTACGGGTCCTTCTCCCACTGGTCGTCCAACTTGTGGAGCCGTCTTTTCCTCTTTAAGACCTGCTCTCCGGGCACCAGGGGAACAGCGGGAGCATACTGGTTGTAAGTTTTCTCTTGTCTCTCCCTAGCCTGACAGAGACTTCGCTCCACGCTCTCCTGTACTTTCCGGTACTGCTGCTGCCTCTCTGTGTCCCAGTCTGCTTCTGGTGAAGTGTCCTCGGGTGTCAGGACTCCCATTTCCAGGTCAACAGGTAACTTACCAGGTCTCGCCCTCATTAGGTAAGCCGGGGTACAGTTGGTGGAACCTACCGGGATGTGGTTGTATAGGTCCACCAGATCGGGCAGCTTCTCAGGCCACAGACTGCGTTCTTCCAGGGGCAACGTTTTCAGAAGATCCATTACCACCTGGTTCATTTTCTCACAAAGTCCATTAGTTTGCGGATGATAGGGTGTCGTCCTTATCTTCCGGCAGCCATACAGATTGCAGAATTCCTGGAAGACCTCCGCTCCAAAGGCAGGTCCCTGGTCCGTCAGCACTTGGTCCGGGTACCCGTGTGGACGGCAGAAGTGCTGCTGGAAGGCTCTAGCTGCTGTTTGAGCCGTTAAGTCCTTGACGGGGACGACAACCAAGAACCGGGAGTAATGATCCACGATGGTTAACGCGTAGACGTAGCCACTTCTGCTTGGGGTCAGTTTTACATGATCCAAGGCTACCAGTTCCAACGGCTGCCGGGTGACGATGGACTGCAGGGGAGTCTTCTGGCTGGCACGGTCCTTCCTCCTCAGGTTGCACGGGCCACAGTCTCTGCACCACCTCTCGATGGTTCCCCTCATGCCTACCCAATGGAACCGCCCGCGCAGCAGGAACTCCAGCTTCTTCCATCCGAAATGCCCAGCTCCATCGTGGTATGCCTCCATCACCATGGCTGCGTCTCGTCGTGGCACCACTACTTGCCAGATTAGTTCATGCGTCCGGGAGTTAACCATCCTGCGGCACAACTTCCCCTTGTAAAGGAACAGTCTACTCTTTTCTGCCCACAGTTGCTTGGCTTCCTCCGGAGCGTCTGGGTCAAGGCGAGCCTCTGGCTGAGTCAGCATCTCCTTCACCAGCCGGACAGCAGGGTCACTGTCTTGCGTTTCTGCCCAGTTGTAGTGAGGTAAGGGGTTAAGCGTAGCGCCTTGCTTACTCCTTACCCGATGGGAATACTGGATAGTCCCATGACGGTGAAACGCGGGGAGTTCGACTTCTTCCAGTCCCTCTGGATCTTCTCCTACGTCCGGTAGGTTTGGCATCCTGGACAGGGCGTCCGCGTTGGTATTGGAGCGTCCTGCCCGGTATTTGATGGTGAACTCGTAGTTGGACAGGCGGGCCATCCACCTCTGCTCTAGGACACCGAGTCTTGCCGTGTCCAGGTGTGTCAACGGGTTGTTATTCGTGTACACGACGAACCGGGAAGAAGCGAGGTAGTGCTTAAAGCGTTCGGTGACTGCCCACACCACTGCCAGGAACTCTAGCTTAAATGAGCTGTAATTCTCAGGGTTTCTTTCGGTGGGTCGCAGTTTTCGGCTGGCGTAAGCGATTACTCGCTCTTTCCCCTGCTGGATCTGGGACAGCACGGCTCCTAGCCCGATGTTACTTGCGTCGGTGTAGAGGATAAAGGGCTGGCTGTAATCCGGGTATGCCAGGATTTCATCCCCCGTGAGGGCCATCTTCAGCTGGCGGAAGGACTCTTCTTCCAACTTCTCCCATCTGAAGGGCAGCTTCTGGTTCTTGGCCTTCCGGGACTGGCCGATCAGGAGGTCCTGCATAGGAGCTGCCTTTTTGGTGAAACCGGGGATGAACCTGCGGTAGTAGCCTACCAACCCGAGGAACTGCCGCACTTCCTTTACACTGGAGGGACTTGGCCATTCCATAATTGCGGTGATCTTATCAGGGTCGGGATCTCCGTCAGCGCTCACCACGTGTCCCAGGTACTGCACCTTTGGTTTCAGGAGGTGACACTTGGAGGGTTTCACCTTTAGGCCGTAGCTTGCCAGAGCTTCGAACACTTCCGCCAGGTGTTTCAGGTGGTCCTCATAAGTCTTAGAATATACGATGACATCGTCCAGGTACAACAGGACCGTCTCGAAGTTTCTGTGGCCCAGACAGCACTCCATTAATCGTTGGAAGGTTCCTGGTGCGTTGCAGAGTCCGAACGGCATGCAGGTAAACTCGCTAAGTCCCATCGGGGTGGTGAATGCGGTCTTCTCCCGGTCCGCCTCTGCTACAGGAACCTGCCAGTACCCACTAGTGAGATCCAAGGTAGAGAAGAAGTTAGCAGATCTTAAAGCAGCCAAAGACTCCTCTATCCTTGGTAAGGGGTACGCATCCTTGTGTGTGATACGGTTGATTTTCCGGTAATCTACACACATCCTCATGGTGTTGTCTTTTTTTTTGACTAAGACTAGTGGAGCTGCCCAGGGGCTACAGCTATCCCTGATCACCCCAGCCTCCTTCATGTCTCTAAGCATCCCCTTGGCGTGTTGGTAGTGTGCAGGGGGTACGGGTCGATACCTCTCTTTTATGGGAGGATGGTCTCCCGTGGGGATGTGGTGTTCTACCCCCTTGACTCGCCCGAAGTCTAACGGGTGTTTACTAAACACTCTCTCGTACTCTTGAACCACCCGATAGACTCCCTGTTTCTGGTGTGAGGGAGTGGAGTCAGTACCCAAATGTAGTTGCGACACCAGTCCTCCATTGTTTTCTTAGAGCCGTTACCTTCCTCCGGGTGAGATGGAGGCAAGGGTTCCACAGATTGTATAGCATTTTGGTTAATGGTATATAATTTGGCTAGCGTGGCATACCGGGGCAGGTACACTTCCCTCTTCCCGATATTGATTATGCGAACGGGCACCCTCCCATGGCGTACATTAACCACTCCCCGTGCTGTCAAGATGGTGGGCCTACTGTCTGAGTAAACTGGTTCTACCATTGCCTGGTAATCTCTACCTCTCAGACCAATAGCTGCCCGGCACCAAATCATCATTTCACTTTTTGGGGGCATGGCAATAGGGAAAGGGTCACACATTCTCACGCTACCAATCTCACCGCCGGAGAGTTCCACCTGTTGCCGTCGCATCAGTGCCCGGATCTCTTTTTGGAGCACTCGCTGCTCGCCGGAGCTGGCGTTCTTGGCAACCTGCTGTAAAAGGAAAATCACCTCTGCAAGACAATTTTCAATTACATTAGTTCCTAGAGTTATCTTTGGGTGACTCTCGTGTTTGTCAATGTCTACAATGATCAGTCCCTGTGCTGCCAGTTCAACTCTACCAATTTTAATGGTCACCTCTTTAAATCCGATCTGTGGCACGGGCTGACAATTGCTGGCGATGATACTCAAGTCGTCGTCAGGGTAGCGGGTAATATCCGAGTCATTCCAGTACTGCTTGAAGAGCACGTACGGGATGGTGGTGACCTGTGACCCGGTGTCCAGTAGGGCACTCATAGGAATGCCATCCAGTACCACAGGCAAGACTGGACGTCCTCCCACATATTTGTCGCGCCAGTTCGATGGGCCTGATGATCTTTTTCTTGGGGTTGGCCCTCTACCCTAGGTTGTGCCAGTTTAAAGGACAGTACCTTGCCATATGTCCGGGTTGATTACAGCGGCGGCAGATGGGTCGTCCGTCCTCGTTGTATCGGTCGCTGGGTCTTCCTCTGGCCGGTGGGGTCCTCCTTGGTCGACGCCACGGGATGTCCTCCGGTCCGGATGCCAGCTGGATCTTCCCTGGAGTAGAAACTTGTAAAGACTGCACAGTTCGGGTTAGCGCAGCAACGCTTTTAGCTAGCTCTTGGACCTGATGGTGCAGGTCTGGAGCCGGGTCATTGCTCAAAGCCTGCGCATCAGCTCCCACAGGCCCTGCCGACAAGGGCGCCGCCTCCTGGTGGTAAGTAGTAGTGGGGCGTCTGTGGGTCACAACGCCACCTGGTGCCGGTTCTCGGAGCACCTGGATGGCTCTGTCCTTGAACTGTGCAAATCCCAGATGAGGGTCCTGTAAGGCCATTGCCCGCAACTGGGTTTGGTGGGCATTGCAATATAAACCCTCTATAAATTGTTCAGTCAACAGCCTGTCCTCGTCTCCCACGCCGTCAGGGTCGGTCTGCTTAATGGCTCTCAGGGCCTCTTGTAGGTTCAGGGCATAGTCCCTTATACTCTCATGTGCCCGCTGTTTGCACCCGTAGAATCTAAGCTTGATCTCGGCTGAGGTGCGGGTATCAAAGGTGTCCCTCAGCCGGGTTAGTATCCCTGCGACAGTCCTCCCCCCAGGTGGCCAGGACTTTACCTCCCTTCGGGCTGCCCCAGTTAATTGGGCCACCAGGATGCTCACTTTTTGCTCTTCTGTGAGGGGGTACACCTGGAAGAGGCTATCCAGCTTTTCTCTAAAGTCATGCAGGGTATGTGACTCCCCTGAGTACTGGGGTAGCCAGGCCGCTCCCGGGATATAGGGCATGGTGAAAGGCATGACTGCAGCAGCGATGGCGCTGGCGGGGGTTGAGGCAGTGAAGCTCTCCTCCGTATCCGACATCCTCCTCCCCCCTAGTGGACCGTGGCCTACCTTGCGATGATCCTCTTCCGTAGGCCGCGGCTCCGCAGTAGATCGTCAGGGTTGAGGACCTTCCATCGCGCTCCTGTGACGTCGGCGTCTGCTGGGCTCCTTCCAGGACCTTACGCGACGTCCGGACGTGAGGCGGGGCTTCAGTTCTCGCGCGCTTTCGGAGTCCACGCCCCTCTTCTTCCCGCGCGACATCTTCAAGACGGCGGGAAAACTCCACGGAAGGCGGGAAGAAGGCTGAAAATGGCGCCGGATGGCGGGAATCTTCACCGATGGCGGGAAGAAGGCTGAAGATGGCGCCGGATGGCGGGAATCTTCACCACAGGTAAGTTTGAACAGTCTCTTTCAGGCACGCAGTACCCGGTGGTTGCGGGCACGAAATCCTGCCGACTACGCCAAAAGTTGACGCGCCCCTGGGCCTGTGTCGCGCTGCGTTGCGCACGCGGGAGCTTACCCGGAGCCGGATCTGTTGAGGGTTGTAGTCTCGTGGCGGTGACCCGGTCCGTGCCCAGGGAGTCAAACTGAGCGGCGATGTATCAGCGGTAGATGTTGGACGACTACGCCACCCGTTGAGTACAGCTAAGGAGCTGCTGCTGCAGGGCAGACCGCTGAGGCCGGTGGTAGGATTGTGCAGCGTGATAGTATAACCCCCAACGGGAGGGGTATGGCCTCAGGGCAGCCGACGTGGATGATGGGGGTAGCAGGAACCACTCGGAGACGGTACGGTGTAGTTCAGGGTCTTTACTGGTGACAAAGATAGACCCTCCCGGAGTACTGGCTAGCGATTGGGGCCTGGTCAGTCCTTGAGCAGATGGGATCTCCCCTGGCCAGGCGGAGCTGTAGGCCTCCCAAACTAACTGTACTCTTCTGGCTACCTTGCTAGAGGCGGGTATAAGTAGCCCACGTCCCTGAGTGTACTGTGTGGTGCTCACCCGTATGGCCGGTGACTCGGGGCCTTCTAGTAGCTTCCGCTCCACGACGGCGGTGCTGGTCCCATGCGTGTGACCGTGCCTTCGGGTTTCTTGGCCAGGGGACCTGGAATCCCCTGCCTGACGGATTCTGCTGCTGGGTAGGAGTTAGTCCCCACAGCCTCGGACTCCGGGTCCGGTAAGAAATCTTCTCAGTCAGGGCGAGCTCTGCAGCTGCCAGCCCCTGACTCCTTGTAACACTGCTCCCACAGAGCTCCTGATGTTCTGTTCCTATATTTGCTTCTTTTCTCTGTCTCTACTTCTTCTCTACTCACTAACCCTGCCTCAGCGCTAGGTTTATATAGGGGAAGTTCTTCCCCTCCCAGGACTGGGCAGGAGGTGTGGCATGCATAGGATTCCTGACCAAGAGACCTCCCACCTGCTCTCAGACATAACATTGCTGTTACTGTGGAAACCAGATCCCTGGGGTGCCACACAGGGATTGCCAGCCAGTCACTGTAATGCTGCAGCCATGTTGTTTGTGGGCATTACAGTGATTGGCTGGCCGCACAGCGTCATCAGGTCTATATCTGACCTGGCGCCGCCATCTTGGACACAATCGCCCGGGATCAGACAGTGTAGGGCCAGTGCTGCTGAGTTAGGGAGAGATATATAGTGCGAAATAGTTAGTGTAGGGTCTCTAAAGCCTGCAAATCAAACAAACAGTCCTTCTCAGGACTAATATCCATCCCAGGCAGGCTGTATAGGAGACGCAGTGGCTATACCAGCAAACGCTGCATTACAGTCCTGTGTGCTCCTGTTGCTGAAATTGCTGGACTTAGCTCCAGGTGTCGGGGGCCAGGAAAAATCCTTTTTTTTTTCATCTAAATCCTCTTTTTTTTTTTCCTCAGTCAGACTGTCCAAATACCCGTCTTATTAACCTTTTGGTGCCCCCCCCCGTCCCCCAAAAAAAAAAAAATTGAGTGCGTCTGTGAGTGTTCAGACACAAAAGATCCTGGTGTAGGCCAGATAACTAGAACTGTGGTTTTGCAATTCCTCGGTTAAAAACTCTGTATTATCCAGCTTTTTGCCTTTTTTCTGTAAAAAAAAAAACAGTAATAGTGTGCTGCTGACTGTTCAGACACAAATATATCTGTTTAAAAGATTCTGGTGTAGGCCAGATAACTATAACTGTGGTTTTCCAGTTCCATGGTTCAAATCTCTGTATTATCCTGCTTTTTGCCTTTTTTCCGTAAAAAAAAACAGTAATAGTGTCTCACTGACTGTTCAGACACAAATATATCTGTTTAAAAGATTCTGGTGTAGGCCAGATAACTAGAACTGTGGTTTTCCTCTTCCACAGTTCTAATATGCTTTTAATTACCCTTTTGCCATTGATAGTGCGAGTGTAAGCTATTTTACTTCATTTACAATGGGCAAGGCGCGTGGCAAGGGACGTGGAACTGGACGTTCTGGTGATGGTGCGTGTAGAGGACGGGGCCGTGGCCAAGGTGAAAATGTACCACAACCCACAGCCTTATCTTCTCGCTCCCATTTCTTGACCGAATTACTAGGGAAGCACACAACAACACCAGTATTGCGAACTGATCAGTGTGAACAGGTTATTAATTGGATAGCAGATAATACTTCCAGTTACCTGGGCACCACCACCTCCGGTCTGTCTTTCACACGGTCAAGTTTTAGTAGCCGTGAGTCTCGACCACATACTCCTCCTCACCCTGATGCTCCTTCCTCCCACCATGCCGAGTGTCATCAGACAGCAACTGATCCCACAGTTGGACACTCTGAAGAGCTGTTCACTGGTCCATTTCCATATTTGTGCCCCTCGCCTGCTCCTCTTGAAGTGGTGGAAGAGGAGATCCCATGTAGCGATGCCCAAATATTTGAACAGCCACGGCCACAGGAAGGCGACGCTGGCAATTTGTCACAAGAGGTGGACGATGACGAGACACCATTGCCATGAAGTGAGGAGGAGGATCGTGGTGCGCAAGTGAAAGAGGAGGAGATGGTGGATGATCTAGTAACTGACCCAATGTGGCAGGACACGCAGAGAGAGGCCAGCAGCACACCTGGGGAGGGAGGCAGAGTACCCCAACAGGCAGGAAGTAGCAGTGTGGAGGCCGCAGACATAAGGCGGGCAACCGTTCCCCGTAACAGCAACACAAGGAACGTTGCCAGTACAACCGGTAGGTCTTCCAGAGTCTGGAAGTTTTTTAAAGACTCTGCTGATAACCCCAAAAAGGCCATTTGTACCATCTGCCATGCCAGCATCAGCAGGGGTGACAAAAGTACCAGCCTGACCACCACCAGCATGATCAGCCACATGTCAGCAAAGCACCCGACTTTGTGGGGCGAACCCCAGGGTCCACGACCAGTGTCAGCGGGTGTCACCACTGCTTTTTCCGCTGTTGTTCATGTAAGAGAACCCCCTGTTGTACGTGCAAGGCAATCCCCTGTTCATACAGCATGCAAAGATGCCCCCTCCTATCAGTCTTCACTTGTTATGGCAGTTTCTCAAGAAACAGCATCAACGTCCACGTCCCACTGCAGCGTTCAATTGTCCATATCCCAGACCTTTGAACGAAAGTGCAAATTTGCAGCCAATGCCCCACAGGCCACAGTCCTAAATTCGCACATTTCATGACTGCTTGCGTTGGAAATGCTGCCTTTTAGGCTGGTGGAGATGGAATCCTTCCGCAACCTTATGGCGGTGGCCGTCCCTCGGTACTCGGTCCCCAGCCGCAGGGCCGGCGTCAGCACCCGGCGCACCCGGGCAAGTGCCGGGGCCCTGAGCAGGCAGAGGGGCCCACTGGCGGTCGTGCACCCCACCGGGCTATGGGCGGAGGAGAGCTTTGTCAGCGCCCGCCCTTCTCTCCCGCTTGCTCAGGACCCCGGCAGCCGGATATTTAACTCTCCCCGTGCCTCCGCAGATCCGCTGTCTTCCTGCGCTGCGCTCCCTGTGACGTCTCAGGTCAGAGTGTGCGGTGACGTCTTTCCACCGTGCGCTGCCCTGAGCCGTCATAGGGAGCGCAGAGCGGGAAAGTACCGGCTGCGCTGGAGTCCGGACCCGAGCAGCTGCAGCAGGTGAGGAGGAGTGAGGTGAGTATTTGATTTTTTTTTTAATGTATGGAGGCATGGGGCATAATATGGGGAGGTGACATCCTGCATGGGGCATAATATGGGGTGGGGGGGGTGACATCCTGCATGGGGCATTATAAAGGGGGGGGTGACATCCTGCATGGGGCCTTATAAAGAGAGGGGGTGAAGGGGTGACATCCTGCATGGGGCATTATAAAGAGAGGGGGAGGGGGTGACATCCTGCATGGGGCATTATAGAGAGAGGGGGTGACATCCTGCATGGGGCATTATAGAGAGAGGGGGTGACAGCCTGCATGGGGCATTATAGAGAGAGGGGGTGACAGCCTGCATGGGGCCTTATAAAGAGGGGGGGTACATCCTGCATGTGGCATTATAAAGAGAGGGGGTGACATCCTGCATGGGGCATTATAAAGAGAGGGGGGGGTGACATCCTGCATGGGGCATTATAAAGAGAGGGGGGGTGACATCTTGCATGGGGCATTATAGAGAGAGGGGTGACATCCTGCTTGGGGCATTATAGAGAGAGGGGGTGACAGCCTGCATGAGGCATTATAGAGAGAGGGGGTGACAGCCTGTATGGGGCATTATAGAGAGAGGGGGTGACAGCCTGCATGGGGCCTTATAAAGAGGGGGGGCACATCCTGCATGGGGCATTATAAAGAGAGGGGGGTGACCTCCTGCATGGGGCATTATAAAGAGAGGGGGGTGACATCCTGCATGGGGCATTATAAAGAGAGGGGGGTGACATCTTGCATGGGGCATTATAAAGAGAGGGGGGTGACATCCTGCATGGGGCATTATAAAGAAGGGGGGTACATCCTGCATGGGGCATTATAAAGAGGAGGGGTGACAGCCTGCATGGGGCACTATAATGGGGGGAACAGCCTGCATGGGGCATTATAAGGGGGGGGGGACAGCCTGCATAGTGCTTTATGTGGGGGGAACAGCCTGCATGGAGCATTATAAGGGGGGAGGACAGCCTGTATGGGGCATTATGTGAGGGGTAACAGCCTGCATGGAGCATTATAAGGGGGGGGGACAGCCTGTATGGGGCATTATGTGGGGGGTAACAGCCAGCATGGAGCATTATATGGGGGCCAGTATCCTGTATGGAGCGTTATAAGGGGACCAGTATCCTGTATGGAGCTATATATGGGGGCCAGTATCCTGTATGGAGCTTTATAAGGGGACCAGTATCCTGTATGGAGCGTTATATGGGGGCCAGTATTCTGTATGGAGCCTTATATGGGGGCCAGTATTCTGTATGGAGCCTTATATGGGGGCCAGTATTCCGTATGGAGCCTTATATGGGGGCCAATATTCCGTATGGAGCCTTATATGGGGGCCAGTATTCCGTATGGAGCCTTATATGGGGGCCAGTATTCCGTATGGAGCCTTATATGGGGGACAGTATTCCGTATGGAGCCTTATATGGGGGCCAGTATTCCGTATGGAGCCTTATATGGGGGCCAGTATTCCGTATGGAGCCTTATATGGGGCCAGTATTCCGTATGGAGCCTTATATGGGGGCCAGTACTCCATATGGAGCCTTATATGGGGGCCAGTACTGCGCATGGAGCCTTATATGGGGGCCAGTATTCCATATGGAGCCTTATATGGGGGCCAGTATTCCGTATGGAGCCTTATATGGGGGCCAGTATTCCGTATGGAGCCTTATATGGGGGCCAGTATTCCGTATGGAGCTTTATATGGGGGCCAGTATTCCGTATGGAGCCTTATATGGCGGCCAGTATTCCGTATGGGGCCTTATATGGGGTCAGTATTCCGTATGGGGCCTTATGTGGGGGCCAGTATTCCGTATGGGGCCTTATATGGGGGCAAGTATTCTGTGTGGAGCGATTCGCCGGTTTCTGAGCTATTGTGTAATTTACAATAGATATCGCTCATGTAATGTAAGAAGTGAAATCTTTGCATTGTACTATATATATATATTTCTCTGCGGTATCTGTGCATCATGAATCGTGGTATGTATTAAAGGGGCGCACTGAAACTCACCCGGGGCACAGAAAAACCTGGAGCCGGCCCTGCCCAGCCGACACTATTTTGCCCAGTGTGCCATCCCCGCACTACACAAGCACGTGTCCCAAAACATCTGCCATGCCCTCAACAACGCAGTTACTGGGAGAGTCCCCCTGACAATGGACACGTTGACAAGTGCTTGTGGCCAGGGACGGTACATCTCCCTGAGGGCACACTGGGTAAACATAGTGGAAGCCGGGACCCAGTCGTACCTTGGGACGGAACACATCCTCCCCACACCGAGGATTGCGGGCCCTATGTCAGTCAGAGTTGCCCCCACAGTGTACAGCTCCTGCGCATCATCCTCCTCCTCCTCCTCCTCATGTTCAGCCTCCATCTCAGATATTGCCACATCAGTTACAAGCTGGAAGCACTGCAGTACCGCCTCCGCCAAGCGGCAACAGGCTGTGCTGAAATTCATAAGCTTAGGTGATAAACCTCACACTGCTTGTGAGTTGTGGACAGCTGTGAAAGAGCAGGCAGATCTGTGGCTGAGACCACTGAACCTACATCCCGGCATGGTCGTGTGTGACAATGGCCGTAACCTGGTGGCGGCTCTGATGCGAGATCACACACGTACCATGCCTGGCTCATGTGCTTAACCTCGTGGTTCAGAGGTTTCTTAAATCGTACGACGAGTTGCCAGATCTGCTCGTCAGGCTATATGTGCCCACGCTGCGGAAATTAAGCAGAAATTTCCTGCTTCATTTCTGCATGTTCTCTCCTGGATAAACGCATGCGGAATTCTGCACGCGTTTATCGTGCATTTATCGCGCGATTTCCACATGCGGAATTGCCTTGCGTTTTTTATTGCATTGCAAGGGCAATTCCGCTTGCGGAAACGCAAAATTAAATGACATGCTGCGGATTTTCCCACACATCATAAACATTGGGCATTGAACTTGTGGAATCCCCTTGGGGACCATGGGGGGTGGATTACATAGCGTTTCACAAGCGTTTACGCTGCGGAAATTCCACAGCATATACGCTTGAAAAACGCTACGTGGGCACATACCCTCAAAGTACGCCGCCTGTCAGCTCATTTTCGGAAGTTGGCTACAGCTTCCGCCGCCCTTGTTGTGTTGCAGCAGCGTTTGCAGCTTCCGGCACACCGACTAGTGTGTGATGTCCCCACACGTTGGAACTCTACCCTCCACATGTTGCAAAGGATTTGTGAGCAGAAGAGAGCAGTTGTGGAGTACCAGCTGCAACAAGGCCGTTGATATTCAGGTCAGACTGCACAAATAAGACCTCAGGAGTGGACCTGGATGTCTGACATACAGTGGTGGCCAAAAGTATTGGCACCCCTGCAATTCTGTCAGATAATACTCAGTTTCTTCCTGAAAATGATTGCAATCACAAATTCTTTGGTATTATTATCTTCATTTAATTTGCTTGCAAGGAAAAACACAAAAGAGAATGAAGCAAAAATCAAATCATTGATCATTTCACACAAAATTCCAAAAATGGGCCAGACAAAAGTATTGGCACCCTCAGCCTAATACTTGGTTGCACAACCTTTAGCCAAAATAACTGCGAACAACCGCTTCCGGTAACCATCAATGAGTTTCTTACAATGCTCTGCTGGAATTGTAGACCATTCTTCTTTGGCAAACTGCTCCAGGTCCCTGATATTTGAATGGTGCCTTCTCCAAACTGCCATTTTGAGATCTTTCCACAGGTGTTCTATGGGATTCAGGTCTGGACTCATTGCTGACCACCTTAGAAGTCTCCAGTGCTTTCTCTCAAACCATTTTATAGTGCTTTTGGAAGTGTGTTTTGGGTCATTGTCCTGCTGGAAGACCCATGACCTCTGAGGGAGACCCAGCTTTCTCACACTGGGCCCTACATTATGCTGCAAAATTTGTTGGTAGTCTTCAGACTTCATAACGCCATGCACACGGTCAAGCAGTCCAGTGCCAGAGGCAGCAAAGCAACCCCAAAACTTCAGGGAACCTCCGCCATGTTTGACTGTAGGGACCGTGTTCTTTTCTTTGAATGCCTCTTTTTTTTTCCTGTACACTCTATGTTGATGCTTTTTCCCAAAAAGCTCTACTTTTGTCTCATCTGACCAGAGAACATTCTTCCAAAACATTTTAGGCTTTCTCAGGTAAGTTTGGCAAACTCCAGCCTGGCTTTTTTATGTCTCGGGCTAAGAAGTGGGGTCTTCCTGGGTATCCTACCATACAGTCCCTTTTCATTCAGACGTCGACGGATAGTACGGGTTGACACTGTTGTACCCTCGGACTGCAGGGCAGCTTGAACTTGTTTGGATGTTAGTCGAGGTTCTTTATCCACCATCCGCACAATCTTGCGTTGAAATCTCTCGTCAATTTTTCTTTTCCGTCCACATCTAGGGAGGTTAGCCACAGTGCCATGGGCTTTAAACTTCTTGATGACACTGCGCACGGAGGACACAGGAACATTCAGGTCTTTGGAGATGGACTTGTAGCCTTGAGATTGCTCATGCTTCCTCACAATTTGGTTTCTCAAGTCCTCAGACAGTTCTTTGGTCTTCTTTCTTTTCTCCATGCTCAATGTGGTACACACAAGGACACAGGACAGAGGTTAAGTCAACTTTAATCCATGTTAACTGGATGCAAGTGTGATTTAGTTATTGCCAACACCTGTTAGGTGCCACAGGTAAGTTACAGGTGCTGTTAATTACACGAATTAGAGAAGCATCACATGATTTTTCAAACAGTGCCAATACTTTTGTCCATCCCCTTTTTTAAGTTTGGTGTGGAATTGTATCCAATTTGGCTTTAGGACAATTCTTTTTGTGTTTTTTTCATTGAGGACAAATTAAATGAAGATAATAATACCAAAGAATTTGTGATTACAATCATTTTCAGGAAGAAACTGAGTATTATCTGACAGAATTGCAGGGGTGCCAATACTTTTGGCCACCACTGTATGTACCATACTGACAAACTTTGAGGAGTCCACCAAGATGGTGAGTGGCGATGACTCCATCATTAGTGTCAGCATCCCACTTGTCTGTATTTTGCAATGCTCTCTGCAGAGAATTAAAGAGGATGCATTGCAGCCAGAGTATGATGAGATGGATCAAGAAGCCCTAGCGGGCGATTACACACAGCCCAGCCTCATCTCATCCCAGCGTGCATTGGGGGACAATGAGGGAGAGGAGGAGGAGGAGGAAGAACAGGAGCTGTTATCATGCGCTGTAGACGGTAGTACCTGTACAACTGTCATAGCGTCGGTTCAGTGTGGGTGGCCTGAGGACAGGGAGGAGGAGGAGGAGGAGAGCATGGTCAGTCGTCATCTTGGTGAGGACACAGAAGTCTTGCCCGTTACCAGTCTGGCACACATGGCTGACTTTATGTTACGCTGCCTTAACCGTGACCCTCGCGTTGTCAAAATGTTGGGTGACAGTCATTACTGGTTGGTGACACTTTTAGACCCCCGCTACAAGGAGAACTTTCACTCTCTTATTTCACACTCTTGTTTCTCTCGAGACATGATGTCCCAGATGTGCTCAATCGGATTCAGGTCTGGGGAACGGGCGGGCCAGTCCATAGCTTCAATGCCTTCATCTTGCAGGAACTGCTGTCACACTCCAGCCACATGAGGTCTGGCATTGTCCTGCATTAGGAGGAACCCAGGGCCAACTGCACCAGCATATGGTCTCACAAGGGGTCTGAGGATCTCATCTCGGTACCTAATGGCAGTCAGGCTACCTCTGGCGAGCACATAAAGGGCTGCCACCCCACACCATTACTGACCCACTGCCAAACTGGTCATGCTGAAAGATGTTGCAGGCAGCAGATCGCTTTCCACGGCGTCTCCAGACTCTGTCACGTTTGTCACATGTGCTCAGTGTGAACCTGCTATCTTCTGTGAAGAGAACGGGGTAGCAGTGGCGACTTTGCCAATCCTGGTGTTCTATGGCAAATGCCAAGCGTCCTGCACGGTGTTGGGCTGTGAGCACAACCCCCATCTGTGGATGTCGGGCCTCATACCACCCTCATGGAGTCGGTTTCTAACGATTTGTGCAGACACATGCACATTTGTGGCCTGCTGGAGGTCATTTTGCAGGGATCTGGCAGTGCTCCTCCTGTTCCTTCTTGCACAAAGGAGGTAACGGACCTGCTGCTGGGTTGTTGCCTTCCTATGGCTCCCTCCACCGCTCCTGGTATCTGCTCCATGCTCTGGACACTACGCTGACAGACACAGCTACCCTTCTTGCCACAGCTTGCACTGATGTGCCATCCTGGATGAACTGCACTACCTGAGCAACTTATGTGGGTTGTACTGTAGACACCGCCTCATACTACTGTACCTCTAGGGGTGAGAACAATGGCAAAATGAAAAAATGGCCAAAACAACAGCCAAAAAGGATGAGAACAGAGAAATAGTCTGTGGTCACCACCTACAGAACCACTCATTTTATATGGGTTATCTTGCTAATTGCAACCAGTTGTCTGTTCCATTTGCACAACAGCACTAGAATTTGATTCACAATCAGTGTTGCTTCATAACTGGACAGGTAGATTTCACAGAAGTGTTATTGACTTCAAGTTACATTGTGTGGTTTAAGTGTTCCCTTTATTTTTTTGAGCAGTTTGAGTACAGGGGCCTTGGATAAAAAAAACTGGCGGAACAGCTCTTTGTGGAACAACCTTTCATACCTATATATCATTAATTTCCTAAGATCCACAAAAACACATTTCCACCACCACTCAAACCAATAGTAGCGGGCTTAGGTTCTATGGGAGAGAGACTGGGTGTGTGGATAGATTTCTATCTTCAACCACTAGTGCAAGAAATTCCCAGCTACATTAGGGACTCTAAATTTGTGGCTACTGTATTTGAAATTTTGTCTAATGCAAGAAAATTATCACTGGCTATCATGCGATGTTATACACACGTGGTCAAAATTGTTGGTACCCCTCGTTTAAAGAAAGAAAAACCCACAATGGTCACAGAAATAACTTGAATTTGACAAAAGTAATAATAAATTAAAAACCTATGAAAATGAACAAATGAAAGTCAGACATTCCTTTTCAACCCTGCCTTAACAGAATTTTGAATTCTCATGAACTAAGCCTGGACAGAAAATATGGTACCCCTGAAAATAATGTGACAAAAGGGACATGTTAAATCAAGTTGTGTCCACTAATTAGCATCACAGGTGTCTACAATCTTGTAATCAGTCAGTGGGCCTGTATATAGGGCTACAGATACTCACTGTGCTGTTTGGTGACATGGAGTGTGCCACACTCAACATGGACTAGTGGAAGCAAAGGAAAGAGTTGTCTCAGGAGATTAGAAAGAAAATTATAGAGAAGCATGTTAAACGTAAAGGTTATAAGACCATCTCCAAGCAGCTTGATGTTCCTGTGACTACAGTTGCACATATTTTTCTGAAATTTAAGATCCATGGGACTGTAGCCAACCTCCCTAGACGTGGCCGCAGGAGGAAAATTGATGACAAATCAAAGAGACGGATAATACGAATGGTAACAAAAGAGCCCAAGATAATTCTAAAGAGATTAAAGGTGAACTTCAAGCTCAAGGAACATCAGTGTCCGATCACACCATCCATCATTGTTTTACTCCAAAATGGACTTCACGGGAGATGCCAAAGGAGAACAACCATTGTTGAAAAAAAATCATAAAAATTCCAAACTGGAATTTGCCAAACTACATGTTGACAAGCCACAAAGCTTCTGGGAGAATATCCTATGGACAGATGAGACAAAAATGGAAGTTTTTGGCAAGGCACATCAGCTCTATGTTCACAGATGGAAAAATGAAGCATATCAAGAAAAGAACACTGTCCCTACTGTGAAACATGGTGGAGGCTCTGTTATGTTCTGGGGCTGCTTTGCTGCATCTGGCACAGGGTGTCTTGAATCTGTGCATGGTACAATGAAATCTCAAGACTATCAAGGGATTCTAGAGAGAAATGTGCTGCCCAGTGTCAGAAAGCTTAGTCTCAGTCGCAGGTCATGGGTCTTGCAACAGGATAATGACCCAAAACACACCGCTAAAAACACCCAAGAAAGGCTAAGAGGAAAACATTGGACTATTCTGAAGTGGCCTTCTATGAGCCCTGACCTAAATCCTATTGAGCATATTTGGAAAGAGCTGAAACATGCCGTCTGGAAAAGGCAACCTTCAAACACAAGACAACTGATTTGCTCATGAGGAGTGGCCAAAATACCTGTCGAGAGGTGCAGGAGTCTCATTGACCGTTACAGGAATCGTTTGATTGCAGTGATTGCCTCAAAAGGTTGTTCAACAAAATATTAAGTTAAGGGTACTATCATTTCTGTCCAGGCCGATTTCATGAGTTTAATTTTTTTTTTTAATTCTGTGGAAGCAGGGTTGAGATGCAATGTCTGACTTTCATTTGTTCATTTTTAAAGATTTTTAATTTATTATTACTTTTGTCAGATTCAAGTTATTTCAGTGACCATTGTGGGCTTTTCTTTTATTAAACGAGGGGTACCAACAATTTTGACCACGTGTGTAGCTCAATATCCATCCATACCACAGGGTGTAGCATTAACTAGCCTGAGCTATCACTTGGATACCTATAGCACGTATACAGTAGAAATAAAAGATTTCATTATCATGTCAAATTTCTTCTGGATCATAATTATTTCTGCTTTGACAATCAATTTTTTTTTTACAAAGAAGAGGAGTAAGTATGGTTAGCAAATTTTCACTGTCATTGGATTAATGTCCAAATGGGAGGAGCAACACATTTACAATGGGAGCAATATTTACAGCCCAAAAATCATATGGTACGGTCGATTTATTGACAACCTCCTCCTGATGTGGGGAGGCACACAGGAGGAGGCGTTGAAATTTGCAGAAAATCTCAACAACAATGATTTCAATTTGAGATTCACACATTACATAGTTACATAGTTACATAGTTTGTAAAGCCGAATAAAGACTTGCGTCCATCAAGTTCGACCTGTTAGTTCTGTAATTGCTAAAGTTGATCCAGAGGAGGTCAAAAACCCCAAATGATTTAGCCAATCTTCACCTGAGGAAAAATTCCCTCCCGACTCTGAAACCAGCAGTCAGAATAAATCCCTGTATCAACCTACTATTTTATTTTATTTTTAAGTATATGCAGAAATCTGCCTGATATCTAGAAAAGCATCCAGTCCCCGCTTGAACTGGTGTAGTGAATCCGACATTACCGTCTCCTCACTCAGTGAATTCCATATTCTCACTGCTCTTACCGTAAAGAACCCCTTCCTATGCTGGTGCTGAAACCTTTTCTCTTCCAGTCTTAGTGAATGCCCTCTTGTTACCGTAATATCCCTCCTTTTGAACAAATCCCGGGCAAGATCTCTATACTGTCCCCTAACATATTTGTACACATTTATTATGTCCCCCCTCAACCTTCTCTTTTCCAGGCTGAATAGTCCTAGTTTTGCCAACCTCTCTGGGTATTGCAGTCCCTCCATTCCCCTTATTAATTTTGTTGCCCTCCTTTGTACCTTTTCAAGCTCATTTATATCCTTTCTATATATTGGGGCCCATAACTGAGCACAGTATTCCAAGTGTGGTCTGACCAGTGCTTTGTACAGTGGAAGAACAATGTTCTCATCCTTTGCAGCTATACCTCTTCTGATACATCCCATTACCCTGTTTGCCCTTACAGCAGCGGCCTGACTTTGGGCACTCTAATTTAGTTTGCTATCAATCAAGATGCCCAAGTCCTTCTCCATCTCTGAATTCCCCAATGATTTCCCATTCAGTGAGTACTGGTGACTTCCATTTTTCCTTCCCATATATATGACCTTACATTTCTCCTCGTTAAACCTCATTTGCCATTTAATGCTCCACCTACCCAGCTTATCCAAATCCCTCTGTAGGTCTGCACTGTCCTCTTTTGTATTAATTGTTTTACATAACTTTGTGTCATCTGCAAATATTGATATTTTACTATTTATCCCGTTGACTATGTCGTTAATAAAGATATTAAATAACATTGGGCCTAGTACAGACCCCTGTGGTACCCCACTAGTGACGCTTACCCAATCTGAGTATATTCCATTTATAACCACCCTCTGCCTTCTATCCTTTAGCCAGTTAGCTACCCACTTGCAGACATTGTTTTGATCCCAGAGAAATACATATTTTGGATCTTAAATTGAACGGTGACAAATATCTCAATACTGTAAAAATAACACCTTATAGAAAAGAGACTGCCAGTAACAGTATTCAGCAGGCCAATTCTTACCACCCGCTGCATATTAAGCACAATATTCCATATGGGGAATTAATTTGGGCGAAACTGGATTGTACGGATAATACTGCTTTTGATATGGAAGCCAGTGAAGTTTGTGACAGATTGGCAAAAAAGGTTATCCTGATTGGAATCTTATAAAATCATACAAAATGGTATCGAGCCTAGAACGGAAGGATCTTCTCAAAAATAAGGAGCGAAAAAAAGATTTGGGATGTGAAACTTCCAGTGTAACATTCTCTACAACTTATAGTCCTCAGTATAACAAAGTGGTGTCCATTATAAAGAAATACATACAATGTTACACCAGGATCCGGGGCTTAATACAATTCTTACCAAGGATATTCGGTTTGTGGCTGTGGTACCACCCTGTCCCCCAGTCTTTTCCTGAGTGAGGAGCATAGGCATTCTGAATCTACTACCTGGTTAAACCTTAGTGTTTTTTTCAAATGCGGAGCGAGCGGCTGTAAAGCGTGTTCACACACAGTGACAAAGGATACTTTTACCTCACTGCATATTAATCGTATATACAAAATACATGACTTTATTAATTGCAGCACACCCTGGGTTATATACCTTGTTGAATGTATTACGTGTAAGATCCAATACATTGGTTGTACTACCGGCCCTTTAATACTACGGATTAGAAGACACATATCTGATGCGGTTAATCCTTTGGCCACAAATATTTCAGCAGCGTCAACACATTTCCGAACATTCCATAAATGGGAAGTTTCAGCACTGAAATTTCAAGGCATAGAAAGAGTGTATAGACCTATCCGGGGGGGGAGACCATAGACGCAAACTGCTAAATAGGGAACCATATTGGATTTTTATGTTAGAAACCCGAGTACCCTTTGGATTGAATCTCAGGCAGGATCTAATACTACAATATTAATGACAGTTATGTTTACACCTTGGACATGGTATAGCGCTAGTTTCTATATTTATTCTATATTTGAATCACAAATATTTTTATTTTTTCTACATGTCAATGATATTAATTTTAGAGGGTAATAATGTGTCACTAACGTTTTTATTTCCCTTTTGTCTATGCTAATCATACTGACCTCAGAGACTAGTGAGCACATGATAACTATCATCTTTAATTACAACCTACCTTTATATGCTCACTAGTCCACAGTTCAGACAGACCATGATTAAGACTGCACGTCGAAACGCATAGGTCGAGACAGCTGTGATCTTTGTGTGCACTAAGACTTATTATGGTGGCAGCAGCATTTTTTAATGGCTCAATAAAAGCTGTTTTATTCAAGTTTACATCCTGATAAGCTGGGTCATTCCTCCTTTTTTCTGATTTTAACCCCTTAACAACATCTGACGTACTAATACGCGTCTGTGCCCTGGGACTTAAGACCCAGACCCGTATTAGTACGTCATGGCGATCGCGCGCGCACACAGGCTGTGCGGGGGCGATCGCCGCCGGGTGTCAGCTGATTGTCACAGCTGACACCCGGTACTATGTGCAGGGAGCGGTCCTGCACCGCTCCCAGCACATTAACCCCCGCTATGCTGCGATCGAAGTCGATCGAAATCGATCGCGGCATTGCGAGGGCAAGGGGAGGTGATCGGCGATACTCACCTCCTCTTCCGGCTTCCAGCGCAGTCTGCAAAGGCTTCCCGGGTGTTGCCATGACGACCCGATGTCGTCATGACAACATCCGGGTCACCAGAGAGCAGGAAGATTGCTTGGACATGCGCAGTGCATCTCCAAGCAATCTTCACATTGTGCACCGCTGACAGCCTACATGGCATAGGGATGGTGCTGCATTCCTGTGCCATGCAGGCGATCAGAAAAAAAAAAGTGAAAGTCCCAGAGTGGGACAAAGTAATAAAGTGTATAAACTGTGTGAAAGTGGAAAAAAAAAAAAACATTTGCAAAAATATTAAAAAAAAATAAAAAAAATAATCCACCAAAAATAAAAATATAATGTACCCATCAATAATATTATTATAAAAAAAAACAAAACAAAACAATAAAAGTACACATATTTGGTATCGCCGCGTCCGGAACAACCTGACCTATAAAACTGTCCCACTAGTTAACCCCTTCAGTGAACACGGTTAAAAAAAAAAAAAAAACGAAGCAAAAAACAATGCTTTATCACCATACCGCCAAACAAAAAGTGGAATAACACGCGATCAAAAAGACGCATATAAATAAAAATGGTACCGCTGAAAACGTCATCTCGTCAAAACAAGCCGCCATACAGCTCCATCAGCCGAAAAATAAAAAAGTTATAGCTCTCAGAATAAAGCGATGCTAAAAAATATTTTTTTCTATAAAATAGCTTTTATTGTGTATAAGCGCCAAAACATAGAAAAATTATACAAATGTGGTACCGCTGTAAACGTACTGACCCGAAGAATTAAGCTGCCTTATCAATTTTACCACACGCGGAACAGAATTAAAAAAAAAAAAAAAAAAAAAAAAAAAATTCCTGAATTGTTGGTTTTTGTTTATTCTGCCTCCCAAAAATCGGAATAGAAAGTGATCAAAAAATGTCACGTGCCTGAAAATGGTACCAATAACAACGTCAAGTCATCCCGCGAAAAACGAGCCGTCACATGACTGTCTGCCAAAATCTGGAAAAATTATAGCTCTCAAAATATGGCGATGCAAAAACTAGATTTTACAAAAAATGTGTCTTTTAGTGTGTGACAGCTGTCAGTCATAAAAACCCCATATGATTCTGGCATTGCTGTAATCACACCGACCCGAAGAATAAAGTCGTCTAATCACTTATACCGCACAAGGAACGGCGGCAAAAATAAACTCTTGGGTTAGGATTGGGCTAGGGCTTGGTTTGGGGCTAGGGTTGTGCTGGGGCTAGGGTTGTGCTAGGGCTAGGGTTGTGCTAGGGCTAGGGTTGTGCTAGGGCTAGGGTTGCGCTATGGTTAGGGTTGTGCTTGGGATAGGGCTGGGGTTGGGATTTTTTTCAAAAGTAAGAAAAAAAGATGACGATATGGCGACTAGTGTTGAGAGCAAGTGCTCGCTACTTGAGTTTGCATCGGGTGCTCTGGTATGCATTGAGTATCGTGGGTATTTGAGTGACATGCTCGAGTCTCTGCCCCATATGCTTCGCGGCCAAAAAACTTTACAGGGATTGCCTGCCATGCACGAGCGATCCCCGCATGTTTTTTTTGGGTGTCTAATAACCGTGAAACATGCGGAGCAGGGACTCGAGCATGTCATTTGAGCACACGCTGTACATGGTGCATACCTGAGTACCCGATGCAAACTCAAGTAGCAAGCACTTGCGCTCAAGAATAATGACAACTTATTCAATATGATGACCTAATGTAAACAAATTCTGTGCCGTACCTCTGGGTTCAAAATATTCACTATACACCTTAATAAAATCCATGAGGGGTATAGTTTCCAAAATGGGGTCACTTGTGGGGGAGCTCCACTGTTTAGGCACATCACGGGATCTCCAAACGTGACATGGTGTCCGCTAACAAATTGAATGGAAAATCGGCTCAAATTGTTAGCGGATGCCATGTTGCGTTTGGAGAGCCCCTGTGTGCCCAAACATTGGAGCTCCCCCACAAGTGACCCCATTTTGGAAACTAGACCCCCCAAGGCACCTATCTAGATGCATAGTGAGCACTTGGAACCCCCAGGTGCTTCACAAATTGATTCGTAAAAATGAAAAAGTGAAAAAAAAACACTTTTTCATTTTTATGAATCAATTTGTGAAGCACCTGGGGTTCCAAGTGCTCACTATGAATCTAGATAGGTGCCTTGGGGGGTCTAGTTTCCAAAATGGGGTCACTTGTGGAGGAGCTCCAATGTTTGGGCACACAGAGACTCTCCAAATGCAACATGATATCCACTAACAAATTGTCGGCTCAAATTGTTAGCGGACACCATGTTGCGTTTGGTGAGCCCCTGTGTGCCCAAACTTTGGAGCTCCCCCACAAGTGACCCCATTTTGGAAACTAGACCCCCAAGGCACCTATCTAGATGCATAGTGAGCACTTGGAACCCCCAGGTGCTTCACAAATTGATTCGTAAAAATGAAAAAGTGAAAAAAAAAACACTTTTTCATTTTTATGAATCAATTTCTGAAGCACCTGGGGTTCCAAGTGCTCACTATTAATCTAGATAGGTGCCTTGGGGGGTCTAGTTTCCAAAATGGGGTCACTTGTGGGGGAGCTCCAATGTTTGGGCACACAGGGACTCTCCAAATGCAACATGATATCTGCTAACAAATTGTCGGCTCAAATTGTTAGCGGACACCATGTTGCGTTTGGCGAGCCCCTGTGTGCCCAAACTTTGGAGCTCCCCCACAAGTGACCCCATTTTGGAAACTAGACCCCCCAAGGCACCTATCTAGATGCATAGTGAGCACTTGGAACCCCCAGGTGCTTCACAAATTGATTCGTAAAAATGAAAAAGTGAAAAAAAAAACACTTTTTCATTTTTATGAATCAATTTGTGAAGCACCTGGGGTTCCAAGTGCTCACTATGAATCTAGATAGGTGCCTTGGGGGGTCTAGTTTCCAAAATGGGGTCACTTGTGGGGGAGCTCCAAAGTTTGGGCACACAGGGGCTCTCCAAACGCAACGTGGTGTCCGCTAACAATTTGAGCAGATTTTCCATTCAATTTGTTAGCGGATATCATGTTGCATTTGGAGAGTCCCTGTGTGCCCAAACATTGGAGCTCCCCCACAAGTGACCCCATTTTGGAAACTAGACCCCCCAAGGCACCTATCTAGATTCATAGTGAGCACTTGGAACCGCAGGTGCTTCACAAATTGATTCATAAAAATGAAAAAGTGTTTTTTTTTTTCACTTTTTCATTTTTACGAATCAATTTGTGAAGCACCTGGGGGTTCCAAGTGCTCACTATGCATCTAGAAAGGTGCCTTGGGGGGTCTAGTTTCCAAAATGGGGTCACTTGTGGGGGAGCTCCAAAGTTTGGGCACAGAGGGGCTCTCCAAACGCAATGTGGTGTCCGCTAACAATTTGAGCCGATTTTCCATTCAATTTGTTAGCGGATATCATGTTGCATTTGGAGAGTCCCTGTGTGCCCAAACATTGGAGCTCCCCCACAAGTGACCCCATTTTGGAAACTAGACCCCCCAAGGCACCTATCTAGATGCATAGTGAGCACTTGGAACCCCAGGTGCTTCACAAATTGATTCATAAAAATGAAAAAGTGTTTTTTTTTTCACTTTTTCATTTTTACGAATCAATTTGTGAAGCACCTGGGGGTTCCAAGTGCTCACTATGCATCTAGAAAGGTGCCTTGGGGGGTCTAGTTTCCAAAATGGGGTCACTTGTGGGGAGCTCCAAAGTTTGGGCACACATGGGCTCTCCAAACACAACATGGCGTCCGCTAATTATTCAAGCAAATTTTACAATCAAAAAGTCAAATGGCGCTCCTTCCCTTCCGAGCCCTGCCGTGCGCCCAAACAGTGTTTTTTCCCCAAATATTGGGTATCTGCGTGCCCAGGGGAAATTGACAACAAATTTTGGGGTCCATTTTTTCTTGTTACCCCTGTGAAAATAAAAAAATTGGGTCGAAAGTAACATTTTTGTGAAAAAAGTTAAATGTTCATTTTTTTCTTCCACATTCAAAAAATTCCTGTGAAGCACCTGAAGGGTTAATAAAGTTCTTGAATGTGGTTTTGAGCACCTTGAGGAGTGCAGTTTTTAAAATGGTGTCACTTTTGGGTTTTTTCTGTCATAAAGACCTCTCAAAGTGACTTCAAATGTGATGTGGTCCCTAAAAAAATGGTTTTGTAAATTTTGTTGGAAAAATGAGAAATCGCTGGTCAACTTTTAACCCTTATAGCTCCCTAACAAAAAAAAATTTTGGTTCCAAAATTGTGCTGATGTAAAGTAGACATGTGGGAAATGTTATTTATTAACTCTTTTGTGTGACATATCGCTCTGATTTCAGGGCTTAAAAATTCAAATTTTGAAAATTGCAAAATTTTCTAAATTTTCGCCAAATTTCCTTTTTTTTCACAAATAAACGCAAGTGATATCAAAGAAATTTTTCCACAATCATGAAGTACAATATGTCATGAAAAAATAATCTCAGAATCAGGGGGATCCGTTGAAGCGTTCCAGAGTAATTACCTCATAAAGTGACAGTGGTCAGAATTGTAAAAATTGGCCTGGTCATTAACGTGCAAACCACCCGCGGGGCTTAAGGGGTTAATATCTGCTTTTTTATGGAGTTTTTCTTGTATTATAGGAAAGCCTAAGGCCAGAAATAAACCCCATAAAACACTGTACATGGAAACTTTGGTATCAAATAACTCCTGTCTTTGTGTTCTTACAAACAAGCTTTTATTAATGCCTCAAACTTCTGGGTGTGAATCAGACCTGAGATCTAACGTGATAGAAGATGACAGTCCGGTGAAGACAAGAAACCTATAGACGGCCGGTGGTGATGTTGTCAGTGACGGACTCTGGCCAAATACGTTTATAGAGCCATAGTGGAAGATGAAGATGTCGTCCTCATCATGTAGTTATTTCTCATGTTACGTGTAATGAATATCTCCTGCAGTATTGCTAATGCCGATTCCAGTGTCCGTAAATGAGACGAGAATTAGCAATAAGGTAGAGGAGTCTATGAGAAACGTATTCACTTGCAGATTCTGAGGAAGAAACTGCTTGTTGTCTGTGGCCTAAAATATATAGGTTTTATTAGTAAATGTAAAGAAGAAAACTAGATACTGTAAAACAAATCTCCTCATATGTTTCCCCTTATTATCTCCAGTAATTGTATTATTACACAGGGTTTTTATGATGTTACATCTGCTCAACTTCTCATTCAGGTCTCTACAATATCGAATCCTCTCAGTGAATTTCTTCTATATAAGAGAATTTTCCTGATTTACCCATCAAAGATGGATATGGACAGAGGCAAGATGGTGGAGAGGTTATTACACCTCACCCTAGAGATCCTCTTCCGGCTTACTGGAGAGGTGAGAGATTCTGATGACGTCACATTACATCATTCTTATCTATGGGAATAACAGATGGACAGAACTGGAGAGGTGAGGACTCTGGAAATGTCTGGAGTGAGATTTATTAATGTGTCTCTCCATAACCAGGATTACACAGTAGTGAAGAAGACCTCTAGTGAGCGCCGTCAGGACCCTGTGTCTGAGGGATGGGAAAGACCCCTGAGCCCAATCACGGGGCCTCCACCTCAGCCCCTGATACATGAGGACATCAATGACCAGAAGATACTAAATCTCAACTACAAGATGATTGAACTGCTGACTGGAGAGGTGACACTGCTGGGAATACTGGAACATTATACAGTAACGCTATGAAGGGATCAGGGGGATGACTGTATCATTGTATGTGTCAGGTTCCTATAAGATGTCAGGATGTCGCTGTCTATTTCTCCATGGAGGAGTGGGAGTATTTAGAAGGACACAAAGATCTGTACAAGGACGTCATGATGGAGGTTCCCCAGCCCCTCACATCACCAGGTAATAGACAGGACTGAATACACATGGCCTATAATTGTCTATATGTAAAGAATGAATTCAGTCCCTGTATTTGCTTCCTCTAGATCTATCCAGTAAGAGGACAACACCAGAGAGATGGCCCCGTCCTCTTCTTCCACTGGACTGTAAACAAGAAGACCCCAATGTTCCTCAGGATCATCAGGTAGATGAGAGAAGGTGTCATGAGACCTCCCCTATGATGTGTAGACGGCTGTGAAGGTCTTGTGTTCGGTCTTGATTTATCCACCAGAATTATATAGTTTATACTTGTATAATGAGAACGGTGGAGATGGCAGGATTAGAGCTGATCGTTAGTGATGAGCGAGTGTATTCGTTACTATTCGCTATACGCACGGATAGTACGGTATTCGGGTTGCTAGTTATATTGCGAGTATTTGTGTACTCGCTTCGCTATATTCGGTTGTCCCGCCCTGTAGTTTTGGCGCCTCCTTTGCAGCCACTAAACATGCTGGGTTTCATAACCAATCGCAGTAATGCCGCAGACATCTTGGTTGTGGCATTACTGTGATTGGCTGGCCAACCAGAGTCATAGGGTCTATTTAAGCCCTGCCGCCGCCCTTTTGTGCACATTGGATCTGGAGCCTGCATTCTATAAGCATAGGGAGAGATTGCTGAGCTGCTACGGAGAGTGTTTAGGCCTCTTGATAAAACAAAAGCCCTTTTAAGGGCTACCTGCAATGTATACTAGTTCTGTGTTTAAAGGAGCCACTCACTAGCTCCATAATACCACCAAAAAATAGCTCTTTTCAGAGCTGAAGACACACAACAAAGTCAGAGTACAAGGAGGGCGAGATTGTGTATTAGGTAGGGAGTGTATTAGGTAGTGTTCTTCCAGTGTCCATATTAAAACAGCTCTTGTCAGGGGCAAAGCAATATTTTTCCAGCACACACAGAAGGAGCATTTTGTGCTGCCCTTTTTTTAGCACTGATCTATTTTCCCTGCTGTTTTCGGGGGTCAGAGCCTGCCTTTTGTCCATATTAGTCCACTTAAAAAAGCTTTTTGTGCCCTACACAAAGCAGTAGTCCAAACATTTCCTACTGCCTGCTACAAAGCATGCACCAGGCCATTTTAACCACTATTTTGGGGTGTCAGCCTGCCTTCTGTCCATGTTAGTCCACTTAAAAAATCATTGAATCATTGAGTGCCCTACACAAAGCAGTAGTCCAAATATTTCCTAATGCCTGCTACAAAGCATGCACCAGGCCATTTTAACCACTATTTTGGCTGTGACGGCTAGCTTTGCTTGTGCCATCAACATCTGAAAATCTGTCAACAAAACCCAAAATGGCAAAATAGCCTGTTGTTAAGGGACGTGGACTTGGTGTTTTCAGTGGTGCGCGAGAAGGCACTCTGTCTGTGTCAGGTTAGAAGTTTGATGCATCCACTATGTTCCTGGAAAATTTCCCTGTCTGGATTTTAAACGTGTGTGGAAGCCAGAAGAGCGAGAGCAGATTCTGTCTTGGATAGCAGACAAGGCCTCTACGCATTTGTCAAGCAGCAACAAATCTTCCACGACCACACAGTCTACTGTGGATACACAGAAGACTGGCCCATCCAATCCTGAAGCTGGTTCTCCTTCCTCCAACCATTATCAGTCACAGGAGACATATGACCCCAAGCTTGGCCACTCCGAGGATCTGTTTGGTACGTATCCTTTGGATGGCTTTGGACTATCACCGTGCAGCATTGAAGAGGGACAAGAGAAGGTGGCGTGCGTTGATGCTCAAATATTTGAGGATCTACGGCCAGAAGAAAGCCACTTGGCGGAACGTCATTTTTTGTCTCCAGAGGTGGAGGCTAATGATGAGACACAGTTGCTATCAAGTCAGCCTACAATGTCAACTGGGAAGGAGGATTAGATGGAAGACGAGGTAGTCGATGATAAGTCCACTGATCCGACCTGGACCGTTGGCATGCATAGCCATGACAGCAACACAGAGGAAGATGGATATGTAGCACCAACACAGGCACCAAGGGGTCGTGATTTGCCCAGAGTGAGAACTGGGTCAACTGTTCCCTAGAGCACTGTGCGCCAAGTCAGGGCAAGGGGGCGTTCAGCTGCTGTGTGGAATTTTTTTTCTGAAAGTCCTTCAGAGAAAAACATTGTAGTCTGTAGCATCTGCCATACCAAGTTGAGCAGAGGCCAGGGCAAAGGCAACCTACATGCTCACCATCCAAGGCTCAAGTTCGATGCTTGAAAACCTCCTATTCAGGAGACATAACTACGAAACAAAAATCTAGGGTGGGAAGACATCAGCCCACCACCAGGATATAGCAGTACTACCGGACTAAGGCACCCTGAAGGAAAAGCGCCACCAGAGATGGGCCGCCTTCCGGGCACCCAGTCTTTCATACTCCAGAAAACGTACCTTCACCAGGTCACCTACGATGTTCCTCCAAACTTCATCTACACTGAGGATTTTACTCTGCATCGAAACTAAAACTTGTGCGTTCCACGTGAAATACCTCACCACTACACTTACTATGAATGAAATGGTTCTTTCCCTTCTCCCAAGGTCTCCGAACGCTCCATAGGCCCACCTGGCATAGGACAGAGTAGCCAGCCGCGGCCAACCAATGGAAACTCCCACCCTGTCGTACACCTCTGTATTAAAGGGGCAATGAAGTATGAAGTGATTCATGCTTTCCATTATGTTAGCACAAGCCTCACGGGGGCAGCGCTAAGTCAAGTCCCAGTACTTCTTGGGGATCCTGCTAGAATTTAACAAACTCATTCCAACCTCCAGATCCCGACTTGGGCAGTCCTTGAGTACCAATGGACTATGAAAATGAGAAAGCAAGACCCTCCTACCAAGGAGTTTCCTCGGGAGGGCCCTCACCTCCTACTTTCCCAGACCCCACCGGTGGATCAATTTCAGAGCCGGGGTAACATAAGCAGGGAGATGCCCATGCAGTGTGCGAAGATCCATCAATCTTCCCCCTGTCTCTCATTCCTGGAAGAAAGGCTGAAACCATCCTTTGCAGGATAATACCCACGGAGGAGCCCTCTTCTTACAGAGGTTTGCCACGTTAACTTTCAAGAAGGTGTTCACTAGGAACACCACGGAGCTCACCATATCCAACCACCCTAGTCTCCTTGTGCGGTAAGTGACCTCCCGCTTGACTAGGTTCAGTCTATTCCCCCATAACATCTGGAAGAACAGACTGTAGACCCGTGTCCAAAGAGGCTCTGGCAAGACACAGATGCTGCCTAGGTAGATTAACAAGGGGAGCAGGAAAGCTTTGCACAGGCCAACCCTTTCCCTCAGGGTCAAAGACCAACCCTTCCATTGGTCCACTCTTTGGGCGACATCTTTTGATTCTGCCATCCCAGTTTTTCATGGGGTAATCACCCTGGCTGAATTCGGTGCCCAGAACTTTGGCGTGTTTTTGGTGTTTGGGGAGGGTGTCCGGAAGATCAAACCCCGGATCTCCGCCTCCCAGTCAGAAACTTTCACACTTATCCTGGTTGACCTTGGACCTGGATGCCTCCGAGTAGCGCTCCACTTCTGACATCACCACTATTGCCTCCTCTTGCGAAGAAACACGGTGACATCGTCCGCGTAGGCCACCCCTCAGGATAGACTCCGGCGCCGCCCTGCCCATCCGCACCCCTGCCAACGATCCACAATCGATCCTTCTGAGAATGGGATCAACTGCAAAGGCGTAAAGCAAAGGGTTAAGAGGACAGCCCTGATGGACACCAGATCCTACCCTGAAAGTTTGTCCAATCCACACATTTACCAGAGGAAAAGTCTCAGCCCCTGCATACAATGTCTTAAGCCAGTCCACAAACCCTCCAGGCTGACCATACCTCAAGAGTGAACCAGAGGTACTCATGGTTAGCCCTATCAAAGGCTTTTGCCTCATCCAGGGTCAGCAAGAACCCCTTCCAAAGGCCTGCCCTACCTTGCTCCATGGCCTCTTGGACAACAACAACAGCAGTAAAAGTTCTACGGCCAGGAACGCAACAGTGCTGAGCCTTCGAAAGGAGCCAGGGTGCAAACTTCACCAGCCTGTTGAAAAGTATCTTAGCCAAAATCTTCCTGTTCACATTGAGAAGTGCTATGGGATGCCAGATTTCCCAATGGGTGTTACTACCCAGCCCACTCAATATTCTGAGGCAACAATGGGTGATGAGGAGGAAGATGAGGAGGGAGAGGACTTTGTTTTTCTGTGCTACCGAGGGGACTTGTAATGCTACAGAGTGGACACCCAACACAAGCTTCATGTCTGTCCAGGCTGGATGGGCTGGAGAGGAGAACGAGGAGGTGGAGTAGAAGGCGAGTCAGCGTGAGGAGAGGATGGGTACTTTTGGGGACACAGAACATTTGCCTTTTTGCAGCTTGGCCCACATGGCACAGTTCATGCGTAAGTGTCTGTGGCAAGACCCTCACATGATTCACATTTTATCCAACAACCTATACTGCTTGGCCACCTTTCTCGATCTACGGTACAAGGAGAAATTTCCTTCTCTCCTTTTGGAGTCACCAAAGAGTTTTACAATGGAATCGTTCAAGAGGGCCGTTGTAGATCAGTTGCTGAAAACGTCACCCTCATACAATGCTGGTGGCAGAGGTACCAGCTCTTTTCTACGCCAAGGGATAATGGGGAGAGACACGAACATCAGCTCCAATGGAGGTGGAGGAAAATGTGCACAAATTGGGCTATTTTCAGTAAACCAGCACAACAGCAAGGGCTATCTGTGCCTGTAACAATGCCAAGGAGGGATAAGTTGCAGAAGATGCTCTAGGGTTACTTAAGTGACCATTCGTGCATCCTTTCTGACCCTTCAGTTTCCTTTAATTATTGGGTGTCTAAACTGAACACTTGGCCCGACCTCTCCTTATATGCCTTGGAGGTGTTGGCCTGCCCGGCTGCTAGTGTGGTGTCTGAGCGTGTTTTCAGTTCCGCTGGGGCAATCATCACTGATAGGCGCACACGCCTCTCCACGGAAAATGCAGAGTGGATTTACTCTTGCCTAGGACGACCTCTCCGAGCGGTCCTAGACGCTGGAGTTTCCCGCCTTCACCGGACAGGAACGAATCAGATGCTCCTTACTACCACAGTAAAAACAACTCCCCTCGGCTCGGCGTGCTTCTTGGCGAGACTTGACCATCTTGGTCTGGTCGATCTGCATGGGTTCGGGCGAGCGTGCCCGGGGAGTTGCTGGTTGGGAGGCAGGTTTCTGGAAAACAGAAGCAAGATGGGGAAATCTTCTCTCCCGGGTAGTCTCCTTAGCTCGTTCCAGGAAACGGATGTCAATCCAGGTAGCTTGTGACACCAGGTCATGCAGGGTGGTAGGAATGTCCCGGCCAGCTAGCTCGTACCTTGCTCCGTCCGGAAAGACCCTCCCAGAAGGTGGACACCAGGGCCTTGTTGTTCCAGGCAAGCTCAGATCATAGAATCATAGAATCATAGAATGGTAGAGTTGAAAGGGACCTCCTGGGTCATCTGGTCCAACCCCCTGCTCAAAGCAGGATTCACTAAATCATCTCAGACAGATGTCTGTCCAGCCTCTGTTTGAAGACGTCCATTGAAGGGGAACTCACCACCTCTCGTGGCAGCCTGTTCCACTCATTAATCACCCTAACTGTCAAAAAGTTTTTTCTAATATCTAATCTGTGTCTCCTCCCATTTAGTTTCATCCCATTGCTTCTAGTCTTTCCTTGTGCTAATGAGAATAAAGATGATCCTTCTACAATGTGACAGCCCTTGACATATTTGTATACAGCTATTAAGTCTCCTCTCGGTCTTCTTTTTTGCAAGCTAAACATTCCCAAATCCTGCAACCGTTCCTCATAGGACATGGTTTGCAGACCAGTCACCATTCTGGTCGTTCTTCTCTGAACTTGCTCCAGTTTGTCTATGTGTTTTTTAAAATGTGGTGCCCAAAACTGTACACAGTATTCCAGATGAGGTCTGACCAAAGAGTAAAGACCGATAATGACTTCACGTGATCTAGACTGTATGCTTCTGTTAATACATCCCAGAATTGTATTTGCCTTTTTTGCTGCTGCATCACACTGTTGACTCATGTTCAGTCTATGATCTATTAGTATACCTAAGTCTTTTTCACATGTACTGTTGCTTAGCTCTATTCCTCCCATTCTGTATATGCTTTTTTCATTTTTATTGCCCAGATGTAGTACTTTGCATTTTTCCCTGTTAAAAACCATTCTGTTGGTTGCTGCCCACTTCTCCAGTTTATTTAGGTCTTTTTGAATCCTCTCTCTCTCTTCTCTAGTATTAGCTATCCCTCCTAGCTTTGTGTCATCAGCAAATTTAATCAGTTTACCCTCAATTCCTTCATCTAAATCATTGATAAAGATGTTGAACAATACAGGTCCCAGGACGGAGCCCTGTGGTACCCCACTTGAGACATTCATCCAGCTGGATGTGAAGCCATTTACAACCACCCTTTGAGTCCGATCACTAAGCCAGTTATGAATTCACCTAACAGTTGCCTGGTCCATTGCATACTTGGTCATTTTTTCAATAAGGAAGGTGTGAGATACTTTGTCAAATGCTTTGCTGAAGTCAAGATATACTATATCTACAGCATTTCCCTGATCCACCCAGTCAGTGATTCTGTCATAGAAGGAAATTAAGTTAGTCTGACATGACTTGTTAGTTTCAAACCCATGCTGACTCTGCTCTGGTTAATCACTTCCGTACAGATGTGAGGGTACGGAACTGTATGGCATACTGGCCCACGGTGAGACTCCCTTGGCGGAGACAGAGCAATGAGGAGGCAGTAGAAGTCCTTCGTCCAGGCTCATCGAAGACCTTCCTGAAGGCATTGAGGAAAGCCGGAAGATCTGACACCAGGGGATCCCCTCTCTCCCATAAAGGGTTTAGCCATTCCAATGCTTCCCCAGTGAGGTGAGACATGATGAACGCCACCTTGGCCCAGTCGGAGGGAAACTGATGTGCCAGGAGTTTAAAGTGCAGCGTGCACTGGTTCAGAAAACCCCGACATAAGACGGGGTCACCCCCAAAACAAGGCGCAGAGAGCCGTGGTCCAGAGCTGGATGCCATGGCACCAGTAGGCTGAGGCGCCGCCAGAGCTGGTGCCGCTCGGCTCGAGGCGGACACAGGTGGGACGGACAGCATGTCCAGGCGGGAGTTGACAGACCGCAGGTAGGTCAGGATGGTTTCCTGTTGGCATCTCTGACGAGAAACCTCCTGGTACAGGTCAGCAAGCGAAGGAGCCTGGGGGCCACCGGGTTCCATGGCCCGTGCAAACCGGGAGGGAGCGTGCGCGCGCGCGCCCTAAGCACAGAGCCAGGGAAGCTGCGTGCACCAGCAGCAGCTGCAGGGAGGCCGGAAGACGTTGGAGCAGGACCGCGGCAATAAGGGGGACGGCGTCTCTGCCTGGCAGGGGGCAGAGACTCCGATGCTACATGAGGACGCTACAATATATGGGGGCACTACACTGTATGGGGACATAATGTGTGGGCATTAAACTGGCAGATTTGTAATTCTCCAGAAAAAGCCTGAAGTGGATGTTACAAAATAGTCACTGTAGCTGTAGATGAATTCATTGAGAGGTGCAATTTCTACAATGGGGTTACTTTTGGGGTTTTTCTGCTGTTCTGACACATTCAGGGTTCCGCAAATGTCGCCCGCAAACTATTCTAGCAAAATCTGTGCTCCAAAAGCCAAATAGCTCTCCTTTCTTCTCAGCCCTGACGTGTGGCCTAAAAACAATTTCTGATGACATATGGGGCTCACCGTGTTCGGAAGAAATTGTGCGATAAATTATGGGGTCCATTTTCACCTATTAACCCTTGTGTACCTGAAAATTTGCAGCAAATACAATAATTATATTTTTACCACTAATGTCATTTCCATGTTTCAGTGTTATAAAATTCTGTGAGGCACCTATGAGTTCAAAACACTCACTACACCCCTAGATTAATTCCTTAGGCAGTAAATTTTCAAATATGTGGTCACCTCAGGGGGTTTCTGCTGCTTTCGCATGTCAGGGGCTCTCCAAATGCGACGTGGCATTCACAATTTATTCCGGATAAATAGCACTTTTTCCTTTCCTAGCCCTGCCGTGTGCCCAAAGAGAAGTTTTTGACCACATATACGGTATCATCACGTTCAGAATAAATTATGTAACAAATTATGGGATCCATTTTCAACTATTATCCATCGTGAAAATTACAGATTTGGGGCTAAAACAATATTTTCGTGAAAAAAATTAAAATTTTCCATATGACGACCTAATGTTATCAAATTATGTGTAGTACCTGTGTGTTCAAAATGCTCACTGTACCCATGGATAAAATCCTTGAGGGGTGTAGTTTCCAAAATGGGGTCACTTGTTGGGCTTTTCCACTGTTTAGGCACATCAGGGGCTCTCCAAACGTGAAATGACACCCGCAGACTATTTCATCAAAGTCTGCATTCCAAAACGTCACTCCTTCCTTTCTGAGCCCTGCCATGCGCCCAAACAATAGTTTTCCTCTATATATGGGGTATCAGCGTACTCGAGAGATTGAACAACAAATTTTGGGCTTCAATTTCTTCTGTTACCTTTGTGAAAACAAAGAAATTTGGGGCTAAAATTACATTTTTGTTGAAAAAGTTAAATTTTTTATCTTCACTGCACTACGCTCTAAACTTCTGTGAAGCACCTGGGGGTTCAATGTGATCACCACATATCTAGATGCATTCCAATGGGGGTGTAGTTTCCAAAATGGGGGGACTTATGGGGGGTTTCAACTATTTTTAGACACATCAAGGGCTCTCCAAACGCAACATGGATTCCGGTCTTATTTCCAGCCATTTTTGCTTTCAAAAAGTCAAACAATGCTCCTTCCCATCCGAACCCTGCTGTGCGCTTAAACAGTGGTTTTCCCCCACATATAAGATATCTGCATGCTCAGCAGAAATTGCACAACACATTTTGTGGTCCATTTTCTATTATTAGCCTTGTGAAAATAAAAAAAAATTGGGTCTGAAGTAAAATTTTTGTGAAAAAAGTTAAATGTTTATTTTTTCCTTCCACGTTGCTTCAGTTCCTGTGAAGCATGTGACATAACTCTGATTTAAAGGCATAAGAATTCAAAGTTTGAAAATTGCAAAATTTTCACCAAATTTCCATTTTTTTACAAATAAATGTAAGTCATATCAAATAAATTTTACCACTATCGTGAAGTACAATATGTCACTAAAAACAATCTTTGAATTAGTAAGATCCATTGAAGCGTTCCAGAGATATTGCCTCATAAAGTGACACTGGTCAGAATTGTAAACTTTGGCTTGGTCAATAAGGTCAAAATTGGCTCTAAGGGGTTAAACAACTCTCTTTAGTGCGATCATACAACATACAAGCCTCTGATTGCTCAGATAATGCACTGTACTACTGTAGTGCTGTATACTATCACTGCCTGTCATGTAATACTAACGGCCCCATACACATAAGTGTTGGCTGAATGGTCATTTGGCAGACGGCAATCTCTCCAGACTCCTCCATACACACAAATATTCCAGCTTTTATGTGATCTGTATGAGGGTCGCCTCAAGACTCCTCTAGTGGAGGATTTTCTACAGGAAGAACAAACAGATTAACATGTGAAATTCAGGATGCCAGATCCTTCTCTGCCCTGACATCATCTGTCAGGAGGCCCCCAAATACATTATATAGTCAACCAAACCCCCGAAATCAGTGCTTTCATTCAACTTCAGTCTATGTGCTTATATTTGACCACATACCGGTACATTAAATGGGTACTGCCAAATTACATAGACATCCAAAAAGACAGAGCTTATATAAACCCAATAGAGTAAAACGTAAATTTTTATTAATAGAACTTTACAAAGACAAAAATATATTAAAATTCAAGAGGAGGGGATACAAGACAGTGTGACACCTCACCCAGTATAAATTAGAAATGGTACCCCTGAGTATGTCACAATAACAAAAATTTATGTGATATAAAAATAATAAATAATTTATATCGTAGCCACCAAGTGGATAGTATATAACATGTGGTTCTATTACAACATATTCCTAGTGCAATGAAATATATAAAAATGAATCAGACCCACAATGGTACCAGTTCAATAGATCATGCACTACTAGAGTAGTTTAAGTAACAAAAAACAGAATTAAATCTATAAAGGAATATGTATATATTAATAAGTAAATGCTTATAATACAGCATATAAATAAATGCATAAAGTGCCTTGCGTGCAATAGACATACCAGCTAAAAAGCTGAAGGGGTTAAAAGAACTACCATATAAAAATATAAGAGCATAGATACATGTATAGGATTAGTACCTAGGATAGTCTCAGCCACTGAGTAGGCGGAAGCCCCGACGCACGTTTTGCACCTGCTTCTTCCTGGGGGTGTGTGTTTTAGTCTAATGTGTTTGGAGGCGTGTTAATGTGTTAATAGACTTTTGTACATTGCAGGCCCAGACACCATTATTAGGCATTTAAGTATCCTAGTAACTAGGCAGCCCTATACTATTGAGTACTTGGGGGAGGAGGGGCATTGAGCTGAACTCTGTCAAACATTCTTAGATGCCATGTTTGCATTTGACAGCAGCAAGTGGTTAGACTGCCAGGGTTTATGTAGCAGCCGTACCTGTGCCATCCCTACTGTGGACATCTGTTCTGGTGCTCAAAAGACTTAATTTCTTTTAAAACAAATGTTTAACATGTGTCTTGTGCTTTTTTTCATGTTTTTTTCTTATTAGAAGAATTAGAAATGTATGTGAAAAAGGAGATGATACCAATGGGATTAAGGCTAAAAAAAATGGCCACAGCCCTGTATAATGAGACATTTCAAACAGTGGAACTGGATCCTTAACGATTGTTCATTGAAGTTGATGGGTTAATCCTGAAATATGAGGAGCTGGAACTTACTTTTTATTTCTGTTTTAGTTTTTGTATCCAATCCTCATTGGAAACATTTGTGCACAACAAGGATTTCATTAGCCATAATGACAAACTGAAAGCTAATTTAGCGAAGATGGGAAATTTTATTATGAACATCAACAAAATACATCTACTAGCATGCCAAAAAACGGAGGAAGGGGGGCCACAAACACAAGCGGAAACAGATATACCAACCGGAACAGAAACCACCGCTATTAGAGCTAGCGATTTGGAATTTGACCAGTTTTGTGTTATCAGAGGAACAATTATCACTTTTAGCGAAAGGCTTAAGTTTTGCCCCTACCAATGAGTTTGATGTATTTAGAATAATTTTGGCTGGTAATAGACTGGAGCAGACCCTTACTGTGAAATGTCATTTTGATAGCTCTGATAATGATGTTGAAAATATTACTGATGTTGCAACAGTTAATTCTGATATTACTCCTAACAAATCTTTTCAGAACAAAAGGTGTTATTACAATTGAAATCATTGGAGAGGGAATCTATGAAGTCTGATACCTCTCTGAATAGTCTGTTTCATAGGGGAAATCCATCCTTTAATCCACTTCAATCACGTTCCATGGTTTTAGACGACTTTCAGGATCTTACTGAAAAGGATTTGGTTTCTCTAAAAAAAATGAAATCGCTCATAAGGGAAATAAAAATAACAATCTAACTAGAAAAGAAAAAATTGCCCTGAGGGAACTCAAAACTAATATGGATTTGACAGTGCGTCAAGCAGACAAGTGGGCACAATAGTGGTATTACATTCTATTTAGCTCAAGCTCAATTTGATGGATTTAAGAAACAAGAAACACTGATGTGTATTTGGAACTAACCAGAGACCCCACCAATGATTTCAATATGGAATTATATATATTGCTACAAGAAGGTTTGAGTACAGGAGCCTTGGATAAAAAAACTGGCGGAACAGCTCTATATGGAACAACCTTTCATACCTACAGTACAGACCAAAAGTTTGGACACACCTTCTCATTTAAAGATTTTTCTGTATTTTCATGACTATGAAAATTGTACATTCACACTGAAGGCATCAAACTATGAATTAACACATGTGGAATTATATACTTAACAAAAAAGTGTGAAACAACTGAAAATATGTCTTATATTCTAGGTTCTTCAAAGTAGCCACCTTTTGCTTTGATGACTGCTTTGCACACTCTTGGCATTCTCTTGATGAGCTTCAAGAGGTAGTCACCGGAAATGGTTTTCACTTCACAGGTGTGCCCTGTCAGCTTTAATAAGTGGGATTTCTTGCCTTATAAATGGGGTTGGGACCATCAGTTGTGTTGTGCAGAAGTCTGGTGGATACACAGCTGATAGTCCTACTGAATAGACAGTTAGAATTTGTATTATGACAAGAAAAAAGCAGCTAAGTAAAGAAAAACGAGTGGCCATCATTACTTTAAGAAATGAAGGTCAGTCAGTCCGAAAAATTGGGCAAACTTTGAAAGTGTCCCCAAGTGCAGTTGCAAAAACCATCAAGCTCTACAAAGAAACTGGCTCACATAAGGACCACCCCAGGAAAGGAAGACCAAGAGTCACCTCTGCTTCTGAGGATAAGTTTATCCGAGTCACCAGCCTCAGAAATCGCAGTTTAACAGCAGCTCAGATTAGAGACCAGGTCAATGCCACACAGAGTTCTAGCAGCAGACACATCTCTACAACAACTGTTAAGAGGAGACTTTGTGCAGCAGGCCTTCATGGTAAAATAGCGGCTAGGAAACCACTGCTAAGGACAGGCAACAAGCAGAAGAGACTTGTTTGGGCTAAAGAACACAAGGAATGGACATTAGACCAGTGGAAATCTGTGCTTTGGTCTGATGAGTCCAAATTTGAGATCTTTGGTTCCAACCACCGTGTCTTTGTGCGACGCAGAAAAGGTGAACGGATGGAGTCTACATGCCTGGTTCCCACCGTGAAGCATGGAGGAGGAGGTGTGATGGTGTGGGGTGGCTTTGCTGGTGACACTGTTGGGGATTTATTCAAAATTGAAGGCATACTGAACCAGCATGGCTACCACAGCATCTTGCAGCGGCATGCTATTCCGTCTGTGGCACCCCAGGGGTCTGGTTTTCCACAGTAATGTAATGTTATGTCTGAGAGCAGGTGGGAGGTCCTTTGGTCAGGGATCCTGTGCATGCCACACCTCCTGCCCAGTCTTGGGAGGGGAAGAACTTCCCCTGTATAAACCCTGGGCTGAGGCAGGGTTAGTCAGTCAAGGAGAGTAGAGACAAGAAACAGTCACAGGAAGAAACAGCAGAAGCTCAGTGGGAGCAATACTACTACAAGTCAGGGGCTGGCAGCTGCAGAGCTCGCCCTGACTGAGAAGCTTTCTTACCGGACCCGGCGTCCGAGGCTGTGGGGACTAACTCTTACCCAGCAGCAGAAGCCGACCGGCAGGGGATTTCAGGTCCTCAGGCCCAGAAACCCGAAGGCACGGTCACACGCGTGGGACCAGCACCGCCATCGTGGAGCGAAAGCCATTAGAAGGCCCCGAGTCACCGGCCATACGGGTGAGCACCACACGGTACACTCAGGGACGTGGGCTACTTATATCCGCTTCTAGCAAGGTAGCCAGAAGAGTACAGTCAGTTTGGGAGGCCTACAACTCCGCCTGGCCAGGGGAGATCCCATCTGCTCAAGGACTGACCAGGCCCTGTTCACTAGCAAGTACTCCGGGAGGGTCTATCGTTGTTACCAGTAAAGACCCTGAATTACACCGCACCGTCTCTGAGTGGTTCCTGCTACCCCCATCATCCACATCTGCTGCCCTGAGGCCATACCCCTCCCGTTGGGGGTTATACCATCTACGCTGCACCATCCATCCACCGGCCTCAGCGGACTGTCTTGCAGCGGCAGCTCCATAGCTGCATTCAACGGGTGGCGTAGTCGTCCTACATCTACCGCTGTTACATCGCCGCTCAGTTTGACTCCCTGGGCACGGACCGGGTCACCGCCACGAGACTACAACCCTCAAGAGATCCGGCTCCGGGTAAGCTCCCGCGTGCGCAACGCAGCGCGACACAGGCCCAGGGGCGCGTCAACTTTGGCGTAGTCGGCAGGATCTCGTGCCCGCAACCACCGGGTACTGCGTGCCTGAAAAAGAGACTTTTCAAACTTACCTGTGGTGAAGATTCCCGCCATCCGGCGCCATCTTCAGCCTTCTTCCCGCCATCCGTGGAGTTTTCCCGCCGTTGGACGCCATCTTGAGGACGCCGCGCGGGAAGAAGAGGGGCGTGGACTCCGAAAGCGCGCGAGAACTGAAGCCCCGCCTCACGTCCGGACGTTGCGTAAGGTCCTGGAAGGAGCCCAGCAGACTCCGACGTCACAGGAGCGCGACGGAAGGTCCTCAACCCTGACGATCCACTGCGGAGCCGCGGCCTACGGAACAGGATCATCGCAAGGTAGGCCACGGTCCACTAGGGGGGAGGAAGATGTCGGATACGGAGGAGAGCTTCACTGCCTCAACCCCCGCCAGCGCTACCGCTGCTGCAGTTATGCCCTTCACCATGCCCTATATCCCGGGAGCAGCTTGGCTACCCCAGTACTCAGGGGAGTCACATACCCTGCATGACTTTAGAGAAAAGCTGGATAGCCTCTTCCAGGTGTACCCCCTCACAGAAGAGCAAAAAGTGAGCATCCTGGTGGCCCAACTAACCGGGGCAGCCAAAAGGGAAGTAAAATCCTGGCCACCTGGGAGGAAGACTGTCGCAGGGATACTAACCCGGCTGAAGGACACCTTTGATACCCGCACCTCAGCCGAGATTAAGCTTAGATTCTACGGGTGCAAGCAGCGAGCGCATGAGAGTATAAGGGACTATGCACTAAACCTACAAGAGGCCCTGAGGGCCATTAAGCAGACCGACCCTGATGGAGTGGGAAACGAGGACAGGCTGTTGACCGAACAGTTTATAGAGGGACTGTATTGTAATACCCACCGAACCCAGTTGCGGGCAATGGCCTTACAGGATCCCCATCTGGGCTTTGCACAGTTCAAGGACAGAGCCATCCGGGTGCTCCGAGAACCGGCACCGGGTGGCGTTGTGACCCACAGGCGCCCAGCTATCACTTACCACCAGGAGGCGGCGCCCTTGTCGGCAGGGCCTGTGGGAGCTGATGCGCAGGCTTTGGACAATGACCCGGCTCCAGACCTACACCATCAGGTCCAAGAGCTAGCTAAGAGCGTTGCTGCGCTAACCCGAACTGTGCAGTCTTTACAGGTTTCCACCCCAGGGAAGATCCAGCTGGCATCCGGACCGGAGGACATCCCGTGGCATCGACCAAGGAGGACCCCACCGGCCAGAGGAAGACCCAGTGACCGATACAGCGAAGACGGACGACCCATCTGCCGCCGCTGCAATCAACCTGGACATATGGCAAGGTACTGTTCTTTAAACGGGCACAACCTGGGGTAGAGGGCCAACCCCCAGGAAAAAGATCACCAGGCCCATCGAACTGGCGCGACAGATATGTGGGAGGACGTCCAGTCTTGCCTGTGGTACTGGATGGCATTCCCATGAGTGCCCTACTGGACACCGGGTCACAGGTCACCACCATCCCGTACGTGCTCTTTAAGCAGTACTGGAATGACTCGGATATTACCCGCTACCCTGACGACGACTTGAGTATCATCGCCAGCAATGGCCAGCCCGTGCCACAGATCGGATTTAAAGAGGTGACCATCAAAATCGGTAGAGTCGAACTGGCAGCACAGGGACTGATCATTGTAGATATTGACAAGCATGAGAGTCACCCAAAAATAACTCTAGGGACTAATGTAATTGAAAATTGTCTTGCAGAGGTGATTTTCCTTTTACAGCAGGTTGCCAAGAACGCCAGCTCCGGCGAGCAGCGGGTGCTCCAGAAAGAGATCCGGGCACTGATGCGACGGCAACAGGTGGAACTCTCCGGCGGTGAGATTGGTAGCGTAAGAATGTGTGACCCTTTTCCTATTGCCATGCCCCCAAAAAGTGAAATGATGATTTGGTGCCGGGCAGCTATTGGTCTGAGAGGTAGAGATTACCAGGCAATGGTAGAACCAGTTTACTCGGACAGTAGGCCCACCATTTTGACAGCACGGGGGGTGGTTGACGTACGCCATGGGAGGGTGCCCGTTCGCATAATAAATATCGGGGAGAGGGAAGTGTACCTGCCCCGGTATGCCACGCTAGCCAAATTATATACCATTAACCAAAATTCTATACAATCTGTGGAACCCTTGCCTCCATCTCACCCGGAGGAAGGTAACGGCTCTAAGAAAAACATGGAGGACTGGTGTCAGCAACTACATCTGGGTACTGACTCCACTCCCGCACACCAGAAACAAGGAGTCTATCGGGTGGTTCAGGAGTACGAGAGAGTGTTCAGTAAACACCCGTTAGACTTCGGGCGAGTCAAGGGGGTAGAACACCACATCCCCACGGGAGACAATCCTCCTATAAAAGAGAGGTATCGACCCGTACCCCCTGCCCACTACCAACACGCCAAGGGGATGATTAGAGACATGAAGGAGGCTGGGGTGATCAGGGATAGCTGTAGCCCCTGGGCAGCTCCACTAGTCTTAGTCCGAAAGAAAGACAACACCATGAGGATGTGTGTAGATTACCGGAAAATCAATCGTATCACACACAAGGATGCGTACCCCTTACCAAGGATAGTGGAGTCATTGGCTGCTTTAAGATCTGCTAACTTCTTCTCTACCTTGGATCTCACTAGCGGGTACTGGCAGGTTCCTGTAGCAGAGGCGGACCGGGAGAAGACCGCATTCACCACCCCGATGGGACTTAGCGAGTTCACCTGCATGCCGTTCGGACTCTGCAACGCACCGGGAACCTTCCAACGACTAATGGAGTGTTGTCTGGGCCACAGAAACTTCGAGACGGTCCTGTTGTACCTGGACGATGTCATCGTATATTCCAAGACGTATGAGGACCACCTGAAACACCTGGCGGAAGTGTTCGAAGCTCTGGCAAGTTACGGCCTAAAGGTGAAACCCTCCAAGTGTCACCTCCTGAAACCAAAGGTGCAGTACCTGGGACACGTGGTGAGCGCTGACGGAGTGGCTCCCGACCCTGATAAGATCACCGCATTTAAGGAATGGCCAAGCCCCTCCAGCGTAAAAGAAGTGCGGCAGTTCCTCGGGTTGGTAGGCTACTACCAAAGGTTTATTCCCGGTTTCACCAAAAAGGCAGCACCTATGCAGGACCTCCTGATAGGCCAGTCCCGGAAGGCCAAGAACCAGAAGCCGCCCTTCAAATGGGAGGAGCTGGAAGAAGAGTCCTTCCGCCAGCTGAAGATGGCCCTCACGGGGGACGAAATCCTGGCGTACCCGGATTATAGCCAGCCCTTTATCCTCTACACCGACGCCAGTAACATCGGGCTAGGAGCCGTACTGTCCCATATCCAGCAGGGGAAGGAACGAGTAATCGCCTACGCCAGCCGAAAACTGCGACCCACCGAAAGGAACCCCGAGAATTACAGCTCATTTAAGTTAGAGTTCCTGGCCGTAGTATGGGCAGTCACCGAGCGCTTTAAGCATTACCTCGCTTCTTCCCGGTTCACCGTGTACACGGATAACAACCCGTTGACACACCTGGACACGGCAAGACTCGGTGCCCTGGAGCAGAGGTGGATGGCCCGTCTGTCCAACTACGAGTTCACAATCAAATACCGGGCAGGACGCTCCAATACCAACGCGGACGCCCTGTCCAGGATGCCCAACCTGCCGGACGGAGGAGAAGATCCGGAGGGACTGGAAGAAGTTGAACTCCCTGCGTTCCACCGTCATGGGACTATCCAGTATTCCCACCGGGTAAGGAGTAAGCAGGCTGCTACGTTGAACCCCTTACCCCACTACAACTGGGCGGAAACGCAAGACAGCGACCCTGCCGTCCGACTGGTGAAGGAGATGCTGACTCGGCCGGAGGCTCGCCTTGAACCAGACGCTCCGGAGGAAGCCAAACAACTATGGGCAGAGAAGAGTCGACTGTTCCTTTACAAAGGGAAGTTGTGCCGCAGAATGGTTAACTCCCGGACGCATGAATTACTCTGGCAAGTAGTGGTGCCACGAAGAGACGCAGCCATGGTGATGGAGGCATACCACGACGGAGCTGGACACTTCGGGTGGAAGAAGCTGGAGTTCCTGCTGCGCGAGCGGTTCCACTGGGTAGGCATGAGGGGAACCATCGAGAAGCGGTGCAGAGACTGTGGCCCGTGCAACCTGAGAAGGAAGGACCGTGCCAGCCAGAAGACTCCCCTGCAGTCCATCGTCACCCGGCAACCGTTGGAACTGGTAGCCTTGGATCATGTAAAACTGACCCCAAGCAGAAGTGGCTACGTCTACGCGTTAACCATCGTGGATCATTACTCCCGGTTTCTGGTTGTCGTCCCCGTCAAGGACTTAACGGCTCAAACAGCAGCTAGAGCCTTCCAGCAGCACTTTTGCCGTCCACACGGGTACCCGGACCAAGTGCTGACGGACCAGGGACCTGCCTTTGAAGCGGAGGTCTTCCAGGAATTCTGCAATCTGTATGGCTGCCGGAAGATAAGGACGACACCCTACCATCCGCAAACTAATGGACTTTGTGAGAAAATGAACCAGGTGGTAATGGATCTTCTAAAAACGTTGCCCCTGGAAGAACGCAGTCTGTGGCCTGAGAAGTTGCCCGATCTGGTGGACCTATACAACCACATCCCGGTAGGTTCCACCAACTGTACCCCGGCTTACCTAATGAGGGCAAGACCTGGTAAGTTACCTGTTGACCTGGAAATGGGAGTCCTGACACCCGAGGACACTTCACCAGAAACAGACTGGGACACAGAGAGGCAGCAGCAGTACCGGAGAGTACAGGAGAGCGTGGAGCGAAGTCTCTGTCAGGCTAGGGAAAGACAAGAGAAAATTTACAACCAGTATGCTCCCGCTGTTCCCCTGGTACCCGGAGAGCAGGTCTTGAAGAGGAAGAGACGGCTCCACAAGTTGGATGACCAGTGGGAGAAGGACCCGTACACCGTACTGCCCTCAAGCCACGAGAACCCGAAGGTTTGTACCATCAGTAAAGACGGAGGGGAAACCACAGCCATTGTATCCCGGGACCACCTGAAGAAGTGTCCCGAACAACTGAGGAACCCTGAAGAGGAACAAGAAGACCATCGACCCGTAGAGGAAAGGGAAGATATGGTTAGTACTGTGCTCGGGGACTTCCCTCGGTCTTGGACTCAAGTCAATGGTGCAGTTGTGGTACCCGTACTCACCTTCCTCCAACCAGTATCCCAAGCACCTACGGAGCAACAGGTAGAGCTGGAAGAACAGCCGGTCCAGGAGGCAGAAGACTCCACACAAGCAGAACAGGAGGATCAACCCTCTGCTTATAGTGAGCCTGCCGTACCCCTAGTGAGACAAAGAGCCGGTAGACAGCTGGCCAGTTTACCCTTGACAGCTCCTACACCCTGTAGTTCAGGGCCAGACAGTCAGCTCCGTAGGTCCACTAGGGCCACTAGAGGCCAGTTACCCGCACGCTGGAGGATTTGAAGTGTATAAATTGTTTTATTTATGTTTATCTGTGTATTGTTGCTTGTGTATAATTTTGTGTTTCCAGTTATTTTTAGGAATCCTTGGTGGATTTACCGGGAATCCTTGTACATAGTTGGAGCGTAACCCAGGATGGACTAGAGACTGTTAAGGACTCGGGGTAGGACAGACCCCTACCTGGTTACGTCTCCCTGTTTTGGTGAAATGGACACCCTGCTTTTCTTCAAAGACTACACCCGGTTACGGACATGCCGTGACCACCTTTATGTGTTTCTTCTTATTGTACTGTTATTGTTGTTATATCTTGTTAAGTTTTTCTAAAATATGTTTAGTCCCGGAGTACTAAATTTCACTAGGGGGGAATGTGGCACCCCAGGGGTCTGGTTTTCCACAGTAATGTAATGTTATGTCTGAGAGCAGGTGGGAGGTCCTTTGGTCAGGGATCCTGTGCATGCCACACCTCCTGCCCAGTCTTGGGAGGGGAAGAACTTCCCCTGTATAAACCCTGGGCTGAGGCAGGGTTAGTCAGTCAAGGAGAGTAGAGACAAGAAACAGTCACAGGAAGAAACAGCAGAAGCTCAGTGGGAGCAATACTACTACAAGTCAGGGGCTGGCAGCTGCAGAGCTCGCCCTGACTGAGAAGCTTTCTTACCGGACCCGGCGTCCGAGGCTGTGGGGACTAACTCTTACCCAGCAGCAGAAGCCGACCGGCAGGGGATTTCAGGTCCTCAGGCCCAGAAACCCGAAGGCACGGTCACACGCGTGGGACCAGCACCGCCATCGTGGAGCGGAAGCCATTAGAAGGCCCCGAGTCACCGGCCATACGGGTGAGCACCACACGGTACACTCAGGGACGTGGGCTACTTATATCCGCTTCTAGCAAGGTAGCCAGAAGAGTACAGTCAGTTTGGGAGGCCTACAACTCCGCTTGGCCAGGGGAGATCCCATCTGCTCAAGGACTGACCAGGCCCCGTTCACTAGCAAGTACTCCGGGAGGGTCTATCGTTGTTACCAGTAAAGACCCTGAATTACACCGCACCGTCTCTGAGTGGTTCCTGCTACCCCCATCATCCACATCTGCTGCCCTGAGGCCATACCCCTCCCGTTGGGGGTTATACCATCTACGCTGCACCATCCATCCACCGGCCTCAGCGGACTGTCTTGCAGCGGCAGCTCCATAGCTGCATTCAACGGGTGGCGTAGTCGTCCTACATCTACCGCTGTTACATCGCCGCTCAGTTTGACTCCCTGGGCACGGACCGGGTCACCGCCACGAGACTACAACCCTCAAGAGATCCGGCTCCGGGTAAGCTCCCGCGTGCGCAACGCAGCGCGACACAGGCCCAGGGGCGCGTCACGTCCGGTTTGCGTTTAGTTGGACTATCATTTATTTTTTAACAGGACAATGACCCCAAACACACCTCCAGGCTGTGTAAGGGCTATTTGACCAAGGAGAGTGATGGGGTGCTACGCCAGATGACCTGGACTCCACAGTCACCAGACCTGAACCCAATCGAGATGGTTTGGGGTGAGCTGGACCGCAGAGTGAAGGCAAAAGGGCCAACAAGTGCTAAGCATCTCTGGGAACTCCTTCAAGATTGTTGGAAGACCATTTCTGGTGACTACCTCTTGAAGCTCATCAAGAGAATGCCAAGAGTGTGCAAAGCAGTCATCAAAGCAAAAGGTGGCTACTTTGAAGAACCTAGAATATAAGACATATTTTCAGTTGTTTCACACTTTTTTGTTAAGTATATAATTCCACATGTGTTAATTCATAGTTTTGATGCCTTTAGTGTGAATGTACAATTTTCATAGTCATGAAAATACAGAAAAATCTTTAAATGAGAAGGTGTGTCCAAACTTTTGGTCTGTACTGTATATATCATTAATTTCCTAAGATCCACAAAAACATATATTTCCACCACCACTCAGATCAATAGTAGCGGGCTTAGGTTCTATGGGAGAGAGACTGGGTGTGTGGATAGATTTCTATCTTCAACCACTAGTACATGAAATTCCCAGCTACATTAGGGACTCTAAATTTGTGGCTACTGTATTTGAAGATTTTTCTATAGCAAGAAAATTATCACTGGCTATCATGCGATGTTATACACACGTGGTCAAAATTGTTGGTACCCCCTCGTTTAATGAAAGAAAAACCCACAATGGTCACAGAAATAACTTGAATTTGACAAAAGTAATAATACATTAAAAATCTATGAAAATGAAGCCTGGAGGCCTGGACAGAAATGATGGTACCCCTGAAAATAATGTGACAAAAGAGACGTGTCAAATTAAGTTGTGTCCACTAATTAGCATCACAGGTGTCTACAATCTTGTAATCAGTCAGTGGGCCTGTATATAGGGCTACAGATACTCACTGTGCTGTTTGGTGACATGGTGTGCACCACACTCAACATGGACTAGAGAAAGCAAAGGAAAGAGTTGACAAGCAAAGGAAAATTGATGACAAATCAAAGAGACAGATAATACAAATGGTAACAAAAGAGCCCAGGATAACTTTTAAAAAGAGATTAAAGGTGAACTTCAAGCTTAAGGAACATCATTGTCAGATCGGACCATCCGTCGTTGTTTGATCCAAAGTGGACTTCATGGGAGACCATCAAGGAGGACACCATTGTTGAAAAAGAAAATCACAAAAAAGTCAGACTGGAATTTGCCAAACTACATGTTGACAAGCCACAAAGCCTCTGGGAGAATGTCCTATGGACAGATGAGACAAAAATGGAAGTTTTTGGCAAGGCACATCAGCTCTATGTTCACAGACAGAAAAATGAAGCATATCAAGAAAAGAACACTGTCCCTACTGTGAAACATGAAGGAGGCTCTGTTATGTTCTGGGGCTGCTTTGCTGCATCTGGCACAGGGTGTCTTGAATCTGTGCAGGGTACAATGAAATCTCAAGACTATCAAGGGATTTTAGAGAGAAATTTGCTGCCCAGTGTCAGAAAGCTTGGTCTCAGCTAAAAACACCCAAGAATGGCTAAGAGGAAATCATTGGACTGTTCTGAAGTGGCTTCTATGAGCCCTGACCTAAATCCTATTGAGCATCTTTGGAAAGAGCTGAAACATGCCGTCTGGAAAAGGCAATCTTCATACACGGGACAACTGGAGCAGTTTGCTCATGAGGAGTGGGCCAAAATACCTGTCGAAAGGTGCAGGAGTCTCATTGACAGTTACAGAAATCGTTTGATTGCAGTGATTGCCTCAAAAGGTTGTTCAACAAAATATTAAGTTAAGAGTACCATCATATCTGTCAAGGCCTATTTCATGAGTTTAACTTTTTTTTTAATTCTGTGGAAGCAGAAAAGCAATGTCTGACTTTTATTTGTTAATTTTCATAGATTTTTAATTTATTATTACTTTTGTCAGATTCAAGTTATTTCTGTGACCATTGTGGGTTTTTCTTTCATTAACCCCATCATGACTGGTCAATATGGCCATGTGAGGGCTTATTTTTTTGGAGACGAGTTGTACTTTTAAACTTCATTACTAGTTTGACCCTATCGTGTACTGGAAAACGGGTAAAAAAATTCCAAGTGCGGTGAAATTGCAAAAAAAATGCAATTCCACAATTGTGTTTTTTTTTTGTTTGTTTGTTTTTCCACGTTCACTAAATGCTAAAACTGGTAATTATGAGTTTGTAGACACTAAACATGTATAGGTTCTTTTTATTTAAGTGGTAAAAAAAATTCCCAAAAAAATGGCGTAATTTTCTTAGATCCGTAGCATCTCCATTTTTCGGGATCTGGGGCCGGGCGAGGGCTTATTTTTTGCCTGACGTTTTTATTGATACCATTTTGGGGTCGATCCGATGTTTTGATCGCCCATAATTGCATTTTATTGCAATGTTGCAGCGACCAAAAAACATAATTCTGGTGTTTGGAATTTTTTTCTTGTTACGTCGTTTACCGATCGGATTAATTAATTATTTTTTTGTATTGATAGATCAGGCGATTCTGAACGCGGCGATACCAAGTGTGTGTGTGGGGTTTATTTTTTATTATTTTATTTTGAATGAGGCAAAAGGGGGGTGATTTAAACTTTTATACTTTTAATTTTTTTTTATATTTTTAAAAACTTTTTTTTTTACACTTTTTGCTTGCTTCTATAGTCTCCATAGGAGACTAGAAGCAGCAACTGTCTGATTACCTCTGCTACATAGAGGCGATGAGCAGATCCCCTCTATGTAGCAGAAATGCTCCTTTGCTATTAGCGCTGACCACTAGGTGGCGCTCATAGCAATATTTTCATGACAACCACTGGGGTCTGCTGCAGACCCCGGGTTGCCATGCCCACCCATCAGTGACCCGCGATCACATGACGGGGTCACTGATGGGCGGGGTGACACACTTCCGGCGCGGCCGTGTGAAATGCCGCTGTCAGAGATTGACAGAGGCGTTTAACTGGTTAACAGCCGCGGGTGGATCGCGATTCCACCCGAGGCTGTTGCAGGCACATGTCAGCCGTATAAATCAGCTGACATGTGCCCGGTTCAGTGTGAGCTCAGCGCTGAAGCCTGTGCTGAACTGGGGGTGATGGCCTGGGGCGTACTAATATGCCCCAGGCCAGTAAGGGGTTAATCGAGGGGTACTAACAATTTTGACCACATGTGTAGCTCTATATTCATCCATACCACACAGTGTAGCATTAACTAGCCTGAGCTATCACTTGGATACCTATAACACGTATACAGTAGAAATAAAAGATTTCATTATCATGTCAGTTAAATTTCTTCTGGATCATAATTATTTCTGCTTTGACAATCAATTTTTTTTTTTACAAAGTAAGGGAGTAAGTATGGGCAGCAAATTTTCACGTCCAATGGGAGGAGCAACACATTTACCATGAGAAAAATATTTATAGCCCAAAAAATCATATGGTACGGTCGATTTATTGACGACCTCCTCCTGATGTGGGGAGGCACACAGGAGGAGGCGTTGAAATTTGCACAAAATCCCAACAACAATGATTTCAATTTGAGATTCACACTTTGTTTTGAAACCCCATAAAACACTGTACATGGAAATTTTGGTATCAAATAACTCCTGTATTTGTGTTCTTACAAACAAGCTTTTATAAATGCCTCAAACTTCTGAGTGTGAATCAGACCTGAGCTCTAACGTGATAGAAGATGACAGTCCGGTGAAGACGGGAAACATATAGACGGCCGGTGGTGATGTAGTCAGTGACGGACTCTGGCCAAATACGTTTATAGAGCCGTAGTGGAAGATGAAGATTTTGTCCTCATCATGAAGTTGTTATTTCTCATGTCACATGTAATCAATATCTCCTGCAGTATTGATAATAGCGATTCCAGTGTTGGTAAATGAGACGAGAATTAGCAATAAGGAAGATGAGTCTATGAGAAAGGTATTCACTTGCAGATTCTGAGGAAGAAACTGCTTGTTGTCTGAGGCCTAAAATATATAGGTTTTATTACTAGATGTAAAGAAGAAAACTAGATACTGTAAAACCTAAATCTCCTCAAATGTTTCCCTTATTTTCTCCAGTAATTGTATTATTACACAGGATTTTTATGACGTTACATCTGCTCAACTTCACATTCAGGTCTCTACAATATCGAATCCTCTCAGTGAATATCTTCTATATAAGAGAATTTTCCTGAATTACGCATCAAATATGGATATGGACAGAGACAAGATGGTGGAGAGGATATTACACCTCACCCTAGAGATCCTCTTCCGGCTTACTGGAGAGGTGAGAGATTCTGATGACGTCACATTACATCATTCTTATCTATGGGAATAACAGATGGACAGAACTGGAGAGATGAGGACTCTGGAAATGTCTGTAGTGAGATTTATTAATGTCTCTCTCCATAACCAGGATTACACAGTAGTGAAGAAGACCTCTAGTGAGCGCTGTCAGGACCCTGTGTCTGAGGGATGGGGAAGACCCCTGAGCCCAATCACAGGGCCTCCACCTCACCCCCTGATACAGGAGGACAACAATGACCAGAAGATCCTAGATCTCACTTACAAGATGATTGAGCTGCTGACTGGAGAGGTGACACTGCTAGGAATGAGGAATGCTGCAACATTTTATAGTAAAGCTATGAAGGGATCAGGGGGATGACTGTATCATTGTATGTGTCAGGTTCCTATAAGATGTCAGGATGTCGCTGTCTATTTCTCCATGGAGGAGTGGGAGTATTTAGAAGGACACAAAGATCTGTTTAAGAAGGTCATGATGGAGGTTCCCCAGCCCCTCACATCACCAGGTAATAGACAGGACTAAATACACACGGCCTATAATTGTCTATATGTAAAAAATGAATTCAGTCCCTGTATGTGTTTCCTCTAGATCTATCCAGTAAGAGGACAACACCAGAGAGATGTCCCCGTCCTCTTCTTCCACAGGACTGTAAACAAGAAGATCCCAATATTCCTCAGGATCATCAGGTAGATGGAGAGAAGGTGTCATGAGATCTCTCCTGTGATGTGTAGACGGCTGTGAAGGTCTTGTGCTCAGTCTTGTTTTATCCACCAGAATTATATGGTTTATACTTATATAATGAGAATGGTGGAGATGGCTGGATTAGAGCTGATCATTAGTGATGAGCGAGTGTATTCGTTACTATTCGCACGGATAGTACGGTATTCGGGTTACTTTTTATATTGCTAGTGTTTGTGTACTCGCCTCGCTATATTCGAATGTCCCGCCCTGCAGTTTTGGCGCCTCCTTTGCAGCCACTTAACATTCTGGGCTTCTTAACCAAACGCAGTAATGCTTCAGACATCTTGGTTGTGGCATTACTGTGATTGACTGGCCACCCAGCTTCATAGGGTCTATTTAAGCCCTGTCGTCGCCATTTTGTGCACATTGCTTCTGGAGCCTGCATTCTATAAGCATAGGGAGAGATTGCTGAGCTGCTAGGGAGAGTGTTTAGGCCTCTTGATAAAACAAAAGCCCTTTTAAGGGCTACCTGCCGTGTATACTAGTTCTGTGTTTAAAGGAGCCGCTCACTAGCTCCATAATACCTTAAAAAAATAGCTCTTTTCAGAGCTGAAGACACACAACAAAGTCAGAGTACAAGGAGGGAGAGATTGTGCATTAGGTAGGGAGTGTATTAGGTAGTGTTCTTCCAGTGTCCATATTAAAACTGCTCTTGTCAGAGGCAAAGCAATATTTTTCCAGCACACACAGAAGTAGCATTTTGTGCTGCCTTTTTTTTTTTAGCACCGTTCTATTTTCCCTGCTGTTTTAGGGGTCAGAGCCTGCCTTCTGTCCATATTAGTCCACTTAAAGTGTTTCGTGCCCTACACAAAGCAGTAGTCCAAACATTTCCTACTGCCTGCAACAAAGCACGCACCAGCCCATTTTAACACTATTTTTAGGGTGTGAGCCTGCCTTCTGTCCATATTAGTCCGCTTAAAAAATCATTGAGTGCCCTACACAAAGCAGTAGTCCAATCATTTCCTACTGCCTGGTACAAAGCACGCACCAGGCCATTTTAACCACTATTTTGGCTGTGACAGCTAGCTTGACTTGTGCCATCAATATCTGAAATTCTGTCAACAAAACCCAAAATGTCAAAAAAGACTGTTGTTAAGGGACGTGTCAGTGGTGCGCGAGAAGGCACTCAGTCTGTGTCAGGTCAGAAGAAGCTTGATGCATCCACTATATTCCTGGAAAAATTTCCCGGTCTGGAACGTAAACGTGTGTGGAAGCCACAAGAGCGAGAGCAGATTCTGTCTTGGATAGCAGACGAGGCCTCTACGCATTTGTCAAGCAGCAACAAATCTTCCACCACCACACAGTCTACTGTGGATACACAGAAGGCTGGCCCATCCAATCCTGAAGCTGGTTCTCCTTCCTGCAACCATTATCAGTCATAGGAGACATATGACCTGAAGCTTGGCCACTCCAAGGGTCTGTTTGGTACGTATCCTTTGGTTGGCTCTGGACTATCACTGTGCAGCATTGAAGAGGGACAAGAGGAGGTGGCGTGCATTGATGCTTATGTATTTGAGGACCTATGGCCAGAAGAAAGACACTTGCCAGAACATAATTTTTTGTCTCCAGAGGTGGAGGCTGATGATGATGAGACACGTTTGCAATCAGGTCAGCCTACAATGTCACCTGGGAAGGAGGATGAGATGGAAGACGAGGTAGTCAATGATGAGTCCACTGATCCGACCTGGACTGTTGGCATGCATAGCCATGACATCAACACAGAGGAAGATGGATGTGTAACACCAAAACAGGCACCAAGGAGTCGTGGTTTGCCCAGAGTGAGAACTGGGTCAACTGTTCCCAAGAGCACCCCCGCTGTGCGCCAAGTAAGGGGAAGGGAGCTTTCAGCTGCTGTGTGGAATTTTATTTTTTTTCAGAAAGTCCTTCAGAGAAAAACATTGTAGTCTGTAGCATCTGCCATACCAAGTTGAGCAGAAGCCAGGGCAAAGGCAACCTACATGCTCACCATCCAAGGCTCAAGTTCGATGCTTGCAAACCTATTCAGGAGACATAAATACAAAACAAAAGACATCAGCCCACCACCTGGATATAGGAGTACTACCGGACTAAGGCACCCAGAAGGAAAACCCCTCCAGAGACAGGCTTTCATACTCCAGAGAACGTGCCTTCACCAGGTCACCTAGGATGTTCCTACAAACTTCATCTGCACTTAGGATTTTGCTCTGCATCGAAACTAAAACTCGTGCATTCCACGTGAAATACCTGACCACTACACTTAGTATGAATAAAGTGGTTCGGTCCCTTCTCCCAAGGTCTCCGAACGCTCCATAGGCCCACCCGGCATAGGATAGAGTAGCCAGCCATGGCCAACCAATGGAAGCTCCCACCCTGTTGTACACCTCTGTATTAAAGGGACAATGAAGAAGGAAGTGTTCCATGCTTTCCAGCATGTTAGCGCAAGCCTCACGGGGAGCAAATCCTGTCCTCGGAGCTCCTGTACTTCAAATTGCCCCTTACACACAGCTTACCTTGGAAGCAGCGCCAAGTCAAGTCCCAGTACTTCTTGGGGATCCTGCTAGAATTTAACAAACTCACCCCAACCTCCAGATCCCGCCGTGGGCAGTCCTTGAGGACCAATGGACTCTGAAAATGAGAAAGCAAGACCCTCCTATCGAGGAGTTTCCTCGGGAGGGACCTCACCTCCCACATTCCCAGATCCCACCGGTGGATCATTTTCAGAACCGGGGTAACATAAGCAGGGAGATGCCCATACAGTGTGCGAAGATCTTTCAATCTTCCCCCTGAAGATTGATGGCTGAAACCATCCCTTGCAGGATAATACCCATTGAGGAGCCCTCTCCTTCCAGAGGTTTGCCACGTTAACTTTCAAGAAGGTGTTCACTAGGAACACGACGGGGTTCACCATATCCAACCACCCTAGGCTCCTCATGTGGTAATTGACCTCCGGCTTGACTAGGTTCAGTCTATTCCCCCATAACATCTGGAAGAACAGACTGTAGACCCGTGTCCAGAGAGGCTTTGGAAAGACACAGACGCTGCCCAGGTAGATTAGCAAGGGGAGCAGGAAAGCTTTGCACAGGCCAACCCTTTCCCTCAGACTCAAAGACCAACCCTTCCATTGGTCCACTCTTTGGGCGACACCTTTGATTCTGCCTTCCCAGTTTTTCATGGGGTAATCACCCTGGCCGAATTCAGTGCCCAGGACTTTGGCGTGTTCTTGGGGTTCGGGGAGGGTGTCTGGAAGATCAAACCCGGGATCTCCGCCTCCCAGCCAGAGACTTTCACACTTATCCTGGTTGACCTTGGACCCCGATGCCTCCGAGTAGAGCTCCTCTTCTGACATCACCACCATTGCCTCCTCTTGCGAATAAATAAAGACGGTGACATCATCCACGTAGGCAGGCCTCTACCCTCAGGATAGCCTCCGGCGCCACCCTGCCCATCCGCACCCCTGCCAACGATCCACAATCGATCCTTCTGAGGAAGGGATCAATTGCAAAGGCATAAAGCAAAGGGCTAAGAGGACAGCCATGTCGGACACCAGATCCTACTCTGAAAGGTTGTCCAATCCACCTATTTGTTTCCATTGACTTGACTTGACTTGGTGCAACAGCTCTCCAAGGTGTGATCACACCTTTTTAGATCCAGACTAACGAGCAGATCTAATTTGATGCAGGTGTTAGTTTTGGAAATGAAAATTTACAGGGTGATTCCATTTTTTCTTCCTCAGAATTGAGTGATTCCCTCTGCTTGGTCTGAAAAAAATTACTCTTACTGGGTACCACATTTTTCATCTTGATTTCCTTTAGTATTTCTTAAAGCCCTAAATTTGCCATTTGAAATGACTTTAGTTTTGTGCCATGTCTGTGATCTGCTTTTTTTCAACAACATTAAACAACTGAATGAACATCCTCTGAGCCCAGTGGTTCCATAATTTTTGCCAGGGGTTGTACAATGGAATCGTTTAAGAGGGCCGTTGTAGATCAGTTGCTGAAAACATCACCCTCTGATAATGCTGGTGGCAGAGGTACCAGCTCTTTTCAACACCAAGGGATAATGGGGAGAGACACGAACACCAGCTCCAACGGAGGTGGGGGGAAAATGTGCCCAAATTGGGCAATTTTCAATAAACCAGCAAAACAGCAAGGGCTATCTGTGCCTTTAAAAATGCCCAGGAGGGATAAGTTGCAGAACATGGTCAAGGGTTACTTTAAGTGACCATACGTGTGTCCTTTCTGACACTTCAGTTCCCTTTAATTATTGGGTGTCTAAGCTGAACACTTGGCCCAACCTCTCTTTATATGCCTTGGAGGTGCTGGCCTGCCTGACTGCTAGTGTGGTGTCAGAGCGTGTTTTCATTTGCGCTGGGGCAATCATCACTGATAGGCGCACACGCCTCTCCACGGAAAATACAGAGAGACTTACTCTGATTAAATTCAACAAGGACTGGATATATCCACAGTTCGCAATCCCTCTAGATGAAAGCAAGCCAACCTAAATTCACCAAAAATGCAGATTCATGCTACTGCTGTTAAAGTCACCCCCTTCCATTAAAATAAGATTCCTTCCTGTGTCAACCATGACTCAGCCCATATGGCTAATCTTTTCAAACCCTATGCACATTGTACAGTGGACAAACCAGGACAGTATTCCTACTCCAGCCTAACTACTATTTGTGATTGGAGACCCTTGGGATGGTGGCTTCCTGTGTCAACCATGACTCAGCCCATTGGGCTAATTTTTACAAACCCTATGCACATTGTGCAGTGGACAAATCTGTAATGTACAGTGGTCCTACCAAACTAATATTTATCGTTGGAGGCCCTTGTCACAGGTTGTGCCACATTTTGACTGAGATAGGGGATACATATTCAATAGAAATTTACACTGACTGTTGATGACCGACTGATGGCCCTCTGAAAATTTGAATTGAGGGCCACAACTACTACAGTACTCCATCGTAGATAATGTTTGACACGGGAGGCCCTTGTCAAGGAATCTCCCTGCACTTATGACACAGCCCCCAGGAGTAATTTTTGGAAGTACGATGCACATTCTGCACTGGACCAAGTAGTACAATATCAAGAAGTCTTCTCTTCCTATATAATCTGGGGAATATTGACAATCAAAACCTCGGAGCCATTTGGAGAAGCTTCACCAACCCATCCTGGAGGGGAGCACCATAAATCCTTTGACCATTGACTTGCACAAGTGATATATTTGAGCTCATCATCCAGTTGACTAGTGCAGCTTTATTTTTCCGGTTCACTGAGTTCAGCCATACCTGTGCAGCTTTGTTTTTCCGGTTCACGGAGTTCAGCCATACCTGAGGATTGGAGGCCGTACTCACTGCTACCTTCTAGTACTCCATGTCTCTTGGCTTTTTTCTCTGTAGTCTCTGCCCCTAAATGAGTTAAATAATACAGTGAGGGCCCTACAATATGAGTAAGTGAGGGCACTCTCAGATGTACACGAGGGACCTCCAAAATCTCTAGAGTAGGGCACTTCAAAATGTATGTTACAGGGCCACACGAGGGCTCTCACAAAACTCAGCTTTCCTTGCCTACTGCAAGACCTCTGAACATTTGAATTTAGGGTCGCAGTATCACATGGTGGTGGAGGAGGAGGGTCAAGCCCAACGCTGCAATGGCCACATTGTAAACTGCTATTGAATATGTATTCCACTATCTGAGTGTCAATGATGGAGGGACCGCCCAAATGTCTAAGGAACAGCTGTCCCTCCAAAACGCATGTTACAGAGCCACCTGAGGCCTCTCAAAGGATCAACATACCTACTAGTACATTCTAGATGCAAAATCAAACCCAAAAACATTATTGCTGGAGGCACGCCAGTGCCCATGGAAATCCACAAGCACACACGTGTCAAACCAGCAACATAGCTCCAGAACACATGGACAACAAAAGACAGGAATGGAGCTTTACAAAATGCAAATAGAAAATAAATTTTATTATTGGTATAAATACATTAAAAGATACATATAGGATCCATAAGAGGGAATATGAATCATGATGTGTGCAAAAGGAGCAGAAAACCCCCCCAAAACAACAGGCCTTCAAGAGAAAGCAACGCATTGTCCACGCGAAACGCGCGTTGGGTAGGTGTTTTTTGCACTTTTTGTACTCTCCCTTTCCCCATTCGGGGAACTTTCAGCCCTTGGGTTAGTGCCTTGACTACTTTTTTGATGTTTCATTATTCAGCCTTATGTGTATCCACTTGTATTGCCTTTTGCCCACTATTGCTTCTAGATTTTGTATAGATTATGGGGTACTGTAGCAATATTCTTTGCTCCCCTGTTCATGTCTTGAGTGGTTGGGTGTGCTTAGTGTCTACTACTTGCTGTACATCATATCTTGCATTTTATGATGCCTACCTGAGGCCTGTTGTTTTGGGGGGGTTTTCTGCTCCTTTTGCACACATCATGATTCATATTCCCTCTTATGGATCCTATATGTATCTTTTAATGTATTTATACCAATAATAAAATTTATTTTCTATTTGCATTTTGTAAAGCTCCATTCCTGTCTTTTGTTAGTACGTTCTAGATGTGCTTGTAAAGTGCTGGGGAATAGCGAACTGAAAAATGATGTATGACAGAGGGACCTTCAAAATGAATAAGTCAAGGCCTTCCCAATTGTAAAAAGTGACAAAAAAAAGCCACAGCAGTATGTGTGAACAAAGGCTAAAATGGATATTGTTTGGTTTCTCTGGTTTATTTAGCCTTATATACAAGTGATTGTGCAGGAAAAACTGTTTCTTAACCTTTTTGGCCTGATAAATGCAATTTAGGTTAGGTTTGGTAGTTGTTCTTGTGTGTCTGTAAAAGTGGCGTAATACTGCGACAAACTTATTCCCAGAAACCATATGTGAGTCAGAAATGCATGCAGGCTCATTCTCCAGGCTCTTCCCATTCTGTTTCATCACTTTCCCATCCATTTGAGCCTTTTCCTCAGGCCCCCAGACCTCTTTTTAGGGTCCAGCAGAAAGTAACTCGCATTTCCCATTGACTTACATTGTACTCGCTATTCGGAACGAATACGCGAATATTACAAAGTACTCTTTACGAGTATAGCGATTACGAATATTACGGTACTCGCTCATCACTACTGATCATAGATGTGACTTCTCCATTTGTCTGTGACTTGTACAATATTTCTTTCAGGGTGAAGATCTGACCCATATTAATACTACAGAGACATATGTGAGGGGTGATGAGCGGTGTAAAGAGGAGATTCCTAAAGATAACCGTCCAGGTGAGTAGTAACCACTAAATGCAGAGAAGTCACAGATTCTTCTCAGTCACAGGCTGTGGCTGGTTTACCGGTCAAGTAGTCCAGCTGTATCACGATCGTGTGATCACCATTTTGCATCTAGACCAAAACATTGTCCTCCACCAAAAACTGTTCAAATGACTTTGGACATTGAAACTCCTCAAATGACTTTGGACATTGAAACTCCTTTTCTATAGAACTTACAACCTGGAAGATCCAACTACCAACTGAAATTAGAAGATCCTGACTCTTACCTGTCCAGATCTGTAAACTACCAATCCAAATGACAGCACATGTAGAAAGTGCTGACAAGTTAGAAAATCACTTGAAGAAAAATATTATGATGGATCTGTAAGAGAAAGCGGAGGGTAATGATGGTGCTGGCTTCCTAGATCCCTGATATCTTATTAGATGAATCTACCTTCTCTCCCTTCTGTGCTGCTGAATGTGCTCATATGATTCCTACAAGACCAGGTCCAGTCTTTATGACCAAAACTCGCTTTTATGATCGGCAACATTAAACGTGCAGTGAGGGCCTAGTGTGAATATCTGTATAATAACAACGGAGTTTCCCTTTACCCTGACTTTTCAATTTCTTTTTAAACCAAATAACTTCAAATAGATAAAGTATACAAAAAACATTACACCTGTGCCATGATATATCTCTAAGCTGTGAGTGGCTGATGGCTGTAATATACATTTATTCACGGCTGCAGGAGATATGTTGGCATGACTCAAGCCCTGGTTTCATGGATTCACTCCATGTCATAAATTATATTATCGATCGTAAAGAATTTAGATACAATTTATCCTGAAATGGGGGCACTAATACTTTCTCTACTCTTCTGGTCAGGACTCATAGTAGCTCCAACGTTCTACCATAAATAAGTGCAACTCTGGTTTAGTGTTGGAGTTCTCCCCTCCCCCCCCCTCCCCAAACATACATTCTTGTTGAGGATATAACGTGTTTTTCTATTGTCTTTTTTTTTTTTTACAGGTTAATTCTGTATGATAGTTTGATTGTGGTGGGATCGGCTTGCCTCACTTAACTCTGTAATTCCCTGGTACTCTTTCAAAAAAGGTCTCCATTGTCTCTTCCAAATGCCCGAGTTCTAAATTTAAGACATCTCAGCTCTGCACTATTATAAAATGTTCTTATTAAATGTATATTTCTTCTTGAGACTTATTTGACAGAAAATATTGGCCCTTACTATAGTTTAAATTGCCAGGAGCTACCAAGAAGCATACTCTATTTAGCCCAGAGAGGTTTCACCACTAGTTACTCTCTCTCTCTTTTGTTTTTTGATCTTTTCATTAGATGTGTTATTGTTTATAGTCAAAGTTTTGCCCATCACCCTTTAACCCCTCTACATGGATCTATACGTACACAAAGACCCCTAGGATTGGACTTAGTGTTGCCTGCTGTTCTGTGGTGTGAGATGACAAGAAGAATAGTCAGGTAGCCGGATCAGAGCCAGGAGGGCAGAGAAAATACAAAATCAGAAGACACAATAGTAGTCAGTAAACTGGCAGGGATCACAAGAAGAAACTAAGAAGAAAATACACAACACGATAGCTGAACACAGAGGACTTAACCAGCGGAGAACAAGGCTATATCGGCAGCTTCCGGCATTATGCATGAGCTTTAGTAGGGTGTGGTGCTTTCCATTTGAGTTAAGTAGGGAGTATATTTCATTTTAGAAGAGCGGATATTTCTGGATTGGTTTATGGAAGCCATGTTGCTTTTCAAGAGTTTTTGAGCCACTAATGATGTGGAAACCTCTGTTTTTCCATTGACAGACGATGGACCTGAGAGGAGGCTTGTTTTTTTGTGATATGAGTAGAAATTTTTATTGGTATAATTTTCACATATTTCATATTTGGGAGGCAGAATGAACAAACAGTTGAACACCAAACTCTAATGGTTCATGCTATGAGGTTTTCTATTAGACTGTCAACTGTCATTGTCTTGGTGAATAATTTAATATTTTTACATAACTTGCCATTTGTACCAACAGTTTAAGTAGAAATGTTCAAAAATATAAATTTCAAGAATATTTTATTCAAATATATTTTTTTTTACTTAGCAGATGACTGTACTAGGAGATCAGAGGGACAGCTGACATCTTCAATTTTCAAAACAGATGAGCTGGAGATCTCACAGGATACAATTGAAGGGAATGCTATTACTCCAAATATACCATCATCCCTTTACAGCAAAGATGTGTCATCTGATCCTTTGAAACAGGTCCTATCTTCTGATTCATTACCAACTACTAAGGAAAATCAAAGTCACAAAATAAGCATTAAAAAACTAACTGCTCCCAAAGCTAAGAAGCGATTTGCACGGTCTGAATATGGAAATAGTTTTCCCCTCAAAAAGTTTTTTCTTAAATATCAAAAAATTCACACAGCAAAGAATAGATTTTCTTGTTTCAAGTGTATGAAATGTTTTAACAAGAAAGCAAGTCTTCTTAGTCACCAAAGAACTCACACAGGAGAGAAGCCTTTTTCATGTTCAGAATGTGGGAAATGTTTTACACTGAAACCAAATTTTGTTACTCACCAGAGAACTCACACAGGAGAGAAGCCTTTTTCATGTTCAGAATGTGGGAAATATTTTACAGAGAAATCAAGCCTTATCAAACATCAGAGAATTCACACAGGGGAGAAGCCTTTTTCATGTTCAGAATGTGGGAAATATTTTACAGAGAAATCAAGTCTTATCAAACATCAGAGAATTCACACAGGGGAGAAGCCATTTTCATGTTCAGAATGTGGGAAATGTTTTAACCAGAAATCAGATCTTGTTACACATCAGAGAAATCACACAGGGGAGAAGCCTTTTTCATGTTCAGAATGTGGGAAATGTTTTTTCCGGAAAGCACATCTTGATAGACATCAGAGAATTCACACAGGGGAGAAGGCTTTTTCCTGTTCAGAATGTGGGAAATGTTTTTTCCAGAAAGCGAATCTTGATAGACATCAGAGAACTCACACAGGGGAGAAGGCTTTTTCATGTTCAGAATGTGGGAAATGTTTTAACCAGAAATCAGATCTTGTTACACATCGGAGAACTCACACAGGGGAGAAGCCTTTTTCCTGTTCAGAATGTGGGAAATGTTTTAACCAGAAATCAGAACTTGTTACACATCAGAGAACTCACACAGGGGAGAAGCCTTTTTCATGTTCAGAATGTGGGAAATGTTTTTTCCAGAAAGCGCATCTTGATAGACATCAGAGAATTCACACTGGGGAGAAGGCTTTTTCCTGTTCAGAATGTGGGAAATGTTTTTTCCAGAAAGCGCATCTTGATAGACATCAGAAAACTCACACAGGGTAGAAGGCTTTTTCATGTTCTGAATGTGGGAAATGTTTTAACCAGAAATCAGATCTTGTTACACATCAGAGAACTCACACAGGGGAGAAGCCTTTTTCCTGTTCAGAATGTGGGAAATATTTTACAGTGAAATCAAATCTTGTTAAGCACCAGAGAACTCACACAGGAGAGAAGCCTTTTTCATGTTCAGAATGTGGGAAATGTTTTAACCCGAAATCAGATCTTGTTACACATCAGAGAATTTACACAGGGGAGAAGGCTTTTTCATGTTCAGAATGTGGGAAATGATTTTTCTGGAAAGCGCATTTTGTTACACATCACAGAACTTACACCGGGAAGATGCCTTTTTCATGTTCAGAATATGGGAAATGTTTTAACAACAAATCGGCTCTTGCTAGACATCAGATAATTCACACAGGAGAAAAGGCTTTTTCATGTACAGAATGTGAGAAATGTTTTAACCAGAAATCAAATCTTCTTAGTCACCAGAGAACTCACACAGGGGAAAAGCCTTTTTCCTGTTCAGAATGTGGGAAATGTTTTAACCGGAAAGCGCATCTTGATGGACATCAGAGAAGTCACAGAGGGGAGAAGCCTTTTTTTATATCCTTAATGTGGAAAATGTTTTACTTGAAAAGACACACTTTTAGCCAGAAAAAATCTTGCTAATAAATGAGTGCGTCCTATAGACTGGAGGTAGCTTCCTGTGACCGAGAACAATGAGACGGTGTCCTTCCTGATCAGTGAGAGAACTGCTCTCTCCTCCAGCCCCACACTTATCTGACTGGTGCATAGGAGAGGAAGGTACCAGGACCTGTACAGAGGCTGCACATCCTGACTGAGCAGCTGAAGAACCTAGCTCAATGACCTTTCAGATTATGTAACACTGTTTTACATATTTTTAAAAGTTGTCAGGTTCCGCTATGAACTGAGCCATTTCTTAATGAGTTTGACCTCCTGAATTCAAATTGAACAATTGAGTTTTCCTTTTACTGCTACATATAATTAATGATAAAAGTTTCAGTACTTTGAAACATTATTATTCTTGTAAATATAGAGATGCAGAATATTTTGTTATGCCACTTTTCTGATATTTATTTAGAGAAAACTTAGAAAAATTCAAATAACTAAAACCTGTCTAAACCTTATTGCGAATTTTGAACAGTTACAGAAATTGCACTACAAAATTAGTCCTCATTCAGTGACAACTGTTTTTTGCTTGTTTCTTGTACTCCTGTATTGGATCATCTATTAAAATTATGTAATCTGCAAGCATTGATGGATTTCCTTTTTCCTTGATATCTCTTCTCCATAGCTGCAATATCTTGGTTACATCTCTCACCATCCTTGTCTCTCACTACTCCACAGTTTGGTGTAAGAAAGGTCTAGAATGTAAGAAATTAATCATTAAGGACATGTTACAGCCAAGATCCTTATATGTTTTGAGGAGAAATAACACCAACTCTTCATAGTTTCTGTATCTGCCCTTGAGTTTCCCAAAACGTTAGTTACCACAAATGCAAATCTAGACCATACAGCCTTTTCCTTGCCCTGCAACAACTGAAGAAACTCCTCATCTTGAAAAAACTTACAAATCTGAAGTCCAATAAAAACTCCTTTTATATTTGCTTCACTTAACCTTGGAAAGTTATCAATCAGATGCATGAATGCTTTTACATTTTTATCCATAGCCTTTTCAAAGTTCTTCATTAGGCCCACCTTAATAAGATTTTGTTACCACCATTGCCTAGGTGGGTCCTCAATTTCTGGATGCAGGACAGTTTACTCCCTTTCTGAAGTGAATGTCAGAGAGGCCAGTCCCTTTTTTTTGTAGCAATATTCTCTTGCATGACTATCCCACTTACACGGAAAGCAGCAGTACTTTCATGCAACAACCCTGATGACATATGTGGACAAGCAGATGTAGGAGCTTGTAAAGATCTGAGTTTGTTGGTTGTAAGTAATCACCTTGACATGTTAACGATGCAACAATATTTTATGGATCACAGCCACGGTAACAAAGCAATTCCAAGTAAATTGCCAAAGTACCGTTCTCTCAGTCCTCAAATTCCCAATCTGGGTTCAGTAGTTCCACTGCCTTTGTATAAGGCCATACTCACTGTCTCCCAACTTTTGGTTGGCCCACAGATTTCGTATCTCCAGCCACTATAGTCTGTAGCCACAGTTCATGATCCTCTAGACGGCAGATAAAACGATGAAAGCACGCGTATCTCGTAGCAGCAGTCCTTGTAAGAAAGTGTAAATCCAAACGACATAATCCATAATGGTAACATGTTTATCCATTCATCCTTCCAAGTCCACGGTCTCCATCCTCTTCCTTTCAATTCTTCCACACAACTCTCCCTAAAAAATGTCCTTTCTTCCACTGGGCTCAGTCCCCTCCCAGGTCAGAAGTGATCACACCCTCCCCCTTAAACATTCACTGTTAGCTAAAAACATTGAAGAATAGTCTAGAAGCCTTCATCTGAGACTGCATGTAAGACCCCCTGTGATGACTACTCCACTTTGTCTCAATCTACACTCACCTAATCAGATTATTGGCTGTTGAGACAATGGACTCCTGAGATAAAGATGAGATTAGTGGAATGCTGGACATTTTACAAGTGAATCTAGTGCACATACTGACAAGTCAGCAGAACTATATAAAATATAACAAGAAAATCACTAATACACAATAATAATATTAACAAAAATGGTGGTTCATTGCTGGAAAAGTATTAGTCTTTAGAAAGTGGGCAGCTCCTCACAGACAGAGCTCCTGATGAGCATCTAGCTATTTATCCTATATAAGACCTGACGACCATCCTGAAAATCGTCATACATCTACCAGTTAACTTTCTGAGTGTGGAGGTACTTTGCTACAGGGGAAAAAAATGACCAGGAAAAGCCACATAAAGACTGTGGGACAAGCAGGCTCTCCGCTCAAAGATGACACCACGGTTGTCACGCTGGAGACAGATTGAGCAGGGGAGACGAGGCAGAGGGAAGTGGTGGCCAGGCTGTAGCAATTTTCCTGAACAGAAACACAGGTCTCATCAGGTGACAGTGGCCTTCTTATAGCAGCTACCCCACACCTGTGCACGGGCTCCAAGTAGAGGAGTTGGGTGTGCAGGAGATGGGAGAGGCAGCCACATTGAAGGGGATGAAAAGACCACAAAATTGCATGTGGTCTTTTCATCCCCGATGTCCTAATCTGCACCAATGGGACATACATGTACCTGAGGAACCTACTTTAAAAGACGTTTTCATTGCAGTGGTACATTGTAAATTCTCTCCATCTGCTTTCAATGTACATTTTGGTGGTCTTAAAGATGAGATAGCAGGTATACGACACAAACTGCAGAAAATAGAGCAGGGGCAGTGGAAGGCAGATTCAGCGCCATTGAGGACCAGATAGCCAATGCAAGCAAGGAGAACAGGCTTGCAGAATAGCAAATATCAGCACAGCTGGCAGAAACAGATGATCTTGAAAATAGGTCAAGGCTCAATGATATACCACTTATTGGTGTACCTGAAAATATAGAAGGCTCCTTTCCTACTGAATTCTTTGAAAACTGGCTGAAATTAATAATCAGGCTTGAAACCTTAATCCTCCTATAAGCTGTAGAACGAGCTCATAGGGTGCTCATCTTCCTCCTGGGCTTCCACAAAGACCTGTGCTGGCTAAAGTTTTACACTACCTGGACAGAGATATTATCCTGCAACAGGCAAGGGATCACCCAGATGTAACAATCAATGGGTCCAAAATCTAGATCTTTCCAGATTATTCTATAGAAGTGCAGAAACAAAGAGACAGATTAATTGATATAAAAAAACATCTGAGAGATCTGCACGTTCCATATTCAATTATTATATTTAATAAACTTTTCTGAATTGACGTCTTCAATAAACCATCCGCACAGGAATTATCCACAAATTTCTCCACATCCTGATATTCATCGGTTTTTGACAAACCCATGGATCTGCAGCAGCTGAACATCAAACTTAAAACGCCAAAGAAAAGAATACGGATCAGGTTAGCACAATCTGATACAAATACTCTTAAATGTTTGTTGGGTAAGACCCTATTTGCGCTACTTTCTCCCTAGTGTTTTATCTTGGATACAGCAGCAGTACATTGGAATCGGCTCCCGGTCTGGCAATTGTCAAAGGAGATCCCGGCTGCAGAGGGAATTGTCTATATATCTACATCATGGAATACTTTTACAATCGACTATCATCAAGGGAACGGCTCATGTTACAAACTATTAGACAAACAGAAGGATCCATTATGGACATGAACAGTTCTACAAACATTTCCTAATGAAAATACGTTTACGCTTGAATGGGACTCTAATTTAAATAATTGTATGCACATTATGTTAATGTTGCGGGTCCGGGTGGTGGAACCTCTGTGCAAGGAGGGACCAGAGGGGCGTGACTAAGTACCTACTCTGCCTGACCAAGGTTGCACGGCGGCTCAATCGACTCCTGTGAACCGGGGAGGGACCAAGCTGGGGGGCCAGGTGCCACTCTGGGACCGACCTTGTATGAGAGCAGGTGACTCCCACGGGTCAGATGGCAGGAACTGACTGGTACAGCAGATGAGCACGGCAGGAAGGCTGACGGGTGGTACGGGTGGACAACCTAGCGGGCACGACAGGTAACAGGCAAGTGCTTCCAGGTAAGCAGGCTGGTGGGCACGACAGGGAACTGCCAGGTGCTTCCAGGTAGGCAGGCAGGCGGGCACAACAGGTAACTAGCGGGCAGACTGGCGAGCAGGACAGACAGGCTAGCAGGACAGGTGGGCAGGACTGACAGGTGGGCAGGACTGACAGGCAGCGGGACCTGAGGGCTGAAGCAAGTGTTAGCATACGGACCAACCATTGCACAGGCACCTCCATTTTGGAGGAGGTGCCTTATATATGGGAAGTCCTCCGGCCATTGGCCGGGGACTCTTTAGGACGGCCGCATGCGCCATCCTAAAGAGTCCCCGGCCAATGCACCGTGCCCAGGAAGCTGCGTGCACCAGCAGCAGCAGGGAGACCAGAAGACGCCGGACCAGGACCGCGGCGGTAAGGAGGATGGCATCTCTGCCTGGCAGGGGGTAGAGACGCCGATGCTACAGTACCCCCTTTTACGCCCCCTCTTCTTTAGGCCCGCAAGAAATTCTTTAAGAAGATGAGGGTGAGGGGCATGGATGTTCTCCCTGGGTTCCCAAGACCTCTCCTCTGGGCCAAACCCCTTCCAATCCACCGGAAAAAAGGTTTTTCTTCTTACCCTTTTGGTGGCCAAAATGTTCTCTACCTCACAGACATAGTCAGCGGAGACCAGGGCTGGGGTGGTACCTGGATCGTCAGAGAAAGAATTAAGGACAACTGGTTTGAGGAGAGATACGTGGAAGGAGTTGGGAATCCGTAGGGTGGCCGGGAGTTTTAGCTTGTAAGCCACGGGATTGATTTGGTTCAAAACCTCGACCGGGCCGATGAACCGCGGACCCAACTTGTACGATGGTATTTTGAGACGAACATATTTAGAGGAGAGCCAGACCTTGTCTCCCGGACGGAATTGGGGCGGATCCAGACGTCTGTTATCAGCATGTCTCTTCATCCACTCAGAGGACTGAAGAAGTGCAGATCTAGTGTCCTCCCAAATAGCAGAAAATTCACTGACCAGAGACTCCGCAGCATGATTGTCCACTGAAGAAGAGATGGGAAACGGAATCTCGGGGTGTTGACCGTAGACCACAAAGAACGGGGATTTGGAAGAAGACTCGCTCTCATGATTGTTATAGGAGAACTCGGCCCAGGGTAGGGGCTCAACGGAATCGTTATGGTGAGCGCTGACGAAGTGCCGAGAAAAGCTGGTAAGGACCTGGTTGATACGTTCCACTTGACCACTGGATTGAGGGTGATAAGCAGAGGAAAAATCCAAGGAGACATCCAGAAGCTTGCACGTAGCTCTCCAGAAGTGCGAAGTGAACTGGACCCCGCGATCAGACACAATGTGGAGGGGTAGGCCGTGGAGACGAAAGATATGATGGATGAAGTCCTTAGCGAGCACAGATGCAGACGGGAGACCAGGCAGAGGGATGAAGTGGGCCATTTTAGAAAAGCGGTCAGCGACCACCCAAATGACAGTACAACCGGCAGAAACAGGGAGACGAAGGCCTCCTCCGCTTCGGAAGTCCACTCCCTGGGGTTTGCTCCCTTATGGGTGAGCGTGGACATGGGAGCGGTCTGGGAGGAGAAATGTGGGATGAAGAGGCGGTAATAATTTGCGAAGCCCAGGAATCGCTGAATCGCCTTCAACCCCTCCGGTCAGAGCCACTTTAACAAAGAAGAATCCTGCTCCAGCCGGGGAGGTAGATTTCTGGGTGAATCCCCTAGCAAGATTCTCCTCTATGTATACAGACATGGCCCGGGTCTCATCCAGCGACAAGGGGTAGATTCGCCCATGGAGAGGAGAAGCACCAGGTACCAGGTCGATGGGGCAATCATATGGCCTATGAGGTGGTAGAGTCTCTGCTTCCTTCTTGTTGAAGACGTCCGCATAGGACCAGTAAGGTGCCGGCAGACCAGGTAGATTAGCCGGGGTAGATGGGGGTCGAACTGGACGAACCGGAACCAGGCAGGACTCATGGCATTCCTGCCCCCAACGGAGCACTTCACCTGAACTCCAATTCAGGACGGGTTCATGTCTCCGTAACCAAGGAAGACCAAGCAAGAGGGAGTGAGAAAGACTGGACAGCACATGAAAGGAGATCTTCTCCGAGTGCAGCATTCCCACCTGAAGGGTTACAGGCTGTGTGACGAGTAAGATGGTCTCCGGAAGAAGTCTCTCATCAACAGAAGCGACCGCCAACGGTTCAGCCAGACGTATGGTAGGAATTTGATACCGCTCCACAAGGGCCTGAGAAATGAGATTCCCAGCGGTTCCGGAATCCAGGTGGGCGGTCTGAAAAAAGTGGGTCTCACCACAGGAAATAGAAACGGATAGAGTCAAGGACGGAGAGGATTTACTCTTGCCTAGGACGACCTCTCCAAGCGGTCCTAGACACTAGAGTTTCCCGGCTTCACCAGACAGGAACGGATCAGATGCTCCTTACTGCCACAGTAGAAGCAACTCCCCTCGGCTCGGTGCTTCTCCTGGCGCGCCTTGACCATCTTGGTTTGGTCAATTTGCATGGGTTCAGGTGAGCATGCCCGGAGAATTGCTGGTTGGGACGCAGGCTTTTGGAATACAGGAGCGAGACGCGGAAATCTTCTCTCCCGGGTAGTCTCCTTAGCGCGTTCCAAAAAATGGATGTCAATCCAGGTAGCTAATGACACCAGATTGTCCGGGGTGGAAGGGATGTCACGACCGGCTAGCTAATCCTTGATCCATCCGGAAAGACCCTCCCAGAAGGTGGACACCAGGGCCTTATTGTTCCAGGCAAGCTCTGATGCGAGGGTACGGAAATGTATGGCATACTGGCCCACGGTGAGACTCCCTTGGCGGAGACGGAGAAGTGAGGAGGCAGAAGAAGTTTTTCGTCCGGGCTCATCGAAGACTTTCCAGAAGGCAGTGAGGAAAGCCGGAAGATTGGATACCAGGGGATCCCCTCTGTCCCACAAAGGGTTTAGCCATGCCAATGCCTCCCCGGTGAGGTGAGACATGATGAACGCCACATTGGCCCTGTCGGAGGGGAACTGATGTGCCAGGAGTTCAAAGTGCAGCGTGCACTGATTTAGAATACCCCGACATAAGACGGGGTCACCACCAAAACGTGGAGGCGTAGAGAGCCGGGGGCCAGAGCCGGATGCTATAGCGCTAGTAGGTTGAGGCGCCGCCGGAGCGGGTGCCGCTCTGCTAGAGACAGACACAGATGGGGTGGACATCGTGTCCAGGCGGGAGTTGACAGACCGCAGGTAGGTCAGGATAGTTTCCTGTTGGGATCTCTGACGTGAAACCTCCTGGTACAGGTCAGAGAGCGAAGGAGCCTGGGGGCTACCGGGTTCAATGGCCTGTGCAAACTGTTGCAGGTCTGGGTGGTGGAAACTCTGTGCTGCAATACAAGGAGGGACCAGAGGGGCATGACTAAGTACCTACTCGGCCTGACCAAGGTCGCTCAGTGGCTCAATCGACTCCGTGATTCAGGGAGGGACTGAGCAGGGGGACCAGGTGCCACTTTGGGACCGACCTTGTATGAGAGCAGGGGACTCCCACGGGTCAGATGGCAGGAACTGACCGGTACAGTGGATGAGCACGGCAGGAAGGCTGACGGGTGGTCCGGGTAGACAACCTAGCGGGCACGACAGGTAACAGACAGCTGCTCTAGGTAGGCAGGCAGGCGGACACAACAGGTAACAGGCAGGTGCTTCCAGGTAAGCAGGCTGGTGGGCACAACAGGTAACTGGCAGGTGCTTCCAGGTAGGCAGGCAGGCACAACAGGTAACTGGCGAGCAGACTGGCGAGCAGGACTGACGGGCAGACAGGCAGGCTGGCAGCAGGACTGACAGGCAGCGGGACCTGAGGGCTGAAGCAAGTGTTAGCACACGGAACAACAACCATTGCACAGGCACCTCCATTTTGGAGGAGGTGCGTTATATATGGGAAGTCCTCCGGCCACTGGCCGTGGACTCTTTAGGACGGCGTGCGTGGCCCCTATAAGAGGGAGGGAGCATGCGCGCCCTAAGCACGTGCCCGGGAAGCTGCGTGCACCATCAGGGAGGCCAGAAGACGCTGGACCAGGACTGCGGCGGTAAGGGGGAGGGCGTCTCTGCCTGGCAGGGGGCAGAGACACCGATGCTACAGTTAACATGTTTACTTAAAAAAATAACACAATTATGCGAAACTACAACTGAAAAAGTTCTATCTTTAGCTAAGGACTGTGAAGACCTGGGGTCTTCCGTTGGAATAATACTACTCAGACAACACAGTGTGAGGGTAAAGCAGTGTGGCAATATTTTATTGAACAAAAAACGGACATTAAACAGAACAGTCCCAGCAAATACCCAAGATGGAACAACATTACACAGTCTCGTCCTTCCGCTGACCCGCCAGCGATAGAACTGCAATTTTGGGACTTCCAGGGCCAACTACCTCAACCAGTGGCCCCCGCTTTTGGCGGGTGCCTGCAGAGAGGAGGTAGCAGTAAGCTTTGGAAGCTGACAGTACATCGAGGTACAAGGCCAAAAGACCCAAGGCGACCTGGCAACCCCAAACATATCCATGGGGCCAGGTGACTTCAGCCTCCCAACCTGGTCTCCCTAAATGTATCTATGGGTTCTCTAATGGTCAATGGAGCAGATCCATATCCTTCCAGTCAGGGCCATACATCCTTAGGCGGAATCATGTAGAATACAAATCTGTGTCTCTCTGGATTGCGCTGTGCTACCAAGCTGATGCCCTGAAGACTCTGACTGATTTTTGATTCTCTCTTTCAATTCTCACTGCTACAGAGGCATATGTCCCTTAAATAGTTACAGTTGTCCTTTCACGTACGCATCCACAGGTCAAGGATTAGGGAGGGTATTATTCGACAGGGCTCATGTCTCATTGTTTGAGCATTTAATCAATATATATAGTTGATATAGCAGGGGGTTCTTATAAATCAACATCTAGATGGCTTTAGTACAATATGCAATTAGCATAGTAACAAACATCATTGTTTAAAAACCAAGAGACATCAACATTCCGCTTTATACAAATAATACAAATAATCGTATGTCCTTCTTGATCTGCCACAGAAATACACATACATTCACAAACACAATAGTGGATTTCTCTTGGCTTAACAAATGTAGACTTCTGGTTGATTAAGATAAAAAGCTGTTTTGTCACAAAGACCTATTAAGGTTTGAATCTTATCCAGAATATAAAAAAATTAATTCTAACACTATCACATCCATATTACAATTGGAACATGAGCCAATAATGAATAAATTGAAAAAACTGCAATGAGACAGGGATGATTATCATATTATACAAAAGAAACACAAAGTGTACCCTGAGTGATCGAACAAAAATCTAAAAATTCTCTACCTATACAACTAAAGGACAAGGCTAATGAATGTACTGATACAAATAAAAAAATATTGAAAATAATAAGATCGAACCGAAGATAACAAATAACAAAATAATTGTCCTACCAAATAGAATTGAACCTTTATCAATTGCAACAGTTGAATCTACAAAAAGTACTGTGAGCAGGAGAACAAATTTGACAAACTCTCCTCCTATGCAAAATTCTAATACAATACTTCCATCTTCTGAATGGAAAACCTCTACCTTCATTTCGGTTCTTAATGCAAAAAAAATCTAGACAACATTAGACTACAAAGAAATAGAATCAATGAAGAAATCAATGAAGAAAGGGAAAGAGCTTGTCTAAGTAAAAATAAAATGGAGACAACTAGAGGCAATAAATTAAAGTCTAATTCCACCTAATGAAATTGAATCTCTTGCTCTAATCGAATTCTCAGATCCCATTTGTACTCCACTACTGGACCTCTCAATATATGACACTACATCAGACATTGTTTCCTCTACTAAAAAAACAAGCAATATTATCATAGTGGACAATACCACAACTGGTACTAAAGGTCTGGTACCTTTTTTACACGGGCTGTATCTCCTAAGAAAGGGCAATTAACCAATACTTCTCTCCCAAACCAGGGAAAAGAAAAAACCTACTAGAGGAATGCAAAAAAAAGAAAAGAGGGAAAATAAACCTACCCCAAGCCCCAAACCATAATACCCACAAATATTTTTAATCTGTCAGACTACCTTTTATAAAATGATGATAAATTAATATTATCAAAAGGATTTTCTTTTTGTGCCACAAACAAACCCAAAGACTTTGATCTGTTTCTAAATCTTCAGGTATTTACGAGGAACATGACACTGAAAAGACATTCATAGGCAATTTCTCGCTTATGCATTAAGTGGACCCTATCTTTTACCATATTTCAGAAATACATAGTATAGCTGGATGGAACTGTTTTAAATATGGTATAATACTGGTATAATGTGGCCCCATCCTGGTCCCCTTCCTGGTATAATGTGCTACATCCTGGTCCTGTTCCTTGGATAATGCGTCCCATCCTGGTCCCCTTCCTGGTATAATTTGCACCATGCTGGTCCCTTGGTATAATGCGCCCCATCCTGGTCCCCTTCCTGGTATAATGCGCTCCATCCTGGTCCTGTTCCTTGGATAATGCGCTCCATCCTGGTCCCCTCCTGGTATAATGTGCTCCATCCTGTTCCTGTTCCTTGGATAATGTACCCCATCCTGGTCCTGTTCCTTGGATAATGTACCCCATCCTGGTTCTGTCCCTTGGATAACGTGCCCCATCATGGTCCCCTTCCTGGTATAATGTGCACCATCCTGGTCCCCTTCCTGGTATAATGTGCCCCATCCTGGTATAATGTGCCCCATCCTGGTCCCCTTCCTGGTATACTGTACCCCATCCTTGTGCCGTTCTTTGGATAATGCGCCCCATCCTGGTTCCGTCCCTTGGATAATGTACTCCATCCTGGTTCCGTCCCTTGGATAATGTGCACCATCCTGGTCCCCTTCCTGGTATAATGTGCCCCATCCTGGTATAATGTGCCCCATCCTGGTCCCCTTCATGATATAATGTGCTCCATCCTGGTCCTGTTCCTTGGATAATGTACTCCATCCTGGTTCCGTCCCTTGGATAATGTGCCCCTTCCTGATATAATGTGCCCCATCCTGTTTCTGTTTCTTGGATAATGTGCTCCATCCTATGCCCCTTGATTTGATATTTTGTCTTGTTCTTCTGCAACACATGAAAAAAAAACGATTCTACTCACTTCCACTGCTCCCACGCCACATAGCGTCCTCCTCTGCAGCCGGCGCAGGAGCCGCCAGCTGACTTCGGTGTCTCCACCATCACGCATGACGTCACTGCCCCAAGTCATGGGCATGCAGAGGTCAGCTGTTGGCTGCAAATTGGCCAGCGACGTGTATTGCAGTGCAGGGAGCTGGCAGATCCCCTGCATTGCAATATATTTCAGCTGAATGTGTGTCCGAGGATGCTTATCTAGCTGATATATTCCCTGGTGTCAGCGTGCCACCTCCACCTCTGGACCAAATGCAGCGGTGATTTGTCTGCCCCCAGGAAACCGTCATTAAGGAATATTTACCTTTACACATATTGTCTACAGTGTCTCAGGTACTAATATATAGTGTACTGCTATCAGCGGGTGTATACACACATAGATACACAGATAACCACAGTGCACAGAGATACATACAGTGAAGGAAATAAGTATTTGATCCCTTGCTGTTTTTGTAAGTTTGCCCACTGACAAAGACATAAACGGTCTATAATTTTAAGGGTAGGTTAATTTTAACCTTGAGAGATAGAATATCCAAAAATAATTAAGAAAATCACATTGTATAAATTAGATAAATTTATTTGCATTTTGCAGTGAGAAATAAGTATTTGATTCCTCTGGCAAACAACACTTAACACTTGGTGGCAAAACGCTTGTTGGCAAGCACAGCAGTCAGATGCTTTTTGTAGTTGATGATGAGGTTTGCGCACATGTCAGGAAGAATTTTGGTCCACTCCTCTTTGCAGATCATCTCTAAATCATTCAGATTTTGAGGCTGTCGCTTGGCAACTCGAAGCTTCAACTCCCTCCATAAGTTTTCTATGGGATTAAGGTCTGGAGAATGGCTAGGCCACTCCATGACCTTAATGTGCTTCTTTTTGAGCCACTCCTTTGTTGCCTTGGCTGTATGTTTTTGTTAGAACCCTCCTGTTTGTTTTTTGCCTCCTTCTTGTGTTTTGCGGTCTTGTGACCATTTGCCTTTATATTCAAGCTCCGCCCTTTTGGCTCTGCTGGCCTTCAGTGTTTTACTGCTTCTCTAGCCAGGTGCTTCTGTGCCTATCTCTGTCAGTTCACTTGGTCCTTCTGGGACCTTTAGTACCTTTTTGTCAAGTTTGTATTTTTGTGTTCTGCAACAACTTCTCTGTTTAGGAGGTGTCCCATTTTTTGTCCCAGTCCTTAGTTCTTTTAGGGACCCCTTCCCTTATGCTATAGGTCTCCGTTCAGACTAGCCGAGGACTAAGGCGGGTCTGTTCGCTAGGAACAGGCAGCCCGCTACATCGTAGGGATTCAGCTTAGTCTTACTGTAGGGACAGCTTTCCCCTATCTTTCCTTAGTTCATGTTGCAGATCATAACAGTTTTTGGGTCATTGTCTTGCTGGAAGACCCAGCAACGACCCATTTTTAATGTCCTGGCAGAGGGAAGGAGGTTGTCACTCAGAATTTTACGGTACTTGGCTCCATCCATTCTTCCATTGATGCAGTGAAGTAGTCCTGTGCCCTTAGCAGAGAAACACCCCCAAAACATAATGTTTCCACCTCCATGCTTGACAGTGGGGACCGTGTTCTTTGGGTCATAGGCAGCATTTCTCTTCCTCCAAACACGGCGAGTTGAGTGAATACCAAAGAGCTAAATTTTTGTCTCATCTGACCACAGGACCTTCTCCCAATAACGCACAGAATCATCCAGGTGTTCATTGGAAAACTTCAGATGGGCCTGCACATGTGCCTTCTTGAGCAGGGGGATCTTGTGGGCACAGCAGGATTTTAAACATTTAAGGTGTAATGTGTTACCAATGGTTTTCTTGGTGACTGTGGTCCCAGCTGCCTTGAGCTCATTAACAAGTTCCCCGTGTAGTTTTAGGCTGTTCTCTCACCTTCCGCACGATCAAGGATACCCCCCGCGATGTGAGACTTTGCATGGTGCCCCAGATCGATGTCGATTGACAGTCATTTTGTATTTCTTTTATTTTCTTACTATTGCACCAATAGTTGTCTCCTTCTCACCCAGCGTCTTACTTATGGTTTTGTAGCCCATTCCAGCTTTGTGCAGGTCTATGATCTTGTCGCTGACATCCTTAGAAAACTCTTTGGTCTTGCCCATGTTGTAGAGGTTAGAGTCTGACTGAATAATTGAGTCTGTGGACAGGAGTCTTTTATACAGGTGACTATGTAAGACAGCTGTCTTTACTGCAGGTAACGAGTGGATTAGGAGTGTCTAACTGGTCTGTAGGAGCTAGAACTCATAATGGTTAGTAGGGGATCAAATACTTATATCTCACTGCAAAATGCAAATAAATTTATCTAATTTATACAATGTGATTTTCTTATTTTTTGGGGGATATTCTATCTCTCAATGTTAAAATTAACCTACCCTTAAAATTATAGACTGTTCATGTCTGTCAGTGGGCAAACTTACAAAAACAGCAAGGGATCAAATAATTATTTCCTTCACTGTATATACACTTTGCACAGGTACATATATATACACTTTTACAGACAGGTGCACATAAGTATGCTATAGATAACCACAGTACGCATCACTACGTATAAGCACTTTGCACAAGTACTTACATATATATATATATATATATATATACAGTACAGACCAAAAGTTTGGACACACCTTCTCATTTAAAGATTTTTCTGTATTTTCATGACTTTGAAAATTGTACATTCACACTGAAGGCATCAAAACTATGAATTAACACATGTGGAATTATATACTTAACAAAAAAGTGTGAAACGACTGAAAATATGTCTTATATTAAAGGTTCTTCAAAGTAGCCAATTTTTGCTTTGATGACTGCTTTGCATACTCTTGGCATTCTCTTGATGAGCTTCCAGAGGTAGTCACCGGAAATGGTCTTCCAACAATCTTGAAGGAGTTCCCAGAGATGCTTAGCACTTGTTGGCCCTTTTGCCTTCACTCTGCGGTCCAGCTCACCCCAAACCATCTCAATTGGGTTCAGGTCTGGTGACTGTGGAGGCCAGGTCATCTGGCGTAGCACCTCATCACTCTCCTTCTTGGTCAATTAGCCCTTACACAGCCTGGAGGTGTGTTTGGGGCCATTGTCCTGTTGAAAAATAAATGATGGTCCAACTAAACGCAAACTGGATGGAATAGCATGCCGCTGCAAGATGCTATGGTAGCCATGCTGGTTCAGTATGCCTTCAATTTTGAATAAATCCCCAACAGTGTCACCAGCAAAGCACCCCCACACCATCACACCTCCTCCTCCATGCTTCACGGTGGGAACCAGGCATGTAGATTCTATCCGTTCACCTTTTCTGCGTCACACAAAGACAAGGTGGTTGGAACCAAAGATCTCAAATTTGTACTCATCAGACCAAAGCACAGATTTCCACTGGTCTAATGTCCATTCCTTGTGTTCTTTAGCCCAAACAAGTCTCTTCTGCTTGTTGCCTGTTGCCTTTCCTTAGCAGTGGTTTCCTAGCAGCTATTTTACCATGAAGGCCTGCTGCACAAAGTCTCCTCTTAACAGTTGTTGAAGAGATGTGTCTGCTGCTAGAACTCTGTGTGGCATTGACCTGGTCTCCAATCTGAGCGGCTGTTAACCTGTGATTTCTGAGGCTGGTGACTCGGATAAACTTATCCTCAGAAGCAGAGGTGACTCTTGGTCTTCCTTTCCTGGGGCGGTCCTCATGTGAGCCTGTTTCTTTGTAGCGCTTGATGGTTTTTGCAACTGCACTTGGGGACACTTTCGAAGTTTTCCCAATTTTTCGGACTGAATGACCTTCATTTCTTAAAGTAATGATGGCCACTCGTTTTTCTTTACTTAGAATTTGTATTATGGCAAGAAAAAAGCAGCTAACAGTCTATTCAGTAGGACTATCAGCTGTGTATCCACCAGACTTCTGCACAGCACAACTGATGGTCCCAACCCCATTTATAATGCAAGAAACCCCACTTATTAAACCTGACAGGGCACACCTGTGTAGTGAAAACCATTTCTGGTGACTACCTCTTTAAGCTCATCAAGTGAATGCCAAGAGTGTGCAAAGTAGTCATCAAAGCAAAAGGTGGCTACTTTGAAAAACCTAGAATATAAGACATATTTTCAGTTGTTTAACACTTTTTTGTTAACTATATAATTCCACATGTGTTATTTCATAGTTTTGATGCCTTCAGTGTGAATGTACAACTTTCATAGTCATGAAAGTACAGAAAAATCTTTAAATGAGAAGGTGTGTCCAAACTTTTGGTCTGTACTGTATATATGTTTATATACAGTACAGACCAAAAGTTTGGATACGCCTCATTTAAAGATTTTTCTGTATTTTCATGACTATGAAAATTGTACATTCACACTGAAGGCATCAAAACTATGAATTAACACATGTGGAATTATATACTTAACAAAAAAAGTGTGAAACAACTGAAAATATGTCTTATATTCTTGGTTCTTCAAAGTAGCCACCTTTTGCTTTGATGACTGCTTTGCACACTCTTGGCATTCTCTTGATGAGCTTCAAGAGGTAGTCACGGGAAATGGTTTTCACTTCACAGGTGTGCCCTCTCAGGTTTAATAAGTGGGATTTCTTGCCTTATAAATGGAATTGGGACCATCAGTTGTGTTGTGCAGTAGTCAGGTGGATACACAGCTGATAGTCCTACTGAATAAACTGTTAGAATTTGTATTATGGCATGAAAAAAGCAGCTAAGTAAAGAAAAACGAGTGGCCATCATTACTTTAAGAAATGAAGGTCAGTCAGTCCGAAAAATTGGGAAAACTTTGAAAGTGTCCCCAAGTGCAGTTGCAAAAACCATCAAGCGCTACAAAGAAACTGGCTCACATGAGGACCGCCCCAGGAAAGGAAGACCAAGAGTCACCTCTGCTTCTGATGATAAGTTTATCCGAGTCACCAGCCTCAGAAATCGCAGGTTAACAGCAGCTCAGATTAGAGACCAGGTCAATGCCACGCAGAGTTCTAGCAGCAGACACATCTCTACAACAACTGTTAAGAGGAGACTTTGTGCAGCAGTCCTTCATGGTAAAATAGCTGCTAGGAAACCACTGCTAAGGACAGGCAACAAGCAGAAGAGACTTGTTTGAGCTAAAGAACACAAGGAATGGACATTAGACCAGTGGAAATCTGTGCTTTGGTCTGATGAGTCCAAATTTGAGATCTTTGGTTCCAACCACCGTGTCTTTGTGCGACACAGAAAAGGTGAACGGATGGACTCTACATGCCTGGTTCCCACCGTGAAGCATGGAGGATGAGGTGTAATGGTGTGGGGGTGCTTTGCTGGTGACACTCTTGGGGATTTATTAAAAATTGTCCATTCACACTGAAGGCATCAAAACTATGAATTAACACATGTGAAATTATATACTTAACAAAAAAGTGTGAAACAAGTGAAAATATGTCTTATATTCTAGGTTCTTCAAAGTAGCCACCTTTTGCTTTGATGACTGCTTTGCACACTCTTGGCATTCTCTTGATGAGCTTCAAGAGGTAGTCACCGGAAATGGTTTTCCAACAATCTTGAAGGAGTTCCCAGAGCTGTTTAGCACTTGTTGGCCCTTTTGCCTTCACTGTGTGGTCCAGCTCACCCCAAACCATCTCGATTGGGTTCAAGTCTGGTGACTGTGGAGGCCAGGTCATCTGGCGTAGCACCCCATCACTCTCCATCTTGGTCAAATAGCTCTTACACAGCCTGGAGGTGTGTTTGGGGTCATTGTCCTGTTGAAAAATAAATGTTGGTCCAACTAAACTAATGCCACTGCAGGATGCTGTGGTAGCTATGCTGGTTCAGTATGCCTTCAATTTTGAATAAATCCCCAACAGTGTCACCAGCAAAGCACCCCCACACCATCACACCTCCTCCTCCATGTTTCACGGTGGGAACCAGGCATGTAGAGTCCATCCGTTCACCTTTTCTGCGTCGCACAAAGACACGGTGGTTGGAACCAAAGATCTCAAATTTGGACTCATCAGACCAAAGCACAGATTTCCACTGGTCTAATGTCCATTCCTTGTGTTCTTTAGCTCAAACAAGTCTCTTCTGCTTGTTGCCTGTCCTTAGCAGTGGTTTCCTAGCAGCTATTTTACCATGAAGGCGTGCTGCACAAAGTCTCCTCTTAACAGTTGTTGAAGAGATGTGTCTGCTGCTAGAACTCTGCGTGGCATTGACCTGGTCTCTAATCTGAGCTGCTGTTAACCTGCGATTTCTGAGGCTGGTGACTCGGATAAACTTATCCTCAGAAGCAGAGGTGACTCTTGGTCTTCCTTTCCTGGGGCGGTGTTATGATCTGCTACAAGCACTAAGGAAAGACAGGAGATCTGTCCCTACAATAGAACTAAACTGGATCCCTACGATGTAACGGGGAACCTGATCCTGCGATCAGACCCGCTAAAGTCCTCGGCTAGTCTGTACGAAGACCTATAGATGCAAGGGAGGGATCCCTACAAGAACTAGGGACTGGAATAAAGTTGGACACCTCCTAGCAGAAATTGTAGCAGTAAAGACAAACACACAACATAGAACATAGAGGTCAGAAGACCTAGCAAAACTAACAGAGAAAGGTAACAGAGTACTAAGCTAGCTCAAGAGTAGAAAATACAATGAAGTCCAGCAAGGCCAGGAGGCCGGAGCCGGATTAAATAGGCAAAAATGGTCATGTGACCAGCAAACTAGAAAAAAATTAACAGGAGAGTTCTAACAGTACCCCCTCTTCTAAGAGGATCCTCCGGATCCCCTAGGACCGGGCTTATCAGGAAACCTCCTGTGAAACGCTCTGACAAGTCTGGAAGCAGAAACATCACCCGCCCCCACCCATGAGTTATCCTCGCGTCCGAAACCCTTCCAAGCGACGAGATACTGCAAACTCCCTCTATATCGTCTAGAATTTAGGATGCGGGAAATTTCATATTCCCCGTCCTCCACCACCGGAGGAACAGTGGCAGTGGCGTCACCAACCGACACATCATCTTTTTTCAACAGAGAAACATGAAACACCGGATTAATCTTCCAGGAGGTAGGAACCTCCAACCTAACAGCAGATTTGTTAACTATCTGAAGCACCTTAAAGGGCCCTACAAACTTGGGACCCAATTTTTTCGAAGGAATCCTCAATCGCAGATTCTTAGAGGACAACCAAACCATGTCACCAATAGCAAAAGAAACCTCTTGCCGTTTCCTATCAAAGTACCTCTTAGATTTTTTGTTAGCCTCCTGAAGATTATCACGCACATCCGTCCAAACTCTCTCCAAATCACCGGAAAAACTCTCCTCCTCAGGCACAGCCGATACCAATTTGGAGAATGACCCAAAAGACGGATGTCTCCCAGAACAACAAAAAAAAAGGCGAACACCCAGCAGAAGAGGATGTATGGTTGTTAAGAGCAAATTCAGCAAGTGGCAGAAACTCAGACCACCCCTCTTGATTGTCTGCCACAAAGCAACGCAAGAACTGCTCAACATCCTGGTTCTTTCTTTCTGTCTGGCCATTAGACTCAGGATGATATCCGGATAAAAACGACAAATGAACTCCCAACCTGTCACTAAAGTAACGCCAAAAACGAGCCACGAACTGAGGTCCCCTATCAGAAACAATGTCAGTAGGAACGCCATGTAGTCTGACAATTTCCTTGACAAAGGCCTTAGCGAGTGTCTTAGCGCAAGGCTGTTTGATGAAGGGAACCAAGTGACACATTTTGCTAAAACGGTCCACGACCACCCAGATGACCGTGAAACCTTCAGAGGGGGGAAGGTCAGTAATAAAGTCCATATCCAGATGTGTCCAAGGTGCACTAGGAACCTCCAGAGGGCAAAGCAACCCCGCAGCAGGAGCATGCGAAGACTTAGATCTAGCACACACAGTACATTGACGCACCCACTTAATGACTTCCTTCTGCCATCCAGGCCACCAAAAACTGCGACCCACAAGTCTCTTGGTCTCAGAAATTCCTGGATGACCTGCCAACCGAGACTCATGACACTCAATAAACAAATCTCTCCTAAAGGTCCTAGGCACAAACAACCTCCCATGGGGAGTGTTAGATGGGGCATTCTCCTGAGCTTTAAGAATCTCATCCTCCAAAACGGAGTCCAAAGCAGCAATCACAACACCTTCTTGTAAAATGCTCTCCTCCTCCTCCTCAGCACTGACCATGGGAGAAAAGCTGCGAGACAAAGCATCCGCTTTAACATTCTTGGTACCCGGGATGTAAGTAACGGAAAAATTAAACCGCGAGAAAAAAAGTGCCCACCTAGCCTGACGGGCATTCAAGCGCTTGGCAGCATCAAGATAGATCAGATTTTTATGATCAGTGAAAACCTGAATGGGAAATTCAGCACCTTCCAAGAGATGACGCCAGTGTTCAAATGCGAGTTTAATAGCCAGCAATTCCCGATTACCAATATCGTAATTAAGTTCAGTCTCAGAAAAATTTTTTGAAAAAAAGGCACAGGGATGTACTTCATCCTTGATTTCCTGAGACAACACCGCACCAACCCCCACAGAAGAAGCATTAACCTCAACCAAAAACGGCTTAGTCACATCAGGCTGCATAAGGATGGGGGCAGAGGTGAACCTCTCCTTTAGAAACACAAAAGCTTCAATGGCCTCAGAAGTCCACTGAACCGCATTAGCACCTTTCCTAGTGAGATCGGTCAGCGGTTTGACAATAATAGAAATTTTTTTTATGAATTTTCTGTAATAATTGGCGAAACCCAAAAACCTCTGTATCGATTTCAAACTAATAGGCCTAGGCCATTCCTGCACAGCTTGAACTTTAACCGGGTCCATCTCAAAACCTTCACTGGAGATAATGTAACCCAAAAAACGAATTCTCTGTACAGCGAACTCACATTTCTCTAGCTTAGCAAAAAGCAAATTGTCCATTAATAACTGTAAAACCTCACGTACGCTCCGCCAAAGAGACTCCAGATCAGGCGAATAAATCAGAATGTCATCCAAATACACAACCACATTTTTGAGATAGGAATACCCCCTTAGAATTTAAACAGGCAATACGGGCATAACTGACCATTTTTTTTTCTTTGTTCATACGAAGCACACAGTTCTTAATAAAATGACCAGAATTTCCGCAATAGAAGCACAAACCTTCAGAAAACCTGCGGTCTTTTTCCTGAGAGCGGGGTGTCATCGCCCCAATCTCCATCGGCTCTCCTTTGTCAGCACAGACCCTCTCAAGACTTGGAGCTGACATGGCAGACGATTTACTCTCATTAACCCTTGCACGCAGTCTCCTGTCCACCCGTATAGCTAATTGCATAGCCTCCTGCAAGTTTCCAGGTGTGGGATAAGCAATCAGCAAATCTTTAACCCTTTCACCTAGCCCCACAAGAAGCAAACTTTTCAAAGCTGAATCGTTCCACCCCACCTGGGCAGACCACCGAAGTGAGAACAATATTTTTCCACATTACCTGATCCCTGCCTCAAACGTCTCAATTCAGACTCAGCAGATGAGACACGATCAGGATCATCGTACAACAAATCCAAAGCAGAAAAAAAACTATCCACTGATCTAAAGCACGGATCACTAGGTTGGAGAGAAAAAGCCCATCCCTGAGGATCCTTGCGCAAAAGTGACATTATGAACCCTATGCGCTGTGATTCATCACCAGAGGATCCGGGTCTTAAATGAAAATACAATAAACAAGCATTTTTAAAAGAAAAAAAATCTTGTTGTTCACCAAAAAATAGATCAGGCAGACGTACCTTTGGCTCTACACAATGTGCTCCAGGGCAGCTACTCACGTGTTGTTGGAGCTCGGCCACCTCCAGAGAGAGTCCCTGCAAGCGTTGAGCCAAATCTTGAACCGAGACCATGATGGAAACTGGAGGTCTTTCCTTAGAGAAATTTTTTGGGCTGGACTTACTGTTATGATCTGCTACAAGCACTAAGGAAAGACAGGAGATCTGTCCCTACAATAGAACTAAACTGGATCCCTACGATGTAACGGGGAACCTGATCCTGCGATCAGACCCGCTAAAGTCCTCGGCTAGTCTGTACGAAGACCTATAGATGCAAGGGAGGGATCCCTACAAGAACTAGGGACTGGGATAAAGTTGGACACCTCCTAGCAGAAATTGTAGCAGTAAAGACAAACACACAACATAGAACATAGAGGTCAGAAGACCTAGCAAAACTAACAGAGAAAGGTAACAGAGTACCAAGCTAGCTCAAGAGTAGAAAATACAATGAAGTCCAGCAAGACCAGGAGGGCGGAGCCGGATTAAATAGGCAAAAATGGTCATGTGACCAGCAAACTAGAAAAAACCTAACAGGAGAGTTCTAACAGGCGGTTGTAACGGGTCTGGGAGGCGGAACCTCTGAGCTACTATACAAGGGGGCGGTCCTTGTAAGGAAGCGGGTGGTGACCAGGGAAGACGGGCAGGTAGTCACAGCAGGTGACCGGGACAGTCTCTGGGTAAACGGGCAGGTGGTCACGGCAAGTGACCGGGACAGTCTCTGGGTAAACGGGCAGGAGGTCACAGCAAGTGACCGGGGCAGTCTCTGGGTGAACGGGCAGGAGGTCACAGCAAGTGACCGGGGCAGTCTCTGGGTGAACGGGCAGGAGGTCACAGCAAGTGACCGGGACAGTCTCTGGGTATAGGGTTGGTACGACCTGTGACGGCTGAGCCTCCAGGTAGGCTAGCAGGCGGATGACAGATGAGTGCTCCCAGGTGAGCAGGCGAGAGTCTCTGGAAAAGCAGGTGGTCACAGCATGTGACGGCGGAGCCTCCAGGTAGGCTAACAGGCGGATGACAGATGAGTGCTCCCAGGTGAGCAGGCGAGAGTCTCTGGATAAGCAGGTGGTCACAGCATGTGACGGCGGAGCCTCCAGGTAGGCTAACAGACAGGTAGCAGATGAGCGCTCCCAGGTGAGCGGGCAAGCTGGTCCATAGACAGACTGACAGGGGTAGGAAGGCAGACCGTCGGACCTCAGGCTAGCAAGCAGGTAGGAGGAATGTCAGGCAGGAAACAGACAGCAAACTGGCAGGTTTCTGGCAGGTAACTGGCAGGTAACTGGCAACGGGACCTGAGGGCTGAAGCAGAGTAGTGAAAAGTGCAACAACATTGCTCGGGCACCTCCATTTTGGAGGAGGTGCCTTATATAAATGAGCCATCTTGGAAAAGCGGTCAGCGACCACCCAAATGACCGTACAACCGGCAGAGATGGGGAGATCAGTTATAAAGTCCATTGCTATATGCTGCCAGGGGGCAGCAGGTACTGGGAGCGGAAGGAGGCGACCGACTGGCAGATGTCTCGGAACCTTGTTGCGGGCGCAGGACACACAGGCAGAAACAAAGTCTATTACGTCCTTGTGCAGGGTAGGCCACCAGTAGTGCCGGGTAATAAGCTGGAGGGTCTTTTTCTGACCGGCGTGGCCAGCTAGTTTAGAGGAGTGACCCCAGTGTAGGATCTTCTCCCGATCAGGTACTGATACGAACGTCTTACCGGGAGGGAGACGATTTAGACTCACGGGAGCCACCTGCATTACTCTGGCGGGATCGATGATGTGTTTTGGTTCTTCCTCGAGATCAGACACCATAAAGGATCGGGATAAGGCGTCCGCCTTGATGTTTTTGTCAGCCGGGCGAAAATGAAGAACAAAATCAAAGCGAGCAAAAAACAAGGACCACCGGGCTTGGTGCGGGTTAAGTCTCTGGGCATGCTGAAGGTAAGCCAAGTTCTTGTGGTCAGTGTAAATTATTACCGGGTGAAGAGCCCCTTCGAGCAGGTAACGCCACTCCTCCAATGCCAGCTTGATGGCCAATAACTCTCGATCTCCTATGGAATAGTTGCGCTCAGAAGAGGAGAAGAGTTTGGAGAAGAAGCCACAAGTTACCATTCTCCCGGAAGACGATTTTTGGGTAAGTACCGCTCCGGCTCCAGAGGAGGAGGCGTCAACCTCCAGTTAGAACTGCTTGTTGCCATCTGGGCGATGCAGCACCGGGGCGGAAGAGAAGGCCTGTTTTAAGGAAAGAAAGGCCTCCTCTGCTTCGGGCGGCCACTCTCTGGGATTAGTGCCCTTACGGGTGAGCGCGGAAATTGGGGCAGTCCGGGAAGAGAAGTGCGGTATGAAGAGGCGGTAGTAGTTGGCGAAGCCCAGGAACCGCTGAATGGCCTTCAACCCCTCCGGTCGAGGCCACTTCTCGATGGCAGACAGTTTCTCAGGATCCATTCGTAGGCCGGTCTGAGAAATTATGTAGCCCAAAAACGGAAGCGAGGTCTGCTCAAAGAGGCACTTCTCATATTTAGCGAAGAGGTAGTTCTGCCTGAGCCTGAGCAGGACCTGATGAACATCCCTCCGGTGAGTCTGGAGATCCGGAGAGAAGACCAAGATGTCGTCCAGGTACACCACCACGCAGGAGTAGAGAAGGTCCCAGAAGATGTCATTGACCAACTCTTGAAAGACGGCGGGAGCGTTACAGAGACCGAAGGGCATTACCAGATATTCGTAGTGGCCGTCCCGGGTGTTGAATGCCGTCTTCCATTCATCCCCCTGACGGATACGGACCAGGTTGTACGCCCCACGAAGGTCCAGTTTGGTGAAGATTCTAGCCCCCCTCAGACGATCAAATAATTCCGGAATGAGCGGAAGGGGGTACTTATTCTTCACCGTGATCTGGTTTAGGCCTCTATAGTCTATGCAGGGACGGAGAGAGCCGTCCTTCTTTTTAACAAAGAAGAAGCCTGCTCCCGCCGGGGAGGTAGATTTCCGGATAGATCCCCGGGCCGGATTCTCCTCAATATACTCGGACATAGACCGGGTCTCAGCAGCGGACAATGGGTAAATACGCCCACGGGGAGGAGTAGTACCGGGTAACAGGTCGATAGGGCAGTCGTATGGTCTATGAGGGGGTAATGTCTCTGCCTCCTTTTTATTAAAGACATAAGCATAAGACCAATAAGGAATCGGAAGTCCAGGTAGATTAGCTGGGGTAGGAGAAGGACGGACGGGATGGACGGGAACCAGACAAAACTTATGACAGTCCTGTCCCCAGCGAAGGACTTCTCCGGTCTGCCAGTCAAGCACGGGTGCATGTCTCTGGAGCCAAGGTAGGCCTAGCAAAAGGGCGTGAGAGAGTCCAGGCAGAACATGAAAGGAGATACTCTCAGAATGCAGCATTCCCACCTGTAGAGTAATGGATTCGGTGATGAGTTGGATGGGACGTGGTAAGAGGCCCACATCCACGGCAGCAACAGACAAGGGTACAGCCAGAGATTTGGTGGGGATGCGGTATTTCTCTACCAGGGACTGTGAAATAAGATTCCCGGCTGCTCCAGAGTCAAGTTGGGCTAGTTCGAAGTAACGGTTCTCCCCGCAGACGATTGAGACTGACAGCAGCAGAGATGGAGAGGATTTATTCTTGTCTAGGTCGACCTCTCTGAGCGAACCTAGACACAGGCGTTTCCCGACCTCTCCGGGCAGGTACGGATCCGGTGCTCCTTACTGCCACAGTAGAAGCAGCTCCCCTCGGCACGGCGTAAGTCCTGACGGGTTTTGACCATCTTGGTCTGGTCGACCTGCATAGGCTCAGGAGGGTGTTCCTGGGGAGAAACGGAGGGAGTGACGGGTTTCTGGAAGGAAGGAGCTAGACGTGGAAACCTCCTCTCACGGGTGACCTCTTTGGCACGCTCCTGGAACCGTAGGTCAATCCGGGTGGCAAGAGTTATTAAATCATCGAGAGTGGTAGGAATGTCCCGACCGGCGAGTTCATCTTTAATACGGCCGGACAGACCCTCCCAGAAGACAGATACCAGAGCGTCGTTATCCCAGGCCAGCTCCGAGGCAAGGGTACGGAACCGTATGGCATATTGGCCCACGGTGAGACTTCCCTGACGGAGGCGTAGCAGAGACGATGCGGATGAGGTCTTCCGTCCAGGTTCGTCGAAGACTTTCCGGAAAGCCGTGAGAAAGGCAGGCAAGTCGGACACCAGGGGGTCTCCTCTCTCCCATAGAGGATTCAGCCAAGCCAGTGCCTCCCCCGTGAGATTGGACATGATGAAGGCTACTTTGGCCCGGTCGGAATTAAACTGGTGGGACAGGAGTTCAAAGTGCAGGGTGCACTGGTTTATGAAGCCCCGAGCCTGAGCGGAGTCGCCTCCGAAGCGAGGAGGTGCAGAAAGCCGGGGTCCGGAGCAGGATACCATGGTATTGGTGGGCAGCGGCGCTGCCGGGTTGCGAGTCATGACTCTAGCGGTGGTTGCTGGTGGAGCAGTCAGAGTGTCCAGGCGTGAGTTGACATTCCGCAGGTGACCCAGGATGGACTCCTGTTGGGACCTCTGACGGGACAGTTCATGACATAGGTCCGAGAGCGAGGGAGCTTGGGTACCACCGGGTTCCATGGCCCGAGCAAACTGTAACGGGTCTGGGAGACGGAACCTCTGAGCTACTATACAAGGGGGCGGTCCTTGTAAGGAAGCGGGTGGTGACCAGGGAAGACGGGCAGGTAGTCACAGCAGGTGACCGGGACAGTCTCTGGGTAAACGGGCAGGTGGTCACGGCAAGTGACCGGGACAGTCTCTGGGTAAACGGGCAGGAGGTCACAGCAAGTGACCGGGGCAGTCTCTGGGTGAACGGGCAGGAGGTCACAGCAAGTGACCGGGGCAGTCTCTGGGTGAACGGGCAGGAGGTCACAGCAAGTGACCGGGACAGTCTCTGGGTATAGGGTTGGTACGACCTGTGACGGCTGAGCCTCCAGGTAGGCTAGCAGGCGGATGACAGATGAGTGCTCCCAGGTGAGCAGGCGAGAGTCTCTGGAAAAGCAGGTGGTCACAGCATGTGACGGCGGAGCCTCCAGATAGGCTAACAGGCGGATGACAGATGAGTGCTCCCAGGTGAGCAGGCGAGAGTCTCTGGATAAGCAGGTGGTCACAGCATGTGACGGCGGAGCCTCCAGGTAGGCTAACAGACAGGTAGCAGATGAGCGCTCCCAGGTGAGCAGGCAAGCTGGTCCATAGACAGACTGACAGGGGTAGGAAGGCAGACCGTCGGACCTCAGGCTAGCAAGCAGGTAGGAGGAATGTCAGGCAGGAAACAGACAGCAAACTGGCAGGTTTCTGGCAGGTAACTGGCAACGGGACCTGAGGGCTGAAGCAGAGTAGTGAACAGTGCAACAACATTGCTCGGGCACCTCCATTTTGGAGGAGGTGCCTTACATATGGTGAAGTCCTCCGGCCATTGGCCGGGGACTCCTTAGGACGGCGCGCGCGGCGCCTTTAAGAGGGAGGGAGCGCGCGCGCGCCCTAAGCACAGTGGCCGGGAAGGAGCACGCGCTGCCAGCAGAGCGGGAGGAGGACGCCGGGCTCGGAGCAGAGGGGTGAGGGGAACAGCGTCCCTGCCTAGCAGAGGGCAGGGACGCCGGCGCTACAGTGGTCCTCATGTGAGCCAGTTTCTTTGTAGTGCTTGATGGTTTTTGCAACTGCACTTAGGGACACTTTCAAAATTTTCCCAATTTTTCGCACTGACTGACCTTCATTTCTTAAAGTAATGATGGCCACTCATTTTTTTTTACTTAGCTGCTTTTTTCTTGCCATTATACAAATTCTAACAGTCTATTCAGTAGGACTATCAGATGTGTATCCACCTGACTTCTGCACAACACAACTGATGGTCCCAACCCCATTTATAAGGCAAGAAATCCCACTTATTAAACCTGAGAGGGCACACCTGTGAAGTGAAAACCATTTTCGGTGACTACCTCTTGAAGCTCATCAAGAGAATGCCAAGAGTGTGCAAAGCAGTCATCAAAGCAAAAGGTGGCTACTTTGAAGAACCTAGAATATAAGACATATTTTCAGTTGTTTCACACTTTTTTGTTAAGTATATAATTCCACATGTCTTAATTCATAGTTTTGATGCCTTCAGTGTGAATTCATAATTTTCATAGTCATGAAAATACAGAAAAATCTTTAAATGAGAAGGTGTGTCCAAACTTTTGGTCTGTACTGTATATATATATACTAGATATTAAACCCGTTCTACGCCATGGTGGTGAGCATTTTTATTGGTATATGGTCTCCCATGCTGGTATGTGCTGCCCCCCTCCTGGTATTTGTGCTGCCCCCATCCTGTCTCCACCATCCTATCCTGGTATGCGTGGCTCCCCCCATCCCCATTCCCGGTATGCGTGGCTCCCCTTATCTCCAATCCTGGTATGCGTGACTCCCCTCATCCCCAATCCCGGTATGCGTGGCTCCCCTCATCCCCAATCCCGGTATGCGTGGCTCCCCTCATACCCAATCCTGGTATGCGTGGCCTCCCTCATCCCCAATCCCGGTATGCGTGGCCCCCCTCATCTCCAATCCCGGTATGCGTGGCCCCCCTCATCCCCAATCCTGGTATGCGTGTCACCCCTCATCCCCAATCCTGGTATGCGTGTCACCCCTCATCCCCAATCCCGGTATGTGTGGCCCCCCTCATTACCAATCCCGGTATGCGTGTCACCCCTCATCCCCAATCCCGGTATGCGTGTCACCCCTCATCCCCAATCCCGGTATGCATGTCACCCCTCATCCCCAATCCTGGTATGCGTGGTACCCCTCACCCCCAAATCCTGGTATGCGTGGTACCCCTCACCCCCCAATCCTGGTAAGCGTGGTCCCCTCACCCCCCAATCCTGGTATATGTGGTACCCCTCATCCCCCTAATCCTGGTATATGCATGGTCCCCTCACCCCACAATCATGGTACATGCATGGTGCGCTTATTCCTTTCACACTGTACACACATAAAAAAAAAATAAACAGTTATACTCACCTTTCTTCTCTGTACTCCAGCGCTGCAGCGTCCTGTTCTGCCGGAGGTCGGGGGAGGAGTGCGACACGGGAGCACCGCGCTGTCCGGCGCCATTTTGCTGAAGACACACTGTAAATATGTCTTCAGTAAAATGGCGCCGGATGGCGCTATGCGCATGCGCCGATCCGACACCTCACTCCACCCCCGGTCTCCGCTGAAGAGAGGCGCCGCGGCAACGCTCCTCCCAGTCAGGTATGTAAGTATGGCGCCGGAGATCGCGGTATGCGTTCAGTGTCTACACACACCGCGATCTCCGGCGCCATACACCTCCTTTTACCTGTAACGGCTGGATGCAGTCTTCTGTCTGGAGCCAGACTGTGCGTCAAGTATGCGCAGTCTATCGAGGCTTCAGACAGAGGGTTGCATCCCCCGTTATATTATAGATATATATATACATACCCAAATATGCTAATACACATAGATAATAGTAAATCTGTACACATTTCATTACTTACATATGATGTCCCTCTGGCAGGTGCCTTCTCCCATCTTCAGCAGCTCCATCCTGGTGGTCTTCTGTCCTCCATCATCACTACTGGCCAGATCTGCAGCTGTCAGCCAATCCTGTCTCCTCACTACCTCCGATAGCTGCAGGGAGCAGCCTCCGAGCAGTCAGTGAGTCTGACACTCCCCTCCTGCCTCCTGAGAAGTTCTGAGCTGCCTGACCCATGTGAACATCGGCCATCACATCGCCCTCCCCCCTGTAGCCACTTACCACCCCCTGCACTGAGAGGGCTTTATCTGGGAAAGGCAGCATTGGCCATTCAGGCAGCATTCACACTGTAGCTACGGCTTCTGAATGGGCCAGTGCAGCGGTTTTCCAATAAAGCCCCCTCAGTACAGGGGATGTAGGTAGCTATAGTGGGGTCAGGGGTGATTTATGTGACAGCTCATGTGAACATTGGTCAGGCAGTTAAATTGTCAGAATTGCTCAGAAGGAAGGAGAAGAGGGAGAGACAGGATTGGCTGAGAGCATCAGCCATAGTTACCAGGCCTGTTATCCTGCCTATGCCTGAACGACGCTGAGAAGCCAGGGTGTGTCCAGGAATCCTGTGCTCCTGCATCGTAGAGCAGCGGCAGCATAATCTAAGAGGAAAGCAGGGGTCCCTACTAAAATATTCTGCAGAGTGCAGGCCCCTGTGTGACGGCAAATGACTCAGGTACGGGCCCCTTCTGCTCCTCTTACTGCAAATACTGCCGCTGGCTCCATGTGCGAACCAGACATTGCAGCAGCTGATCGGACCCCTCTCCGTCAGGGCCCCTGTGCAGCTGCACCAGCGGTATGTCCGCCCCATTGAGCTGCATTTCACAGGCTGAAGACAAAACATAAGGGAGAAAGACCCACAAACAAGCAACAACTGAAGTCACTGCAGTAAAAGCGGCAAAGCCTCATAAAGGAGGAGACCTGGTGTTTAGTGACGTCCATGACTTCCAGACTTCAGGCCGTCAATGCTGCAAAGGATTCTCTACAAAGTATTAATGAGCATTTTATTTATGGTAAAGGTAATTTCTTCAATTACTTTTGAGCCCATGAAATGAGGAGGCTTTGTAGAAAAATGGTTGCAATTCCTAAACGTTTCACAGGAGATTTTTGTTCAACCCCTTTAATTAAACCTGAAAGTCTCCACTTCATTTGCATCTAAGTTGTTTCATTTTACATAAAAAGCGGCCTGCAGAGCTGAAATCACAAAAATTCACTGACCAAATGTTTCTGGATTAAACTGTTTTCATATATTTACACTATATGGAGAAATATTGTATTACTTTCCCCCAACCCCCAAAACAAAACCCAAAATGTTCTCCTGCCCGGACTCCTAACTCCTAATCCCAAAATAGACAAGGACATTCGGAGTTGCCAATCCAATTTTTTTAATCAGTTATTTTTATTGCAGTTTTATTTAAAGATAAATTACAGTAAAATGTCCCCAATCCCTTTTCCCTTCTCCCAATCCATAATGCTGGGGTAAGATTATCTCTACAGAGACCCTTGTACAGGAATATTAGGGCTCCAGCGACATCACATCTATTATACAGAGAATAGCGCTATCTCCATAGCTCTGTACACAAGGACATAGAGATCAGACAAGGTCCTCATATTCAGGCAGCTTCTATTTTACTCCAACCCTCTTTATAAGAACAAGATCAGAGTCTCATTATACCGAGCAGAGAAGCTCCAGGGACAAAGACCCCGTCTGGTCCTAACACGCTGGGGGCCCGGAGTATCCAGCCACGGGGCCCGGATTCTCTCATTTGTGGCCCCAGCGTTTCTTGTAGAATAAATCCCTTTCTCATCCAGTCCTGTAGTAATGACTTTGTTATCAGGTTTTGTAGGAGGGTTCGTCTGACTCCATCTTATGTTATCAATATCTGTGCGAGAAACAAGAGACGTCCGAGCGCAGTTTTACCGAGTGTCCAGAGTCAGTTCTTCTACAGTCTGATAAAGAGCCGCCGTGTTTGCAACCGAACCTGGGAGTATACAGCTGTATACAACATACACACAGGGCTCCATACACACACGGCTCCGTACACACACAGCTCCGCTCCATACACACATGGCTCCACACTGTACACACACTGCTCGGCTCCGTATGCACATACGGCTCCTCTCCGTACACCTCGTACACGCGCGGCTCCGCACCGTACACCTCGCACACGCGCAGCTCCGCCCCGTACACCTCGCACACGCTCGGCTCCACCCCGTACACCTCGCACATGCGCGGCTCCGCCCCGTACACCTCGTACACGTGCGGCTCCGCCCCATACACGCGCGGCTCCGCCCCGCACGCCTCGTACACGCGCGGCTCTGCCCCGTACACGCGCGGCTCTGCCATGTACGCCTCGTACACGCGCGGCTCTGACCCGTACGCCTCGTACATGCGCGGCTCCGCTCCGTACGCCTCGTACACGCGCGGCTCCGCTCCGTAAACCTCGTACACGCGCGGCTCCGCCCCGTACACGTGCGGCTCCGCCCCGTACGCCTCGTACACGCGCGGCTCCGCCCCGTACGCCTCGTACACACGCGGCTCCGCTCCGTACGCCTCGTACACACGCGGCTCCGCTCCGTACGCCTCGTACACACGCGGCTCCGCTCCGTACGCCTCGTACACACGCGGCTCCGCTCCGTACGCCTCGTACACACGCGGCTCCGCTCCGTACGCCTCGTACACACGCGGCTCCGCTCCGTACGCCTCGTACACACGCGGCTCCGCTCCGTACGCCTCGTACACACGCGGCTCCGCTCCGTACGCCTCGTACACACGCGGCTCCGCTCCGTACACCTCGTACACACGCGGCTCCGCTCCGTACACATCGTACACACGCGGCTCCGCTCCGTACACCTCGTACACACGCGGCTCTGCTCCGTACACCTCGTACACACGCGGCTCTGCTCCGTACACCTCGTACACACGCGGCTTCGCTCCGTACACCTCGTACACACGCGGCTCCGCTCCGTACACCTCGTACACACGCGGCTCCGCTCCGTACACCTCGTACACACACGGCTCCGCTCCGTACACCTCGTACACACACGGCTCTGCTCCGTACACCTCGTACACACACGGCTCTGCTCCGTACACCTCGTCCACGCGCTGTTCCGCTCCGTACACCTCGTACACACGGCTCTGCTCCGTACACCTCGTACACGCGCGGCTCTGCTCCGTACACCTCGTACACACGCGGCTCTGCTCCGTACACCTCGTACACGCGCGGCTCTGCTCCGTACACCTCGTACACACGCGGCTCTGCTACATCCACACTGTAAACCCCTCCTGACCCCACACATAAACTTCAGGTCATCCAGCACCATGACAACCAGCACAGCAGAGTCCTGCATCCACTGAGGCCCCTGATCATGTGACCCCTGACTCCTCCCCTCCTGTGACCTCATCACAGCTCCTGTGCGCACAGAGCAGCCATATATGTGGTGGCGGCTCTGCAGGTGGAGGTATGTGGAGATTCCCCATTACTGGGTGCAGGGGGCATTAACCCCTTCAGCACGGAGACTCTTTTGGGGTCTCTGTGTGGTGTGAACAGTGAGGTAACAGCTGTGGACAGAATGCGGCTTAGCTGGTTCCCGTCCACATTAGATCCATTCAGACGACTGCAGGATGAAGGACAGAAGCCCAGAGAAGTCCTCACACAACGCCATTATTCCTCTCCTAGTTCCAGCACAGTAATGTAGATACTTGTGATGAGCGAGCGTGCTTGCCAATGCTCAGTACTTGTCGGAGTATCGCGGGTGCTCGAGTCCCCGCCCAGCATGTTTGCGGCTGTTAGACAGTCAATAAACATGCAGGGATTGCCTGGCGTACACAGTAATGCTGTAGCCATGTTGGCTACTGGCATTACTGTGACTGGCCAGCCGCATCGTGTTATTGGGTTTATGTAAGACCCGGTGACGCGATGCTCGGCACACTGTCCTCAGGAAGCAGTTCAGGAAGAGTTGTTATAGGAGGGAGAGCTTAGATTAATGTCGCCCCCCCACCCCTAAATATTATAAAGCTGCACCCCTAGTGCCTTTCATGTGGCACTAAAGGGCGTATTTAATCTTTTTAAAACATATTAAATAATTAATTATGAAAAAATGATGTGGGGTCCCCCCTATTTTTGATATTTAGCCAAGGTACATCAGACACCTGGGGGATGATATTATCTGGCTGGGAAGGTCCTTGGATATTGGCCCCTTCCCAGCATAAAAATACCAGCCCGCCGCCGCCCCCGACTTGGCGCATCACAATAGATGTGCCAACTCTGGCACTTGGCCTGGCTCTTCCCAATTGCCCTGATGCATTAGCAAATGGGGTAATATAATTTGGAGTTGATGTCAGCAGTGTATTGTAAGCTGACATCAAGCTTAGGGGTTAGCATTGGAGAGGCTTCTATTAGACACCCCATTATTAACCCAGTAAGTTAAAAGAAAAAAATACACACAAAAATTTTATTAAAAAAAAAAAACTCCCTCACTCCCAATTCACCAATTAGTTTTAGTAAATTTTAATTTACTAATTAAAAAAAAAGAAGCCATGCTGGTCCGAAGAAGTCCAAGCATTCTGAAGTAGGCCACAAATAGCAACCTGAAAAACCTAAAAAGAGAGAATTAAATGAATTCAGACAAGAGACAGTCCCTCGTTCACCAATTTATTAGCCCGCAGCTCTGACGTAGTCCATTTATTTCCTAAGACGTGTATGGAGCCTTGTTCTGAGAAAGAAGCTTCATAGGTCACTCCCGGTTAGGCTGCCACCTGGGGATCAGAGATGCGTCCAGGCGTCTTCTCCATGCTGTTCCTGTCCATTTGAGCGCTGTTTCCATCCAGTTCAGCAATTTTCCTGCCCCCGAGCCCTCCTGGGAGGAACTTCTGGAAAAATGGCTGAGTTTCTCATTCACTTTCATTATACTTGGTACTCGACTCAAACCTGTCCAAGCATCCGACCTACTGGATTCAAGTAACGAGCGCCCAAGCATTTTATTAGATACAATTGATGACACTTCAGGGAATTTGCATGAATATATGAAAAATACTTGCTGCATATTCTGCTTTCAGGACCTCCTGTAAGTCCTATTAAACAATCCAGGAGAAAATCATGTCAAATCTGTGACGTGCGATCCATCAGCTGTCAAATGTCAGAACCAATACACATACATTACATATAAATATTAAATGACACAAGAAAAAAGGGAATGAAACAAACAACCATCGCCGTCCATTAACTTACAGGATTCTAACCTGTTAATACTAGAAATATATTGCACAGGAGATATCGCAGCCGATTCCCACAAGAATAATCCTGGAAACACAGAGTTAGAGATGATTATTTCTCTGAAGTTTCTATAGGATTTAATACATTCCTAATTCCGGAGAGTAAGATAAATACTTCAGAAAACAGAAGAATAAAGTTCAGAGAGGAAGCTTCATAGAAAGACCATGAAGTTACAGACGTCATTTAACCCTTTGAGAGAAAGTGATTCCAGGGAGTAAATCCAGAACACGTCTCTGTAGAAGTTTACTGCGTTGTGATTGTGAATCCGCTGCGGTCGTCTCTTCTAACACCGACCGTCGGAGTTCAGAACTTTTATCACCATCTCCGAGAAATGTCTGGCCACGGTGGTCTCACCAAACTTCTGCTCTTTATGCTTTTTCTTGCAGGGGCCGCAGTGGATTTCATCCTAGACTCATAGAGCCGAGTAGAGGAGCGATGTTCCTTCAGTCTGATTGTAATTGATCATGACGCTTGTCCAACGTCCATTTTACCGAGTAAATCACCAGAATTGTAGCAGGTGAAGTAAACAGCAATATCCACTAGTGTCCCTTCACCCCAAAGCCTGTTTTCACCTTCCTGACCAGGTCAATTTTTTTAATTCTGATCAGTGGCAATTTATGAGGTAATAACTCTGGAACGCTTCAACGGATCCCCCTGATTCTGAAACTGTTTTTTCATTATATATTTTACTTTATGATAGTGGTAAAATTTCTTTGATATGACTTGCGTTTATTTGTGAAATTGGTGAAAATGTAGCAATTTTCAAACTTTTAATATGTATGCCCTTAACCCCTTCCTGACATGCGCCATATACATACTTCTCTGCGGGAATTGCGTTCCCGCAAAGAGCAGTATATGTTCGGCGCAGTGATTGTGTGGGCTCACTCTGGGCGCCACCGCAATCGCATGCATGTGTCAGCTCTGTGTGAGAGCTGACAACCCGCAGCACCACTCATGATCGGTGCTAGCACCGATCGCGGGCGTTTAACCCCTGTGATGACGCTGTCAATAGTGACAGCGACATCGCAGGGCATCGCAGACTAAGTGGGCTCCCTCTGTGATTCCATCTGCACAACTCGATGCGTTTGTGAAAGGGGTCACTTATGGGGGCTCGGCTATTCTGGTACCTCAGGTGCTCTACCAATGTGACAAAGCACCCTCAAACCAGTCCAAATATGGCACTTCTGCCCTTCTGAGATTTGCACTATGCCTCAGAAGTAGTTTTCAACCACATATGGAATATCTGTGTACTCAGGAGAAATTGAGCAACAAATTTTGGGGTCCATTTTCTCCTGTTACCCTTGTGAAAATGTAAAATTTGGGACTAAAAATATTCTTGTGGGAAAAATGTGATTTTTTTTTTTTTTTTTTCTGTGAAGCACCTGGTGTTTCAAGGTGCTCTCCACACATCTAGAAAAGTCAGGGAACTTATCTAGATGTGTGGTGAGCGCCTTGAACCCCCAGGTGCTTTACAGAAGTATATAACATTGAGCCATGAAAATAAATAAATCACATTTTTCCACACAAATTTTTTTTTTAGCTTTGCATTTTCACTAAAGTAACAGAAGAATTTGCATCATACAATATGTTGTGCAATTTCTCCTGAGTTTTTTGTTAGGAAGTTATAAGGGTTAAAAGTTGACCCGCGATTTCTCACTTTAAAACAAAATTTACAAAACCATTTTTTTAGGGTCCACATCACATTTGAAGTGACTTTGAGGGATCTGTATGACAGAAAATACCCAAAAGTGACACCATTCTAAAAACTGCACCCCTCAAGGTGTTCCAAACCACATTCAAGAAATGTATTAACCCTTGAGGTTTCTTCATGGGAATTAATGGAATGTGGAAGGAAAACATAACCATTTAGCTTTTTTTTCACACAAATTTTTATTTAGACCCATTTTTTTTTACTTTCAGAAGGGTAACTGGAGAAAATGGACCCCAATTTTTTTTTGTGCAATTTCTCCTGAGTAAGCTGAGATCCCATATGTGGGGGAATACCACTGTTTGCGCACGGAAAGGAAGGAGCGACATTTCACATTTTGAATGTAGAATTTGCTTGAATAATTAGCGGACATCATGTCGTGTTTGGAAAGCCCCTGATGTGCCTAAACAGTGGAAATCCCCACAAATGGCACCATTCTGGAAACTAGACCTCTCATGGAACTTGTATAGATGTGTGGTAAGCAACTTGAATCCTCAGGTGCTTCACAGATGTCAGCCATGAAGATAAAAAAATACATTTTTCCCACAAAAATATTTTTTAGCCACAAATTTTGCATTTTCACAAGGGTAACAGGAGAAATTGAACCATAAAATTTGTTGTGCAATTTCTCCTGAGTACACATATACCAAATATGTGGAGGAAAACTACTGTTTGGGCACATGGCAGAGCTTGGAAGAGAAGGAGTGGCATTTGACTTTTTGAATGCAAAATTTGCTGGAATAATTAGCGGACGCCATGTCGTGTTTGGAGAGCCCCTGATGTGCCTAAACAGTGGAAACCCCCCACAAGTGACACCATTTTGGAAATTGCATGTCACATGCAGCATTGACTGAATGTCTGGGTAGAGAGACTGATACCCTCTCCAGGTCCACTAATGAACCCTGGTGACTACCAGGGAGAAATGCGTTGACACATCACATGACATAAGGGACCACCAATGATAAGTGTTATTCCCTATTTATACTATATCAGACTGTTGATGCATCTGGGACATGATATAAGGTACTATTTATGATAAGTGCTAGTCCCTGTGTATCTTCTATTTATCTACATGATATCAGACTGCTGAACGCACTTAGGGCTTGTTATTCCTTTTGCTTACGTGTGTAAGGCTAGGTGCCCACGATGCTGAAATGCTGCATATTTTTTCCGCTTCTCACTGGCAGGAAAAACGCATGCAGTTTTAAAATGCGTTTTTCCCGCCAGGTAGAAGTGTTTGTCAAGCGTTTTTGCATGCATTTCTGCATGCGGGTTATCAAGCGCTTTTCCAAGCGATTTTAGCATCACTTGGAAAAGTGCTTGACAACTTGGTCACACTATATAAATCTATGCAACCGGCATGGATTTATATAGTGTGACCAAGTAATAGTTAAAAAAAAGGATAAGAATGGTAAAAAATAAAAAATAAAGATTATATTTACCTTCTGATGTCCTCCCGGTGTTTTCTCCGCTGCGTCTGGAGTCTTGGGCGGCTTGCGGTGGTGTGAAAGACCTGCAGTGACGTCATTGAGTCATGTAACAGGTCACATGACTCAATAACGTCATGGCAGGTCCTTCACAACATCGCGACCCATACAGCAGACCAGATGGAGGGGAGAAAACACCAGGCGACATCGAAAGGGAAGTATAATTTTATTTTTTATTTTAAATTCTTTTTTTAACAGGTTCTATGGTACCCAGGTCTAGATGAGAGTCTCCTCTTCTCCAGACTTGAGTACCATCCCCACATTGAACCGTATGATATCCGCATGTACAGATGCAGTGATGCGAATGTCACGCGGTCCAATGCAAGTCAATGGCGGCGATTACGCTGCGTGTCCGCAAAATTAATGGACATGCTGCGTATTTTTCCGCAATGATAATCCACAGCGGAAATTTCCGCAGCATGTGCACAGCACATGTGGATTATTATTGGGGACCATGGAGCACGTATTACCAAGCGTTTTTTAAGCGTTTTCGCTGCGGAAATTCCGCGGCAAAAACGCTTGAAAAACGCATAGTGGGCACGCAGCCTAACAGCCCTTATAACATTCTTGCTCTGATGACTCAGAACGACTTGAAGCAATGTTGCATATGTGGTACCAGTTTGTGGGCATTGCCTCTGGGAATTTGTTTGATACATAGCAGAGTCAGCTAGACCAGCTGTTGTTATTAACTATATGCTGGAATATGACACTTGATTATTGTATTTTACATATGAATATACCAATCCAACTATTTTGAGACAAATTTTGCCTTCTAAAACTTCCCAGTGCCGTTATCTTTGCTACAACATACAGACTTGTTTTTTTAAGTGAATATTTGCAATGAATTGCCTGCTTCTTAATCTTTACGTTCACTTTCTTCTATCTTTTTTCACAATTGTGGTTTCTTACTTATGAAGATAGTGATTTTCTAGGGACATCAAGGACACCTATGTGGAGCAGGGGTGCCACGGAACAAAAATTAGAGTGCCAACCTCCTCTGTCAGGAAGGGAGAAAAATTAGGGAAAAAATAGGGACAGGAATAGCCCGTAATCTCTCCTGGCTGGTTTGTGATTTACCACTGTTATTCCTTGTGTATGGGTTGTTGATGTGGGGATTGTTGAGTCCTTTTTAGAATATTTAATTAAAAGTTACATTTTAGGGGTCTAATATCTTTTTTTGTTTTTTTTGTGCATAATTAGGACTACATTTTTTGTATAGGTGTTTAACAGAAACTAGATGCCTCAGGGAATTTATCTAGATGTGTAGTAAGCACCTTGAAGCCCCAGGTGCTTCACAGAAGTTCAGAACGTTGAGCTGTAAAAAAAAATCACATTTCTCCAGCAAAAATGGTTTTTTTAGACACAAATTTTGCATTTTCACAAGGGTAACAAGTGAAAATGGACCCCAAAATTTGTTGTGCAATTTTTCCTGAGTACGCAGATGCCCCATATATGGGTGAAAACTACTGTTTGGGTGCACTGCAGGGCTCAGGAAGGAGTGACGTTTTGGAGTGCAGATTTTGATGGAATGGTCTACAGGTGTCATGTCGCTTTTGGAAAGCCCCTGATGTGCCTAAACAGTGGAAAAAAACAACAAGTGACCCCATTTGGAAACTAGACCCCTCAAGGAATTTATCTAGATGTGTGGTGAGCACCTTGAACCCACAGGTGCTTCACAGAATTTTACCACGTTGATCTGTGAAAAAGAAAAAAAAAATTTCCACAAAAATGTTGTTTTAGCCCCAAATCTTTTTTATTTTCACAAAGATAGCAGAAGAAAAAGGACCCCCAAAATTTATTGTGAAATTTCTCCTGAGTACGCCGACACCCCATATGCGGTCGAAAACTATTTTTGATGCACAGGGGAAAGCTCAGAAGGGAAGAAGCACCATACTGGAGTTCAGATTTGGCTGGACTGGTTTGAGGGTGCCATGTCACTGGTATAACCCCTGAGGTGCCAGATCAGCAGAACCCCCCCATACGTGACCCCATTTTACAAACTACACCTCTCAATGAATACATCTAAAGATGCAGTGATCATATTGACACCACAGGTGTGTCACAGCATTTATACCATTAGGCAGTAAAGAAAAAATAATTTAACTTTTTACCACCAAAATTTTGTTTTAGCCCCAGATTTTACATTTTCACACTGGTAAATGGGTAAAAATGTCACCAAAATGTATCTTACAGTTTCGGCAGAATGTAGAAATACGCCATATGTGGCTGTACAGTACTGCTTAGCCACACGGTGAGACTTGGGAGGGACGGAGCGCTATTTGCCTCCTGGAGTGCATATTTTCTTAGAATAGTTTGCAGACTCCATATACAGAGCCTCTAAGTGCTAGAAGTGACTCCATGGGTGTTTTCCAGAAACAAGCAGCAGTGGATGTTGCTGAGTGAAAATTGCACACTGCCGTTGTAGTGACTATTACCTTGCAGTGACCAGTACGTTATGTCCAGCTCATGCTTCTGGAGACATGCACCTGTAAGTTAGGCTGACCCGCATTGCTACAGAAATGCCAAACATGTGGACTCTAAATGTGGTTTAGACACACTGGAGTTCAGAAAGGATGAGGACATTTTTGCATTTGTATTTGGGAACTTTGAATTCCCTGGATTTCTTTTGGAGGGGTGAGGAGCCATGGTGCTTTTCCAGAGACTTTTTGCTATTAGTAACGTTGAAGCCCCTATATTTCTAATAACAATGACGGATCTGAGTGGAAACCCCAGTGTATGTGCTCAGCACAGAGCATAGGATAAATGTGAACTGCTTTTTTTTGTTGCAAAAATTAGTTATTGTATTGCCATATTCTGAGAGCTATAATTCTTTTGAGAGCTATAATTTCTCCATATTTCAGCCGACAGCGTCATTTGAGGGCTTGTTTTTTATGGGGCGAGTTGACATTTGTGTTGGTACCATTTTTAGGCACATGACCCTCTTTGATTGCTTTCTAGATAGAATGAACAAAAACCAGCAATTCAGGAATTGTTTTTTTGTTTTTTTTTTATGCCGTTTTGCGTGTAGTAAGATAGATAAGGCAGCTTTATTCATGTGGTCATTACGATTACAGCGATACCACCTTATATCTTTTTTTTATGTTTTGGCTCTTTTACACAATAAAAACTATTTTATATAAAAAATAATTATTTTTGCATTGCTTTATTCTGAGAGTTGTAACTTTTTTATTTTTCCGCTGATGAAGCTGTATGGAATCTTGTTTTTTTGCGGGATAAGATGACCTTTTCAGTGGTACCATTTTTATTTTACATCTTTATTATTGCGTTTTATTGAACTTTTTGCTCGACAATATGATGAAGCATAGCTTTTTGCCTTGTTTTTTATTTATTTATTTTTATTTTTATAGTGTTCACTGAAGGGATTAACTGGTTGGACAGTTTTATAAGATGGGTCGTTCCAGACGCGCCAAAACCAAATAAGTGTATTTATTTTTTTATTTTTTTTTACATAAATAAATGTATTTATTGGATTAATATTTTTTCTTTTTTTTGTTCGTTGTTTTGTCATTTCTTTTTCTATTTTTATAATTTTTATTAACTTTTTTTTCTACATTGTTCCAGGATGGGGAATCAATTTCAAAGTGACAGATTGCTGATCTAATAGTCTGCAATGCATCTGCACTACAGAGCATTAGATTAGCATCTGACAGGTGCTGAGAGGCCACTTTCCCTGAAGACCCTAAAGGATCCCACGGCCATCTTGTGACGGGTGTCATCATGGAGACCATCAGCACAACATGATCGCATCGCATTGTGCTGATGGAAGCACAGAGGGAGCCCACTCCATTTGCAATGCCCTGCAATGTCACTGTCACTATGGACAGTAGCATCACAGGGGTTAAATGCCCGCGGTTGGTGCTAGCATCAATCGTAGGCATTGCTGCGTGGTGTCAGCTGTCACATAGAGCTGACACCCGCATGTGATCGCGGCGGCGCACAGCGTGAGCCTGTGTGATCACTGTGCCGTATATATACTGCTCTTTGTGGGAATGCAGCTCCCGCAGAGCAGTATATATACGGCGCATGTCGGGAAGGGGTTAATAATCCTCAAACAATTCGGGCATGACAAACACTGAAAAATGCATGAAGGAGATGTCTTAGTCAGCAATTCAACTTTTGTTCCAGTCCATACAAGAGTTGAGAATACAACATCTACACGTTCTATCACCTGATATATTTCCCTTATTGTCTCCAGTAATTGTATTATTACACAGGATTTTTATGATGTTACATCGGCTCATCATCTTCTCATTCAGGTCTCTACAATATCGGATCCCCTCAGTGGACATCGTCTATCTAAAGAGAATTTTCTAGATTTACCCATCAAAAATGGATATGGACAGAGACAAGATGGCAGAGAAGATAATACACCTCACCCTAGAGATCCTCTTCCGGCTTACTGGAGAGGTGAGAGGTTCTGATGACGTCACATTACATCATTCTTATCTATGGGAATAACAGATGGACAGAACTGGAGAGGTGAGGACTCTGGAAATGTCTGGAGGGAGATTTATTAATGTGTCTCTCCATAACCAGGATTACACAGTAGTGAAGAAGACCTCTAGTGAGCGCTGTCAGGACCCTGTGTCTGAGGGATGGGGAAGAACCCTGAGCCCAATCACAGGGCCTCCATCTCACCCCCTGATACATGAGGACATCAATGTCCAGAAGATCCTAGAACTCACCTACAAGATGATTGAGCTGCTGACTGGAGAGGTGACACTGCTGGGAATGCTGGGACATTATACAGTAACGCTATGAAGGGATCGGGGGGATGACGGTATCATTGTATGTGTCAGGTTTCTTTAAGGTGTCAGAATGTCGCTGTCTATTTCTCCATGGAGGAGTGGGAGTATTTAGAAGGACACAAAGATGTGTACAAGGACGTCATGATGGAGGTTCCCCAGCCCCTCACATCACCAGGTAATAGACCGGACTAAATACACACGGCCTATAATTATCTGTATGTAAAGAATGAATTCCGTCCCTGTATGTGTTTCCTCCAGATCTATCCAGTAAGAGGACAACACCAGACAGATGTCCCCGTCCTCTTCTTCCACAGGACTGTAAACAAGAAGATCCCAATGTTCCTCAGGATCATCAGGTAGATGGAGAGAAGGTGTCATGAGATCTCCCCTATGATGTGTAGACGGCTGTGAAGGTCTTGTGTTCAGTCTTGTTTTATCCACCAGTATTATATGTTTTATACTTGTGTAATGAGAACGGTGGAGATGGCAGGATTAGAACCGATCATACATGTGACTTCTCCATCTGTCTGTGACTTTTATAATATTTGTTTCAGGGTGAAGATCTGACCCATATTAATACTACAGAGACATATGTGAGGGGTGATGAGCGGTGTAAAGAGGAGATTCCTACATATGACTACCCAGGTGAGTAGTGACCACTAAATGCAGAGAAGTCACAGATTCTTCTCAGTCACCGGCTGTGGCTGCTTTATCGGTGGTGTAGTCCGGCCGTATCACAATCATGTGATCACAATTTTGCCGCTAGACCACAACATTCTCCACCACCTAAAACTGTTCAAATGACTTAAGTCGTTGAAAGCCCTTTTCTATAGAACTTAAAACCAGGAAGATCCACCTACCCCCTGGGATTAGGAGACGCTGACCGTTACCTGCCCAGATCTGTAAACTACAAAGCCAAATGACAGCGTACGTAGAATGTGCTGACAAGTTAAAAAATCACTTGAAGAAAAATATTATGATGGGCCTGTGAGAGAAAGCGGAGGGTAATGATGCTGGTCCTTCCTAGATCCCTGATATCTTATTGGATGAATCTACCTTCTCTCCCTTCTGTGCTGCTGAATGCGCTCATATGGTCCCTACAAGACCAGGTCCAGTCTTTCTGGCCAAACGTCACTTTTATGATCGACAACATTAAATGTGCAGTGAGGGCCAAGTGTGAATTTCTGTACAATAACACAATAATATTCTGACTTTTCAATTTATTTTAAAACCGACTAAGTTCAAACAGGATGGCGATAAACTATACAAAAAACATTACACCTATGCCATGATATACAGTGGGTATGGAAAGTATTCAGACCTCTTTAAATTTTTCACTCTTTGTTTCATTGCAGCCATTTTGTAAATTCTAAAAAGTTCATTTTTTTCTCATTAAAGTACACTCTGCACCCCATCTTGACTGAAAATAAACAGAAATGTAGAATTTTTTGCAAATTTATTGAAAAAGAAAAACTGAAATATCACATGGTCATAAGTATTCAGACCCTTTGCTCAGACACTCATATTTAAGTCACATGCTGACCATTTCCTTGTGATCCTTCTTAAGATGGTTCTACTCCTTCATTGGAGTCCAGCTGTGTTTAATTAAACTGATAGGACTTGATTTGGAAAGGCACACACCTGTCTATATAAGACCTCACAGCTCACAGTGTATGTCAGACCAAATGAGATTCATGAGCTCAAAGGAACTGCCCAAGGAGCCCAGAGACAGAATTGTGGCAAGGCACAGATCTGGCCAATGTTACAAAAGAATTTCTACATTACTTAAGGTTCCTAAGAGCACAGTGGCCTCTATAATCCTTAAATGGAAGAAGTTTGGGACCACCTGAAGTCTTTCTAGACCTGGCCGTCCAGCCAAACTGAGCAATCGTTGGAGAAGAGCCTTGGTGAGAGAGGTAAAGAAGAACCCCAAGATCACTGTGGCTGAGCTCCAGAGATGCAGTAGGGAGATGCGAGAAAGTTACACAAAGTCAACTATCACTGCAGTCCTCCACCAGTCGGGCCTTTATGGCAAAGTGGCCCGACGGAAGCCTCTCCTGAGTGCAAGACATATGAAAGCCCAAATAGAGTTTGCTCAAAAACACGTGAAGGACTCCCAGACTATGATAAATAAGATTCTCTGGTCTGATGAGATGAAGCTAGAACTTTTTGGTGATAATTCTAAGCTGTATATGTGGAGAAAACCAGGCCCTGCTCATCACCTGCCCAATACAATCCCAACAGTGAATCATGGTGGTGGCAGCATCATGTTATGGGGGTGTTTTTCAGCTGCAGGGACAGGACGACTGGTTGCAATTGAAGGAAACATGAATGCGGCTAAGTACAGAGATATCCTGGATGAAAACCTCTTCTACAGTGCACTAGTCCTCAGACTTGGCTGAAGGTTCACCTTCCAACAAGACAATGACCCTAAGCACACAGCTAAAATAACAAAGGAGTGGCTTCAGAACAACTCTGTGACCATTCTTGACTGGCCCAGCCAGAGCCCTGACCTAAACCCAATTGAGCATCTCTGGAGAGACCTGAAAATGGATGTCCACCAACGTTCATCATCCAACCTGACAGAACTGGAGAGGATCCCCAAATCCAGGTGTGAAAAACTTGTAGCATCATTCCCACGAGGACTCATGGCTGTACTAGCTCTAAAGGGTGCTTCTACTCAATACTGAGCAAAGGGTCTGAATACTTATTATGACCATGTGATATTTCAGTTTTTCTTTTTTAATAAATTTGCAAAAATTTCTACATTTCTGTTTTTTTTTCAGTCAAGATGGGGTGCAGAGTGGACTTCAATGAGAAAAAAAATGAACTTTTTAGAATTTATCAAATGGCTGCAATGAAACAAAGAGTGAAAATTTTAAAAGGGTCTGAATACTTTCCGTACCCACTGTATCTCTAAGCTAAATTTAAGACACCTCAGCTCTGCACTATTATAAAAAGTTCTCTTTGAACGTCTAATATTTCTTCTTGAAACTCATCTAATAGAAAATATTGTCCCTTACGATAGTTTAGATTGCCAAGTGCCACCGAGCCCCATACTCTAATTAGCCCAGAGAGGTTTCACCACTAGTTACTCATTTATTACTGATGAAGGCTGTTGAGTTTGATCATTTCAGTAGATGTGTTATTGTCTATACTCAGTTTTTTACTTCAGTAGTTACTGCCCAAAATACTGATTTAACCCCTTCCTCTTGCCAGTTTTGTGTTCCTATCTGGGCCCATTTTTCAGATCTGATGTTTGTCCCTTCATTTTATGATAACTTTCGAATTCTTCACAAAAGATAATAAGAAACAAATGGAGGTTACAAATTATTTTCCAACTTCTCTTGAATCGGACAATACCCTATATATGGTTGTACACTACTATCTGGGCACATGGCAGGTTAAGACGGGAAGGAGCAACATTTAGCTATTTGAATGTAGATTTTGCTGGAATAGTTTGTAGACACAATGTAGTGGGGACGCTGTTCATGGTCACCTGGCAGCTCAAAACATGTCTACCACGAACAGGCTTGGCGCTATCTTCTCCGTTTTCCAGATCCCTGGGATCTGTCATCAGCCTTTAACACCTTCTCGACCTTGAACGTATCCATACATCCAGGTCGGTAAGTAGTTACTGACCTTGAACGTATGAATACGTCCAGGCGACTTTACGAGCTCAGAAGCTGTGCGCGCATGATCGCCGCCTGGTGTCAGCTTAGGGCACCGCTCCCGGCACTTTAACTCCCTAAATGCTGCGATGGACATCGATCGCAGCATTTAGAAGGCAGGCAGAGGAAGGGAGCCCCCTCTGCACTCTGATCTGCGCCCACGCTACATTGCCATGGTGAATCTATGTCGTCATGACAACACTCCGGTCACCAGAACTAGCAAACTTGTTACACCATGCTCAGAGCAAGTTTGTCTATCAGTGCAGCGCTGACAGTTTGTAAAGCTTAGCAATGCTCCTGCATCAAAAAGTGAAATAAATGTGGTATCGCTGTTCAAAAACTCAAATGACAGTCCTTCACTTCCAAGCCCTGCCGTGCACCCAAACAGTAATTTTTGTCCACATATTGGACATCGGCGTACTCAGAAGAAATTGCACAACCAATTGCATGGTGCAATTTTTCCTGTTACCCTTGTAAAAATGCAAACTTTGGGGCTGAAAGACATTTTTTGTGGGAAAATTGTGATTTTCTATATTTTCACAGCCTAACATTATAAACTTCTGTGAAGAACCTGGGGGTTCAAGATGTTCACCACACATCTAGATAAGTTTCCAGAGGGCTCTAGGTTCCAGAATAGTGTCACTTGTGGGGTGTTTCCATTGTTTAGGCACACCAGGGGTTCTACAAATGTGACATGGCATCACAAATTATTTCAGCAAATTTTACATTCAAAAAGTCAAATGACGCTCCTTCCCTTCTGAGCCCAGCCACGCCCAAACTGTGGGAAATATGGGAAATTTTATTTATTAACTATAATTTAAGGACATAAAAATTAAAACTTTGAAAATTGCAACATTTTCAAAATTTACGCCAAATTTCCATTTTTTTAACAAATAAACGAAAGTCATATTGAAGAAATTTTACCACATAAAGTGACACTTGTCAGAATTGTAAAATTTGGCCCAGTAATGAAGGTGAAAACAGGCTTGGGTTGTAAATTAAAGGCGTTAACACCTATACATGGATCTGGACTGACACGGAGACCCACATGTTACACGCACGCCACTAGGTTCAGATAGCATTTAATAGCATTTAATAAGAAGCCGCACAGCCAGTGCAAGTTAAGTCTTATGAGCAACAGGCGCCAGTGACAAACTGTCCAGTATCCTTAGCAGCACAGCAGTTCACAGTCTTCCCAGTAGTACAGGACAGTACAGTTCTAATGAGAAGGCACATTAATGAACACATCATTCTTAACATCACAGTGAGATGGAGGAGGGGGGGAAGGTTTGCTGAGGTAGATGATCCCTGTGACACCATTTCTTCCAGTCCTTATCTTTCTGCCTGACAATACTCTGCACTGCTAGTTCAGGAACTCAAACTGACCTGTGCTTGGCTTCACTCCTGACTTGAATCCTTTTCACTTGCATGGGCGCTTCTGTGAGATACAGATCACACACACCACCTTTCTCTTTGGCTCCAGCCAGACAGTAAACAACTTCCCCACAATCCCCTTGGGGCTCTGATAAAACACTCCCCTTCTTCTGTGACTGTGTTAACCCCTCTAGTTGCTGGATGCTTCTGGAGCAGAACACTTCCTGTCTCATGTGCTTGTGTTACTTCTAATAGTTGCTGAATGCTTTTAAAGCAACAGCACTACTTCTGCATGTCACACATAGGCTTGAACCACGGTGTTACCTGCTGTTCTGTGGAGTGATATGACAAGAAGAGTGGTCAGAACCAGAAGGGTTGAGAAGATACAAAATCAGAAGACACGAGTAGTTAGTAAACGGGTCAGGATCACAACAGGTAACAAATACACAAGCCGAGAGAGGAGCACAGAGGACTGAACCAGAGAAAAACAAGGCAGTATCTGGCAACTTCTGGCAATATGCTTCGAGCTTTAGTAGGGTGTGGTGTTTTCCAATTGGCTGAAGCAGGAAGAAGATTACTTCAGCTTGACAGCACACACACTCATACTGCAAGACTGGATGGTACTACTGGTTCCAAGCATCCTAATCTTAGTGGCTGTACAGAGCCCGCGCCGCCCAGAGCTTCTGGTTCCAACATCTCCTCCATCACCAGCGCCACCTGCAGAATTAATAAGGCAGCTCCTGGTGACAGAAGCAGACGTTGCAGGAGCAGATCCCAGAGGAGATGGGACACATCTTTTGCAGAAGCCCTAATATAACAAAATGGCAGAAAGCCAGGGAAGTAGAAATCCCCATAACGTGACACCATTTTGAAAATGATAACCCTCAGTGAATTAATCTATAGGAATATTGACTATTTTGACTCCACAGGCATTTTCCAGAAATTAGCACAGAGTGGATGTTGGAGAGTGAAAATTGCACATTTTCCATGTTATTACTCAACACATAGTGCCCAGATTGTGCTACAGGAGAAACACACACTGTAAATTTAAGTGGGATGGATGCTATGTGGTTTAGGTACACTGCAAGGCTCAGAAGTGAGTGGAGATTTAACTTTGAGAGGAGGGTTATTGTTGAATTGGATTATGGAAGCCATGTTGCTTTTCAAGAGCCTTTGAGCCACTAATAATGTGGAAACCTCTGTTTTTCCATTGAAGAGATGTTGGACCTTAGTGGGGAACTTTTTTTTTTTTTGCTGGATGAATAGAAGTTTTTATTGGTATTATTTTCGCCTACATAAAATTGTTTGGTATCTTTTCATTCCATATTTGGGAGGCAGAATGAACAAATAGTTGAACACCACGCTCTACTGGTTCATCCTATGAGGTTTTCTATTAGACTTTGAACTAATTACATTTTTATGGACAGTTTAAGTAGAAATGTTCAAAAATATAAAATTCAAGAATATTTAATTCAAAAATAATAATTGGTTTTATTCTTGGCAGTTGACTGTACCAGGAGATCAGAGGGACAGCTGACATCTTCAGTTTTCAAATCAGATGATTTTGAGATCCCACAGGATACAACTGAAATGAATGCCATTACTTCAGATATACCATCATCTCTTCACAGCAAAGATCTGTCATCTAATCCTTTGAAACCGTTCCTATCTTCTGATTCATTACCGACTGCTAAGGAAAATCAAAGTAACAAAATAAGCATTAAAAAACGAATTGCTCCTAATGCAAAGAAGCCATTTTCACATTCAGAATATGGAAATAGTTTTTCCCTTGAAACATGTTTTCTTAAACATCAAAAAATTCACACAGCAAAGAATAGATTTTTTTGTTCCAAGTATGGAAGATGTTTTAACAAGAAATCAGATCTTGTTAGTCACCAGAGAATTCACACACAGGACAAGCCATTTTCATGTTCAGAATGTCAGAAATGTTTTACAGAGAAATCAACTTTTATCAGACATCAGAGAACTCACTCAGAGGAGAAGCCATTTTCATGTTCAGAATGTGGGAAATGTTTTAAATGGAAAACGAATATTGATAGCCACCAAAGAATCCACAGAAGGGAGAAGCCTTTTTCATGTTCAGAATGTGGGAAATCTTTTACAGAGAAGTCAAATCTTATCAAACATCACAGAACTCACACAGGGGAGAAGCCATTTTCATGTTCAGAATGTGGGAAATGTTTTGCAAAGAAATCAACTCTTAATACACATCAGAGAACTCACACAGGGGAGAAGCCATTTTCATGTTCAGAATGTGTAAAATGTTTTAACCAAAAATCAGGTTTTGTTAAACACCAGAGAACTCACACAGGGGAGAAGCCTTTTTCATGTTCAGATTGTGGGAAAGGTTTTATACAGCAATCACATCTTAATACACATGAGAGAACTCACACAGGGGAGAAGCCTTTTTCATGTTCAGAATGTGGTAAATGCTTTACGAAGAAATCAAATCTTATGAACCATCACAGAACTCACACAGGGGAGAAGCCTTTCTCATGTTCAGAATGTGGAAAATGTTTTAATCAGAAATCAGATTTTGTTAAGCACCAGAGAACCCAAACAGGGGAGAAGCCATTTTTATGTTCAGAATGTGGGAAATGTTTTGCAAAGAAATGGACTCTTAATACACATCAGAGAACTCATACAGGGGAGAAGCCATTTTCATGTTCAGAATGTGGAAAATGTTTTGCAAGGAAATGGACTCTTAATACACATCAGAGAACTCACACAGGGGAGAAGCCTTTCTCATGTTCAGAATGTGGAAAATGTTTCAATCAGAAATCAGATTTTGTTAAGCACCAGAGAACCCACACAGGGGAGAAGCCATTTTTATGTTCAGAATGTGGGAAATGTTTTGCAAAGAAATGGACTCTTAATACACATCAGAGAACTCATACAGGGGAGAAGCCATTTTCGTGTTCAGAATGTGGAAAATGTTTTGCAAATAAATCGACTCTTAATACACATCAGAGAGCTCACACAGGGGAGAAGCCTTTCTCATGTTCAGAATGTGGAAAATGTTTCAATCAGAAATCAGATTTTGTTAAGCACCAGAGAACTCATACAGGGGAGAAGCCATTTTCATGTTCAGAATGTGGAAAATGTTTTGCAAAGAAATCGACTCTTAATACACATCAGAGAACTCACACAGGGGAGAAGCCTTTCACATGTTCAGATTGTGGGAAAGGTTTTATACCGAAATCAGATTTTGTTAAACATCACAGAACTCACACAGGGGAGAAGCCTTTTTCATGTTCAAAATGTGGGAAATGTTTTAACCAGAAAGTGCATCTTGATAGCCACCGGAGAACCCACACAGGGAAGAATGCTGCAACTATACCCAACTGGTCGCTGTAGAGACTAGAAAGGCCCTAGCTGCACAACTGAAAACACCACCTTGGACGCAGTTGAGGAGTTTCTCGTACCTTCTGAAGAACCAGAGGGGAGGAAGCAACACACTGTCAACAAGGGGAAATGAAAGTGTGAAGTAAGATATGAAAACCCTGAGTGAGAAACTAGAACACATTCATATAGGGAAAAGAAGGCAAGCTAATGAGAACCAAAAATAAAATGAACAAGTATAACTTCCCAGAAACCTAATAGTGGTAGAAGGAAATTATACTGGGAGGGACAGCAAACAGATCAGGAGGATAGTTTCTCCTTTGTGGTGAAACGTCCAAAAGTCATCCTCACCCACAATTATTTGAATTTTATAACAATATATATCTACAGGAGACTGGTACAGCAATGGGAAGTAAAATAGCTCTACAGTATGTAAATCTTTTAATGGTCAAGCTTGAAAGTGACTTCTTGTCCTCATGTCCCATCAGGCCTCTTGTCTACTACCGTTACATTGACGATATTTTAATCCTCTGGACAGAATCCGAGCAACAGCTAAACATTCCATGAACACTTTAATCAATTTCATCCCACCATCAACTTATCACTCAACTACTCATTCCTGTACTGAAATTAACTTTTTGAACACCTTTATTAAGGTACAAAACAATGAAATAGAGACGTCCCTGTACCATAAGCCAATTGACCGTCCAACATACCTTAAATGGGTTAGTTTCCATCCAAAACACAAAAAAACTCTATGGTCTATAGTCAAGCCATCAGATACAATCAGATATGTTCCAACCCTATGGACAGAGACAAACACCTTGGTGGCCTCAGACCTTTTTAAACCAGAGCTACCATCCAAGAACAATTGAAACCAGATTGCAAGAGCCACCAGAATATCAAGGAATCATCTCGTACATTTCAGAACTGAACAAGAAAGCAACCTGGTGCCTCTAGTAGTCACCTACAATCCAAATCTCGAGGTGCTAAGGGGAGCTGCATGGAAATTACAACCATTATTACAAAAAGATGCCCGCTTACAATCTATATTTCCAGATCCCTCACTTCTGGTGTTTTAGGCAGCCCCCAAATCTAAAATGCATCATTGTGAGAACCTCCCTGTCCTCTCCAACAGCTACAGGAACCTATCCCTGCAACCAGAAAAAATGTAAAACCTGTTCATTTATAATGACCATGGACAAGATAAAGATTCCCAACTCACATCAGGACCACAAGACCCCAGGTACAGGTACTGCTGCATCACATCTAATGTAGCATGCTTAATTATATGTACCAAATGTCCAGCTTGGGGGTGTGTATATGGGGAGACAGGGCTAAAACTTAGAACAAGGATGAATTCTCATCGCCACACAATAAAAGAAAAAGGAATAGATCTACCTTTGGCCGAACATTTTTTATTCCTGATCACCTGATCACAGCATCATGGACATAAAATTACTTATATTAAAAGGTAACTTCAAATCTCAGAGAGACAGAAAAATTTGGAGATACAAACTTATGATAATCTTTGACACACTCACAGAGCAGGAATTAATGTGTTGCATGGATTTATGTCTTTCCACATCAACTAAGGAATGTGCTCCTCAGACCATTTGGGGGGTATCACAATCATGGACCAGACCTCAATCACAGGACAATAAAACTTTCACACTCCTTATCTATGAATTGTTCCAATATTCACGGCCACAACTGCTTTTCCCTCTCCCATACTAATAGTTCTGCTTCACATCACTTGTCTTATCTATGGCATTATTCCTGTGCCCTGTTGTGTATAAATATGTGACTCTTCAGATTTTGTGTTATACTATGTCTGATGAAGAGACCTGAGTAGTCTTGAAGGTTTGCAATTTGCTACGATCTTTTCAGTTAGCCATTAAAAGGTATCAACCACTGAAGACTCTCAAATTTTAATATTTTTCTCCAAACAGCAATATTAAGATCTTTCCACAAGTGTTCAATGGGATTTAGATCTGGACTCATTGCTGGTCACTTCAGAACTCTCCAGCACTTTGTTTCCATCAATTTCTGGGTGCTTTTTGAAGTATGTTTGGGGTCATTGTAATGCTAGAAGACCCATGAACTAGAACACAAACCTAGCTTTCTGACACTAGGCACTACATTGCCACACAAAATTCTTTGGTAATTTTCCGATTTCTTGATGCCTTGCACACAGTGAAGGCACCCAGTGACAAAGGCAGCAAAACAACTCTGAAACATCTTGGAGCCTCTGCCATATTTGACTGTAGGTACTGTGTTCTTTTTTTTGTAGGCTTTATTCTATTTTTGGTAAACAGTAGAATGATGTACTTTACCAAAAATCTCTATCTTGGTCTCATCTGTACACAAAACGCTTCCCCAGAAGGATTTTGGCTTACTCATGTACATTTTGGCAACTGCAGTCTAGCTTTTTTATGCATCTGTGTCAGCAGTGGGGTCCTCCTGGGTCTCCTGCCATAGCATTTCATTTAATTCAAATGTTGATGGATAGTTCATGCTGGCACTGATGCGCCCTGAGCATGCAATACAGCTTTGGAACTTTACTGGGGCTGCTTATCCCCCATCTGGACTATCCTGCATTGCAACATTTCATATATTTTTCTCTGCTGTCCACATCTAGTGAGATTAGCTTCAGTGCCATGGGTTGTAAATTTATTGATAATGTTGCGCACCATGGACAAAGAAAATCTAGATATCTGGAGATAGATTTGTAACCTTGAAATTGTTGATATTTTTCAACAATTTTGGTTCTCCAGTCCTCAGACAGTTCTCTCCTCTTTCTGTTCTCCATGCACACAATGCAAAGATTGAATCAACTTGTCCTTTTTTTATGTGGTTTCAAGTGTGATTTTCATGTTGCCCACACTTGTTACTTGCCACAATTGAGTTTGAACTGGCTTCACATGCTTGAAACAAAGTTGTTTATCATCAATTTTGGCAAGGTGCCAACAATTTTGTTTGGCCCATTTTTTTCTCTTTTTTTGTGTTGTTCCAATACACATAAAGGAAATAAACGTGTATAACAAAAAGTGTTATTGCAATAATTTTATAGGAGAATTACTTGATTCTCTGGAACAATTTCAAAGGATCCAACACTTTGACCATGACTTGTTTTTTGTTGCCTTTTTAATTTGTTGCAGAATTTCATCCTCTACATCTTCAGCTATATTAGGAGGCTTGTAGCAAACTCCAATTAGCAGCTTTCCATTATTGCCATTTCCATGTACATTTACCCATACTGACCCTACATTGTCGAAAGCTCCCCCCAATGTCGTCGTTGAGCACAGGTCTTAAGTTGGATTTACCTTTTTTTCTTTCCTAACCATTTGAATGTAGTGTAACCCTCTGTCACCCAGTCCTGGCTTTCTAGCCAGGTTTCCCTAATGCCCACCACATCGTAATCTTTGGCTGGCATAGGAGCCTCTAATTCATTCATTTTTTTTGCAAGACTTCTTGCATTTGCCAGCAGACATTTAATACTCTTAGCACATTTATTACTCCTACTCGCCTCCTTACTTTCCTTGAATGTCCCAGAATCCTCATTGACTCCTAATGTCTCTCTCTCTGTCTACTCTATACCCTTATTTGTACAAGTACCCTCCCTCCCCCCAGATCCTAGTTTAACCCCTTTAAAGCCCAATACGTATTAATACGCGTTTGTGCCCTGGACTTTAAGAGCCTGACCTGTATTCATACGTCATTGTGATTGCTTGCGCACACAGGCTGTGCGGGTGCGATCGCCGCCGGGTGTCATCTGATTGTCACAGCTGACACCCGGTGCTATGTGCAGGAAGCGGTCCCGCACCGCTCCTGGCACATTAACCCTTGCAATGCTGCGATCGAAGTCGATCGCAGCATTGCGGTGGCAAGGGGAGGTGATCGCAATACTCACCTCTTCCGGCCTCCAGCGCTGTCTGCCGCGGCTACCCGATGTTTCCATGATGACCCGATGTCGTCATGACAACATCATGGTCACCAGACAGCAGGAAGATGTTTTGGTCATGCGCAGTGCTTGACTAAAATATCTTCTCCCTGTACAGCACTGACAGCCTGTATAGCACAGGAATGGTGCTTCATTCCTGTACTATACAGGCGATCAGAATAAAAAAAGTGAAAGTCCCATAGTGGGACAAAGTATAAAAATAAAAAAGTGTCAGAAAGTGGAAAAAAAAAAAAAAAATTGTACAAATAGAAAAAAGAATCCACCAAAAATAAAAATATAATGTACCCATCAATAAATATTATTATGAAAAAACAAAACAATAAAAGTACACATATTTGGTATCGCCGCGTCTGGAACGACCTGACCTATAAAACTGTCCCACTAGTTAACCCCTTTAGTGAACATGGTAAAAAAAAACGAAGCAAAAGACAATGCTTTATCATCATACCGCCAAACAAAAAATGGAATAACACGCAATCAAAAAGACGAATATAAATAAAAATGATACCGCTGAAAACGTCATCTTGTCCCGCAAAAAACAAGCCACCATACAGCTCCATCAGCCGAAAAATAAAAAGTTATAGCTCTCAGAATAAAGCGATGCAAAAAAATAATTTTTTCTATAAAATAGCTTTTATTGTGTAAAAGCGCCAAAACATAGAAAAAGGATATAAATGTGGTACCGCTGTAAACATACTAACCTGAAGAATAACGCTGCCTTATCAGTTTTACCACACGCAGAACAGCATAAAAAAAAGGAAAATAAAAACAATTCCTGAATTGTTGATTTTTGTTTGTTCTGACTCCCAAAAATCGGAATAGAAAGCGATCAAAAAATGTCACGTGCCTGAAAATGGCACCAATAAAAATGTCAACTCAACCCGCAAAAAACAAGCCATCACATGACTCCGTCGGCCAAAATATGGAAAAATTATAGCTCTCAAAATATGGTGATGCAAAAACTAGATTTTACAAAAAAATGCGTCTTTTAGTGTGTGACAGCTGTCAATCATAAAAACCTGATATGATTCTGGTATCGCTGTAATCGCACCGACCCAAAGAATAAAGTCATCACTTATAAAGCACGAGGAACGGCGTAAAAAATAAACTCTCGGGTTAGGTTTAAGGTTGTGCTAGGGTTAGGGTTGGGGTTACTGTTGGGTTAGGGTTAGAGTTAGGGTTGGGCTAGGGTTAGGGTTGGGCTAGGGGTTAGTGTTGGGCTAGGGGTTAGGGTTGGGGTTGGGCTAGGGTTAGGGTTGGGCTAGGGTTAAGTTAGGATTGGGCTAGGCTTAGGTTAGGGTTGGTTTAGGGTTAGGGTTGGGCTAAGGTTGGGCTAGGGTTAGGGTTTGGATTTTTTTCAAAAGTAAAAAAAAAGATGACGATATGGTGACTAGTGTTGAGCGGAAGTGCTCGCTACTTGTGTTTGCATCGGGTGCTCGGGTATGCACTGAGTATCGCGGGTGCTTGAGTGACATGCTCGAGTCTCCGTCCCATATGCTTCGTGGCCAAAAAAACCTTGCGGGATTGCCTGCCATGCACGAGCGATCCCCGGGTGTCTAATAACCGTGAAACATGCGGGCGGGAACTCGAGCATTTCACTCGAGCACACGCGATACATGGTGCATACCTGAGTACCCGATGCAAACTCAGGTAGCGAGCACTTGCGCTCAAGACTAATGACAACTTATTCAATATGATGACCTAATGTTATCAAATTCTGTGTCGTACCTCTGGGTTCAAAATGTTCACTATACCCCTTGATAAAATCCTTGAGGGGTGTAGTTTCCAAAATCGGGTCACTTGTGGTGTGTTTCCACTATTTAGGCACATCAGGGGCTCTCGAAACGAGACATGGTGTCCGCTCTCGATTCCAGACAATTTTGCGTTCAAAAAGTCACACAGTGCTCCATCCCTTCTGAACTCTGCCGTGAGCCCAAACACTATTTTCCCCACATATGGGGTATTGGCATACTCAGGATAAATTGCACAAAAGTTTTAGGTGTCCATATTCTCCTCTTACCCTTGTGAAAATAAAAAAATTGGGGCTAAAACATAATTTTTGTGGAAAAAGTTTGATTTTTTTATTTCCACGGCTCCATGTTATAAACTTCTGTGAAGCACTTGGAGGTTCAGGGTGCTCACCACACATCTAAATAAGTTCCCTGAGGGGTCTAGTTTCCAAAATGGTGTCACTTGTGGGGGGTTTCCACTGTTTAGGCACATCAGGGGCTCTCCAAACGCAACATGGCGTCCACTAATTATTCAAGCAAACTTTACAATCAAAAAGTCAAATGGCGTTCCTTCCCTTCCGAACCCTGCCGTGTGCCCAAGCAGTGGTTTTCTCCCACATATGGGGTATCTTCTTACTCTGCAGAAATTGCACAACAAACTGCATGGTGCAATTTCTCCTGTTACCCTTATGAAAATGCAAAATTGGGGGCTGAAAAACATTTTTGTGGGAAAAATGTGAAAATTTTATTTTTACGGCTAAATGTTATAAACTTCTGTGAAGCACCTGGGGGTTCAAGGTGCTCACCACACATCTAGATAAGTTCCCTAAGGGGTCTAGTTTCCAAAATGGTGTCACTTGTGGGGGGTTTCCACTGTTTAGGCACATCGGGCTCTCCAAACGCAACATGGCATCCACTAATTATTCAAGCAAATTTTACATTCAAAAAGTCAAATGACGCTCCTTCCCTTCCGAGCCCTGCTGTGTGCCCAAACAGTGTTTTTTCCCCACATATGGGGTATCTGTGTGCTCAGGGGAAATTGCACAACAAATTTTGGGGTCCATTTTTCCTGTTACCCCTGCAAAAATAAAAAAAAATGGGTCTAAAGTAACATTTTTGTGAAAAAAGTAAAATGTTAATTCCACATTCCAAAAAATCCTGTGAAACACCTGAAGGGTTAATAAAGTTCTTGAATGTGGTTTTGAGCACCTTGAGCGATGCAGTTTTTAGAATGGTGTCACTTTTGGGTATTTTCTGTCATAAAGGCCCCTCAAAGTCACTTCAAATGTGAGGTGGTCCCTAAAAAAATGGTTTTGCAAATTTTGTTGGAAAAATGAGAAATTGCTGGTCAACTTTTAACCCTTATAGCTCCCTAATAAGAAAAAATTTGGTTCCAAATTTGTGCTGATGTAAAGTAGACATGTGGGAAATGTTATTTATTAACTTTTTTGTGTGACATACAGCACAGACCAAAAGTTTGGACACACCTTCTCATTTAATGATTTTTCTGTATTTTCTTGACTTTGAAAATTGTTCTTTCACACTGAAGGCATCAAAACTATGAATTAACACATGTGGAATTATATACTTAACAAAAAAGTGTGAAACAACTGAAAATATGTCTTATACTCTTGGTTCTTCAAAGTAGCCACCTTTTGCTTTGATGACTGCTTTGCACACTCTTGGCATTCTCTTGATGATCTTCAAGAGGTAGTCACCGGAAATGGTTTTCACTTCACAGGTGTGCCCTGTCAGGTTTAATAAGTGGGATTTCTTGCCTTATAAATGGGGTTGGGACCATCAGTTGTGTTGTGCAGAAGAACTGGTGGATACACAGCTGATAGTCCTACTGAATAGACTGTTAGCTTTTTTCTTGCCATAATACAAATTCTAAGTAAAGAAAAACAAGTGACCATCATTACTTTAAGAATTGAAGGTCAGTCAGTCCGAAAAATTGGGCAAACTTTGAAAGTGTCCCCAAGTGCAGTTGCAAAAACCATCAAGCGTTACAAAGAAACTGGCTCACATGAGGACCGCCCCAGGAAAGGAAAACCAAGAGTCACCTCTGCTTCTGAGGATAAGTTTATCCGAGTCACCCGCCTCAGAAATCGCAGGTTAACAACAGCTCAGATTAGAGACCAGGTCAATGCCACACAGAGTTCTAGCAGCAGACACATCTCTACAACAACTGTTAAGAGGAGACTTTGTGCAGCAGGCCTTCATGGTAAAATAGATTCTAGGAAACCACTGCTAATGACAGGCAACAAGCAGAAGAGACTTGTTTGGGCTAAAGAACACAAGGAATGGACATTAGACCAGTGGAAATCTGTGCTTTGGTCTGATGAGTCCAAATTTGAGATCTTTGGTTCCAACCACCGTGTCTTTGTGTGACGCAGAAAAGGTGAACGGATGGACTCTACATGCCTGGTTCCCACCGTGAAGCATGGAGGAGGAGGTGTGATGGTGTGGGGGTTCTTTGCTGGTGACACTGTTGGGGATTTATTTAAAATTGAAGGCATACTGAACCAGCATGGCTACCACAGCATCTTGCAGCGACATGCTATTCCATCCAGTTTGCGTTTAGTTGGACCATCATTTATTTTTCAACAGGACAATGACCCCAAACACACCTCCAGGCTGTGTAAGGGCGATTTGACCAAGAAGGAGAGTGATGGGGTGCTACGCCAGATGACCTGGCCTCCACAGTCACTAGACCTGAACCCAATCGAGATGGTTTGGGGTGAGCTGGACCGCAGAGTGAAGGCAAAAGGGCCAACAAGTGCTAAGCATCTCTGGGAACTCCTTCAAGATTGTTGGAAGACCATTTCCGGTGACTACCTCTTGAAGCTCATCAAGAGAATGCCAAGAGTGTGCAAAGCAGTCATCAAAGCAAAAGGTGGCTACTTTGCAGAACCTAGAATATAAGACATATTTTCAGTTGTTTCACACTTTTTTGTTAAGTATATAATTCCACATGTGTTAATTCATAGTTTTGATGCCTTCAGTGTGAATGTACAATTTTCAAAGTCATGAAAATACAGAAAAATCTTTAAATGAGAAGGTGTGTCCAAACTTTTGTTATGTACTGTATCTCTCTGATTTAAGGGCATAAAAATTTAAATTTAAAAATTTCTAAATTTTCGCCAAATTTCAGCTTTTTTCACAAATAAATGTGTAACATACCTGGTGGCGTCCTTGCATAGTGGTCCATCTCCCACTGTGCAAGAGCGCGCACTTGATCTCCAGTCCAGAATGTCTCTCTGGCTTCCCTCCATGCTGTCTGTTTGTGTCTGTTTCTGCTGCTTAAGGGCGGCGCCCGATCACTTCCTGCTTTTTGTACCTGCTGTGGGTCACACCCCTTGTGCGTCCTCAGCCTATTGCTGTCTGTCACCTGGTATATAACCCAGCTGCTCCAATCAATCCCTGCCTGAGTATTGTGTTTCATTCAGTGTGTTCTTGCACTCTGAAGGTGCCAGGTCCCGTTCTGTGTTCTCTTGTCTGCCTATCCTGAAGGCTGTATTTCCAGGCCTGTCTGAACACGCTCCTAGCCTGTTCCTCCCGCCTTCTAGGGGCCGATTACCTAGACCCGCTCCTGTATCTTGTCTGTCCTGTCTGAACACGCTCCTAGCCTGTTCCTCCCGCCTTCTAGGGGCCGATTACCTAGACCCGCTCCTGTATCTTGTCTGTCCTGTCTGAACACGCTCCTTGCCTGTTCGTCCCGCTTCTCTGGGGGCCGTATTCCCAGACCCGCTCCTGTATTCCACTGCAGTGTCGGTCTCCTCCGTACACTCAGTTCCAGTCTGAACTCTCTCCTATCCTTTACCTGTTTTGCCTCTATGTCCGTTCCCTTCCTTTTTCTGCAGAGTCTGAACTCGTACCTAACTCCTGCTTGTTGTCTCTGTACTCCCGTTTGTGAGTTTGTGGTCCACTCGCTACTTCACTGCAAGTACCCTGTGGGTATCTGGCTCTGCCTTTCCCTTCCTGTCTGTTCCGTGTGAACAGAGCCCTGTCCCCCCTGCTCTGCCTTGCTCACCGCTCCGGCGGTTCTAGCCTGCTCTGACTCCTTTGCTCACCGCTCCGGCGGTTCTAGCCGCTCTGACTCCTTTGCTCACTGCTCCGGCAGTCTCGCTCCGCTCTGACTCCCTTGCTCACTGCTCCGGCAGTCTCGCTCCGCTCTGACTCCCTTGCTCACTGCTCCGGCAGTCTCGCTCCGCTCTGACTCCCTTGCTCACTGCTCTGGCAGTCTCGCTCCATTCTGACTCCTTTGCTCACTGCTCCGGCAGTCTCGCTCCGCTCTGACTCCTTTGCTCACTGCTCCGGCAGTCTCGCTCCGCTCTGACTCCTTTGCTCACTGCTCCGGCAGTCTCGCTCTGCTCTGACTCCTTTGCTCACTGCTCCGGCAGTCTCGCTCCGTTCTGACTCCTTTGCTCACTGCTCCGGCAGTCTCGCTCCGCTCTGACTCCTTTGCTCACTGCTCCGGCAGTCTCGCTCCGCTCTGACTCCTTTGCTCACTGCTCCGGCAGTCTCGCTCCGCTCTGACTCCTTTGCTCACTGCTCCGGCAGTCTCGCTCCGCTCTGACTCCTTTGCTCACTGCTCCGGCAGTCTCGCTCCGCTCTGACTCCTTTGCTCACTGCCCCGGCAGTCTCGCTCTGCTCTGACCTCTTGCTCACTGCTCCAGGCGGCCTTGTCCTGCTCTACTCTTGCTCACCGCTCCAGGCGGCCTCGTCCTGCCCTGCTCTCGCTCACCTCTCTGGGCGGCCTCACTCTGCTGTGTTTGTCCGCCACATCTGTGGTTCTGTTCCTGAGTCCCAGTGTGTACTGGGTCCTATCCCGCCTGTGTTCTTACCTGCTAGTGCCTCCCTGTCTGCACTCTAGCTGTGCTTGTCTGTACCCCTCTGCCTGCATTGTTCCTGAGTCCCAGTGTGTACTGGGTCCTATCCCGCCTGTGTTCCTACCTGCTAGTGCCTCCCTGTCTGCACTCTAGCTGTGCTTGCCTGTACCCCCCTGCCTGCATACCCGCCTGCCTGCATACCAGTAGTGCCTGCCTATACCCACCAGTCTGTGCGCCAGCCTAACCAGTCTGTTCCTGTATTCCCCTGTGTGGGTCAACAGCCGTGTCCGGGGTCTGTACTGGAGTAGCACCTGGTCCCTCTGCTCGGTTCCTCCTTGGTGCACTGGCGTCGTATGCCGTCGTGCGACCCTGGTCGGATCGGGTGAATACCTAGTTACGCCCCTCCAGGCATTCACTCTCCGGCACGGTCCAGTGGAATCACTCGCACACACCGCTCAGCCCGGGCGTGTGCATTACAGCATGCTCAGGCCATGGTTCCCGTTGAGCCCCACGGCCTTCGCTCTCTGAGACTTTTTCCAGTGAATACATGCATTAAAAATAAATAATTTTTTTTTCCCCTTAGCTGAGTTCCAGGCGAATTACGCACCTGTCCAGATGGATCTATCAGCTCTCGTTCCTGCGGATCCGCCACGTTACTATGGGGATCCAAGACAGAGTCGCGCATTTGTGGAGCAATGCATGCTACACTTCAAGTTCTACCCTCTATGTTTTCCCACAGATCGGGCTAAGGTGGGATTCATGATGTCTTACTTAGCGGGTGATGCCTTGAATTGGATCACCCCCCTATGGGACGCACAGGATCCTATCGTCCTGGACATAATGGCCTTCCTGGTGGCCTTTCTAATGGTCTTCGATGATCCTAACCCGGAGGCTCCTGCTGAAGCTTCACTTCCCAATATCCCGGAGCAGCCCCGATGGGTAATGTGTGTGGGTTGCGCAATAGTCCTCCAGCCCAATGAGACTACTGCCCACCCAGAATCCTCACAGGGTGACTACGCTCTCCGGAATACTTCTCCCAACCTCAAGAGGCAGTCCAGACGTGCTAGACGTAGAGGCAAGCCGTCACGCCAGGGTCTGTCCTCCCTGAGACCTCCTGACCCCAACCTTGAAGTCCCTACTGAAGCTTCATCTCCCTGTATCCCGGAGAAGCCCCAACGGGTAATGTGCGTGGGTAGTGCACCAGTTCTCCTGCCCAAAGAGACTGCTGCCCACCCAGAATCCACACCGGAGGACCCCCTGTTGCCTCCTGAATCTCCCGGGATACCACTTGATGACAATTGGAGAGAGACTTCCCTATACTCTGCACCTGATACCTCGCCCGCTTCGTCCAGTGAGTCCGACCTAGTGTTCTCCGAAGCAGAGGTTACCCCCGAGTCTCTACACCCCTCCGATCAGGCGGAGGATCTCCAGTTGTCTCCTGAACCCTTCGGGGTGCTACCTGGTAGCGAATGGACAGAGACTTTCCTATACTCGGTACCTGATACCTCGGCTGCTTCATCCAGTGAGTCCGATCTAGTGTACTCCGAAGCAGAGGTTACCCATGAGTCTCTTCACCCCTCCGACCTGGCGGAGGACCTCCAGTTGTCTCCTGAGCCCTTCGGGGTGCTACCTGGTAGCGAAAGGACAGAGACTCTCCTATACTCTGTACCTGATACCTCGCTCGCTTCGTCCAGTGAGTCCAACCTAGTGTACTCCAAAGCAGAGGTTACTCCCGAGTCTCTACACCCCTCCGACCAGGCAGAGGACCTCCAGTTGTCTCCAGAACCCTTCGGGGTGCCAACTGGTGGTGAATGGACAGAGACTTACCTATATCCTGGATCTGATACCTCGCTCGCTTCGCCTAGTGAGTCTAACCTAGTGTACTCCGAAGCAGAGGTTATTCACGAGTCTCTACACCCCTCTGACCAGGCGGAGGACCTCCAGTTGTCTCCAGAACCCTTCGGGGTGCCACCTGGTGGTGAATGGACAGAGACGTTCCTATACTCGGTACCCGATACCTCGCCTGCCTCATCCAGTGAGTCCGACCTAGTGTACTGTGAAGCAGATGTTTTCTCCAAGCCTCTGCACCCTTCTGACCCGGCGGAGGACCTCCAGTTGTTTCCTGAATCCTCTGGGGTACCACCAGATAACAAGGAGACAGGGCCTTTTCCTCATCCTGTAACTGATAACCCGTCTATTTCTTCCTGTGAGTTTGACAAGATGTACCTCGAAGCAGAGATTACCCCCAAGTCTCTGCTCCCCTCCAACCCGGTGGAGAACTTCCAGTTGTCTCCTGTACCCTCTGGGGTGCCACCTGAAAATATGTGGAGAGAGACTTCCTTGTGTGCTGTTCCTGGTACTCCATCCGTTTTGTCTGTTGCTGAGGATGGCTGGATGGGAGGTAGCATCCTAGCTACCCAGAGGAGACCAGTTTTTCCGGTGGACAGTGGAAGTGATCTCCTTGAAGTGAAGGATTGGCCCTCGAATTCCCTGCGGAACATTCTGGCAGGCCTGAAGAAGAGGGGGCGTAAGGTGGGGGGGTACTGTAACATACCTGGTGGCGTCCTTGCATAGTGGTCCATCTCCCACTGTGCAAGAGCGCGCACTTGATCTCCAGTCCAGAATGTCTCTCTGGCTTCCCTCCATGCTGTCTGTTTGTGTCTGTTTCTGCTGCTTAAGGGTGGCGCCCGATCACTTCCTGCTTTTTGTACCTGCTGTGGGTCACACCCCTTGTGCGTCCTCAGCCTATTGCTGTCTGTCACCTGGTATATAACCCAGCTGCTCCAATCAATCCCTGCCTGAGCATTGTGTTTCATTCAGTGTGTTCTTGCACTCTGAAGGTGCCAGGTCCCGTTCTGTGTTCTCTTGTCTGCCTCTCCTGGAGGCTGTATTTCCAGGCCTGTCTGAACACGCTCCTAGCCTGTTCCTCCCGCCTTCTAGGGGCCGATTACCTAGACCCGCTCCTGTATCTTGTCTGTTCTGTCTGAACACGCTCCTTGCCTGTTCGTCCCGCTTCTCTGGGGGCCGTATTCCCAGACCCGCTCCTGTATTCCGCTGCAGTGTCGGTCTCCTCCGTACACTCAGTTCCAGTCTGAACTCTCTCCTATCCTTTACCTGTTTTGCCTCTATGTCCGTTCCCTTCCTTTTTCTGCAGAGTCTGAACTCGTACCTAACTCCTGCTTGTTGTCTCTGTACTCCCATTTGTGAGTTTGTGGTCCACTCGCTACTTCACTGCAAGTACCCTGTGGGTATCTGGCTCTGCCTTTCCCTTCCTGTCTGTTCCGTGTGAACAGAGCCCTGTCCCCCCTGCTCTGCCTTGCTCACCGCTCCGGCGGTTCTAGCCTGCTCTGACTCCTTTGCTCACCGCTCTGGCGGTTCTAGCCGCTCTGACTCCTTTGCTCACTGCTCCGGCAGTCTCTATCCGCTCTGACTCCCTTGCTCACTGCTCCGGCAGTCTCGCTCTGCTCTGACTCCCTTGCTCACTGCTCCGGCAGTCTCGCTCCGCTCGGACTCCCTTGCTCACTGCTCCGGCAGTCTCGCTCCGCTCTGACTCCTTTGCTCACTGCTCCGGCAGTCTCGCTCCGCTCTGACTCCTTTGCTCACTGCTCCGGCAGTCTCGCTCCGCTCTGACTCCTTTGCTCACTGCTCCGGCAGTCTCGCTCCGCTCTGACTCCTTTGCTCACTGCTCCGGCAGTCTCGCTCCGCTCTGACTCCTTTGCTCACTGCTCCGGCAGTCTCGCTCCGCTCTGACTCCTTTGCTCACTGCTCCGGCAGTGTCGCTCCGCTCTGACTCCGTTGCTCACTGCTCCGGCAGTCTCGCTCCGCTCTGACTCCTTTGCTCACTGCTCCGGCAGTGTCGCTCTGCTCTGACTCCGTTGCTCACTGCTCCGGCAGTCTCGCTCCGCTCTGACTCCTTTGCTCACTGCTCCGGCAGTCTCGCTCCGCTCTGACTCCTTTGCTCACTGCTCCGGCAGTCTCGCTCCGCTCTGACTCCTTTGCTCACTGCCCCGGCAGTCTCGCTCTGCTCTGACCTCTTGCTCACTGCTCCAGGCGGCCTTGTCCTGCTCTACTCTTGCTCACCGCTCCAGGCGGCCTCGTCCTGCCCTGCTCTCGCTCACCTCTCTGGGCGGCCTCACTTTGCTGTGTTTGTCCGCCACATCTGTGGTTCTGTTCCTGAGTCCCAGTGTGTACTGGGTCCTATCCCGCCTGTGTTCCTACCTGCTAGTGCCTCCCTGTCTGCACTCTAGCTGTGCTTGTCTGTACCCATCTGCCTGCATTGTTCCTGAGTCCCAGTGTGTACTGGGTCCTATCCCGCCTGTGTTCCTACCTGCTAGTGCCTCCCTGTCTGCACTCTAGCTGTGCTTGCCTGTACCCCCCTGCCTGCATACCCGCCTGCCTGCATACCAGTCGTGCCTGCCTATACCCACCAGTCTGTGCGCCAGCCTAACCAGTCTGTTCCTGTATTCCCCTGTGTGGGTCAACAGCCGTGTCCGGGGTCTGTCCTGGAGTAGCACCTGGTCCCTCTGCTCGGTTCCTCCTTGGTGCACTGGCGTCGTATGCCGTCGTGCGACCCTGGTCGGATCGGGTGAATACCTAGTTACGCCCCTCCAGGCATTCACTCTCCGGCACGGTCCAGTGGAATCACTCGCACACGCCGCTCAGCCCGGGCGTGTGCATTACAAAATGCAAGTGATATAGAAGAAATTTTACCGCAATCATGAAGTACAATATGTCACGAAAAAACTGTTTCAGAATCAGGGGAATCCTTTGAAGTGTTCCAGAGTAATTACCTCATAAAGTGACAGTGGTCAGAATTGTAAAAATTGGCCTGGTCATTAACGTGCAAACCACCTTGGGTTGTAATGGGGTTAAAAGCTCCTTCATCCATCTGACCATTTTTTCCCCGCAGCACAGTTGCACCCTCCCTGTTGAGTTGCAGCCTGTCCCTATCGTAGAGCCTGTAGCCAACCGAGAACGTGGCCCAGTTCTCAATGAACCCAAACCCTTTCTTCCTGCCACTTATTTATCTCCTTAAGCTCCCGCTAACTTTCTAGTGACATTATTGGAATCTGCAGTATTTCTGAAGACACTACCTTGGAGGTCCTGTACTTCATCATCTCTCCTAATTCCTTGTAATCATTTTTAAAGGCCTTCCACCTACCTCTAACTTTGTCATTGGTACCAATGTGTACCATGACTTCTGGGTTTTCCCCAGGTCCACCCAATAATCTGTCTATCTGATTGCATGAAGATCCCCCAAATTAATTTAGCAGTTATCTTAAAGACCATAATCTTCCCACTTAACGAGATAGTGCAGACGGCACTTGACCAACCTGGAACCAAGAACTCTGCCTACCTCATACTCCCGATACCATTCCAAATCAACCTCAATTATGTCTTGAGGTCCCATCACATTTTTTTAAAAGAGAAGAATGAAAAGAATTATGATTTTCCAGGCAATAGGAAATTGCAACTTAACTGTCAGGGGATTTAAAATTGTTATAATTTGATAAGGACCTACAAATTTATGTGCAAATTTTCTAGATGTGATCTTTAAGTGCAGATATTTTGAGGACAATCATGCAAAATCCCCTACTTTAAAGATAGAAGCCTTCCTACGTCTGTGGTTAGTACAACTTTTAGCCTGGTCACTAGCTACCAAAACATCCTTTTTGATCTCCTTCCAGACCTTAAAGAAGTTGTCCACTTTTTTTATGAGTGATGCCCTAGCCATACTGCACATCTGCCTCCCATTGGATTGAATAGGAGGCGGATGTGCAGTGCCCCGCCGCTGCCACTACAGATGGACAGCCAAGCATGTAAGTAATTCCGCCAGGTGCGGGACCCTGGCCAATCATATAGGGGCAGAAATTCCACCCAGTCTTCCTGATTAGAGGAGACAAAACATTCCTAATACTGCTCTATTTCCTGGTTCATCCTTTCTGTTTGACCATTAGTCTCGAGACCGAGAGAAAAAACAGCTTGATACCCAATCTGGAGCAAAAACTAGCCAGAAATTGAACCCCTCAAACGAAAATTATGTTTTTGGGAACAAAAAGAATCTTGACTGGAATTTCGTGTTGACATTCTTAGAGCCGAGGAGATAAGTAACAGCAAAATCAAACCGGGCAAAAAATACAGGGCCCACCAAGTCTGTCTGGTGTTTAAGCACTTAGTAGCGTCAATATACAACAGGTTCTTATGATCAGTCAAGACAGTCACCTTATATGGACCGCATGTAAGGTGACTCAAATGGACCTCAAATTGACATTTCTCCAGTTTAGCAAATAAATGGTTGTCATGTGGAACCTGGAGAAACTGTCTGACATGCTCACAATGCTCCTCCAGAATATGTGAATAAATCAATGTCATCTGGGTAAATCACCACAAATCTACCCACGTGACCAAAAAAAATTCTGAAATTTTAAGACTGAAGGTGCATTGGTTAACCCAAATATCATCACCAAATTTTCAAAATGGCACAAGCGTAATGAATGCAGTCTTCCATTTGTCACCCTGACGTACGCATATAAGGTTATATGCCCCTCTCAAGTTTGGAAAACCATTTAGCTCCAGATAATTGCTTAAACAGGTCCGGTATAAGGGGCAAAGGATAGGGATTGTGAGTCGTGATTTTATTAATCTCTCTAAAATCCAAGTACGGATGCAACTCTCCATCCTTTTTTTAACAAGAAAAACCCCCACGGTGAGGTGGAAAGCTGTATATGAACCTTAGGGCAGCGACACACTGCCATATAACTCGTGCGAGGATCGCATCGCACTGAATGGACTGGCTGGCACCTCTCCTGACCTGAACTTGACCGCATGATGGATTTCTATGCAGCTGTCAGGTCAGGAGAGGTGTCGGCTAGTACGAGGTTTATGATGTGATCCTCGCAGGAGAAATACGGCCGTCTGTCTCTGCCCTTAGCCGGACTCTTCTGAATATAGTCTATCAAGGCCACCCACCCTGGAAGGGGTTAAACATGTGAGATTTCGGCCTTTTAGCTCCTGGTATGTGTAGCATCGGCGTCTCTGCCCCTTGCTAGGCAGAGACGCCGTCCCTCTCACCTCCCCGCTCCTGGCGCGGCGTCCTCCAGCGCTTCTCTCACCGCTGCTGCCGGCGCGTGCTCCTTCCCCGGCAGTGTGCTTATGGCGCGCGCGCGCTCCCCCTCTCTTAAAGGGACCGCGCGCGCCGTCCTAAGGAGTCCCCGACCAATTGCCGGAGGACCTCTAATATACAGTCATGGCCAAAAGTATTGAGAATGACACCACAATTATATTTTCACATGATCTGCTGGCCTCTGGTTTTTATTAGTGTTTTTCTGATGTTTATATCACATACAGAAATATAATTGCAATCATATTATGAGTACCAATAGGTTATATTGACAGTTAGAATGAGTTAATGCAGCAAGTCAATATTTGCAGTGTTGCCTCTTCTTCTTCAAGACCTCTGTAATTCTCCCTGGCATGCTCTCAATCAACTTTTGGACCAAATCCTGACTGATAGCAGTCCATTCTTGCATAATCAATGCTTGCATTTTGCCAGAATTTGTTGGTTTTTGTTTGTCCACCCGTCTCTTGATGATTGACCACAAGTTCTCAATCGGATTAAGATCTGGGGAGTTTCCAGGCCATGGACCCAAAATCTCTATGTTTTGTTCCATGAGCCATTTAGTTATCACCTTTGCTTTATGGCAAGGTGCTCCATCATGCTGGAAAAGGCATTGTTGGGAGCCAAACTGCTCTTGGACGGTTGGGAGAAGTTGCTCTTGGAGGACATTCTGGTACCATTCTTTATTCATGGCTGTGTTTTTAGGCAAGACTGTGAGTGAGCCAATTCCCTTGGCTGAGAAGCAACCCCACACATGAATGGTTTCAGGATGCTTTACAGTTGGCATGAGACAAGACTGGTGGTAGCGCTCACCTCTTTTTCTCCGAATAAGCTGTTTTCCAGATGTCCCAAACAATCGAAAAGGGGATTCATCAGAGAAAATGACTTTGCCCCAGTCCTCAGCAGTCCACTCCCTGTACCTTTTGCAGAATATCAGTCGGTCCCTGATGTTTTTTCTGGAGAGAAGTGGCTTCTTTGCTGCCCTCCTTGAAACCAGCCCTTGCTCAAAGAGTCTCCGCCTCACAGTGCGTGCAGAAGCACTCACACCAGCCTGCTGCCATTCCTGAGCAAGCTCGGCACTGCTGGTAGTCCGATCCCGCAGCTGAAACAGTTTTAAGATACGGTCCTGGCGCTTGCTGGTCTTTCTTGGGCGCCCTGGAGCCTTTTTGACAACAATGGAAGCTCTCTACTTGAAGTCCTTGATGATGCGATAGATTGTTGACTGAGGTGCAATCTTTGTAGCTGCGATACTGTTAGGCCATTTTTGTGCAGTGCAATGATGGCTGCACGTGTTTCTTTAGAGATAACCATGGTTATCTGAAGAGAAACGATGATACCAAGAACCAGCCTCCTTTTAAAGTGTCCAGTGATGTCATTCTTACTTAATCATGACTGATTGATCGCCAGCCCTGTCCTCATCAACACCCACACCTGTGTTAATGGATCAATCACTAAAACGATGTTAGCTGCTCCTTTTAAGGCAGGACTGCAATGATGTTGAAATGTGTTTTGGGGGTTAAAGTTCATTTTCTGGGCAAATATTGACTTTGCAAGTACAGTAATTGCTGTTAAGCTCATCACTCTTTGACATTCAGGAGTATATGCAAATTGCCATTACAAAAAATGAAGCAGTAAACTTTGGAAAAATTACTGTTTGTCTCATTCTCAATACTTTTGGCCATGACTGTATAAGGCACCTCCTCCAAAATGGAGATGCCCGAGCAAAGTTTTTGCACTGTGTCTGATCTCTGCTTCAGCCCTCAGGTCCCGCTGCTAGCCTGACTCCTCGTCCTGCCTGCCAGCCTGTTATCTGCCCGTTACCTGCCGAGCCTGCCAGCCTGCTCACCTGGAGCGCTCACCTGTTACCCGCCTGTTACCTGCTGTGCCCGTCAGACCGCTCACCTGGGAGCATCCGCCTGTTACCTGCTGTGTCCATCAGTCCACTCACCTGGGAGTGCCCACCAGTTACCTGCCAGTAACCTGCCTCGTCTGTCTGCCCGCTCACCTGGGAGCACCCGCCTGTTACCTGTTGTGTCCGTCAGCCCGCTCACCTGGGAGCGCCCACCAGTTACCTGCCAGTAACCTGCCTCGTCTGTCTGCCCGCTCACCTGGGAGCACCCGTCTGTTACCTGCTGTGTCCGTCAGCCCGCTCACCTGGGATCGCCCACCAGTTACCTGCCAGTAACCTGCCTCATCTTTCTGCCCGCTCACCTGGGGGCACCCGCCTGTTTCCTGCCAGCCTGCCTGGAGACCCTGCTGTCACTTGCTGTGACCACCTTCCTGGTAAACCTAAAGACTGCTACTTGCCCTGCTCTCACGAACTGTGACCACCTATCAGCTACCAGAGACTTCCGCCTGCTTGCCGTGTCCATCCGTCATACCGGTCAGTCCCAGCCACCTGACCCGTGGGAGCCACCTCCTCTCTTACAAGGTTGTCCCCAGAGTAGCACCTGGTCCCTCTGCCCGGATCCTCCCTGGTCACGGAGTCGTTAGCCGCCGTCTGACCAGGGTCGGTTCGGGTTGATACTTAGTCACGCCCCTCTGGGTCCCTCCTTGCACCTCGGCACAGAGATTCCACCCACCGGACCCGTAACAGTTTGCTCGAGCCATTGAACCCGGTGGCACCCAAGCTCCCTCGCTCTCTGACCTATACCATGAAGTCTCCCATCAGAGATCCCAGCAGGAGTCCATTCTGAACCACCTGCGGAATGTCAACTCCCGCCTGGACACACTGACTGCTCCACCAGCAACCACCGCTAGTCGCACGACTTGCACCCCGGCAGCGCCGCTGCCCACCAATCCTGTGGCATCTTGCCACGGACCCCGGCTTTCTGCACCTCTTCGTTTCGGAGGCGACCCCGCTCAAGCTCGGGGCTTCATAAACCAGTGCACCCTGCACTTTGAACTCTTGGCGAATCAGTTTTTCTCTGACCGGGCCAAAGTGGCATTCATCATGTCCCATCTCACTGGGGAGGCACTGGCATGGCTTAACCCCCTGTGGGAGAGAGAGGACCCCCTGGTATCCGACCTGTCGTCTTTCCTCACTGCTTTCCGGAGAGTGTTCGATGAACCAGGACGTAAGACCTCATCTGCCTCCTCTCTGCTACGTCTTCGCCAAGGGAGTCTCACCGTGGGCCAATATGCCATACGGTTCCGCACCCTCGCTTCTGAGCTTGCCTGGGATAACGAGGCCCTGGTGTCCGTCTTCTGGGAGGGCCTTTCCAGTCAGATTAAAGATGAGCTCGCCGGTCTGGACATTCCTACCACCCTGGATGACCTGGTGTCGCTGGCTACCCGGATTGACATCCGGTTTCAAGAACGCACCAAAGAGACCACCCGTGAGAGGTTTCCCCGCCTTATTCCTACTTTCCAGAGACCGGTCTCCTCTTCTGTCACTCCCCGGGCGCACTCACCCGAGCCCATGCAGATCGACCAGACCAAGATGGTCAAATCTCGCCAAGAGTCACGCCGAGCCGAGGGGAGCTGTTTCTATTGTGGCAGTAAGGAGCACCTGCCCGGAGAGGCCGGGAAACTCCAGTGTCTAGGACCGCTCGGAGAGGTCGCCCTAGACAAAAGTAAGTCCTCTCCAACCCTGACTTTGTCTGTCTCTATCTCCGTCACTTTGAACTCGCCCACCTGGATTCTGGATCCGCTGGAAACCTCATCTCCCAGTCCCTGGTTGAGAAATACCGTATTCCCACCAAGTCTCTGGCTGAACCATTGTCAGTCGCCTCCGTGGATGGAAGACTCCTTCCGGTGACCATCCTGCTTGTCACGGAACCCATAACCCTGCAGGTGGGAATGCTGCACTCTGAGGTAATCTCCTTCCATGTGCTGCCCAGACTCTCTCACTCCCTATTGCTAGGCCTACATTGGCTCCAGACACATGAACCCGTGTTGAACTGGCATTCCAGTGAAGTACTCCCGTGGGGGCCGGCCTGCTATAAGACCTGCCTGGTTCCGGTTCGTCCACCACCTACCCCAGCTAATTTACCCGGTCTTCCGGCTCCTTACAGGCCCTATGCTGACGTCTTCGGTAAAAAGGAAGCAGAGACATTGCCACCTCATAGGCCATATGATTGCCCGATTGACCTGGTACCTGGCGCCACTCCACCACGTGGGCGTATTTATCCGTTGTCTGCGGCTGAAACCCGGGCCATGTCTGAGTACATAGAGGAGAATCTGGCTAGGGGATTCATCCGGAAGTCTACTTCCCCGGCTGGAGCCGGATTCTTCTTTGTCAAAAAAAAGGATGGCTCGCTACGCCCCTGTATTGACTATAGAGGACTCAATCAGATCACGGTTAAAAATAAATACCCCCTTCCGCTCATCTCCGAGTTATTTGATTGCCTTAAAGGCGCCAGGATCTTTTCCAAGCTGGATCTACGTGGAGCGTATAACCTGGTCCGTATCCGTCAAGGAGACGAGTGGAAAATGGCATTTAATACCCGGGACGGACACTATGAGTACCGTGTGATGCCCTTCGGCCTCTGCAATGCTCCCGCCGTCTTCCAAGAACTGGTCAACGACATCTTCCGTGACCTTCTTTACTCCTGCGTGGTGGTATACCTGGACGACATCTTGGTCTTCTCTCCGGATCTTCCCACACACCGGAGGGATGTTCGTCAGGTCCTGCTTAGGCTCAGGCAGAACCACCTCTATGCTAAATACGAGAAGTGCCTTTTTGAGCAGACCTCTCTTCCATTCCTGGGCTATGTTATCTCCCAGACAGGCTTGCGAATGGATCCCGAGAAGCTCTCTGCTGTCCTAAAGTGGCCCCGTCCGGAGGGGTTGAAGGCGATACAGAGATTCCTGGGCTTCGCTAATTACTATCGTCTCTTCATTCCACACTTCTCGTCTTGGACTGCTCCCATATCTGCGCTCACCCGTAAGGGGGCTAATCCCAAGGTATGGCCACCCGAAGCTGAGGAGGCCTTCCTTTCCCTGAAGCAAGCCTTCTCCTCTGCCCCTGTGCTGCACCGTCCGGACTGCAACAAACAGTTCTACCTGGAGGTTGATGCTTCCTCCTCTGGAGCCGGAGCGGTGCTCACCCAAAAGTCTTCATCCGGGAGAATGGTAACCTGTGGCTTTTTCTCCAAAATCTTCTCCTCCTCTGAGCACAATTACTCCATAGGAGACCGAGAACTGCTGGCCGTCAAATTGGCGCTGGAGGAGTGGGGCTATCTGCTTGAAGGGGCTCTATACCCGGTGATCATCTACACGGATCACAAAAATCTGGCATATCTCCAAAATGCCCAGAGACTTAATCCACGTCAGGCCCGGTGGTCTTTGTTTTTTGCCCGCTTCGATGTCATCCTTCATTTCCGCCCGGCGGACAAGAATGTCAAAGCTGATGCCTTGTCTCGATCCTTCCTGTCTTTCGACCAAGAGGAGGAGCCTATGCACATTATCGACCCCTCCAAGGTGATGAATGTGGCCCCCTTGGATTTGACTCGTCTTCCACCCGGCAAGATGTTCGTGGCAGTTCCTGACCGTGAGAAGGTTCTTCGCTGGGGTCATTCTTCTAAACTAGCTGGCCATGCCGGCCAAAAGAAGACCTTTCTGCTCATTTCCCGGCATTACTGGTGGTCTACCCTGCGTAAGGATGTGGTAGACTTCGTCTCTGCTTGTTCATCTTGTGGCCGCAACACAGTTCCCAGACACTTACCAGCCGGTCATGTCCTGCGGCTTCCCATACCTGTTGCCCCGTGGCAACACATCGCTATGGACTTCATTACCGATCTCCCTGTTTCTGCCGGGTGTACTGTCATTTGGGTGGTCGCGGACCGCTTTTCTAAAATGGCCCACTTCATTCCCCTGCCTGGTCTCCCGTCTGCACCTGAGCTGGCTAAGGACTTTTGTCCGCCATATCTTCCGTCTCCATGCCTACCCCTCCACATCGTGTCGGATCGAGGGGTTCAGTTCACCTCACGCTTCTGGAAAGCCACATGTAAACTGCTGGACGTCACCCTAGATTTCTCCTCCGCTTACCACCCTCAGTCCAATGGTCAAGTGGAGCGGATCAATCAGATCCTTACCAGCTACCTCCGGCACTTTGTTAATGTCCACCATTCTGATTGGGTGGAACTCCTTCCTTGGGCCGAATTCTCTTATAATAACCACGAGAGTGAATCCTCTTCCAAGTCCCAGTTCTTTATTGTCTATGGCCAGCACCCCCGGATTCCATTTCCAGTCTCCGCTTCTGTGGACAACCCTGCCGCGGAGTCTCTTGTCAGCGAGTTTTCTACCATTTGGGAGAGTACTAGGTCCGCACTTCTTCAGTCCTCCGAGCGGATGAAGAGACATGCTGATTAGAGACGTCTGGATCCGCCTCAATTCCGTCCGAGAGACAAGGTTTGGCTCTCCTCCAAACATGTGCGGCTCAAGATACCCTCCTACAAGTTAGGTCCTCGCTTCATCGGCCCTTTCGAAATCCTCAGGCAAATTAATCCAGTGGCCTACAAATTAAACTCCTGGCCACCTTACGGATTCCCAACTCCTTCCACGTATCTCTCCTCAAACCCATTGTCTTTAACTCTTTTTCCAACAATCCAGGTACTCCCCCTGCTCTGGTTTCCGCTGAAGACGTCTTTGAGGTAGAGAGTATTCTGGCCACCAAGAGGGTAAGAGGAAAGACCTTTTTTCTGGTAGATTGGAAGGGGTTTGGTCCTGAGGAGAGAACTTGGGAACCCAGGGAGAACATCAACGCCCCGCTTCTCCTTGAAAAATTTCTTTCTGGCCAAAAAAAGAGGGGGCCTAAAGGGGGGGTACTGTAGCATCGGCGTCTCTGCCCCTTGCTAGGCAGAGACGCCGTCCCTCTCACCTCCCTGCTCCTGGCACGGCGTCCTCCAGCGCTTCTCTCCCCGCTGCTGCCGGCGTGCGCTCCTTCCTGGGCAGAGTGCTTAGGGGGCGCGCGCGCGATCCCCCTCTCTTAAATGGACCGCGCACGCCGTCCTAAGGAGTCCCCGTCCAATTGCCGGAGGACCTCCCATACATAAGGCACCTCCTCCAAAATGGAGGTACCCTAGCAAAGTTTTTGCACTGTGTCTGATCTCTGCTTCAGCCCTCAGGTCCCACTGCTAGCCTGACTCCTCGTCCTGCCTGCCAGCCTGTTATCTGCCCGTTACCTGCCGAGCCTGCCAGCCTGCTCACCTGGAGCGCTCACCTGTTACCCGCCTGTTACCTGGTGTGCCCGTCAGACCGCTCACCTGGGAGCATCCGCCTGTTACCTGCTGTGTCCGCTCACCTAGGGGCGCCCACCAGTTACCTGCCAGTAACCTGCCTCGTCTGTCTGCCCGCTCACCTGGGAGCACCAGCCTGTTACCTGCTGTGTCCGTCAGCCCGCTCACCTGGGAGCGCCCACCAGTTACCTGCCAGTAACCTGCCTCGTCTGTCTGCCCACTCACCTGGGAGCACCCGCCTGTTACCTGCTGTGTCCGTCAGCCCGCTCACCTGGGAGCGCCCACCAGTTATCTGCCAGTAACCTGCCTTGTCTTTCTGCCCGCTCACCTGGGGGCACCCGCCAGCCTGCCTGGAGACCCTGCTGTCACTTGCTGTGACCACCTTCCTGGTAAACCTAAAGACTGCTACTTGCCCTGCTCTCACGAACTGTGACCACCTGTCAGCTACCAGAGACTTCCGCCTGCTTGCCGTGTCCATCCGTCATACCGGTCAGTCCCAGCCACCTGACCCGTGGGAGCCACCTGCTCTCTTACAAGGTCGTCCCCAGAGTAGCACCTGGTCCCTCTGCCCGGATCCTCCCTGGTCACGGAGTCGTTAGCCGCCATCTGACCAGGGTCGGTTCGGGTTGATACTTAGTCACGCCCCTCTGGGTCCCTCCTTGCACCTCGGCACAGAGGTTCCACCCACCGGACCCGTAACAGTATGAAGTGGATAGCACAATCATATGCCGCCATATAGTAGACGTCCGGTAACTGGTGATAATCTCCTAATGTGTCGTCTATTTGTCTCCAAGCAGGAAAATCCCACGTTACATTCCTCACATAAAACTGTAGAAAAGGCGGCGCGGGGTACTTGTGCCAATAGTGAGGGGCAAATAATGCCGGAAATGTCACTGACTGCGGAGACGTCTCCATGTAGCGTCTTCACTCCGGATATCACTGTACAGGAGCCACACAGTTCACACTGTGCATCCACTGAGGCCCCTGATCATGTGACCCCTGACTCCTCCCCTCCTGTGACCTCATCACAGGTCCTGTGCACAGAACAGCCATATATGTGGTGGCGGCTCTGCAGGTGGAGGTATGTGGAGATCCCCCATTACTGGGCACAGGGGGCATTAACCCCTTCAGCACGGAGGCTCTTTTGGGGTCTCTGTGTGGTGTGAACAGTGAGGTAACAGCTGTGGACAGAATGCAGCTTAGCTGGTTCCCGTCCACATTAGATCCATTCAGACGACTGCAGGATGAAGGACAGAAGCCCAGAGAAGTCCTCACACAACGCCATTATTCCTCTCCTAGTTCCAGCACAGTAATGTAGATACTAGTGATGACATTCGGGGGATTTGCAGGAATATGTGGCAGATACTTGCTGGATCTTCTGCTTTCTGGACCGGCTCCACTTGTAAGTCTTATTAACCATTTCATCCCAGAGTCTGTTTCACCTTCTTTACGGGTCACTTTTTTTCAATTCTGACCAGTGTGTGAAGAATTAAAGCAAAGGGAAAAAATTAAAATGTTACTTTACCCCCAAAATTAGCATTTTCAAAAGGGTAACAGGAGAAAGTGCATGATACAATTTGTTGTGCAATTTTTCCTGAGTAAGCCGATATCCCATATGTGGTAGGGAAACTACTGTTTGGGTGTACGGCAGGGCTCGGAAGGGAAGGAGTCCACTTGACTTTTTGTATGCAAAAATGGCTGGAATCGAGAGCATACCCCATGTCGGGTTTCCAGAGCCCCTGATGTGCCTAATTAGTGGCAACCCCCCACAAGGGACCCCATTTTTGAAGCTAGACCGCTCAAGGAATTTATCTAGATTTGAGGTGAGCACCTGGAACACACAGGTGCTTCACATAATGTTATAATAAGCCGAAGAAGAACAACTCCCATACAACAAACTATAGTTAAATATATGTTATTGAACATATATTAAAAAGACAACAATTAAAAACAAAACCAGAATTAAAAAAGGGAAATCTACTGCAAATGAACAAGTAACAGGTAAAAAAGTTATAAAAATATTTAAAATAAATATATAGATCCATATGGACAAATATCTAATAAACACTAACTATATGATTACTTCATACATATAAATAAAAAGAGCATAGTGCATGTATGAGAACCAAATAGGAGTACCACATATCTGTTAGTAGTGTCAATTAATTTTTTAATGTCTCCCCCTAGTGGGACCATATGGAATCTTATGAAAACTCCAGAAATAAAGATATTTGGTCTCATTCAAAATCCACTATGGCTAGTTGCTAAGGTTATGCTATACAAATACAAAATTATTATTACCTGGAGCACCTACCTGAAACTGCCGTGCCCACCAGCCAGCCTACCTGGAGCACCAGCCTGTAAGCTGCCGTGCCCGCCAGTCTACCTACCTGGAGCACCTGCCTTTTACCTATCATGCCCGCCTGCTTGCCTACCCGGAGCATCCGCCTGGCTATCTGCCGAACCAGCCTGCTTATCCACCCGGACCATCCGTCAGCCTTCCTGCTGTGCTCTTCCGCTGTATCGGTCAGTTCCTGCCATCTGACCCGTGGGAGTCACCTGCTCTCACACAAGGTCGGTCCCAGAGTGGCAACTGGTCCACCTGCCCAGTCCCTCCCTGGTTCACAGAGTCGACTAAGCCGCCGTGTGACCTTGGTCAGGCCGAGTAGGCACTTAGTCACGCCCCTCTGGTCCCTCCTTGCACCGAAGCACTGAGGTTCCACCACCCGGACCCGTAACAGTTTGCACAGGCCATGGAACCCGGTGACCCCCAGGCTCCTTCACTCTCTGACCTGTACCAGGAGGTCTCATGTCAGAAATCCCAACAGGAGACTACCCTGTCCTATCTGCGGACTGTCAACTCCGGTCTGGACACGCTGTCCACCTCGTCTGTGTCCGTCTCTAGCCGAGCGGCACCTGCTCCGGCAACACCTCAACCTACTGGCACTATGGCACCCGGCTCTGGACCTTGGCTCTCTGCGCCTCCACGTTTTGGTAGTGACCCCGTCTTATGTCGGGGCTTCTTAAATCAGTGCACGCTGCACTTTGAACTCCTGGCACATCAGTTCCCCTCCGACCGGGCCAAGGTGGCGTTCATCATGTCTTACCTCACCGGGGAGGCGTTGGCATGGCTAAACCCTCTGTGGGAAAGAGGTGATCCCCTGGTGTCTGATCTTCTGGCTTTCGGAATGTCTTCGATAAGCCCGGACAAAAATCTTCTACTGCCTCCTCACTTCTCCGTCTCCGCCAAGGGAGTCTCGCCGTGGGCCAGTATGCCATACATTTCCGAACCCTCGCATCTGAGCTTGCCTGGAACAACGAGGCCCTGGTGTCCACCTTTTGGGAGGGCCTTTCCGGACGGATCAAGGATGAGCTAGCCGGTCGTGACATCCCTTCCACCCTGGACGACCTGGTGTCATTAGCTACCCGGATTGACATCCGTTTTCTGGAACGTGCTAAGGAGACTACCCGAGAGAGAAGATTTCCTCTTCTCGCTCCTGTATTCCAAAAGCCAGCCTCGCAACCAGCAATTCCCCGGGCATGTTCACCTGAGCCCATGCAAATTGACTAAACCAAGATGGTCAAGTCTTGCCAGGAGACGCGCCGAGCCAAGGGGAGTTGCTTCTACAGTGGCAGTAAAGAGCATCTGATCCATTCCTGCCCGGTGAGGCCGGGAAACTCCAGTGTCTAGGACCGCTCAGAGAGGTCGTCCTAGGCAAGAGTAAATGCTCTCCGTCCTTGACTCTGTGTGTTTCTATTTCCAGTGGTGAGACCCGCTTCTTTGAGATTGCCCATCTGGATTCTGGAGCCGCTGGGAATCTCATTCAACAGGCTGTTGTGGAGCAGTATCAGATTTCTACTGTACGTCTGGCTGAACCATTGGCGGTTGCCTCCGTGGATGGGAGGCTTCTTCCGAAGACCATCTTGCTCGTCACAGAGCCTGTAACCCTTCAGGTGGGAATGCTGCACTCAGAGAAGATCTCCTTTCATGTGCTGTCCGGTCTCTCTCATCCCCTCATGCTTGGTCTACCCTGGTTACAAAGACATGAGCCCGTCCTGAATTGGAGATCTGGTGAAGTGCTCCGTTGGGGTCAGGAATGCCATGAGTCCTGTCTGGTTCCGGTTCGTCCAGCTCGACCCCCGTCTACTCCAGCTAATCTACCTGGTCTGCCGGCACCCTACTGGTCCTATGCGGATGTCTTTAACAAAAAGGAAGCCGAGACCCTACCACCTCATAGGCCGTATGATTGCCCCATTGAACTGGTTCCTGGTGCTTCTCCTCCCCGAGGGCGTATCTACCCCTTGTCGCCGGCTGAGACCCGGGCCATGTCTGAGTACATAGAGGAGAATCTTGCTAGGGGATTTATCCAGAAATCCACCTCTCCGGCTGGAGCAGGATTCTTCTTCATCAAGAAGAAAGGCGGCTCCCTACGTCCCTGTATCGAGGGGTCTTAACCAAATTACCATCAAAAATAAGTACCCCCTGCCTCTCATCTCAGAGCTGTAAGACCGCCTTAAAGGCTCGAAGATCTTCACCAAGCTCAATCTTCATGGGGCGTACAATTTGGTCCGGATCCAGGGAGACAAGTGGAAGACGGCATTCAACACTCGGGACAGTCACTACGAATACCACGTGATGCCCTTTGGTCTCTGTAATGCTCCAGCCGTCTTCCAGGAGCTGGTTAACGACATCTTCCGTGATATTCTGTTTTCTTGTGTGGTGGTGTACCTGGACGATATCTTGGTATTCTCTCCGGATCTGCCCTTACACCGGAGGGATGTTCGTCAGGTTCTGATTAGGCTCCGGCAGAATCGCCTATACGCTAAATTCGAGAAATGCCTCTTTGAGCAGACCTCTCTACCGTTCCTGGGCTATATTATCTCCGAGACTGGTCTGCGGATGGATCCCGAGAAGGTCTCTGCCGTCTTAAAGTGGCCCCGACCGGATGGGTTGAAGGCGATTCAGCGATTCCTGGGCTTCGCAAATTATTACCGCCTCTTCATTCCTCATTTCTCCTCCTGGACTGCTCCCTTCTCCGCGCTCACCCATAAGGAGCAAATCCTAGGGAATGGGGGCGTAAAGGGGCGGTACTGTAGCATCGGCGTCTCTGCCTCCTGCCGGGAAGAGACGCCGTTCCCCTCACCGCCGCGGTCCAGGTCCGGCGTCCTCCCGCCCCCCTGCTGCTGTGGCGTGCAGCTTCCCGGGCACTGTGCTTAGGGGCCGCGCGCACCATCCTATAGAGTTCCCGGCCAATGGCCGGAGGACTTCCCCTATATAAGGCACCTCCTCCAAAATGGAGGTGCCTGTGCAAGGTTGTTGTTCCGTGTGCTTCACTTGCTCCAGCCCTCAGGTCCCGCTGCCTGTTAGTCCTGCATGCCTGTCTGGCAGTCCAGCCTGCCAGCCATGTCTAACAGTTCTGTCCACCAGCCAGCCTACCTGGAGCACCTGCCTGTAACCTGCCGTGCCCACCAGCCAACCTACCGGGAGCACCCGTCTGGCTCTCTGCCGAACCAGCCAGCTTATCCACCCGGACCACCCGTCAGCCTTGCTGCCGTGCTGATAGCTATATATTTTTTTCTTCTCTGCTGATGTAGCTGTATTACAGCTTGTTTTTTGTGTGACAAGATGATGTCTTTTGTGATACCATTTTAATTTACATTCAACTTTTTGATGGTGTTTTATTTCACTTTTTTGGCGGTGTAATGCAGCAGCTTGCTAGCATTACTGTAAAAGGTCCAGGATGTGTTTTACCTGACCATGTACCTTCCCCTTTAACTGACTGGTCACATGACTGTGACATCACACAGGTCCTGTATGCACAGTAAAGCTCTGTACACATGACTGGGACAGCACACAGGACCTATACACACAGCTGACTGATCACATGACTGACATCAGCAAGGTCCTGTCAGTATGTTTGTGTCTGTGCACAGGATATATAAACCCTGGTGATTTGAGACAGGTGTGTTCAGTGTGAGGCGTGAGGCCTGTGCTCCGTGTGTGTGGGACACCATTTGTGAGAGGCCTAGTGAGGCCGAGAGTGAAGCCTGGCAGCCTGAAAGGCCGAGCCCGGATCCTGTGCATGGATGCCAGTGGCCTTTGAGGGAGAGCCGGCTTGTTGAGGAACCCTGAAAGGTGCAGGCTGGATGTCAAGTGTGGAAGACATACCAGTAGCCTACGAGGGGACGATGGCTAGAGACCCCTACCTGGGAATCCACAAAGCCACAGTGGTGGCAAGCGTAATGGACTGCAGCAGCTAAACCTGGCAAAGGTAATACCCTGTGCTATATGGACATTGTGATATGAACATTGCTATTTTTACCTTGCCGTAAGCTGTAACCTGGAGCAAGTGGGCCTGTGTGCCATTTGGCTCATGAACATTGTGTTAATGTGTGTCGGCGTGCCACAGAGTTGGACCCGGCGAACTGTGGCTTATGAAGTAATAAACTGCAGCATTGTGAGAAAATACGTAAAGACATTGCACGTGTGCATTGATTGACGCAGCGAAGCGAGTAACCCCAGTATGATTACTAGCGCTGCCTTACATATGGTTCGAGAGTGCGGGCAACGGCAGCCCGGTTGCTAGCGGCAACGACAACCCCGACAACCCGGTTGCTAGCGTCAACGGCACAGGATGACGAGTGTGGATAAAGCATCTTGCGGCAACTCGGCGGGGTTGCGAAGATTGACGTCGCACTCAAACCTGGTTTGCTGTGGCTCGGCGGGGCTCACAAAGTTTAAAGCATCTTGCGGCAACTCGGCGGGCTTGCGAAGATTATCGTCGCACTCAAACCTGGTTTGCGGTGAAGTTCTAGTGTAAACAGCGTACCGCGATGGCTGTGAACGGAGCAGCAAATGGGTCTGACGAGTCGGACCTCATATATGAGAAACGTCTACTGGACATGAAACTGGACATGGTGCGGGAGCTGTGGGCACCATGTGGAATGGCGGCAGTGGACCATTCTATGGACTCTCCGGGGGCGCCAGTGTTGTCCCAGAGTGCCCAGGGAGGTGGTAAGAGATGTTGTGAACTGAGTCCTAAGACTACTGCTGATTTTTTGTGTAAAAATTACCCTGCCGGTGTGGTTGTTAAAAAGGGGGTGGAGTCTAAAAAGGGGCGGATTTTCACAAGAGTGTGGAGTGTAGAAAACTGAAAATTGTTACTGGTTGTGGGTTGGTACCTCCTAAAAAAGACAATGTGACCGTTGATAACGGGGTAACTCCAGTAGAAGGGGGTGACGTCAAAGTGGGAGGTGACCTGTTAGTCCACAACACTATGGGGAGTGACACAGACCCCGTAGCTGATTGTGACACTATGAAAGTAAAAAGTAAGTCCAGTCAGGAGGGGCTAGACGAGGGGAGAGAGTCCCCCTCTCGTCGTCGACGGCGCAAGGGCCACAAAAAGGTTGCTCCGATAGTACTCCCTGAAAATGAAAATAAAGAGAATGTAGTACTGTGTGCCTATGCTTCAAGTGAGGATCCTCCTTTAGAGGTAGAAGAGGAGATGACGTTGCCAGTAGCAACCTCCGGTACGGTACTGAGACTGACGGGTCAGGATCCGACAGCCCTGAAAGGGGAGGCGGCCAGTCATGACCAAGAGCTGGAGCCTATCAGGCCGCAGTGTCAGATTGACGTGTAGCAGTTATGTGGAAACCTGGGGAACGTGTCCTCAGACCAGCTGAACCTGGAGTCTGAGCAGCAGAAAATATACCAGGTTATGAGGAACTGGCAGCGAGACATGGAGGGAAGCAACGCGGAAATTAACCATTGGAAGGAAATGTTCTACGGAATTAAGGAGGACCGCCGCAAAATCAAGGAGGAGGTTTTTCAATTACAGATTGACAAAGCGGTGTGTGAAGATGAGTTATGCGAGGTGAAAGATCGCTTCTCCCTGGTACAGTTAGAGCTGTCTGCCCTCAAAGAGGCACTGCAGCATGAAGTTGCTGGGCGTGAACAAAACCTAGAACGATTGCGTGAACAGTTCAACCAGGAGCTGTGTGACTCCAAGAAGGAGTGTGATGAAAAGTTCGGTATGGAACTACAACAACTTAAGAGAGATTATGAGGATCTCCTCAAGGTAAAAGAAAAACTAGAGGAGGATAAGGCGGGTGCAGAGCAAGTGCGCCAAGTGGGTGAGACCACTCTGCAAGAGACCCATGAGGAGAATGATTATCTCTGTGGAAAGACCCTAGGTCTGGAAGCTCAGGTGAAGGAGCTACAGATGTCCTGTGAAACTCTCCAGAGGGCGGAGACGTGCCTTAAAGAAACAGTCAGCAAGATGGAAGCTGAGCAGAAAAAGATGGAGGAGTCCATCGAAGAAGCCACAGACCAGGGCCAGGAGTTGGCCGCTGGTGAGGGGAGGTGTGAAGTAGATACCTCCTCGAGTGATGCGAGCTTGGATGATTCGGTGGAAGTAAGAGCCGAGATCAGGGAGCTCAAGGAATTGCTTCAGGCCCATTTGAGGCAAGAGAGGTCTGAGAGAACTCTACTGTTAAAAGAGCAGTTGAAGCAGGAAGAGCTTCAGAGATGGGCCGCTGAGAGGCGAGTGACGGAACTAGAGGAAGAGGTTTCCGGGCTCATAAGTCGCCTGACAAAGTATCACTCGGTGAGCGAGGCCTCCTTGGAGAAGGAAAAGGGCAAACACGTTGTACTCACTCCCTTGTACCATGAGAAGGTGGACCTGAGGAGAGCTAAGAGCAGAGTAACAGAAGATAAATATGAAGTGGAAGTGGTCAAGACGAAAATTCGTGAATTTGTAGCTGTGAGTCAGCTCAGGGTAAGCATACAGGGGGAAGAAGCTGAAAGTCAGTTGTCCCTGAACCCTGAGCTGGTTGATCGTCTGGAAACCACTGGTGAGACCGAAACGTCTTGGTACAAATGCCTCGTAGATATACCCGAGGATTTGAGAGAAGAATGCACCCGTGAGTCTGTGCATGAAGAGTTTAAGAAGGCTGTGGGAGCCTGTAAGGTGTACTTGACCTCCGAAGCTAAACAGCTGGTGGTTCTGTCCATGACCGAAGTCACAGTGAAGAGGGTGGCGATCCTAAGTGATATGCATTGGCAATGTATGCGCATGAAGCGGTTTCTCCGGTTGAAGACGGAACAAGCCGTTAGACAACTGGAACTGATGAGGAAAGCTCACAGTATGCGTGAAGAGGTCATCCGGGTGCCTCATGTTCTGGTGAGAAAGCTCATTGGGAGAAGCGGTCGAGCCATGCAGATGATGGTCAAGAAGTCTGGTGTGGTGAAAGTAAGCAGTCCCCGTGATCATCAGGACTGGATACCAGACGAAGACGGCATGGTGTCCTTCTCCGCTGTAGGAACAGAAGAAAGCCTAGAATATATACGCATGCTGATTGAGTACCGAGTGACCTACCTGCAGGAGGTAGAACAATTGAATCTCGCTAGACTGCGAGTAGATAGACAGCATCATCTGAGCAGCAGAAGATGGAAGCCGTCTAGAAATAGTGAGACCCGACAGAGAAAGGGCCCCCTAAATAACAGAACAGCTACAGCTGGAGTTAGGGACCTTTCAAGATGTCCTGAGAGTAGTGGGCGTGGGTTTAGAGGTAGTGAGACCTCCAGTAACTCAGGTTTGAGCAGCCCATACAAACGACCCCATAGAGGACGGGACAGTACGGAGTCGAACCGGACCTTAAATACCAGGGCATGTGAGTCACACCGCTGTATGACTGACCGCTGGGAGCTGGGGAGGTCTGACAAGATTATGACTGACCGCTGGGAGCAGGGGAGACCTGGCAAGGTTACGACCCGGAAAGGTGACCTGACGAAGTCAGTGACAGTGACAAATGGTAGGTCCCTAAGGAATGGGCTAATGTCGTTGACTAAGGTTCCAGGGGCTGAGTAGCACAATTGTAAAGTACATGGTCTCTATGTGAGCTGGGGGTTATAATGTTATTGTGTATATTATGTGTTCAACCCCACAAGTTTGAACAGAGGGGGGGTGGATATGTAATGCAGCAGCTTGCTAGCATTACTGTAAAAGGTCCAGGATGTGTTTTACCTGACCATGTACCTTCCCCTTTAACTGACTGGTCACATGACTGTGACATCACACAGGTCCTGTATGCACAGTAAAGCTCTGTACACATGACTGGGACAGCACACAGGACCTATACACACAGCTGACTGATCACATGACTGACATCAGCAAGGTCCTGTCAGTATGTGTGTATCTGTGCACAGGATATATAAACCCTGGTGATTTGAGACAGGTGTGTTCGGTGTGAGGCGTGAGACACCGTTTGTGAGAGGCCTAGTGAGGCCGAGTGAAGCCTGGCAGCCTGAAAGGCCGAGCCCGGATCCTGTGCGTGGATGCCAGTGACCTTTGAGGGAGAGCCGGCTTGTTGAGGAACCCTGAAAGGTGCAGGCTGGATGTCAAGTGTGGAAGACATACCAGTAGCCTATGAGGGGACGACGGCTAGAGACCCCTACCTGGGAAGCCACGAAGCCACAGTGGTGGCAAGCGTAAAGGACTGCAGCAGCTAAACCCGGCAAAAGTAATACCCTGTGCTATATGGACTTTGTGATATGAACATTGCTATTTTTACCTTGCCATAAGCTGTAACCTGGAGCAAGTGGGCCTGTGTGCCACTTGGCTCATGAACATTGTGTTAATGTGTGTCGGCGTGCCACGGAGTTGGACCCGGCGAACTGTGGCTTATGAAGTAATAAACTGCAGCATTGTGAGAAAATACATAAAGACATTGCACGTGTGCATTGATTGACGCAGCGAAGCGAGTAACCCCAGTATGATGACTAGCGCTGCCTTACAGCGGCTTCATGAAAAACCATAGTTTTTTTTGCCACCTTTTTTATTTTTTACACTGTTCACTGAAGGGGTTAACTAGTGTGACAGTGTTATAGATCAGATCATTCTGGGGGCGATGATAGCAAATATGTGTACTTTATTTCTATATTTTTGTTTTCATATATTTTCTGGGTATAATGTTTTTTTTTTCATTTTTTATTATTCTGTGATTTTTAAAAAATAATAGATTTTTCATATATATATATATATATATATATATATATATATATATATATATATATATATATATTTTACTTATGTTCATTTTAATTAGTCCCTCCATGGGACTTTAACTTTCATTACACTGATCACACCATTGATAGCAACAGGGGACCCAGGACCGTGGGGCGTTCCAGAAAAGTCCAAATGAGTAGAAAGTACAACAGCCAACCATGTGGACTGTCAAACTGACAGCAGCCTGCAATACCTTGCATCATAAGATGGTACTGGCTGAAGCCGTAGAGTGGATTTTATAGAATATGACAAATGTATGAACAGAGGCCCAGGTAACATCCTTAGAGACCTGAGCAGCTGAGATGTAATGTCTGACTGCCCTTGTGGAATATGTAATTTCCCAAAGAGGTAGAGATTTATCCTTGGATTTTTTGGCTTCCACAATAGCCGACTTAATCCATTTGGTAAAGGTTGTCTTGGAGGCTGACAGGCCCTTGTGTAGACAATCAAGGATCAAGAGAAGAAAATCGGAATGCTGGATGGCTTCCATTAACAAAATATTAGCCTAGATGCCCTGGCCAAATCCAGACAGGTGCTCCTATGGATGAACTGTAAATGGACAACATGAGGGGAGGACAATGTCCTTTTTGATGTAGAAAGTCAAGACCATTTTGGAAGAAATGATGGTGCGAGTGACAAGACCACCTTATCTTGATGGAGAATGAGGAAGAGAACCCTACAGGAAAGGGCAGCAATCTCAGACACCCTGTGAATGGAGGTTTTGAGCACCAGAAATGCCATAAAATGCTATAAAACTAAAAGATAAAATAAGAGCGCTCCATAGTAAATTCCTGGTGATAAGAAGCAGGGAAGAGTAGATGGTATTGGCTCATCTGGTGGAGTTGTGAGAGTCCGGCAAAAGCCGACAGAATGGCTCATTAAAAGAATTGCGAGGCAATAAAAGAAAAAAAAGTTGTGGTTGGCGCAGTCACAATGAAGGCCAGGATGAGACCATATAGAAAAATAACAAACATTTATTAAAAGACAGCAACGCATTTCAACATTGAGTTGACTTCTTCCTCAGGCCATAATGTGATAAACAAATGTTCTTTTCTTCTTCTACACCTTCTCATCTTGGTTTTCATCATGACAGTGCCCACCACAATATTTTTTTCTTTCTCATTTGTTGCCTCGCGACAGATTCTATTAAAGTAATTTTGAGGAGAAGCTGACTAAGAATCTTTCCCTTTTTTGGAGAGCAGACAAAAAAAGGTCCCAAGGTCCTACCGGTTGAATGTAAGGAGGACACAGTGAACCACCCCCTGAAGGGTCTTAACATGATTGTGAAAAGCCTGTGTATACTGAAAGAGTATTGAAAGGGCAGAAACCTATCCCTTCAAGTAGGAAAAGTTTAGGGTGAGATAAAACCTTCATATGGTGATGGATTTAGAAGTGGAGGGCTTTGTGGCCTTGAAAAAGTGTGTAAAGAAGTTTTAGGCTTGAACGAGGGCTGCCTGGAGTTGGAGGGTTGAGAGGAATAGGAGTCACGAAAGGAGCAAAACATCTTGAAGCACCTGCATGGCATCGAGCATACAGGGAGCCCCGCTGAACGTATAACAGACATTTGTCTCAGTGCTAACAAACACATTAAGTAACCAGAGCCACAGGAGGCCACACACAGTATAATCTTTACACAGTACCGCCATCCCCCACACAAAGTATAATGATCCCACATTACCGCCATCTCCTCTACACAGTATAATATTCCCACAGTACCGTCATCCCCCCACACACAGTACAATCTTTTCACAGTGCCGCCATCCCCCCACACACAGTATAATGTTCCCACAGTACTGGCTTCCCCCACACACAGGAAATGTTCCCACAGGACTAGCATCCCCCTCACACACAGTTTAATGTTCCCACATTACTGCTATTCCCCCACTTTCTAATATTCCCACAGTACTGTCCCCTACACACACATTATGGTACCATCCACATCACCGACTACCCCATGGCTAATTAATAAATACTCACTTAGTCCCATTCTAGGCAGGGAGTATCATCCATAGAGGTAGCCCATGCGGTCGCTACGGTGCCTGTGAATTGAGAGGGATCAGGGCGGTTTGGCATCGGGCACCTTCTCCTTACCCATCATCGAAATTTCAGCAACATCCACATTTCATGACTGTGAAACCATTTAATTAAATAGTGAATCAGGGAGTCAAAAGCTCCCCAATCCACCATTCAGCCTTCACCTGTGAGTCTGAGACTCCGTGCACTGCAGGCACAATGGCGTCACTACATCACACCTGTAGTATGGAGCCTCAGTACTCACACTGCACAGACCGGAGCAGCGCACCTCAGGAATGGGTTTGGATGAGTAGTGTGTGTGCTTTTTTTTTTAAACTTCAGGAATTGTGAGGGCATCATAATAAGCAAAGGGCTGTTTAGGCTTTCATACTGAATGGGCGGCTGGTGGAGGCTATTATACTGTGTGGGGGGCTGTGGTGGACTTTAAGGGCCTCGATACTGAGAGGAGGTCCTCATTTTGTGTAGCAGGCTGTCATGGACATAATACTGTTTGAGGGGCTTTGGGGGCCATCATACTGTGTGGGGTCTGTGTGGGCCATCATTCTGGTGGGAGAACTTATTCTGAGCTACATGGGCAGACAGGAGAACAGTTTCCTGGTGATGAGTCAGATAGGGATAAGTAAGTGAGAAATACAGACCTCTCGTATATCTGGTTGCAGGCTTAAATTGATATGGTGTTGTGTGCCAGGAGGGAGACATCAGATGGTACGCTGTGAAGGAAAGCAAAGATATAATGGCAGAGGAGACCAAGAGCAGGATGAGGTCCTTAGCTCAGGCCAGGAGGCCTACTTAAACAGTACGGAACTTTGCCCAGGGGAATCAGAAGGCCAGGAGGCCTAATTAAAAGGAAAAAAAACTTTGCTAAGGTGAGCAGCAGAATAAGGTACTTTGCCCTGGATGGTGGTCAGAAGGCCTAATTAAAGGGGGTTAAGTTTAGGATGGATTCCTTATTTTAGATAATCTGCATTTAAGCAAACAATTGTCTATACTAGAGAGGAAGCTGCAGTGTTGCAAAACTGGGACATGAGTTCTCCTACGGAGAGATGAAGATGTAGTGCCACAGAAAGGAGTGTGTGTGGCCGTCATTGAATGGACTTTGAGAGTAGTAGTGAGGATGCACCTCAGCCTGTGAGGTCTTCACAAATCAACTGGGAGCCGAGAGTAGCTCTGATGGGCCATAGCGACACATCTTGACCCGGATGGTCCTCACAGGGAATGAAGGACCTTCCCATAATGGTTTACTGGACTGCATAATGCAGAAGAAGCCTTCATAAAGTACTTTGCCTGCTATCTGATGTATTACTTCAATCCAGTGAAAGAATTTTGTAAAGAGCTGAGATCCTTTGCGGAGGATGGATTTGCGCAGGGGGTGATCAATAGGGAAGAAAAGGAATTTCTGCTCCCCTTTTTTCGGTGATGGCAACTTTTTATTGCCTCCCGAAAGTCCACAAAGGCATCGATCCGTTAAAAGGAAGGCCGATTGTCTGTGGAATTAACAGCTTAACCGAGAAACTTGGTATGTATGTGGAAAAATTCTAAGGCCATTTGTGACAGTCCTCAACTCACACGTACGGGATACCACCAATATTTATTCGGTCTCCCATGACAGCACCACGTGAGAAAAAGGATCCGCCCATCAAGGACAGGAAACCTACAGGTTAAAAAGGGCGGCCCTCTCTTCCCGCCTCAGTTTAGGTTTCCTGTCCATGATGGGGGACCTTGCAGGCTTACCTGCAGAAGATGGACTCCTGTCCCAGAGAGGGCCACAGCAGGTGGTTTGAGCCGGTTCGTCCCGGTCCTCTGGAGACGCCACGGCAGGGCTCATGGGGGCGCCTTCTGACGCGACTTCCGGTGCGCCGGGCAGGAAGCCCTGTGACGACACCGGAAGGGGCGGGGCTCGTTTGAGTTTTTTGGCGCGAGCAGCTGAACGCCGGGGGATTGAGGATCTGGCGGCGAGGAGCCCACCTGGATCCCACCTGGACCTGGGGAGGAAGACCAAGGAGCAGGTAACGCCCTCCTGGGTAAAAAAAAAAAAAAGGAAAGACACACCCACACATGGTACCGGTATGGCCAGTATATAAAGGGTCTGGTAACATACAGAGGTGCTTCCCAGCCCATTCTTACATTGTAAGCTATGGAAGATTCATAGGAGCTGTCACCTAGGCAACAACATCTGCTGCAGGAGCAGCCCTCTGGGGAGCCCTCACAGCTAGTGGCGCAGCGTCATTCCCGGCTAGGGTCTGGTCATACAGCTAGAAGAGCTACCACTAAGAGCAGGAAGGACGGTCCGGTGCGGCGTGATTCCTCGCCATGCATGCTGGATTCTTCTGCTTCTACGGTACCGAAGGTTCTGTGGGGTGAGTGGAATCTTCGTGAAAGTTCTACTAATGTTTCCTCCTTCTTTCTATCTATGACTTTCTTTTAGAGCAAGAAATGTTCCTTGAAGTTCAAGCACAGAGAGTGTGCCTTATGCAGCTGTCCACTCCCTGATTCATATAGCAAAAGATTATGTCAGCTTTGTATCAGCAAAATGATATCGGAGGAGACCCCAGATTTTTCCCTAGGCCTTAGAACTTTAATAAGGGAAGAAATAGGCAAAGCATTGCAAGGTTCAGAGTCTGGGCATATTCCTCAAGAAACGCAGCTGGGTTCAGACTCTGAGCTATCGGTCGCTTCCTCCTCCGCCTTCTCTTCCTCTGATAGTGAGCCAGATAGACAGTGCTTCCCCCTGAAGGAGGTCGATGCCCTAGTAAAAGCCGTCCGATCTACAATGGGGATAGTGGACTCGAGGGTAGAGAAGTCAGCTGAGGATGTTATGTTTGGTGGTCTGGGGCTAAAGAAGAGAAGGGTCTTTCCAGTAAATTCAAAGGTGAAAGACCTCATTGATAAGGAGTGGAGAAAGCCTGACAAGAAGGGTAGTGTTCCTCCATCCTTTAAAAGGAAATATCCGTTTGAGGATGCTATGTGTTCCTCCTGGTTAAAAGCACCCAAGCTGGATGTTGCTGTTACCAAAGCAGCGAAAAGAACTTCCCTCCCGTTCGATGATATGGGTGCATTGAGAGATCCCCTAGACAGACGGGCTGATACTTTCCTGAAAGGGGCATGGGAGACAGCTGCGGGAGCACTGAGACCAACAGTAGCAGCTACCTGTACGTCCAGAGCCCTGATGGTGTGGCTTGAACAGCTAGACAGTCAGTTGAAGGATGGGACTTCTAGGAAAGACATTATTTCTTCCCTTCCACTGGTTCAGGGGGCGGCAGCTTTTCTTGCTGATGCATCTGTGGACTCGGTGAGGTTGGCAGCAAAGTCAGCAGCACTGTCAAATGCGGCTCGGCGAGCCTTGTGGATTAAAAGCTGGCCAGGGGATTTACAGACTAAGTCCAGACTGTGTACAATCCCGTGTGAAGGGGAATACCTCTTTGGTCAGACCATGGACGACTTATGGGAGAAAGCGGGGGACCCTAAGAAGGGGTTTCCATCAGTACCTCTACCCTCCTTTAAGAGATCGTTCCGGAAGAGGAAATTTTTCCGGAAGAGATATTTCAGGGAGCAAGACAAGTCTGACGAAAGGGGTCGAAAAGGTAGAGGTCTACTCTTTGGTCCGTCTCCAAAAATTGAGCAGGAGCCAGGGGATACACAATCAGCCCAGGTGGGAGGGAGATTGTCATTTTTTGTCCCAGCTTGGGAACAGATTTCTCATAGTAATTGGATTTTGAGCCTGATTAAGTATGGTCTTAAATTTCAATTTAAAGCATTGCCTCACAAAAGATTCATGGTTGTTCCCTCCAGTTCTTCCCCAGAACGCCAGGCTGCCCTCGTTTCGGAAGTACAAACCCTAATAAGAAAGCACGTCCTGATTGAGGTTCCGGAAGCTGAAAAGGGTCTTGGTTTCTACTCCCTGCTCTTCTTGATTCCGAAACCGGATGGAAGTTTCAGGACAATTATAAATCTGAAATCCCTGAATAATTTCCTTAAAATACACACCTTTAAAATGGAGTCTTTAAAATCCGTAATAAAGTTACTTTTTCCCCACTGCTATATGGTAGTGCTCGATCTCAAAGATGCGTATTACCATATCCCAATTCATAGTGATTACCAGAAATACTTGAGGCTGGCCATTGAAATAGACACTTCCAATACACTGCACTCCCCTTCGGTTTAGCTATAGCCCCACGGGTTTTTACTAAAGTAATGGCGGAAGTTATGGCCCATATAAGAGAAAGGGACATTCTAATTATCCCTTACCTGGATGATCTCCTGATAGTGGGGAATTCGTTGGTTCAGTGCGAGACCCACCTGCAGGAGACCATGTCGGTCTTAAAGAGTTTGGGGTGGTTTCTAAATTTAGAAAAGTCTAGACTATCTCCACTCAAGGTACAACAATATCTGGGGGTCATATTAGATTCCAGGAAACAGCTATGTTGTCTTCCAGAAGAGAAAATTGATAGAATCCGGGAGTTGGTAGAACAATGTATACGTAAACCTTCTATGTCACTCCGTAAGGCCATGTCACTATTGGGAACCTTCACCTCCACTTTTCCTGCGGTTCGTTGGTCACAATTGCATTCAAGAGCCTTTCAGTGGGATGTGTTGTACAATAACGCAGCTTTAGAGGGGCATCTAGACCGTAGGTTTACGCTAGGTCCTTGTGCCATATGGTCCCTTCGTTGGTGGTTACGACAAGACAATCTTGCTAAAGGGGTTCCCTGGGAATGTAGTCCAACTGCAGTCTTGTCCACTGATGCAAGTGCCACAGGTTGGGGAGCTCACTTTGAAGGGAAATTAGTGCAGGGAACCTGGTCAAGCAGTGAGCAACAGTTGTCATCAAATGTTAAGGAGCTTCTGGCGATGCAGCATGCGTTCAACGAGTTCCTTGTATATTTACAGGACCAGCATGTCCGTGTACTCTCGGACAATCAAGTCACGGTAGCTTACATAAACCACCAAGGGGGAACCCGCTCAAGAAACTTGATGAGGGTAGCGAACGCACTTCTGCTGAAAGCCGAAGATCACTGTCTCTCTCTTTCGGCTACTCATCTAAAAGGCAAGGAAAACATCACAGCGGATTTCCTCAGCCGTACTTCTGTAAAAGAGGGAGAGTGGTCCCTAAATATACAAATATTCTCCAGAATCGTAGAATTGTGGGGCCTTCCGACTGTGGACTTATTCGCAACAAGAGCCAATCGGAAAGTGGAAAATTTTTGTTCCTTAGACCCCAGAGAAGGACCCCTGGCAGTGGACGCCTTCATGGTTCCCTGGAGATTTCCTCTGGCATATGCCTTCCCTCCCATGATCCTGCTCCCAGCGGTGATAAGATCAGGGCAGACCGGGCCAGAGTGATACTCATATGTCCCTTTTGGCCCAAAAGACCGTGGTTCCCTTGTCTCCGGAAGATGTCCATATCAGATCCCTGGGTTCTTCCGGAGATTCCGGACCTCCTCACTCAAGGGCCACTTTCCCATCCTCCAACCCCGAGTCTAAATATGACGGCGTGGAATTTGAGAGGGTGTTATTGACCAACAAAGGATTCCCCGCAAATGTAGTGAATACTCTCCTGGCTAGCAGAAAACCTGTTACCACCCGTATTTATGCCAGGACCTGGAGGAAGTTTCTGTCCTTTGCAGATGTTAAGGTGGAGGAGGAGCCCCCTATTGGGAAAATTCTGGAATTTCTGCAGCGAGGCTTAGAATTAGGTCTCACTACTAGTACCTTGAAAGTACAGGTGTCGGCGTTGGGAGCTTTATTTTCTTCCAATATTGCAGATAACTATTGGATAGCCCGTTTTTTAAAAGCTTCCTTTAGGTGTAGACCCATTACCAAGGTAAAGATGTCTCCCTGGGATTTGAATTTTGTCTTAGATGCCTTGACCAGTCCTCCTTTTGAGCCACTAGATTTAGTCTCTCCCAAAATTATTTTCCTAAAGACGGTCCTGTTAGTAGCCCTAACTTCAGCCAGGAGAGTCAGTGACCTACAGGCCCTTTCAATATGCCCTCCATTTACGCAAATTCTGGACGATAGGATTATATTAAAACCTGATCCAGCCTTTCTTCCTAAAGTGGCCACTCGATTCCATAGAACCTAGGAAATAGTTCTCCCAACTTTTTGCTTTCCGCCCAAAAATCAAAAAGAGGAGAGACTTCACACTTTAGACGTTAGGAGGTGCGTACTAAGGTACTTAGAAGTATCACGTGGCTTTAGAAAGGATAAGTCCCTATTTATTTGCTATCAGGGGGCTAGGAAGGGTTGTAAGGCCTCAAAGACTACAATCGCTAGATGGATCAAGGAGGCCATTTCCCTCGCATACTCCTCAGGGGATAAAGAGATACCGGAGGGATTGAGGGCGCATTCTACCAGAGCGGTATCAACCTCCTGGGCGGAGAAGACAGGGCTTTCCATTGAGGAAATTTGTAAGGCTGCCACTTGGTCTTCTCCCTCTACTTTCTATAGGCACTATAGATTGGATCTGGGTGGCTCTGCAGATCTCACTTTCGGGAGAAGGGTACTTCAAGCTGTGGTCCCTCCCTAATTTCCTTCGTCTCTGAAATTCTCTCACGTGGTGCTGTCATGGGAGACCGAATAAAGCCTTAGTTACTTACCGGTAACGGGATTTTTCGGAGCCCATGACAGCACCTTTATATTCCCTCCCTTCACTGGTGTTGTGCACTCCCGTAGAGTTGATTTCTTTTTGTGCACCCTTGCGGGAAATTGATGAAAAGTGATGTACTTAATGTGATTATGTTTTGTTATAACTAACCTTGGCGTTACTCTCATGCTCTGTTAACTAAACTGAGGCGGGAAGAGAGGGCTGCCCTTTTTAACCTGTAGGTTTCCTGTCCTTGATGGGCGGATCCTCTCTCTCACGTGGTGCTGTCATGGGCTCCGAAAAATCCCGTTACCGGTAAGTAACTAAGGCTTTTGTGTAAATTGGAGGGGATATGTGTGGAACCTGGCATGGTTTTGGAGACTATAGATGTGGAGGCACTGTACTCCTCCATCCTACATCAGGAGGGTTTGAAAGCAGTTAATCGCTATTTGAGCACCAGGGGGCGACAGTATGAGAGACATAACCAGTTCGTGATGAAAGCACTGGAATTTTGCCTGACCAAAAATGTATTTTTATTCAATAATGAGTACTTCCACCAGCTCAGGGGCACCGCGATAGGCAGCCCGTGTGCACCATCGTATGTCAACCTGCTCCTGGGCTGGTGGTCTCTTTGTCATCTGGAAGGGCACTGTGGAGACGTTCGGGGATTTTGTCAAGAAACTCAATGTCAACAATATTGGGTTACATTCTACGTATGAGGTGAATTCATCTACCCTGGCTTTTTTGGACATTAAAATTGAGATCAATTCCAAGGGTGAAATTATCACTAAGACCCATAGGAAAGAAACAGCCACAAATTCCCTCCTGAGGTGGGAGAACAACCATCCGGCCCCCCTCAGGAGGGGAATCCCTAAGGTACAATATTTAAGAATGCGCCAGAATTGCTCTACCTTGTGGTCCTTCAAGGAGCAGGCAGATGACCTCAAGATAAGGTTTAAAGACAGGGGTTACCCCGAAAGAGTCTTGAGGGTGGCATACAATGAGGCCTTAAAGAGAGATCGGAGACCCCTTTTGATCCCAAAACAAAAACCTGATCAAAGTGTAACTACACAATTCGTCATGAGATATTGCAATAGAGCGGAGGAGATTAGATCAATCCTCCAAAGGCATTGGTCATTATTAAAGATGGACACAGACATAGAGAATGAGATCACACCTTACCCACAAATCACATACTGAAAAGGTAAATCTATGAGGGATAGGCTAGTGCATAGCCACTATCAGCTGAGAACCGCCCCGACTTGGTTGGCTAGAGGATTCAAACGGTGTTTCACATGTGGGGGATGTAAGATGTGTGAATCGATCCAGTCAGGCTGAGTTCAAAAGCAATGTTACTGGTACCACGTACTCCATCCGGCACTTCATAAATTGTCGCACTAAGGGCGTCATCTATAAGGGCACATGTGAGTGCGGGGTGGAGTACGTTGAAAAAACAAGAAGAGAATTTCGTAAGCAAGTGGGGAAACATATACGAGATATAAGGAATAAAAGAGATACACAGGTCGCTAATCACATCAACCTACGGCATCACGGGGATGTAAGGAAGAACCTATTTATGGGGATCGAGAAAATCACACCTCCTGTGAAAGGAGGTAGCTGGGATAGGTCGATTTTACAGAGGGAGACCCATTGGATTTTCAACCTCAGAATGGTATACCCGAATGGCCTGAATGGGCAAATGTTCGTAACTCTTTTCTTTGAAATAGAGGTGTAATAGGGACATGTAGTCAGGGACAGCCGCCAATGAGTGGGGGTGCCATTGCGCAGGACAGGGTGCCAACCTCCGCCTTAAGTAGGTGTGCAGATAGAGAGGGATACTCTAGAGATCTTTTCCACCCATTCTTTGGGTTTTCGGTGGTGTTCCCTGGTTCCCTCATGCAAATTATATCATGCGTTCCTCCACTACTACCCTTCTTCCTGTTTGATCACCCTGGCATTTTTTTGACACACACATCTTCTCTACATGACGTGTTTAAGTGAATTGGATTATGTCATTATTAAAGAGTGAAAATACTTTTTTGGTAAGGAATGCTTTTTTTTGAGACCATTGGTTTTTATTAAAAATTAGTTGCTGAAGGAATACCTGCACTACCCCTAGGGATGGGGCAGGACATATGAATTACCTGTCTAACAAGAATAGGCCTATAGGATCCTAGTCTAATGGTTAAGATCTGTGTTATGGCCTCCCCACAAGCATAAGAATTGTGGTGATGGGCATGGAGAGGTGGTGTGACCGTTCCCCTCCTGTCATTATCTGGAATGGAGCTTCAGGCTAGTTTGCAGGCTGGTGTTTGTAGCACAGCCGGCGGAAGTGGTAATATGCGTTCCACAGGCCAGATGTGCGCTCCGGAAACCGGATATGCGGTCCAAAGACCGGAAATGCGCCATCCGCCGGAGGCGGGGTTTCGACAGAGTGCACAATAAAAGAACAAGGAAGCCAGTAAGTGATACTGCAACAGCCAGGAAAGTTGGCAGATGACTTGCAAAGGCCCCCATGAGGACACAAGCAGGTTCACAACTGCCCTGATGATTCTACATTTGTGATGAAACGCGTTGGGAGATCCTGTGGGAGTTCACACACCCAGGGTTGGCAGGAGGCATAAGGATTAGTGTTGAGTGAGTATGTTCTATTTACCCTTTCGCCGAGTATGCTCGGGCCGAGCTCCGAGTATTTATAGCTGCTTGGTGATGAGGTTAAATCGCTCCCGTGTGCATGATTTGCGACTGTTTGACAGTTTTATTACATGTGAGGAATGTCTATTTCTTACACATTCCTCACATGTAATAAAGCTGTCAAACAGTCGCAAATCATGCACACGGGAGCGATTCAAGCATATCACCGAGCAGCTATAAATACTCGGAGCTCGGCCCGAGCATACTCGGATAAACATACTCGCTCAACACTAATAAGGATCTGAGTGCAAGCCGGAAGGGACTAAATCTTGGGTGAGACCGTTCCTTTACTGTGATAAAGCAGTGGTCTGAGTGCAGAAATAAATGTATGCACTCCATGCTATATATGATCAAGAACAGGGTTTCAGTGGGATGGAGTAGAAAAGATGCTCCACCACTTGAGTACTGCCTACGAGATTTCTAGAATACGTGTATATAGTACTACATAATACACAGCTATGATTTGAGATAGTCTCTGTATGTATAGGCACCATAGTAGATGGGTTTGATTGTCCCCTAGTGCAACGTTTAACGGTGCTGCTGTACATGTCTAAGCGGTGTTGGTTTATACTGACCACTATCACTGTCTCTGTATATATACCATTGTGAAGAGCAGTGTGAGACGGATTTGGTGGCAAGTGGTATTTTTGGGCACAATAAAACCCTGCCGTTGATACGCTGCTAAGAATGAGTTAATGACAACGCAGTAATGGATTCCATTTACCAAGTGTAAACTAACTAATTTGTGTTGCTCCATTAAAGAAAGTGACAGCATTCTGCTATTTCTGGGTGGAAGAGCAACTGTATTTTTTCCGCTTAAATTTACACACCTATCTGATAAAGGTCTGACTTTTGAGATAGCTTTTGGACCATAGCAAAGGTGGTGTGTAATATATGTTTGGCTTGTTCGTCCACACGTAGTGGTGTTTTACTGTATTTTCTTAATAGTTTTTAAAGATTCTAAGTAAAAGTTATATTTTAGTTATCCGTATTTTTGCTACATATAGCTTGAAAATATATCTGGAGGATTATCATTCCCTTACATGTGGCTATCTGATGTATTACTTCTCATCAAGTTTTGTTAAGTAAATAATAATTTATTTTTGGACTTTGGTCTCTCTCATTCATCTCCAAACCATCTGGTCCGGTTCCGCCAAGTAAAACGGCAGCAGGCGGTCTGCAGAATAGGGAAATCCGCCAAATGTATGTGTGTATATACACTACTCACAAAAAGTTAGGGATATTTGGCTTTCTGGAGAAATTTCTGGAAAACGTAAAAACTTCACGCTACTGTGAGATTTCATCATGAAAGTAGGGCACTTAAGTAGAAGCATGCAATGGTAATTTTCTCATCTCAAACAATTTATTGAAACAAAAGCCAACAACAGTGGTTTGTCTCCATGAGTATGTCTCCTTGAGTAACCTGCAGAAATATGCCAGATATCCAGACATGTAATCTCACAATGTATATTCTTCAATATTGCCATCACCCTTGATCTGACAACCATCTGTTTCAATTGCAGGAACGTTTCAATGTGCAATACTCTACATATCCATTTATCTCCATTCAAAACTGTTTATACGGCCTCTCTCTCCTATTTATCCCCCCTGTTTTTGTGAATCGTCTCCTTGTGGCTCCTCCCTCCTACTCACACGTGGCCTATTCCATGTGCTTTGGAAGCTGTATAAATTGAGACATACAGGTCTGTGTGACCGTGGTCTATCTCCATGAGTATGTCTCCTTGAGTAACCTGCAGAAATATGCCAGAATTGGACCAGAAGTGACGAGAAGGTACGAGTAACCACCTATTAACTGTACTTGCTTCTCTATTCTCCCTTACACTTTCACCGTGCTTACATATGCCTTTACAGTTTTTGTTCCATTAATCCTCACTCTTCTCCGCTATCCCCAGACCCCAGTACCCTCTAACCAGATAATCATATCTCCTTCCCTATTACTTCCCCACCTGACCTCATCTGCCAACCTGCTCCTCAACTTCAGATCTGTCCTACTCAAACATAAAACAAGCCGGCGACTCTCCTTCTCTCACCTTCTCTCCCTCTCTGCTTTCTACAATGCCACTCTCGCATTTGCTATTGACTCTGTTGCCCCTCTTGTGTATGGCAGAGTGCAACGAATCAATAGACAACCTTTGCACAATAACCTCACCAAAAAGTTTCGGCAAGCATCCAGGGTTGCAGAGCGGCGTTGGAAGAAAACACATTCGCAAGATGACTTCACTGCATTCAAACAAGCAACACTCAAATTCAAATCAGCCCTCACCTCTGTCAAACAGGCCTTCTTCACAACCCTCATTTCTTCCTTTTCCGACAACCCCAAACAGTTATTCAAAACTTTTAACTCCCTCCTCCGACCTCTGCTGCCCCCTCTGACCTCCCTCATCACTGCTGAGGCGTTTGCCACACACTTCAAAAACAATATTGACCAAACAAGGCAAGCCTTCACGGTCTGACCACCACAACCCCTTTGTTTTCCAGACCATTGTCCTTTCCCCATAACCTCCCTCTCCAACATCACTGAAAGAGAGCTTACTCACCTCCTCTCCAAATTACACCTTACCACTTGTGCACTTGACCCCATCCCATCCCACCTCCTCCCCAACGTCACTCCCACACTCATCCCATCTCTAACCCATCTCTTCAATCTATCACTAACTTCTGGAACCTTCCCCTCTGCTTTCAAACATGCCACAATCACGCCTATCCTCAAAAAGCCATCCCTCAACTCAACCGCTTTGTCCAGCTATTGCCCCATATCGGTGCTCCCATTTGCATTCAAACTCCTTGAGCAACATGTTCACGCTGAACTTTCCTCCCATTTCTCATCTAACTCTTTCTTCGACAACCAACAATCTGGTTCCGTCCCTACCATTCCACCGAAACTGCCCTTACCAAAATTACTAATGACTTACTTACAGCCAAAGCTAACAGACTATTCTCCATACTCCTTCTTCTAGACCTGTCCTCTGCCTTCGACATAGTTGACCACTGCCTCCTACTATAGATTCTTTCTTCCTTTGGTTGCCCTATCCTGGATCTCCTCATACCTTTCTAACCACACTTTTAGTGTCTCCCACTCCCACACTACTTCCTCATCCTGTCCTCTCTCTGTTGGAGTCCCTCAAGGCTCTGTTCTAGGACCCCTACTCTTCTCCATCTATATCCTTGGCGAGGGACAGCTCATAAAGTCCCATGGTTTCCAGTACCACCTGTACGCTGATGACACCCAGATCTACCTCTCTGGCCCAGATGTCACCTCTCTGCTGTCCAGAATTCCAGCATTTCAATCAGCCATTTCCTCCTTCTTCTCCTCTTGCTTCCTCAAACTCAATGTGGACAAATCTGGACTCCTCATCTTTCCTCCATCTTGCGTATCTTCCTCACCTGACCTTTCTATAACAATAAACGACATCACACTTTCCCCTGTACCGGCAATCCGCTGCCTCAGAGTAACCCTTGACTCTGTCCTGTCCTTTAAACCCCACATCCAAGCCTTTGCCACCTCCTGTCGCCTCCAGCTCAAAAATATTTCCAGAATCCGTCCTTTCCTCAACCGTCAATCTACTAAACTGCTTGTGCATGCCCTCATCAGCTCCCACCTCGACTACTGCAACATCCTCCTTTGTGGCCTACCTGGTAACACTCTCGTACCTCTCCAGTCTGTCCTTAACTCTGCTGCCCTACTAGTTCATCTCTCGCCTCGCTACTCCTCTGCTACCTCCCTTTGCAAATCTCTTCACAGAATTGAGTGATTCCATAATTTTTTCCCTCTGCTTGGTGTGAAAAAAAATACTCTTACTCAGTACCACATTTTTAATCTTGATTTCTTTAAGTGTTTCTTAAAGCCCTAAAGTTGCCATTTGAAATGACTTTAGTTTTGTGCCATGTCTGTGATCTGCTTTTTTTCAACAACATTAAACAACTGAATGAACATCCTCCGAGCCCGGTGATTCCATAATTTTTGCCAGGGGTTGTATATACAGCACCATGGAATCAATGGTGCTATATAAATAAATAATAATAACAGTGGTGAGTGCTGGTCACAAGTTTAATTGTTGTCTGCTGAGGCATGATATGCCATTCTTCTTGAAGGGCGGCCCACAGGTCATTAAGGTTCTGGGGTACAGAATTACAATCCTCTACACAGCGACTCAGCTGATCCCACAGGTTTTCTATAAGATTCAGAAAAACCTACAAGAAGCAAAATGAACAAAAACCCTACTATAAATAAATAAAAAGCAAGTGCATTTAAATAAAATAGGGTTCTTAGTAACACTGTTTTTGATCAACAATAGTATAAAAGCTATCCACCAGCGACAGACACCTTCTGTCTGCCCTTATTCACTCTGAGGTAAACTTTGACTCATGGTAAGGTTTTTAATATTAGACAGTGTAGATCTATCCCAAACGGGTTCACCTTGTCGATGGTGGGATGAAGATGAAATTAGGCCTATGTTGTTTGTGCAGAGGCACAATGACTGGATTAATGAGGTTATTCAAGAAGTAGGGGCTTGTCACTGTACCATTCACAAAGTGTAGGGTAGTTCTGTATTGACTAGACACACCTGCCCACACTGTAACAAAACATCACTGGCTACAACAGTCGCTGATGCATAGCACTCTCTTTGACGTCTCCAACATCATTGGCAGCCATCATTTCTGCTCAGTTTCAATAGAGTTTAATCAATGGACAGCACTGCAGCCCACTGTCCAGTGTAGATGCTACCTGGCCCATGCAAGTTGATGACGCCTGTGCCTGGTTGTATGGTCAGGTACCCTAGCAGACCACACTGATGTAAACTGTTTCAAATGGTCTGACAGGACACTTGGGTTCCTCTCACCTCCCTTAAATGTGCCTGCAGTTGTGTGGCATTCATCATCCAGTTCTGAAAGGCATTGTTCACAATGAAACAGTCATTAGTGTGGGATGTGGCCAAAGGACGTCCGTTTCTCTGCCTTTCTGTGACTTTTCCAGTCTCTCTGCATCTCTATTGCAACCTGCTGATGATGACACTATGTGACAATCAAAGCTCAGTGGCCACTTTCATCTGAAAACATCCTGCTTCAATTCTAACCCCAAAATTTATTGGGCGATTCATGGATCAAACACTTGTTGGGGTAATTTTGGTCGGCCGACCACTCCTGGGAACATTCACCACTGTTCCATGTTTTTGCTATTTGTGGATAATGGCTCTCACCATGGTTCGCTGGAGTGTGAAAGCTTTAGAAATGTCTTTAGAACCTTTTCCAGACTGATAGATGTAAATTACTTTGTTTCTCATTTGTTCCTGAATTTCTATGGATCGCAGCATGATGTCTAGCTTTTGAGGATCTTTTAGTCTACTTCACTTTGTCAGGCAGGTCCTATTTAAGTGATTCCTTGATTGAGAACAGGTGTGGCAGTAATCAGGCCTGTGTGTGGCTAGGGAAATTGAACTTTGCTTCCCAAAGATGTGATAAACCACAGTTAATTTATGTTTTAATGGTGGGGGTTGGGGGTGCAATCACTTTTTCACACAGGGCTCTGTAGGTTTGGATTTCTTTTTCCCTTAATAATAAAGCCCTTCATTTAAAAACTGCATTTTGTGTTTACTTGTGTTATCTTTGTCTAATATTTAAATTTGTTTTGTGATCTGAAACATTTAAGTGTGAAAGACATGTGAAAGAATAAGAAATCAGGAAAAGGGGCGAACACTTTTTCACACCACCTTTAGTTTTATTAGTAGATCTAAAGAAGGAATCTAAATACTGTACAATAATCTCCTCATATGTTTCCCTTATTATTCCCAGTAATTGTATTATTACACAGGATTTTTATGATGTTACATCGGCTCATCTTCTTCTCATTCAGGTCCCTACAATATCAGATCCTCTCAGTGAAGATCTTCTATATAAGAGAATTTTCCTGATTTACCCATCAAGGATGGATATGGACAGAGACAAGATGGTGGAGAGGATATTCCACCTCACCCTAGAGATCGTCTTCCGGCTTACTGGAGAGGTGAGAGATTCTGATGACGTCACATTACATCATTCTGATCTATGGGAATAACAGATGGACAGAACTGGAGAGGTGAGGACTCTGGAAATGTCTGTAGTGAGATTTATTAATGTGTCTCTCCATAACCAGGATTACACAGTAGTGAAGAAGACCTCTAGCGATCGCTGTCAGGACCCTGTGTCTGAGGGATGGGGAAGACCCCTGAGCCCAATTACTGGGCCTCCACCTCACCCCCTGATACATGAGGACATCAATGACCAGAAGATCCTAGAACTCACCTACATGATGATTGAGCTGCTGACTGGAGAGGTGACACTGCTGGGAATGCTGGGACATTATACAGTAACGCTATGAAGGGATCAGGGGGATGACGGTATCATTGTATGTGTCAGGTTCCTATAAGGTGTCAGGATGTCGCCGTCTATTTCTCCATGGCGGAGTGGGAGTATTTAGAAGGACACAAAGATCTGTACAAGGACATCATGATGGAGGTTCCCCAGCCCATCACATCTCCAGGTAATAGACAGGACTAAATACACACGGCCTATAATTATCTGTATGTAAAGAATGAATTCATTCCCTGTATGTGTTTCCACCAGATCTATCCAGTAAGAGGACAACACCAGAGAGATGTCCCCGTCCTCTTCTTCCACAGGACTGTAAACAAGAAGACCCCAATGTTCCTCAGGATCATCAGGTAGATGGAGAGAAGGTGTCTCCCCTATGATGTGTAGACGGCTGTGAGATCTTGTGTTCAGTCTTGTTTTATCCACCAGTATTATATGTTTTATACTTGTGTAATGAGGACAGTGGAGATGGCAGGATTAGAGCTGATCATAGATGGGACTTCTCCATCTGTCTGTGACTTTTACAATATTTGTTTCAGGGTGAAGTTCGGACCCATATTAATACTACAGAGACATATGTGAGGGATGATGAGCGGTGTAAAGAGGAGATTCCCACATATGACTACCCAGGTGAGTAGTAACCACTAAATGCAGAGAAGTCACAGATTCTTCTCAGTCACCGGCTGTGGCTGCTTTATCTATGGTGTAGTCCAGCCGTTCCACTATCATGTGACTACCATTTTGCCTCTAGACCACAACATTCTTCTCCACCCAAAACTGTTCAAATGACTTTGAACATTGAAAGCCCTTTTCTATATAACTTACAACCTGGAGGATCCACCTACCTAAATTAGAAGATGCTGACCGTTACCGGCTCAAGTCTGTAAGCTACAAAGTAAAATGACAGCGTATGTAGAATGTGCTGACAAATTAGAAAATCACTTGAAAAAAACTAATATGATTGGTCTGTAAGAGAAGGTGGAGGGTAATGATGCTGTTGGCTTCCTAGAACCCTGATATCTTATTGGATAACTCTACCTTCTCTCCCTTCTGTGATGCTGAATGTGCTCATATGGTCCCTACAAAACTTCACTTTTATGATCGACAACATTAAATGTGCAGTGAGGGCCAAGTGTGAATTTTTCTAATTTTTCAATTTCTTTTAAAACCAACTAACTTCAAACAGGATTGCGATAAACGACATAAAAACATTACACCTGTGCCATGATATATCTCTAAGCTGTGTGTGGCTGTTGGCTGTAATATACATTTATTACTGCCTGCAGGAGATGTGTTGGCTCCAGCCCTGGTTTCATGGATTTACTCCGTCATAAATTCCATTATGTTTTCAATCCTAAGGAGTTCAGATTACTGCACAATCTCTCCTGAAATGGGGGCACTAATACTTTCTCTATTCTTCTGGTCAGGACTCATAGTAGCTCCAATGGTCCACCATAAATGAGTGCAACTCATGGGGTCGGCCTGCCTCATGTATGTGAGTCTAACTCCCTGGTAGTCTTTTAAAAAAAATATCTCCATTGCCTCTTCCAAATGCCCGAGGTCTAAATTTAAGACACCTCATCTCTGCACTATTATAAAAAGTTCTCTTTAAATGTCTAATATTTCTTCTTATAACTCATCTGATAGAAAATATTGTCCCTTACAATAGTTTAGATTGAGAAGAGCCATCGAGCCCCATACTCCAATTACCCCAGAGAGGTTTCACCACTAGTTACTCACTACTTACTGATGGAGACTGTTGAGTTTGATAATTTCTGGAGATGTGTTATTGTATGTACTCAGTTTTTCCCATTACCCTTTATCCCTTCTACATGGATCTGGACTTACTTAGAAACCCCTAGACTTGGGCCACAGTGTTACCTGCTGTTCTGTGGTGTGAGATGGCAAGAAGAATAGTCAGGTAGCCGAGTCAGAACCAGGAGGGCAGAGAAAATACAAAATCAGAAGACACAACAGTAGTCAGTAAGAGTAGTCAGCAAAAAGGCCAGGGTCACAATGGGAAAAAAATAAACAAGCCAGGAGCTGAGCACAGAGGACTGAACTAGAGGAGAACAAGGCTGTATCTGGCAGCTTCCGGCAATTTATTTTGAGCTTTAGTAGGGTGCCGTGCTTTCCAATTGACCCAAGTAGGGAGCAGATTACTCCAGCTGGACAGCACACACACCAATACTGCCAGACTGGATGGTACTACTGGTCGCATGCACCCTAATCTTAGTGGCTGGACAGAGCCTGCACCACCCAGAGCTTCTGGTTCCGATGTCTCCTCCATTACCAGTGCCACCTGCACAATGAATAAGGTGGCGCTTGGTGACAGCAGCAGAAGTTGCAGGAGCTGAGTCCAGAGAAGATGGGAGACACTATTTTCATAATATGAGAAAATGGCAGAAAACCCGAACAGTAGAAATCCCCATAATGTGACTCTATTTTGGAAATTATACCCCTCAGTGAATTAATCTCTAGGAATAGTGACTATTTTGACTCCGCCAACACTTTCCAGAAATTAGCACACAGTGGATGATGGAGAGTGAAAATTGCAAATATAACATTTCATTACCCAACACATAGTGTCCAGATTGTGCTCCAGGAGACACACACCATCAATTAAGTGGGTTCTTCTCACTATAGTAATGCCAAATACATGGATGCTAAATGTGGTTTGGGCGCACTGCAAGGCTCAGAAGTGAAGGGGAGATCTGACTTTGGTAGAGCGGATATTGCTGGATTGGTTTATGGAAGCCATGTTGCTTTTCAAGAGTCTTTGAGCCACTAATAATGTGGAAACCTTTGACAGATGATGGACCTGAGTGGAGACTTGTTTTTTTGCTGAATGAATAGAAGTTTTTATTGATATTATTTTCGCCTACATAACATTGTTTGTTCATTCTGTCTCCCAAATATGGAATAAAAAGCCACCAAACAGTTGGACACCACGCTCTACTGGTTCATCCTATGATGTTTTCTATTAGACTGTGTACTGTCATTGTCTTGGTCAGTAATTAATTTTTTTACATAACTTGCGATTTTTACATACATTTTAAGTAGAAATTTCAAAAATAAAAAATTTGAGGATATTTTATTCAAAAATAATAATTGGTTTTCTTCTTGGCAGATGACTGTACCAGGAGATCAGAGGGACAGCTGACATCTTTAATTTTTAAATCAGATGATCTTGAGATCCCACAGGATACAATTGAAGTGAATGCCATTACTCCAGATATACCATCATCCCTTCACAGCAAAGATCTGTCATCTGATCCTTTGAAACAGGTCCTGTCTTCTGATTCATTACCGACTACTAATGAAAATGAAAGTCACAAAATAAGCACTAAAAAACAAACTGCTCCTAAAGCAAAGAAGCCATTTTCATGTTCAGAATATGGAAATAGTTTTCCACACAAAAAGTCTTTTCTTATACATCAAAAAATTAACACAGCGGAGAATAGATTTTCTTATTCCAAGTGCTTGAAATATTTTAACCAGAAATCAGATCTTGTTAGTTACCAGAGAACTCACACATTGGAGAAGCCATTTTCCTGTTTAGAATGTGGGAAATGTTTTAACAAGAAATGGAATCTTGTTAATCACCAAAGAACTCACACAGGGTTGAAGCCTTTTTCATGTTCAAAATGTGGGAAATGTTTTATCCGGAAAGCGCATCTTGATAGCCACCAGACAACCCACACAGGGGAGAAGCCTTTTTCATGCTCAGAATGTGGGAAACGTTGTAACCAGAAATCAGATTTGGTTAAGCACCAGAGAACTCACACAGGGGAGAAGCCTTTTTCATGTTCAGAATGTGGAAAATGTTTTGCAGATAAATCAAGCCTTACCAGACATCAGAGAACTCACACTGGAGAAAAGCCTTTTTCGTGTTCAAGCTGTGGGAAATCTTTTAACCGTAAAGAGCATCTTGATAGTCACCAGAGAACTCACACGGGATAAGTTTTCTTTTCCTGTTCAGAATATGGAAAATGTTTTGTGAAGAAATCATCTTTTCTTAGTCACCAAACAGTTCATACAGGGGAGAAGCCTTTTTCATGTTCTTAATGCGGGAAATATTTTTCACAGAAATCAGCTGTTAATAAACCTCAGAAAAGTCACACAGGGAAGAAGCCTTATTCATGTTCAGAATGTTGGAAGTCTTTTAACCGAAAATTGTATCGTCATAAAGGGGTTGTCCACTACAAGGACAACCCCTTGTCATTCCTCATGTTTGGCCGTGTTAATATGAAAACACTCATATGCTCCTCCTATGTCGGCAATGTTCCAGCGGTATTGGGACTCAAGTTCCTAAGGCTCACATGAGGTTGTTACATCTCGCGAGCCCTGGTCCTAATCAGTGCCAGCTTCACTGTCTCTGCCTTCGGATGTATTGAACAACAACCAGAAGCCAGGGCTGCGGCTGCTGTTTGACTTCTTTTTAATGTTTGATTTGTCCGAAGTTGGGGAAAGTGACATCAGCGCAGGGCTCACATGACTTAACAAGCTCACATGAACCCTGGGAACGCAAGCGCCGACACCGCTGGAACCGCACCAGCATAAGAGGTTTGCATAATTGTTTTTAATTTAACAGAACCAAACCTGAGGAATGAGAAGGGGTTGTCCAAGTAATGGACATCCCTTTTAAACATCAAAAATATCAAAAATCCCACACAGAGAGAAGTCGTTATCATACCTAGAGTGTGAAAAATAAATTATTGGAAAATTGTATTTTGTTGACCATCAAAAATAATTCAGACGGAGAGAAACTATATATGTTATTGACAAATTGTACAAAAACATATAACAGACAGTTGTATAATCAAATGAGAAAGTGAAATTACTTTGGAACTTACTGTATTTTTTGGACTATAAGACACTTTTATCAAGAAAAAATCTTGCTAAAAAGTGAGTGCATCTTATAGACTGGAGGCTGCTTCAAGTGACAGAGGAGAACAATGAGACAGTGTCAGAGGCATAGCTAGGGGTTCAGCTCAGGGGGGGCGAAACATCTGAGTGGGCTCTAACCAGGTAATCGTGGGTACAACTATGGTGGTGCCCTCTGATCGTGGGTATAGAGAATCCTCAGGAGATGAACGCTTTGAAAATGAATCTCTACACCAACACTGATAGTATCACCATATGGTGACCATTTCGTGGTAGATACCAGTGCTGCAGAACATACAAATAATCACAGTACAGTTATACTGTATATAGTAACTTACAGCTGAAGTTCTTTCTGGTGGAGTCATTCATTTTCCCATCTTTTCCATCTGGCCCAGACCAACATGGCAACTTCTCCAGTCAACATTCGTCTGCAGATATTACAACGAAAACACATTTCACTTCTAAGAGACGTGAATACATTTGAGCACAAGGAGTAGGGAGCCGGCGGCGAGTCGCTTGCTGTGCAGCCCCGGCTTAACTATATCGGAGTGCACAGTGCTCCAATATACCTAAGCATAGAGTAGCTTTGGGTGGGCCCCCCTAAGCACGGGGCCCAGGGCGACAACACCCTCTGCCCCTTCCCGGTAGCTACGCTACTGGACAGTGTCCTTCCTGATCACTAATAGAACTGCTCTCGATCTTCCACACCAAACTTATCTAACTGATGGGTGCAGAGCAGGAGAAGAAGGTACCAATCCACCTCAGCCAGTGCACAGCGTGCCCTCGAACACGATACACCTGATGCCTGACGTCATATGCCCTGCTGGTGCTACCAGGCTACCCAATCATTGACAGCTACTTTCACCACTGCCTACTTACATACCATTCCTCTATGGTCTTATTCCCTATTCGGGATACCAGTATTACAGCCAGATTAAATGATGACTTAACCTAGTATTGCGATTTTGAAAAAGACCCAGGCTCGGGTCGAAACATTGGAAAATAACATTTTTGTTATGCCAGTCACTGTGGTGAATTGTTTTTGAAGCTCTCTGGCTGACTGTCTCTTTCTCTCTGGATGTCTCTCTCTGGCTCTCTCTCTCTGGCTAGCTGTCTCGCTCTCTCATTGGATCTCTGTCTCTGGCTCTCTCTGGCTGGCTGTCTCGCTCTCTCTGGCTGTCTGTCTCGCTCTCTCTGGCTGTCTGTCTCTCTTTCTGGCTGGCTGTCTCTTTCTCTCTGGCTGGCTCTCTCTCTGGCTGTCTCTCTCTGGCTGGCTGTCTCGCTCTCTCATTGGATCTCTGTCTCTGGCTCTCTCTGGCTGTCTGTCTCTGGCTGGCTGTCTCTCTCTCTCTGTCTGTCTCTGGCTGTATGTCTCTCTCTCTCTGGCTGTATGTCTCTCTCTCTCTCTGGCTGACTGTCTCTCTCTCTGGCTGGCTCTCTCTGGCTAGCTGTCTCGCTCTCTCATTGGATCTCTCTCTCTGTCTCTCTCTCTGGCTGGCTGTCTCTCTCTGGCTGGCTGTCTCTCTCTCATTGGATCTCTGTCTCTGGCTCTCTCTGGCTGTCTGTCTCTGGCTGGCTGTCTCTCTCTCTCTGTCTCTCTCTCTCTCTGGCTGTATGTCTCTCTCTCTCTGGCTGTATGTCTCTCTCTCTCTGGCTGGCTGTCTCTCTCTCTCTGGCTGACTGTCTCTCTCTCTGGCTGGCTCTCTCTGGCTAGCTGTCTCGCTCTCTCATTGGATCTCTCTCTCTGTCTCTCTCTCTGGCTGGCTGTCTCTCTCTGGCTGGCTGTCTCTCTCTCTCTGGCTGTCTGTCTCTCTCTGGCTGGCTGTCTCTCTCTCTCTCTGGCTGGCTGTCTCTCTCTCTCTCTGGCTGGCTGTCTCTCTCTCTCTGGCTGGCTGTCTCTCTCTCTCTCTGGCTGTCTGTCTCTATTATCAGGAACATACTTGTGCTTCGGGGCAGCCCGGGGGCAGGTCTTTTCTTGCTGATCTGGCCTAGAGCATAAGTTAAGACCCGCCTACAGTCCAGCCCCAGAGCACGAGCATATCATTAAAAGGGGTTTTCTCAGGAATTAAAGTTAATTTTAATCAATACATCTTGGAATAATAATAATTTCCACAATTGGATGTGTTTAAATAAAATGTTCCTGTGCTGAGATAATCTTATAAATGTGTCCCTGCTGTGTACTGTGTAATGGCTGTGTCTGACCGTACAGGGATATGGTCTGATCATACTACAGCTCCTGGACTGGGGAGGAAGCAAAAGAGGATACAGACATTACAGCAGGGGATCACAGCTGATTCTGTTTGTGAGGTAAAACATTTCCCTGCCTGTTGTCAAACAAAGTTTTACTTCAAAGAAAGAATCATTTGTGATCCTCTGCTGTAATGTCTGTATAGTCCTCACCCCCCTCCGCCCCAGAAATGTGGTATGACCAGACTATGTTCCTGCACGGTCAGACACAGCCATTACACAGTACACAGCAGGGGACATTTATAAGATTATCTCAGCACAGGAACATTTTATTTAAACACATCCAATTGTGGAAACGATTATTTTTCCAATATCTGTTGATATAACTAAATTATGCCACCGTTTAAAAACCCCGCTAGAGGACACACCCTCCGCACACCGTGTCCCATAACTTCAACGGGCTAACAACATCAAATATAAATTACATATAATTGTTTTTTATTTGTTTCTTGAGAATTCTATCATCCATACCTATATCAATACCTGATATTTAAGAATGCAGAATCAATTTGGTTTTCTTCTTCAAGTCCCGCGGACAGGACGTATCTAGCACCAGTATCCAGTATGCCTCTCTGTTAGGGAGGGCACGTCTTCCATCTCCTCCTCTAGGTAAGGGGTTCATTTTCTCTAAACCATAAAATTCTAATCCTTTTACATTGCTCCCATGTTTTTGTAAAAAATGTTTTGATACATTTAATGGATTATTGTCTTCTCTGTTGTATGAATCTGTGATCTGCTCCTTACTCCTCTGTCTCATCATCTGGTCATCTGGAGTGTCGGCCATGCCACACCTGGGGAACTATTTCAATCAGAACCGTGTCATTTGTCTTTTTACCTATAAATGGAGCACAGATGAGCTGTTTTTTTTGGAATTGTTATTAAGGGTCGATTGAGATTTGAGAGCGGTAAAAACAAAAACCAATGGTGAGGGAACATCAGGGAATACAATATTAAGGGCAAATTCTTGTCATCCCAGACATATTACAACTAATGTTCTCATAGACGAGATGATTCGGGCCAAAAGAAATTGTACAGAGGAGGATCAATTTATAAAAGAAAGGAGCATAATTTGCTATAGATTGCGTAAAAGGGGATATAAAAACTGGACCCTAAATAGAGCAACGATTATAGTGCAAAGTAAAAGTCGCAAAGAGTGTATTAAGAAAAATGCAAATTTAGTGAACGTATAAAAAAACAGTTTTTGTCACTATTTACAGTAGAGAATATAATCTAATAAAAACTATCATTAGTAAGTATTTGCCAAGGATGGATGGATGTCTTTTTTCTAAAAAAAAAAACTCACCCACTTTATCTAACACTTCAACTGTGACAGACAGAATCTAAACAGAAAAAACAGAATCACATTGTATGATTTTTAAATAATGAAATTGCATTTGATTGCATGAAATAAGTATTTGATCACCATCTGACCAGCAAGAATTATTCTGGCTCTCACAGACCTGTTAGTTTTTCTTTCAGAAGCCCTCCTACTCTGCACTCATTACCTGTATTAATTGTACCTGTTTTAACTCGTTACTTGTATAAAAGACACTTGTCCACACACTCAATCAATCACACTCCAACCTCTCCACAATGGCAAAGACCAAAGAGCTGTTTAGGACACCAGAGACAAAATTGTAGTCTTGCACAAGGCTGGAATGGGCTACAGAACAATAGGTAAGATGCTTGGTGAGAAGACAACTATTGGCACAATTATTAGAGAATGGAAAAAACACAAGATGACTGTCAATCTTCCTCAATCTGGGCCTCCATGCAGGATCTCGCCTCGTGGGGTAACGATGATTTCTGGGAAAGGTCAGGTATCAGCCCAGAACTACACAGGAGGACCTGGTCAATGACCTGAAGTGAGCTGGGACCACAGTGTAAAATTTTAGCGTCATGGATTAAAATCCTGCAGGGCATGCAAGGTCCCTCTGCTCACACCAGCACATATCCTGTTTGAATTTCGTCAATGACCTTCTTTATGATCCAGAGGAGGTATGAGAGAAGGTCATGTGGTCAGATGAGACCAAAATAGAACTCGCCGTACTTGGAGGAAGAAGAAGGATGAGTACAACGCCAAGAAAACCATCCCAACCATGAAGCATGGTTGAGAAAACATTATACACTGCTCTAAAAAATAAAGGGAACACTCAAATAACACATCCTAGATCTGAATGAATGAAATATTCTCATTGAATACTTTGCTCTGTACAAAGTTGAATGTGCTGACAACAAAATCACACAAAAATCATCAATGGAAATCAAATTTATTAACCAATGGAGTCCTGGATTTGGAGTCACCCCCAAAATTAAAGTGGAAAAACACACTACAGGCTGATCCAACTTTGATGTAATGTCCTTAAAACAAGTCAAAATGAGGCTCAGTATTGTGTGTAGCCTCCACATGCCTGTATGACCTCCCTACAATGCCTGGGCATGCTCCTGATGAGGTTGCGGGATCTTCTCTGCAAAAGGGACAGGACAACTGCACCGTATTGAAGAGAGGATGGATGGGGTCATGTATCACAAGATTTTGGCCAACAACGTCCTTCCCTCAGTAAAAACATTGAAGACGGCTCGTGGCTGGGTCTTCCAAGATGACAATGACCCAAAATACACAGTCAGGGCTACTAATGAGTGGCTCCGTGAAAAAAAATTTCAAGGTCCTGGAGTCCTAGCCAGTCTCCAGACCTGAACCCAATAAAAAAATCTTTGGAGGGAGCTGAAACTCAATGTTGCCCAGTGACAGCTCCGAAACTTGAAAGATCTGGAGAAGATCTGTATGGAGGAGTGGGCCAAGATCCCTGCTGCATTGTGTGCAAACTTGGTCAAGAACTACAGGAAACGCCTGACCTCTGTAATTGCAAACAAAGGTTTCTGTGCCAAATATTAAGTTCTGTTTTTCTAATGTATCAAATACTTATTTCATGCAAAAAATGCAATTTAATTTTATTGTTTGTTATATCTCCAAAAGATTGTACATACATCTGGCAACAACAAATTCCATCTAACGACAACAACAACAACTTCCATCTAACTGAAACAACAACTCCCATCTAACGGCAAAAACAATAACTTCCATCTAACGGCAAGAAAAACTTCCATCTAAAGGCAACAACATCAATGTCCATCTAATGGCAACAACTTCCAACTAGCGACAACAACAACATCCATCTAATGGCAATTGTTCAGGAACAGCAACAACAATTTCCATCTAACGACAACAGCAGTTTTCATCTAAAGGCAACAACAACAATGTCCATCTAATGACAACAACAACAATGTCCATCTAACGTTAACAACTTCCATCTAATGGCAACAACATCAACGTCCATCTAATGGCAACAACTTCCAACTAGCAACAACAACAACGTCCATCTAACGGCAACAACAACGTCAATTGGTCAGGAACAGGAACAACAACTTCCATCTAACGACAACAGCAGTTTTCATCTAACGGCAACAACAACAATGTCCATCTAACAGTAACAACTTCCATCTAATGGCAACAACTTCTTTCATATAATGGCAACAACTTTCATCTAACGGCAACAGCTTCCATCTAATAAAAAAAACTACAAGAAGCAAAATGAACATAAATCCTGCTATAAATGAATAAAAAGCAAAAGTGCATTTAAATAAAATAGGGTTTTTCGGAACACTGTTTTTCATCAAAAATAGCATGAAAACTATCCCACCACGACAAGGTGAACCCATTATACTCTGTCTAATATTAAAAACCTTATCATGTGTCAAAGTTGACTTCCGTGTGTGAATAAGCGCAGACAAAAGACTGGGTCCTGAACTGTGAACATCAGCCTAGGGAAGCTTTTAATGTATTATATAGCTCTAGGAAGGGAGGCCACACCCTGGCTTGCCCAGAATGCAAACAATCCAAAGAAAAAACACAGAATTTGAGCTTGGTTTAAGTTGGTATACATGCAGCACAGAAATGCACACCCTGGCTTCCATCTAATGACAACTACTTTCATCTAACGGCAAGAACTTCCTCATCTAATGACAACAACAAACAACTTCAATCTAACGGCAACAACAACTGGAATCTAATGGCAACAACTACTTCCATCTAACGGCAACAACAACATCAATCGTTCAGCAACAGCAGCAACAATTTCCATCTAACGGTAACAACTACAACTTCCATCTAATGGCAACAACTTTTTCCATCTAATGGCAACAACAACTTTCATCTAATGGCAACAACTTTCATCAAACGGCAATAGCTTCCATCCAATAAAAAAAACTACAAGAAGCAAAATGAACATAAATCCTGCTATAAATGAATAAAAAGCAAAAGTGCATTTAAATAAAATAGGGTTTTTCGGAACACTGTTTTTCATCAAAAATAGCATGAAAACTATCCCACCACGACAAGGTGAACCCATTATACTCTGTCTAATATTAAAAACCTTATCATGTGTCAAAGTTGACTTCCGTGTGTGAATAAGCGCAGACAAAAGACTGGGTCCTGAACTGTGAACATCAGCCTAGGGAAGCTTTTAATGTATTATATAGCTCTAGGAAGGGAGGCCACACCCTGGCTTGCCCAGAATGCAAACAATCCAAAGAAAAAACACAGAATTTGAGCTTGGTTTAAGTTGGTATACATGCAGCACAGAAATGCACACCCTGGCTTCCATCTAATGACAACTACTTTCATCTAACGGCAAGAACTTCCTCATCTAATGACAACAACAAACAACTTCAATCTAACGGCAACAACAACTGGAATCTAATGGCAACAACTACTTCCATCTAACGGCAACAACAACATCAATCGTTCAGCAACAGCAGCAACAATTTCCATCTAACGGTAACAACTACAACTTCCATCTAATGGCAACAACTTTTTCCATCTAATGGCAACAACAACTTTCATCTAATGGCAACAACTTTCATCAAACGGCAATAGCTTCCATCCAATAAAAAAAACTACAAGAAGCAAAATGAACATAAACCCTGCTATCAATTAATAAAAAGCAAAAGTGCATTTAAATAAAATAGGGTTCTTTGTAACACTGTATTTCATCAAAAATAGCATGAAAACTATCCCACCACGACAAGGTGAACCCGTTCTACTCTGTCTAATATTAACCCCTTTCTGACGTATGACCTAATAGTAAGTTTTGGTGACCTGGGCCGATTGGACCAATAACGTACTATTATGTCATATGGCAATCGCGCCCGCACATAAGCGGTGAGGGACGATCTCCGCCAAGTGTTAGCTGACACCCGGTACTATGTGCAGGGAGCGGTCCCGCACCGCTCCCGGCACATTAACCCCCTCAATGCTGTGATCGCACCATTGCGGTGGCAAGGGGAGGTGATCGCAATACTCACCTCCTCCAGCGCTGTCTGCAGCGGCTTCCCAGATGTTGCCATGGCAACCCGCTGTCGTCATGACAACACTGACAGCCTGTATAGCACAGGGATGGTGCTGCATTCCTGTGCTATACAGGCGATCAGAATAAAAAAAATGAAAGTCCCAGAGTGGGACACAGAATAAAAGTCCAAAAAGTGTTAAAAAATAAAAAAAAATAAAAAAATGTTTTTGTAAAAATATAAAAAAAAAAAAGTAAAAAAAATAATCCACAAAAAATAAAAATATAATGTACCCATCAATAAATATTATTATGAAAAAAAAACAAAAAAACAATAAAAGTCCACATATTTGGTATCGCCACGTCCGGAACGACCTGACCTATAAAAATGTCCCGCTAGTTAACCCCTTTAGTGAGCATGGTAAAAAAAAGAAATAAAAAACGAAGCAAAAAACAATGCTTTATCATCATACCGCCAAACAAAAATTGAAATAACACGTGATCAAAAAGACAAATATAAATAAAAATGGTACCACTGAAAACGTCATCTCGTCCCGCAAAAAACAAGCCACCATACAGCTCCATCAGCCAAAAAATAAAAAAGTTATAGCTCTCAGAATAAACCTATGCTAAAAAATAATTTTTTCTATAAAATAGTTTTTATTGTGTAAAAGCGCCAAAACATAGAAAAACAATATAAATGTGGTACCGCTGTAAACGTACTGACCCGAAGAATAAAGCTGCCTTATTAATTTTACCACACGCAGAACAGCATAAAAAAAATCCCATAAAAAAATTCTGGAATTGCTGGTTTTTGTTTATTCTGCCTCCCAAAAATCGGAATAGAAAGCGATCAAAAAATGTCATGTGCCTGAAAATGGCACCAATAAAAACGTCAAGTCATCCCGCAAAAAACAAGCCATCACATGACTGTCTGCCAAAATATGGAAAAATTATAGCTCTCAAAATATGGCGATGCAAAAACTAGGTTTTGCAAAAAAATGCGTCTTTCAGTGTGTGACAGCTGTCAGTCATAAAAACCCAATATGAATCTGGTATCTCTGTAATCGCACCGACCCGAAGAATAAAGTCGTCTAATCACTTATACCGCACAAGGAACGGCGTAAAAAATAAACTCTAGGGTTAGGGTTAGGGTTGTGTTAGGGTCAGGGTTGGGCTAGGGATTTTTTTCAAAAGTAAAAAAAAAAAAGATGACGATATGGCGACTAGAGTTGAGCGCAAGTGCTCGCTACTTGAGTTTGCATCGGGCGCTCGGGTATGCACTGAGTATCGCGGGCGCTCAAGTGACATGCTCGAGTCTCTGCACCATATGCTTTGTGGCCCAAAAAAACTTGCGGGGATTGCCTGCCATGCACGAGCATGTTTTTTTTTGGATGTCTAATAACCATGAAACATGCGAGCGGGGACTCAAGCATGTCACTCGAGCACACGCGATACATGGTGCATACCCGTGAACCTGATGCAAACTCAAGTAGCGAGCACTTGCGCTCAAGACGAATGACAACTTATTCAATATGATGACCTAATGTTATCAATTTCTGTGTCGTACCTCTACATTCAAAATGTTCACTATACCCCTTGATAAAATCCTTGAGGGGTGTAGTTTCCAAAATGGGGTCACTTGTGATGGGGTTTCCACTGTTTAGGCACATCAGGGGCTCTCCAAACGCGACATGGCGTCTGCTCTCAATTCCAGGCAATTTTGCGTTCAAAAAGTCACACAGTGCTCCTTCCCTTCTGAATTCTGCCGTGCGCCCAAACACTGTATTTTCCCCACATATGGGATATTGGCATACTCAGGAGAAATTGCACAACAGTTTTTGGGGTCCATTTTCTCCCCTTACCCTTGTTAAAATAAAAAAATTGTGGCTAAATCATTATTTTTTGTGGAAAAAGTTAGATTTTTTATTTTCACGGCTCCATGTTATAAACTTCTGCAAAGCACTTGGGGGTTCAAGGTGCTCACCACACATCTAGATAAGTTCCCTGAGGGGTCTAATTTCCAAAATGTCACTTGTGGGGGATTCCACTGTTTGGGCACATCAGGGGCTCTCCAAATGCAACATAGCGTCCGCTAATTATTCAAGCAAATTTGACGTTCAAAAGTCAAATGGCGCTCCTTCTCTTCCGAGCCCTGCCGTGTGCCAAAACAGTGGTTTTCCCCCAACATATGGGGTATTGGCGTGCTCAGGGGAAATTACACAACAAATTTTGGGGTCCATTTTTTCCTGTTACCCCTGCAAAAATAAAAAAATTGGGTCTAAAGTAACATTTTTGTGAAAAAAGTTAAATGTTAATTTTTTTCTTCCACATTCCAAAAATTCTTGTGAAGCACCTGAAGGGTTAATAAACTTCTTGAATGTGGTTTTGAGCACCTTGAGGAGTGCAGTTTTTAGAATGGTGTCACTTTTGGCTATTTTCTGTCATAAAGACCCCTCAAAATGACTTCAAATGTGACATGGTCCCCAAAAAAATGGTTTTGTAAATTTTGTTGGAAAAATGAGAAATCGCTGGTCATCTTTTAACCCTTATAGCTTCCTATTAAAAAAAAAAAATTGGTTCCAAAATTGTGCCGATGTAAAGTAGACATGTGGGAAATGTTATTTATTAACTATTTTCAACATTTTTGCCAAATTTCCTTTTTTTTCACAAATAAACGCAAGTGATATCGAAGAAATTTTACCACAATCATGAAGTACAATATGTCATGAAAAAACAATCTCAGAATCAGCGGGATCCGTTGAAGCGTTCCAGCGTAATTACTTCATAAAATGACAGTGGTTACAATTGTAAAAATTGGCCCGGGCATTAACATGCAAACCACCCTCGGGGGTAAAGGGGTTAAAAACCTTACCATGTGTCAAAGTTGACTTCAGTGTGTGAATAAGTGCAGACAAAGGACTGGGTCCTGTACTGTGGACACCAGCCTAGAGAATCTTTTAATGTATTATCTAGCTCTAGGAAGGGAGGCCATAGAATCATAGAATGGTAGAGTTGGAGGGGACCTCCTGGGTCATCTGGTCCAACCCCCTGCTCAAAGCAGGATTCACTAAATCATTTCAGACAGATATCTGTCCAGCCTCTGTTTAAAGACGTCCATTCAAGGGGAGCTCACCACCTCTCATTGATCACCCTCACTGTCAAAAAGTTTTTTCTAATATCTAATGTGTGTCTCCTCCCATTCAGTTTCATCCCATTGCTTCTTGTCTTTCCTTGTGCAAATGAGAACAAAGATGATCCTTCTACAATGTGACAGCCCTTGACATATTTGTAGACAGCTATTAAGTCTCCTCTCAGTCTTCTTTTTTGCAAGCTAAACATTCCCAAATCCTGCAACCGTTCCTCATAGGACATGGTTTGCAGACCGGTCACCATTCTGGTCGCTCTTCTCTGAACTTGCTCCGGTTTGTCGATGTCTTTTTTAAAATGTGGTGCCCAAAACTGTACACAGTATTCCAGATGAGGTCTGACCAAAGAGGAGTAAAGTCCGATAATGACTTCACGTGATCTAGACTGTATGCTTTGTTAATAGGCCACACCCTGGCTTGCCCAGAATGCAAAAAATACAAAGAAAAAACACAGAATTTGAGCTTGGTTTAAGTTGGTATACATGCAGCACAGAAACAGACACCCTGGCTTGCATCTAATGATAACTACTTTCAGAAGATCACAAGCAGTTTTTGCTAAAATATTATATCAATTGTCGATCTGCAAATGTGGTCTATGCGTTGATTTGTCCTTGTCCACTGGTGTATGTAGGCCAAACCTCACAAGAGTTACAGAAAAGGATACAGCAACACTTTTCCAATATTGCCCTGGCAGAGGTTGATCTTGAATCAGGGAAGACTCTTTCCACAATGGCCATGCAGTTTTTGCTGAAACATCGTTGCAGATTGAAGGGGGACGACTGTGGTAGGGTCTCTTCCAATATCCGTGGGGAGGATGTGGCTCAGACCCTGCCTTGGCTCAAATCCCGCTGGATCTACAAAGTTAATTGTGTTTTCCCTATGGGCATTAATGAAAATCTTTTGTTTACAGGTTTTTATGGGAAATAGTTTTGTTTTTCCTTTCCATATCAGTACTGATATAAATCCGGTGAGAGTGTCCGGCGGACACTTTATCCAATTTACTCTCTTCCTTCATCTTCTTGATATGACAAGTGTGCTTGTTTTTTTTACACAGTTTAGTTCTTGTTTTTTGCGATGTGTCTTATACTGTGATTATGACTATATACAGGATATATATATATATATATATATTTGTTTTTCATACTGTGCGATAATTATTATGGTCTTCAATATTATGTATAGGTTCTTTGTATATTTTTTTGTCATCTTTTCCCTGATCCCATTTTTTCTTGAAGATTTATTAATTTAATTGTCTATCACCTCTGTATTCTATATAACATATTGTGCGTTCCTTAACCATTTTTCCTTGTCTCTCACCTCCTCTCTGTGCAAGTTCCCATTTTTATTATACTTACCACTTGCGTCCTGTCACCGGCTATGTGGCCTATGCAGCTGTATATTGCTTCCGTTGCTGCGTTCCATGGTGATCGCACGCCGTGACTGCTCATCTTCTACAGGCCGCGTCAGTTCCGGTCATGGGTTTCAATCGCGCTTGTCATTTCCGACGGTGCGTATCAGGGTGACCCGCACACTGTGGATGACATGTGCTATTCCACCCCCATACACAGCTCGCAATGATTATGGGTATAGCTTGTACTACTGGGCCATGCTATTGGGCAACCATTATTTTATTTTTTTTAAACAATGTGTTTATTGAATTTTGCACAAAAATCAGAACATACAATCTATAGAGCTAACAGATGCCCAAAACTGTGCCCCAACCTCTGGGCCCACAAAATACACAAAATCAACAGCACAAAAACAAAACAAAAAGAAAATACATATACATAAAAGAAAACAAAAGAAAAAAGAATGGATTAATTACATTAAATTCCCCATATATTAGATGGTTGTGAGAAATAATTTATATCCGTAAGTGCTGTGAATGTCGCATGGCTCATATTTTGCTGTATTGCAAGATCGGAGGTGCAAGGTAGGGAGAGGGGCCCAGAATCGTCCCGCGCGTCACCCAAACTCAGAACGGCGCACAAAATATCCCGCTTCCTCAACGTTCCCCATGTATAGACAATGGGCTGTTTAACCAAGGTTCCCATAATTTATCAGTTTTCTTCTTTGCCTTGAGTGTGTGTACCAGAGCCCTTTCATATTGACAGTTCGTGTTGAGTCTGGTCACTATCTCCCCAACCGTAGGGATGCCCACTCCTTTCCATTTAGCCATGATAGCTGATCTAACTGCGATCAATATGTGACAAAATTCCTCTAATTTCCCAGGGGACATCCATTAATCCTATATGAAGTATTCCCATACTAAATGTTATCTCCAGGTGAGTCCCCAGTACATCCCATATCAAACTATCCAATGCCCTCCATAGTGATTGAAGTTTTGGACAAAACCACCACATGTGGCCCAACGAGCCTTCCCCATTGCATCCTCTCCAACATAAAGATGATGATTCAGACCCGAAGTGTACCATCTGTGCCGGGTAGTAGTACCATCTCATGTGCATCTTTTTAAGCTGCTTTAGGTGGTTTAAACACGACGAAACTCGCTGGACCTCATCCAAACCATCCCGCCAGTCCTGAGGGTCCGTAGAAATTCTTTGATCCCGTTCCCAGCGAGTCATATACGTCAATTTATCGTCCAGATCTGGGTCGTTTAGAGCCCTATAAAGTATAGAAACCCCCTTAGAACCGGTCTTAGAGTGGAGAAAATAACCCATAGCTCTTTTATCCTTAAAAAAGGGGGATGTCTGTGTAGAGTGGAGTAAATGCCTTATTTGCAAATACTGCTAAAACAAGGGCTGTAGGTCCGGGAATCTCATAACTAGTTTATCAAAAGGAATTATTACATTGTCCTCCAACAGGACTGATAGTGATTGAACTCCAGCTGACACCCAACGTTGAAGGTTAATATATGGAATATGATATTCTAGAGCTCGTAAAGAGATCTTAGTCCTGGGGAGTAACAGCAGTTTGGATGCCAAATTCCTCCAACAATGCTTAGTAGCCTCCGATATTGGTAACACGGCGACCATAGTGCTTCGCTTCACTACTTCTGTCTCCAATATCAATCTGGTAAAATGGTTTCGGGCAAGTAAGGACTCTATTTGCAACCATTTGTGGCCGCTGTCCATGTTCCACCAGTCCCTGATTCCCGTCAAGACCGCCGCTCTATAGTAGGCTATGAGATTGGGCATGCCCATCCCTCCCATGTCATATGGATAATACAGAAGTCTACCAGACACCCTCGGTCTCCTATTGTCCCAAACGTAATTATTAACCAGTCTTTGAAGGGTATTTATGATTTTAGAAAGGATTTTAATTGGGATACACCTAAAATAGTATAACATTTTTGGAAGGACTTTCATTTTAAAAATATTTATCCTGGCTATCCATGATGCAACAACGTTTTGTAATACCGCCAGCTCCTCCCGCACCGTATTTATCAGTCTAGTAAAATTTACTTCCACCAATTGTTTTGAAAGGGTTAAGGTGATACCCAAATACGTCATTCCTTCCTGCGCCCACTGAAAAGGGTATGCCCCTTCCAGTCTTTGCCTAAGTGACAAAGGAACAAGAATCGGCAGGACAACAGTCTTAGCTGCATTCAGTTTATAATACGAGATGTTTGTAAACGTTTTGAGATCGGACATAATGGCAGAGAAGGACCTGTCCAGATCAGTGCACAGGATAACCACATCGTCTGCATGTAGACTGATTTTGTGGGAGGACCCTCCCACCGAGATGCCCGAAATCTCTGAGTTATTTCTAATCTTTTCAGCCAAGGGCTCCATACATAAAGCAAATATGACTGGAGATAAAGGGCAGCCCTGCCGTGTCCCATTTGTTATGGGGAAGGATTCAGAGAGGAAACTAGACGTCAAAACCTTAGCGGAAGGAGTGGAGTACAATGCGTTAATGGCAGACAGAAGAGGCCCGTTTAGTCCAAATTTAAGCAAAACACTTTTAAAGTATCCCTAGTGCACCCTATCAAACGCTCTATCAGCATCTAGCGACAGGAGTGCACTTGGGAGGCCGCTCAACTCTGCCACTTTGATCAGATCCAACATCCTCCTCGTACCATCTTTAGCTTCTCTACCAGCTACAAAACCAACTTGATCCGAGGATATCAGGGAAGGAACGACACGATTTAGTCTAACAGCCAAGAGCTTGGTAAAGATCTTTACATCACTATTCAAAAGTGCTATTGGTCTAAAATTACCTGGAGAATCAGGGGTCTTTCCAGGCTTAGGCAATGTGACAATCGTAGCCTCCAAATTAGGTACTGCTACCTCTCCCGAGTCTCTCCAGGTATTATATAACCTGATAAGGTATGGGGTAAGAATTTTTTGGAAACCACGATAGTACTCATTAGCCATGCCATCTGGGCCAGGGGTCTTGTGACATTTGGATGAATCAATAACATCTTTCAGTTCTACTTCTGTGAAGGGGGCATTCAATATTTGTAACTGCTCCCGGGAAACCTTCGGGAGCTTCAAATCACTCAAATATTGATCAATATCTGACTGTTGTGGCTGTGGGGTATCAACATCATCTTTTAGGTTATATAAAGATTTATAGTATGCAGCAAAGACTGCAGCTATGTCCTTCGGACTTCTGGCTATCAACCCTTTCGAGTCCCGTAGATTATCTATTCTGGATTTTGCAGCCCTTTTCTTGACCCGCCTGGCCAAAACGACTCCCGGCCTATCTCCCACGGTGTAGTGACTAAGTTGAAACTTGCGGAGGTTATATTCATATACTGCCAGCAAATCAGAGCGCAGTTTAAATCTGAGCTGATATATGGCCTCAGTGGTAGCCGGGGAGGGGGAGGTTTTATTTAATATTTCTAGCTTTTTCAACTCAGTCAGGAGGTCAGTCCTGTATTGCTCCCTCTTTCTTTTCAATTGTGACTCTTGTTGTAAGAAGACTCCCCGTATCACAGCTTTGTGCGCTATCCATAAAGTCTCGTCGGAAACTGTGCCATTGTTGTTTAATTCAAAATAATATGTCAATTCTGCTGTTGCTTTTGTCACTATAGAGTCATTCAATAATAGAGAGGTGTTTAGTCGCAAGACGTACATGTAGGTAGATCGGTGCGTGGTCAGACCATGTAATCGTTCCAACCTCCGCAGATATACATCTATTCAGAGCTCTATTGTCTACTAGGAATAAGTCAATCCTACTATATGACCCATGTCGGAGAGAATGAAAAGTATAGTCCCTTTCACTGGCATGAGACTATCTCCAAAAATCGTGCAGACCAAATTCATGGACCAACTTGCCCAATTCTCTCCGAGGGCGACCCGATCTAGATGAGCAGTCTAAAGTACCATCCATTGGCATGTTAAAATCCCCACATACAATAACCTCCCCTTGTTTAAGTGTTGAAATGGTAGTGAGGACTTTTTGCACAAATGGGAGCTGGGCAGAATTTGGGGCATATAGTGCTGAAATCGTATGAGGGGTCCCATTCAATGTACACACCAACTCCAAGTATCTACCCATGGGGTCTGCACACATCTGAATGTTCTGGAAGGCCAAATTTTTTATCATAATACAGATTCCTGCTGTCTTAGTCTGGGCATTTGCAAAGAATATTTGGGGGAATTGTGCCTGATGCAATCTATGATTATCAGCTGCCAATAAATGTGTCTCCTGCAGACACACAATGTCTGCCTTTGATTTTCTCACCTCCCTCCACAACATAGAGTGTTTGGCAGGTGAATTTAACCCTTTCACATTCAACGAGAGAAATTGTATACTCATAATTACACATAAAGGAGGAAATTGTTATGAGGCACATACAAGAATCCAATGACTGCTTTCTGGACATCTGTCAAGTCAGCAGTCTTCCCCATGATTGTGGAGCCTACTGAAACAGGCTAAGGGACCTTTTTAAATGCTTAGGAAGCCTTTGCAGGTGTTTTTTGTTAATTATTCTAATTTACTGAGATAATGACTTTTGAGTTTCACTCTTTATATTGAAGACCTGAAATAAGTTAACTTTTTGATGATATTCTAATTTAGTGAGAAGCACTTGTATGGTCTGCAAATCTTGCAAGATAGGGTCATGGAGCAATACAGTTTGATAATATGCTGATTACGTATTACACCAGCCTAGGGGGTTGTTGATTTGCTGAGAAATGGAGGACAAACTATGCAAGTTGATTAAATACTCAGAGTCATGGGCCCCTTCCACCTTGATCTCTGACCGCTGACCTGTGAATGATGGCTGAAAGGACAACGGTGATCCATAAAAAGGGGTCTCTGCCTCTATTCAGTATCATTCTACAGCTAGTCAGCTTAGGGGACTTTGACCCCAGCTGGAGGAATACAGATCGGCTCCATTGACCATTGCTGAACCCTCAGAGACATCTTGAAGAATCCAAGTCACCTGGCCCCAGACTTCACTGCTCTCGGCTAGTTTTCTAAGCTTGTCATTACCTTCTCTCTTTGGGGGCCCTACAAAAGTGGGGTGCCAGTGGTGGGTGTGGTCGACCATGGAAGCCCCGAAATCGCAGCTTCTCTATTCCCGGTGGGCCAGTGGAAGGGTGAGGACTCAGTCATTTGCACCATCTAGAGTACTTGCTGGGACTATTCTATCTGTTTATTGTCCACTTTGTGCTTCAATAAAGTATTACCACACTGTTTTCCCCTCACACTGTGTTGTCTGAGTAGTGTTACACCCACGGAAGAAATAGGGTCTTCACAATAGTGTCTGCCATTACTACGTCTTGTAGTAGGTGTTCCACAGTCTGACTGCTCTAACTGTAAAGAATCCTTGCCTGTTTGCTGGATTGGCCATTCTTCCACCTGTAATAAGTGCCCTCTAGTTCTCAGTATGGTCTTTGGACGGAATAAGTCAGCTGGAGATAGTCGACATCGTGCTCTCCAGAGACCCCCCGAGCCTTCCCTAGGAAGAAGAGCAAATCATCGGCATACAAGCCACCTTCTCTTCCTTGGTCCCATATTTAAAGATTAATTTTTTACATCACCTGTGTCCAGCAAACTGCGGAGCAGTGAGCGACAAGCAAGCTGAGAGACTTCACCAAGATATTGCAGCTATGGAGAAAAGATATCACGGAAAATGGAATCCATCAATGCTTGCAGATTATTGATGGACAATTGTAAGAGAAGAGCTGATGGAATACAAGAGTCAAGCAAAAAAAGAGTTGTCACTGAATGAGTAACAAATTTTGTAATGCAATTTTTTTAACTGTTGATGATTCACAATAGTGTTTAGACAGATTTTAGGTTTTTGAATTCTTGCCAAGTTTCCACTAAATAAATATCAGATATTGGAATAACAAAATATTCTGAATCTTTATATTTTCAAAAAAAATAATGTTTCAAAGTGTTGAAACTTTTATGCATTAATTATATGTAGTAGTAAAAGGAAAACTCTTTGATATCATAGAAACAAGAGACAACTACAATTTTCATTGTCATATTTGAAAGCAGGTCAAAGTCATAAGAAATGGCTCATTTCATAACTGAACCTGAGAAAGTTTGAAAATATGTAAAACAGTGTTATATGATCTGAAACATATATGAGCTACTTGGGTGGAAGGTTCTTAAGCTGCTCACTCAGGACATACAGGCTCTGTGCAGGTCCCGGTACCTTCCCCTCCTGCTCTGCACCAATCAATTAGATAAGTATGGGTTGGAGGAGAGAGAGCAGCTATCTCAGTGATCAGGAAGGAAACTGTCTCATTGTCCTCCTCTGACACAGGAAACTGCCTCCAGTCTATAAGACACACTCACTTATTAGCAATATTTTTTTATTGCTAAAAAGTGTCTTATAAGTCAAACAATAAGGTAAGTTCTAAAGTAATTTCCCTTTCTCATTTAATTATAGAACTGTGTGTTATATGTTTTTGTATAATTTGTCAATAATATATATAGTTTTTCCCCCATTGGAGTCTTTTTGATGGTCAACAAAATACAACTTTCCAGTAATTCATTTTTTTTATGATTAAAAAAAAGTTGTCCATTACTTGGACAAACCTTTTTCATTCCTCATGTTTGGTTCTATTAAAATAAAATAAGAAATACAAACTTCCCATGCCAGCGCCATTCCAGCGGTGTCAGCACTTGCATTCCTAGGACTCACGTGAGGTTGGTATGTCACGTGAGCCCTGTGCCCAATCAGTGTTGACGTCAATGTCCCCACTGTAGTGCGGCGGTGTTCACACTGTGCGGTAATGAGGCATTGACCCAAGGAAAGTTCAACTTAAATGTCTTTATTTGCCAAAACTCACAGCTCAAATGCAAAAGCTGTCCTCCAGATCGCAGCTGTGATATCCAAAGAGTCTGTGTAAATCTGATGCCATGGGAGACGGCTGTACCGATCCAGTCTGGGGTGCACCAGTTGTTTCCTTCACAAGCCTGTGGTATGCCTTCACTCAGGCTTGCAGTGCACAGAGTCTCCTGCTCTGCAGCTTGCAAACAAAGAATTGACACAACCAAACCTTTGCTGAAGGTTTAAATGGAATGGGAGTGACCCGCCCTACTGCCACCTATACATCACTTCGAAAATAAATTCCTATTCCGGGTTTTCTTAAATCTAACTTGGTCAAACAGTTTGACCAAGTCCAAACTTTACTTTTATTTTGCACTGCAACCACAGGTGTTTTTGCGACTGCAGTGCACTCTAGCGGGGCCAATATGCCTCTATGCACATCCTAGGGAATATATACCGTCCCTCGAATATGATCCCCCTCACTGCCTCACACCACCTTCAGACGAATCAAACATCATGAGGAAGTCAGAGAGCAACCACAGCCCTGGCTTCCTGTTGATATTCAATACATTCAAAGTCAGGGACAGTGAAGCCGGCACTGATTGGGTGCAGGGCTTGTGAGATGTAACAACCTCACATGAACACCGGAAATGCGAGCCCGGAAACGCCTGGAATGGCGCCAGCACAGGTGCTGAATATGAGTGTTTTTACTTTAACGAGGCCAAACATGGGGAATGACAATGGGTTGTCCTAGTATTGCACAACCCCTTTAAGATGATACAATTTTCGGTTAAAAAATTTCCAACATTCTGAACATGAAAAAAGCTTCTTCCCTGTGTGACTTCTCAGATATTTTTTAATCAGAACCTGTCACCACCAAAAACGCTATTAACCTGCAGATATGGGCTTACTCTGCAGGTTAGTAACATTACTATCGTGCCCGGCTCCTGCACATAGCCAAACGCTGCTGGGAGAAAGTTAACTTTATTCTCCTCAGCAGCATTCGGTTTCAGTCACAGGGGTGGTGCTGGTTCAGTCACCACTCTGAGTATAAAGAGCAGTAACTGTAACAGCACCCCAGCACTGACTGACAGCCGGCCCCCATGCAGAGTCAGTGGCAGTCAGAGCTGGGAGTTTGTTTACAGCCGTTCTGTATTCTCCGAGCGGTACCAAAATCCGCACAGGCACTGCCCTCATGACTGAAATTGAATGCTGCCGGGGAGAATAAATTTAATTTGGCTTTGTTTGGCTATGTGCAGGTACCAGGCAAGTTAGTAACCTGCAGATTAAGCCCATATCTGCAGGTTAATAGCGTTATTTCTGGTGGCAGGTTCCCATTAACAGTTGATTTCAGTGTAAATCATTTCCCACATTAAGAACATGAAAAAGGCTTCTCCCCTGTGTGACTGCTCTGGTGACTAAGAAGAGATGATTTCTTCACAAAACATTCCCCACATTCTGAACATTAAAAAGGCTTCTAGCCTGTGTGGGTTCTCTGGTGTTTATCAAGATGCGCTTTCCGCGTAAAACATTTCCCACATTCTGAACATGATAAAGGATTCACCCCTGTGTGGGTTCTCTGGTGTCTATCAAGATGTGCTTTCCGGTTAAAACATTTCCCACATTCTGAACACGAAAAAGGCTTCTCCCCTGTGTGGGTTCTCTGGTGGCTATCAAGATGCGCTTTCCGGTTAAAACATCTCCCACATTCTGAACATGAAATAGGCTTCTCCCCTGTATGGGTTTTATAGTGGCCATCAAGATACGCCTTCCGATTAAAACATTTTCCACATTCTGAACATGAAAATGGCTTCTCCCCTTTGTGGGTTCTCTGGTGGCTATCAAGAAGCGATTTCCAGCTAAAACATTTCCCACATTCTGAACATGAAAAAGGCTTCTCCCCTGTGTGGCTTCTCTGGTGGCTATCAAGAAGCACTTTCCGTTTAAAACATTTCCTACATTCTAAACATGAAAAAGGCTTCTCCCCTGTGTGGGTTCTTTGATGTATAATAACATCTGATTTGCAGTTAAAACATTTCCCACATTCTGAACATGAAAAAGGTTTCTCCCCTTTGTGGATTCTCTGGTGACTATATAGATTAGCTTTCCGGTTAAAACATTTTCCACATTCTGAACATGAAAAAGGCTTCTCTCCTGTGTGAGTTAGTTTGTGTATAACAAGATTACATTTTTGTCTAAAACATTTCCCACATTCTAAACAGGAAAAGGGCTTCTCCCCTGTGTGACAGTGCTGGTGACTAAGAAGAGATGATTTCTTCACAAAACATTTTCCACATTCTGAACATGAAAATGGTTTCTCCCCAGTGTGAGTTCTCTGGTGACTAACAAGAGTTGATTTATCTACAAAATATTTCCCACATTCTGAACATGAAAAAGGCTTTTCCCCTGTGTGAAATCTTTGATGTCTGATAAGACTTGATTTCTTTGTAAAACATTTCTCACATTCGGAACATGAAAATGGCTTCTCCCCTGTGTGACGTCTCTGGTGACTAACAAGCTGTGATTTGTAGTAAAAACATTTTCCACACTTGGAACAAGAAAATCTATTCTCTGCTGTGTGAATTTTTTGATGTTTAAGAAAACACTTTTTGAGAGGAAAACTATTTCCACATTCTGAACGTGAAAATGGCTTCTTTGCTTTAGGAGCAGTTCGCTTTTTAATGCTTATTTTGCGACTTGGATTTTCCATAGTAGTCAGTAATGAATCAGAAGACAGGACCTGTTTCAAAGGATTAAATGAGAGATCTTTGCTTTCAAGGGATGCTGGTAAATCTGGAGTAATGGCATTCACTTCAATTGTATCCTGTGGGATCTCAAGGTCATCTGATTTAAAAATTGAAGATGTCAGTTGTCCCTCTGATCTCCTGGTACAGTCATCTGGCAATAAAAAGAAACAATTATTATTTTTGAATAATATATGCTTGATTTTTATATTTTTGAACATTTGTACTTAAATTGTCTATAAAAAGTTATGTTCAAAAATTGAATTATTCACAAATTAATGACAGTTCACAGTCTAATGCAAATCCTCATAGGATGAACCAGTGGAGCGTGGTGTTCAACTGTTTGTTCATTCTGCCTCACAAATATGGAATAAAAAGCCACCAATGTTCTGCAGTCGAAAATAACACCAATAAAAACTTCTACTCATCCCGCAAAAAACACGCCCCCACTCATGATTTGTCAATGGAAAAACAGGTTTCCGCATTATTAGTGGCTCAAATGCTCTTGAAAAGCAACATGGCTTCCATAAACCAATCCAGCAATATCCGCTCTCCCAAAGTCAGATCTCCCCCCTCACTTCTGAGCCTTGCAGTGCGCCCAAACCACATTTAGCATCCATGTATTTGACATTACTATAGTGAGAAGAACCCACTTAATTTACAGTGTGTGTCTCCTGGAGCTCAATCTGGGAACTAGTAAAATGGGAAATGTGCAATTTTTACTCTCCAACATCCACTGCGTGCTAATTTCCGGAAAGTGCCAGTGGAGTCAAAATTGTCACTAGTCCTATAGATTAATTCACTGAGGGTTATAATTTCCAAAATGGAGTCACCTTATGGCGATTTCTGCTGCTCTGGTTTTCAGCAATTTAGTCAAATTAGGGATTCTGTAAATGGTGTGTCCCATCTTGTCTGGGATCTACTCCTGCAAATCTGCTTCTGTCATTAGGCACGGTGTCAAAGATACACAGCCGGAGGGGTCATGCAGATCCACCCATTGTTATCACTTTATCAAGGGTAACGCATCTCCACAGCCTCCAAATCGTAAGAACGATACGCAATTGATCAATGATTGATGGATGAGACTGCAGCTGCTTCCACTACTAGGCCGGTTATTAGGAAACTAACAGCACCAATCATTTATACAGGCCAACTGGACACCCATTACAGGTAGCATATTGCTTTAGGTGAGGTTTACAAAGCAAAAGGTACAGAACTATTAAACTATATATTTAATTCAAAATATAGGCAGTGTTTAAAAAATATACAAGATAACACAAAATGGGAACAAAACAGCAGAATATATACAAATACATAAAAGGTATAAACAAGAAACTTGCTAAACTTGGTCACAGAAATGGCTCAGAACTTAAGAGAAGGGAAGCACTTAGATTTGGAATTGGACAGAACCTCCACAGCGAACTACTGTAGGTCTTCCTAGGTGCTGACAATGATCCAGACCCAGGATTTGCTTTTTATTAGCTCCTAGGTTACGCCCACACACTTCTCCTTTATGAACTCATGTGTGGCTGTTTGTGAGATGTTCTCAGCCTTAAGGATTTTAGGAGAGCAACAACTTAAGATATCTTCACCTCTGAAGATCACAGGCACTAGATATTGATGTCTTATTTTTTTATCAGGATTTTACCTGTACATAAAGATCAAATATAACCTTGTTCGCACCATCTATCAGACCGTTATTCAATTGGAGTGATTCTAGTGCCCCCACCCCCGCCGATGTGAGTTAATGCGTCACATCCGCCCTTCGTTATAACGCTGAAAATCTATATCTCATACATATCGGATCGATACCAACGCCAATATTCCGGTCTGAACCCCGGAGCCGGGTTGGCTACAATCTGTGCTGCATGAATAAAAGTTCTGTGCCTGGGAAAGCACACTTCTCCTCTAGTAAACCCCTCTCCTTTTGGCATGTTTTCTCCTAATATAACTTTCTTGTTTAATTACCTGTACACTACAGGATTCCTATGCTTCAAAAGAAGTTAAAGCATTATCTCTCACTTCCCCATATGTTCTATTGCGAGGTCTTCCAAAAGGAGTTTAATTGATAGCTCTTCTTAGATCTTAAAGCGCACCTGTCAGCGGGATTGTGCTCAGTAAACTACATACACTCTCTGGTGGGCACCATTACACTGATTAATATGATACCTTGGTTGATGAAATCCGTCCTGTGGTTGCTGTGTTATCTTTACTTTCAGTTTGGAGATAATGATATACATGTGCTCCGGGGCGGCCTGTGGAGGGTGCGCTATCTGGTGCTCTGCTTACATATTCATCTGTATGCTCTTATGACAGCTCACTGATCGCTCACTGACCTGCCTCCTATTTTACCTAACCCTGCACTACTACATGCATTATGTAAAATAAGAGGCAAGTCAGTGAAGGCTTAGAGATTGTCACAGTTTCACCCCTCAGTGTGACTGGGATGCAGTTGCTGCCAACTCAACCGTTAAATCTGGTAAAGGGGCGTGCTGAAGCTGTCAGTACTTTGATTGACAGCTCGGCCGTCCAATTTGAGACTGGGAGGTGCTGGCTATCTCGAAGTGTTCATTATCCCAGGTGATTGCCAGTATACTTAACTGGGCTGTTTCTCCTAGACTTCTGCCAGATGTACATTCAGCTTGGGTGAGGTTTGTCTCTGCCCCTTGTGTTCTGTGAATTTATCTTCTGTTGCCTGACCTTGGACCTAATTGTGCTCTGATCCGCTATACTCATGGTATTCTGACCAACGGAACGTTACCTGACCACGCCATTGTCTCTTCCTTCTGTTTAGGATGTATCCTCCTGGCTTCTGACTTCAGACTCCCTCACTATCCTGCTTCACGACTTGGCCATGAAAGGTGACACAGCGTCACATTATGTCTGGCCAAGGTCTAAGAATGTGAAAGCTGACACATTATCTTGTAGTCTCGATTCAGTTTCTCCTCCAGAACCTGCATCCTCCATTATTCCTCACGGTATTGTGGATTCTATGGTAACCTTGAAATTGGAGGAGTAGATCCATAAAGTCCAGTCGTTGGCTCCTTCCGCTACTCCAGGATCTAAATTATTTGTGCCTGTGTACCCAAGATTGCGTGTGTTACAAGAATTTCAGGATTCCATCTTGAGTGGTCATCCTGGGGTTATTGCTGTACAGAAAGCAATTGCTAGATTTTTTGGTGTCTGTGCATGCATAATAATATCAAAGATTTTTGTATCTGTTTGTGAAATTTGCGCCCATGATAAAGTCAGTCATAGCCGGCCGGCTGGGGAATTGAATCCATTGACAATTCCAGAAAGCCAGTGGACTCATCTGTCCATGGATTTCATCACGGATTTTCCTCTGTCTCGTGGGAAAACTGCTATCAGAGCGGTAGTTGACCAATTCAGCAAGCAAGCTAATTTTGTTCCTTTGTCAGGATTACCTAATGCAGAGACACTCTCCAGGTTGTTTTTCTCATATTGTAAGGTTACATGGGATCACTCTTAACATTGTGTCTGATAGGGGAGTACAATTTGTCTCTAAATTCTGGAGAGCTTTTTGTAGTAAACTCAGGATTGACTTATCATTTTCATCTGTTTACCACCCTCAAACCAATGGTCAGACAGACAGGACAAATCAATCTTTGGAATAAGTTTTAAGATGCTTTGTGGCGGCTCAGCAGGAGGTCTTCGTTTTTACACTTGTTGAGTTTCCATTTAACAGCTGAGTGAATCAGTCTACTGGAACCTCACCATTGTTCTGTAATTATGGTTTTCATCCCTATTTTGGTGAATTTTCTAGGATTATTTCTGAATGTCTTGGGGTGGAGGTCACAATACTAAGATTTGGGAATGTCTGAAAGGATGCTCAAAAGAATATTGGGACTGCTCAGATTCGCCAAAAAACAGAAGGCCAATAGAAGACATTCAGTGAGTCCTGTTTTTAAGATCGGGGATAAGGTTTGGTTGTCATAGGAACATTAAACTTAAAGTGCTGAGATCCTAGAGGTGGTCAATCCAGTGGCATTCAGATTAAAGCTTTCTCCATCTCTTCGCATCACTAAAGTCTTTCATAAATCCCTATTAAAGGAGTTTGTCCCTTCGGCATTGTCTCCCTCTTCCCCGCCTCCTCTGGTTTCAGTCGACGGTGGCTTGGAGTATGAGTTTCAGTGAGTTATGGATTCTCATAGGGTCCGAAATTCCCTCCAATACCTCATCCATTGGAAGGAATACGGACCAGAGGAGAGAACGTGGGTCATAGCTTGAGATGTGAAGGCAGATTGGTTAGTCAGGACCTTCCATCTAAAATTTCCTGGGAAGCTTGGGGGTCCGGTGGCCTCCGTTAGAAGAGGGGGTACTGTCACGGTTCTACCACTCAGTGTGTGTGGGATGCAGTTACTGACAACTCGGTCATCCAGTCTGGTGCAGGGTTGTGCTGAGGTGTCAGTGTGTTGATTGACAGCTCAGCCGTCCAATCTGAGACTAAAAGGAACTAGCTATCTTGAAGTGTTCACTATCCCAGGTGATTGCCAGGCTACTTAACTGGGCTGTTTCTGCCAGATGTACATTCAGCTTGTGTGAGGTTTGTCTCTGTGCCTTATGTTTTGTGAATTGATCTTCTGTTGCCTGACCTTGTTCTGATCATCCGTATGTTTAACCCCTTATGCTCTGATTCGCTATCCTCCTGGTATTCTGACGAACAGAACGTTACCTGTCTACTTCTTTCTTTCTTTTGTTTATGATGTACCCTCCTGGCTTTTGACTTCGGACTTGTTACGCTCACGCCCGGGCTGACTGGCGTGAGCATGATTAGTGATCCCACTGGATCATGAACCGAGGAGTGCCTGGAGGGGCGTGACTAAGTATCAACCCGGTTCGACCAAGGTCGCACGGCGCTTCAATCGACTCTGTAAACCAGGGCGGAACCGAGCAGAGGGACCAGGTGCTACTCCAGGTCAGACCCCGGTCACAGCTGTTGACCCACACTGGGGAATGCAGGAACAGGCAGGTTAGGCTGGCATACAGACAGGTGGGTACTGGCAGGCACAGCTGATATGCAGACAGGTGGGTACTGGCAGGCACAGCTGATATGCAGACAGGTGGGTACTGGCAGGTAGGAAAGCAGGCAAAATAGGAACCAGTACAGACTATGATACAGGAACAGAGCCGCAGATGCAGTAGACAAGCCGAGCAGAGCAAAACCCGCAGGTGCGGTAGACAAGCAGAGCAGAGCAAAACCCGCAGGTGCAGTAAACAAGCGGAGCAGAGCAAAACCCGCAGATGCAGTAGACAAGCAGAGCAGAGCAAAACCCGTAGGTGCGGTAAACAAGCAGCGCAGAGCAAAAGCGCAGGTACGGTGGACAAGCAGAGCAGAGCAAAACCGCAGGTGCAGTGGACAAGAAGAGCAGAGCAAAACCGCAGGTGCAGTGGACAAGCAGAGGAGAGCAAAACCGCAGGTGCGGTGGACAAGCAGAGCAGAGCAAAACCGCAGGTGCAGTGGACAAGCAGAGCAGAGCAAAACCGCATGTGCGGTGGATAAGCAGAGCAGAGCAAAACCACAGGTGCGATGGACAAGCAGAGCAGAGCAAAACCCAAAGATGCGGTAGACAAGCAGAGCAGAGCAAAACCCACAGATGCGGTAGACAGGACAGGGCTCTGTTCACATGGAACAGACTGGAAAACACAAGAAGATAGCTGGAACACAGGAGTAGATACGGAGACAGGGAAACAGAACGAGCAGAACCAGATACACACAAGGTACCTGCAATGAAGTAGCGAGTGGACACAAAACTCACAAACAGAAGTACAGAGACAACGAGTTGGAGTTAGGTGCAGGTTCAGACACTGTAGGAAAAGGGAAGGTGCAGACATAGAGACAAATAGGTAAAGGGCTAGGACACTGTTCAGACAGGATCTGAACCAGGAACAAGATACAGGAAAGAGCCTGGGAACTCAGCCCCCAGGATGGCAGAAACTGACTAGAAGTCACAGGTAACAGGCCTGGGTATACAGCCCCCAGGGTGGCAGAAACAGGCAAGATACAGGACAAAACCTGGCAACTCAGTTGCACAGAGCACTGGGTGGAGGGGGTTTAAGTATCCAGTGACTCACAGCAATAGGTTGGAGACGCATTAGGAGTGCGCACACTGCAACTATAAGAATCAGAAAGCAACAGCGCCACCGCCCTAAGAAATCAGACAAGAGACATGCAAACAGAAGGCACTGGAGCAAAGTGTGCAGCCTGGACTGATAGATAAGATTGCGGTCTTTCATGGTGGGAGGTGGTAAACCATGTAAGCATGCCACCAGGGATGTTACAGGACTCCTTGACTATCCTGTCTCACGGCTTGGCCATGAAAAGTGACTCAGCATCATAGAGATATATCATGGCACAGGGGTAACGCTTTTTTATGTAGTTTATCATAATCCTCCTTGAAGTTAGTCAGTTTTAAAAGGAATTTAAAAGTCAGGATAAAGGGAATCTCTGTTGTTATTGTACAGAAATTCACACTTGGTCCTCACTGCACATTTAATGTTGTAGATCATAAAAATTAAATTTTTCCAGAAACACTGGACCTGGTCTTGTAGGGACCATATGAGCACATTCAGCAGCACAGAAGGGAGAGAATTTAGATTCATCCAATAAGATATCAGGGTTCTAGGAAGCCAACAGCATCACTACCCTCCACTTTCTCTTACAGGCCCATCATAATATTATTCATCATGTGATTTTCTAACTTGTCAGCAAATTCTATGTACGCTGTCATTTGGCTTTGTAGTTTAAAGATCTGGGCAGGTAAGAATCAGCATCTCCTAATCTCAAAGGGTAGGTGGATCCTTCCGGTTGTAAGTTCTATAGAAAAGGGCTTTCAATGCCCAAAGTCATTTAAACAGTTTTGGATGGAGGAGAATGTTGTGGTCTAGAAGTAAAATGGTGATCACACGATTGTGATACGGCCGGACTACACCACCGATAAAGCAGCCACAGCCGGTGACTGAGATGAATTGGTAACTTCTCTACATTTAGTAGTTACTACTCACCTGGGTAGTCATATGTAGGAATCTCCTCTTTACACCGCTCATCACCCCTCACATATGTCTCTGTAGTATTAATATGGGTCAGATCTTCACCCTGAAACAAATATTGTAAAAGTCACAGACTGATGGAGAAGTCCCATCTATGATCAGCTCTAATCCTGCCATCCCCACCGTTCTCATTACACAAATATAAAATATAATACTGGTGGATAAAACAAGACACAACACAAGACCTTTACAGCCGTCTACACATCATAGGGGAGATCTCTTGACACCTTCTCTCCATCTACCTGATGATCCTGAAGAACATTGGGATCTTCTTGTTTACAGTCCAGTGGAAGAAGAGGACGGGGACATCTCTCTGGTGTTGTCCTTTTACTGGATAGATCTGGAGGAAACACATACAGGGACTGAATTCATTCTTTACATACAGATAATTATAGGCCGTGTGTATTTAGTCCTGTCTATTACCTGGTGATGTGAGGGGCTGGGGAACCTCCATCATGACGTCCTTGTACAGATCTTTGTGTTCTTCTAAATACTCCCACTCCTCCATGGAGAAATAGACAGTGACATCCTGACATCTTATAGGAACCTAACACATACAAAGATACAGTCATCCCCCCGATCCCTTCATAGCATTACTGTATAAAGTCCCAGCATTCCCAGCACGGTCACCTCTCCAGTCAGCAGCTCAATCATCTTGTAGGTGAGTTCTAGGATCTTCTGGTCATTAATGTCCTCATGTATCAGGGGGTGAGGTGGAGGCCCAGTGATTGGGTTCAGGGGTCTTCCCCATCCCTCAGACACAGGGTTCTGACAGCGCTCACTAGAGGTCTTCTTCACTACTGTATAATCCTGGTTATGGAGAGACACATTAATAAATCTCACTACAGACATTTCCAGAGTCCTCACCTCTCCAGTTCTGTCCATCTGTTATTCCCATAGATAAGAATGATGTAATGTGACGTCATCAGAATCTCTCACCTCTCCAGTAACCCGGAAGAGGATCTCTAGGGTGAGGTGTAATATCCTCTCCGCCATCTTGTCTCTGTCCAAATCCATCTTTGATTTGGACAGATCCGTGTTGTAGAGACCTGAATGAGAAGAAGATGAGCCGATGTAACATCATAAAAATCCTGTGTAATAATACAATTACTGGAGATAATAAAAGGAAACATATGAGGAGATATATTATTTTACAGTATTTAGTTTTCTTCTTTACATCTAGTAATAAATCCTATATATTTTAGGCCACAGACAACAAGCAGTTTCTTCCTCGGAGTCTACAGCTGAATACGTTTTTCACAAGATGGTTATCTGATGGTTTTACGAGATGGTTGTTTGTTCTCGGCCCCGACCCTTTCACAACTCCTGTCTCCTAAATTAATCGTAAGAGAAACACATAACGAGAACCTGGCTTACACCTCTGGGTTTTTGTAAATGCGCCATTGATAAATGTCCACCATGTAAATATGCCGAACACAAGAAATAGATTTAATCACATTAAATAAAACATTTCATTACACAATGTATCACCTGCAGCAGAGAATTTGTAGTATATTGTATTCAGTGTCTGGAGTGTAATGTCAGATATGTTGGCTGCTCCTCCCGTAAATAAGGTAGAGAATTAATGAGCACATAGGAGACCCCACTAATCCCGCGGCCATTAACCCCTCCAACGTTTCCACACATTTCCTAAGAGAACACAATGGTGACTGAAAGAACTTTCGGTTTTGTGGCATTGAAAGAGTAAATAGTTCAGGTGGAGGGGAGATGTCAGAGGGGCATTGCTGAACCGTGAAGCTTCCTGGACACTGAGGGTAAATCCATCGTACCGGAGGGTATAAAGAGAATATGTGGACGGTTATCACTACTATCTACATTACTGTGCTGGAGCTAGGAGATGAATAATGGCGCTGTGTGAGGACTTCTCTGGGCTTCTGTCCTTCATCCTGCAGTCGTCTGAATGGATCTAATGTGGACGGGAACCAGCTAAGCCGTATTCTGTCCACAGCTGTTACCTCACTGTTCACACCACACAGAGACCCCAAAAGAGTCTCCGTGCTGAAGGGGTTAATGCCCCCTGCGCCCAGTAATGGGGTCTCCACATACCTCCACCTGCAGAGCCGCCACCACATATATGGCTGCTCTGTGCGTACAGGACCTGATGAGGTCACAGGAGGGGAGGAGTCAGGGGTCACATGATCAGGGGCCTCAGTGGATGCACATTGTGAACTGTGCGGCTCCTGTACAGTGATATCCGGAGTGAAGACGCTACATGGAGACGTCTCCGCAGTCAGTGACATTTCTGGCATTATGTATGTTTTTTGCCTATCCTTCTCTGAAATTTGACGACCCAATTCCTTCTCCCAACCCCAGTAAAGGGTAGAGGGTCATTGCTGGTGTCCATTTGTGTTGCTTTGTGTATGCAAGATAGAAGTTTAGTACAAGGACCTACTTGCATGATTAAGGGTTCAAACGGAGTGAATTCATCCTTTATACTAGTAACATGTGAGAATTTATAAATGACCTGAGCTGGAAATAAGCCAGGCAGGATAGACTCCTAATTGGAAAGGAGCCACGAAGTTCTATAAAGGAAGGAAAAGAGCCTGATCCCATGAGAACGTGTCTCAATCTAACCCCATCAGATCAGGCCCAGATTAGAAATGAGTCCTTACCTGAAGCAGAGGGAAAATCTGGGTTGCCAAACAAGGGCGTTAATGGACCCAACCTACGTGGTATAGATGATGAGATTAACACTTGATCCCATGTTTTCAAAAAGTGTTGAATGGGTATTGGTAATTGTTTAGTTTGTACATGTATTTAGTCAATCCAAGGTAGAGATGTGAGTATCCAGGGATAGAGGTCCCCTTCCAGTTTCACCCATTACTTATGTTCCACAGACGTGAACCAGTCCACTGCTCTCATAAGAATCAAAGATTGATCGCAGTTTTTTTTAGATCAGGCATACTAGTACCCACCTTTATTTTCGGAACATCACAATATTTTAAAACATATCCTAGACCTTGACGTTCCCCATACTACCTAATAGCGTTGTCGAGATGGGAGAAAAAGGTCTCAGGAACGCAGACAGGAACGGTCTGGAATATATAAAGAAGTTTTGGCAAAATGTCCATTTTATCACATAAATACAAGCAAACCAGGACAAGGGTTTGAATTTATAATTCATTAAATTTTGAAGAGTTTGTTCAAGGACAGTGATATAATCTAAACTATACAGATCATCCATGTTCCCTGGAATTTGTGTACCAAGGTCTTTCTGTCATTTAAAGGGAAAGTTAAAAATTAGCTGTCGTCTTATGTTATTGCTTCTGATTTAGAGTAGTTGACTTTAAAATCGCTTACTTGGCCAAATTCTTTGAATTCCTTTAGTATAGAAGGAAATTAGATAATTGGGTTTGAAAATAGAGCAACAAGTCGTCTGCGTATAGAGCTAGTTTATAGTGATGTGAGTCTATAGTAACTCCACTAATATCTGGATTTTTGTGTAATGCTACCGCTAAATGTTCCATCACCAATGTGTATAGGAGAGGTGATAAGGGACACTCTTGCTTTGTCTCATTTTTAATACAAAATGTGTTAGATAGAAGGCCGTTTACCCTATCGCTTTAGGGTCAGTGTAGAAGGATAGAATTTTAGATAACAAGAAAGAGCCTAACCCAATTTGTGGTAATGTGCTCTTCAAGAAAGTCCAATGCACTGTGTCAAACACTATTTCAGCGTCCACAGATACAAGGCACATTGGGATCCCCTGTTTTTTTGCACGTGAAACTAACAATGTTTTATCTGTATTATCACGCACTTCTCTACCCTTAACAAAGCCAACCTGATTGTTGCTAACAATTGAGGGTAGGTAGTGGGAGAGCCATGATGCAATTATATTAGAGAATATTTTGATGTATATATTAATGAAATTGGATGAACATTAGGGCAGGCATTTAGTTTTTTTCCAGGCTTTGATAAAACTGTTATATGAGCTTCAAGTGATTGGGGGGCAAATGGGGAGTCTTCTGAGATATTATTGAACACTAATGGTAATAACAGAGGTGGAAACATGTTATAAAATCTATTATTGAATCCATCTGGCCCAGGGCTCTTCCCGATAGGGAATGATTTAATGGCCTGTCCTATCTCTTGTTCAGTGAAAGCTTTGTCTAGTATCTCCTGCTCAGGGGTCTGTAAGGAAGGAACGGCAGTGTCCATAATATATTTGTCAATTTTTGTTTCAAGAAAATTAGGTGGCATGTGGTGGTGTTTTCCATGAATATTATGTAGTGAGCTATAACAGCAATGAAATGCGTCAGCTATGTCAGTGGGTTTATGAATTTATAGCAGTGGGGCTCTTTTTGTTTTGGATACATACAGCTCTGGCAAAAATTAAGAGACCACTGCAAAATTTTCAGTTTCTCTGATTTTTCTCTTTATAGGTATATTTTTGAGTAAAATGTACATTGTTGTTTTAATCTATAAACTACTGACATGTCTCCGAAATTCAAAGCTAAAAATTTTGTATTTATTTGCAGCAAATGATAAAGTGTCAAAATACTAAAAAAGAAACACAGTGCTTTCAGACCTCAAATTACTCAAGTTTTAAATGTGAAATCAATATTTGGTGGACTAACCATGATTTTTAATCACAGCTTTCATTCGTCTTGCCATGCTTTCCACCAGTCTTTCCGTGCTTTCCAATAGAAAACTGTTCAGTGGTCTCTTAATTTTTGCCGGAGCCGTATGTCCTTTGCATCCGTGGATGTAACTTCCTTGTCAATGAGAGACCACATTTATCTGTGAATTCGTACGAGTACCTTCACATGCGATCTTGATATTTTCTATACGTTTGATCTAGTAAAGACCTTCGCTCCTTTCTTTTTTTCAATCAGATCATTTTTATTTAACAAAAGAAAGAAAGACCAACATTTTGTTTTTGTCATACAAACTTTGTGACAAAAAAAATAAAAAGAAAGAAAAAAGAAGTAAACAATACAAGAACCGGTTTACAATGATATAAATCCCAATATCGCTCTATAGTACAATGTTTTGGAATAGTAATTTTACATTTGTACATAAATATCTGAATACTTCCTGACGGCTTTTTTTCCCCTATTGGGACATCAAAAGAAAAAGAATATATCTAAGAAGGGGCAATTGTGTGGACTGAGACCATTATTATTAGCTGACACCTTAGGTATAAGGATATAAATTCCTGGTTAACTGCAGGGATATGTACAAATGGTCCAGTATAGTATTTCTGAAGCAATACCTGGGGTAATTAACCATTGCTCCCTTATGTGTATAGATTTCTTGAGAGCGTTCCTTTTTATATAAGCTCCACTTTCCAAGCATAAAGTGTTATTTATCCTGGATTTTAGTTCTGTTATCGTTAGGGGAGAATTGTCTATCCAATGTAGTGCCAACAACTTTCTGGCTTGGAATAATATTCTTGAGCTACCTACTGCCATATGGGAGTCTGGGTCTACGTCCTCTCCCAGGAGTCCTAGGATACAGATTTTAGGTTCCAACTGAAGTTGTATCCCAAATACAGATAGTACAAGAGCGATCACCCCCTTCCAGTAGTCGCCAATATTTACACATTCCCACGTCATATGCATCAGGTGGACGTCATTTTGACCACATCTAGGACATGTTTCATCCGTTTGTATTTCAATTTTAAATAAAATACTTGGGGATCTATATACCCTATGAATGAGAAGAATTCGGGACAATCTTTGTGACTCTGACAATGACAGATTCTGTGTCAAATCCAGTATTTCCCCCATTGCTCCTCAGATAAGGGACCCTCATCTTCCTCCCATTTTGTCTTAACTATCAAAGGATATTTATCCAAATGTAGGGCCAGTAACTGCCTATAAATAAGGGATATTAGACCTTTTGTATCTAACGATGTAGTAATGGTATATATTGAGTGATGTCAATCAGTATGGCGTTTATTCTAGTTGTGTACTATATGCAAGATGTATTTGCAGATATTGATAAAACACTCTATGCGGAAGGTTAAAATCTGCCTTTATTTGTTCAAACCTCTTGAATAATCCATCCCTCAAGAGTTGTGACACCAAACATATACCCCTATCCTTCCACTCACTAACATTTTTTAGTTTATGTAGCTCTGGTAAGTTATAGTTGTGCCATAAAGGGGTATAGTTTGTGTACTTTCCAATCCCCAGAATATTTTTACCCCTATCCCACGCCTTATATATTAACTTTAGTGTAGGACATTTTAAGTCATTTTCTCGAGGAGGCCCCATATCTAGTACCGAGAATGGAAGCTTCCACTTGGTTCCTTCCATAAGTAGGTGCCCTGAAATTACACAATATTTTCAAGTACCCATCCATAAAACTACTTTAGCTCCCTTCTAGCGTTAAGCAGGTCTGCATATACCTGGAGGGAAGCAGATCATTTATGTTGTTTGTCAAGGAGATCAATCCGCTCAAGCAAATGGGAGACTTTAGCTGTTCTCTCCTTTTTTTAGCCTTTATCTATGTTTTGTTATTATCCCTCTGAGGACGCATGTGAGTGCTTCCCATTTAAATGGTAAGGCAGTTTCATCATGCTCATATATTTGAAGGAGTCTATAGTCTCAAGAAGGTCTGAGACACAGAGTGAGTCTTTCAGCAGATTATCATTTAGGTTCCAACATCTGAAGCCTTGGTGGAGTCCGGCATAGTCAGATTACAATACACAGGAGCATGATCTGACCATACAGTAGTTCCTACCCGAGATGTAGGTTGCCATGTAGGCAAGTGATGGCTAATTAAGAAAAAGACTATATGGCTATGCATATTGTGTAAAGGAGAACAATAGGTATAATCCTTTACGTCTGGATGTAGTATCCTCCATACATCGACCAGTTGAGACCAAAGCACAATTAGCAAAGCTTTTGTTTGTGTTTAAGATTGGTGACACCAGCCCTGGGACGCGTCTAAAGAAGGATCCAAGACAAAATTAAAGTCACCTCCAATGATGATAAGGTCCTCCGCAAAATATTTTAGTTTGTTTAAGTAATGACGACATGTCTTAATTTGGTCACAATTAGGGAGATAGAAGTTTGCCAAAGTCAAAATTTTGGAGTAGATGGAGATCTTAACAAACACGTACCTCCTCTCCGTGTCAGACAGTGTTTCTACAATAGTACGCGGCAGTGATCTGTGGCGGCCTATACTCAGCACCTTAGACTTCAAAACTGCATTTTTCTGGGACGCCAAGATGAATAATATCTATTAATAATCTGAGGTACAGTATATGATCCCCTCTAAAGTGTGACTCCTGAAGAAAGAGAAAATGTACGTGCTGTTTATGCCTACGATAAAACACTTGAGCTCCTTTCTCTGGAACATTAAGTCCTCTGACATTCAATGAGCAAGTTTTGAGTTGTGCCATATTATATGAAAAAAAGGAGGAATGGAAGAGAGAAAGGTTAAGAGAAAAGAGGAAGTATAGACGGTAGATAGTAACGTCTACCTCTCAGTGTCTAAGAAGTATAGATTATGAATATATCAAAACAGTAGGAAATTGCGAAACAAGCAGATCCCAATGCAAGTCCCTAACTGGGGGTTGTCTTTACAGACGTAAGTCAAACTTTCAGTTCTAGGATTCCTATTAGGTGGAACCATGGAATATAAAGCAAGTAATGTAATACAGCCTGATATTACAGTAGTATCATGTGAACTCAAATTATATGCCGGTCTAAGATCTTTTATGAACTTAGACATTCTATATAGTGGAAGAGTGGCACCTAATGCTCTATTTAGATATATCTAATTATATGCTTAAAGAAATAAGTAAGCATCTGCAAACTGTCTCTCATCAGGGAAGACAAGATTCATTTCAGGAGCTCATATGATTAGCAGGTTCCTTTCCCATCTGGCTGCATCACCATCAAGTTCCTGATCCATTGAACACCTTCTGTGAAGTGCTGGAACTGTCAGTGGCAATGGTGGAGCAGGTGGCCAGTCAGATATATGGATTCTGGGAATGTCCAGGACATCACAAATACGTCTCATGTTGCTTGGATCTTTGAAAATATACAGGTGGAATGGGTACCCCCAGGAGTACATCAGGCCATTTTTCCGGATGGCATCAAGTAGTGGTTTCAATACCCTTCTTTTAGCAAGTGGCATTCAGGATAGATACAGTACAGACCAAAAGTTTGGATACACCTTCTCATTTAAAGATTTTTCTGTATTTTCATGACAATGAAAATTGTACATTCACACTGAAGGCATCAAAACTATGAATTAACACATGTGGAATTATATACTTAACAAAAAAGTGTGAAACAACTGAAAATATGTCTTATATTCTAGGTTCTTCAAAGTAGCCACCTTTTGCTTTGATGACTGCTTTGTACACTTTTGGCATTCTCTTGATGGGCTTCAAGAAGTAGTCACCGGAAGTGGTCTTCCAACAATCTTGAAGGAGTTCCCAGAGATGCTTAGCACTTGTTGGCCCTTTTGCCTTCACTCTGCGGTCCAGTTCACCCCAAACCATCTCGATTGGGTTCAGGTCTGGTGACTATGGAGGCCAGGTCATCTGGCGTAGCACCCCATCACTCTGCTTGCTGGTCTAATAGCCCTTACACAGCCTGGAGGTGTGTTTGGGATCATTGTCCTGTTGAAAAATAAATGATGGTCCAACTAAACACAAACCGGATGGAATAGCATGCCGCTGCAAGATGCTGCGGTTGCCATGCTGGTTCAGTATGCCTTCAATTTTGAATAAATCTCCAAGAGTGTCACCATCAAAGCACCCCCACACCATCACACCTCCTCCATGCTTCACGGTGGGAACCAAGCATGTAGAGTCCATCCGTTCACCTTTTCTGCATTGCCCAAAACAAGGTGGTTGGAACCAAAGATCTCAAATTTGGACTCATCAGACCAAAGCCCAGATTTCCACTGGTCTAATGTCTATTCCTTGTGTTCTTTAACCAAAACAAGTCTCTTCTGCTTGTTGCCTGTCCTTAGCAGTGGTTTCCTAGCAGCTATTTTACCATGAAGGCCTGCTGCACAAAGTCTCCTCTTAACAGTTGTTGAAGAGATGTGTTTGCTGCTAGAACTCTGTGTGGCATTGACCTGGTCTCTAATCTGAGCTGCTGTTAACCTGCGATTTCTGAGGCTGGTGACTTGGATAAACTTATCCTCAGAAGCAGAGGTGACTCTTGGTCTTCCGTTCCTGGGGCGGTTCTCATGTGAGCCAGTTTCTTTGTAGCACTTGATGGTTTTTGCAACTGCATTTGGGGACACTTTCAAAGTTTGCCTAATTTTTCGGACTGACTGACCTTCATTTCTTAAAGTAATGATGGCCACTCGTTTTTCTTTACTTAGAATTTGTATTATGGCAAGAAAAAAGCAGCTAACAGTCTATTCAGTAGGACTATCAGCTGTGTATCCACCTGACTTCTGTACAACACAACTGATGGTCCCAACCCCATTTATAAGGTAAGAAATCTCACTTATTAAACCTGACAGGGCACACCTGTGAAGTGAAAACCATTTCCGGTGACTACATCTTGAAGCTCATCAAGAGAATGCCAAGAGTATGCAAAGCAGTCATCAAAGCAAAAGGTGGCTACTTTGAAGAACCTAGAATATAAGACATATTTTCAGTTGTTTCACACTTTTTTGTTAAGTATATAATTCCATATGTGTTAATTCATAGTTTTGATGCCTTCAGTGTGAATGTACAATTTTCATAGTCATGAAAATGTAGAAAAATCTTTAAATGAGAAGGTGTGTCCAAACTTTTCATCTGTACTGTATTAGAGCAATTATATGCGTTTTCCATTGAAATCACCAGGACCCAACTCCTCTGCTTTCCTCACAATGGCCTCTTTTACATTGAAAAAAATGTATACGACAGATAATGTCCCTTGGACGCTCAGGATCTGGGCCATGATTGCCTATTGCCCAGTGCGCCTTATAAATCTCCACCTCCTTATCAATAGGATCACCAAGGATATTATTGAATAATGATCGTAGTGTTGGCATAATCACTTGTGCATTGATGCTTTCAGGTATACCCCTTATCCAGATATTATTGCCATTTTCTTGATCATCAACCATATTAAACAGATGGTTTATTTACTGGCTGTGAAGATCCAGTGTTAGTTTCTGAGCATTATGATGGCCTCTAACTTGGACGACATTATCCTCTAATCTCTGTAACTTGTCAGTAAGCTGTGACAGGATAGAAGTGAGGGGACGTATTTCAGTATTGTATGTGGTCTCCAGCCTCTGAATATATTGCTCCATATCTTCTTTAGTAGGGATAGACGCAATCTGATATACAAATGCAAATGATATAAAAATGCAAAGTACTACGTCTTGGCAATAAAAATGAAAAAAGCATATACAGAATGGGAGGTATAGAGCTAAGCAACAGTACATGTGAAAAAGACTTAGGTATACTAATAGATCATAGACTGAACAGGAGTCAACAGTGTGATGCAGCAGCAAAAAAGGCAAATACAATTCTGGGATGTATTAACAGAAGCATACAGTCTAGATCACGTGAAGTCATTATCGCACTTTACTCCTCTTTGGTCAGACCTCATCTGGAATACTGTGTTCAGTTTTGGGTACCATATTTTAAAAAAGACATAGACAAACTGGAGCAAGTTCAGAGAAGAGCGACCAGAATGGTGACCGGTCTGCAAACCATGTCCTATGAGGAATGGTTATAGGATTTGGGAATGTTTAGCTTGTAAAAAAGAAGACTGAGAGGAGACTTAATAGCTGTCTACAAATATCTCAAGGGCTGTCACATTTTAGAAGGATCATCTTTATTCTCATTTGCACAAGGAAAGACTAGAAGCAATGGGATGAAACTGAATGGGAGGAGACACAGATTAGATATTAGAAAAAACTTTTTGACAGTTAGGGTGATCAATGAGTGGAACAGGCTGCCACAAGAAGTGGTGAGTTCTCCTTCAATGGACGTCTTCAAACATAGGCTGAACAGACATCTGTCTGAGATGATTTAGAGTATCCGGCTTTGAGCAGGGGGTTGGACCAGATGACCCAGGAGGTCCCTTCCAATTCTATGAAATAAGTTATGTTGTTCCCCATATCAGAATAACCTGTGGCTGGGGGGTAAATGTCCCTGTGAAGCAAGCACTGCTCAATCTGTGGGCTTCGGTGAGAGTAGAGGGAGATTTATGGAGCTGTTTTCTTGTGAGGCCTACATTAAGAGAGAAGTTGGCGCAGGACTTACAGGCTGGAGCTGTCTGACATCATGATGGTTAAGACTGCTTCTTTTTCCACGCTGAGGTGAACGCTGAGGTGAGGCAGTAATAGCTCCGGAGCAGGAAGATAAGACCTTCCATAAGAAACGCTGCATACCAGACATGCTGACAGAGGTGGAGGACCTCAGATTAACCTCTGATCTCGTCTTTCTTTCCCATATCGAAAGTCATGTTTGAGGGTGTAAATTGCTTATAATTCCCCCAAGAACACGGTCTGAAGAGAGTGCGTTCAGTGTGTGCATTCTCTTGGTGCTATGTCCAGGCCATGTCCTTCCTGTTGATGTACAATACATCTGAAGGTGGCGTTGATTGGCAGCAGGATTGTGTGATGTAACAGCCTTACGGAAACGCAAGTTGTGACACCAATGGAATGGCGCCAGAACAGTAAGTGCGTATGAGTGTTTTTATTTTAACAAGGCCAAACATGAGGAATTAGAAGGAGTTGTCCTAGTAGTGGACAACCCCTTTATGAAGATACAATTTTCGGCTAAAAATGTAAAAGGCTTCTCCCCTGTGTGATTTCTATGAAGTTTGTTAAGAGTTGATTTCCGTGTAAAACATTTCCCACATTAAGAACATGAAAATGGCTTCTCGTCTGTGTGAGTTCTCTGGTGCTTAACCAAATCTGATTTATCTTTAAAGCATTTCCCACATTCTGAACAGGAAAAAGGCTTCTCCCCTGTGTGAATTCTCTTGTGCTTAACCAAATCTGATTTCCAGCTAAAATATTTCCCACATTCTGAACAGAAAAAAGGCTTCTCCCCTGTGTGAGTTCTCCGGTGATTAACCAAATCTGATTTCTGGATAAAACATTTCCCACATTCTGAACAGGAAAAAGGCTTCTCCCCTGTGTGAGTTCTGTTGTGCTTAACCAAAACTGATTTCCGGCTAAAACATTTTCCACATTCTGAACAGGAAAAAGGCTTTTCCCCTGTGTGAGTTCTGTTGTGCTTAACCAAATATGTTTTCCGGCTAAAACATTTTCCACATTCTAAACAGGAAAAAGGCTTCTCCCATGTGTGAATTCTCTGGTGTATAACCAAATATGTTTTCCGGCTAAAACATTTTCCACATTCTGAACAGGAAAAGGGCTTCTCCCCTGTGTGAGTTCTCTTGTGCTTAACCAAACCTGATTTCTGGCTAAAACATTTTCCACATTCCGAACAGGAAAAAGGCTTCTCCCCTGTGTGAGTCCTCTGGTGATTAACCAAATCTGATTTCTGGCTAAAACATTTCCCACATTCTGAACAGCAAAAAGGCTTCTCCCCTGTGTGAGTTCTCTGATATTTGATTAAACTTGATTTGTCTGTAAAACATTTTCCACTTTCTGAACAAGAAAATGGCTTCTCCTCTGTGTGACTTCTCTGGTGATTAACCAGATTTGATTTCTGGTTAAAAAATTTCCCACACTTGAAACAAAAAAATATATTCTCTGCTGTGTGAATGCTTTGATGTTTAAGAAAAGAAGTTTCAAGGGAAAAACTATTTCCATATTCTGAACATGAAAATGGCTTCTTTGTTTTAGGAGCAGTTTGTTTTTTAATGCTTATTTTGTGACTTTGATTTTCCTTATTAGTCGGTAATGAATCAGAAGACAGGACCTGTTTCAAATGATCAGATGACAGATCTTTGCTGTGAAGGGATGATGGTAAATCTGGAGTAATGACATTCACTTCAATTGTATCTTGTGTGATCTCAAGATCATCTGTTTTAAAAACTGAAGATGTCAGCTGTCCCTCTGATCTCCTGGTACAGTCATCTGCCAAGAATAAAACCAATTATTATTTATGAATAACATATCCTTAAAATTTATATTGTTGAATATTTCTAATTAAACTCTACGTAAAAATGTACTTTATGTAAAAGTATCATTATCTACCAAGAAAACATATCACAGAAAAAATCAGCCTTACCAACACCAAATCAGATAACAAATGCATTAGCATTTTAGTGTTGGTTGGGTGTACTGGGGTGTCTGTCCATGTGGGGTGCACTTATATAGCGCTGGGCAGCCTTCCTGATGTAATAGTATGGGCATCATCACTATCCTAAGCCAGACACTGCATCACACCTACCTGTGTGACTGGCGTCCTATGCAAGCTTCTTCTGTGTGCATCTTTAATACTAGGCAACCAACCCCTCCATGAATTTGTAGGTTTGTGAGTGGTTGCTCCACCAGTATTTTGCACCTGCGTTGCCCCCCGTCCCCTTTATCATGGGGGTCTGCTGCATCCTGCTAGTGCATTTGTTATATGATTTGGTGTTGGTAAGACTATCTTTTTCTGTGATTTTTTTTAATTTTGCCCTATGTTAGCCGTCATTATTCATCAAGACAATAACAGTTCACAGTCTAATAGAAAACCTCATAGGATGAACCAGTGGATCGTAGTGTTCAACTGTTTGTTAATTCTGCCTCCAAAATATGGAATAAAAAGTCACCAAACAATGTTATGTAGGTGAAATAATACCAATAAAAACTTCTACTCATCTCACAAAAAACAAGTCCCCACTCAGGTCCATCATCTGTCAATGGAAAACCAGAGGTTTCCACATTATTAGTGGCTCAAAGGCTTTTGAAAAGCAACATGGCTTCCATAACCCAATCCAGCAATATCCACTCTCCCAAAGTCAGATCTCCCCCTCACTTCTGAGCCTTGCAGTGCGCTCAAACCACATTTAGCCTCCATGTATTCGGCATTACTATAGTGAGAAGAACCCAATTAATTTACGGTGTGTGTCTCCTGGAGCACAATCTGGGCACTATGTGTTGGGTAATGAAATTATATATTTGTAATTTTCACTCTCCAACATCCACTGCGTGCTAATTTCCGGAAAGTGCCTGTGGAGTCAAAATAGTCACTACTCCTATAGATTATTTCACTGAGGGTTATAATTTCCAAAATGGTGTCACTTTATGGGGATTTCTACTGCTCTGGTTTTCTGCAATTTGGTCACATTAGGGCTTCTGCAAATGGTGGGTCCCATCTCCTCTGGGATCTGCTCCTGCGACATCTGCTTCTCTCACCAGTAGCCGCCTTATTCATCCTGCAGGTGGCGCTGGTGATGGAGGAGACGTCAGAACCAGAAGCTCTGGGCGGCGCAGGCTCTGTCCAGCCACTAAGACTAGGGTTGCTGGGACCAGTAGTACCATCCAGTCTGGCAGTATGGGTGTGTGTGCTGTCCAGCTGGAGTAATCTGCTCCTTGTTTCAGCCAACTGGAAAGCAAGGCACCCTACTAAAGCTGGAAGCATATTGCAGGAAGCTGCCAGATCCAGCCTTGTTCTCCTCTGGTTCAGTCCTCTGTGCTCCGCTCCCGGCTTGTGTATTTGTTTCCTGTTGTGACCTCGGCCCGTTTACTGACTACTCTTGTGTGATTTTATATTTTCTCTGACCTCCTGGTTCTGACCCGGCTACCTGACTATTCTTCTTGCCAGCTCACACCACAGAACATTAGGTAACACTGTGGCCCAAGCCTAGGGGGTCTCTGTCTAAGTCCAAATCCATGTAGAGGGGTTAAAGGATGATGAGCAAGGCAAACCCTGGGATCTGGAAAATGGAGTAGATAGTGCCAAGCCTGTTTGTGGTAGCCATCTTTTGAGCTGCCAGGTGACAACGAATAGTGTCCCCAATACATTGTGTCTGCACACTATCCCAGCAAAATCTGCATTCAAATAGCTAAATGGCGCTCCTGCCCTTCTTAACCTGCCATGTGCCCAGACAGTAGTGTATAACCGTATATAGGGTATTGTCAGATTCAAGAGAAGATGGAATATAATTTGTAAGGTCCATTTGTTTCCTATTATCCTTTGTGAAGAATTCCAAAGTTATCACCACATAAAGTGACACACGTCAGATTTGAAAAATGGGCTCAGATAGGAACACAAAACAGGCTGCAGGAAGGGGTTAAATCAGAGTATTTTGGGCACTAACTACCATAGTCAAAACTGTGAGTACAGACCATAACACATCTACTGAAATGATCAAACTCAACAGTCTTCATCAGTAAGTAGTGAGTAACTAGTGGTGAAACCTCTCTGGGGTAATTACAGTATGGGGCTCGGTGGCTCTTGGCAATCTAAACTATCGTAAGGGACAATATTTTCTATCAGATGAATTTCAAGAAGAAATATTAGACGTTCAAAGGGAACTTTTTATAATACTGCAGAGATGAGGCATCTTAAATTTAGCTTAGAGATATATCATGGCACAGGTATAATGTTTTTTTTTGCTTAGTTTATCACAATCCTGTTTGAAGTTAGTTGGTTTTAAAAGAAATTGGTAAGTCGGGATAAAGGGAAACTCTGTTGTTATTGTACAGAAATTCACACTTGGCCTCACTGCACATTTAATGTTGTCGATCATAAAAGTGAAGTTTGGCCAGAAAGACTGGACCTGGTCTTGTAGGGACCATATGAGCACATTCAGCAGCACAGAAGGGAGAGAAGGTAGATTCATCCAATAAGATATCAGGGTTCTAGGAAGCCAACAGCATCATTACCCTCCGCTTTCTCTTACAGTCCCATCATAATATTTTTTTCAAGTGATTTTCTGGCTTTGTGGTTTACAGATCTGGGCAGGTAGCGTCTCCTAATCACAGGGGGTAGGTGGATCCTCCTGGTTGTAAGTTCTATGGAAAAGGGTTTCAATGCCCAAAATCATTTGAACAGTTTTGGGTGGAAGAGAATGTTGTGGTCTAGAGGCAAAATGGCGATCACACGATTGTGATAAGGACGGACTACACCACCGATAAAGCAGCCACAGCCGGTGACAGAGAAGAATCTGTGACTTCTGTGCATTTAGTGGTTACTACTCACCTGGGTAGTCATATGTAGGAATCTCCTCTTTACACCGCTCATAACCCCTTACATATGCCTCTATAGTATTAATATGGGTGAGATCTTCACCCTGAAACAAATATTGTAAAAGTCACAAACAGATGAGAAGTCACATCTATGATCAGCTCTAATCCTGCCATCTCCACTGTTCTCATTACACAAGTATAAAACATATAAAACTGGTGGATAAAACAAGACTGAACACAAGACCTTCACAGCCGTCTACACATCATAGGGGAGATCTCATGACACCTTCTCTCCATCTACCTGATGATCCTGAGGAACATTGGGATCTTCTTGTTTACAGTCATGTGGAAGAAGAGGACGGGGACATCTCTCTGGTGTTGTCCTGTTACTGGATAGATCTGGAAGAAACACATACAGGGACTGAATTTATTCTTTACATACAGATAATTATGGGCCGTGTGTATTTAGTCCTGTCTATTACCTGGTGATGTGAGGGGATGGGGAACCTCCATCATGACGTCTTTGTACAAATCTTTGTGTCCTTCTAAATACTCCCACTCCTCCATGGAGAAATAGACAGCGACATCCTGACATCTTATAGGAACCTGACACACACAATGATACCGTCATCCCCCCGATCCTTTCATAGCGTTACAGTATAATGTCCCAGCAGTGTCACCTCTCCAGTCAGCAGCTCAATCATCTTGTAGGTGAGTTCTAGGATCTTCTGGTCATTGATGTCCTCATGTATGAAGGGGTGAGATGGAGGTCCTGTGATTGAGCTCAGGGGTCTTTCCCATCCCTCAGACACATGGACCTGACAGCGCTCACTAGAGGTCTTCTTCACTACTATGTAATCCTGGTTATGGAAAGACATATAAATAAATCTCACTACAGACATTTCCAGAGTCCTCACCTCTCCAGTTCTGTTCATCTGTTATTCCCATAGATAAGAATGACGTAATGTGACGTTATTGGAATCTCTCACCTCTCCAGTAAGACGGAAGAGGATCTCTAGGGTGAGGTGTAATATCCTCTCTGCCATCTTGTCTCTATCCATATCTGTCTTTGATGGGTCCATAAGGAAAATTCTCTTAAATAGAAGATCTTCACTGAGAGGATCTGATATTGTGTAATAATACAATTACTGGAGATAATAAGGGGAAACATATGAGGAGATATATTATTTTACAGTATTTAGTTTCCTGCTTTACATCTAGTAATAAAACCTATATATTTTAGGCCACATACAACAAGCAGTTTCTTCCTTGGAGTCTGTAGCTGAACACGTTTCTCATAGACTCATCTTCCATAAAGCTAATTCTCGTCTCATTTACCGACACTGCAATCGGCATTAGCAATACTGCAGGAGATATTCATTACACGTGACATGAGAAATAACTACTTCATGAGGAGGACGACGACATCTTCAACTACGATTCTACAAACATATTTAGCCAGAGTTCTTCACTGACTACATCTCCTCCGGCCGTCTATATGAATGTTTCCCGTCTTCCCCGTATTGTAATCTTCTATCACGTTAGATCTCATGTCTGATTCACACACAGAAGTTTGAGGCTTTGATACATGGTAAAGTTTTTAATATTAAACAGAGTAGGACTATCCTGAATGGGTTCATTTTACCATGGTGGGATAGCTTTCATGCTATTTTTGATCAAAAACAGAGTTACTAAGAACCCTATTTTATTTAAATGCACTTTTGGTTTTTATTTATTTATTTACAGCAGGGTTTATGATCATTTTTCTTCTTATAGTTTTTTTCTGATTGATGGCCATAGTACACATGCATTTATGTGCTGCATGGATACCAACTTAAACCAAGCTCAAATTCTGTGTTTTTTCACAGGCACCATAGTGGCCCTGTGGGCTGCTGCTATGGATGATACACCCCTAACTATCCAACTATCATATGGTAAAAATCTCATAGGTCCTGTATTTATTAGTATCTGCACGAAGAATGAGGCTAAGTGAGTATTTATTAAAGGGAATCCACTCCCCACGAACAGCAAGCATCAGAATCTTCACTGAATAAAAAGCCATTTCTCAGCAAACAGTCCTCTAATATGAGGCATACAGGTATGTATAGACTCACATTTCTATCACCTGTATGCCAATATTAGAGGTCAGATAAGTCCCAGGGGGTGACAGATTCCCTTTCATCAGCCGTGGGGTAATCATAAAACCAGATATGTATCAAGGTATTCTAAGGTGGTTAATGGTTGCAATAGTCAATGGGAGGCATGTGTCACAGAGATGGCTGGTCTCTGTGATGTAACCCGGAGTGTTTCTCTAGGGCAGATAAGCACTAAGAGGATCGGTTGGTGCACCTGGGAGCCGGGTTACGGGTAGCTAGGAGAGAATGGGTGGGTCCAGCTACCCACATACCTCATCTCTGGGTGTGGTTAACAGCCTATAAAATGGAGGCTGTTGTTTGGCACATGGTCTGTGTGTTTGGAGGGAGAAGGCCTCTTGTGTATGTTTGTCTTCAGACCAAGCCAGGACACTGGACGTTACCCCAGCTTGTGTGCCACACAGGCCTGGCTGAGCAGAGACCTGCTAAGGACAATTACTTTGTTTGCCTGATCTAAAGGCTATTTTCTTTTCTGTTTGGCTTCTGGGTTTATGAAGAAATAAACCCACATGAACTTTTAAAGGAACATGCCTCCTGTTTTCCTCCGGTCACACCCAAGTGAGTAAAACCTCCACAATTAGTGTTAGACTTGCGGGCAGCGTTCCCAGCAGAGACGTATGAGTGCTACAGGATGGACTGCATGCCCTGGGTGAAGTCTGTCGCAAGCCAGCAAGCATCGCCAGACGAAATGGAGGACCTTCTTAAACACCTGGTCCAGTCGCAGCAGCATCAACAGGAGACCAACAGGCTGTAGTTACAGCAGATCCAGCAGCACTAGCAGAAACAACATCAGCAGAAGCAGTTTCTGGCAACCGCCACCCAGGACAGGATGAGAGCTCCAACCCCAGGTCCGACTGATGACTCCCATGTCCGGAAGGCAGCATGACGAGCTTTGCAGAAAATGACCCTGGGGGATGAGACTTTCCTGATGGTGTTTCAAAGGGTCACCGAGAGGGAGAAATTTCCACAAGAGCAGTGGGCAGAGGTACTGTCGCCATACTTGACTTGGAGAGCCCCAGAAGTACGCGTAGTAGGCGTACTATGATTTAGCTTTGCAGGACGTCCTATTTAGCTTTGCATAGTACGCCCTATTTAGCTTTGCATAGTACGCCCAAAAGGCATACTATGATTTAGCTTTGCAGGATGCGAAAGAGTATGGCAAGCTAAAAACTGAGATTCTCGCACGCTTGGGGTTGACAATGACTATCAGGGCACAGCGGGTTCGTATCACTGGAACAAACCACCTCCGTCCCAAAGGTTTGACCTGCTGCACCTGGTCCAGAAGTGGCTGAGCCAGAGTCCTCAATGTCTGCGCAGATGGTAGAGTGGGTGGTGATGGACCGGTTTGTGCACTCCCTGCCGAGGCCCATACAGCCTTGGGTTGCCCAGGGTGATCCCCGGTATGCAGATGAACTGGTCGGACTGATCGAGAGATACCAGGGGGTTGAAGGTTCCTTGGGAAGGAAGCCCACTACATGCTGGAGTTCCCAACAGGGGGTGGAGGCCCAAAAGGTGGTGGGACTTCCAAGGTCCAAATGGACGAGGGAGGTGGTGCCCAAGGTCCATACAGGTGATGTTGTTTGCTGGCGGTGCCACGGCCCAGGCCATATAGCTGCCTGTTGTCCCCTGACCCTTGAGCCAATGGACTGCAGCATAGGACAACGTTGTTTATATTATGCTTATCCGGCCTGCAGTGTGAACTGTCCACCCAGCGAGGGGCCACAAGCATGTCACATGAAGGTGAACAGATGGGAAGTAAAGGCACTGCTAGACTCCGGGAGCCTGGTGACCCTTATGAGGGCCACCCTTCCTCTCCAAATTATCCCGGGGAAAAAAGTCGGCGTTCAGTGCATTCATGGTGATGCTAAAGACTACCCTACGGGCAAGAGTAGATATTGAAATGGCCCACGGTACAGAGTCCCACGAGGTCGGCGTCGTTCAGGACTTGTTGCACCCTATTATTATAGGCTGGGACTTTTGCTTGTTTTGGGATCTGTGGGGGAAGGGTTCTGGGTTCGCTGGCTCAGATAAGAAAAAAATTAACCCTAATGAGGTATCACCACACCCAGAGTCAGACAGGTTTCCCTTTTGTGTCCTTGTGGGGGATGAGGAGGTAGTGCCCCCTGAGTCTGCAATTCCAGAGTTAGGGGTGACCAGCGAGAATTTTGGGTCTGCCCAATATAGGGACCTAACTCTGAAGGGAGCCTTTAATAATGTCACTATTATAAATGGGGTTGCACAGGAGTCAGGGGCTGACACAAGGTTTCCCCATTTTATGATGAGTAAGGAGTTGTGGTACCAGGTCAAGAAAGTGAGGGAGGAGAGTGTGGAGCAGTTAGTGCCGGGCCCCTTTAGACGGAAGGTGTTGGACATGGCCCATTCACATGTCTTGGGGGGACATCTGGGAGTGGATAAAACGCAAGAACGGATCGTGCAAAGGTTCTATAGGTGAACATTGGACATAATTTCAAAAAACATCACAGTAAAAGATAATACCTTACCAACACCAGGTCAGATTGCCAATGCACTGCAGGATGCAGCAAGCCTGCATCATAAAGGCAGGGCCAGCACATGTGCAAAATACTGAAGCAGACAGCCACTCACTAACCTACCAAATTCATGGAGGGGGTGACTGTGTAGTATTATACATGCACACCGATGGAGTCAGCATAAGGGGGGCGCCAGTCACACAGATATGTGTGATGCATAGTGCAAAAAAATGTGCAAAAAAGATGAAAAATAGTGTATAAGATAAATACACAACATGATAAATACCCCACCAGGCCTCTTTAGTGTTGGCTGGATGAATTGGGGCATATGTCTTGTGTGCTTGCATGTATATAGTGCTTGGCAGCCCGTATGATCTAAGGCTATGTGCCCACGATGCAGAAATGCTCAGGATTTTTTCCTGAGCGTTTCTGCATCTCCCTGGCAGAAAAAATGCATGCGGATTGTACATGCGTTTTCCTGCCGGGGACATGTGGAAGTGAAGCGTTCTTCACTTGCGTTTCCGCATGCGGGTTGACAAGCGCTTTCCAAGCGATTTTAACATCACTTGGAAAGTGCTTGTCAACTTGGTCACACTATATAAATCCATGCAACCAGCATGGATTTATATAGTGTGACCTGAGAGAATGTAAAAAAATAAATCTATACATACCCTCCGATGGCCTGCGCTGTCTTGCTTCGCTCGGTTCCGGCTGCCGGCAGTGGTAGACTGAAGGACCTGCCGACGTCAGCGTCGCGTCACCCGTCACAGGACTCTGACGTCAGAGCAGGTCCTTCATTCCATCGCTAAGTGCCGGGAAGCAAGGAGGAGCGCACCGCGGGCCGCCAGAAGGTAAGTATATATTTATTTTTAATTTTATTCTTTTTTTACAGCTTTTTTAATGGTACCTGGGTGTGGAGGAGAGTCTCCTGTCCTCCACACCTGGGTACCATCTACACATTAGAACGCGCCAATTACGCAAGTACAGATGCAGTCTTTCTGAATTGGCGCGTTCTAATGCAAGTCAATGGCGGTGAAAACGCAGCGCTTCCGCAAAATAATTGGTAGTGCTGCGTTTTTTTCCGCAATGATAATCCGCACCGGAAATTTCCGCAGCACGTGCCCGTTTTTAATGCGTTTCCGCAGCAGCAAAAACGCTGCGGAAACGCATTAAAAACGCATTGTGGGCACACAGCCTAATAGTATGGGCGTCATCAATAGGCTGCAAGCCAGACAATGTGCATCACACATATCTGTGTGACTGGCGCCCTATGCAGACTACACAGCCACTCCCTCCATGAAATGGTAGGTTAGTGAGTGGCTGTCTGCATCAGTATTTTGCACATGTGCTGGCCCCGCCTTTATCATTGAGGCTTGCTGCATCCTGCAGTGCATTGGTAATCTGACCTGGTGTTGGTAAGGCATTATCTTTTAGGCTATGTGCCCACGATGCAGAAATGCTCTGGATTTTTTTCCTGAGCGTTTCTGCATCTCCCTGGCAGAAAAAACGCATGCGGATTGTACAGAAGTGAAGCGTTCTTCACATGCATTTCCGCATGCGGATTGTCAAGCGCTTTCCAAGCAATTTTAGCATCACTTGAAAAGTGCTTGACAACTTGGTCACACTATATAAATCCATGCAACCGGATGGCTTCTGATGGCCCCCGGTGTCTTTATCCGATGCGTCCTGGCTTGCCGGCAGCTCGCGGTAGACTAAAGGACCTGCCAACGTCAGCGGTTGCGTGACCCGTTACATGACTAATTGACGTCATGGCTAGTGTTGAGCGATACCTTCCGATATCGGGAAATATCGGATCGGACCGATACCCAAAAAGTATCGGATATCGCCGATTCCGATACCGGAAACCAATGCAAGTCAATGGGACAGAAATATCGGAATAAAAATAAACCCTTTCTTTCCTTGTAGGTTAATTCTACATGAAGGAAAACAACTAAGAATAATGTAGAATGTATTGGGGGAGGTGGGGGAGACAACAAAGGCATAGAGGTTTAGCCCAATCAAATGAAATAGCAGGAATTAATATTTTTTTTATGACGTTCTGAGTCACGGAAATATTGACTATGTTAAGTTTTTTTATATTTTGTCAGATATTTATGTTTCACTACTTCCATGCTCTTCACCTTCTTTTTTACTTCTCCCACACTTTCTCCTTCATCATCCTCAGCATCAGCATCTTTTTCATCAACTTCTTCTTCACCTTCTTCATCATCTTCTTCTTCATCTTCTTCGTATTATTCTTTTTTTTTACATTCTTCATATTCTACTTCTTCATCTTCTTCATATTCTTCTTCTTCATCATATTCTTATTTGTGACAGGCATTCCTGTAGTTGTTATCTATAAAAGTTTGAACATTACACCTTTCGTTCTGCCCGTCACAAAAGATTTACAACAGGATTTGTCCGCGTTCAGTTTGGCCTGCAGCAGCAGGTCTTTTCCAGGGGCACCACGAGGAGGAACGGACTCACCCCCATACACTGCTTAGTCATCTTCTGCTTATAATTTAGATATTATCTTTTGCTCAGATTTTTAGTCTTATGCTTAATGTTCTTCTGCTTTTTGTTCTTCAGCTTCTTGTACTTCTGCTTCTTGGTTTTCTGTCTCTTGTTCTTCTGTATCTTGGTGGTTGTCTTCTTCTTCTTTGTCCTCTTGGTCAACTTCTTCAGGGTCATCTTCTTGGTCTTCTTTGGGGAGGTCTTCAGGGTCGTCGTCTTCAGGGTCGTCGTCTTCGGGGTCCTAATCTTCGGGGTCCTAATCTTCGGGGTCCTCGTCTTCAGGGTCCTCGTCTTCAGGGTCCTCGTCTTCTTCGGGGTGGTCTTCAGGGTCCTCGTGTTCAGGGTCGTCGTCTTCGGGGTCCTCGTCTTCTTCGGGGTGGTCTTCAGGGTCCTCGTGTTCAGGGTCGTCATCTTCGGGGTCCTCGTCTTCTTCGGGGTGGTCTTCGGGGTCCTCGTCTTCGGGGTCCTCATCTTCTTCGGGGTGGCCTTCAGGGTCCTCGTCAGAGAGATCCAGAGTGATTACCAAGAACCATTTCAAAAAGCTTGAACTTGGAAATGTAGCAGAAGGTACAAGAAGGCTGAGGAACTGCCGAGAACCAGCTGACGGTACTGGAACCCGGATGGGTAGCAGAAGGTACAAGAGCAAATGGAATTACCGAGGACCAGCTGACGGTACTGGAACCCGGATGGGTAGCAGAAGGTACAAGAGCCAATGGAACTACCGAGGACCAGATGACGGTGCTGGAACTCGGTTACTAAGCAGGAGGTACCTGTGCCAGAAAGCACTACCAAGGACCAGCAGACATTGGTGGAACTTGGATACCGAGAAGGAGGCACCTAAGCCAAAGGCACTGCCGAGAACCAGCTGACGGTACTGGAACCCGGATGGGTAGCATAAGGTACCCATGTAAAAAAAAGTTGCAAGGCCGCGATCCGGCCGCAGTTACCGAAACCCACAGTCCTACAGGGGGTGCTTGTCTTATTGGCACTATGGAACCAGCCTTCATTGCCAGATCTCGCAGCCCACATAGGAGTCACCTAAACTACAGGCACCATAGAGTCGGCTAACCCGACCGCAACACGACAGGACAACGCATTGGAGGCAAAGTGACGTTGACACTACCTGGAAACAGCTGGCGTGCTGGAACCAGGCTGGGCAGGAGGGAGTACCCGTGTCAAAGACACTGCCGAGAACCAGCTGACGGTACTGGAACCCGGATGGGTAGCAGAAGGTACAAGAGCCAATGGAACTACTGAGGACCAGCTGACGGTACTGGAACTTGGTTACTAAGCAGGAGGTACCTGTGCCAGAAAGCACTACCAAGGACCAGCAGACGTTGGTGGAACTTGGATACCGAGAAGGAGGCACCTAAGCCAAAGGCACTGCTGAGGACCAGCTGACGGTACTGGAACCCGGATGGGTAGCAGAAGGTACCCATGTAAAAAAAAGTTGCAAGGCCGCGAGCCGGCCGCAGTTACCGAAACCCACAGTCCTACAGGGGATGCTTGTCTTATTGGCACTATGGAACCAGCCTTCATTGCCAGATCCCGCAGCCCACATAGGAGTCACCTAAACTGCAGGCACCATAGAGTCAGCTAACCTGACCGCAACATGACAGGACAATGCATTGGAGGCAAAGTGACGTTGACACTACCCGGAAACAGCTGACGTGCTGGAACCAGGCTGCGCAGGAGGGAGTACCCGTGCCAAAGACACTGCTGGGAAACAGCTGGCGGTGCTGGAACCCAGGGTAAATACTAAAAACAGAGTGGAGCCAGAGGCGTAATTGGATCAACTTTAAAATCTGTAGTAGTGTGAATGTGGACAGAGCAGGAGAATTTGCCGGACACACAGCTGGGGATCAGCTGACGTTACTGAACCCCAAAAACACTGGAGCAAGCGTTGACTGTGCAGACGGCACTTCTGAGCAGCAACTAGCGGTATTGGAGCCCAGGGTAAATATTATAAACAGAGGAGCCGGAGGTGTAATTGGAGCAAGTTTTAAATCAATAGTACAGTGGATGTGGACAAAGCAGGAGAATTTGCCGGACACACAGCTGGGGATCAGCTGACGTTACTGAACCCCAATAACACTGGAGCAAGCGTTGACTGTGCAGACGGCACTTCTGAGCAGCAACTAGCGGTATTGGAGCCCAGGGTAAATATTATAAACAGAGAAGCCGGAGGTGTAATTGGAGCAAGTTTTAAATCAATAGTACAGTGGATGTGGACAAAGCAGGAGAATTTGCCGGACACACAGCTGGGGATCAGCTGACGTTACTGAACCCCAATAACACTGGAGCAAGCGTTGACTGTGCAGACGGCACTTCTGAGCAGCAACTAGCGGTATTGGAGCCCAGGGTAAATACTAAAAACAGAGGAGTCAGAGGTGTAATTGGAGCAAGTTTTAAATCAGTAGTACAGTGGATGTGGACAAAGCAGGAGAATTTGCCGGACACACAGCTGGGGATCAGCTGACGTTACTGAACCCCAATAACACGGCAGCAAGTGTTGACTGTGCAGACAGCACTTCTGAGCGCCAACTGGCGGTGTTGGAGCTCAGGGATTACAGTTCAGGTGGTAGAAACATGAACACAACAGGAGACCTGGATACTGTTGCCAACCAATTATTTATTCTGGAAGAGGACTGGCAAATTCATGCGAGATCCAGGCCTTGTTCATTTTGAGAAAAGTAAGCCGGTCAACGTTATCGGAGGATAGTCGCATGCGACGGTCTGTTAGTACACCACCTGCGGCACTAAAGACGCGTTCCGATAATACACTAGCAGCAGGGCAAGCTAGCACCTCCAATGCATACTGGCTAAGCTCTGGCCATGAATCCAGCTTACAGACCCAAAACTTGAAGGGAGAAGAGCCGTCTGGGAGTACACTGAGAGGGCAAGACATGTAGTCTGTCACCATCTGACGGAAACGTTGCCTCCTGCTGAGTGGAGCCGTCTGTGATGGTGTAGACATTTGTGGCGGCGGGGACACAAAACTTTGCCACACTTCGGCCATACTGGTCTTGCCTTGTGCTGAGGCGCTGCTTCTGCTCCCTCTTTGTGCAGAGCTTCCTCCACTGCCTCGACGCACTGAGCTGCTTTGTAAAGCACTAGCAGCACTGCTCTCGGTTGGAATGGAGAACATGATGGAATGCACCAGTGCGTCTTGGTATTCCCGCATTTTACGCTCCCGGTTCAACGGTGTTATGAGGCTTTGTAAGTTGTCCCGGTAGCGAGGATCTAGGAGGGTGGACACCCAATAATCAGCCGTGTTGAGAATGTGGGCGATGCGGCGGTCGTTTCTCAGGCACTGCAGCATGAAATCAACCATGTGCTGCAGACTGCCAACTGGCCAAGAAACGCTGTCCCCTGCTTGAGGCGTGATCTCTGCCTGCTCTGCATCACCCCACCCTCGCTCTAGATACTGACTACTAGAGCATTGTGTACCTCCCTCCTCTGGACAGATGTCTTCCTCCTCCATTGACTCCTCCTCATCCTACTCACAAAGTGTCCCCTGCCTAGGCCTTTGTGAGGAACCACGTTGCGCACACTGTAGAGAAGCAGATGGCATTTGTGACTCATTTTCCACCTCTTCCAAAACCTCGTCCCTTAGTGCTTGCAGTGTTTTTTCAAGCAGGCAGATAAGGGGGATAGTCATGCTGACTAGTGCATCATCTGCACTCGCCATCCGCGTGGAATAATCGAAGGCACACAAAACGTGGCAAATGTCCTTCATAGAGGCCCACTCAGTGGTGGTGAAGTGTGAACGGCGCGCACTGCGACTTGTTTGCGCCTGCTGCAGCTGGTACTCCATTACTGCTGCCTGCTGCTCACACAACCTCTCCAACATATGTAACGTTGAATTCCACCTGGTGGGTAGGTCACATATGATGCGATGTTCCGTAAGGCGTAATCAGCGCTGCAGAGCTGCAATGCGCGATCTTGCGTTGCTGGAACGCCGCAAGTGAGCGCACTCTATGCGGACCTCGTGAAGCAGTGCATCAAGATCCGGATAGTCCCTCAAAAAACTCTGCACGACCAAGTTGAGCACATGTGCCAGACATGGGATGTGAGTGAGGTTGCCTAGGCCCAGAGCTGCCACCAGATTTCGGCCATTGTCACACACTACCATGCCTGGCTGGAGATTCGCTGGCACAAACCACACGTCGCTCTGCTGCTTGATGGAATTCCAGAGCTCCTGCGCTGTGTGGCTTCGATTCCCCAAAGAAATTAATTTTAATATGGCCTGTTGACGTTTGGCCACGGCTGTGCTCATATCGGTCATCATAACAGGTAACCGTTCACGGGTCGATGTGGAGGTAGACCGTGATGGCTCCTGCAGCGCTGATTCAGAGGAACTGGAGTATGAGGAGGAGTCAATGTGTACAGACTGGATTCCTGCAATCCTTGGAGTTGGCAGAACACGTACAGCGCCACTCTCAAGATCTGTACCCGGCTCCACAACATTTCCCCAATGGGCAGTGAGGGAAAGGTATCGTCCCTGTCCATGCTTACTGGTCCACGCATCGGTGGTCAGGTGGACCTTGCTACTGACGGCGTTTTGTAGCGCATGTTTAATTTTTCCCTCCACATGCTGTTGCAGGGCAGGGACGGCTTGCCTGCTGAAATAAAAGCGGCTGGGCACATTGTATTGTGGGACTGCCAATGCCATAAAGTTACGGAAGGTGTCAGTCTCCACCAGCCTGAATGATAGCATTTCAAGGGCCAGTAGTTTAGCAATGCCAGCATTCAGAGCCTGTGCTTGAGGGTGGTTTGCCGAGTATGGGCGCCTTTTCTCCCATACCTGTGCTAACGATGGCTGTAGACTGGCCTGGGAGTGTGAGGATGACAGGTAAAGTGGTGCTGTGGGTGGAATTACACTGTGTCTCTGTACAACAGTGCCAGAGATTCTTCCATGGCGATCCTGTGAGGAAGCCGAACCAGCTGTGTGTGAGCTGGAGGAAGATTCTACAACATGAGCTGAAGAGGTGGTAGGTGGCGCTGTAGGTTAGCCTAGGTCTTCAGTGTGTTTTTGTAACTCCACCACGTGCTTGGTCCGCACATGTTTCCACATATTTGTGGTATTGAGGTTGCTGACACTTTTCCCTCTTTTCACCTTCTGATTACACAGCTTGCATTTGACAAAGCAAATGTCACCTGCAACTGTGTCAAAAAAGGACCAGGCACTGTAAGACTTGGGAGCGCCCGCTTTGGATTTTGGAAGAGCCATGCTCCTAATGGGTGCCGAAGTGGAGGCTACAGGCAACCAAGTCTGCCCCCTCCCCTTCCCTCCTTTTTGGGCCGTTCGGGGAATCTCTTCCGCAGAGCTGCTCCCACCACCTTCCTGTCCCTCACGCCATGATGGGTCAAGGACCTCATCATCTACACCACCCTCTTCAAACAACTGCTTCTCCTGGGTAGTCTCGACAGCACAGTACGCACCAGAAAGTGGCACCTGAGTCTCATCATCAGATGCGTACTGAGGTGTGCTGCTGACCATAGGCACTGGCCCACCCGCCTCTTCAGATTCAGAGAGACAAAACGGTTGCGCATCACTGCATACTACCTCTTCTTCAAATTCTCGAATTCTGCTTGGCTGGCCCCCTCTTTCCAAGCCAAGAGATTCAGAGAACAGAAGTAGAGATGGCTCCTGTCCAGGGCTCTCTGACTGCCTGGGCAATTTGGCAGGTGGTGAAGAGACAGATGGGTGCTCTTCAGTGCTCAGGACCTGAGAGGATCTGGAACTAATTGAAGTCGATGCGTTAGCTGCCATCCATCCGACAACGGCTTCAATTTGGTCCTCCCGCAGCAGTGGGGTACGGCTAGCTCCTACAAAGCTGCGCATAAAGGACTGTTCCCTGGTAAAACTGGGGGATGCTGAGTCACTGGTACCCGCAGCAGGCACAGAATCCCCACGTCCTCTTCCTGCAGGCACAGAATCCTCACGTCCTCTCCCTGCAGAAACTCCACGCCCACGCCCACATGCCTTACTCCCTGCCTTCTTCATCTTGGTAGACTGATAAAGATAGGCAGAAAAGTACTAAGGGCTTAGTGTGCTTATTCCTGAACAGCTGCTAACAGGTATAAGAAACACTAATTTTATAAAGTGTGGACTAGACTTTAATATGAGCTAATGTGGCCTACACAACTGTAAAGTGGAGTGTTTGGTGAACTTTATTTATGTTTTTTTTGCCACAAAAAGACACTGGATGTGCCCAAAGATGTAATACCGATAGTATCACAAACTTTTTGTAGCTATTACAATGTAGGAAGGTAACCTACAATGCAATAGATGAGGCTACAAAAAATAGGCTAATACTAATCTGGCTGGGGCTGCAGGGCACAATGCTGCAGAAAGGCTCCTCTAACTACTCCTATATAGTGTGTTTGGAACCAATTTAGCTGAATACGGATAGAACCACCACACTAATAGGAGATATCAGGAAAAATTATGAATTAGCAAATAAGGACAATGTATGAGGCAGTGACACACACTGAGTGCACTACAACCAGACGTGTTTGAAGCACACACTGCAGGGTGAGCTGCAGTCACACACAGAGACCTTGCAGACAGCGGTGAACAGCACAGAGAACTGTGCACTAGTGCTGCAAGGCACAGCGATTTATAAAGTAGCTTGGGTAAAGCAGAATAGACCAAATAGGTAGCTAAAACTGTCCCTCAGAACAACAGCGTCCTATCCCTAACTGAATTCACAGCAGAGTGAGCTGAAAATGGTGGCGGCGGCTTTTATAGTGCATCATGACATCATTTCAGCAGCCAATCACAGCCATGCCATTAGTTAAGATGCCTACATGCCTAACAGGATGTGCCCACACTTCTTAGGATCCTCATTGGCTGAATAAAATGAAACTGGCTCATTGCAATATGGGAACTTCCGATTCCGGTATACGATATTGTAAAAGTATCGGAATTCCGATACTGAAATATCGGGTATCGGCCGATATTCGCAGTATTGGAATTCTCAACATTAGTCATGGCAGGTCCTTTTCAGACCATCGTGAGCTGCCAGCAAGCCGAGACGCATCACTAAGGACACCGGGGGCCATCAGAAGGAAAGTATAATGTATATTTTTTATTTTATTCTTTTTTTTACAGGTTCTATGGTACCCGGGTCCGGAGGAGAGTCTCCTCTTCTCCAAACCCGGGTACCATCCGCACCTTGAAACGCATGGATTGAGCATCTGCAGATGCAATGATGCGGATTCCATGCGTTCCAATGCAAGTCAATGGCAGCGAACATGCCGCGCTTCCGCAAAATAATTGGTAGTGCTGCGGATTTTTCCACAATAATAATCCGCAGCGGAAATTTCCGCAGCATGTGCACAGCACATGGGATTATCATTGGGGAACATGGCAGACCTTCTACCAAGCGTTTTTTAAGCGTTTCTGCAGCGGAATTGCCGCTGCGGAAACGCTTAAAAAACGCATAGTGGCCATACAGCCTTACTGTGATGTTTTTTGAAATTATGTCCAATGTTCACCATTTTTAATGTTTAGTGTTAGGACTCGCAAGTATGAGGACCCTTGACGTTTGGGTTGCGAGCTTGTGTATTTTGGCCAAAATATCGACCAACACCTCATGTGTTGTATTTATCTTCTACACTATTTTTCATCTTTTTTGCACATTTTTTTGCAGGATGCGGCCAGGCCTCTTTAGTGTTGGCTGGGTGAATTGGGGCGTCTGTCTTGTGGGGGTGCACGTATACAGTGCTGGGCAGCCCGCCTGATCTAATAGTATGGGTGTCATCAACAAGCTGCAAGACAGAAACTGTGTATCGCACATATCTGTGTGACTGGCGCCCTATGCAGACTCCATCGGTGTGCATGTATAATACTAGACAGCCACCCCCTCCATAAATTGGTAGGTTAGTGAGTGGCTGTCTGCATCAGTATTTTGCACATGTGCTGGCCCCGCCTTTATCATGGAGGCTTGCTGCATCTGGTGTTGGTAAGGCATTATCTTTTACAAAGGTTCTATTGGCCCAGATGTCACTGGGAAATATTTAAGCATTGCAGGTCTTGCACTACGTGCCAGTTAACCGACCCCACCTCTCACATTTGAAGTCCCCTCGTGCCACTGAACATTATTGAAGTGCCATTCGAGAGAATTGCTATCGACTTGGTCAGTCCCCTGGTTGAATCTGCTCGTGGGCATCAATTTATATTGGTTGTCCTGGACTATGTCACACGCTATCCTGAAGTGATTCCACTGAGTAACTCCTCCGCAAAGAATATATCCCGTGAGTTGGTCCACGTTTTTCCCCCCCAACAGGCTTACCAAAGGGAGATACTCACTGACCAGGAAATTCCCTCTATGAGTAAGGTGATGAGGGAGTTATGTAAAGCCCTCCAAATCTCCCAACTGAGGACTTCAGTATACCATCCTCAGACGGATAGCCTAGTCGAAAGGTTTAACAAGACTTTGAAGAGTATACTGAGGAAGGACATAGAAAGGGACAGTAGAGACTGGGACTGTCTCCTACCATATCTGTTGTTCTCCAACCGAAAGGTTTCACAGGCCTCTACAGGGTTCTCGCCATTCGAACTTCTGTATGGCCGACATTCGCGGGGTCTTCTGGATGTCACAAAGGAAATCTGGGAAGCCTAATTCATGCCCCATAGGAGCGTCATCGAGCAGGTTGCTCTGATGCAGGAGAGGATTGTGAAGGTGATGCCCATCGTAAAAGAACATCTCCTCCAGGCACAAGAAGCTCATGCCAGAGTCTACAACCGGTCAGCCAGAGTGAGGCAAATCAATCCGGGAGACCGGAGTCCTCATGCTAATTCCTACAGTGGAAAGTAAGTTCTTGGCCAAGTAGCAAGGGCCGTATAAGATGGTGGAAAAAGTGGGTGAAGTGAACTACAAGGTTCATCAACCGGGACGACGTAAGCCGTACCAGATATACCACATCAACCTCAACAAGATGTGGCAAGACAGAGAGGCTGTGGAGGAGTCGCAACAGCGGAAACGCTAACGAAGGCCAAGAAACAGCAGTGTCGGGAGTTGATGCAGAAGAACAGGGATCTGTTCTCGGAATTGTCGGGCTGCACAAGGGTCATAGAACACAAGGTTCTGACGGAGCCACATGTGCGGGTGAACTTGAAGCCTTATCTGATAACGGAGACCCGACGAGAGTTGATATCCAAAGAGGTAGCTTGTATGCTGAAGCTCAGTGTCATTGAAGAATCCAAGAGCAGTTGGTCGAGCCTGATCATCTTGGTCCCAAATCCCAATGGTGAATGGAGATTCTGCAACGACTATCGGAAGTTGAATGAGGTTTCCAAATTTGATGCATATCCCATGCCACGCGTCGTCGAGCTGATCAAGAGGCTTGGGCCAGCAAGGCACATAACCACCTTGGATCTGACAAAGGGATATTGGCAGATCCCCATGGCATAGGTAGCCAAAGAGAAGACTGCGCTTTCTACACCGGACGAATGCTTCCAGTATGCCCGGATGCCGTTTGGACTGCAGGGGGCCCCTGCAAAATTCCAGAGAGCTATGGATTGCATCCTTGCATCCCATAAGAAAATATGCCGCAACACACCTGGACAATACTATCTTCAGTCCAGACTGGGAGAGTCATCTGGAAAAGATTCAGGCTGTGTTTGATGCTCTGAGGAAGGTGGGGTTTTCAATAAACTCGAAGAAATGTGGCATGGGAAAATAAGAAGCCAAGTACTTCGGATATGTAGTGGGTAGAGTCGAGATAAAACCCCAAAATACTAAAGTAGAAGCAATCCAAAATTGGCCGAGACCGGTGTCGAAAAAGCAAGTCAGAGCCTTCCTGTGAATCGTGGGATACTACAGGAAATTCATTCCAAACTTCGCCATGATGGCTGCACCCCTAACTGACCTCCTTAAAGGGACAAAATCAGCCAAGGCCAAGTGGACTGCAGAGGCGGAGACGTCCTTTCAAAAGATGAAACTGGCTCTGTGTAGGCAACCGGTCCTGGTTGCCCCGGACTTCAAGAAAGAGTTTATACTCCAGACAGATGCCTCAGATGTCGGGTTAGCAGCAGTCCTTTCCCAGGAGATACACGGGGAGGAGCACCCTGTCCTCTACCTGAGTAGAAAGCTGTCCTCCTGCGAGAAAAATTATTCGGTCATAGAGAAGGAACGCTTGGCTATAAATTGTGCGGTGGAAACCTTACTGTACTATCTGTTAGGTCGAAAAGTTAGATTATTATCCGACTATGCTCCACTCAGATGGATGAGGGGAAAAAGTGAAAAAATGCCAGAGTCACCCTCGGGTTTTTAGCCCTACAGGACTCCTACTTCCCTGTAGAACATAGAGCAGGGAAGCAACATGGTAATGCCGATGCTCTCTCGAGAATCCCCTGTCTGGTAGTAAAAGGTGTCAAGCCCAAGGCTTTAGGCAGAGGGGGGGAGGTATGTAAGGTGGCTAATGGTCGCGTAGTCGATGGGAGGTATGTGTCACAGAGATGGCTGGTCTCTGTGATGTAACCCGGAGTGTTTCTCTAGGGCACATAAGCATTAAGAGGATCGTTTGGTGCACCTGGGAGCCGGGTTATGAGCAGCTAGGAGAGAATGGGCGGGTCCAGCTACCCACATACCTCACCTCTGGGTGTGGTTAACAGCCTATAAAATGAAGGCTGTTGTTTGGCACATGGTCTGTGTGTTTGGAGGTAGAAGGCCTACTGTGTATGTTTGTCTTCAGACCAAGCCAGGACACTGGACGCTACCCCAGCTTGTGTGCCACACAGGCCTGGCTGAGCAGAGACCTGCTAAGGACATTTACTTTGTTTGCCTGATCTAAAGGCTATTTGCTTTTCTGTTTGGCTTCTGGGTTTATGAAGTAATAAACCCACATGAAATTTTAAAGGAACATGCCTCCCGTTTTCCTCCCATTGTGCCCCAGTGAGTAAAACCCCTACAATATGTATAAAGGAAAGGGTATGGTAGTCAGAGAATGTTTCAATAATCCGCCTCAACGCATTTTCCCAACAGGTTCATTAGGAGGCTTGATAGAGGGATGATAATTCATGATGTTCAGCATAGTGTGCCTAATAGCCAGGTGTCCATGTTTAAATATCCCATTTCATCCCAAACCCCTCCCAGACTAGGAGGCTCATTCCCATTCCTATAGGTGAATTGTCACAGTATATACAGAATAGAGTCTGTCTACAATAATATACTGCGCCTACGCTACTTCTCATGAGCTAGAGGTTCGATAATGTCCATCACCTAGTGTGCATGTAGGGAAGTGACGTGCTTTATGCTGAAACACCAGATAAACTGATTGCCGCCGCGCAACTCGTACCTGTGACTGCGCATGCCCGTAGTTATCATTCCATCTAGGATCATTGTTAACAAATGTGCATGCCCAGATGTCTGCGTTCCACACCAGAGCGCATATGGTATTGGATTGCATTCAACCAACAGAAAAATCCTCTCTCTGAGATCAGTGTCATGGGAGACTAAAATCAAGTATTGCACATCCTCCCATCATGCAATCGGCATGTGGATCTACTTTATCACTACAAAATATATGGTATGGTGGCCCACAGTATACTCCTAAATGGTCATATTTGACCCCTATTGCATAATTAGAGATACACAAGGAACACCACACTTGTTAGTTACTAAATGGTATAAGTGGGATATAACGGATAAGAAATAATTCTGACATAGAAGCTCAGATCTCTTGATGAAGTAAAACAATACAGGGAACTGAGTAGCAATGGGTAGAGTATAAAATCCTAAAATGTAATCCGGAATGGGACTGTATTCATACAAAACAGGCATAGGAAATTTGCTCATTCAGTCCCTTAGGGCCTAGTGAATCCAGTCTGGAAATCCACTCACTTTTTTTGAGAATACATTTATTGAGATCACCACCTCTCACATTGGGTTTAACCACCTCAATGATGCAAAAGGAGATGTTTCTTGTTTCACCTCAATGTGCACTGTTCATGTGTCTCACTAATGGGGTGTCCCGATGTCACGCCAGGTGTGAGTGCAACACAGAGAGTCACGCCAGGTGTGAGTGCAACACAGAGGAGAAAGGGAGCCCAGATACTAGGGAAAAGGGGGAAGAGGTGACCTTCTAATCTGGACTAGCATCACTCTGTCTCCCCCCTCCGCAGCTGTTGCCCATCACATGCCTCGCCCAACTATCCCTGGCATAAGGCTATAGCTGGGGGTGGAAGGAGATGAGCACTAGTCAACCTCCGCTAGCACTCTAAAGACAACACAGGGGAATTACAACACAGGGGAATTACAATTTCGCTTTAGAAGAAACTCCAACAGGGCACACGGCCTCAAGACTCCAAAGAGGACGTGATGCTGCTTCAGCCAAGTTCCAAGTAGAAATGAGTATACCCGGCGACGCCAACATAGACACACCAGGTGTATATACACCCAGACTAAATGGAGGTAGAATCTGGGTCCTAAACACAGCCATCCATCTAGGCAGCTGTCTGCATTGCCAAACGTGGAGATCTCCTGCAAACCCCTGCAGGGCGACTGTCTGTCACCTCTGACACACCCGTGACACCCATGGCATATTTCGCCCAAATGCCCCCTCCACACTCCTCTTAGACTGCCTCTTGGTCGTGCATACATAATCTAGGAGGTAGGTGCATGTGGCCACATACACAAGTCCTGAGGTTTTATAGTTGGAATAATCCCTCTGGAGAAAGGTTTCACCTGTAGAGGAACTCGAGAAAGATTTACATGGTCTTATCCAATTACATGTACAACTTTCTACACATCTAAATAAACCACAGATTCTTCTATCTAGCCATGTCCCCTTGGGTGCAGGTTTTTATAGAAACTATGCACTAAACGGTCCCTAATTGACCAACTCTTTCTGAAAGATATTGTGGGAGTAGATCACACAGCACCCTCAGGTCCAGGTCGGCCACAAGTACATCCTAGCGTTTTCTGAGGATAATAAAGATATGGTCACTCTGATTGTCACAAGTTCCTATTACTTGTGTTATCCCATATTTTTCTTGGTGTCTTGGTTAGGTATGTAGGAGTATCTCTCTCTCCTGTTTTTCTGCAAACAATAATGCGGAATCCAAAATGTACTGTGGGTACCTTTTTCCCTGAATCTGGTGTTTATGTCTATTGCCTGTATATTAATATCTGTGACATTAGAGCAGTTTCTTCTCAACTGTAAATATTGGCCCTTGGATATTGCTTTTTTTTTAGTAGGATGCAGTGGTGGCTATCCCACTTTAATAGTTTATGGTAGATGAGTGTCCCTAGGGTCTAAACCAGAGCTGTGGAGTCGGTGCCCATTTTGGTGGAGTTGGAGTCGGTATAAAATTGACCCACTCCGGCGCCTAAAATAAATAATAAATTGGGTACAGTAGTTCAATGCAGTTTGTGAGGAATATTTTTTCATAAGAATTTGGTAAAGTTATGAAATGTCCTATAAATGTCTTTCCTATTCCTGATCTAAGGGTCTAGACTTTTAGCTGAGAAAAATTTGTCCTACTGTAAATTTATCACTTAAACATGAGCCATGTATGAGGGAGTCGGAGTTGTGAAGTCGGAGACGGTGTCATGGAAATTTAGGAGTAGAAGTCGAAGGTTTGGCTTGCCGACTCCACAGCCCTGGCTCCCATCCCATACTTTCTTGATTGGTACATCAAGGAAAGGCAACTGGTAGGAATAATTAAACTCTGATATAAATCTAAGGCCCACTCTATGGTTATTGAGTTCCAAATTCAAGAAATTGTTCACTCGTCCCTGACCAGATGATAAAAATGTTGTCAATATATCTATATCATGCCCCAATATATGGTTGCCACCACTTATAATCATCCCTGAGTATGCTGTTTTCCTCCCATCAGCCCAGGAATAGATTAGCAGATGAGGGAGTACAGGAGCTCCCCATCGCAGTACCCCTGAGCTCGGGTAAGTACTTCCTGTCAAAAATAAAGACGTTATGAGTAAGAATGAATTTTAGAAGATCCTCCATGAAGTCATTATGTCTGCTACACTCTATTGATCTCGATTTCTATAAACATCTTACTCCTCTGATATCATCCTCATGCGATATATTACTGTACAAAGCCTCAATATCTAGTAAGGCCTGCAAAAGGGGCATAATGGGGGCATTACACTGTGTGGGGCATCATACATCCTGCATAAGGGGCATAATGGGGGCATTACACTGTGTGGGGGCATCATACATCCTGCATAAGGGGCATAATGGGGGCATTACACTGTGTGGGGGCATCATATATCCTGCATAAGGGGCATAGTGGGGGCATTACACGGTGTGGGGGCATCATACATCCTGCATAAGGGGCATAATGGAGGCATTACACTGTGTGGGGGCATCATACATACTGCATAAGGGGCATAATGGGGGCATTACACTGTGTGGGGGCATCATACATCCTGCATAAGGGGCATAATGGGGCATTACACTGTGGGGGCATCATACATCCTGCATAAGGGGCATAATGGGGGCATTACACTGTATGGGGGCATCATATATCCTGCATAAGGGGCATAATGGGGGCATCACACTGTGTGGGGGCATCATGCATACAGCATAAGGGGCATAATGGGGGCATTACACTGTGTGGGGGCATCATACATCCTGCATAAGGGGCATAATGGGGGCATTAAACTGTGTTGGGCATCATACATCTGGCATAAGGGGCATAATGGGGGCATTACACTGTGTGGGGCATCATACATCCTGCATAAGGGGCATAATGGGGGCATTAACACTGTGTGGGGGGCATCATACATCCTGCATAAGGGGCATAATGGGGGCATTACACTGTGGGGCAGTAAAGGGGTCCTGTACTATGAGAACAATACGTTTCCTCCCTTCCTATCTCCATAGTTGGGTCGTATGTATCTATTACAGGAAACAGAACAAAAACCTTATGATTCTTATAAAGGGGCAACACAAGACCCCAAAAGAGTCTCCGTGCTGAAGGGGTTAATGCCCCCTGCGCCCAGTAATGGGGGGTCTCCACATACCTCCACCTGCAGAGCCGCCACCACATATATGGCTGCTCTGTGCGCACAGGACCTGTGATGAGGTCACAGGAGGGGAGGAGTCAGGGGTCACATGATCAGGGGCCTCAGTGGATGCAGGACTCTGCTGTGCTGGTTGTCATGGTGCTGGATGAGCTGAAGTTTATGTGTGGGGTCAGGAGGGGTTTACAGTGTGGATGTAGCAGAGCCGCCTGTGTACGAGGTGTACGGAGCAGAGCCGCGCGTGTACGAGGTGTACGGAGCGGAGCCGTGTGTGTACGAGGTGTACGGAGCGGAGCCGTGTGTGTACGAGGTGTACGGAGCAGAGACGCGTGTGAACGAGGTGTACGGAGCAGAGCCACGTGTGTACGAGGTGTACGGAGCAGAGCCGTGTGAACGAGGTGTACGGAGCAGAGCCACGTGTGTACGAGGTGTACGGAGCAGAGACGCGTGTGTACGAGGTGTACGGAGCAGAGCCGCGTGTGTACGAGGTGTACGGAGCGGAGCCATGTGTGTACGAAGTGTACGGAGCGGAGCCACGTGTACGAGGTGTACGGAGTGGAGCCGCATGTGTACGAGGTGTACGGAGCGGAGCCGCGCGTGTGTACGAGGTGTACGGAGCGGAGCCGCGTGTGTAAGAGGTGTGCGGAGCCACGTGTGTACGAGGTGTACGGAGCGGAGCCGAGCGTGTACGAGGTGTACGGAGCGGAGCCGAGCGTGTACGAGGTGTACGGAGCGGAGCCGCACGTGTACGAGGTGTACGGAGTGGAGCCGCATGTGTACGAGGTGTACGGAGCGGAGCCGCATGTGTACGAGGTGTACGGAGCGGAGCCGCGTGTGTACGAGGTGTACGGAGCAGAGCCGCGTGTGTACGAGGTGTGCGGAGCCGAGCGTGTACGGAGCGGAGCCGCGTGTGTACGAAGTGTACGGAACGGAGCCGCTTGTACGAGGTGTACGGAGCCGCGCGTGTACGAAGTGTATGGAGCGGAGCCGCGCGTGTACGGAGCGGAGCCACGCGTGTACGAGGTGTACGGAGCGGAGCTGCGCGTGTACGAGGTGTACGGAGCGGAGCCGCGCGTGTACGAAGTGTACGGAGCGGAGCCGCACGTGTACGAGGTGTACGGAGCGGAGCCGCGTGTGTACGAAGTGTGCGGAGCTGCTTGTACGAGGTGTACGGAGCGGAGCCGCATGTGTGCAAGGTGTATGGAGCGGAGCCGCATGTGTACGAGGTGTACGGAACGGAGCCGGGCGTGCACGAGGTTTACGGAGGTGTACGGAGCGGAGCCGCGCGTGTACGAGGTGTACGGAGCGGAGCCGCACGTGTACGAGGTGTATGAAGTGGAGCCGCGCACGTACAAGGTGTACGGAAAGGAACAGCGTGTGTACAGAGCGGAGCCGTGTGTGTTCGAGGTGTACTGTGCAGAGCCGTGCGTGTACGAGGTGTGCATATCTGTACGCTGTAAGGTGGCTGCCGGACAGGTCGTGGACGGGAGGTATGTGTCCCTGAAGTACCAACCTTCAGTGATGTAGGACCCGGAGAAGCAGGCACCAGCACACATAGTGCTGAGAGGGAGTTAATGGGCCCGGATTAAAGGGCCGGGTTTTACGAGCAGCTGAGAGAGCTGGACACTTACCTCCAGTCCAGGTCTTGGAAGGCCTGATTTAAGACAGCTGCGCCTGTCTCAGTGTGCTGTGTGTTGTGCAAGGTGAGCAGACCTTGCATGTGCTGCTCAGAGTCTGCTGGAGGCAGAGGAAAGCTCTACATTTAAACGGCTGAAGCCGTGCTGCATATGGACGGGTTATTTTGCGTTTTGTTCTATTATACCTTTTGTGCCAGAAAAAGGCTGTTATGTTTTGTTTTCCTAGTTGGTTTATGGACATTTTATAAACCACCAGTTTGCTTTGGAACCTGAGGACTGCATTTCTGTGTGAACCTGCACCTACCCGAGAACTAATCTGTCACAAATTGGTGGAGAATGTGGGCACAAATCCCAAGGGGCAGTGTGACTGCTACAGGAAAACGTATATGTCCTGGGTGAAGGCCGCCAGCCAGCAAGGTTCCTCCGGCAGCATGGAGGAGCTCATAAAGCAACTGGTGCAGGCGAATATGCATCAGCAGCAAGCTCAGCAGGAGACTAACAAATTGATAGTACAACAGTTCCAGCTTCAACAGCAATAGATGCAGCAGCAACAGCAGTAGGAACAGATGACGCTCCTGGCGGAGGCCCTCCGTATCAGTGAAGCCGCACCACCTCCAGGCCAAAGCGATGAGAGCCAGGTGAGGAAAACCGTGAGAGGGGCGTTACAAAAGATGACTCCTGGGGATGACGTTGAGGCGTTCCTGGCCGTCTTTGAGAGGGTGGCGGACCGTGAGAGACTACCACCGGAGCAGTGGGTGGAGGATCTTGCGCCATATCTGATCGGGGAACCACAGAAGGCGTATTTTGATCTGGCACTGCAGGACTCTAAGGAGTATAGCAAGTTTAAAGCTGAGATCCTGGCGTGGCTGGGCATAACCCTGGCAGTGAGAGTACAACGAGTCCACCTGTGGGACTTCCACAGGGACAAACCTCCTTGGTCACAAATGTTTGGTCTTCTGCACCTGGTACAGAAGTGGCTGCAGCCAGAGAATTGTTCCCCAGCCAGATGGTCAAGAGAGTGGTCATGGATTGGTTTATCCACTCTCTGCCAAAGCCGATTTAGTCCTGTGTTGCCCAGGGAGATCCCTAAAATGCAGACAATCTGGTGGGCCTAGTAGAGAGGTACCGGGAGGTAGAGGGTTCCTTGGGTGGTCAAGCAGTGGTTAGGTCACCTTTCTGGGGCTCTAAAAGAAGGGGACTAAATCTTCTTCACTGGGCGTTCGTCCAAAGTCTAAGAGGCTGATGAATCGCAGCTGGGGAATCAGTCCCAATCCATCCTCTGTTGGAGTTGTCATGCCCCTGGCCATATAGCTGCTCGGTGGCCCAGGAACTCTGAGCCAATGGACTGCAGCGTAGGCCGGCATTGCTCCTACTTTGCCTACCCTGCCTGTAGCGCGGTTCATCAACACGGCGAGAGCCCTCAGGCATGCTCAGTGTCCGTGAACGGATGCAAGTGTCTGGACTGCTGGACTCAGGAAGTTTGGTAACCCTGATAAGCGCCAAACTCCCTCATTGGCTGGTTCCTGGGAAGGTGGTGGGTGTCCGGTGTATCCATGGGGACGCTAAAAAATGTCCTGTTACCCGGGTGGATGTAAACGTGGACTGTGGCACCACAGCTCAGGAAGTGGGGGTCGTTAAAGAATTGTTGCACCTGACAATAATCGGACGGGACTGTGCATTATTCTGGGACGTGGGGGAAAGTGGTGACACCTGGTTGCTCAGATGACAGCCAGAACACCCCTGAAGAAACCTCGCCGCAGGCCGTAACCGAAGAGTTTCCCATGTGTGTTTGTGGGTGATGAGGATGGGGCAGCATCCCCTGATGCCAACATCCCTGAGCTGGAGGTGTCCGAGGGAAACTTTGGAACTGCCCAACTCAGGGATTTAACTCTTAAAGGGACATTTGATAATGTGTCTATACTTAACGTTGTTGCTCAAGAGCCGGGGGTGACACCAGATACCCATACTTTGCCGTCAATGGGGACTTGCTATACCGAGTCACCAAGGTGAGAGGGGAGCTCGTCGAGCATACAGTCGTAAGGTATTAGACATGGCCCATGAACATGCGTTAGGTGGTTGCCTGGGGGTAGAAAAAACACAGGAACTAATCCTCCAGAGGTTCTATTGACCCGGTTGTCACTGAGAAATTGTAAATTATTGTAGGTCCTGTCCCACCTGCCAGCTGACCTCCCCGGTGACACACCTCCGGTGCCGTCACCTATCATTGAGGTGCCCTTTGATCGCATAGTCATGGATCTGGTGGGGCCCCTGTTAAAGTCCTCCAGATGGCATCAGTATATCCTGGTGGTACTCGACTATGCGACATGATATCCGAAAGCTACCTCCAAGTGTATAGCTCGGGAGTTGGTCCATTTTATTTCTAGAACGGGGTTACCTAAGGAGATCCTAACTGATCAAGGGACCCCATTTATGTCAAAGGTGTTGAGAGAGTAGTGCAAAACTCTGCAAATCACACAACTACGGCCCTCAGTCTACCATCCACAGACGGATGGCTTGGTGGAAAGGTTCAACAAAACCTTGAAGGCCATGTTAAAGAAGGTCGTAGAGAAGGACGGCCGAGACTGGGACTGCCTACTTCCATACCTTCTCTTCTCCATCAGAGAGGTACCACAGTCCTTTACTGGATTGTCCACTTTTGAACTGTTGGATGGCTGACACCCCAAGGACTCCTGGATGTGGCAAAGGAGACCTGGGAGGCGGAGTCTATACCCTACAGGAGTGTAATCGAACACGTGGCCCAAATGCAAGAGAGAATTGCCAGGGTGATTCCCACCATGAAAGAGCACCTCCTCCAAGCACAAGAGGCGCAATATAGGGTGTACAATAGATCAGCACGAGTGAGACACTTCAACCCTAGGGATCGGGTACTGGTACCTACAGTGGAGAGCAAATTCCTGGTGAAGTGGCAGGGCCCCTACGAAACAGTTAAAAAGGTTGGTGAGGTCAACTATAAACTCCACCAGCCAGAGAGAAGGAAGCCCTACCAGGTGTACGTCAACTTGATTAAGCCATAGCGAGATAGGGAACCCATGGAAGCATCGTGTTTAGTGGCTGAGCCTGACGCTGATGTGAAAGAGGTCAAGGTGGCAGAGTCACTGTCACGTGCCCAAAAGCAACAGTGCAAAGAGTTGCTACAGTAAAATAAAGACCTGTTTTCGGAGTTGCCAGGACTCACTCGAGTCATAGAGCATGAAGTACTCACAGAGACTCATGTTCGTGTCAACCTAAAACCATATCGGAGCCCAGAGGCCTGCAGAGAGGTGATCTCGAAAGAGGTGAAGCGGATCCTGAACCTGGGAGTCATTGAGGAGTCCAAGAGTGGCTGGTCCAGTCCTATAGTCTTAGTGCCGAAAGCAGACGGAGAATCACGGTTTTGCAACAATAATAGGAAGCTGAACGAGGTCTTGAAGTACGACGCCTACCCAATGCCTAGATTAGATGAGCTTATTGAAAGGCTAGGACCCGCTCGGTACATCACCACCCTGGACCTCACCAAAGGATATTGGCAAATTCCCCTGTCCAAAGAGGCCAAGGAGAAGATGGCCTTCTCGATGCCAGACCGATGTTATCAATATGTCAGGATGGTGTTTGGGTTGCAGGGAGCTCCGGCCACCTTCCAGAGAGCCATGGACTGGATCTTAGCACCCCGCAAAAAGTATGCAGCGGCCTACCTAGATGACATCATCATATTCAGCCAGGACTGGGAAAGTATTTTTGGAAAAGTTCAAGCCATACTTGACGCCCTAAGGAAGGCGGCTTTACCATCAACCTGAAGAAATGTGCCATGGAGATTGAGGAAGCAAAGTATCAGGGCTACGTGGTTGGTAGAGGGGAAATAAAACCACAAATAAATAAGGTCGAGGCGATCCTGAACTGGCCACAGCCCCTCTCGAAGAAGCAGGTCAGGGCATTTCAAGGCATCGTGGGCTACTATCGAAGATTTGTCCCTAGCTTTGCCCTGATAGCAGACGGATCTGCTGAAAGGGATGAAGTCAGCTATGGCCAAGTGGTCCACGGAAGCTGAAGTGGCCTTCCAGGAATTGAAACTGGCCCTCTGTAAACAGCCAGTCTTGGTGGCGCCCAACTTCTCCAAAGAGTTTGTGGTCCAGATGGATGCATCGGATGTTGGGGTGGGAGCAGTCTTGTCCCATCAGATTAACAGAGAGGAACACCCTCTAATGTACAGTACAGACCAAAGTTTGGACAAACCTCATTTAAAGATTTTTCTGTATTTTCATGACTATAAAAATTGTACATTCACACTGAAGGCATCAAAACTATGAATTAACACATAGTAAAGAAAAAGAAGTGGCCATCATTACATTTAGAAATGAAGGTCAGTCAATCTGAGAAATTGGGAAAACTTTGAAAGTGTCCCCAAGTGCAGTTGCAAAGACCATCAAGTGCAGCAAAGAAACTGGCTCACATGAGGACCGCCCCAAGAAAGGAAGACCAAGAGTCACCTCTGCTTCTGAGGATAAGTTTATCCGAGTCACCAGCCTCAGAAATCGCAGGTTAACAGCAGCTCAGATTAGAGACCAGGTCAATGCCACACAGAGTTCTAGCAGCAGACACAGCTCTTCAACAACTGTTAAGAGGAGACTTTGCGCAGCAGGCCTTCATGGTGAAATAGCTGCTAGGAAACCACTGCTAAGGTCAGGCAACAAGCAGAAGAGACTTGTTTGGGCTAAAGAGCACAAGGAATGAACATTAGACCAGTGGAAATCAGTGCTTTGGTCTAATGAGTCCAAATTTGAGATCTTTGGTTCCAACCGCCGTGTCTTTGTGCGAAGCAGAAAAGGTGAACGGATGGACTCTACATGCCTGGTTCCCACCGTGAAGCATGGAGGAGGAGGTGTGATGGTGTGGGGGTGCTTTGCTGGTGACACTGTTGGGGATTTATTCAAAATTGAAGGCATACTGGACCAGCATGGCTACCACAGCATCTTGCAGCCGCATGCTATTCTATCCGGTTTGCGTTTAGTTGGGCCATCATTTATTTTTCAACAGGACAATGACCCCAAACATACCTCCAGGCTGTGTAAGGGCTATTTGACCAAGCAGGAGAGTGATGGGGGTGCTACGCCAGAAGACCTGGCCTCCACAGTCACCAGACCTGAACCCAATCGAGATGGTTTGGGGTGAGCTGGACAGCAGAGTGAAGGCAAAAGGGCCAACAAGTGCTAAGCATCTCTGGGAACGCCTTCAAGATTGTTGGAAGACCACTTCCGGTGACTACCTCTTGAAGCTCATCAAGACAATGCCAAGAGTGTGCAAAGCAGTCATCAAAGCAAAAGGTGGCTACTTTGAAGAACCTAGAATATAAGACATATTTTCAGTTGTTTCACACTTTTTTGTTAAGTATATAATTCCACATGTGTTAATTCATAATTTTGATGCCTTCAGTGTGAATGTACAATTTTCATAGTCATGAAAATATAGAAAAATCTTTAAATGAGAAGGTGTGTCCAAACTTTTGGTCTGCACTGTACCTCAGTCGGAAACTGTCCACATGCGAGAAGAACTACTCTATAGTGGAAAAAGAATGTTTAGCCATCAAGTGGGCATTGGACACTCTGAGATATTGCCTGTTAGGTAGAAGGTTCAGGTTAGTGTCGGACCATGCCCCACTGCGGTGAATGTGAGAAAAGAAGGGGAACAATGCCCGAGTAACTAGATGGTTCCTAGCCCTACAAGATTTTAGTTTCCAGGTAATGCTGATGCCCTATCAAGGGTCTATTGTATGGTGGCAGAATGTGCCAAGGCCCCCGCTTTGGACAGAAGGGGGGTATGTAAGGTTGCTACCGGACAGGTCGTGGACGGGAGGTATGTGTCCCCGAAGTACCAAGCTTCGGTGATGTAGAACCCGAAGAAGCAGGCTCCAGCACACATAGTGCTGAGAGGGAGTTAATGGGCTCGGATTAAAGGGCCGGGTTTTACGAGCAGCTGAAAAAGCTGAGGGAGGGGAACAGCTGCTCACCTCCAGTCCAGGTCTTATAAGGCCTGATTTAATACAGCTGCGCCTGTCTCAGTGTACTGTGTGTTGAGCAAGGTGAGCAGACCTTGCCTGTGCTGCTCAGTCTTCTGGAGGCAGAGAAAAGCACTACATTTAAACGGCTGAAACCGTACTGCATATGGACGGGTTATTTTGAGTTTTGTTCTGTTATACCTTTTGTTCCAGAAAAAAGCCTGTTGTGTTTTGTTTTCCTGGTTGGTTTATGGACATTTAATAAACCACCAGTTTGTTTTTGAACCTGCAGGCTGCATTCCTGTGTGAAACTGCGCCTACCCAATAGCTGATCCGTCACAGCATGTACAAGGGGTGCGAAGCGGAGCCGTGCGTGTACGAGGTGTGCATAGCCGTGCGTGTACAAGGCGTACGTAGTAGAGCTTTACGTGTACGAGGTGTACAGAGCGGAGCCGTGCGTGTACGAGGTGTACGAAGTAGAACCGTGTGTTGTGGTGTTTACAAGGCGTTCTTTATACTCCATTTAAAGTCTGGCAGTTGTGTGTTGTTCCAAACTATTCACACTTGGTCGCTGACCAATACCATACTACAAGGCCAGTACCTAAAACCGTGGTCATCAGACATATCAGATATTACTGCAATACTAATCCATAAATTTTTAGGGAACGTGTCAAATATTCCCTCACCTACTGTACTCACCCATCCTTTGTAGATTGTGAGCCCTCGCTGGCAGGGTTCTCTCTCCTCCTGTACCAGTCGGTGACTAATTTTTGTTCAAATTATTGTACTCGTTGTTTGCTATGTATACCCTTTTACACATGTAAAGCGCCAAGGAATTAGTGGCGCTATAATAGTAATTATACTCCATTTAACCCCTTAAGGACTGAGCCACTTTTGTGGGTTATTGACCAGGCCATTTTTTTTCAATTCTGACCACTGTCACTTTATGAGGTAATAACTCTGGAACGCTTCAACGGATCCCACGGATTCTGAGACTGTTTTTTTTCTTTTTTGTGACATGTTGTACTTCACAACATTGGTAAAATTTCTTTGAAATGACTTGCGTTTATTTGTGAAAAAACAATGGAAATTTGGCGAAAATTTCGAAAATGTCACAATTTTCATACTTTGAATTTCTATGCCTTTAAATCAGAGACATATTTCACAAAAAATAGTTAATAAATAACATTTCCCACATGTCTACTTTACATCAGCACAATTTTGGAACCAAATTTTTTTTTTTTATTAGGTAGCTATAAGGGTTAAAAGTTGACCAGCGATTTTTCATTTTTCCAACAAAATTTACAAAACCATTTTTTTAGGGACCACATCACATTTGAAGCGACTTTGAGGGGTCTATATGACAGAAAATACCCAAAAGTGACACCATTCTAAAGACTGCACCCCTTAAGGTGCTCAAAACAACATACATGAAGTTTATTAGCCCTTCAGGGGCTTCACAGGAATTAATGGAATGTGAATGGAAAAAAATGAACATTTTATTTTTTCCCACAAAAATTTTATTTTGTCCAAAATTTAGCATTTTCACAAATCTAACATGAGAAAATGGACCATACAATTTGTTGTGCAATTACTCCTGAATACGCTGGTATCCCATATGTGGTGGAAGACTAATGTTTGGGGTCACGGCAGGGCGCGGAAGGAAAGGAGCACCATTCGACTTTAGCAACAAAAAATTGGCTGGAGTCGGTAGTGGACGCATTGTTGCGTTTCAAGAGCCCCTGATGTGCCTAAATAGTGGAAACCCCCTACAAGTGACCCCATTTTGGAAACTAGACCCCTCAAGGAATTTATCAAGATATGTGGTGAGCACCTTGAACCCACAGGTGCTTCACAGAAGTTTATGACGTTGAGTCAAGAAAATAAAAAAATCTTATTTTTACCACAAAACTTCTGTTTAATGCTCAAATTTAGCATTTTCAGAATAGTAAAAAGAGAAAATGCACCATACCATTTGTTGTGCAATTTCTCCTGAATACGCTGATACCCCATATGTGCTCCGTACACCTCGAACACACACGGCTCCGCTCCGTACACCTCGTACACACGCGGCTCCGCTCCGTACACCTCGAACACACACAGCTCCGCTCAGTACACCTCGTACACACATGGCTCCGCTCCGTACACCTCGTACACCCATCTCCTCTCCGTACGCCTCATACACATGCGGCTCCGCTCCGTACACCTCGTACACACGCGGCTCCGCTCCGTACACCTCATACACACACGGCTCCATACGCCTCGCACAGACGCGGCTCCGCTCCGTACGCCTCGTACAGACACTGCTCCGCTCGACTCGTACACACGTGGCTCCGCTCCGTGCGCCTCGTACACACCCGGCTCCGCTCCGCACACCTCGTACACGTGCGGCTCCGCTCCGCACACCTCGTACACGCGCGGCTCCGCTCCGTACTCCTCGTACACGCGCGGCTCCGCTCCGTACTCCTCGTACACGCGCGGCTCCGCTCCGTACTCCTCGTACACGCGCGGCTCCGCTCCGTACTCCTCGTACACGCGCGGCTCCGCTCCGTACACCTCGTACACACCCGGCTCCGCTCCGTACACCTCGTACACGCGCGGCTCTGCTCCGTACACCTCATACACACACGGCTCCATACGCCTCGCACAGACGCGGCTCCGCTCCGTACGCCTCGTACAGACACGGCTCCGCTCGCCTCGTACACACGTGGCTCCGCTCCGTGCGCCTCGTACACACCCGGCTCCGCTCTGTACGCCTCGTACACACGCGGCTCCGCTCCGTACACGCGTGGCTACGCACACCTCGTACACGCGCGGCTCCGCTCCGTACTCCTCGTACACGCGCGGCTCCGCTCCGTACTCCTCGTACACGCGCGGCTCCGCTCCGCACACCTCGTACAAGCGCGGCTCCGCTCCGCACACCTCGTACACGCGCGGCTCCGCTCCGTACTCCTCGTACACGCGCGGCTCCGCTCCGTACTCCTCGTACACGCGCGGCTCCGCTCCGTACACCTCGTACACGCGCGGCTCCGCTCCGTACACCTCGTACACGCGCGGCTCCGCTCCGTACACCTCGTACACGCGCGGCTCTGCTCCGTACACCTCGTACACGCGCGGCTCTGCTCCGTACACCTCGTACACACGCGGCTCTGCTCCGTACACCTCGTACACACGCGGCTCTGCTCCGTACACCTCGTACACACGCGGCTCCGCTCCGTAAACCTCGTACACACGCGGCTCCGCTCCGTACACCTCGTACACACGCGGCTCCGCTCCGTACACCTCGTACACACACGGCTCTGCTCCGTACACCTCGTACACACACGGCTCTGCTACATCCCCCCTGTAAACCCCTCCTGACCCCACACATAAACTGCAGCTCATCCAGCACCATGACAACCAGCACAGCAGAGTCCTGCATCCACTGAGGCCCCTGATCATGTGACCCCTGACTCCTCCCCTCCTGTGACCTCATCACAGGTCCTGTGCGCACAGAGCAGCCATATATGTGGTGGCGGCTTTGCAGGTGGAGGTATGTGGAGACCCCCATTACTGGGCGCAGGGGACATTAACCCCTTCAGCACGGAGACTCTTTTGGGGTCTTGTGTTGCCCCTTTATAAGAATCATAAGGTTTTTGTTCTGTTTCCTGTAATAGATACATACGACCCAACTATGGAGACAGGAAGGGAGGAAATGTATTGTTCTCATAGTACAGGACCCCTTTACTGCCCCACAGTGTAATGCCCCCATTATACCCCTTATGCAGGATGTATGATGCCCCCACACAGTGTAATGCCCTCATTATGCCCCTTATGCAGGATGTATGATGCCCCCACACAGTGTAATGCCCTCATTATGCCCCTTATGCAGGATGTATGATGCCCCCACACAGTGTAATGCCCTCATTATGCCCCTTATGCAGGATGTATGATGCCCCCACACAGTGTAATGCCCCCATTATGCCCCTTATACAGGATGTATGGTGCCCCCCACAGTGTAATGCCCTCATTATACCCCTTATGCAGGATGTATGATGCCCCCACACAGTGTAATGCCCTCATTATACCCCTTATGCAGGATGTATGATGCCCCCACACAGTGTAATGCCCTCATTATACCCCTTATGCAGGATGTATGATGCCCCCACACAGTGTAATGCCCTCATTATGCCCCTTATGCAGGATGTATGATGCCCCCACACAGTGTAATGCCCCCATTATGCCCCTTATACAGGATGTATGGTGCCCCCACAGTGTAATGCCCCCATTATGCCCCTATACAGGATGTATGATGCCCCCACACAGTGTAATGCCCCCATTGTGCCCCTTATACAGGATGTATGATGCCCCCACAGTGTAATGCCCCCATTATACCCCTTATACAGTATGTATGATGCCCCCACAGTGTAATGCCCCCATTATACCCCTTATACAGTATGTATGATACCCCCACAGTGTAATGCCCCCATTATACCCCTTATACAGTATGTACGATGCCCCCACACAGTGTAATGCCCCCATTATACCCCTTATACAGTATGTATGATGCCCCCACACAGTGTAATGTCCCCATTATGCCCCTTATGCAGGATGTATGATGCCCCCACAAAGTGTAATGTCCCCATTATGCCCCTTATGCAGGATGTATGATGCCCCCACACAGTGTAATGCCCCCATTATGCTCCTGTATATCTCCCCTTGAGAAAGGCATTAGCGCCGAAACGCGCGTCGGGGAATCACACAGAGTACCGGTGCCACGCTACAAAGGTAACTAGATTCTACTCTTCATTTGCTTTTAGGGAGGAGAGGGAGAACACAGTATATTTGGGAGTCATTGCATATGACAATCTGTGATATTTGGATGGTTTCTCCTTTTTCCCCTTATGTGTATTTTTTTCTATGTGACAATGAGTGGTGAAATGGGGATATCAGTGAGATATACACCGGTTACCTGTGGTGATCTGCTGTAATACTCATATATGTTTTTAGTATGTTTTAACTCACTCACGTATCGGTTGCATATTTGCGTCACTCCGGATACTGTTTAAACAATAATGTCTAATAAAATATTTTCTACTTTTTTCATATAATGGGCCTTAGACTCGTTGTTTTTGCTTCGGCATCCCCCCTTATACAGTATGTATGATGCCCCCACACAGTGTAATGCCCCCATTATACCCCTTATACAATATGTATGATGCCCCCACACAGTGTAATGTCCCCATTATGCCCCTTATGCAGGATGTATGATGCCCCCACACAGTGTAATGCCCCCATTATGCCCCTTATGCAGTATGTATGATGCCCCCACATGGTGTAATGCCCCTTATGCAGTATGTATGAGGCTCCCCCACAGTGTAATGCCCCCATTATGCCCCTGTGATCAGGTGACCTGAAGTAACGCACAGACAAACCCTCTAACTGTATGTTACTTTATCTACTGACAAGGATGATGGTCTGGACACATATAGGCCATTATGCTCTCAGGCGTGGAACACATTACTAGGAGTGGCACGACAGCAATCAGTTTATCTGGTGTTTCAGTGTAAAGCGCGTCACTTCCGGACATGCACACTAGGGGATGGACATTATCGGACCTCTAGCTCACGAGAAGTAGCGCAGAATCCATTCTATATGTCTTATAACACCTCGTACACGCGCGGCTCCGCTCCGTACACCTCGTACACGCGCGGCTCTGCTCCGTACACCTCGTACACGCGCGGCTCTGCTCCGTACACCTCGTACACGCGCGGCTCTGCTCCGTACACCTCGTACACGCGCGGCTCTGCTCCGTACACCTCGTACACACGCGGCTCTGCTCCGTACACCTCGTACACACGCGGCTCCGCTCCGTACACCTCGTACACACGCGGCTCCGCTCCGTACACCTCGTACACACGCGGCTCCGCTCCGTACACCTCGTACACACGCGGCTCCGCTCCGTACACCTCGTACACACGCGGCTCCGCTCCGTACACCTCGTACACACGCGGCTCCGCTCCGTACACCTCGTACACACGCGGCTCCGCTCCGTACACCTCGTACACACACGGCTCTGCTCCGTACACCTCGTACACACACGGCTCTGCTACATCCCCCCTGTAAACCCCTCCTGACCCCACACATAAACTGCAGCTCATCCAGCACCATGACAACCAGCACAGCAGAGTCCTGCATCCACTGAGGCCCCTGATCATGTGACCCCTGACTCCTCCCCTCCTGTGACCTCATCACAGGTCCTGTGCGCACAGAGCAGCCATATATGTGGTGGCGGCTCTGCAGGTGGAGGTATGTGGAGACCCCCATTACTGGGCGCAGGGGGCATTAACCCCTTCAGCACGGAGACTCTTTTGGGGTCTTGTGTTGCCCCTTTATAAGAATCATAAGGTTTTTGTTCTGTTTCCTGTAATAGATACATACGACCCAACTATGGAGACAGGAAGGGAGGAAATGTATTGTTCTCATAGTACAGGACCCCTTTACTGCCCCACAGTGTAATGCCCCCATTATACCCCTTATGCAGGATGTATGATGCCCCCACACAGTGTAATGCCCTCATTATGCCCCTTATGCAGGATGTATGATGCCCCCACACAGTGTAATGCCCTCATTATGCCCCTTATGCAGGATGTATGATGCCCCCACACAGTGTAATGCCCTCATTATGCCCCTTATGCAGGATGTATGATGCCCCCACACAGTGTAATGCCCCCATTATGCCCCTTATACAGGATGTATGGTGCCCCCCACAGTGTAATGCCCTCATTATACCCCTTATGCAGGATGTATGATGCCCCCACACAGTGTAATGCCCTCATTATACCCCTTATGCAGGATGTATGATGCCCCCACACAGTGTAATGCCCTCATTATACCCCTTATGCAGGATGTATGATGCCCCCACACAGTGTAATGCCCTCATGCCCCTTATGCAGGATGTATGATGCCCCCACACAGTGTAATGCCCCCATTATGCCCCTTATACAGGATGTATGGTGCCCCCACAGTGTAATGCCCCCATTATGCCCCTATACAGGATGTATGATGCCCCCACACAGTGTAATGCCCCCATTGTGCCCCTTATACAGGATGTATGATGCCCCCACAGTGTAATGCCCCCATTATACCCCTTATACAGTATGTATGATGCCCCCACAGTGTAATGCCCCCATTATACCCCTTATACAGTATGTATGATACCCCCACAGTGTAATGCCCCCATTATACCCCTTATACAGTATGTACGATGCCCCCACACAGTGTAATGCCCCCATTATACCCCTTATACAGTATGTATGATGCCCCCACACAGTGTAATGTCCCCATTATGCCCCTTATGCAGGATGTATGATGCCCCCACAAAGTGTAATGTCCCCATTATGCCCCTTATGCAGGATGTATGATGCCCCCACACAGTGTAATGCCCCCATTATGCTCCTGTATATCTCCCCTTGAGAAAGGCATTAGCGCCGAAACGCGCGTCGGGGAATCACACAGAGTACCGGTGCCACGCTACAAAGGTAACTAGATTCTACTCTTCATTTGCTTTTAGGGAGGAGAGGGAGAACACAGTATATTTGGGAGTCATTGCATATGACAATCTGTGATATTTGGATGGTTTCTCCTTTTTCCCCTTATGTGTATTTTTTTCTATGTGACAATGAGTGGTGAAATGGGGATATCAGTGAGATATACACCGGTTACCTGTGGTGATCTGCTGTAATACTCATATATGTTTTTAGTATGTTTTAACTCACTCACGTATCGGTTGCATATTTGCGTCACTCCGGATACTGTTTAAACAATAATGTCTAATAAAATATTTTCTACTTTTTTCATATAATGGGCCTTAGACTCGTTGTTTTTGCTTCGGCATCCCCCCTTATACAGTATGTATGATGCCCCCACACAGTGTAATGCCCCCATTATACCCCTTATACAATATGTATGATGCCCCCACACAGTGTAATGTCCCCATTATGCCCCTTATGCAGGATGTATGATGCCCCCACACAGTGTAATGCCCCCATTATACCCCTTATACAATATGTATGATGCCCCCACACAGTGTAATGTCCCCATTATGCCCCTTATGCAGGATGTATGATGCCCCCACACAGTGTAATGTCCCCATTATGCCCCTTATGCAGGATGTATAATGCCCCCATTATGCCCCTTATGCAGTATGTGTGATGCCCCCACAGTGTAATGCCCCCATTATGCCACTTATGCAGGATGTATGATGCCCCCACACAGTGTAATGCCCCCATTATTCCCCTTATGCAGTATGTATGATGCCCCACAGTGTAATGCCCCCATTATGCCCCTTATGCAGTATGTATGATGCCCCCCTCAGTGTAATGCCCCCATTATGCCCCTTATGCAGGATGTATTATGCCCCCACAGTGTAATGCCCCCATTATGCCCCTTATGCAGTATGGATGATGGCCCCACACAGTGTAATGCCCCCATTATGCCCCTTATGCAGGATGTATGATGCTCCGCACAGTGTAATCCCCCCCATTATGCCCCTTATGCAGGATGTATGATGCCCCCACACAGTGTAATGCCCCCATTATGCCCCTTATGCAGTATGTATGATGCCCCCACATGGTGTAATGCCCCTTATGCAGTATGTATGAGGCTCCCCCACAGTGTAATGCCCCCATTATGCCCCTGTGATCAGGTGACCTGAAGTAACGCACAGACAAACCCTCTAACTGTATGTTACTTTATCTACTGACAAGGATGATGGTCTGGACACATATAGGCCATTATGCTCTCAGGCGTGGAACACATTACTACGAGTGGCACGACAGCAATCAGTTTATCTGGTGTTTCAGTGTAAAGCGCGTCACTTCCGGACATGCACACTAGGGGATGGACATTATCGGACCTCTAGCTCACGAGAAGTAGCGCAGAATCCATTCTATATGTCTTATAACAATTCACCTTTAGGAATCAGAATGGGTTTCCTAGTATGGGGAGGGGTTTTTGATGAAGAGGGATATTTATTAGTGTTTAGCCAGTATGTTCTGTCCGAGTACGCTCGGGCCGAGCTCCGAGTACAGCTGCTCGGTGATATGTTTGAATCACTCCCGTGTGCATGATTTGCGACTGTTTGGCAGCTTTATTACATGTGAAGAATGTGTAAGAAATAGACATTCCTCACATGTAATAAAACTGTCAAACAGTCGCAAATCATGCACACGGGAGCGATTCAAGCATATCACCGAGCAGCTGTAAATACTCGGAGCTCGGCCTGAGCGTACTCGGCGAAAGGGTTAACAGAACATACTCGCTCATCACTAAAATTTATACATGGACACCTGGCTATTAGGCACACTTTGCTGAACATCATGAATTATCGCTGTATCAAGTCTCCTGATGAACCTGTTGGGAAAATGCATTGAGGCAGATTATTGAACCATTCTCTGATGACTGTCATACCCTTTCCTTTATATACACTGTGTGCAGAATAATTAGGCAGGTTGTATTTTAGTGGATTATTTTTATTATTGATCAACAACTATGTTCTCAATCAACCCAAAAGACTCATAAATATCCAAGCTTAATATTTTTGGAAGTTGGAGTGTTTTTTTTTAGATTTGGCTATCTTAAGAGGATATCTGTTTGTGCAGGTAACTATTACTGTCCCGAATTATTAGGCAACTTAATAAAAACCAAATATAATCCCATCTCACTTGTTTATTTTCACCAGGTAAACCAATATCAGTGCACAAAATTTAGAAATAAACATTTCTGACATGCAAAAACAAAACACAAAAAATTAGTGATGAATATAGCCACCTTTCTTTATGATGACACTCAACAGCCTTCTATCCATAGATTCTGTCAGTTGCTTGATCTGTTTTTGATCAACATTGTGTGCAGCAGCCACCAAAGCCTCCCAGACACTGTTCCGAGAGGTGTACTGTTTTCCCTCTCTGTAGATCTCACATTTTATGATGGACCACAGGTTCTCTGGGGTTCAGATCAGGTGAACAAGGGGGCCATGTCATTATTTTTTCTTTTTTTAGACCTTTACTGGCCAGCCACGCTGTGGAGTAGTTGGATGCATGTGATGGAGCATTGTCCTGCATGAAAATCATGTTTTTCTTGAACGATACCGACTTCTTCCTGTACCACTGCTTGAAGAAGTTGTCTTCCAGAAACTGGCAGTAGGTCTGGCAGTTGAGCTTCACTCCATCCTCAACCCGAAAAGGGCCCACAAGTTCATCTTTGATGATACCAGCCCATACCAGTACCCCACCTCCACCTTGCTGGCATCTGAGTCGGAGTGGAGCTCTTTGCCCTTTACTGATCCAGCCTCTGGCTCATCCATATGGCCCATCAAGAGTCTCACTCATTTCATCAGTCCATAAAACCTTTGAAAAATCAGTCTTAAGATATTTCTTGGCCCATTCTTGACGTTTTATCTTATGTTTCTTGTTCAAAGGTGGTCGTTTTTCTGCCTTCCTTACCTTGGCCATATCCCTTGTGATATTTGATACTCCAGTAACGTGGCAGCTCTGAAATCTGGCAAAACTGGTGGCGAATGGCATCTTGGCTGCTTCACGCTTGATTTTCCACAATTCATGGGCAGTTATTTTGCGCCTTTTTTGGCCAACACGCTTCTTGCAACCCTGTTGGTTATTTGCCATGGAACGCTTGATTGTTCGGTGATCACGCTTCAAAAGTTTGGAAATTTCAAGAGTGCTGCATCCCTCTGCAAGACATCTCCCAATTTTGGACTTTTCAGAGCCCGTCAAATCTCTGTTCTGACCCATTTTGCCAAAGGAAAGGAAGTTGCCTAATAATTAAGCACACCTTATATAGGGTGTTGATGTCATTAACACCCCTCCTCATTACAGAGATGCACATCACCAGATTTACTTAATTGGTAGTTGGCTCTCAAGCCTATGCAGCTTGGAGTAGAACAACATGTATGAAAAGTATCATGTGATCAAAATACTCATTTGCCTAATAATTCTGCACACAGTGTATAACTTGAGACATATCTAGTTCTATTTAATGCATCAGTGTTCTTTTTTGATATAGATCAGGGTTAACTACGGCTTCTGAGGGAGAGCCACAGTTGAGTGGGGCGCCATTATCGTTCCTTAGGGTGCCAACCTCCGTGGCCAAGCAGGATAGGGTATGGTAGTGACTGTATCAATTATTCAGCATCATTGTTTACATCTGTTTATATACAACCACAACAAGCCATTCAGCTTGTAATTTTGCTAGTTTTAAGTATATATATATTGTAAGGTAGCGCTATTCATCATGTTGGGGTGCACTCACTTCACCGGGTCAATTAAAGCACACGTGCAACGTTTTCCGGTAGTCTAAAGTCCATCAGTTTATTAAACATCATAAACTGCCTATAACATAGTCCATCTCAGTGGCTCGCAGGAATGTTACACATGTAATGTCCTAGAGCCTTTTCAGTGGCAGCTATGCCCGCTTGGCTTCAGATACAGCCTTCAGCAAGGTAACAACATCAATGTCCATTTCAAGCACCGATTTTACCTTTGCCGGGTCTAGCAGCTTCCATCAGCTCTGTTCTGTTCCTCCAGGCCTCGTGTCTTCCAAGGCTAATGGTGTCCGAGACACAGGGATCAGGTCTATTGACCCCCCTGTGTTTCAAAACCACCCGGATATATATATCCCTCTGTTCGCACAGGACCTGTGATGATGTCACAGTATATATACAGTACAGACCAAAAGTTTGGACACACCTCATTTTTCTGTATTTTCATGACTATGAAAATATTCACACTGAAAGCATCAAAACTATGAATTAACACATGTGGAATTATATACTTAACAAAAAAGTGTGAAACAACTGAAAATATGTCTTATATTCTAGTCATCAAAGCAAAAGGTGGCTACTTTGAAGAACCTAGAATATAAGACATATTTTCAGTTGTTTCATACTTTTTTGTTAAGTATATAATTCCACATGTGTTAATTCATAGTTTTGATGCCTTCAGTGTGAATGTATAATTTTCATAGTCCTGACAAATATTTAAATGAGAAGGTGTGTCCAAACTTTTGGTCTGTACTGTGTATGTATGTGTGTGTATATATATATATATATATATATATATATATATATATATATATATATATATATATATATATATATATAACGTGTGTTGTTAGTCCAGTTTTCAATGCATATCTATATATATAATCGTCTTATCCCGTCTGTCTGTCCAGGATATCCCGCGTCGCTCATTGGTCCAGCAGCGGCCAATCAGCGCCGGGGGATTTCTAAAAAAAAGATGGCGGCCGTTAGCGGCTCATCTGCGGGACGGAGCTGAGCGGCGATGCAGCCGGGAGATGAGCACCGCGAGGCGCTCATCTCCCGGCCGGCAACAGCAGAAGGAACCCGACCGCCGGACCCATCTGCGGGACGGAGATGCAGCCGGGAGATGAGCGGCGCGAGGCACTCATCTCCTGGCCGGTAGCAGCGGAAGGACCGCCGGCGCCGCTGACCTTCATGCGGAAGGGAGGACCGGGGAGCGGCGCTGCGGGTCGGGATACTTCTGCTGCGAGCGCCCGCTCATGTCCCGGGTTCTCGCAGCCTAAGCACCCGCACAGGCAGCGCCGCTCCCCGGTCCTCACCAAGACGATTCGATGATTGGTCGCGGTCTTCGGACCTGACCAATCACTGATCTTAGCGCAAAACTTAAACACCGCTGTGCTGATTGGTCGCCGACGCTGCCCACGACCAATCACTGATTTGGGCGCCAAATTTAAATATCGGCCGCGACCAATCACCACAGCGGTGTTTAAATGTGGAGCCAAGATCAGTGATTGGTCGCGGCCGATATTTAAATTTGGTGCCCAAATCGGTGATTGGTCGCGGCCTATATTTAAATTTGGTGCCCAAATCGGTGATTGGTCGCGGTCAGCTTCCGCGACCAATCAGCACAATAGTGTTTAACTTTGGCGCCAAGATCAGTCATTGGTCGCGGGCCAAGACAGCGACCAATCACCGATTTGTGCGGCAATTTTAAATAGCATCCGCGACCAATTGGATGTCAGCGCCGCTGCCTGTGCGGATACTTCCGCTGCAAGAACCCGGTGTTATGTTCTGCTACCAGAGCTAAGGAAAGAGAGGAGATCTGTCCCTACGATAGAACTCAGCTTGATCCCTACGATGTAACAGGGAACCTGATCCTGCGATCAGACCTGCTAAAGTCCTCAGCTAGTCTGTACGGAGACCTATAGATGTGGGGAAGGAATCCCTACAAGTACTAGGGACTGGGAGCAAAATGGACACCTCCTAACAGAAATAGTAGCAGACAGACAAACAAACAAAATATATAGAACACAGAGGTCCGAAGACCAAGCAAACTAACAGAGTTAGATACTGAGCACAGGCTAGCTAAAGAGTAGTAATACAATGAAGTCCAGCAAAGCCAGAAGGGCGGAGCAGGACTAAATAGGCCAACAAGGTCATGTGACCAGCAATAGAAAAAACCTAAGAGCAAGGTTCTAACAGTACCCCCCCTTCTAAGAGGATCCTCCGGATCCCCTAGGACCAGGCTTATCAGGAAATCTCCTGTGAAACGCTCTGATAAGTCTGGACGCGGAAACATCATCCGACCTCACCCATGAGTTATCCTCGGGTCCGAAACCTTTCCAGGCCACGAGATACTGCAAACTACCTCTATACCGTCTAGAATTAAGGATGCGAGAAATTTCATATTCCCCGTCCTCCACCACCGGAGGAACAGAGGCAGAGGTGTCACAATCCGACACAACAGCTTTTTTCAACAGAGAGACATGAAACACCGGATTAATTCTCCAGGAGGTAGGAACCTCCAACCTAACAGCAGATTGGTTGACAACCTGAAGCACCTTAAAGGGCCCTACAAACTTGGGACCCAATTTCTTAGAAGGAATCCTCAACCGCAGATTCCTAGAGGACAACCAAACCATGTCACCAACAGCGAACAAAACCTCCTGTCGTTTCCTATCAAAGTAGTCTTTAGATTTTCTGTTAGCCTCCTGAAGATTACCACGCACATCCGTCCAAACTCTCTCCAAATCGCCGGAAAAATTCTCCTCCTCAGGCACGGCAGATACCAACTTGGAGAACGACCCAAACGACGGATGTCTCCCAGAACAACAAAAAAAAGGCGAACAACCAGCAGAAGAAGATGTATGATTGTTCAGAGCAAATTCAGCAAGTGGCAGAAACTCAGACCACCCCTCTTGATTGTCTGCCACAAAACAACGCAAGAACTGCTCAACATCCTGGTTTTTCCTTTCTGTCTGGCCATTAGATTCAGGATGATATCCGGATGAGAACGACAAATGAACTCCCAACCTGTTACAAAAGGCGCGCCAAAAACGAGCCACGAACTGAGGTCCCCTATCAGAAACAATGTCAGTAGGAACGCCATGAAGTCTGACAATTTCCTTGACAAAGGCCTTAGCAAGAGTCTTAGCGCAGGGCAGTTTGACGAAGGGAACCAAGTGACACATCTTGCTAAAACGGTCCATGACCACCCAGATGACAGTAAAACCCTCAGAGGGGGGAAGGTCAGTTATAAAGTCCATAGCCAAATGTGTCCAAGGAGCACTGGGAACCTCCAGAGGGCAAAGTAACCCCGCAGAAGGAGTATGTGAGGACTTAGATCTAGCACATATAGTACATTGACGCACCCACTTAATGACTTCCTTCTGCCATCCAGGCCACCAAAAACTGCGACCCACCAGTCTCTTGGTCTCAGAGATTCTGGGATGACCTGCCAACCGAGATTCGTGACACTCAACAAACAAATCTCTCCTAAAGGTCCCAGGCACAAACAACCTCCCATGGGGAGTGTTAGATGGGGCATTCTCCTGTGCTTTAAGAATCTCATCTTCCAAAACGGAGTCCAAAGCAGCTATCACAACACCTTCTTGTAAAATGTTCTCCTCTTTCTCAGCACCGACTATGGGAGAAAAACTGCGAGACAAGGCATCCGCCTTAACATTCTTAGTACCTGGGATGTAAGTAACGGAAAAATTAAACCGCGAGAAAAACAGTGCCCACCTAGCCTGACGGGCATTCAGGCGCTTGGCAGCATCAAGATAGATCAGATTTTTATGATCCGTAAAAACCTGAACGGGAAATTCCGCACCTTCCAAGAGGTGGCGCCAGTGTTCAAATGCGAGTTTAATAGCCAATAATTCCCGATTACCAATATCGTAATTCAGTTCAGTCTCCGAAAATTTTCTTGAAAAAAAGGCACAGGGATGTACTCCATCCCCGTTATCCTGAGACAATACTGCGCCAACCCCCACAGAGGAAGCATCAACCTCAACCAAAAACGGCTTAGTCACATCAGGCTGCATAAGGATGGGAGCAGAGGTGAACCTCTCCTTGAGATACACAAAAGCTTCAATGGCCTCAGAAGTCCACTGAACCGCATCAGCACCTTTCCTGGTGAGATCGGTCAGAGGTTTGACAATAATAGAAATTTTTTTTATGAATTTTCTATAATAATTGGCGAAACCCAAAAACCTCTGTATCGATTTCAAACCAATAGGCCTAGGCCATTCCTGCACAGCTTGAACTTTCACCGGGTCCATCTCAAAACCTTCGCTGAAGATAATGTAGCCCAAAAAACTAATTCTCTGTACAGCGAACTCACATTTCTCCAGCTTAGCAAAAAGCGAATTGTCAATTAATAACTGTAATACTTCACGTACGCTCCGCCAATGAGACTCCAGATCCGGCAAATAAATCAAAATGTCATCCAAATACACAACCACATTTTTGCCAATCAAAGGTCTAAGGATGTCATTAATAAGATTCTGAAAAAATGCAGGAGCATTAGTAAGACCGAAAGGCATAACCAGATTCTCAAAATGACCCACAGGAGTGTTAAAAGCAGTCTTCCATTCGTCACCCTCCTTCATGCGCAACAGATTGTATGCCCCCCGAAGGTCAATTTTAGAGAACCACTTGGCCCCCACTAACTGGTTAAACAGATCAGGAATCAATGGCAGTGGGTAAGGATTGCGTACAGTAATTTTGTTAATCTCACGAAAATCCAGACAAGGACGTAAACCGCCGTCCTTTTTTTTTACAAAAAAAAATCCAACAGTCACAGGAGACTTGGAAGGCCTAATGTGACCGGCGGCCAAGCTTGTCTGTATGTATTCCTCCAAAGCCTTTCTCTCAGGAATAGTAAGATTAAATAAACGACTCTTAGGAAGAGTCGCTCCAGGAACAAATTCAATAGTACAATCATAGTCTCTATGGGGAGGCAAAACCTGCGATTCCTTCTCAGAAAAAACTCTCCAAAAATCCTGAATAGGAACAGGCAATTCCCCCCTATCCACAGCAGCAATACGCCCGTTACAACACTTGTCATAACATTTATGGCTCCAGGATTTAATTTCATTGGTAGACCAATCCAGTACAGGATTGTGCAATTTTAACCAGGGCAATCCCAACACCACCGGAGAAGGCAAGTTATTCAAAACTACCAAATCCAATTTCTCATGGTGAACACCATTAATAGTGAGAGGAAATTCACAGACCTTGAGAGTAACATTCTTCAAAGGGGAGCCATCCACAGAAACCACAGCAATGGGGGATGACAAAGGTTCGGGTTTTAAATTGAGTTTTTCCAAGAATCCGCCATCAATTACATTCAGAGTAGACCCACAATTGACAAACACCCGAAATTCCATTAATTTTTCCTGAGCAATAGTGGAAGCAGCTAAAAATACACCCTTGGAATTTAAACAGGCAATACGGGCATGACTGACCATTTTTTTTTCTTTCTTCATACGAAGCACACAGCTTTTAATGAAATGACCAGAATTTCCGCAATAGAAACACAAACCTTCAGAAAATCTGTGGTCCTTTTCTTGAGAGCGAGGTGCCATCGCTCCAATCTCCATCGGCTCTCCACTGTCAGTACACACATTCTCATGACCAGAAACTGACATAGCAGAGGATTTGCTCTCATTAACCCTTGCACGCAGTCTCCTATCCACCCGTATAGCTAATTGCATAGCCTGTTGCAAATCTTCAGGTGTGGGATAAGCAATTAGCAGGTCTTTAACCCTTTCACTAAGCCCAGCAAGAAACAGACTCTTCAGAGCAGAATCGTTCCACCCTATTTGAGTAGACCACCGACGGAAATGAGTACAATATTTTTCCACATTACCTGATCCCTGTCTCAAACGTCTCAACTCAGTCTCAGCAGATGAGACACGGTCAGGATCATCATATAATAGCCCCAAAGCAGAAAAAAAACTATCCACTGATCTAAAGCATGTATCACTAGGTTGCAAAGAAAAGGCCCACTCCTGAGGCTCTTTGCGCAAAAGTGACATTATGAACCCTATGCGCTGGGATTCATCCCCAGAGGACCTGGGTCTCAAACGAAAATACAATAAGCAAGCATTTTTAAATGAAAAAAATTCTTGGTGTTCATCAAAAAATAAATCAGGCAAACGTACCTTAGGCTCCAAGAAATGTGCTCCAGGACAGTTACTCACGTGCTGATGGAGCTCGGCCACCTCCAGAGAGAGTCCCTGCAGGCGTTTAGCCAAATCCAGAACCGACACCATGATGGAACAGAAAAATCTTTCCTTAGAGAATTTGCAGGCTGGACTTACTGTTATGTTCTGCTACCAGAGCTAAGGAAAGAGAGGAGATCTGTCCCTACGATAGAACTCAGCTTGATCCCTACGATGTAACAGGGAACCTGATCCTGCGATCAGACCTGCTAAAGTCCTCAGCTAGTCTGTACGGAGACCTATAGATGTGGGGAAGGAATCCCTACAAGTACTAGGGACTGGGAGCAAAATGGACACCTCCTAACAGAAATAGTAGCAGACAGACAAACAAACAAAATATATAGAACACAGAGGTCCGAAGACCAAGCAAACTAACAGAGTTAGATACTGAGCACAGGCTAGCTAAAGAGTAGTAATACAATGAAGTCCAGCAAAGCCAGAAGGGCGGAGCAGGACTAAATAGGCCAACAAGGTCATGTGACCAGCAATAGAAAAAACCTAAGAGCAAGGTTCTAACACCCGGGACATGAGCGGGCGCTCGCAGCAGAAGTATCCGGACTCGCAGCGCCGCTCCCCGGTCTTCCCTTCACACCCTAGCCGCTGATGTCCCCACTGTATCCGCATGGTGTTACAAAGGTCCGGAAATTTGTGTTAAAAATCGCTGATTGGTCGCTGGCGCTGCCCGCGACCAATCACCTATTTGGGCGCCAAATTTAAATATCGGCCGCGACCAATCAGCACAGCGGTGTTTAAATGTGAAGCCAAGATCGGTGATTGGTCGCGGCCGATATTTAAATTTGGCGCCCAAATCGGTGATTGGTCGCGGGCTGCGCCAGTGACCAAGCAGCGATTTTTAACACAAATGTCCGGACCTTTGTAACACCATGCGGATACTGTGGGGACATCAGCGGCTAGGGTGTGAAGGGAGGACCGGGGAGCGGCGCTGCGGGTCGGGATACTTCTGCTGCCAGCGCCCGCTCATGTCCCGGGTGCTCGGAGCGGAAGTATCCGCACAGGCAGCGCCGCTGACATCCATGCGGCTAGGGTGTGAAGGGAGGACCGGGGAGCGGCGCTGACATCCAATTGGTCGCGGCCGCTATTTAAATGTGCCGCACAAATCGGTGATTGGTCGCCGACTTGGCCCGCGACCAATCACTGATCTTGCAGCCAAAGTTAAACAGTACTGTGCTGATTGGTCGCGGACGCTGCCCGCGACCAATCACCGATTTGGGCGCCAAATTTAAATATGGGCCGCGACCAATCACCGATCTTGGCTCCACATTTAAACACCGCTGTGCGGATTGGTCGCGGACGCTATTTAAATGTGGCGCCAAAATCGGTGATGGGTCGCGCCCAGCGTCGGCGACCAATCAGCACAGCGGTGTTTAAATGTGGAGCCAAGATCGGTGATTGGTCGCGGCCGATATTTAAATTTGGCGCCCAAATCGGTGATTGGTCGCGGGCAGCGTCCGCGACCAATCAGCACAGTACTGTTTAACTTTGGCCGCAAGATCAGTGATTGGTCGCGGGCCAAGTCGGCGACCAATCACCGATTTGTGCGGCACATTTAAATAGCGGCCGCGACCAATTGGATGTCAGCGCCGCTCCCTAGTCCTCCCTTCACACCCTAGCCGCATGGATGTCAGCGCCGCTGCCTGTGCGGATACTTCCGCTCCGAGAACCCGGGACATGAGCGGGCGCTCAGAGCAGAAGTATCCCGACCCACAGCGCCGCTCCCCGGTCCTCCTTTCACACCCTAGCCGCTGATGTCCCCACAGTATCCGCATGGTGTTACAAAGGTCCGGACATTTGTGTTAAAAATCGCTGATTGGTCGCTGGCGCTGCCCGCGATCAATCACCGATTTGGGCGCCAAATTTAAATATCGGCCGCGACCAATCACCGATCTTGGCTCCACATTTAAACACCGCTGTACTGATTGGTCGCGGACGCTATTTAAATGTGCCGCCAAAATCGGTGATTGGTCGCGCACAGCGTCGGCGACCAATCAGCACAGCGGTGTTTGAATTTGCCGTGTTTAAATTGGCGCCAAATTTAAACCCCGCCCTGCATCGCTCTGCTGATTGGTCGCGGTCGGCGGCCGCGACCAGTCAGCAGTATTGGCACCAAATTTAAACACCGCTCTGCTGATTGGTCGCGACTAATCAGCGATTTTGGTGCCAAATTTAAACACGCTCTCCAGTCCTCACTAACACGGTTCGCTGATTGGTCGTGGCCGCCGCCCGCGACCAATCATCGATATTGCCGCCAAATTTAAACACCGCTTTGCTGATTGGTCGCGGTTGCCGAACGCGACCAATCAGTGATTTTGGCCCCAAATTTAAACACAGCTCTGCTGATTGCACCCGGTCAGCCGCATACCTATTCTAGAATACCCGATGCATTAGAATCGGGCCACCATCTAGTATTTAAAAAAAGTTTAAGATTTTATTTTAAGGGGCGGCATGGCTAATGAATAAATACTCACTTAGGTCACAGCCCATTATCAGTATCTGGTCAGTATTCAGTCAGTAGTTTTACCATTCATCATGACAGCACCATACAGAGAGAGTTTCTGCCCCAGGAACAGGAAACCTACTAAAATAAAAGGGGCGGAACCTCTCTTCCTCCCCAGTGTGGTTTCCTGTTCCTGGAAGAGGATGCCTACGGTGGAACAGTATACCTGGGGAGATTTCTCCTGGTGCCGTGCTGACCCGGGAAACCTGGGCTGTTCCAAGAGGTGGGGGCACTTTTCTTGGAGGAATCGCTCCAACCAGAGCGCAGGACTTCAGCGGGCCACCTCCGGATTCGGAGGTTGGTGCTGAGAGGAGCGCAGAGCATTGGGAGCGCATAAGAAAGATGGCGCCGGTTTGCAGAACGGCACATGTGCCGTGCGGGGTCACTTCCGGGGTCATAGTGATGCTGGATATGATGTCAGCGGGGGCTACAGGGCGGTATGCCCTGTAAGGGGGAGAGACCAACCCCTGCTCCTCCCACACCGATTATAAGTGGCACATGGTGTCGGTCCCTGATCAGCTGAAGTGTGCTTGGTATAACATTGCTGAGTGTGCTACTGCTCTAAGTTTGGTGTTCCAGTCCCTGCTGAGAAGATGGAGAATTCAAACATACCTGAAGGAGATGAGCCAAGACCTGCTCCTGGCGCGATAGTTCCAGGGCCCTATGACGGAGTGAGTGTTTCTACTGCCCACACACACATACTGACTAGTGTCATTACCTATTTTAGAATAGACCCAGGAAAACAGTGACCAAGACAAAAAATAAAGAATGTGCCTTATGCAAGGAAGCTTTACCGAAGTTATACACTAAAAAAACTTTGCCGGGCCGGTATAGAGAAAACAGTAATGGAGGAATCCCTGTCTCTGTTTCAGGAGATAAAAACCTTAATCAAAGACTAAGTTAAAAACACTGTAAAAAAGGAAATACGACATACTCGGGGTCCATCCACCTCCTCAGGCATACAGCATACACACTCAGACCTTAGCTCAGAGAAGGAAAAGGAAGAATCAGGGGAATTAGTTGACTCTGATAGCTCAGAACCATCTTCATCTGATGGGGAATATGGCCAACCTTGCTTCCCGGTGGAAGAAACGACAAAACTACTAAAAATCATTAGGTCTACTATGGGGATAGAGACCCCGAGGGAGCATAGATCTGTGCAGGATTCTATGTTGAGTAACCTGGAGGAGCACAAACATCGGTTGTTCCTAGTCCACAAAAACTTACTTTCCTTGATAGAAAAAGAGTGGAAAAAACAGTTAAAAAGGTGTCCATCCCAAACACACTTAAACAGAAGTAATCTTTTGAAGATGAGTTGATTAATGTTTGGGAAAGATCCCCAAAGATTGACGTGGCTATTGCCCGAGTTTCTAAGGAGGTAGCCCTTCCTTTTGAGGATCTAGGTTCTCTAAAAGATCCTTTAGATAAAAAGGTTGACACTTTCCTAAGGGGCACATGGGATGCAGCAGCAGGTTCCTTTAAGCCCAGCATCGCAGCCACATGTACTGCCAGGTCTCTAGTAAAGTGGCTACAAGAACTGGAGTCCCAGATAAGTAATAAATGTCCTAGGGAACAACTCCTGTAAGCACTCCCCACTATCCAGAAAGCAGCTGACTTCTTGGCTGAAGCCTCAATAGACAGAGTGAGCTTTGCGGCCCGGGCCTGTGGTCTCTCAAACTCGGCACGGAGAGCCCTTTGACTTAAGAATTGGTCAGCTAATTTCCAATCCAAAATGAAATTGTGCCATTCCCTGCCAAGGTGACTATTTATTCGGGACAGTCCTGGACGACATATTAGAGAAGGCGGCCGATAAAAAGAAAACTTTTCCCTTTCCCTCTCAAAAATATAAAAAATCCTTTCACGGGTCAAAAACTAGGGGAAAAGGAAGAAGCCAGAGAGAGGATAGTGGAAGAGGGGGTCGAGCCTGGAGAAGAGACAGGAGTCAGTCCAAGGGATTCCTGTTTAATAAGGGCGCCACCTACAAAGGAGCTCCCAAACACCAAAGACGCCAGTTTACCAGTGGGGGAAGATTAAAGCAGTTTTTTCATCAGTGGGCCTCGCTGCCCGCTACTCAATGGGTAGCGGATCCCCTTTCCAGAGGCTTAAAAATAATTTTTTCTTCCATTCCCCCACTTTGGATGATAGAGACCCGGGTAGGCAAGACAAATCAGATCGCATTAGAAGCGGAAATCATAAAGTTACCAGACAAACTCATGTTAGTCAGTGTGCCAGAGCTAGAAAAAGGAAGAGGATTTTACAGCAATCTATTTCTAATAAAAAAAAAGCCTTATGGTTCCTACAGAACAATAATAAATCTAAAAGCCTTGAACGTATGTATAAAAACAGAAGAATTCAAGATGGAGACTTTGAAATCGACAGTAAAGCTTTTGCACCCCTTCTGTTTCATGGCAGTGATAAACTTAAAGGATACATACTATCACATCCCAATCCACCCAGACCACCAACAATATCTCAAGGTGGCCGTAGAATTCCAAGGCAACCTCTTGCATCTGCAATATCAGTGCCTGCCATTTGGGGAGTCACTAGCGCCCAGAATTTTTACCAAGGTATTGGCAGAAATGACATCCTATGTATGGAAAAAAGACATTAATAGTGCCATACCTAGACGATTTTTTAATAGTCGGGGACTCAGAAAAAGCCTGTACTGTAGCAGCCAAACAAGTTCTATCCACCATAACAAGGTTGGGTTGGATAGTAAACGAAGAAAAATCAAGACCCAAGCCCATCCAACTTCAAAGTTTTCTGGGCATCAACCTGGATGCTATTCATCAGCGTTGCTTCCTCCTATAAGAGAAGGTTCAAAAAATCAAACAAAAAATCGCAAATATTCAAGAAAGACATATCTCGGTAAGAGAAGCCATGTCCTTGCTAGGATCCCTGACAGCAACAATTGCAGCGGTACATGTGGGCTCATTTCCACACAAGAAGGCTACACTGGGAGATCCTGAAAATACAGACCTCGGTAGGAGATCGGCTGGACTACAAATTTCAGCTGTCTGCAAAAACACTAAATTCTCTAAATTGGTGGGCAGATTCAAAAAATCTCTTGAATGTCCCATGGACAGTACAAAATCCAGTCGTAATCACCACGGACACAAGCCCAACAGGTTGGGGTGCCCACCTAGAGGGGGGTTGGTTTCAGGGTCTATGGGATTTCAAATTAAAAAGCGGTTCTTCAAACCTAAAAGAACTGACTGCAGTCAGGAAAGCATTATAGTCAACCTTAAAATACTGCATGGGGGAAGGATGTAGCAATCCTATCGGACAACAGCACAGCAGTGGCTTATTTAAATCGCCAAGGGGGACCAGGTCAGACCCATTAATGTTAGAGGTAGAGAAAATATTCTCCATGGTGGGGCAAAATCTTCTATCACTTTCAAGCCGCCTCTTAAGGGGTTCAGAAAATATCATCACCGATTTTTTTTTTTCATTCGCCATTCAGTCAATCAAGGAGAATAGGCTCTAAACAGAAGAGTCTTCAATCAGATTTGTCTGGCCTGGGGTCTTCCGGAAATAGATTTATTTGCCACCAGAGAAAACCATCAGGTAGAAAAATTATATTCTCTAAATCCAAGAAAGTCACCAGACGGGGTGGACGACCTTCTGCAGGAATGGGGGTTTCGCATGGCAAATGCCTTCTCGGTCTTTCCCTTGATTCCCATAGTATTAAAGAAGATACGCGAGGAAAAAGCCAGAATAATACTGATTGCCCCCTTCTGGCCGAAAAGGGCCTGGTTTTCTTGGCGAAGAGTCATATCAGTCTCGGACCCCTGGATCCCACCCGACTATCCAGATCTACTATCCCAAGGTCCGGTGACCCATCCTCAGGTTCCCAGATTACACCTAACTGCCTGGAACTTGAGAGGCGATTGTTATCGGACAGGGGTTTTTCAGAAAATTTAATTTCAACTCTCCTGTTGAACAGAAAAAGTAATCTCCCTTAAATATGAAAAGATTTGGAATAAATTTCTTAAATTTTCCAGTCGGGTCATGACTCCCTAAAGTCAGCTAGTTCCCATTTTGGAAATACTAGGATTCCTTCAAAAAGATCTAGAGAGGGGTCTCTCCACTAGCTCCTTTAAAGGTGCAGGTATCAGCCCTAGGGGCGCTATTTGATCATAAAATAACTGATCATCCATGGATATATAGGTTTATAAAGGCATCTTTTTCGTCCAGACCTATAGACAGTCCTACGGTAGCTCTCTGGGACCTTTAATTTAGTCCTGAATGCCCTTACAAGGCTCCCTTTGAACCCATCTCATCCGCTGCTATTAAAGTGTTTACACTAAAAATAGTACTACTGGTGGCACTAACCTCTGCTAGGCGGGTGAGTGAGTTAAAGGCTCTATCAATCAATCCCCCTTTTACAAACATCTTACAAGATAAGGTGATATTGAGGCCAGATCCAGCTTTCCTCCCTAAATTTCACAGAAGTCAGGAAATAGTGCTGCCTTCGTTTTGTGATGAACTAAAGACCCAAGGGGAAATTAAATTTCACTCCCTAGATGTGAGAAGGTGTATCCTTAAATACCTTGAGGTAACGAATCAGTGGAGAAAGTCCTCAGCCATGTTTGTTTCTTTTCAGGGGGCAAACAAGGGTAAAGCAGTTACTAAGTGCACGATGGCCAGATGAGTTAGAATGACCATAATTTTACCTTATCTCTGCCTCTGACCCTGATCCCCCTCAGGGTATACGTCCTACTTACCTCCCTTCTCTTTTACTTTGGTGCTGCAAAAACTTCCTGTTTTCGGGAAAAAAAAATCCACTGGTTTGTGCAAACACTATAAGGTGAATATTGATAACTATTGTTGTATGAATATATGTCTTAACAAGGCGTTTACCTCTTATTCTCTTTAAACACATTGGGGAGGAAGAGAGGTGCCGCCCCTTTTATTTTGGTAGGTTTCCTGTTCCTGGGGGCCGACACTCTCTCTCTGTACGGTGCTGTCATGGTTTTGGAAAATCAAATTACCGGTAAGCAATCATCATATTTTCTCAGGAGTGGGAGCCAAAAACCAGGTGAGAAACAGAGAAAATGTATAATAGAAACAAGTGCACCAATCCTGGTTTTGGCTCCCACTCCTGAGAAAAAATACTGACCAAATACTGATAGTGGGGCCGTGGCCTTAGCCCCATTCTTGGTGCAGATACTAATGAACTCAGGACCTATGAGATATTTACCACACAACAGTGCAAGGAGTTTGTATGTTCTCCCCTTGTTTGCGTGAGTTTCCTCCTTGTTCTCCGGTTTCCTCCCACACTCCAAAGACACAATGATAGGGAATTTAGATTGTGAGTGCCCATAATGTCTGTAAAGCGCTGTGGAATTAATGACGCTATATAAGTGAGTAAAATAAATAGTTAGCAGGACCGTTTCATCAATAGCGGCAGCCCATGCGACCACTATGGTGCCCACGAATTGAGAGGGCTTGCCACCGAGCACACTCTCTTTACCCATCTTCACAATTTCAGTGATCTCCACATTCCCATGACAGTGATACCATTGGATAAATAGTGAATCAGGGAGTCGAAAGTTCACTGATCCACCATTCATCCTTCGCCTGTGAGTCTAAGACTCCATACACTGCAGGCACAATGGCTTCACTACATCACACCTGCAGTATGGAGACTCAGTACTCACAATGGACAGACCGGAGCAGCACACCTCAGGAACTGGGTTGGATTTGTAGTGTGTGTTTTAATATCCGAAATTGTGCAGGAAATCATACTGTCTGAGAGCCCTCATTCTGAGCTAGATGGGTACACAGGAGAACAATTTCCTGGTGATGAGTAAGATAGGGATAAGTACGTGAGAAATACAGACCTTCAGTCCATCTGGTTGCAGGGTGTTGTGTGCCAGGAGGGAGACATCAAATAGTGTGTTCTAAAAGAAAGCAAATATATAATGGCAGTGGGAATCTGGATTCCAGGCAGGGAGCATAGCGGAGACCAAGAGCAGGTCAAGGTCCTAAGCTCAGGCCAGGAGGTCTACTTAGATAGTACAGAACTTTGCCCTGAGTAGACAGTAGGCCTAATTAAAGGAGATTAAGTTAAAGAAGGATTCCTTATCTTAAGCAAAAATTGTATATACTAGTGAGGAAGCCAAAGTGTCGCCAAACACCTCTGGAGAACTGAAGATGCAGTGCCATAGAAGGAGTATGTGGCCCTCATCAAATAGACTTTGACAGTACTAGTGAGGAGTTGTACCTATGCACCTCAGCCAGCGAGGTCCTCACAAATCAACTGGGAGCTGAGAGTAGCTCTGAGGGGCCGTAGCGACACATCTCAACCCGTATGATCCCCACAGGTGATGATGGGCCTTCCCATAATAGTTTACTGGACTGTTGTGGCTTGTAACAAAAGTTATATACTTTTACATGTAACCGGAAAGTTCCTGACTCTGCATAATGCTGAAGAAGCATTCATAAAGTATTGAAAAGTTTAGTTTTGGACTTTAGTCTCTCTCATTCATCTCCTTAACATCTGATGTGGACCTGCCAAGTACAAAAGTGTGTGTGTGTGTGTGTGTGTGTGTATATATATATATATATATATATATATATATATATATATATATATATATATATAATATAGTACAGACCAAAAGTTTAGACACACCTCATTTAAAGATTTTTCTGTATTTTCATGAGTACACACTGAAGGCATCAAAACTATGAATTAACACATGTGGAATTATATACTTAACAAAAAAGTGTGAAACAACTGAAAATATGTCTTATATTCTAGGTTCTTCAAAGTAGCCACCTTTTGCTTTGATGACTGCTTTGCACATTCTTGGCATTCTCTTGATGAGCTTCAAGAGGTAATCACCGGAAATGGTTTTCACTTCACAGGTGTGCCCTGTCAGGTTTAATAAGTGGGATTTCTTGCCTTATAAATGGGGTTGGGACCATCAGTTGTGTTGTGCAGAAGTCTGGTGAATACACAGCTGATAGTCCTACTGAATAGACTGTTAGCTGCTTTTTTCTTGCCATAATACAAATTCTAAGTAAAGAAAAATAAGTGGCCATCATTACTTTAAGAAATGAAGGTCAGTTAGTCCGAAAAATTGGGCAAACTTTGAATGTGTCCCCAAGTACAGTTGCAAAAACCATCAAGCCCTACAAAGAAACTGGCTCACATGAGGACCGCCCCAGGAATGGAAAACCAAGAGTCACCTCTGCTTCTGAGGATAAGTTTATCCGAGTCACCAGCCTCAGAAATCGCAGGTTAACAGCAGCTCAGATTAGAGACCAGGTCAATGCCACACAGAGTTCTAGCAGCAGACAAAATCTCTAGAACAACTATTAAGAGGAGACTTTGTGCAGCAGGCCTTCATGGTAAAATAGCTGCTAGGAAACCACTGCTAAGGACAGACAACAAGCAGAAAAGACTTGTTTGGGCTAATGAACACAAGGAATGGACATTAGACCAGTGGAAATCTGTGCTTTGGTCTGATGAGTCCAAATTTGAGATCTTTGGTTCCAACCACGGTGTCTTTGTGCGACGCAGAAAAGGTGAACGGATGGACTCTACATGCCTGGTTCCCACCGTGAAGCATGGAGGAGGAGGTGTGATGGCGTGGGGGTGCTTTGCTGGTGACACTGTTGGGGATTTATTCAAAATTGAAGGCATACTGAACCAGCATGGCTACCACAGCATCTTGCAGCGGCATGCTATTCCATCCAGTTTGCGTTTAGTTGGACCATCATTTATTTTTCAATAGGACAATGACCCCAAACACACTTCCAAGCTGTGTAAGGGCTATTTGACCAAGGAGAGTGATGGGGAGCTACGCCAGATGACCTGGCCTCCACAGTCACCAGACCTGAACCCAATCGAGATGGTTTGGGGTGAGCTGGACCGCAGAGTTAAGGCAAAAGGGCCAACAAGTGCTAAGCATCTCTGGGAACTCCTTCAAGATTGTTGGAACTTTTTATATTTTTTACATTTTTTAATATTTTTAAAAACATTTTTCTACACTTTTTGCTTGCTTCTATAGTCTCCATAGGAGACTAGAAGCAGCAACTGTCTGATTGCCTCTGCTACATAGAGGCGATGAGCAGATCACCTCTATGTAGCCGAAATGCTCCTGTGCTATTAGCGCCGACCACTAGGTGGCGCTCATAGCCATCTTTTCATGACAACCACTGGGGTCTGCTGCAGACCCCGGGTTGCCATGCCCACCCATCAGTGACCTGCGATCACATGACGGGGTCACCAATGGGCGGGGTAAGTGACACACTTCTGGTGCGGCCCTGTTAAATGCAACTGTCAGAGATTGACAGCAGCATTTAACTGGTTAACAGCCGCGGGTGGATCGAGATTCCACCCGAGGCTGTTGCGGGCACATGTCAGCTGTAAGAATCAGCTGAAATGTGCCCGGTTCGGTGCGGGCTCAGTGCCGGAGCCCGTGATGAACCGGGGGTGATGGCCTGGGGCGTACTAATATGCCCCTGGCCAGTACGGGGTTAAACGAGGAGTACTAACAATTTTGACCACGTGTGTTTCTCTATGCTCATCCATACCACACAGTGTAGCATTAACTAGCCTGAGCTATCACTTGGATACCTATAGCACGTATACAGTAGAAATAAAAGATTTCATTATCATGTCAGTTACATTTCTTCTAAATCATAATTATTTCTGCTTTGACAATCATTTTGTCAATATGGAAAGGAGTCTGCTGCTCACTGAGCAGCAGCTCACTGGGGTAGATGTGGGGTAGGGTGGTAGTCGGGAGCTGCAGGACAGTGAGGCTGTTAGTTGGGTGACAGAAGTGGGGGTAGAGGGAAGAGTGCCAGGGAGGCTAGTCCTGATCTGGCACACCCCAATAAGTTTGCAAAGTTGGCAGATGAGGGGAGTGACGGTCCAGGGGTAGCACTGCTGCAGCAAGGCATGTCCCCTGAAAGCCGGAGGAGTGTCAGCTCCAGTAAAGAGGAAAATGGGAGAGCAGGGCAGGCCATGCAGGTGCTGGTAGTGGGGGACTCAATTATTAGGGGAACAGACAGGGCAATCTGTCACAAAGACAGGGATCGTCGAACAGTGTGCTGCCTACCTGGCGCTCGAGTCCGGCACATCGCTGATCGGGTTGACAGATTACTGGGAGGGGCTGGTGAGGACCCAGCAGTCATGGTGCACATTGGCACAAATGACAAAGTTAAAGGTAGGTGGAAGGTCCTTAAAGATGATTTCAGGGAATTAGGCTGCAAGCTGAAAGGAAGGACCTCCAAGGTGGTATTCTCTGAAATACTACCGGTACCACGTGCCACGCCAGAGAGGCAACGGGAGATTAGGGAGATAAATAAGTGGCTCAAGAACTGGTGTAGGAAGGAGGGATTTGGGTTCCTGGAGAACTTGGCCGACTTCACAGTTGGCTACAGACTCTTCGCTAGGGACCGGCTGCACCTCAGTGGGGAGGGTGCAGCTGTGCTGGGGGAGAAAATGGCTAGAAGGTTGGAGGAGTGTTTAAACTAGGGATTGGGGGGGGTATTCATTTTATAGGTGGGTAAGATAGTGCAGATAGTGACCTGGGCACAAATAAAGAAATTGGGGGTGGGGTTAGAACAGTCAATAAAGTAAGAAGGAATAGAGGTACAGAGAGATACATAAAATGAATGTACACTAATGCCAGAAGCCTCATCAACAAAATGGAGGAATTAGAATTAATTTTGTTGGAAAATAATTATGACATGGTAGGGATATCTAAGACGTGGACGAGAGCCATGACTGGGCAGTTAATTTACAGGGCTATAGTCTGTTCAGAAATGACCGTACAAACAAGCGATGGGGGGGGGGGGGGTGTTTATATGTAAAATCATCCTTAAAATCCGTCTTGCGGGAGGATACAGGTGAATCTAATGAAAATGTAGAGTCCCTGTGGGTGAAGATAAGGGGAGGGGGAAAAAATAATAAATTACTGATAGGGGTTTGTTATAAGTCTCCAAAAAGAATGGAAGTAGCGGAGAATATCCTCGTAAAGCAAATAGATGAAGCAGCGACTCAAGGAGAAGTCATTATTATGGGAGACTTCAATTATCCTGAAATACATTGGGGGATAGAAACATGTAGTTCAAGCAAAGGTAATAGGTTTTTGACAACTATGAGAGACCATTACCTTTCACAACTGGTTCAGGACCCAACAAGAAGGGGGGCACTGCTAGACCTAATATTAACCAACAGGCCAGACCGCATATCAAATATACGAGTTGGGGGTCACTTGGGTAATAGTGATCACAAAATAATACATTTTCATGTAACCTTTAATAAGATGTGTAGTAGAGAGGTTTCAAGGACACTAAACTTCAGGAAGGCCAATTTCCAACGGTTGAGAGATGATCTTAGTGCAATAAACTGGGACGATATCCTGAAACATAAAACTACACAAAGCAAATGGGAGACATTTATTAACATCCTGAATAGGACCTGTGCACAATATATACCCTTTGGGAATAAACATGCTAGAAATAGGAGGAAACCACTATGGCTAAATAGAGCTGTAAGGGGCGCAATAAGTGACAAAAATAAAGCATTTAGGGAACTAAAGCAAGTAGGTAGTGATGAGGCATTAAATAAATATAGAAAATTAAATAAATTATGTAAAAAAGCAAATCAAGGCAGCAAGGATTGAGGCAGAGAGAATCATTGCCAGAGAAAGTAAAAATAACCCCAAAATATTCTTTAATTACATAAATAGTAAAAAATGATAGTGTTGGCCCCCTTAAAAATAGTCTGGGTGAAATGGTGGATGAGGATGAGGAAAAAGCCAATATGCTAAATGATTTTTTTTCAACCGTATTTACACAAGAAAATCGCATGACAGAAAACATGATTAGTGATAACAAAAATTCTCCATTAAATGTCACTTGCTTAACCCATCAGAAAGTACGGCGGCGTCTAAAAATCAGTAAAGTTGACAAATCCCTGGGCCCGGATGGGATACACCCGCGAGTACTGCAGGAATTAAGTAACGTCATAGATAGACCATTATTTTTAATCTTTAAAGATTCCATAATAACAGGGTTTGTACCACCGGACTGTCGTATAGCAAATGTGGTGCCAATATTCAAAAAGGGGACAAAAACTGAACTTGGAAATTATAGGCCAGTAAGCTTAACCTCTACTGTGGGTAAAATCCTGGAGGGTTTCCTAAGAGATGCTATACTAGAGTATCTGAAGAAGAATAACCTCATGACCCAATATCAACATGGGTTTATGAGGGACCGTTCCTGTCAAACTAATCTGATCAGTTTTTATGAGGAGGCAAGTTCTGGACTGAACCAATTAAATGCAGTGGATGTTGTGTATATGGACTTTTTAAAAGCTTTTGATACGGTTCCACACAAAAGGTTGATACATAAAATGAGAACAATGGGGATAGGGGAAAATATATGTATGTGGGTTAAGAATTGGCTCAGTGATAGGAAACAAAGGCTGGTTATTAATGGAAAACACTCAGACTGGGTCTCAGTTAACAGTGGGGTACCACAGGGGTCAGTATTGGGCCCCCTTCTTTTTAACATATTTATTAACGACCTTGTAGGGGGCATACAGAGTAATATTTCAATATTTGAAGATGACACTAAACTCTGCAGGGTAATCAATACAGAGGAGGACAATTTTATATTACAGGAGGATCTATGTAAACTAGAAGCTTGGGCTGATAAATGGCAAATGAGCTTTAATGGGGATAAATGTAAGGTAATGCACTTGGGCAGTGGAAATAAAATGTATAATTATATGCTTAATTGTAACACACTGGGCAAAACTGTAGCTGAAAAAGACCTGGGTGTATTGGTGGACGACAAGCTTACGTTTAGTGGCCAGTGTCAGGCAGCTGCTGCAAAGGCAAATAAAATAATGGGATGCATTAAAAGAGGCATAGATACTCATGAGGAGAACATAATTTTACCTCTATACAAGTCATTAGTGCGACCACACTTAGAATACTGTGTACAGTTTTGGTCTCCGGTGTATAAGAAAGACATAGCTGAACTAGAGCGGGAGCAGAGAAGAGCGACCAAGGTTATTAGAGGACTGCAATACCAAGACAGGTTATTACACTTGGGGTTATTTAGTGTGGAAAAAAGAAGGCTTAGGGGTGATCTTATTACTATGTACAAGTATATGAAGGGACAGTACAAAGACCTTTCTACTGATCTTTTTACTCTGAGGCCAGAGACGGGGACAAGGGGGCATCTTCTACGTCTGGAGGAAAGAAGGTTTAATCATAATCACAGACGGGGATTCTTTACTGTAAGAGCAGTGATGTAATGAGTGATTCACTATTAAAATTTAAGAAGGGCATGGATGCCTTTCTTGAAAAGTATAATATTACAGGTTATATATACTAGATTCCTTGATAGGGCGTTGATCCAGGGAACTAGTCTGATTGTCGTATGGAGTCGGGAAGGAATTTTTTTCCCCAATGTGGAGCTTAGTGTTTGCCACATGGTTTTTTTTTTGCCTTCCTCTGGATCAACATGTTAGGCTATGGGTTGAACTAGATGGACTTAGTCTTCCTTCAACCTTAAAAACTATGTTACTAACTTATTTTTTACAAAAGAGGGAAGTAAGTATGGGCAGCAAATTTTCACCGTCATTGGATTAATGTCCAAAAGGGAGGAGCAACACATTTACCATGAGAGCAAAATTTATAGCCCAAAATAACCGTATGGTACGGTCGATTTATCGACAACCTCCTCCTGATGTGGGGAGGCACACAGGAGGAGGCTATGAAATTTACACAAAATCTCAACAACAATGATTTCAATTTGAGATTCACACTTTGTTTTGAAACCCCATAAAACACTGTACATGGAAATGTTGGTATCAAATAACTCCTGTCTTTGTGGTCTTACAAACAAGCTTTTATAAATGCCTCAAACTTCTAAGTGTGAATCAGACCTGAGATCTAACTTGATAGAAGATGACAATCCGGTGAAGACGGGAAACACATAGGCGGCCGGTGGTGATGTAGTCAGTGACTGACTCTGGCCAAATACGTTTATAGAGCCGTAGTGGAAGATGAAGATTTCGTCTTCATCATAAAGTAGTTATTTCTCATGTGACGCTTAATCAATATCTCCTGCAGTATTGCTAATGCCGATTCCAGTGTTGGTAAATGAGATGAGAATTAGCAATAAGGAAGATGAGTCTATGAGAAAGAAACTGCTTGTTGTCTGTGGCCTAAAATATATAGGCTTTATTAGTAGATGTAAAGAAAAAAACTAGATACTGTAAAACATAAATCTCCTCAAATGTTTCCCTTAATATGTCCAGTAATTGTATTATTACACAGGGTTTTTATGATGTTACATCTGCTCAACTTCTCATTCAGGTCTCTACAATATCGAATCCTCTCAGTGAATATCTTCTATAGAGGAGAATTTTCCTGAATTACGCATTAAAGATGAATATGGACACAGACAAGATGGCTGAGAAAATATTACTCCTCACCCTAGAGATCCTCTTCCGGCTTACTGGAGAGGTGAGAGATTCTGATGACGTCACATTACATCATTCTTATCTATGGGAATAACAGATGAACAGAACTGGAGAGGTGAGGACTCTGGAAATGTCTGGAGTGAGATTTATGAATGTGTCTCTCCGTAATCAGGATTACACAGTAGTGAAGAAGACCTCTAGTGAGCGCTGTCAGGACCCTTTGTCTGAGGGATGGTGGGGAAGAACCCTGAGCCCAATCACGGAGCTTCCACCTCACCACCTGATAGATGAGGACATCAATGACCAGAAGATCCTAGATCTCACCTACAAGATGATTGAGCTGCTGACTGGAGAGGTGACACTGCTAGGAATGAGAATGCTGGAACATTTTATAGTAAAGCTATGAATGGATTGGGGGTATAACTCTATCATTGTGTGTGTCAGGTTCCTATAAGGTGTCAGGATGTCGCTGTCTATTTCTCCATGGAGGAGTGGAAGTATTTAGAAGAACACAAAGATCTGTACAAGGATGTCATGATGGAGGTTCCCCAGCCCCTCACATCACCAGGTAATAGACAGGACTGAATACACATGGCCTATAATTGTCTATATGTAAAGAATGAATTCAGTCCCTGTATGTGCTTCCTCTAGATCTATCCAGTAAGAGGACAACACCAGAGAGATGTCCACGTCCTCTTCTTCCTCAGGACTGTAAACAAGAAGATCACAATATTCCTCAGGATCATCAGGTACATGGAGATAAGGTGTCATGAGATCTCTCCTGTGATGTGTATATGGCTGTGAAGGGCTTGTGTTCGGTCTTGTTTTATCCACCAGAATTATATGGTTTATACTTGTATAATGAGAATGGGGGAGATGGCTGGATTAGAGCTGATCATTAGTGATGAGTGAGTGTATTCATTAATATTCGCACGGATAGTACGGTATTCAGGTACTTGTTATATTGCGAGTATTTGTGTACTCGCCTCGCTATATTCGAATGTCCCGCCCTGCAGTTTTGGCGCCTCCTTTGCAGCCACTAAACATGCTGGGCTTTAAAACCAATCACAGTAATTTTTCAGACATCTTGGTTGTGGCATTACTGTGATTGGCTGGCCACCCAGCCTCATAGGGTCTATTTTAGCCCTGTCGTCGCCATTTTGTGCACATTGCGTCTGGAGCCTGCATTCTATAAGCATAGGGAGAGATCGCTGAGCTGCTAGGGAGAGTGTTTAGGCCTCTTGATAAAACAAAAGCCCTTTTAAGGACTACCTGCAGTGTATACTAGTTCTGTGTTTAAAGGAGCCGCTCACTAGCTCCATAATACCATCAAAAAATAGCTCTTTTCAGAGCTGAAGACACACAACAAAGTCAGAGTACAAGGAGGGAGAGATTGTGTATTAGGTAGGAAGTGTATTAGGTAGTGTTCTTCCAGTGTCCATATTAAAACAGCTCTTGTCAGAGGCAAAGCAATATTTTGCCATCACACACAGAAGTAGCATTTTGTGCTGCCTTTTTTTTTAGCATCGGTCTATTTTCCCTTCTGTTTTAGGGGTCAGAGCCTACCTTCTGTCCATATTAGTCCACTTAAAAATAGTGTTTTGTGCCCTACACAAAGCAGTAGTCCAAATATTTGTTACTGCCTGCTACAAAGCACGCACCAGGCCATTTTAACCACTATTTTTGGGGTGTCAGCCTGCCTTCTGTCCATATTAGTCCACTTAAACAATCATTGAGTGCCATACACAAAGCAGTAGTCCAAACATTTCCTACTGCTTGCTACAAAGCACGCACCAGGCCATTTTAACCACTATTTTGGCTGTGACAGCTAGCTTGGCTTGTGCCATCAACATCTGAAATTCTGTCAACAAAACCCAAAATGCCAAAAAGACTTGTTAAGGTACGTGTCAGTTGTGCGTGAGAAGGCACTCAGTCTGTGTCAGGTCAGAAGAAGCTTGATTCATCCACTATGTTCCTGGAAAAATTTTCCGGTCTGGAACGTAAACGTGTGTGGAAGCCACAAGAGTGGGAGCAGATTCTGTCTTGGATAGCAGACAAGGTCTCTACGCATTTGTCAAGCAGCAACAAATCTTCCACGACCACACAGTCTACTGTGGATACAGAAGGCTGGCCCATCCAATCCTGAAGCTGGTTCTCCTTCCTCCAACCATTATCAGTCAACATGAGACATATGACCCCAAGCTTGGCCACTCCGAGGATCTGTTTGGTACGTATCCTTTGGTTGGCTCTGTGCAGCATTGAAGAGGGACAAGAGGAGGTGGCGTGCCTTGATGCTTATGTATTTGAGGACCTATGGCCAGAAGAAAGACACTTGGCGGAACATCATTTTTTGTCTCCAGAGGTGGAGGCTGACGATGAGACACAGTTGCTATCAGGTCAGCCTACAATGTCAACTGGGAAGGAGGATAAGATGGAAGACGAGGTAGTCGATGATGAGTCCACTGATTCGAGCTGGACCGTTGGCATGCATAGCCATGGCAGAAACACAGAGGAAGATGGATATGTAGCACCAACATAGGCACCAACGGGTCGTGGTTTGCCCAGAGTGAGAACTGGGTCATCTGTTCCCAAGAGCACCCCCTCTGTGCGCCAAGTCAGGGCAAAGGGGCGTTCAGCTGCTGTGTGGAATTTTTTTTTCTGAAAGTCCTTCAGAGAAAAACATTATAGGCTGTAGCATCTGCCATACCAAGTTGAGCAGAGGCCAGGGCAAAGGCAATCTACATGCTCACTTTCCAAGGCTCATGTTCGATGCTTGGAAACCTATTCAGGAGACTTAAATACAAAACAAAAGACATCAGCCCACCACCTGGATATAGGAGTACTACCGGACTAAGGCACCCTGAAGGAAAAGCCCCTCCAGAGAGGGGCCGCCCTCCGGGCAGCCAGTCTTTCATACTCCAGAGAACGTACCTTCACCAGGTCACCTAGGATGTTCCTACAAACTTCATCTGCACTTAGGATTTTACTCTGCGTCGAAACTAAAACATGTGCGTTCCACATGAAATACCTGACCACACTTAGTATGAATAAAGTGGTTCGGTCCCTTCTCCCAAGGTCTCCGAACGCTCCATAGGCCCACCCGGCATAGGACAGAGTAGCCTGCCGTGGCCAACCAATGGAAGCTCCCACCCTGTTGTACACCTCTGTATTAAAGGGACAATGAAGCAGGAAGTGCTCCATGCTTTCCAGCATGTTAGCACAAGCCTCACGGGGGAGCAATTCCTGTCCTCGGAGCTCCTGTACTTCAAATTGCCCCTTACACACAGCTTACCTTGGAAGCAGCGCCAAGTCAAGTCACAGTACTTCTTGGGGATCCTGCTAGAATTTAACAAACTGAACCCAAACTCCAGATCCCGACTTGGGCAGTTCTTGAGGACCAATGGACTCTGAAAATGAGAAAGCAAGACCTTCCTATAGAGGAGTTTCCTCGGGAGGGACCTCACCTCCCATATTCCCAGACCCCACCGGTGGATCATTTTTAGAACCGGGGTAACATAAGCCGGGAGATGCCCATGCACTGTGCGAGGATCTTTCAATCTTCCCCCTGAAGATTGATGGCTGAAACCATCCCTTGCAGGATAATACCCATGGAGGAGCCCTCTCCTTCCAGAGGTTTGCCACGTTAACTTTCAAGAAGGTGTTCACTAGGAACACAACCGGGTTCACCATATCCAATCACCCTAGTCTCCTCGTGCGGTAAGTGACCTCCCGCTGGACTAGGTTCAGTCTATTCCCCCATAGCATCTGGAAGAACAGACTGTAGACCCGTGTCCAGAGAGGCTTTGGCAAGACACAGATTCTGCCCAGGTAGATTAGCAAGGGGAGCAGGAAAGCTTTGCACAAGCCAACCCTTTCCCCCAGGCTCAAAGACCAACCCTTCCATTGGTCCACTCTTTGGGCGACACCTTTGATTCTGCCTTCCCAGTTTTTCATGGGGTAATCACCCTGGACGAATTCAGTGCACAGGACTTTGGCGTGTTCTTTGGGTTCGGGGAGGGTGTCCAGAAGATCAAACCCGGGATCTCCGCTTCCCAGCCAGAGATTTTCACACTTATTCTGGTTGACCTTGGACCCGGATGCCTCCGATTAGCGCTCCACTTCTGACATCACCACCATTGCCTCCTCTTGCGACGAAACAAATACGGTGACATCGTCCACGTAGGCCACTACCCTCAAGATAGCCTCCGGCACCGCCTTGCCCATCCGAACCCCTTCCAACGATCCACAATCGATCCTTCTAAGGAAGGGTTCAATTGCAAAGGCGTAAAGCAAAGGGCTAAGAGGACAGCCCTGACGGACATCAGATCCTACCCTGAAAGGTTGTCCAATCCACCCATTTGTTTCAATTGACATCTCTTGTGTTGGAGCCATGATTCATGTCAGTCCACTTGGTGCAACAGCTCTCCAGGGTGTGATCACTCCTTTTTAGATGCAGACACCCGAGCATATCTAATTTGACGCAGGTGTTAGTTTTGGAAATGAAAATTTACAGGGTGATTCCATCATTTTTTCCCTCTGCTTGGTCTGAAAAAAATTACCCTTACTGAGTACCACATTTTTAATCTTGATTTCTTTTAGTGTTTCTTAAAGCCCTAAAGTTGCCATTTGAAATGACTTTAGTTTTGTGCCATGTCTGTGATCTTCTTTTTTTCAACAACATTAAACAACTGAATGAACATCCTCCAAGCCCGGTGATTCCATAATTTTTGCCAGGGGTTGTACAATGGAATCGTTTAAGAGGGCCGTTGTAGATCAGTTGCTGAAAACATCACCCTCAGATATTGCTGGTGGCAGAGGTACCAGCTCTTTTCAACACCAAGGGATAATGGGGAGAGACATGAACACCAGCTCCAACGAAGGTGGAGGGAAAATGTGCCCAAATTGGTCAATTTTCAACAAAACAGCAAGGGCTATCTGTGCCTATAAAAATGCTAAGGAGGGATAAGTTGCAGAACATGGTCAAGGGTTACTTTAAGTGACCATACGTGTGTCCTTTCTGACGCTTCTGTTCCCTTTAATTATTGAGTGTCTAAGCTGAACACTTGGCCCAACCTCTCTTTATATGCCTTGGAGGTGCTGGCCTGCCCTGCTGCTAGTGTGGTGTCTGAGCATGTTTTCAGTTCCGCTGGGGAAATCATCACTGATAGGCTCAGACGCCTCTCCACGGAAAATGCAGACAGACTTACTTTGATTAAATTCAACAAGGACTGGATATCTCCACAATTTGTATTCCCTCCAGATGACAGCAAGCCAACCTAAATTCCCCAAAAATGCAGATTCATGCTACTGCTGTTAACGTCACCCCCTTCTCATAAACAGATTCCTTGCTTCGTCAACCATGACTCAGCCCATAGGGCTAATTTTTACAAACTTTGCACATCGTGCAGTGGACAAACCAGGACAGTATTCCTTCTCCAGCCTAACTACGATTTGTGATTGGAGACCCTTGGAATGGTGGCTTCCTGCATCAACCATGACTCAGCCCATAGGGCTAATTTTTACAAACCCTATGCACATTGTGCAGTGGGCAAATCTGGAATGTATATTGGTCCTACCAAACTAATATTTGTCATTGGAGGTTGGAGGCCCTTCTCACATTGTGATTGAGATAGGGGATACATATTCAATAGAAATTTACACTGACTGTTGATGACCGACTGATGGCCCTCTGAAAATTTGAATTGAGGGCCACAACTACTACAGTACTCCATCGTAGATAATGTTTGACAAGGGAGGCCCTTGTCAAGGAATCTCCCTGCAGTTATGACACAGCCCCCAGGAGTAATTTTTGGAAGTACGATGCACATTCTGCACTGGACCAAGTAGTACAATATCAAGAAGTCTTCTCTTCCTATATAATCTGGGGAATATTGACAATCAAAATTTCTGAGCCATTTGGAGAAGCTTCACCAACCCATCCTGGAGAGGAGCACCATATATCCTTTGTCCATTGACTTGCACAAGTGATATATTTGAGCTCGTCATCCAGTTAACTAGTGCAGCTTTATTTTTCCGGTTCACTAAGTTCAGCCATACCTGAAGATCGCAGGCTGTACTCACTGCTACCTTCTAGTACTCCACGTCTCTTGGCTTTTTTTCTCTGTAGTCCCTGCCCCTAAATGAGTTAAATAATACAGTGAGGGCCCTACAATATGAGCAAGTGAGGGCACTCTCAGATGTACACGAGCAACCTCCAAAATCTCTAGAGTAGGGCACTTCAAAATGTATGTTACAGGGCCACATGAGGGCTCTTACAAAACTCAGCTTTCCTGCCTACTGCAGGGCCTCTGAACATTTGAATTTAGGGCCGCAGTATCACATGGTGGTGGAGGTGGAGGAGGAGGGTCAAGCCCAACGCTACAATGGGCACATTGTAAACTGCTATTGAATGTGTATTCCACTATCTGAGTGTCAATGATGGAGGGACCGTCCAAATGTCTTAAGTAACAGCTGTCCCTCCAAATCGCATGTTACAGAGCCACCTGAGGCCTCTCAGGTCAAAGATCTACATACCTACTGATGCTTTCTACCTGTGCTTGTAAAGTGCTGGGGAATAGCAAACTGAAAAATGATTCATGACAGAGGGACCTACAAAATGTATAAGTCAGTGCCCTCCCAATTGTAAAAAGAAAAAAAAAGCCACAGCAGTATGTGTGAACAAAGGCTAAAAGGGATATTTTTTTGGCTTCTCTGGTTTATTTAGCCTTATATACAAGTGATTGTGCAGGAAAAACTGTTTCTTAACCTTTTTGACCTGTTAAATGCAATTTAGGTTAGGTTTGGTAGTTGTTCTTGTGTGTCTGTAAAAGTGGCGTAATACTGCGACAAACTTATTCCCAGAAACCATATGTGAGTCAGAAATGCATGCAGGCTCATTCTCCAGGCTCTTCTCATTCTGTTTCATCACTTTCCCATCCATTTCAGCCTTTTCCTCAGGCCCCCAGGCCCCTTTGTATAGGGTCTAGCAGAAAATTACTCGCATTTCCCATTGACTTACATTGTACTCGCTATTCGGAACGAATACGCAATTTTTACAAAGTACTCGTTACGAGTATAGCGATTTACGAATATTACAGTACTCGCTCATCACTACTGATCATAGATGTGACTTCTCCATCTGTCTGTGACTTGTACAATATTTCTTTCAGGGTGAAGATCTGACCCATATTAATACTACAGAGACATATGTGAGGGGTGATGAGCGGTGTAAAGAGGAGATTCCTACATATGACTACCCAGGTGAGTAATAACCACTAAATACAGAGAAGTCACAGATTCTTCTCAGTCACAGGCTGTGGCTGGTTTACCGGTCATGTAGTCTAGCTGTATCACAATCATGTGATCACCATTTTGCATCTATACCAAAACATTCTCCTCCACCAAAAACTGTTCAAATAACTTTGGACATTGAAACTCCTTTTCTATAGAACTTACAAACTCTCACCTGCCCAGGTCTGTAAACTACCAAGCCAAATGACAGCATATGTAGAAAGTGCTGACAAGTTAGAAAATCACTTGAAGAAAAATATTATGTAAGAGAAAGTGGAGGGTAATGATGCTATTGGCTTCCTAGAACCCTGATATCTTATTAGATGAATATACCTTCTCTCCCTTCTGTGGTGCTGAATGTGCTCATATGGTCCCTACAATACCAGGTCCAGTCTTTCTGGCCAAACCTCGCTTTTATGATCGGCAATATTAAACATTCAGTGAGGGCCAAGTATGAATTTCTGTATGATAACAGAGTTTCCCTTTACCGTTACTTTTCAATTTCTTTTTAAACCAAATTACTTCAAATAGATAAAGTATACAAAAAACATTACACCTGTGCCATGATATATCTCTAAGCTGTGAGTGGCTGATGGCTGTAAAAAAATGTATTCATGCCTGCAGGAGATATGTTGGCATGACTCGAGCCCTGGTTTCATGTATTCACTCCACGACATAAATAATATTATCAATCCTAAAGAATTTAGATACAATTTATCCTTAAATGGGGAGCACTAATACTTTCTCTGCTCTTCTGGTCAGGACTCATAAGTAGCTCCAATGGTCTACCATAAATAAGTGCAACTCTGCCAGGAGCTACCAAGAAGCATACTCTAATTACCCCAGAGAGGTTTCACCACTAGTTACTCTCTCAAAGTTTTGCCCTACACCCTTTAACCCCTCTACATGGATCTGTACTTACACAAAGACCCTTAGGATTGGACTTAGTGTTACCTGCTGTTCTGTGGTGTGACATGACAAGAATAATAGTCAGGTTGCTGGATCAGAACCAGAAGGGCAGAGAAAATACAAATTCAGAAGACACAATAGTAGTCAGTAAACGTGCTGGGATCACAAGAAGAAACTAAGAAGAAAATACACAACACGGAAGCTGAACACAGAAGACTTAACCAGCGGAGAACAAGGCTGTATCAGGCAGCTTCCGGCATTATGCGTGAACTTTAGTAGGGTGTGGTGCTTTCCATTTGAGTTAAGTAGGGAGCATATTTGATTTTGGAAGAGCTGATTTTGCTGGATTGGTTTAATGAAGCCATGTTGCTTTTCAAGCATTTTTGAGCCACTAATGATGTGGAAACCTCTGTTTTTCCGTTGACAGATTATGGACCTGAGTGGAGGCTTGTTTTTTGTGATATGAGTAGAAATTTTTATTGGTATAATTTTCGCATATTTCATATTTGGGAGGCAGAATGAACAAACAGTTGAACACCAAACTCTACTGGTTCATGCTATGAGGTTTTCTATTAGACTGTGAACTGTCATTGTCTTGGTGAATAAATCAATATTTTTACATAACTTGCCATTTGTACTAACAGTTTAAGTAGAAATGTTCAAAAATATAAATTTCAAAAATATTTTATTCAAATATATATTTTTTTACTTAGCAGATGACTGTACTAGGAGATCAGAGGGACAGCCGATATCTTCAATTTTCAAATCAGATGAGCTGGAGATCTCACAGGATACAATTGAAGGGAATGCTATTACTCCAAATATACCATCATCCCTTTACAGCAAAGATGTGTCATTTGATCCTTTGAAACAGGTCCTATCTTCTGATTCATTACCAACTACTAAGGAAAATCAAAGTCACAAAATAAGCATTAAAAAACTAACTGCTTCTAAAGCTAAGAAGCCATTTGCACGGTCAGAATATGGAAATAGTTTTCCCCTCAAAAAGTTTTTTCTTAAACATCAAAAAATTCACACAGCAAAGAATAGATTTTCATGTTTCAAGTGTATGAAATGTTTTAACAAGAAATCAAGTTTTCTTAGTCACCAAAGAACTCACACAGGGGAGAAGCCTTTTTCATGTTCAGAATGTGGGAAATGTTTTAACCAGGAATTAGATCTTGTTACACATCAAAGAACTCACACAGGGGAAAAACCTTTTTCATGTTCAGAATGTGGGAAATGTTTTACAGGGAAATCAAATCTTGTTAAGCACCAGAGAACTCACACAGGAGAGAAGCCTTTTTCATGTTCAGAATGTGGGAAATATTTTACAGAGAAATCAAATCTCGTTAAGCACCAGAGAACTCACACAGGAGATAAGCCTTTTTCCTGTTCAGAATGTGGGAAATGTTTTAACCAGAAATCAGATCTTGTTACACATCAGAGAACTCACACAGGGGAGAAGCCTTTTTCCTGTTCAGAATGTGGGAAATGTTTTAACCAGAAATCAGATCTTGTTACACATCAGAGAACTCACACAGGGGATAAGCCTTTTTCATGTTCAGAATGTGGGAAATGTTTTACAGTGAAATCAAATCTCCTTAAGCACCAGAGAACTCACACAGGAGAGAAGCCTTTTTCCTGTTCAGAATGTGGGAAATGTTTTAACCAGAAATCAGCTCTTGTTAGACATCAGAGAAGTCACAGAGGGGAGAAGCCTTTTTTATATCCTTAATGTGGAAAATGTTTTACTTGAAAAGACACACTTTTAGCAAGAAAAAATCATGCTAATAAGTGAGTGCGTCCTATAGACTGAAGGTAGCTTCCTGTGACCGAGAACAATGAGTGTCCTTCCTGATCAGTGAGAGAATTGATCTCGCCTCAAGCCCCACACTTATCTAACTGATTGGTGCTGAAGAGGAGAGGAAGGTACTGGGACCTGTACAGAGGCTGCGCGTCTTGACTGAGCAGCTGAAGAATCTAGCTCATGGACCTTTCAGATCATGTAACACTGTTTTACATATTTGTAAAAGTTGTCAGGTTCCGTTATGAACTTAGCCATTTCTTAATGAATTTGACCTCCTGAATTCAAATTGGACAATGAGTTTTTCATTTTACTGCTACATATAATTTAATGATAAAAGTTCCAGTACTTTGAAACATTATTATTTCAATAAATATACAGATGCAGAATATTTTGTTATGCCAATTTTCTGATATTTAGAGAAAACTTAGAAACAATTCAAATAACTAAAACCTGTCTAAACCCTATTGCGAATTTAAACAGTTACAGAAATTGCACTACAAAATAGTCCTCATTCAGTGACAACTGTTTTTTTGCTTGTTTCTTGTACTCCTGTATCGGGTCATCTCTTAAAATTATACAACAGTAATCTGCAAGCATTGATGGATTTCATCTTCCTTGATATCTTTTCTCCATAGTTGCAATATCTTCGTTACATTTCTCACCATCCTCGTCTCTCACTACTCCACAGTTTGGTGGAAAAAAAGTCTAATTTCTTATATTGTAATCATTAAGGACATGTTACAGCCAAGATCCTTACATGTTTTGAGTAGAAATAACACCAACTCTTCATAGTTACTGTATCTGCTCTTGAGTTTCCCAAAAAGTTAGTTACCACAAATGCAAATGTAAACCATACAGACTTTTCCTTGCCCTGGAACAAATGAAGAAACTGCTCATCTTGAAGAAGCTTACGAATCTGAAGTCCAATTAAGACTCCTTCTTTTATATTTGCTTCACTTAACCTTGGAAAGTTATCAATCAGATTCATGAATGCTTTTACCTTTTTATCCATAGCCTTTACGAAGTTCTTCATCAGGCCCAACTTGATAAGATTTTGTTACCACCATTGCCTAGGTGGATCCTCGACTTGTGGATGCAGGACAGTTTACTCCCTTGCTCAAGTGAATGTTGGAGAGGCCAGTCCCTTTTTTTGTAGCCATATTCTTTTGCACGACTATCCCACTCACACAGAAAGCAGCAGTACTTGTGTGCAACAACCCTGACGACATATGTGAACAAGCAGATGTAGGAGCTCCGTCCGAGCATCTAGCTATTTATCCAATATAGGACCTGATGACCATCTTGAAAATCGGCATACATCTACCAGTTAATTGTCTGAGTGTGGAAGTAGTTTGCTCCAGGGGAAAAAAATGACCAGGAAAAGCCACATAAAGACTGCGGGAGAAGCAGGTTCTCAGCTCTAAGATGACACCACGGTTGTCACGCTGGAGACAGATTGAGCAGGGGAGACGAGGAGGAGGTAAGTGGTGGCCTTGCTGTAGCAATTTGCCTGCACAGAAACACAGGTCTCAGCAGGTGACAGTGGCCTTATAACAGCTACCCCACACCTGTGCACGGGCTACAAGTGGAGGAGTTGGGTGTGCAGGAGATGGGAGAGGCAGCCTCTTTGAAGGGGATGAAAAGACCACAAAATTGCATGTGGCACAATACTCACTGCTCCACGGCCTAACCTGCACCAATGGGACATACAGGTACCTGAGTAACCTACTTTAAAAGATGTTTTCATTGCAGTGGTAAATTGTAAATTCTCTCTCTGCTTTCAATGTACATTTTGGTGGTCTTAAAGATGAGACAGCAGGTATATGACTCAAACTGCAGAAAATAGAGCAGGGGCAGTGGAAGGCTAAGTCAGTGCCATTGAGGACCAGATAGCCGATAAAAGCAATGAGAACAGGCTTGCAGAACAGCAAATATCAGCACTGCTGGCAGAAACAGATGATCTTGAAAATAGGTCAAGGCTCAAAGATATACCACTTCTTGGTGTGCCTGAAAAAAATAGAAGGCTCCTTTCCTACTGAATTCTTTGAAAACTGGCTGAAATTAATAATCAGGCTTGAAACCTTAACCCTCCTATAAGCTGTAGAACGAGCTCATAATGTGCTCATTTAACAAATTAATTAAAGGAAGCGTGGAATTAATTTATAATGATATTTATTTTCCTTCTAATAAAATTATACAGTAATTGATAAAAGACACACATATCAGTATAATGCCACAAAATAATATTCTGACATATGAAACACGACAAATGGACTGTAACAAATATAATAAACTAAAATAAAATTTAGAGGAATTCGGATAAGAGCATTTTAGCTCATCAAAAGACATATTAAATAAAATAAATAAAACAAGATTTTTTTTTGACATACAATGAACTACAAGTTTTTTACAAACTTTTCTCCTACCCTTGGATTTGCTTTTCTTTTTAATCTTTTGTTAATTCCTAAATACACATAGCTGCTTAATGAGTAAAGAACACAGGACACAGTGGGTTTCCCTATAGAGACATAGGTTCTAGCCCAACTCCTGCTATTAGAATAAGTGAATAAATACATTTATTTTAGCGAACATTTGAACTTATATATATATATATATATATATATATTATTTTTAAATCATGTCGAATAGGTTTGTAGTATATGAATTGTTATACATTTTTTTGGAGGTATTTCTTTATATAACTGAAATGCACGCAATCCAGTGAACTTTGACACAAGTCAGTTATGTGTTGATTTGGAGCCTTAATTCAAAACTCAAGCCTTTACACTGTCTTGCACAGTTTTGTCAGTATGTAGTTGTTTCCTGAAGAAGTGCTTGTCACTTTTAAACGCATTTAATAAAAACAGCAATTTAATAAACCTTTCTGAATTGATGTTTTCAGTGAACCAGCAGCGTGGGAAGCATCCATAAATTTCTCCAGATCCTGATATTCAATGATATACCCTGCCAAGTTAAGGGTGGTAGCCCGAGGTACTGTGCACTTTATTCAAGATTCATAAACCCTTCACTGGCTCAATATGAATGAGAGGCAAATACGCCGGGATCACATTTGAGATGTTAAAAGTTGAAGTTCCTGTGGTACAAACCCTAATTCTTCAAAAACACAGTGATTCGCAAGTATATGGGAAGAAGTGTGTCCCTGCTTGTTGGACAGTTCTTTACAAATGTTGTTTTTTTCTTCAGGTTCTATTATGATTATATCACATTTTTCTTGCCTAATTGGGGTTGAATTATCCCCCAAGGGGGCTTAGGTTCTAGGTGGGATTCTCCCATATGTTCAACAGTGACTGAGCCGCCATTTTTTCTACTTTAAAAGCGACAGCTATGGAAATACTTCGCCCAGTCTCTCACCCGGAGAAAGGTGTTTTATATCTGACTATTATGGTTGGGGTTTTATAGAGAGGGGGAGGTCTTTTTTATTTTTTTGGATATGTTTTATATTGTCGACAATCTTGTAATATGCGCTTAACAAGCTATGTAAATGGAAATGCTCTGCTGATAGGATATTGGAAACGACATATCTACTGCATTAAATATGGCGGGGTCAGTGCAAATAGCTGGAATGTAAGGGGTCTTTCTTCTAGTGTTAAAAGACAGGTGATCTTTCAGTATCTTCAAATGGAAAAACCTGCCTTGATTTGTCTGCAAGAAACACATCTTACCTCTGAGAAACTTCATCTACTAAACAAGAAGTGGTTACTGCCGACTATCACTCCACACACTATATTAGTTCATCCTTTAAAGGGAAGGTGCCATCAAAACATTTTTTTTTCAACAATTGAAAAAATGTAAAGTATTAATGTTTTAATTTTTTTCAAAAATATTATCATTTGTTTTTAACTAAATAAAATATGAAAAATAATTTTAAAAGGTTTGGTATTTCCACTTTTAAACACTGGGGGGAGCAGCTGCTGATATTTGACATGAAAACCTAGTGTACAACTAACTCACATTACGGACTGCAGTAAATTGGGGCTGGATCTGCTCTTCTGTGTGTGATGTCGCTCCTCTCCTCCCCTTCTGGGTGTTTGTAACAGGATAAGAGAGGATGAAGTTTAGGATCACAGTGTGGAGCCATTTTGTTGGTGACTGCCAGTTATATTGACGAGTATAGTGTCACTAAGGACAGCTGGCAGCACCGATTCTGTTAGATGGTGCTGATAGCTGTATCATAAGCTGGGATTAGATATGCGGAGTGTATCGTGTGTGATTAGATACGCTTAGAGTAACACGCTGGGAATAGATACAGGTCTCAATGTAGTGTATCATATGTGGCTGATGTGGGGCCTGTGAGCCGGTTGAGGGGGAGGGGCCCATCTCCAGTTCCCCTGCCCATCCTCACAAATTGAACTGTATTGACTTGTTGCCGATACAGTTGAAAGCAATGTTGAGTGAGGGAGTGTGACGCTCCCATCGATCCCCCTCTGCGTCTTACGTCACTGATGCAGGCACTGACAGCGGGGGCGATGACGTCACTACATGGAGTCCACTGTGCTGAGATGTGCGGGCCCCTCGCTACAGAGACCGGAGTAGCGGGAGAACAATGAGTTCATTATAGTGTATAGAGGCCAATGGGCAGTGCATTCTACTCTGTGGAGGCCAATGGGGAGTGCATTCTATTCTGTGGAGGCCGATGGGGAGTGCATTCTACTCTGTGGAGGCCGATAGGGAGTATCACGCATGATGATGGAATTGGATACATCGGTCTGGGGAACAACGCACATGATGGGATGAGATACACCGGTCTGGGGAACATCGCACATGATGATGGGATTAGATACACCGGTCTGTGTAGTATCGTGCATGATGATGTGATTAGATACACGGGTCTGGGGAGTATCACACATGCAGGGGTTAGATAGCTTTTCACTTTATACTGTATTTTTTACTTGAAGTTTTGATCATCTGATCTCTACTGTAACATACCTGGCGGCATGCTGGCATGGCTTACCATCTCCCACCATGCAATACCGCCATCTTACCTATCAGTCCAGGCTGCACACTTTGCTCCAGTGCCTGCTGTGTGCATGTCTCTTGTCTGATTGCTTAGGGCGGCGGCGCGGTTACTGCCTGATTCTTGTAGTTACTGTGTGCGCACTCCTAATGGGTCCCCAGCCTATTGTTGTGAGTCACTGGATACTTAAACCCCCTCCACCCAGTAGGAGGTGCCTGAGCAACACTTTTGTGTTCTGTGCAACTGAGTTGCCAGGTCCTGTCCTGTATCTTGTCTGTTTCCGCTACTTGTCCACTCGCTACTTCATTGTAAGTCCCTTGTGTGTATCTGCTCTGCTTGTCTACCGCACCTGCGGGTTTTACTCTGCTCTGCTTGTCTACCGCACCTGTGGTTTTGCTATGCTCTGCTTGTCTACCGCACCTGCGGGTTTTGCTCTGCTCTGCTTGTCTACCGCACCTGCGGGTTTTGCTCTGCTTAGCTTTTCTACTGCACTTGCGGATTTTGCTCTGCTCTGCTTGTCTACCGCACCTGTGGGTTTTGCTCTGCTCTGCTTGTCTACCGCACCTGCGGGTTTTGCTCTGCTTAGCTTTTCTACTGCACTTGCGGATTTTGCTCTGCTCTGCTTGTCTACCGCACCTGTGGGTTTTGCTCTGCTCTGCTTGTCTACCGCACCTGGGGGTTTTGCTCTGCTCTGCTTGTCTACCGCACCTGCGGGTTTTGCTCTGCTCTGCTTGTCTACCGCACCTGCGGGATTTGCTCTGCTCTGCTTGTCTACCGCACCTGCGGGTTTTGCTCTGCTCTGCTTGTCTACCGCACCTGCGGGTTTTGCTCTGCTCTGCTTGTCTACCGCACCTGCGGGTTTTGCTCTGCTTTGCTTGTCTACCGCACCTGCGGGTTTTGCTCTGCTCTGCTTGTTTACCGCACCTGTGGGTTTTGCTCTGCTCTGCTCATTTACCGCATCTGCGGGTTTTGCTCTGCTCGTCTGCCGCATCTGTGGCTCTGTTCCTGTATCCCAGTCTGTACTGGTCCCTATCCTGCCTGCGTTCCTACCTGCCAGTACCAACCTGTCTGCATACCAGCCGTGCCTGCCAGTACCCACCTGTCTGCATAGCAGCCGTGCCTGCCAGTATCCACCTGTCTGCATAGCAGCCGTGCCTGCCAGTACCCACCTGTCTGCATAGCAGCCGTGCCTGCCAGTACCCACCTGTCTGCATACCAGCCGTGCCTGCCAGTACCCATCTGTCTGCATACCAGCCATGCCTGCCTGTTCCTGCATTCCCCGGTGTGGGCAAACAGCTGTGACCGGGGTCTGACCTGGAGTAGCACCTGGTCCCTCTGCTCGGTTCCTCCCTGGTTCACGGAGTCGACTGAGCCGCCGTGCGACCTTGGTCGGACCAAGTTGATACTTAGTCACGCCCCTCCAGGCACTCCTCGGTTCATGGTCCAGTGGCATTACTAACCACACTCACGCCAGTCAGTCCGGGCGTGTGTGTAACATCTACTATACATAGCCAAATACACATGCGCTCATACACACAGGAAAATAGAAAAATTCTCACACACAAAAAAATGCACACGCACGCTCACACACACAGAAAAATGCACACGCACGCTTACACACAGAAAAATACACATGCATGCTCATACACACAGAAAAATACACATGTGGTGTAATACATGACCCCGCTCTGTCCACTTCTATGGGAGCAGTGGTGTAATATGTGACCCCGCTCTGTCCACTTCTATAGGTGCAAGGGTGTAATAAGATAGAATAGATAAATGTCCTGTAAATATATAAATTTCACATGCCCCTACATATAATAAACTTGCACTCTTTAGTGCCTTTCATGTTGCACTAAAAGGCGTTTACCCTAATAAATGACAAAAACAGCGCCTATTATTAGCAACCAGCCAAGGTAAAGCAGACAGCTGTGGGTTTATATTATCAGACTGGAACGGTACCTGGTTATTGGGCCCTACCCAGCCTAAAAATAACAGCCCGCAGCCGCACCAGAAGTGTTGCATCACATTAGATGCGAGAATTCTGGTGCTTTGTCCGCCTCTTCCTGATTGCCCTGGTGTGGTGGCAATCAGGGTAATGGAAGTTGGGGTTGATGACAGCTGTGATTTGTCAAAAATCACAGCTGCCATCAACACTTGGGGTTAGTAATGGAGAGGCGTCTATAAGACACCCCCACTACTAACCCACTAATGGAAAAAAGGTCCGACGTAGTCCATGGTGTTCCCATGACGACCCCCGAATCAGACGTCCAAAGGCTATGGAGCCTTGTTCAGAGAACGAGGCTTTATAGGCCGTAGCAGCAGCCACTCTGAGGCCACTGTGCTCCACGAGACCCAGCGGCTGTGATGAGTAGTGGCGTCAGTAACTACACCGCTCATCAGAGTCGCGGAACCCTCTGTATAATGGCCCCATATAGTTCCCCACAGTTTAATGGCCCCTTATAGTCATCCATACAGTATAATGGCCCCATATAGTCCTCCATACAGTATAATGGGTCCACATAGTCCTCTATACAGTATAATGGCCCCATATAGTGACCTACACTATAATGGCCCCATATAGTGACCTACAGTATAATGTCCCCATATAGTGCACCATACTATAAAGTGCCTCACATATTGCTCCACAGTGTAATGGTGTCATATAGTGCCCCCACAATAGAATGTGCCCCATAAAGTGCATCCTGGTGTATATGGCCACCATCATCCTCCTCCCTGCGTGTATGGTCCCCATCATCCACCTGCCTGCGTGTATGGCCCCCGTCATCCTCCCTGCATGTATGGCCCCCATCCTCCTCCCAGCGTGTATGGCCCCTATCATCCTCCTCTTCCCTGCGTGTATGGCCCCCATCATCCTCCTGCCTGCTTGTATTGTTGAGGGAGGGCACCAACGTCCCTTCACAGTTGACCAAGTGAGTGTCAAATTATTATGTTATAAGGTTGATTGCAATCCAATAGAAAACCAGACGGAGGCAAGCTCTGTATGGGGGGATTCAAGAATCTCTGCCCCCGTTTATTTCTACTTAGCATTTTATATTGTTTTGAGTTTATTAATGTCCAATCATCTACAGCCGTACTACAGGCTTGAGCCAATGTTAGTGCAATTATTACGGAAACACATATATGGACATATTATCGTTAGTTCGAAGCACGCTGGAAATATACAAGGTTACCCATCCTGGCTCAGACTAGTCAGATAACGACAGCAGGAAGATAGTTTGGTCATGCGCAGTGCATGACCAAACGATCTTCTCCCTGTGCAGCGCTGACAGCCTGCATAGCACAGGTATGGTGCTCCATTCCTGTGCTATGCAGGCGATCGGAATAAAAAAAAGTGAAAGCCCCACAGTGGGACAAAGTATAAAAGTAAAAAAAAGTATCAGAAAGTGAAAAAAAAAATAAAAAATTGTAAAAATATAAAAAAAAAATAATGTACCCATCAATAAATATTATGAAAAAAAACAAAACAATGAAAGTACACATATTTGGTATCGCCGCGTCCGGAACGACCTGACCTATAAAACTGTCCTACTAGTTAGCCCCTTCAGTGAACAAGGTAAAAAAATAAATAAAAAACAATGCTTTATCACCATACAGCCAAACAAAAAATGGAATAACACGCGATCAAAAAGACGAATATAAATAAAAATGTTACCGCTGAAAATGTCATGTTGTCCCGCAAAAAACAAGCCGCCATACAGCTCCATCATCCGAAAAATCAAAAAGTTCCAGCTCTCAGAATAAAGCGATGCAAAAAAATGTTTTTTTCTATAAAATAGCTTTTATTGTGTAAAAGCGTCAAAAACAGAAAAATGATATAAATGTGGTACCGCTGTAAACGTACTGACCCGAAGAATAAAGCTACCTTATCAATTTTACCACACGCGGAACAGCATAAAAAAAAATGTAAAATAATAATTCCTGAATTGTTGGTTTTTGTTTATTCTGCCTCCCAAAAATCAGAATAGAAAGCGATCAAAAAATGTCACGTGCCTGAAAATGGTACCGATAAAAACGTCAACTCATCCCACAAAAAACAAGCCATCGCATGTCGGCCAAAATATGGAAAAATTATAGCTCTCAAAATATGGCGATGCAAAAACTAGATTTTACAAAAAATGCGTCTTTTAGTGTCTGACAGCTGTCAATCATAAAAACCCGATAGGATTCTGGCATCGCTGTAATAGCACCGACCCGAAGAATAAAGACGTCTAATCACTCATACCGCACGAGGAACGGCGTAAAAAATAAACTCTCGGGTTAGGGTTGTGCTAGGATTAGGGTTAGGGTTAGGGTTGGGTTGGGAATTTTTTCAAAAGTAAAAAAAAAAGATGACGATATGGCGACTAGTGTTGAACACAAGTGCTCGCTACTTGAGTTTGCATCGGGTGCTCGGGTATGCACTGAGTATCGCGGGTGCTCGAGTCTCCACCCCATATGCTTCGCGGCCAAAAAATCCTTGCGGGGATTGCCTGCCATGCACGAGCGATACCCGCATGTTTTTTTTTTGGGTGTCTAATAACCGTGAAACATGTGGGTGGGGACTCGAGCATGTCACTCGAGCACGCGCGATACATGGTGCATACCTGTGTACCCGATGCAAACTCAATTTTTACTTAGAGAGACAGAGTAATTACACATGCAGCAATTTTTATGAAAAAGTATAAATCCATTTATTTTACATATATGCTAACAAACAATTAAAAACAATTATTTAGCAGACAGTGAGCCATAGTAAATAATGAACCGATCAATTGGGGTGGTTTGCAGGTTTACAAATATATATCCTGAGTGGTATTAACATCAGTTAAATCACATTGCAGTAAACAGTTTAACACCAGTCTTTTTAGTAATCAGAAGGGCTTTATCTTCCCCTCTCCACGGGAGGTAGCAAACAGAGCAGAGAAAACACAAGTCACAGTTTAACAGCATGCCATTATGTGTATATATATCTCAGTCTATGCCTCAGGTGCAATCATAAATACAGGCTGCAGACTATCAATGCTCATGTGCCCAGTACACAGTTACCCTGTGCTGAAATCTCAGACCCCAGTTAGTGTCACCTCACTGAATCAAGCAAGAATATCTCATTTTGTGGTGTTAGCAGTGTTGAATCATGCTATTACCAGTCAGGAAGGCTGTTAGGACCCACTTACCACGTGACCCCTGGCCCCAATGCGCATTTCGCACTAGCTTCCTCAAGGGGGCGTGGCTACAGGCTCAGCCAATCACTCTTTTATGTCGGGCTAAGAGATCACGTGCTTCAATCTGTCCAATGCCGACTAGAAGGCGGCGCATGCATTCAGCCCCTCTTACCCTCCCCCCACCGTCCCTCGCTCCTCAACCACGCATATCTGGACATCAGGATTGAGTCACCTGCGTCCAGCATGGATACTGACAGCGATGGACTGTGGAGAGGGAGGGGGGCGCAAGGCACGCGCACCTAATCAGGAACAGGAGAGAGAGAGCACTGTAAACAAAGGTTAACCCTATAGAGTCTGTTTTGAGGCCGAGTGCCAGAGAATCAGATCTTAAAGGAGAACACACAGAGAATCTCTATAAAACATTCCTCAATCTGCTTATTACATTTTCAAATGTCAATGTGCAGACCGGCATGACATGAGTCTTGCAGAGCGATCCCTATATGTTTTTTTTCGGGTGTCTAATAACCGTGAAACATGCCGGCGGGGACTCGAGCATGTCACTCAAGCACACACGATACATGGTGCATACCTGAGTACCCGATGCAAACTCAAGTAGCGAGCACTTGTGCTCAAGACTAATGACAACTTATTTAATATGATGACCTAGTGTTATCAAATTCTGTGTCATACCTCTGGGTTCAAAATGTTCACTATACCCCTTGATAAAATCTTTGAGGAGTGTAGTTTCCAAAATGGGGTCACTTGTGGGGGGTTTCAACTATTTAGGCACATCAGGGGCTCTCCAAACGCGACATGGCGTCCGCTCTCGATTCCAGCCAATTTTGCGTTCAAAAAGTCACACAGTGCTCCTTCACTCCTGAACCCTGCCGTGCGCCCAAACACTGTATTTTCCCCACATATAGGGTATTGGCGTACTCAGGAGACATTGAAGAAACGTTTTTGGGGTCCATTTTCTCCTCTTACCCTTGTGAAAATAAAAAATTGAGGCTAAAACATCATTTTTGTGGAAAAAGTTTGATTTTTTTATTTTCACGGCTCCATGTTATAAACTTCTGTAAAGGACTTAGGGGTTCAGGGTGCTCACCACACATCTAGATAAGTTCCCTGAGGGGTCTAGTTTCCAAAATGGTATCACTTGTGGGGGTTTTACACTGTTTAGGCACATCAGGGGCACATCCGCTAATTATTCAAGCAAATTTTACATTCAAAAAGTCAAATGGTGTTCCTTCTCTTCCGAACCCTGCCGTATGCCCAAGCAGTAGTTTTCCCCCACATATGGGGTATCTACTTACTCAGGAGACATTGCACAACAAACTGCATGGTGCAATTTCTCCTGTTACCCTTATGAAAATGCAAAATTGGGGGCTGAAAAACATTTTTGTGGGAAAAATGTGAAAATTTTATTTTTACGGCTCAATGTTATAAACTTCTGTGAAGCACCTAGGGGTTAAAGGTGCTCAACACACATCTAGATAAGTTCCCTGAGGGGTCTAGTTTCCAAAATGGTGTCACTTGTGGGGGGTTTCCACTGTTTAGGCACATCAGGGGCTCTGCAAACGCAACATGGCGTCCGCTAATTATTCAAGCAAATTTTACATTCAAAAAGTCAAATGGCGCTCCTTCCCTTCCGAACCCTGCCGTACGCCCAAGCAGTCGTTTTCCCCCACATATGGGGTATCTTCTTGCTCAGGAGAGATTGCACAACACGTTGCATGGTGCAATTTCTCCTGTTACCCTGAAAATGCAAAACTGGGGGCTGAAAAAACATTTTTGTGGGAAAAATGTGAACATTTTATTTTCACGGCTCAATGTTATAAACTTCTGTGAAGCATCTCTTGGTTCAAGGTGCTCACCACACATCTAGATAAGTTCCCTGAGGGGTATAGTTTCTAAAATGGGGTCACTTGTGGGGGGTTTCCACTGTTTAGGCACATCAGGGGCTCTCCAAACGCAACATGGCGTTCACAGTGGACATACTGAAAGTGTTGGAGGAATACTATGCAAAAGCTGTATACTTCTCAATTTCAACCCTCAGAACAACATACCCAGACCTTCCTAGATAAAGCTCAGCTCCCGATCCTTTCCTTAGACTCTCAGAATTTATTAGACGAACTACTTGATATTGAAGAGCTGGAATGGGCACTGAGCTCAATGGCCAACAATAAAGCACCGGCAATGGACGGTCTTCCAGTGGAAGTATATGAGATATAAGGAAGTATTACTACCAGTATTATAGGAGGTATACAATTCAAAGGGGGATCATTGCCACATCCATGCACGAAGCCATAATTACAGTGTTACCTAAACAAGGCAAGACCCCCAGCTTGCTGGCATCCTATAGACTCATCTCTCTTTTACCAGTAGACGTCAAACTTCTTGCTAACAGACTCTCAAAAGTAATCTCAATAATACACCCCGATCAGTCTGGGTTTATGCCAAATAAGTCCACAGCGATCAATCTCAGAAGGCTTTATATTAATATACAAGCAAGGGCTGATAATATTGGTCATAGGGGGATCCTGTCTTTGGACACAGCTAAGGCCTTTGACAGCGTAGAATGGCCATATCTGTGAGCTACATTGCGGCAGATGGGCTTTGGTGACAAATTTATATAATGGGTGCAATTGCTTTATTCTGACTCAAAGGCCAAAATAAGAGCGAATGGCTCTATGGCTAATCGATTTTTGTTGCACAGAGGTACAAGACAAGGGTGCCCCCTGTCTCTCTTATTGTTTTCAATAGCAACTGAACCTCTTACGGCAGTAATTAGTAAAATGTCTGAGATAAATGGATTTAAATATGGGACCAAGGAAGAGAATGTGGCATTGTTTGCCGATGATTTACAATTATTCCTTGGGAATGCTCGGGGGTCTCTGGACAGCATGATGGCGACTATCTCTAGCTGACTTATTCCTTCCAAAGACCATACTAAGGACTAGGGAGCACTTATTATGAGTGGAGTAATGGCCATTCGGGCAAACAGGAAAGAGAAAGGAAAATTAAAAAAAATGGGGATGATCACCATAATTACAATAAAATGGCGAGGTTCCAGCAGGCTGACTGATCCGACTGTTAGGCCACGTCTCCACGGTCAGTATTTTCCCTCGGGAGTGGGAGCCAAAACCAGGTGAAGAACAATCAGAGAAAAGGTATAATAGAAACAAGTCACAAATTCTACATTTATCACCTACTCCTGGTTTTGGCTCCCACTCCTGAGAAAAAATACTTACCAAATACTAATAGTGGGGCGGTGGCACTCAGCAAGTAGTAATAATGAAGTCGCAGCAAAACACTGAGCTGCAACAAAACACCTTAAAATTTGAGATTGATTTGTCCTTTCTGTCTGACCATTGATTTCAGGGTGGTAGGCACAGGAAAATAAATGAATTCCCAGTTTATTACAAAAATCTCTGCAGAATTTGGAGACAAATTGCACTCCCCTATCAAACACAATGTTAAGAGGGATCCCATGTAGCCTTACTTTATGAGAAATAATAAACCTGTAGAATGTCTCTGCATTAGGTAATCCTCTGACAAAGGAACAAAATGAGCCCGTTTAATGAATCAGTCAACGATCACCCAAAGACAGTCTTCCCACCAGACAGAGGCAAATCCGTGATGAAATCCATGGACAGATGAGCTCACTGTCTTTCTGGAATTGCAATGGAGCCAATACTCCAACCGCACTGTTATGACAGACTTTAGCGTGTGCGCAAACTTCACAAGCAGATACAAAATCTTTAATATAATTATTCATAGATGGCCACCAAAAAAGCCTATTAATAGCTTTCTGTATAGCTGTGAACCGCGGATGACCACTCATGATTAAATCATGAAACTCCTGCAACAGACGCAATCTTAGGTACACAACTACAAATAATTTGGACCTAGGCGTGGCGAAAAGAGCAAACGACTGGACTTTACGGATCTCAGCTTCAACCTCCAAGGATATCACAGAAACCACAATGCCCTCAGGGAGAATGGAGGTTTTGGAGGAGAAACAGAACTAAAACTGCTTGGACCCCAGCCTGAAAGTGATAGAGAAATTGAATCTAGAGAAAAATAAGGACCCTCTGGCCTGTCTAGGAGTTAGCCATTTAGCTGATTCAATATACGCTAACTTCTTCTGGTCAGTGACCACAGTGATTTGATGAACTTCTCCCTCCAGAAAATGTCTTGAAACCTTAAAGGCTAATATAACAGTGAGTAACTCACAATTCCCAACAGCATAATTTCTTTCAGCAGATGAAAATTTTCTTGATAAAAAAAAACACATGGCCGTAAATTGGTCAGAGTCTTGGAACTGTAAGGCGGCGGTGTTCACACCGTGCAGTAACTGAGGCAGTGACCCAAGCAAGTCCAACATAAACAGCTTTTATTCACCAACTCACGGGTAAACAGAAAGTCCTCCGGTTCGCAGCCGGGTTAACATGAGTTCATAAACAACAGTTGCCAGGGGCAACGGCCGCGCCGGGCCGCTCAAAGCCTGACAGGTGCAGAGTTTTCCCAGGCAGGGGTTCAGCCACACTCAATCCTGCTGAGCTTTCCTGCTAAGCTCCTAGCAGGTTCCAATACAGAACAACACTAATCCTTAATGCAGGGTTTTAAAGGACCTGTGGCAAGAGCCACTGGAAAACCCGGGTTGGAGGGAGGAGGCCGCCCCACTGCCTTCCTGTAGCCTCCTCCAAGAAATGAAGGCCCTGCCGGGTTTTACTTAATCTGCCTTAGCCAGGTAGTCTGACCAGGTCAATGCTCACCTTCATTCCTGCATTGCAGCCGCAGCTGTGTCTGTGACTGCAATGCACTCCAATGGTTTTAATAGGTCTCTGTACACATTCTGGGGGAGATATAACGTCCCTCGTATATGACGCGCCCCCTGGGTTGTGGGGTACCCGGAGCCGGGCCTGTAGATGCTGGGGGTTGTAGTCACCGTGGCGGCGGCCCGGTCCGTGACCCAGGGCGGTCAAACCAAGGGGGTAGTCTATGTGTGCAAATGTTAATGTCCGACTACGCCACCTGTGGATTGCGGTTATTGGTAACCGCCGCTGTGGAGCAGTCCGCTGAAGCTGGTGGTATGTGTTGCAAGGTGATGTGACTCCCCACAGGAGGAGTGTAGCTTCAGGGCAGCGTGTAAGGATGATGATGGTAGTAGTACAGGTAGCAGTAATAACAACACAGAGTCTCTGCAGTGCAGTCCCAGGGTCTTTACTGTTGGTAACTATATAGGCCCCAACGGGAGTACTGGCTAGTGATGAAGGCCTGATCCATCTGGGAGCAATCCTAGAGTCCTCCTGGCCAGGTGGAGTTGTGGGCCTGCCGTTCTGACTGTACTCTTTGGCTATCCCGCTTATAGTCGTGTTGTAGCCCACGTCCCTGAGTGTAACGTGCTGTGCTCAACCGTATGGCTGGCGACTCGGACCCTATGTATTCCTCGCTCCTCTGTGGCGGTACTGGTCCTTTCGTGTAGCTGAGCCTCCAGGCTTCTGATGGGCCAGGAGACCTGCAATTTCCTTCCTTGTAGTATCTGCTGCTGGGTATACAATCCCCACAGCCTTGGACTCCGGTGTCCGGTCCTCTGTGTCAACGATCCAGGACGAGCTATCTCCAGCTCCAGTCCCTGCTTCTTACTCCTGTGTCCTCAACTCGACTACAGGCTCTGTCCCTGTCTCTTGTCTCTCACTGTCTGAGCTAACCCCGCCTCCAGATGCAGTTATATAGGGCAGGATCCTCACCTTTCTGGCATGGAGCAGGAGGTGTTGCATGTAGTGTGTTCCCTGACCAGGAAACCCCTGTTTTGCTCCCAGACATGGTATTACTACCACTGTGGCAACAAGACCCTGTGGGGTGCCACATATACAATCCCGGTCACTGCCTCACAGAACATTGACATAAAACGGCCCCTACCCCGACCTCGGAAACATCCACCTCCACAATGAATGGTCCTTGGAGATGGGGTTGGATTAGAACAGGAGCAGACATAAAACACTCCTTCAATTTTTCAAAAGCCCCAATAGCATCCGGTGGCCAAACCTTGAGATCTGCCCCCCTTACATGTGAGGTCAGTAATTTGAGAAAAAAAACCTAAAGAATTTCCTATAATAGTTGGCGAATCCTACAAAATGTTGCAACGTCTTCAGGTCACTAGGTTGGACCCAATCTATTATGGCTTTCACCTTCCCAGGATCCATCATAAACCCATCAGCCGATAAAATTAACCCCGGGAATGAAACTTCCTGAACAGAAAAAAAAACATTTCTCAATTGTAACAAAGAATTCTCCCTCAATCTTTCTAATACAACAAGGACATGTTCCTGGTGAGAATCCAAATCAGGAGAGAAAATTCTATATCATCAAGATAAATCACAGGAAATCTCCCAATGTAATCAGAGAAATATCATTCAGAGAGTTGTGAAATCCTGTTGGTGCATTGGAGAATCCAAATGGGAGGACGAGATTATCGAATAAAACCTCCGCTCCGTACACACGCGGCTCCGCAAGCCTCGCACACGCGCGTCTCCGCTCCGTACGCCTCGCACACGCGCGGCTCCGCTCCGTACGCCTCGCACACGCGTGGCTCCGCTCCGTACGCCTCGCACACGCGCGGCTCCGCTCCGTACGCCTCGTACACGCACGGCTCCACTCCGTACACCTCGTACACGCGCGGCTCCGCTCCGTACACCCAGTACACGCGCGGCTCCGCTCCGTACACCTCTTACATGCGCGGCTCCGCTCTGTACACCTCGTATACGCGCGGCTCCGCTCCGTACACCTCTTACATGCGCGGCTCCGCTCCGAACAACTCGTACACGCGCGGCTCCGCTACGTACACCTCGTACACGCGCGGCTCCGCTCCGTACACCTCGTACACGCGCGGCTCCGCTCCGTACACCTCGTACACGCGCGGCTCCGCTCCGTACACCTCGTACATGCGCGGCTCCTCTACGTACACCTCGTACAAACGCGGCTCTGCTCCGTACACCTCGTACACACGCGGCTCTGCTCCGTACACCTCGTACACACGCGGCTCTGCTCCGTACACCTCGTACACACTTGGCTCCGCTCCGTACACCTCGTACAAACGCGGCTCTGCTACATCCACACTGTAAACCCCTCCTGACCCCACACATAAACTTCAGCTCATCCAGCACCATGACAACCAGCACAGCAGAGTCCTGCATCCACTGAGGCCCCTGATCATGTGACCCCTGACTCCTCCCCTTCTGTGACCTCATCACAGCTGCTGTGTGCACAGAGCAGCCATATATGTGGTGGCAGCTCTGCAGGTGGAGGTATGTGGAGATCCCCCATTACTGGGCGCATGGGGCATTAACACCTCCAGCACGGAGACTCTTGGGGTCTTGTGTTGCCCCTTTATAAGAATCATAAGGTTTTTGTTCTGTTTCCTGTAATAGATACATACGACCCAACTATGGAGACATAGTTGGGTCGTATGTATCTATTACAGGAAACAGAACAAAAACCTTATGATTCTTATAAAGGGGTAACACAAGACCCCAAAAGAGGAAGGGAGGAAACGTATTGTTCTCATAGTACAGGGCCCTTTCTTGGTCCCACGTAGTGTAATGTTCCCATAGTACCGCCATCCCCCCCCACAGTATAATCAGAGGTATAGTTAAGGTCTGATGGGACCCGTTGCGAGATTTCGACCACTCCCTATCTTGATATATACAATGGCTACGGAAAGCATTCAGACCCCTTTAAATTTTTCACTCTTTGTTTCATTGCAGCCATTTGGTAAATTCTAAAAAGTTCATTTTTTTTCTCATTAAAGTACACTCTGCACCCCATCTTGACTGAAAAAAACAGAAATGTAGAAATTTTTGCAAATTTATTAAAAAAGAAAAACTGAAATATCACATGATCATAAGTATTCAGACACTTTGCTCAGACACTCATATTTAAGTCACATGCTGTCCATTTCCTTGTGATCCTCCTTGAGATGGTTCTACTCCTTCATTAGAGTCCAGCTGTGTTTAATTAAACTGATAGGTGTGTGCCTTTCCAAATCAAGTCCTGTCTATATAAGACCTCATAGCTCACAGTGCATGTCAGACCAAATGAGAATCATGAGCTCAAAGGAACTGCCCAAGGAGCTCAGAGACAGAATTGTGGCAAGGCACAGATCTGGCCAAGGTTACAAAAGAATTTCTGCAGTACTCAAGGTCCCTAAGAGCACAGTGGCCTCCATCATCCTTAAATGGAAGAAGTTTGGGACCACCAGAAGCCTTCCTTGACCTGGTGAGAATGGTAAAGAAGAACCCCAAGATCACTATGGTTGAGCTCCAGAGATGCAGTAAGGAGATGGGAGAAAGCTCCACAAAGTCAACTATCACTGCAGCGCTCCACCAGTCGGGCCTTTATGGCAGAGTGGCCCGACTGAAGCCTCTCCTCAGTGCAAGACATATGAAAGCCCGCATAGAATTTGAACAAAAACACATGAAGGACTCCCAGACTATGAGATATTAAGATTCTCTGTTCTGATGAGACGAAGATAGAACTTTCTGGTGATAATTCTAAGCAGTATGTGTGGAGAAAACCAGGCACTGCTCATCACCTGCTCAATACAATCACAACAGTGAAACATGGTGGTGGCAGCATCATGCTATGGGGGAGTTTTTCAGCTGCAGGGACAGGACGACTGCTTGCAATTGAAGGAAACATGAATGCGGCCAAGTACAGACATATCCTGGATGAAAACCTCTTCCAGAGTGCTCTGGACCTCAGACTTGGCTAAAGGTTAACCTTCCAACAAGACAATGACCCTAAGCACACAGCTAAAATAACAAAGGAGTGGCTTCAGAACAACTATGTGACCATTCTTGACTGTCCTAGCCACAGCCCTGACCTAAACCCAATTGAGCATCTCTGGAGAGACCTGAAAATGGCTGTCCACCAACGATCACCATCCAACCTGATGGAACTGGAGAGAATCTGCAAGGAAAAATGGCAGAGGATCCCCAAATCCAGGTGTGAAAAAGTTGTTGCATCATTCCCAAGAAGACTCATGGCTGTACTAGCTCAAAAGGGTGCTTCTACTCAATACTGAGCAAAGGGTCTGAATACTTATGACCATGTAATATTTCAGTTTTTCTTTTTTAATAAATTTGCAAAAATTTCTACATTTCTGTTTCTTTCTGTCAACATGGGGTGCAGAGTGTACTTTAACCCCTTAAAAGCCCAGGGCGTACTAATACGCACCTGTGCCCTGGGCTTTAAGAGCCAGGTACGTATTAGTATGCCCTGTTGATTTCGTCCGCAAAGCCTGGGTGTCAGCTATGTGCTAGGAGCGGTCCTGCAACGCTGCGATTGAAGTCGATCGCAGCATTGCGGGGGCAAGGGGAGGTGATCGCCGATACTCACCTCTCCTGCCGGCGTCCAACGCTGTCTGCCGCGGTTTCCCAGATGTTGCCATGACGACCCGATGTCGTCATAACATCTGGGTCACCAGACAGCAGGAGGATACTTTGGTCATGTGCAGTGCATGACCCAAGTATCTTCTGCATCTGCAGCACTGACAGCCTGTATAGCACAGGGAAGGTGCTCCATCCCTATGCTATACAGGCGATCAGAGTAAAAAAAGTGAAAGTCCCATTGTGGGAAAAAGTATAAAAGTAAAAAAAAGTGTTAAACAATGAAAAAAAAAAAATAAATTTGTAAAAATATTTAAAAAAATCAAAAAAAGAATCCACCAAAAATAAAAATATAATGTACCCATCAATAAATATTATTATGAAAACAATAAAAGTTCACATATTTGGTATCGCCGCGTCCGGAACGACCTGACCTACAAAACTATCCCACTAGTTAAACCCTTTAGTGAACACTGTAGAAAAAATAAATAAAAAAAACGAAGCAGAAAACAATGCTTTATCATCATACCGCCAAAACAAAAAATGGAATAAGACGCAATCAAAAAATCGAATATAAATAAAAATGGTACCGCTGAAAACGTCATCTTGTCCCACAAAAAATAAGCCGCCATACAGCTCCATCAGCCGAAAAATAAAAAAGTTATAGCTCTCAGAATAAAGCGATGCAAAAATTTTTTTTTTTCTATAAAATAGCTTTTATTGTCTAAAAGCGCCAAAACATAGAAAAACTATATAAATGTGGTACCGCTGTAAACGTACTGACCCAAAGAATAAAGCTGCCTTATCAATTTTACGACATGCTGAACTCCATAAAAAAATGAAAAAAACCTCAATTCCTGAATTGTTGTTTATTGTTTATTCTGCCTCCCAAAAATCGGAATAGAAAGCGATCAAAAAACGTCACATGCCTGAAAATGGTACCTATAAAAACATCAACTCATCCCGCAAAAAAACAAGCCATCACATGACTCTGTCGGCCAAAATATGGAAAAATTATAGCTCTCAAAATATGGCGATGCAAAAACTAGATTTTGCAACAAATGTGTCTTTTAGTGTGTGACAGCTGTCAATCATAAAAACCTGATATGATTCTGGTATCGCTGTAATCGCACCAACCCGAAGCTTAAAGTTGTCTAATCACTTATACCGCACGAGGAACGGCGTAAAATGTAAACTCTAGGGTTAAGGTTAGGGTTGGGCTAGGGTTAGGGTTGGGGTTTTATTAGGGTTGGGGTTAAGGTTGGGATTTTTTTCAAAAGTAAAAAAAAAAATAATGACGATATGGCGACTAGTGTTGTGCACAAGTGCTCGCTACTTGAGTTTGCATCGGGTGCTCAGGTATGCACTGAGTATCGCGGGTGCTCGAGTGACATGCTCGAGTCTCCGCCCCATATGCTTCGCGGCCAAAAAACATTGCGGGGATTGCCTGTCATGCACGAGCGATCCCTATATGTTTTTTTTCGGGTGTCTAATAACCGTGAAACATGCCGGCGGGGACTCGAGCATGTCACTCAAGCACACACGATACATGGTGCATACCTGAGTACCCGATGCAAACTCAAGTAGCGAGCACTTGCGCTCAAGACTAATGACAACTTATTCAATATGATGACCTAATGTTATCAAATTCTGTGTCGTACCTCTGGGTTCAAAATGTTCACTATACCCCTTGAAGGGTGTAGTTTCCAAAATGGGGTCACTTGTGGGGGGTTTCTACTATTTAGGCACCCTACTATTTAGGCGTCCACTCTCAGTTCCGCCAATTTTGCGTTTAAAAGACCACGAGGTGCTCCTTCCCTTATAAACTCTGCCATGCGCCCAAACACTGTATTTTCCCCACAAATGGGGTATTGGCGTACTCAGGAGAAATTGCACAAAAGTTTTTGGGGTCCATTTTCTCCTCTTACCTTTGTGAAAATAAAAAAATTAAGGCTAAAACATCATTTTTGTGGAAAAAGTTTGATTTTTTTATTTTCACGGCTCCATGTTATAAACTTCTGTAAAGCACTTGGGGGTTCAGGGTGCTCACCACACATCTAGATAAGGTCCCTGAGGGGTCTCGTTTCCAAAATGGTGTCACTTGTGGGGGGTTTCCACTGTTTAGGCACATCAGGGGAACATCCGCTAATTAGTCAAGCAAATTTTACATTCAAAAAGTCAAATGGTGCTCCTTCCCTTCCGAACCCTGCCGAATGCCCAAACAGTGGTTTTCCCCCACATATGGAGTATCAGTTTACTCTGGAGAGATTGCACAACAAGTTGCATGGTGCAATTTCTCCTGTTACCCTTGTAAAAATGCAAAACTGGGGTCTAAAAAACATTTTTGTGGGAAAAATGTGAACATTTTATTTTCACGGCTCAATGTTATAAACTTCTGTGAAGCACCTGGGGGTTCAAGGTGCTCACCACACATCTAGATAAGTTCCCTGAGGTGTCTAGTTTCCAAAATGGTGTCACTTGTGGGGGGTTTCCACTGTTTAGGCACATCAGGGGCTCTCCAAACGCAACATGGCGTCCGCTAATTATTCAAGCAAATTTTACATTCAAAAAGTCAAATGGCGCTCCTTCCCTTCCGAGCATTGCCGTGCACCAAAACAGTGTTTTTTCCCCACATATAGGGTATCTGCGTGCTCAGGGGAAATTGCACAACAAATTTTGGGGTCTATTTTTTCCTGTTACCCCTGCGAAAATAAAAAAAAATTGGGTCTAAAGTAACATTTTTGTGAAAAAAGTTAAATGTTAATTTTTTTCTTCCACATTCCAAAAATTCCTGTGAAGCACCTGAAGGGTTAATAAAGTTCTTGAATGTGGTTTTGAGCTCCTTGAGGGGTGCAGTTTTTAGAATGGTGTCACTTTTGGGTATTTTCTGTCATAAAGACCCCTCAAATTGACTTCAAATGTGATGTGGTCCCTAAAAAAATGGTTTTGTAAATTTTGTTGGAAAAATTAGAAATCGCTGGTCAACTTTTAACCCTTATAGCTCCCTAATAAAAAACTATTTTGGTTCCAAAATTGTGCAGATGTAAAGTAGATATGTGGGAAATGTTATTTATTAACTATTTTGTGAGATATATCTCTCTGATTTAAGGGCATAAAAATAAAATTTTTGAAAATTGAAAAAGAGATATCGATGAAATTTTACCACAATCATGAAGTACAATATGTCACGAAGAAACAATCTTAGAATCAGGGAGATCCGGTGAAGCGTTCCAGAGTAATTACCTCATAAAGTGACAGTGGTCAGAATTGTAAAAATTGGCCTGGTCATTAACGTGCAAACCACCTTTGGTTGTAAAGGGATTAATGAGAAAAATAAATGAACTTTTTAGAATTTACCAAATGACTGCAATGAAACAAAGAGTGAAAAATGTAAAGGGGTCTGAATACTTTCCGTACCCACTGTATATGTATGTCCCTTATCATTGGCCCCAACCTGGTATATGTCCCCTGTTCTGCCTCTGTTCTTCAGTGTATACAAAAAAAATAAACTATTACACTCACCAGAGGCGAACATAGAAGTGATGTGGCCCCATAACAGAAGTGTAATGCACTCCCGATAATCCTCCATACAGTATAATGCACAGCCCATAGTCATCCATGTAGTATAATGCACAGCCCATAGTCATCCATGTAGTATAATGCACAGCCCATAGTCCGTACATGTAGTATAATGCACAGCCCATAGTCCGTACATGTAGTATAATGCACAGCCCATAGTCCGTACATGTAGTATAATGCACAGCCCATAGTCCGTACATATAGTATAATGCACAGCCCATAGTCCGTACATGTAGTATAATGCACAGCCCATAGTCCACACATGTAGTATAATGCACAGCCCATAGTCCGTACATGTAGTATAATGCACAGCCCATAGTCATCCATGTAGTATAATGCACAGCCCATAGTCCGTACATGTAGTATAATGCACAGCCCATAGTCCGTACATATAGTATAATGCACAGCCCATAGTCCGTACATGTAGTATAATGCACAGCCCCTGGTCCGTACATGTAGTATAATGCGCAGCCCATAGTCCGTACATGTAGTATAATGCACAGCCCATAGTCCGTACATGTAGTATAATTCACAGCCCCTGGTCCGTACATGTAATATAATGCACAGCCCATAGTTTGTACATGTAGTATAATGCACAGCCCATAGTCCGTACATGTAGTATAATGCACAGCCCATATTCTGTACATGTAGTATAATGCACAGCCCATAGTCCGTACATGTAGTATAATTCACAGCCCCTGGTCCGTACATGTAATATAATGCACAGCCCATAGTTTGTACATGTAGTATAATGCACAGCCCATAGTCCGTACATGTAGTATAATGCACAGCCCATAGTCCGTACATGTAGTATAATGCACAGCCCATATTCTGTACATGTAGTATAATGCACAGCCCATAGTCCGTACATGTAGTGTAATGCACAGCCCATAGTCCTTACATGTAGTATAATGCACAGCCCATAGTCCGTACATATAGTGTAATGCACAGCCCATAGTCCGTACATGTAGTGTAATGCACAGTCCATAGTCCACACATGTAGTATAATGCACAGCCCACAGTCATCCATGTAATATAATGCACAGCCCATGGTCCGTACATGTAGTATAATGCACAGCCCATAGTCCGTACATGTAGTGTAATGTACAGCCCATAGTCCGTACATGTAGTATAATGCACAGCCCATAGTCCTTACATGTAGTATAATGCACAGCCCATAGTCCGTACATGTAGTATAATGCACAGCCCCTGGTCCGTACATGTAATATAATGCACAGCCCATAGTCCGTACATGTAGTATAATACACAGCCCATAGTCCGTACATGTAGTATAATACACAGCCCATAGTCCGTACATGTAGTATAATGCACAGCCCATAGTCCGTACATGTAGTATAATGCACAGCCCCTGGTCCGTATATGTAATATAATGCACAGCCCATAGTCCTTACATGTAGTATAATGCACAGCCCCTGGTCCGTACATGTAATATAATGCACAGCCCATAGTTTGTACATGTAGTATAATGCACAGCCCATAGTCCGTACATGTAGTATAATGCACAGCCCATATTCTGTACATGTAGTATAATGCACAGCCCATAGTCCGTACATGTAGTGTAATGCACAGCCCATAGTCCTTACATGTAGTATAATGCACAGCCCATAGTCCGTACATATAGTGTAATGCACAGTCCATAGTCCACACATGTAGTATAATGCACAGCCCACAGTCATCCATGTAATATAATGCACAGCCCATGGTCCGTACATGTAGTATAATGCACAGCCCATAGTCCGTACATGTAGTATAATGCACAGCCCATAGTCCGTACATGTAGTATAATGCACAGCCCATGGGCCGTACATGTAGTATAATGTGCAGCCCATAGTCCGTACATGTAGTATAATGCACAGCCCATAGTCCGTACATGTAGTGTAATGCACAGCCCATAGTCCGTACATATAGTGTAATGCACAGTCCATAGTCCGTACATGTAGTGTAATGCGCAGCCCATAGTCATCCATGTAGTATAATGCACAGCCCATGGTCCGTACATGTAGTATAATGCACAGCCCATAGTCCGTACATGTAGTATAATGCACAGCCCATGGGCCGTACATGTAGTATAATGCACAGCCCATAGTCCGTACATGTAGTATAATGCACAGCCCATAGTCCACACATGTAGTATAATGCACAGCCCACAGTCATCCATGTAGTATAATGCACAGCCCATGGTCCGTACATGTAGTATAATGCACAGCCCATAGTCCGTACATGTAGTATAATGCGCAGCCCATAGTCCGTACATGTAGTATAATGCGCAGCCCATAGTCCGTACATGTAGTATAATGCACAGCCCCTGGTCCGTACATGTAATATAATGCACAGCCCATAGTCCTTACATGTAGTATAATGCACAGCCCCTGGTCCGTACATGTAATATAATGCACAGCCCATAGTTTGTACATGTAGCATAATGCACAGCCCATAGTCCGTACATGTAGTATAATGCACAGCCCATAGTCCGTACATGTAGTATAATACACAGCCCATAGTCCGTACATGTAGTATAATGCACAGCCCATAGTCCGTACATGTAGTATAATACACAGCCCATAGTCCGTACATGTAGTATAATGCACAGCCCTTATTCTGTACATGTAGTATAATGCACAGCCCATAGTCCGTACATGTAATGTAATGCACAGCCCACAGTCATCCATGTAATATAATGCACAGCCCATAGTCATTCATGTAGTATAATGCACAGCCCATAGTCCACACATGTAGTATAATGCACAGCCCATAGTCATCCATGTAGTATAATGCACAGCCCATAGTCATCCATGTAGTATAATGCACAGCCCATAGTCCGTACATGTAGTATAATGCACAGCCCATAGTCCGTACATGTAGTGTAATGCGCAGCCCATAGTTTGTACATGTAGTATAATGCACAGCCCATAGTCCGTACATGTAGTATAATGCACAGCCCATAGTCCGTACATGTAGTATAATGCACTGCCCATAGTCCGTACATGTAGTGTAATGCGCAGCCCATAGTTTGTACATGTAGTATAATGCGCAGCCCATAGTCCGTACATGTAGTATAATGCGCAGCCCATAGTCCGTACATGTAGTATAATGCGCAGCCCATAGTCCGTACATGTAGTATAATGCACAGCCCCTGGTCCGTACATGTAATATAATGCGCAGCCCATAGTTTGTACATGTAGTATAATGCGCAGCCCATAGTCCGTACATGTAGTATAATGCACAGCCCATAGTCCGTACATGTAATATAATGCACAGCCCATAGTCCTTACATGTAGTATAATGCACAGCCCCTGGTCCGTACATGTAATATAATGCACAGCCCATAGTCCTTACATGTAGTATAATGCACAGCCCATAGTCCGTACATGTAATATAATGCACAGCCCATAGTCCTTACATGTAGTATAATGCACAGCCCATAGTTTGTACATGTAGCATAATGCACAGCCCATAGTCCGTACATGTAGTATAATACACAGCCCATAGTCCGTACATGTAGTATAATGCACAGCCCATAGTCCGTACATGTAGTATAATACACAGCCCATAGTCCGTACATGTAGTATAATGCACAGCCCATAGTCCGTACATGTAGTATAATGCACAGCCCCTGGTCCGTACATGTAATATAATGCACAGCCCATAGTCCTTACATGTAGTATAATGCACAGCCCCTGGTCCGTACATGTAATATAATGCACAGCCCATAGTTTGTACATGTAGTATAATGCACAGCCCATAGTCCGTACATGTAGTATAATGCACAGCCCATAGTCCGTACATGTAGTATAATGCACAGCCCATATTCTGTACATGTAGTATAATGCACAGCCCATAGTCCGTACATATAGTATAATGCACAGTCCATAGTCCACACATGTAGTATAATGCACAGCCCACAGTCATCCATGTAATATAATGCACAGCCCATGGTCCGTACATGTAGTATAATGCACAGCCCACAGTCATCCATGTAGTATAATGCACAGCCCATAGTCCGTACATGTAGTATAATGCACAGCCCATAGTCCGTACATGTAGTATAATGCACAGCCCATAGTCCGTACATGTAGTATAATGCACAGCCCATAGTCCTTACATGTAGTATAATGCACAGCCCCTGGTCCGTACATGTAATATAATGCACAGCCCATAGTTTGTACATGTAGTATAATGCACAGCCCATAGTTTGTACATGTAATATAATGCGCAGCCCATAGTCCGTACATGTAGTATAATGCACAGCCCATAGTCCGTACATGTAGTATAATGCACAGCCCATAGTCTGTACATGTAGTATAATGCACAGCCCATATTCTGTACATGTAGTATAATGCACAGCCCATAGTCCGTACATGTAGTATAATGCACAGCCCATAGTCCGTACATATAGTATAATGCACAGTCCATAGTCCACACATGTAGTATAATGCACAGCCCACAGTCATCCATGTAATATAATGCACAGCCCATGGTCCGTACATGTAGTATAATGCACAGCTCACAGTCATCCATGTAGTATAATGCACAGCCCATAGTCCGTACATGTAGTATAATGCACAGCCCATAGTCCGTACATATAGTGTAATGCACAGCCCATAGTCCGTACATATAGTATAATGCACAGTCCATAGTCCACACATGTAGTATAATGCACAGCCCACAGTCATCCATGTAGTATAATGCACAGCCCATAGTCCGTACATGTAGTATAATGCACAGCCCATGGGCCGTACATGTAGTATAATGTGCAGCCCATAGTCCGTACATGTAGTATAATGCACAGCCCATAGTCCTTACATGTAATATAATGCACAGCCCATGGTCCGTACATGTAGCATAATGCACAGCCCATAGTCCGTACATGTAGTATAATGCACAGCCCATAGTCATACATGTAGTATAATGCACAGCCCATAGTCATCCATGTAGTATAATGCACAGCCCATAGTCATCCATGTAGTATAATGCACAGCCCATAGTCCACACATGTAGTATAATGCACAGCCCACAGTCATCCATGTAGTATAATGCACAGCCCATAGTCCATACATGTAGTATAATGCACAGCCCATAGTCCATACATGTAGTATAATGCACAGCCCATAGTCATCCATGTAGTATAATGCACAGCCCATAGTCCACACATGTAGTATAATGCACAGCCCACAGTCATCCATGTAATATAATGCACAGCCCATAGTTTGTACATGTAGTATAATGCACAGCCCATAGTCCGTACATGTAGTATAATACACAGCCCATAGTCCGTACATGTAGTATAATGCACAGCCCATAGTCCGTACATGTAGTATAATGCGCAGCCCATAGTCCGTACATGTAGTATAATGCACAGCCCATAGTCCATACATGTAGTATAATGCACAGCCCATAGTCCGTACATGTAGTATAATGCACAGCCCATAGTCCGTACATGTAGTATAATGCACAGCCCATAGTCTGTACATGTAGTATAATGCACAGCCCATAGTCCGTACATGTAGCGTAATGCACAGTCCATAGTCCACACATGTAGTATAATGCGCAGCCCATAGTCCGTACATGTAGCGTAATGCACAGTCCATAGTCCGTACATGTAGTATAATGCACAGCCCATAGTCTGTACATGTAGCGTAATGCACAGTCCATAGTCCGTACATGTAGTATAATGCACAGTCCATAGTCCACACATGTAGTATAATGCACAGCCCATAGTCTGTACATGTAGCGTAATGCACAGTCCATAGTCCGTACATGTAATATAATGCACAGCCCATAGTCCTCCATGTAGTATAATGCACAGCCCATAGTCCATACATGTAGTATAATGCACAGCCCATAGTCCATACATGTAATATAATGCACAGCCCATAGTCCTCCATGTAGTATAATGCACAGCCCATAGTCCGTACATGTAGTATAATGCACAGCCCATAGTCCGTACATGTAGTATAATGCACAGCCCATAGTCCGTACATGTAGTATAATGCACAGCCCATAGTCCGTACATGTAGTATAATACACAGCCCATAGTCCCTACATGTAGTATAATGCACAGCCCATAGTCCATACATGTAGTATAATGCACAGCCCATAGTCCGTACATGTAGTATAATGCACAGCCCATAGTCCGTACATGTAGTATAATACACAGCCCATAGTCCCTACATGTAGTATAATGCACAGCCCATAGTCCGTACATGTAGTATAATGCACAGCCCATAGTCTGTACATGTAGTATAATGCACAGCCCATAGTCTGTACATGTAGTATAATGCACAGCCCATAGTCCGTACATGTAGTATAATACACAGCCCATAGTCCGTACATGTAGTATAATGCACAGCCCATAGTCCGTACATGTAGTATAATGCACAGCCCATAGTCCGTACATGTAGTATAATGCACAGCCCATAGTCCGTACATGTAGTATAATGCACAGCCCATAGTCCGTACATGTAGTATAATGCACAGCCCATAGTCCGTACATGTAGTATAATGCACAGCCCATAGTCCGTACATGTAGTATAATGCACAGCCCACAGTCATCCATGTAGTATAATGCACAGCCCATAGTCCGTACATGTAGTATAATGCACAGCCCATAGTCCGTACATGTAGTATAATGCACAGCCCATAGTCTGTACATGTAGTATAATACACAGCCCATAGTCCATACATGTAGTATAATACACAGCCCATATTCTGTACATGTAGTATAATGCACCGCCCATAGTCATTCATGTAGTATAATGCACAACCCATAGTCATACATAGTAGTATAATGCACAGCCCATAGTCCGTACATGTAGTAGTATAATGCACAGCCCATAGTCCGTACATGTAGTATAATGCACAGCCCACAGTCATCCATGTAGTATAATGCACAGCCCACAGTCATCCATGTAGTATAATACACAGCCCATAGTCTTACATGTAGTATAATGCACAGCCCATAGTCTTACATGTAGTAGTATAATGCACAGCCCATAGTCCGTACATGTAGTATAATGCACAGCCCATAGTCTTACATGTAGTAGTATAATGCACAGCCCATAGTCCGTACATGTAGTATAATGCACAGCCCATAGTCATCCATGTAGTATAATGCACAGCCCACAGTCATCCATGTAGTATAATGCACAGCCCATAGTCATCCATGTAGTATAATGCACAGCCCACAGTCATCCATGTAGTATAATGCACAGCCCATCCTCTTACATGTAGTATAATGCACAGCCCATACTGTTACATGTAGTAGTATAATGCACAGTCCATACTCTTACATGTAGTAGTATAATGCACAGCCCATAGTCCGTACATGTAGTATAATGCACAGCCCATAGTCCGTACATGTAGTATAATGCACAGCCCATAGTCCGTACATGTAGTATAATGCACAGCCCATAGTCCGTACATGTAATATAATGCACAGCCCATAGTCCGTACATGTAGTATAATGCACAGCCCATAGTCCGTACATGTAGTATAATGCACAGCCCATCCTCTTACATGTAGTGTAATGCACAGCCCATCCTCTTACATGTAGTATAATGCACAGCCCATAGTCCGTACATGTAATATAATGCACAGCCCATAGTCCGTACATGTAGTATAATGCACAGCCCATAGTCCGTACATGTAGTATAATGCACAGCCCATCCTCTTACATGTAGTGTAATGCACAGCCCATCCTCTTACATGTAGTATAATGCACAGCCCATCCTCTTACATGTAGTATAATACACAGCTCATAGTCCGTACATGTAGTATAATGCACAGCCCATAGTCCGTACATGTAGTATAATGCACAGCCCATAGTCCGTACATGTAGTATAATGCGCAGCCCATAGTCCGTACATGTAATATAATGCACAGCCCATAGTCCGTACATGTAATATAATGCACAGCCCATAGTCCGTACATGTAGTATAATGCACAGCCCATAGTCCGTACATGTAATATAATGCACAGCCCATAGTCCGTACATGTAGTATAATGCACAGCCCATAGTCCGTACATGTAATATAATGCACAGCCCATAGTCCGTACATGTAGTATAATGCACAGCCCATAGTCCGTACATGTAATATAATGCGCAGCCCATAGTCCGTACATGTAGTATAATGCACAGCCCATAGTCTGTATGACGCGCCCCCTGGGCCATATTCTTTAGGGGGAATATCCGGAGCCGGATCAGATGGGAGTTGTAGTCTTCCGAGTGGCTGTGACCCGGTCCGTGCCCAGGGTGTCAAACTCAGTTGTATGTGGCAGTCCTACAGATGTTAATAAGTTCTTAATGTCGACTACGCCACCCGTTGTATTGCGGTCACTATGGCCGCCGCTGCAGCAGGGTCCGCTGAGGCTGATGGTGTAGGTGCAGCTTTTGATGGTATAACCCCCAACGGGTGGGGTATAGCCTCAGGGGGTCAGGTGCAGAGGATGGGGGTTGTGGTGGTGCAGCATAGATGTTAAAGGAAGACAGAGTCGGGTTATGCAGTTAAGGGTATTTACTCACTGCTGATGTTCCGGTCACTCCAGCTTCAAGTGACCTCCCGAGCCGTGCTGCATCCACCAGGTCCTGGATCCAGCCAACCCCCAAGCGAGTCCGGAGCGTGACCCTGAGCTCTCCTTCTGTCCTTTCTCTGGCCGTCCCCACTAGTGATCCACCCAGGTCCAGCTCCCTCGGGCCTTCTGTTGGGAGACCCTTGGCCTTGGGTTCCCTGACCCTCCACGTGGTATGCTTTCGGGGTGGATGTGGTGGGTGGCCGTGGCAGACGCTGCCCACGGCCTCCGGTCTCTGGCTGGGGTGTGTTTTTGCCCCCACCAGCTTGGGTTCCGGTACCCTGATGCCGACTCTTCACCCGTGGATTGGATTTGGGGTCTCAGAGTCCTCTCTTCTGCTTCCCCCTCTGGGTCTCTCTTACTTTCTCCTCTCTCTCTCTCTGGGGCTTCTCTGCTCCTCTTCCTCTGACTTCTCTGCAAAGGCTGACAGACTGACCTGCCTGCAAAGACTGACAGACTGACCTTCCTGCAAAGACTGACCCTGTTCTCTGATGGTGCCCACCTTATATACACCCTCTATGTGTGAGCTCAGGTGACCAGCACCCAATGAGCTCCTATCTTTACCCAGGCTGCTCCCCCTATCTGCCCCTACACTACTTGGGATGTACCACCCCCCTCCCACTCCAGCCAGGAACAGACTCGGTCGTACCTGCACATTTCTAAGTGGGAGTACCGTCGGTCTGCTCCTCGGAAATGGGATGTGTGTAGTGCATGCAGCCTACCGAGCTCAGTTCCACACTCCATCCTTACCCGGGAGTGGAATATCACACCTCTGGGTTGAGGTGCAATACCCCTGTAGCAGCCGAATCCTCAGGGTGCTACATTCCCCCCTGGTAAATCACAGCACGTCCTCGGGCTGTAAGACAAAACACCAAAACATACAAATTTTTGCATAAACATATAAAACATATAAAACATTATATATATATATTTCAATTTAAAACATTCTCGTCGCCTCTGGCTCCTCCTCCGGTCACTGTGCAACGCGTGACCGGGTAAAGTGCGACAGTCTTTCTGGAAAAACTGGTTTTCCTGGAAAACCGGTAGGGGGCGCTTTAGGACGCGCAACTATATACAAGGATATGGCCGCTCTCAGTCCTCGGCCAGGTATTAGGGAGGAATGACCGCTCTCAGTCCTCGGTCAGTGGGAATTAAGGGAAATACGGGTAAACAGTTCACACATGCTGGTCCCAACGGGGACTATATTAGCAACAACAGTTTCAGTTTCAGTTTACGGTTTCAGTTTCAGTTTCACGGTTTCAGTTTACTGTGCCCCGACGGGCAACTATATACAGCTTCCGCTTCGCTGTCCTTAGCGACGGCGTCCTCCTGCTCTTGCTTTATGGTTACCTTTGGCTTCAGACCCGTCCGGGTCCTCTTGCTCTTCCTCCTCACACCGCAGCTCTTCCTCCGTCAGGCGATGCACATGGAGGGCGTAGGGACCTTTGGCACACTTGTGCCGGGTGAAGGTGACCTCGTCCCCGATGTAAAGGTCGCGACCTCTGTGTTCCTCCGGTAGGTGGGACTCAACGTCTCTCCTGGTTACGAAGACGTCGCCTAGGGTGTGGTGGTCTCGGATGAAGCCCCACCCATGCTGCAGGTTAAACTTTATCACAGTCCCGGTGGTGCGGGGACTATGCGCTGCACGGGGGTCTCTCCTGGCCCGGCTCTTCTGCTCCGCGCTCTTTACTTGAGCTAGCTGTTCCCGGACCCGCCTCTCTCTCCGCTCCCTCTCGAAGTCCTCGAGCTGTTGGCGGCAGCACTCAGCACGCTCCGCTGCAGCTGCCCGAGTCTCTTGAGTGAACCCCATAAGATCTTCTCCGGTGGGGTCCCACTCAAACTGTGCTTCCGCTAGCGGGGGCGAGATCCTCTTTACGGGCTTTGGAGCCGGGATCAGGGGTTCATCCAGGGGTCTCTCTCTCCGGAGTCGGGGATGGTGAAACTCCGGTGGCCATATAAATGGCTGCCCATCCGGGCACGTATGCTGGGCGTACAGGTCCTCTCCCAGATGCGGCACTCTTGGTCTTATGGGCGCGGTGGTGGTGGCGCCCGGGTTGCCCGGGCCTTGCGGCCAGGCCTGGGGTATCTGGAAGGTAAAGGGCACCGTAAGGACGGCGGCGCCCTGGGCTACTTGGCCCTGCGACCAGGCCGGGGGCTCCGCGGAGGTAGGGGGCGCTGTTGGTATTGCGGCGCCCGGGGGTACTAGGCCTTGCGACCAGGCTGGTGGTACTTCCTGCTTGGTCACGCTCGAGGTCGAGGCGTGTGACGTCACAGGGGTCGCGGCTCCCATTTGAGGCCTAGTCTGCGGCGGTGACGTTGCAGCGACGGGCACGGCAGGATAGACTTCGGGCTCTGCGACGGGGAGCTGGGGCAGGTACGCGGTTTCCCGGTCTGGGGTATAGACGTCCCCTTTACCTGCCTCCACTCGTTCGGCTCCCTTCTCGGCGCCGTCTCCGGCCTTCAGTCCTCCCGCGCCATCCTCAGAGGCGGTCTGTCTCCTCGTCTCGGGTGGCGTGCTCCGCTGACAGGTCTCGGTCTGCTGGGCCATCTCACGGCTCCACTCCGCCAACGTCTCTCGCTGCACCCGGGCCATCCTCCTTGCGAGGCCCTCCAGAGCGGTCTGTGCACACTCCTGGTCTCGGGGGAGCTGTGCTAGGACCTCCACTAGGCCTAGTGGGGTCGTTGTTTCCAGCAGGCTCCTGACCAACGGGTCGGTGCTGCTCTGCTCTCCTACAGTCGTCTCCAGCAGGCTCCTGGCCAGCGGGCCGGTGCTGCTCTGCTCTCCCTCCTCTGTTTCTAGCAGGCTCCTGGCCAACGGGCCGGTGCTGCTCTGCTTTCTCGCCATCTCCGGGTAAGCTCCTCCGATACTCTTCTCCAGGCTTCTTGCCTCCGGGTGCGCTCGCTCTAGACTGCTCCAGGCGGCACCCATCTTTGTTCTCTCCTTTTGTCTCCTCCCACCTCGAGGGCGGTCCCGGGGCCACTTGGTGACTGTCAGCTCCAGGGGCAGTTCTTTCACGCTGACAGACACCTCTAGCATCACAGTCTCTGTTGGTGGGGGCGGTTTCCGCTTTTGGCGCCATTTTCGGTCCTGGCCCACGATGGGAGGCGGCCTCTTGCCATCCTCTGGCACGCCCATAATGGCGTCCGCTCTTCCAAGGCGGGAAACCTTTGGAAATGGCGGGAATCGCTTCCCAGTGGCGGGAAACTCTGCAGATGGCGGGAAAACGCGGTTAATGGCGGACAACCGGCTGGAATCGACTGGTGATGGGGTCCGATGGCGGGGACCCTCCGGAACCGGCAGGAGACTTCTTTTTGAGGTAAACTTGTTCTTTTCTTCAGGCACGCAGTACCCGGGTGTTGCGGGCACGGTATCCTGCCGACTACGCCAAAGTTGACGCGCCCCCTGGGCCATATTCTTTAGGGGGAATATCCGGAGCCGGATCAGATGGGAGTTGTAGTCTTCCGAGTGGCTGTGACCCGGTCCGTGCCCAGGGTGTCAAACTCAGTTGTATGTGGCAGTCCTACAGATGTTAATAAGTTCTTAATGTCGACTACGCCACCCGTTGTATTGCGGTCACTATGGCCGCCGCTGCAGCAGGGTCCGCTGAGGCTGATGGTGTAGGTGCAGCTTTTGATGGTATAACCCCCAACGGGTGGGGTATAGCCTCAGGGGGTCAGGTGCAGAGGATGGGGGTTGTGGTGGTGCAGCATAGATGTTAAAGGAAGACAGAGTCGGGTTATGCAGTTAAGGGTATTTACTCACTGCTGATGTTCCGGTCACTCCAGCTTCAAGTGACCTCCCGAGCCGTGCTGCATCCACCAGGTCCTGGATCCAGCCAACCCCCAAGCGAGTCCGGAGCGTGACCCTGAGCTCTCCTTCTGTCCTTTCTCTGGCCGTCCCCACTAGTGATCCACCCAGGTCCAGCTCCCTCGGGCCTTCTGTTGGGAGACCCTTGGCCTTGGGTTCCCTGACCCTCCACGTGGTATGCTTTCGGGGTGGATGTGGTGGGTGGCCGTGGCAGACGCTGCCCACGGCCTCCGGTCTCTGGCTGGGGTGTGTTTTTGCCCCCACCAGCTTGGGTTCCGGTACCCTGATGCCGACTCTTCACCCGTGGATTGGATTTGGGGTCTCAGAGTCCTCTCTTCTGCTTCCCCCTCTGGGTCTCTCTTACTTTCTCCTCTCTCTCTCTCTGGGGCTTCTCTGCTCCTCTTCCTCTGACTTCTCTGCAAAGGCTGACAGACTGACCTGCCTGCAAAGACTGACAGACTGACCTTCCTGCAAAGACTGACCCTGTTCTCTGATGGTGCCCACCTTATATACACCCTCTATGTGTGAGCTCAGGTGACCAGCACCCAATGAGCTCCTATCTTTACCCAGGCTGCTCCCCCTATCTGCCCCTACACTACTTGGGATGTACCACCCCCCTCCCACTCCAGCCAGGAACAGACTCGGTCGTACCTGCACATTTCTAAGTGGGAGTACCGTCGGTCTGCTCCTCGGAAATGGGATGTGTGTAGTGCATGCAGCCTACCGAGCTCAGTTCCACACTCCATCCTTACCCGGGAGTGGAATATCACACCTCTGGGTTGAGGTGCAATACCCCTGTAGCAGCCGAATCCTCAGGGTGCTACATGTACATGTAGTATAATGCACAGCCCATAGTCCGTACATGTAATATAATGCGCAGCCCATAGTCCGTACATGTAGTATAATGCACAGCCCCTGGTCTGTACATGTAGTATAATGCACAGCCCATAGTCCGTACATGTAATATAATGCGCAGCCCATAGTCCGTACATGTAGTATAATGCACAGCCCATAGTCTGTACATGTAGTATAATGCACAGCCCATAGTCTGTACATGTAGTATAATGCACAGCCCATAGTCCGTACATGTAGTATAATGCACAGCCCATAGTCCGTACATGTAATATAATGCGCAGCCCATAGTCCGTACATGTAGTATAATGCACAGCCCATAGTCTGTACATGTAGTATAATGCACAGCCCATAGTCCGTACATGTAATATAATGCGCAGCCCATAGTCCGTACATGTAGTATAATGCACAGCCCCTGGTCTGTACATGTAGTATAATGCACAGCCCATAGTCCGTACATGTAATATAATGCGCAGCCCATAGTCCGTACATGTAGTATAATGCACAGCCCATAGTCCGTACATGTAGTATAATGCACAGCCCATAGTCCGTACATGTAGTATAATGCGCAGCCCATAGTCCGTACATGTAGTATAATGCACAGCCCATCCTCTTACATGTAGTATAATACACAGCCCATCCTCTTACATGTAGTGTAATGCACAGCCCATAGTCCGTACATGTAGTATAATGCACAGCCCATAGTCCGTACATGTAGTATAATGCACAGCCCATAGTCCGTACATGTAGTGTAATGCACAGCCCATCCTCTTACATGTAGTATAATGCACAGCCCATAGTCCGTACATGTAGTATAATGCACAGCCCATAGTCCATACATGTAGTATAATGCACAGCCCACAGTCATCCATGTAGTATAATGCACAGCCCATAGTCCATACATGTAGTATAATGCACAGCCCATAGTCCGTACATGTAGTATAATGCACAGCCCATCCTCTTACATGTAGTGTAATGCACAGCCCATAGTCCGTACATGTAGTATAATGCACAGCCCATAGTCCGTACATGTAGTATAATGCACAGCCCATAGTCCATACATGTAGTATAATGCACAGCCCACAGTCATCCATGTAGTATAATGCACAGCCCATAGTCCATACATGTAGTATAATGCACAGCCCATAGTCCGTACATGTAGTATAATGCACAGCCCATCCTCTTACATGTAGTGTAATGCACAGCCCATAGTCCGTACATGTAGTATAATGCACAGCCCATAGTCCGTACATGTAGTATAATGCACAGCCCATAGTCCATACATGTAGTATAATGCACAGCCCATCCTCTTACATGTAGTATTATGGCCAAGGGCACCGTGTACTCGCTGATTTAAAAAACAAACAAACATTATCCTCACCTTCACTCCGCTCCCTCGCCGCGCGGTGTCTTTTTCTGGAGCTGCCGCTGACTTCAGCTGGAAGCGACAGGAGAGCATGATGTTACTTCCATGCGCCCCTAATGACGTACATGCCGATGTCAGCTGCTGGCCTCTGATTGGTCGGCAGCGTGTATTGTGGCACTAAGCTGAATGTCAGTCCGAGAACACACATCCAGCTGCAGCAGGGGCTGGTGGTGGCTGGGCCCGGTCACAGGAGCGACTGCGGTCATTAAGCCTCTCAATATAATGCTCTCATAGTACCTCTATTTCCCCACACTGTATAATGTTCTCACAGTACCACCATCTTCCCACATACAGTATAATGTTCTCACAGTACCACCATCCCCCCACATACAGTATAATGTTCTCACAGTACCACCATCTACCCACATACAGTATAATGTTCTCACAGTACCACCATCTACCCACATACAGTATAATGTTCCCACAGTACCGCCATCTACCCACATACAGTATAATGTTCCCACAGTACCACCATCTACCCACATACAGTATAATGTTCTCACAGTACCACCATCTACCCACATACAGTATAATGTTCTCACAGTACCACCATCTACCCACATACAGTATAATGTTCTCACAGTACCACCATCTACCCACATACAGTATAATGTTCCCACAGTACCGCCATCTACCCACATACAGTATAATGTTCCCACAGTACCGCCATCTTCCCACATACTGTATAATGTTCTCACAGTACCGCCATCTTCCCACATACAGTATAATGTTCTCACAGTACCGCCATCTTCCCACATACAGTATAATGTTCCCACAGTACCGCCATCTTCCCACATATAGTATAATGTTCCCACAGTACCACCATCTACCCACATACAGTATAATGTTCTCACAGTACCGCCATCTTCCCACATACAGTATAATGTTCTCACAGTACCGCCATCTACCCACATACAGTATAATGTTCCCACAGTACCGCCATCTTCCCACATACAGTATAATGTTCTCACAGTACCACCATCTACCCACATACAGTATAATGTTCTCACAGTACCGCCATCTACCCACATACAGTATAATGTTCCCACAGTACCGCCATCTTCCCACATACAGTATAATGTTCTCACAGTACCACCATCTTCCCACATACAGTATAATGTTCTCACAGTACCACCATCTACCCACATACAGTATAATGTTCTCACAGTACCACCATCTACCCACATACAGTATAATGTTCTCACAGTACCGCCATCTTCCCACATACAGTATAATGTTCTCACAGTACCGCCATCTTCCCACACACTGTATAATGTTCTCACAGTACCACCATCTACCCACATACAGTATAATGTTCTCACAGTACCACCATCTACCCACATACAGTATAATGTTCCCACAGTACCACCATCTACCCACATACAGTATAATGTTCTCATAGTACCGCCATCTTCCCACATACAGTATAATGTTCTCACAGTACCGCCATCTTCCCACATACAGTATAATGTTCCCACAGTTCTGCAATCTTCCCACATACAGTATAATGTTGTCATAGTTCCGCCATCCCCCCAAATACAATATAATATTCCGACATTACCACCATCCCCCCACATACAGTATAATGTTCCCACAGTGCCGCCATCCCCTAATTTTATTTTATGTTTTAACACTTGGTTTTCTTTTTTTTGGTGTTTTTCATGTAATATATGGAAACCTACAGGAAAATGCTAAAAGAAACATAATATCCAGGAAAAAAAAACACTGTACATGGAGACATTAGCATCAAATAACTCCTGTCTGTGTTCTTACAAACAAGCTCCTATAAATGAGATCTAACGTGATAAAAGATTATAACCTGGGAAAGACGGGAAACATTCATATAGACAGTCGGTGATGATGAGGTCAGCGACGGACTCTGGCCAAATTTGTTTCTAGAGCTGTATTAGAAGATTAAGATGTCGTCGTCATTATGAAGTTGTTTTTTCTCATGTCACGTGTAATGTATATGACGAGAATTAGCGTTATGGAAGATGAGTCTATAAGAAACGTATTCAGCTGCAGACTCCGAGGAACAAACTGCTTGTTGTCTGTGGCCTAAAATATATAGGTTTTATTAGTATGTCAGGGACAAAAGCAGAATGTTGTAAAATAATAAAAATACCATTGCTGCTTGGGTTTCTGGGTGATTCTTACTGCAGCAGTGGCCAACTTAGCCAGTGATTGGAACTATGGAGGAGATGTCTAAGTCAGCAATTCAACTTATGTTCCAGTCCATAAAAGACTAGAGAATACAACATCTACACGTTCTATCTCCTGATATATTTCTCTTTTTGTCTCCAGTAATTGTATTAATACACAGAATTCTTTATGATGTTATGTCGGCTCATCTTCTCATTCAGGTCCCTACAATATCAGATCCTCTCAGTGAAGATCTTCTATATAAGAGAATTTTCCTTATTGACCCATCAAAGATGAATATGGACAGAGACAAGATGGCAGAGAGGATATTACACCTCACCCTAGAGATCCTCTTCCGGCTTACTGGAGAGGTGAGAGATTCTGATGACGTCACATTACATCATTCTTATCTATGGGAATAACAGATGGACAGAACTGGAGAGGTGAGGACTCTGGAAATGTCTGTAGTGAGATTTATTAATGTGTCTCTCCATAACCAGGATTACACAGTAGTGAAGAAGACCTCTAGTGGGCACTGTCAGGACCCTGTGTCTGAGGGATGGGAAAGAACCCAGAGCCCAATCATGGGGCCTCCACCTCACCCCCTGATACATGAGGACATCAATGACCAGAAGATCCTAGAACTCACCTACAAGATGATTGAGCTGCTGACTGGAGAGGTGACACTGCTGGAAATGCTGGGACATTATACAGTAACGCTATGGAGGGATCGGGGGGATGACGGTATCATTGTATGTGTCAGGTTCCTATAAGATGTCAGGATGTCGCCGTCTATTTCTCCATGGAGGAGTGGGAGTATTTAGAAGGACACAAAGATCTGTACAAGGACGTCATGATGGAGGTTCCTCAGCCCCTCACATCACCAGGTAATAGACAGGACTAAATACACACGGCCTATAATTATCTGTATGTAAAGAATGAATTCAATCTCTGTATGTGTTTCCTCCAGATCTATCCAGTAAGAGGACAACACCAAAGAGATGTCCCCGTCCTCTTCTTCCACAGGACTGGAAACAAGAAGATCCCAATGTTCCTCAGGATCATCAGGTAGATGGAGAGAAGGTGTCATGAGATCTCCCCTATGATGTGTAGACGGCTGTGAAGGTCTTGTGCTCAGTCTTGTTTTATCCACCAGTATTATATGTTTTATACTTGTGTAATGAGAACGGTGGAGATGGCAGGATTAGAGCTGATCATAGATGTGACTTCTCCATGTTTACAATATTTGTTTCAGGGTGAAGATCTGACCTATATTAATACTACAGAGACATATGTGAGGGGTGATGAGCGGTGTAAAGAGGAGATTCCTACATATGACTACCCAGGTGAGTAGCGACCACTAAATGCAGAGAAGTCACAGATTCTTCTCAGTCACCGGCTGTGGCTGCTTTATCGCTGGTGTAGTCCAGCTGTATCACAATCGTGTGATCACCATTTTACCGCTAGACCACAATATTTTCCTCCATCCGAAAATGTTCACATTACTTTGTGTAATTGTAAAAGATCTTTTCTGTAGAACCTACAACCTGGAGGATCCACCTACCCCCTGGGATTAGTAGACGCTGACCATTACCTGCCCAGATCTGTAAACTGTAAAGCCAAATGACAGCGTACGTAGAATGTTCTGACAAGTGAGAAAATCAAAATTATGATGGACCTGTAAGAGAAAGCGGAGGGTAATGATGCTGTTGGCTTCCTAGATCCCTAATATCTTATTGGATGAATCTACCTTCTCTCCCTTCTGTGCTGCTGAATGTGCTCATATGGTCCCTACAAGACCAGGTCCAGTCTTTGTGGCCAAACTTCGCTTTTATGATTGACAACATTAAATGTGCAGTGAGGCCAAGTGTGAATTTCTGTACAATAACAACAGAGTTTCCCTTTATTATTATTATTATTATTATTTATTATTATAGCGCCATTTATTCCAAGGCGCTTTACATGTGATAGGGATATACATAACAAAAGCATTTACATAATCTTAACAAAACGAGTCAGCGACTGGTACAGGAGGAGCGAGGACCCTGCCCGCGAGGGCTCACAGTCTACGAGGGATGGGTGAGGATACAGTAGGTGAGGGTAGAGCTGGTCGTGCAGTGGTGTTTACTGCAGGTTGTAGGCTTGTCGGAAGAGGTGGGTCTTCAGGTTCCTTTTGAAGGTTTCCACGGTCGGCGAGAGTCTGATATGTTGGGGTAGAGAGTTCCAGAGTAGGGGTGAAGCACGGGAGAAATCTTGTATACGAGTGTGGGAGGAGGAGATAAGAGGGGAGTAGAGCAGGAGATCTTGTGAGGATCGGAGGTTGCGTGCAGGTAAGTACCGGGAGACTAGGTCACAGATGTATGGGGGAGACAGGTTGTGGATGGCTTTGTATGCCATGGTTAGAGTTTTGAACTGAATTCTCTGGGCAATAGGGAGCCAGTGAAGGGATTGACAGAGAGGAGAGGCCGGGGAATAGCGGGGGGACAGGTGGATTAGTCGAGCAGCAGAGTTTAGGATAGATTGGAGAGGTGCAAGAGTGTTGGAAGGGATGCCACGGAGCAGGAGGTTGCAGTAGTCGAGGCGGGATATGATGAGGGCATGCACTAGTGTTTTTGCAGAGTCTTTGCTGAGGAATGCACGGATCCGGGAGATGTTTTTGAGTTGGAGTCGGCAGGAGGTGGAAAGGGCTTGAATATGTGGCTTGAAGGAGAGATCAGAGTCCAGGGTTACCCCAAGGCAGCGAGCTTGTGGGACTGGGGAGAGTGAACAGCCATTGACGTTGATGGATAGGTCGGATGGGGGATGTGAATGAGAGGGTGGAAAGATGATGAACTCTGTTTTATCCATGTTGAGTTTTAGAAACCTGTCGGAGAAGAAGGATGAGATGGCGGACAGACATTGTGGGATTCTGGTTAGTAGGGAGGAGATATCGGGTCCAGAGAGGTAGATCTGTGTGTCGTCAGCATAGAGGTGATACTGAAAGCCGTGAGACTCTATGAGCTGTCCCAGGCCGAAGGTGTAGATGGAGAAGAGCAGGGGTCCTAGAACTGAACCTTGGGGGACACCGACAGATAGGGGGCGAGATGAGGAGGTGGTGCGTGAGTGGGAGACGCTGAATGTCCTGTCTGTTAAGTATGAGGAGATCCAAGATAGAGCCAAGTCCGTGATGCCAAGAGATGAGAGAATCTGGAGTAAGAGGGAATGGTCCACTGTGTCAAAGGCAGATGACAGGTCCAGAAGGAGGAGGATGGAGTAGTGTCGCTTGGATTTGGCATTTAGTAGGTCGTTGGTGACTTTGGTCAGGGCAGTTTCAGTCGAGTGATGCGGTCGGAAGCCAGATTGTAGACGGTCGAAGAGGGAGCAGGAGGAGAGGTGGGAGGACAGTTCAAGGTGGACATGTTGTTCTAGAAGTTTTGAGGCAAAGGGGAGGAGTGATATGGGGCGGTAGCTGGTCAGAGAGGAAGGGTCAAGGGAGGGCTTTTTGAGGATGGGTGTGATTGCGGCATGTTTGAAACATGAGGGGAAGACTCCGGTTGTTAGTGATAGATTGAAGAGGTGGGTTAGGGTTGGGATGAAGACTGAGGTGAGGTTAGTGATGAGGTGGGATGGGATTGGGTCAAGTTCGCAGGTGGTGAGGTGTGATTTGGAGAGTAAAGAGGAGACTTGACCTTCTGTAATGGTGGAGAAGTGGGGTTTGGAGGAGGATGGTTGAGTAGATATGAGGAGGGGTTGTGTGGACTTTAGGCCAAAGTTTTGTCTGATGGTGTCAATCTTCTGTTTGAAGAATGAGGCAAAGTCGTCGGCTGAGATGAGAGAAGAGGGAGGAGGTGCTGGGGGACGAAGGAGAGAGTTGAAAGTGTTAAATAGCTGTTTAGGGTTGTGAGATAGGGAGGATATGAGAGATGAGAAGTAGGTTTGTTTTGCTGTAGTGAGTGCGGACTTGAAATTAGTGAGGGATTGCTTGAATGCGATGAAGTGCTCGATGGAGTGAGACCTTTTCCATCTCCGCTCCGCAACCCTGGAGGCCCGGCGCAGTTCTTTGGTAAGTTTAGTGTGCCAGGGTTGCCTGTTGAATGTGCGAGGTGTGGTGTGTGTGAGAGGGGCGATTGAGTCTAGAGCTGCAGCTATTGTGGTGTTATATGAAGCAGCAGCAACGTCTGCATCGTGCAAGGAATTTATGTCTGTGAGAGGAAGGAGGGATTCAGAGAGAGAGTGTAGGTCAAGGTGTTTGAGATTTCTGCGAGGGTGTGTGAGTTTGTGGAGTGGGGATTGTGCACCCAGAGAGGAGAGGGTAGAGAATGTGAGGAGGTTATGGTCAGAGAGAGGGAGTGGTGAGTTAGAGAGGTTAGATAGGGAACAGAGGCGGGTGAAGATGAGGTCCAGTGTGTGGCCATCTTTGTGGATGGGTGTGGAAGACCATTGAGTGAGTCCAAAGGAGGAGGTGAGGGATAGGAGCTTAGAGACAGACGAGTGGGGAGTGTCAATGGGGACTTTTCAATTTCTTTTTAAACCAACTAACTTCAAACAGGATTGTGATAAACTATACAGAAAACATTACACCTGTGCCATGATATATCTCTAAGCTGTGCGTAGCTGATGGCTGTAATATACATTTATTCACACCTGCAGGAGATGTGTTGGCTCCAGCCCTGGTTTCATGGATTCACTCCATGTCATAAATTCCATTATGTTTTCAATCCTAAGGAATTCAGATTACTGCACAATCTCTCCTGAAATGGGGGCGCTAATACTTTCTCTACTCTCCTGGTCAGGACTCATAGTAGCTCCAATGCTCCACCATAAATGAGTGTGACTCCGGTTTAGTGTTGGAGCTCTCCCTTGTATATACGTTGTTGTTGGGGATGTAACATATCTTTTATTCTGTCTTTTTTTACAGGTTCACTTTGTTTGATTTTGGTGGGATCGGCCTGACTCACTTATTTGACTCTGTAACTCCCTGGTAGTCTTTAAAAGAAGGTCTCCATTACCTCTTCCCAATGCCTGAGATCTAAATTTAAGACACCTCATCCCTGCACTATTATAAAAAGTTCTCTTTGAACGTCTAATATTTCTTCTTGAAACTCATCTGACAGAAAATATTGTCCCTTACGATAGTTTAGATTGCCAAGAGCCACCGAGCCCCATACTCTAATTACCCCAGAGAGGTTTCACCACTAGTTACTCATTTATTACTGATGAAGACTGTTGAGTTTGATAATTTCAGTAGATGTTATAGTCTATACTCACAGTTTTTGACTACAGTAGTTAGTTCCCAAAATACTCTGATTTAACCCCTTCCTGCAGACAGTTTTGTGTTCCTATCAGGGCCCATTTTCAAATCTGACGTGTGTCACTTTATGTGGTGATAACTTTGTAATTCTTCACAAAGGATAATAGGAAACAAATGGATCTTACAAATTATTTACCAACTTCTCTTGAATCCAACAATCCCCTATATAAGGTTGTACACTACTGTACGCACATGGCAGGATAAGAAGGGAAGGAGCGACATTTAGCTATCTGAATGCAGATCTTGCTGGAATAGTTTGCAGACACAATGTATTGGGGGCACTGTTCATGGTCACCTGACAGCTCAAAAGATGGCTACCACGAACAGGCTTGGTGCTATCTACTCCATTTTCCTGATCCCAGGGATTGCCTTGCTCATCACCCTTTAACCCCAAGACGAATAGTCAGATAGCCGGGTCATAACCAGGAGGACCGAGAAAATACTAAATCAGAAGAGTAGTCAGTAAACGGTCACAACAGGAAACAAATACACAAGCCAGGAGCTGAGCACAGGGGACTGAACCAGAGGAGGACAAGGCTGTATCTGGCAGCTTCCGGCAATATGCTTCCAGCTTTAGTAGGGTGCGGTGCTTTCTGATTGGATGAAGCAGGGAGCAGATTACTCCAGCTGGACAGCACACGCACCCATACTGCCAGACTGGATGGTACTACAGGTCCCAGGCACCCTAATCTTAGTGTTTGGACACAGCCTGCGCCGCCCAGAGCTTCTGGTTACTCTGTCTCTTCCATCACCAGCGCCGCCTGCAGGATGAATAAGACGGCGCCTGGTGACAGAAGCAGACGTCGGGGGAGCAGATCCCAGGGGAGATTGGACACACTATTTACGGAAGCCTTAAAGAAGTTTTCTAGTACTTTTTACAATTGCCCAATGTCTCCCAATGTATTTACCATGTAGCCTGTGAGTGGCGCTATCGGGGGTCACGTGGTGCCTGAGAGCGGCCAGCGATAGCAATGCGCACAGGCAAGAAGGACTGCAGAAGGTAATTGCAAAAAGACTTATGGGCACAGGGTAAAAACATTGGGGGAAATTGGGGCAATTGTAAAAAGTACTGGACAACTTCTTTAATATAACAAAGTGACTCCATTTTGGAAATTATAACCCGCAGTGAATTAACGTATAGACGTAGCGATTATTTTGATTCCAGAGGCACTTTCCGGAAATTAGCACGCAATGAATGGTGGAGAATGAAAATTGCACATTGGCCATTTTATTACCCAACACATAGTGCCCAGATTGTGCTCCAGGAGACACACACCGTAAATGAAGTGGGTTCTTCTCACTATAGTAATACCAAGTACATGGATGCTGAATATGGTTTGGGCACACTGCAAGGCTCAGAAGCGAGGGGGAGATTTGACTTTGAGAGAGCGAATATTGCTGGATTGATTTATTGATGAGTTGAAGCTTTTATTGGTATAATTTTCACATACATAACATTTTTTGATGGCTTCTTATTCCATATTTTGGAGACAGAATGAACAAACAGTTGGACACAACGCTCTACTGGTTCATCCTATGAGGTTTTCTATTAGACTGTTAACTGTCATTCTGTCAATAACTTGCCATTTCTACAGGCATTTTAAGTAGAAATGTTCAAAAATATAAATTTCAGGGATATTTTATTCAAAATATAATAATTTGTTTTATTCTTGGCAGATGACTGTACCAGGAGATCAGAGGGACAGCTGACATCTTCAGTTTTTAAATCTGATGATCTTGGGATCCCACAGGATACAATTGAAGTGAATGCCATTACTCCAGATATACCATCAATCCTTCACAGCAAAGATCTGTCATCTGATCCTGTGAAACAGGTCCTGTCTTCTGATTCATTACCGACTACTAAGGAAAATCAAAATAAAAAAATAAGCATTAATAAACGAACTGCTCCTAAAGGAACAAAGTCATTTTCATGTTCAGAAAATGGAAATAGTTTTACCCTTGAAAAGTCTATTCTTAAACATCAAAAAATACACACAGCGGACAATAGATTTTTTTGTTCCAAATATGGGAAATATTTTAACCAGAAATCAGATTTTGTCAAGCACCAGAGACTTCACATAGGGGAGAAGCCTTTTTCCTGTTCAGAATGTGGAAAATGTTTCAACCAGAAAGCGCATCTTAATATCCACCAGAGAACTCACACAGGGGAGAAGCCTTTTTCATGTTCAGAATGTGGGAAATGTTTTAACGATAAATCATCTTTGGTTAAGCACCAGAGAATTCACACAGGGGAGAAGCCTTTTACCTGTTCGGAATGTGGAAAATGTTTCAACCAGAAATCAGCTTTGGTCAATCACCAGAGAAATCACACAGGGGAGAAGCCTTTTTCATGTTCAGAATGTGGGAAATGTTTTAACCAGAAATCAGATTTGATTAGGCACCAGAGAACACACACAGTGGAGAAGACTTTTTCATGTTCAGAATGTGGGAAATGTTTTAACCAGAAATCAGATTTGATTAGGCACCAGAGAACCCACACAGTGGAGAAGACTTTTTCATGTTCAGAATGTGGGAAATGTTTTAACCAGAAATCAGATTTGATTAGGCACCAGAGAACCCACACAGTGGAGAAGACTTTTTCATGTTCAGAATGTGGGAAATGTTTTAACCAGAAATCAGATTTGATTAGGCACCAGAGAACCCACACAGGGGAGAAGCCTTTTTCTTAGTCTTTTTTTTTTTAATCCAATACATTTGAGATTTTTTTCATTAGTTTTTTTTTTTAACAAAACCAAGAAACCAGTACATACAATAATAAAGCAACATACCATAGGGATCACATACATTCGTCTCTCCTATATATCCTTTCAGCTTGCCCATTACTGCCTGATAACTTGCAGTTCCTAGATCTTCCAATTAACATTCCACATTCTTGAAATCTCTTACAGTTGTGCTCAAGAGTTTACATACCCCAGCAGAATTTTTCCAATCTTGGCCTTGTTTGAGAGAATATGAATGATAACAAAAAAACTTTTCCTCCACTCATGGTTATTGGTTGGATGAAGCCATTTATTGTCAAACTACTGTGTTTTCTCTTTTTAAATCTTAATGACAACCAAAAACATCCAAATGACCCTGATCAAAAGTTCACATACCCCAGTTCTTAATAGCGTGTATTGCCCCCTTTTAACATCAATGACAGCTTGAAATATTTTGTGGTAGTTGTAGATGAGGTTCTTTAATTTCTCAGATGGTAAAGCTGCCCATTCTTCTTGGCAAACAGCCTCCAGTTCCTGTAAATTCCTGGGCTGTCTAGCATGAACTGCGCGCTTGAGATCTCCCCAGAGTGGCTCAATGATATTGAGGTCAGGAGACTGAGATGACCACTCCAGATCCTTCACTTTGTTCTGCTGTAGCCAATGACAGGTCGACTTGGGCTTGTGTTTTGGATCATTGTTATGTTGGAACGTCCAAGTAGGTCCCCATGCGCAGCTTCCTGGCTGATGAGGGCAAATTTGCCTCCAGTATTTGCTGATAACGTACGGCATTCGTGTTTCCTTCAACTTTTACCAAGTTTCCTGTGCCATTGTAGCTCATACATCCCCAAAACATCAGCGATCCACCTCCGTGCTTTACTGTAGGAATGGTGTTCCTTTTTATCATAGGCCTTGTTGACCTCTTTCCAAATGTAACGTTTATGATTGTGGCCAAAAAGTTCAATTTTGGTCTCCTCATTCCAAATTACCTTGTTCCAGAAGTTTTGAGGCTTGTCTCTATGCTGTTTGGTGTATTCTAGGTGAGATACTTTGTGGCATTTGCACAGTAATGGCTTTCTTCTGGCGACTTGACCATGCAGCCCATTTTTCTTCAAGTGCCTCCTTATTGTGCATCTTGAAACTGCCACATCAATAGTTTTCAGAGAGTCCTGATGTTCAGCTGATGTTATTTGTGGGTTTTTCTTTGCATCCCAGACAATTTTCCTGCCAGTTGTGGCCGAAATTTTTGTTGGTCTAACTGAGCGTGGTTTGGTTTTTACAGAGCCCCTGATTTTCCAATTGTTAATCATAGTTTGAATGCTGCAGACTGGCATTATCAATTCCTTGGATATTTTTTTTTGTATCCCTTTCCTGTGTTATACAGGTCAACTACCATTTCCCGTAGATCCATTGACAATTCTTTTGCTTTCCCCATGACTCTCAATCCACAAACGTCAGTGGCTGGATGAAAGATGCAAGAGTCTGTCTGGATCCCAGAAACTCACTCAGCTTTTACGCACACACACTGATTACAAGCAAACAGGTCACAGGTGAGGATGTTACCTTTAGTAGCCATTCAAACCCATTTGGGTCAAATTCTGTGCATGTTATCAGGCCAAAATCACCAGGGTATGTGAACTTTTGCTCAGGGTCATTTGGATGTTTTTGGTTGTCATTAAAATATAAAAAGAGAAAATTTAGTAGTTTGACAATAAATGGCTTCACCCAACCAATAACCATGAGTGGAGAAAACAAAAAAACTGTAGCATTCATATTCTCTGAAACAAGGCCAAAAAATGAAAAATTCTGCCGAGGTATGTAAACTTTTGAGTACAACTGCCTTTATGTGTATATATATATATACAGGAGCTTTGCTATGCTTTATAACTTTTAGTGCTGCGCTGACACCAGTTAGGTAGATCATGCACTGCACATGACCTAAAGAACTTGTTAGCTCTGGTCACCCGGATGTTGTCATGATGACATCGAGTCACCATGGCTATGAGTGGCCCCTGAGGTGTGGGCTAACTAATTTCTGATGACATGGGACATCACCTCTTTCAGGATATATTATTTAATAAATTAGGTTCAGTTTCACCTATTAACCCTTGTGTACCTGACAAATTTGTAGCAAATAGAAAAATTGCATTTTTACCACTAAAATGTCATATTTCCACGACTCAATGTTATAAAATTCTGTAAGGCACCTATGGGTTCGAAATACTTACTACACCCCTAGATTAATTCCTTAGGCAGTGAAGTTTCCAATATGGGGTCACCGGGGGGGGGGGGGGGTGTTTCTGCCACCTCAGGGGCTCAGCTAATGGAGCCCACAATCTATTCTAATGAAATCTGCGTTTTTCAAGCCAAAACCCAAAGCAGAAACACCGAACATGAGGTCATGGAAGGCATATTACCTAAGTGGCCCAGGGTGCCGAGTGTGGCGCATACTCGGTCGGTACCCTGGACCACGTAGAACAGAAGTATAAGTCATATTACCTATCTTGTCTACAAGTTTTGACCTGACCCTCATGTTGAACACGTCCTCTAACATCTAACCAGCATCTTCTGGGCACTCCTCTCCACAGCCGGTCATTAAGCCCCTTTCTTATATATAACACTGTCTGCCATTGATCTGGTGTTATGTCCATTGTGTCCCCTCCCCCTTCCCTCTCTTTGGAATACTCTATACCTTACATTATACTTCCTTCATTAGTCATTGACTCTATTTAAATCTTCACAAGAGGGATTCATTCCCTGGTGCCATCAGTTGGCTCGCCGCCTGTGTAGGACCACTTTATATCTATAATCATCTTATGCTATACAGTTAAGCTCATCTATATGTTATTTTTAGGCTACCCGAGGTTCACTGACATGCTACACTAGGTATATTGCTTTATACGCTTGGCCTCACTCTACTTGTACATACTTGCTCCTTTGTGGTTCAGACTACATGTGTGTGTGTGTGTGTGTATGTATGTGTATTTATATATATTATATATTTAACTATTTGTGTATTTATACAATCATTGTATTTTATGTAGTGTGGGCACCCGCTTCTGCGGTGCCACCATGTAACCAATTGCTTGTTAAAGGTTTTTGACTGACCTCATATTCGGTGTTTCAGGGCTTGGAATGGAAGGAGCGCATTTGACTTTTTGAAAGTAAAATTTGCTTGAATAATTAGTGGGACGCCATGTTGCATTTGGAGAGCCCCTGATGTGCCTAAACAGTGGAAACCCACCACAAGTGACACCATTTTGCAAACTAGACCCTTCAGGGAACTTATCTAGATGTGTGGTGAGCACCCTGAACCCCCAGGTGCTTCACAGAAGTTTATAACATTGAGACGTAAAAATAAAATTACATTTTTCCAGCAAAAATGTTTTTCAGCCAGCAATTTTGCATTTTCATAAGTGTAACAGGAGGACGCAATGTCGTGTTGGGGAGCCCCTGATGGAGCTGTATGGCAGCTTGTCTTTTGCGGGCCAAGATGACGTTTTCAGCGGTATCATTTTTATTTATATTTGTCTTTTTGATCTCGTTTTATTCCACTTTTTGTTCGGCGGTATGATGATAAAGCATTCTTTTTTTTAGTTTTTTATTTTTACTGTGTATACTAAAGGGGTTAACTAGTGGGACAGTTTTATAGGTCAGGTCGTTCCAGTTGCGGCGATACCAAATATGGGTACTTTTATTGTTGTTGTTTTTTCTCACTTTTTTACTTAGTCCCACTATGGGGACTACTTATAGTAGCAGTCTGATCGCAGCCATAATACACTGCTCAAAAAAATAAAGGGAACACTAAAATAACACATCCTAGATATGAATGAATGAAATATTCTCATTGAATACTTTGTTCTGTACAAAGTTGAATGTGCGGACAACAAAATCACACAAAAATAATCAATGGAAATCAAATTTATTAACCAATGGAGGCCTGAATTTGAAGTCACCCCCCAAATTAAAGTGGAAAAACACACTACAGGCTGATCCAACTTTGATGTAATGTCCTTTAAAACAAGTCAAAATGAGGTTCAGTATTGTGTGTGGCCTCCACGTGCCTGTATGACCTCCCTACAACACCTGGGCATGCTCCTGAAGAGGTTGCGGATGGTCTCCTGTGGGATCTCCTCCCAGACCTGGACTAAACCATCCACCGACTCCTGGACAGTCTGTGGTGCAACGTGACGTTGGTGGATGGAGCGAGACATGATGTCCCAGATGTGCTCAACAGGATTCAGGTCTGAGGAACGGGCGGCCAGTCCATAGCTTCAATGCCTTCATCTTGCAGGAACTGCTGACACACTCCAGCCACATGAGGTCTGGCATTGTCCTGCATTAAGAGGAACCCAGGGCCAACCGCATCAGCATATGGTCTCACAAGAGGTCGGAGGATCTCATCTTGTTACCTAATGGCAGTCAGGCTACCTCAGGCGAGCACATGGATGGCCCTCCAAAAAAATGCCACCCCACACCATTACTGACCCACTGCTAAACCGGTCATGCTTAAGGATGTTGCAGGTAGCAGATCGCTCTCCATGGCGTCTCCAGACTCTGTCACATGTGCTCAGTGTGAACCTGCTTTCATCTGTGAAGAGCACAGGACGCCAGTGGCGACTTTGCCAATCCTGGTGTTCTGTGGCAAATGCCAAGCGTCCTGCATGGTGTTGGGCTGTGAGCACAACCCCCATCTGTGGACGTCGGGCCCTCATACCACCCTCATGGAGTCGGTTTCTAACCGTTTGTGCAGAAACATGCACATTTGTGGCCTGCTGGAGGTCATTTTGCAGGGCTCTGGCAGTGCTCCTCCTGTTCCTCCTTGCACAAAGGAGGAGGTAGTGGTCCTGCTGCTGGGTTGTTGCCCTCCTATGGCTCCCTCCACATCTCCTGGTATCTGCTCCATGCTCTTGATACTGTGCTGACAGACACAGCTACCCTTCTTGCCACAGCTCGCACTGATATGCCATCCTGGATGAACTTCACTACCTGAGCAACTTCTGTGGGTTGTACTGTAGACATCGCCTCATGCTACTGTATCTCTAGGGGTGAGAGAAATGGCAAAATGAAAAAGTGACCAAAACAACAGCCAAAAAGGATGAGAACAGAGAAATGGTCTGTGGTCACCACCTGCAGAACCGCTCCTTTATAAGGGGTATCTCGCTAATTGCCTATCATTTCTACCAGTTGTCTGTTCCATTTGCACAACAGCAGGAGAAATTGATTCACAATCAGTGTCGCTTCATAACTGGGCAGGTAGATTTCACAGAAGTGTTATTGACTTGGAGTTACATTGTGTTAAGTGTTACCTTTATTTTTTGGAGCAGTGTATAAATATATATATACAGTATATATATATACTGTATGTATATATATATATACTGTATGTATATATATACACTGTATATATATACTGTATATATATATATATATATATACTGTGTGTGTGTATATATATATATATATATATATATATATATATATATATATATATATATATTATAAAATCTCCAGCTTGGGTATAAATATATAATACGTGCAGTAATTACTTAGTAAACTCTAAGTAAAATTTTCCACTAAAATAAAGTACAATGTGTCTCGAAAAAATTATCTCAGAATCACTGGGATTTGTTAAAGCGTTTCAGAGTTATTACCACATAAAGTGACACTGATCAGAATTGTAAAACAGATTCGGGGGGAAGGGGTTAACAAGATACAATTTTCAGTTAAAACATTTCCAACATTCTGAATATGAAAAAGGCTTCTTCCCTGATGTTTATTAAGAGTTGATTTCGGTGTAAAACATTTCCCACATTAAGAATATGAAAAAGGCTTCTCCACTGTGTGAGTTCTTTGGTGACTAAGAAGAAATGATTTCTTCACAAAAGATTTTCCACATTCTGAACAAAAAAAAAGACTTCTCCCCTGTGTGGGTTCTCTGATGTTTAATAAGCTTAAGCTGCAATTTCTCTACAAAACATTTCTCACATTCTAAACATGAAAAAGGCTTCTCCTCTGTGTGGGTTCTCTTGTGCCTAACAAAATAGAATTTTTGGTTAAAACATTTTCTACAATCTGAACAGGAAAAAGGCTTCTCACCTGTGTGAGTTCTCTGGTACTAAACAAAACTTGATTTCTGTGTAAAACATTTCCCACATTCTGAACATGGAAAAGGCTTCTTTTCTGTGTGACTGCTCTGGCGTCTAGCAAGATGTAATCTCCAGTTAAAAAATGTCCCACATTCTAAACAAGAATACAGTTTATCCCCTGTGTAAGGTCCTTGATGTGTGATAATATTTGATTTCTGTATAAAACTGTCATGCCTCGGGATTTGATCGGTGGTCCTGTTCTTTTATGTTGGCGTCTCTGTCCACGGAGCCACAGCAGGTTCTGTACCTGTATGGGTGCTGATTACCATTTGCCTTTGTCCATTCATTTCGAATAGCAATTGTTTTTCATTTGTTATCTTGCCTGTCCTACTAGTTAAATCTTCCCCCTGCTGGTCTTCGCTGCTGCTGATAGTCTTTAGTGGATTCTGCTTGGAGTTCTGGTCCTACTTCTGAATATCTAGGCCAGTCCAATAAGTGTACTGCTTGGGTTTCTTCCTATGCTGCACGGTTCCTTAGGAGGTACATGATACATTCAACAGCCTTTCAGGGAGCCAGGTCCGAGTTGTCTTCTCTAGTTTTACCTTCAGGATTTATACAGGTCTCCCCTGTGTGAAGTCTGTGGTGTTTAACAAGGTGTGATTTCACTACAAAACATTTTCCACATTCTGAACATGAAAAAGGCTTCTCCACTGTGTGAGTTCGCTGATGTTTAATGAGCAGTGATTTCTTTGCAAAACATTTCTCACATTCTAAACATGAAAAAGGCTTCTCTTCTGTGTGGGTTCTCTGGTGTCTATCAAGATGCGATTTCTGGTTATAACATTTCCCACAATCTGAACATGAAAAAGGCTTCTCCCCTGTGTGAGTTCTTTGGTGACTAACAAGATATGATTTTTGGATAAAACATTTTCCGCATTCTGAACATGAAAAAGGCTTCTCCCCTGTGTGGGTTCTCTGGTGTCTATCAAGATGCGATTTCTGGTTAAAACATTTCCCACAATCTGAACATGAAAAAGGCTTTTCCCCTGTGTGAGTTCTTTGGTGACTAACAAGATATGATTTTTGGATAAAACATTTTCCGCATTCTGAACATGAAAAAGGCTTCTCCCCTGTGTGGGTTCTCTGGTGTCTATCAAGATGCGATTTCTGATTAAAACATTTTCCACAATCTGAACATGAAAAAGGCTTCTCCCCTGTGTGAGTTCTTTGGTGACTAACAAGATATGATTTATAGTTAAAACATTTCCCACATTCTGAACAGGAAAAAGGCTTCTCCCCTGTGTGAGTTCTCTGGTGCTGAACAAAACGTGATTTCTGTGTAAAATATTTCCCACATTCTGAACAGAAAAAAAGCTTCTCTCCCGTGTGACTTCTCTGGTGTAGAACCAAACTTGATTTCTGTGTAAAATATTTCCCACATTCTGAACAGGAAAAAGGCCTCTCCCCTGTGTGACTTCTCTGGTGACTAATAAGAGATGATGTATTCACAAAACATTTTCCACATTCTGAACATGAAAATGGCTTAACCCCTGTGTGAATTCTCTGGTGTTTAACAAGATACGATTTCCAGATAAAAAATTTCCCACATTCTAAACAAGAATACAGTTCCTCCCCGGTGTGAATTCTCTGATGTGCGAGAAGAATGGATTTACCTACAAAACATTTCCCACATTCTGAACATGAATATGGCTTCTCCCCTGTGTGAAGTCTCTGGTGTCTAACAAGGTGTGATTTCCCTACAAAACATTTTCCACATTCTGAACATGAAAAAGGCTTCTTCCTTGTGTGACTTCTTTGATGTGTAACAAGAGTTGATTTATCTACAAAACATTTTCCACATTCTGAACATGAAAAGATCTTCTCCCCTGTGTGAGTTCTCTGGTGACTAACAAGTTGCGATTTCTTGTTAAAAAATCTCACACGGTCTGAACATGAAAATGGTTTCTTTGCTTTAAGAGCAGTTTGTTTTTTAATGGTTCTTTTATGGCTTGGATTTTCCTTAGTAGTCTGCAATGAATCAGAAGACAGGACCTGTTTCAAAGGATCAGATGACAGATCTTTGCTGTAAAGGGATGATGGTATTTCAGGAGTAATATAATTCACTTCAATTGTATCCTGTGTGATCTCCAGCTCATCTGATTTAAAAATCAAAAATGTCAGCTGTTCCTCTGATCTCTTAGTACAGACAACTGCAAAGAATAAAACCAATTATTATTTTTTAATAAAATATCCTTGAAATTAATATTTTTGAACATTTCTACTCAAATTGTCCGTAACAATGTTAAGTTATGTAAAATATTGAATTATTCACCAAGATGACAGTTCACAGTCTAATAGAAAACCTCATAGCATGAACCAGTAGAGCGTGGTGTTCAACTGTTTATTCATTCTGCCTCCAAAATATGGAATAAAAAGCCACCAATGTTATGTAGGAGAAAATAATATGAATAAAAATATATACTCGTCTCACAAAAAACAAGACCCTATTCAGGTCCATCATCTGTCAGTGGAAAAACGGAGGTTTCCTCATTATTAGTGGCTCAAAGGCTTTTGAAAAGCAACATGGCTTCCATAAACCAATCCAGCAATATCCGATCTCCCAAAGTCAAATCTCCCCCTTGCTTCTGAGCCTTGCAGTGCGCCCAAAAGACATTTAGCATCCATGTATTTGGCATTACCATAGTGAGAAGAACCCAGTTAATTGATGGTGTGTGTCTCCAGGAGCACAATCTGGGCACTATGTGTTGGGTAATAAAATGGTATATTTCCAATTTTCATTCTCCAACATCCACTGTGTGCTAATTTCCAGAAAGTGGCTGTGGAGTCAATATAGTCACTATTCCTATAGATGAATTCACTGAGGGTTATAATGTCCAAAATGGAGTCACTTATGGGGATTTCTACTGCTATGGTTTTTTGCCATTTTGGTCACATTAGGGCTTCTGCAAATGGTGTGTCCCATCTCCTCTGGGATCTGCTGCTGTGACGACTGATTCAGTCACCAGGAGCTGCCTTATTCATTTGGCAGGCAGCACTGGTGATGGAAGAGACATCTGAACCAGAAGCTCTGTGAGGCATAGGCTCTGTCCAGCTACTAAAATTAGGGTGCCTTTGACCTCTAGTACCATCCAGTCTGGCAGTATGGGGGTGTGTGCTGTCCAGCTGAAGTAATCTGCTCTCTGCTTCAGCCAATTAGAAAGCACCACACCCTACTAAAGCTGGAAGCATATTGCCGGAAGCTGCCAGATACAGCCTTGTTCTCCTCTGGTTCAGTCCTCTGTGCTCAGCTCCCGGCTTGTGTATTTGTTTCCTGTTGTGACCCCGGCCCGTTTACGGACTACTCTTGTGTCTTCTGATTTTGTATTTTCTCTTCCCCCCCTTGTTCTGACCCGGATACTTGACTATTCTTCTTCCCATCTCACTCCCCAGAACAGCAGGTAACACCGTGGCCCAAGCCTAGGGGTCTCTGTGTAAGTCCAGATCCATGTAGAGGGGATAAAGGGTAGGGAGTAATGATGAGCGACCATGCTCGCTACTGCTTGGGACTCGCCCGAGCATCGACATGCTTGGCGAGTATTTCCGGCTTGCTCGGGGTCCCCGCCCTGCATGTTTGACGCTCTTTAGAGAGCCAACGAACATGCAGGGATTCCTGCCAAGCACTGTATTGTCGTAGCCATGTTGGTTCTGGCATTACAGTGATTGGCTGGCCGCATAGCGTCATCAGGTCTATATAAGACTTGATGACACTAGGCTCGTCACAGTCTATCCCGGGAACAGGCAGAGTAGGGAGAGGTGCTGCTGTGTGAGGGACAGAATTGTCGGTGTAATAATTAGATATAGGTAGTGGTACTCAAGGAGTATATATAAATTCATCTGAACTAACAGTCCTTCTGAGGACTAATCCAGCTGCATATATTCAGTGGTGATAGCAGGAGTTAGGCAATCAGGCAGTCAGGGTTTGTGGCAGTGTATACAGCACAAGAGGGTCCATTGCACATTCTGTCTGCTGCTGCTGTTACAGATATCCGTAGATATAGCCCAAGGTATCAGGGGCCAGGGTTAAAATTTTTTTTTATCTTAATCCTTATTATTTGCTTAAAAAGTAATCCAGAGTACACCATTTTACTGCTCCATTTGCTTGTTGGCAGAATACAGACAGATTTTTTTTATTTTATTCACATTACTGTATTGTGGAAGCAGAGAAACTTTTTTTTTCAATGATCAGACTATTAAAATTTAGACAGCTGTGTTTTGTTGAACCAATTGATAGTTGGTCGCTGAGAAATACCATACTATTTGGCGACTACCTGAAACTGTGGCCATCAGACGTGATCCCATATGACCTGCCTAATAATCCAGCAATTTTTGTAAGTGTGTCAAATATTACACTCTATTTAAAAAATTGCAGTTGTGGGTTCAAACCTATTCACAGTTGGCTGCTGACAAAATCTGTGAACAATGTTGTCAGAGTATTACACCACTGCCAAAAAAGAAAACATACAAAAAACAAGCTAAAATAGAAAAAATGTTAAGAAACATTCTTTCCAGGGTAATGACTTGTATATAAAGCCAAAGAAATACTAAAAAAAAAATTATGGACTGTGGAAGACATTTATGCGACCAGAATGAACTCATCTGGAGCTGATGATACCACCTAGCAGCACCTGTCCCTATTGTTAATGCATCTAACAGCATTATCGATAGGGAATAGAACAGATTTTACATTTTTTGGGCAGCACCAGCAGCACGCAGTATAAGGCAATAATACCTGGCTGGATCGGTGTAATACGCAATCCATACTGCGATTCCTCACCCGTAAATGAATTTCAGATAAGACAGTTAATATTCTAGAATATAGAATCTATTTGAATTTTCTTTCCCATTATTAAAGAGTGTGTCTCCAATACTGTTTGTTACGCTCGCACCCGGACTGACTGGCATGAGCGTGATTAGTGATCCCACTGTACCATGAACCGAAGAGTGCCTGGAGGGGCGTAACTAAGTATCAACCCGATCCGACCAAGGTCGCACGGCGGCTTAGTCGACTCCGTGGACCAAGGAGGAACCGAGCAGAGGGACCAGGTGCGACTCCAGGTCAGATCCCGGTCACAGTTGTTGACCCACACCGGGGAATGCAGGAACAGGCAGGTTAGACTGGCATACAGGCAGGTGGGTATTGGCAAGTACAGCTGGTATGCAGACAGGTGGGTACTGGCAAGCACGGCTGGTATGCAGACAGGTGGGCACTGGCAAGCACGGCTGGAGTGCAGACAGGGAGGTACTAGCAGGTTGGAGCGCAGGCTGGATAGGGTCCAGTACAGACTGGGAGACAGGTGCAGAGCCGCAGATGCGGTAGACAAGCAGAGTAAAGCAAATCCGCCGGAGCAGAGGACAAGGCAGAGCAGAGAGAAACTGCTGGTGCGGTGAGCAAGCAGAGCGGAACGAAAACCGCAGGTGCGGTGGGCAAGGCAGAGCAGAGCGGAACCGCCGGAGCGGTGGACAAGGCAGAGCAGAGAGAAACCGCAGGTGCGGTGGACAAGGCTGAGCAGAGAGAAACCGCCGGAGCGGTGGGCAAGGCAGAGCTGAGAGAAGCCGCCAGAGCGGTGGGCAAGGCAAAGGAGAGAGAAGCCGCCGGAGTGGTGGGCAAGGCAGAGCAGAGAGAAACCGCTGGTGCGGTGAGCAAGGCAGAGCAGAGAGAAGCCGCTGGAGCGGTGGGCAAGGCAGAGCAGAGAGAAGCCGCCGGAGCAGTGGGTAAGGCAGAGCAGAGGGAAGCCGCCGGAGCGGTGGGAAAGTCAGAGCAGAGAGAAACCGCCGGAGCAGTGGGTAAGGCAGAGCAGAGGGAAGCCACCGGAGCGGTGGGCAAGTCAGAGCAGAGAGAAACCGCTGGAGTGGTGGGCAAGACAGAGCGGAGCGAAACCGGGGGTGCGGTGAACAAGGCAGAGAGGACAGGGCTCTGTTCACATGGAACAGACTGGAAAATACAGGAAGATGGCTAGAACACAGGAGGAAGATACGGAGGAAGGGAAAAGGGACAAGCAGAACCAGATACACACAGGGTACTTCCTATGAAGTAGCGAGTGGACACAAAACTCACAAACAGAAGTACAGAGACAACGAGTTGGAGTTAGGTGCAGGTTCAGATACTGCAGGAAAAGGGAAGGTACGGACATAGAGACAAACAGGTAACAGGCTAGGATACAGTTCAGACAGGAACTGCTACTGCAATGAGATACAAGAACGAGCCTGGGTATACAGCCCCCAGAGTGGCGGAAACAGACTAGAAGTCACAGGTAACAGGTCTGGGTATACAGCCCCCAGAGTGGCGGAAACAGACTAGAAGTCAGAGATAACAGGTCTGGGTATGCAGCCCCCAGAGTGGCAGAAACAGGACAGGACCTGGCAATACAGTTGCAAAGACAAACTGAGTGAAAGTGTTGCTCAGGCACCTCCTTCTGGGTGGAGGGGGTTTAAATATCCAGTGACTCACAGCAATAGGCTGGAGACGCATTAGGGGTGTGCCCACAGCAGCTATAAGAATCAGGAAGTAACCGGGCCGCCACCCTAAGCAGTCAGTCAAGAGACATGCACACAGCATGAACGGGAGCACGGTTTTTAGGCTGGACTGACAGGTAAGATTGCGGTCTTGCATAGTGGGAGGTGGTGCACTATGCAAGCACGCTGCCAGGGATGTTACACTGTTATTGCATATGCAGCAATTTCAAGGGCTGCCAAAAATTAGGACGCACTCCAATACACATTTGAAGAGCTGTAAAAAAACAAATAAAATAAAAACACAGTAGGATCTTTCTTTTGTATAAAAACCAGACTCGCTAATGTACCCTCAATGTAATAACATTGTTCAGCTCCTGCACCCCCCTCCTCCTCCTGTTCGGCATCCATCTCCGAAATGACCACATCAGTCCCAAGTTGGAAGCACTGCAGCACTGCCTTGGCCAAGCGGCAACAGGCTGTGCTGAAGATAATATGCTTAATGCTTAGGTGACAAAACACACACCGGTGCAGAGTTGTTGAAAGCTGTAACACAACAGGCAGATTGGTGGATCTCACCGCTGAACATACAGCTAGGCATGGTCGTGTGTGACAAGATGGTGGCCTCTATCATCATCACGACCTGCAAGGTTTGCACTATGAACTCTCCTGAAGGAGAAGCCAGGGCCCACTGGAGGAGTTTCCGGTTCTCTGGTGGGCCCATCCAACCCAGACGAGAAGCAGCCCTGGCTAAGAAGTCTGTGGGAAGGTTCCCGGACATTCTATGGTTGCTTTTTTACTGTGGACTGGCTCCAGAAATCTATAAGATTGCAATCTATAAAATCCCTTCACTGGCTCCCCCATTGCCCAGAGACTCCAGTTCAAAACCATAACCATGAGATGCAAAGCCATCCACAACCTGTCTCTTAAATATATCTGGGACCTAGTCTCCTGGTACTTACAGTACAGACCAAAAGTTTGGACACACCTTCTCATTTAAAGATTTTTCTGTATTTTCATGACTATGAAAATTGTACATTCACATTGAAGGCATAAAAACGATGAATTAACACATGTGGGATTATATACTTAACAAAAAAGTGTGAAACAACTGAAAATATGTCTTATATTCTAGGTTCTTCAAAGTAGCCACCTTTTGCTTTGATGACTGGTTTGCACACGCTTGGCATTCTCTTGATGAGCTTCAAGAGGTAGTCACCTGAAATGATCTTCCAACAATCTTGAAGGAGTTCCCAGAGATGCTTAGCGCTTGAGAAACCTTTTGCCTTCACTCTGTGGTCCAGCTCACCCCAAACCATCTTGATTGGGTTCAGGTCTGGTGACTGTGGAGGCCAGGTCGTCTGGTGTAGCACCCCATCACTCTCCTTCTTGGTCAAATAGCCCTAACACAACCTGGAGGTGTGTTTGGGATCATTGTCCTGTTGAAAAATAAATGATGGTCCAACTAAACGCAAACCGGATGGAATAGCATGCCGCTGCAAGATGCTGTGGTAGCCATGCTGGTTCAGTATGCCTTCAATTTTGAATACATCCCCAACAGTATCACCAGCAAAGCACCCCCACACCATCACACCTCCTCCTCCATGCTTCACAGTGGGAACCAGGCATGTAGAGTCCATCAGTTCACCTTTTCTGCATCACACAAAGACACGGTGGTTGGAACCAAAGATCTCAAATTTGGACTCATCAGACCAAAGCACAGATTTCCACTGGTCTAATGTCCATTCCTTGTGTTCTTTAGCCCAAACAAGTCTCTTCCGCTTGTTTCCTGTCCTTAGCAGTGGTTTCCTAGCAGCTATTTTACCATGAAGGCCTGCTGCACAAAGTCTCCTCTTAATAGTTGTTGAAGAGATGTGCCTGCTGCTAGAACTCTGTGTGGCATTGACCTGATCTCTAATCTGAGCTGCTGTTAACCTGCGATTTCTGAGGCTGGTGACTTGGATAAAGTTATCCTCAGAAGCAGAGGTGACTCTTGGTCTTCCTTTCCTGGGGTGGTCCTCATGTGAGCCAGTTTCTTTGTAGCGCTTGATGGTTTTTGCAACTGCACTTGGGACACTTTCAAAGTTTTCCCAATTTTTCGTACTGACTGACCTTCATTTCTTAAAGTAATGATGGCCACTCGTTTTTCTTTACTTAGAATTTGTATTATGGCAAGAAAAAAGCAGCTAACAGTCTATTCAGTAGGACTATTAGCTGTGTATCCACCAGACTTCTGCACAACACAACTGATGGTCCCAACCCCATTTATAAGGCAAGAAATCACACTTATTAAACCTGACAGGGCACACCTGTGAAGTGAAAACCATTTCCGGTGACTACCTCTTGAAGCTCATGAAGTGAATGCCAAGAGTATGCAAAGCAGTCATCAAAGCAAAAGGTGGCTACTTTGAAGAACCTAGAATACAAGACATATTTTCAGTTGTTTCACACTTTTTTGTTAAGTATATAATTCCACATGTGTTAATTCATAGTTTTGATGCCTTCAGTGTGAATGTACAATTTTCATAGTCATGAAAATACAGAAAAATCTTTAAATGAGAAGGAGTGTCCAAACTTTTGATCTGTACTGTACCTGCACGCAACCTCGATCCTTACAAGATCTCCTTCTCTACTCCCGTCTTAACTCATGTTCCCACAATCATATACAAGATTTCTCCTGTGCATCCCCTCTACTCTTGAACTCTGTACTCCAACATATCAGACTCTCGCCTACTGTTGAAACCTTTAAAAGGAAGCTGAAGACCCACCTCTTCCGACAAGCCTACAACCCCCAGTAACCCTCGCTCCACCATATTGCTGCACGACCAGCTGTACCCTCACCAACTGTATCCTCACCCATCCCTTATAGACTGTTTGTGCGCCCTCACGGGCAGGGTCCTCTCTCCTCTTGTACCACTCGGTAACCTCTTTTCACATGTAAAGCGCCATGGAATAAATTGCGCTATAATAATGAATAATAATTATACTACTTGTACTGTGGGTCAATTGATAGCACTTTCCTGTTGTCTGCCCCTAAATTGATGTGTTTTGCAGCTTTTGGTCCCATTTGAAGGTGTTGTGTATGCGATTGGTTTTGACCCCCATTGAATCCAATGGCGTTCGGCAATGTTCGGCGAATACTCGACAATTACATTGGCGAATATTGCAAAAACGGTAATTATAATCTGAATCGAATGTTGAAATATTCGCTCGTCTCTAATTAGAAACACTCTTAAAAATTTATGTGGGCATGGAAATATGGAGGTGGAGGATGAGGAGAAGGAGGATGTCTGGGTGTGAAGGGGTGCATGGGAATAGACCCCAAAAAAATAACCACTGGATTTGAGTTTATGCTCGATGCTATCATCTGGTGGTGTTGAGAGGTCTGGCCCAATCCAGCCCTTGTTCATTTTGATAAGTCAGCCTGTCAGCATTTTCAGTTGACAGGCAGATGCGCCTATCAGTTATATAATTTATAATGCCCTCAGCAGCATTAAAAACCATCTCTGACAAAACGCTAGCCGCCAGGACCTCCAAGGGTCCAGCTTGGATACCCAACAGTTGTAAGGCACAGAGAGGAATCATGGAGGATGCTGGTACAGTCGCCAAGGTAGTCCTTCAGCATCTTCCAAACCTTTTCCCTCCTTGTCAGAGTACCAGGTTTATTAGAGCCTGGGCACTGGGAGGGTCTGAGAAAACTGTCACAGACCTTTGACAGCGTTCCCCTACCTCTGCTGCATCTGATTTGTGTCTCTCCTGCCTGTATTCCTTGGTTGTCCAAGGAACTGTGACCTCTGCCACCAGCGTTGTCAGATAGGAATTTTTTTTATATAATTCTTCAAGAGCCTGAACTTAATATCTCCAACAATAAACTCCTTTGGTTTCCTCCCTCTACTAACCTACCTATACCTGACTTTTACTAACCTACCTATACCTAACTTTGCAATTTCCTTTAGTTGGTGCCACTATAACTCCCATTCGGCACACCTGCTGTCTTGGAGTCATATTTGACACACAACTATCCTTTATTCAACGTGAAAAATCACTCACTTGCTCATGTCACCTGCATGACGACGCTAATTATTGTGTCATAGCCGCTCACTATCTTGGTGGAGTCCTCAAAGTTTTGGATGGCGACACAGATGTCAGACATCCATGCCCACTCATCAGCTCTTATGTGCGGAGGCTGACCTGAATGCCAACGGGCGTGTTGAAGCAGGTACTCAACAACTGCTCTCTGCTGCTCAAAATCATTCCACACATCTGCAACGTTGATTTCCAACGAGTAGTCACATCACACACCAGTTGGTGAACTGGAAGCTGCAAACGCTGCTGAAACCCGGCCAGGGCGGCGGAAGCTGTAGCTGACTTTCTGAAATGGGCACACACGTGGAGTACTTTCACAAGCTGCTCTGGCAGATCCAGGTAGATTTTGAGAAATCGCTGAACCACTAAGTTGAGCACATGGACCAGGCATGGTACGTGTGCAAGCTTGCCTAGCTTCAGAGCCGCCATCAGGTTCTCTGATACAGCTTTCAACAACTCTGCAATCCTCTGTCATATGCCTGAGCATGCTGTTGGTGGTCAGGCTGTTCGTTTTGGTGCTCTTGCTGATGCTGGCCTGGCAGATGTTGCAAATGCCCCTTTTGGGGTTATCTAAACAGTCTTTAAAAAAGAACCAGTCTCAGGAAGACATAATATTTGCACTGGCAACTTCCGGCGTGTGGGTATTCCAGGGAGCAGTTGCCTGCCTTGTGTCTGTGGCCACCACACTGCTTGTTCCTGCCTGTTGTGGTGCTACGCCTCCCTCCCCCTATGTGATGCTTTTCTTGCTCTGCATGTCCCCTTACCAGGTTGGGTTAGTGACTTCATAGTCCACCGCTTCGTCTTCCACTTCCACACCCTGGTTCTCCTCCTGACTTTCTGTCCATTGTGTCTCATCATTATCCACCCCTTGCGACAGTAATTTCATTTTCCCACTGTCACCTTCGGGTGACCATGGCTGCTCAAATCGCTGCATGCGATCTTCTGCTGCCCTGCTTGAAGCTGGCCGGGCGAGAGGCCCAAATCTATCAATGGAAAAGTGAACAGCTCTTGGGGTAACCCTGGACTCTAATCTCTCCTTCAAACCACATATCCAAGTTCTTTCGACTTCCGAGCGGACCAAGCGAGAGGCCAGAATCTATAAATGGAAAGATGAACAAAACAGCTCTTCGAAGTGTCCAAGTGTGGGATCAGTTGTCTCAGGGAACTTGGAATGGTGGGAGTAAGGAGGATGCCGACTCGAAGTAAAAAAAAATCTCCAGGATCCGCACATTCCTCAACCACGAATCTACATAAACACTAGTGCACGCCCTCATCATCTCCCGTCTCGACAACTGGAACCTCCTGCTCTGTGGCCTCCCTTCTAACATACTCGCATTCCTCCTATCTATTCTAAATTCTGTTGCCCGACGAATCCATCTGTCCCCTCGCTATTCCCTGGCCTCTCCTCTCAGTCAATCCCTTCACTAGCTCCCCATTGCCCAGAGACTCCAGTTCAAAACCCTAACCCCAGCAGACCTTTGGGGGGGGGGGGGCGCCAGACAAATGCTCGCGTTTCCCATAAACTTACATTGGGCTCGTTGCTCGGGCCGAGCACTTGAGCATTCCAATTTGCTTAATTCGAGAGCAACGAGTACCCGAGCATTTTAGTTCTCACTCATCACTAGTGATGAACAAGGCAATCTGTGAAATCTGGAAACGGAGTAGATAGTGCCAAGCCTGTTCGTGGTAGCCATCTTTTGTGAATCCAATACATTGAGTCTGCAAACTATTCCAGCAAGATCTACATTCAAATAGCTAAATGCCGCTCTTTCTCTTCTTAATCTGCCATGTGCCCAGATAATAGTGTACAACCGTATACGTATATAGGGGATTGTCGTATTCAAGAGAAGTTGGAAAATAACTTATAAAGTTAATCTGTTTCCTATTATCATTTCAATATCAATCTACTATAAGATTACAATCTATAAAATCCCTTCACTGGCTCACCCATTGCCCAGAGACTCCAGTTTAAAACCATAACCATGACATGCAAAGCCATCCACAACCTGTCTCTTAAATATATCTGGGACCTAGTCTCCTGGTACATAGCTGCACGCAACCTCGATCCTTACAAGATCTCCTTCTCTACTCCCCTCTTAACTCATCTTCCCACAATCATATACAAAATTTCTCCTGTGCATCCCCCCTACTCTTGAACTCTGTACTCCAACATATCAGACTCTCACCTACTGTTGAAACCTTTAAAAGGAAGCTGAAGACCCACCTCTTCCGACAAGCCTACAACCCCCAGTAACCCTCGCTCCACCATATAGCTGCACGACCAGCTGTACCCTCACCTACTGTATCCCCACCCATCCCTTATAGACTGTTTGAGCGCCCTCACGGGCAGGGTCCTCTCTCCTCTTGTACCAGTCGGTAACCTCTTTTCACATGTAAAGCACCATTTGTGAAAAATTCCAAAGTAATCTATTATTGTACAGAAATTCACACTTGGCCCTCACTGTACATTTAATTTTATCGATCATAAAAGTGAAGTTTGGTCAGAAAGACTGGACCTGGTCTTTTAGGAAACATATGAGCACATTCAGCAGCACAGAATGGAGAGAAGGTAGATTCATCCAATAAGATATCAGGATTCTAGGATGCCAACAGCATCATTACCCTCCACTTTCTCTTAGAGGTCCATGATAATATTTTTCTTCAAGTGATTTTCTGATTTGTCAGCACATTCTACGTACGCTGTCATTTGGATTTGTAGTTTACAGATCTGGGCAGGTAAGAGTTAGCGTTTTCTAATCCCAGGGGGTAGGTGGATCCTCTAAAGTTGTAAACTCTATAGAAAAGGGCTTTTAATACCCAAAGTCATTTGAACAGTTTTGGGTGGAGGAGAATGTTGTGGTCTAAAGGCAAAATGGTGATTACACAATTGTGATATGGTCGGGATACACTACCAGCAAAGCTGAGAAGCTGGGAAGAATCTGTAACTTCTCTGCATTTAGTGGTTACTACTCACCTGGATAGTCATATGTAGGAATCTCCTCTTTACACTGCTCATCACCCCTCACATATGTCTCTATAGTATTAATATGGGTCAGATCTTCACCCTGAAACAAATATTGTAAAAGTCACAGACAGATGGAGAAGTCACATCTATGATCGGCTCTAATCCTGTCATCTCCACCGTTCTCATTACACAAGTATAAAACATATAATACTGGTGGATAAAACAAGACTGAGCACAAGACCATCACAGCCGTCTACACATCATAGAGGAGATCTCATGACACCTTCTCTCCATCTACCTGATGACCCTGAGGAACATTGGGGTCTTCTTGTTTACAGTCCTGTGGAAGAAGAGGATGGGGACATCTCTCTCGCGTTGTCCTCTTACTGGACAGATCTGGAGGAAACACATACAGGGACTGAATTCATTCTTTACATACAGATAATTATAGGCCGTGTGTATTTAGTCCTGTCTATTACCTGGTGATGTGAGGGGCTGGGGAACCTCAATCATGACGTCCTTGTACAGATCTTTGTGTCCTTTTAAATACTCCCACTCCTCCATGGAGAAATAGACAGTGACATCCTGATACCTTATAGGAACCTGACACATACAATGATACCATCATCTCCCCGATCCCTTCATAGCATTACTGAAAATGTCCCAGCATTCCCAGCAGTGTCACCTCTCCAGTCAGCAGCTCAATCATCTTGTAGGTGAGTTCTAGGATCTTCTGGTCATTGATGTCCTCATGTATCAGGGGGTGAGGTGGAGGTCCTGTGATTGGGCTCAGGGGTCTTTCCCATTGCTCAGACACAGGGTCCTGACGGCGCTCACTAGAGGTTTTCTTCACTACTGTGTAATCCTGGTTATGGAGAGACACATTAATAAATCTCACTACAGACATTTCCAGAGTCCTCACCTCTCCAGTTCTGTCCATCTGTTATTCCCATAGATAAGAATGATGTAATGTGACATCATCAGAATCTCTCACCTCTCCAGTAAGCCGGAAGAGGATCTCTAGGGTGAGGTGTAATATTTTCTCTGCCATCTTGTCTCTGTCTTTGATGGGTAAATCAGGAAAATTCTCTTCTATAGAATATCTTCACTAAGAGGATCCGATATTGTAGAGACCTGAGTGAGAAGAAGATAAGCCAATGAAACATCATAAAAGTGCAGTGTAATAATACAATTACTGGAGATAATAAGGGAAACATATGAGGAGATTTGTTATTTTACAGTATTTAGTTTTCTTCTTTACATCTACTAATAAAACCTATATATTTTAGGCCACAGACAACAAGCAGTTTCTTCCTCGGAGTCTGCAGCTGAATACGTTTCTCATAGACTCATCGTCCATGACGCTAATTCTCATTTTATTTACAGACACTGGAATCGGCATTAGCAATACTGCAGGAGATATTCATTACACGTGACATGAGAAATAACTACTTCATGATGAGGACGACATCTTCATCTTCTACTACGGCTCTAGAAACATATTTGGCCAGAGTCCATCACTGACTACATCACCACCGGCAGTCTATATGAATGTTTCCCGTCTTCCCCGGACTGTAATCTTCTATCACGTTAGATCTCATGTCTGATTCACACACAGAAGTTTGAGGCTTTTATAAAAGCTTTTTTCTTTCCACAAACACCTCGGACAGAAATTATTTGATACCAAAGTCTCCATGTACAGTGTTTTATGGAGTTTATTTCTGGCCTTAGGCTTTCGTATGTTACAAAAAATACACCAGAAAAAAGCAGATATTAAAATGCTTCAAAAGAAAATTGGCCCCAACAATTCTAGGAAAAAGAAAAAAACATGCAAAAAGCATGAGACATATTTTCTTATTTTTTAATATGTTAAATATAAAAAAATTAACTCGTTTCAGCACCAGAACATAGATTTACACCGCAGGGATGGCACAGGTGCGGCTGCAACATAAACCCTGGCAGTTTAACCACTTGCTGATGTCAAAAGCAAACATGGCATCTAAGAAGGTTTGACAGAGTTATTCTAAATGCCCCTCCTCCTCCAAGGTCTTGATAATATGGGGCCGCCTAGTTACTACGATATATAAATGCCTAATAATGGTGCCTGGGCCTGTAATGTACTAAATTCTATTAGGCCGGGCCAGAGGCAGCGTCCAATAAGTTACCTTTTAATGCCCCCATACATATTAGACTAAAGGTGCATGAAAGCACTATTTTTTTTTTGGGGGGGGGGGGGGGGTGTTGGTAGACTATATAATGTATTTGGGGGCCTCCTGACAGATAATGTCAGGGCAGAGAAGGATCTGGCATCCTGAATTTCCTGAATTTCAGAGGTTAATCCGTTTCTTCTTCCTGTAGATAATCCTCCGCTAGAGGAGTCTGGAGGCGACTCTCATACAGATCACAGGAAAGCTGGAATATTTCTGTGTATGGAGGAGTCTGGAGAGATAACCGTCTGCCAAATGACCGTTCAGCCAACACTTATCTCATGTGTACGGGGCCATTAGTATTACACTGACAGGCAGGGATAGTATACAGCACTACAGTAGTACAGTGCATCATCTGAGCAATCAGAGGCTTCTGTGTTGTATGATCGCACTAATGAGAGTTGTTTAAAAAAGGTTTAACGTAAAAAAAATATCACAGTTTTAGCAACAAGAAATATCCGTCACTATAGGGAAACCAGACACACTGCATAATGTTAGTTAAGTCACGTCCATAACAACTTTATTATACTCTATTATCCTATAGACATCCTATACACAGTGGAATAGATTGAAATCACAGATCCCAATACAAAACATAAATATAACTATATAATGCAGACCAGATGGTATGGAGATGAATGAGGGAAACCAAAGTCCGAAAATAAACTTTTCTTTACTTTACAAGAACTTGATATACATCAGGCACAACATTTCATGGATGGTTCTTTTGTATTATGCAGAGTCAAGTACTTTCCGGTTACATGTGGCACTACATAACTTTTGTTACAAGCTACAACAGTCCAGAAAATCATCATAGCTAGGTCCATCATCCCCTATGGGGGCCATATGGGTGCCCTCTGCTCCCAGTTGATTTGTAAGTACCTCACTGGCTGTGGTATATTGGTACGACTCCTCACTAGTACTCACAAATTACATTCAATGCCTCCTTGCTGTGGCTTTCAGTTCTTCGTGGGAGAACTCATGTCCCAGTTTGGTGACACTGTAGCTTCCTCTCTAGTATAGACAATTGTTCGCTTAAATGTTAGTCTAAGATAAGGAATCCGTCCTTAACTTATTCCCCTTTAATTTAATTTCCATTCCGTTGACATCCCCATTATCATCATGGGTGACTTAAACATCCACATTGACACTTCCCTCTCAGCTGCCTCTAAGCTTCTATCTCTCACTTCCTCTTTCGGCCTTGTTGATTGGTACTCCACAGCCACTCACAAAGATGGCCCCATCTGCCGCTCATCTTTTATCATTAACCTCCTCCTTCGGCCTTTCACAGCTTGCTAATTCTCCTACACATGAAGATGGGAACACATTGGACCTGATCTTCTCCCGGCTTTGCTCAGTACATGACTTTACTAACTCTCCCCTTCTACTCTCTGACCATAATCTTCTTTCATTCTCTGTCAAGAACTGTGACTCTATTCAAGACACCCCCACTCTCCACACTTATAGAAATACACGCGCCATTAACGCCCATAAATTTCTGAAAAAGTTGCAATCATCATTGGCCCCAACGTCCTTCCTCTCATGTCCCGACTCTGCATTGAAGCATTGTAACGAAATAATGCTATGCGCCCTGGATGAAGCCGCACCTCCTACACAAAGAACAATTCGGCATAGACGGCTACAACCCTGGCACACGCCTCAAACACGTCTTCTCCAGCGGTGCTCCAGGTGCGCTGAACGGCTGTGGAGAAAATCTAATCTGCCCGAAGATTTCCTCCATTATAAATTTATGCTGAAAACATATAACTCTGCCCTTCACCTCTCCAAACAAACCTACTTTAACAACCTCATCATCTCACTTTCCAATAATCCTAAACGACTCTTTGACACGTTTCATTCTCTCCTCAATTAAACAGCACAGGCCCCGACCACCGACCTCAGCGCTGACGATCTGGCCAATTATTTCAAAGAAAAAATTGACCATATCCGACAGGAAGTTTTCTCCCAAACATTATGCATGCTCTTCCCCGCCCCATTGCATCTGGCTCACTCTCTGTCTTCGAACCAGTCACAGAAGAAGTGACAAGGCTCCTTGCTTCCTCTCGGTCTACCACCTGCACCAGTGACGCTATTCTCTCATATCTCCTTCAGTCCCTTTCTCCAGCTGTCACCACTCACCTAACTAAAATTTTCAACCTCTCCCTCTCACCTGGTATCTTTCCCTCTTCTTTTAAACATGCCAGCCTACATCCATTACTTAAAAAATCATCCCTTGACCAGAACTGCACGGCCAACTACAGACCTGTTTCCAATCTTCCCTTTATCTCTAAACTCCTGGAACGCCTGGTCCACTCCCGTCTAATCCGCTATCTCTCCGACAACTCTCTTCTTGACCCTTTACAATCTGGTTTCCGCTCTTTACATTCTACTGAAACTGCCCTCACTAAAGTCTCTAATGATCTACTAACAGCTAAATCTAATGGTCACTACTCCATGCTGATTCTCCTGGATCTCTCTGCAGCATTCGACACTGTGGATCACCAGCTCCTCCTCACCATGCTCTGCACTATTGGCCTCAAGGACACTGTTCTCTCCTGGTTCTCCTCCTATCTCTCTGACCGCTCCTTCTCTGTGTCTTTTGCCGGCTCCTCCTCCTCTCTCCTTCCCCTTACTGTTGGTGTTCCTCAAGGATCAGTCCTAGGCCCCTTTCTTTTTTCCTTATACACCGCTCCTATTGGACAAACAATCAGCAGATTCAGTTTTCAGTACCATCTCTATGCTGATGACACCCAATTATACACCTCTGCTCCGGACATCACCCCTTCATTACTACAAAAGACCAGTGATTGTCTTTCTGCTGTGTCTAACATTATGTCCTCCCTCTGTCTAAAATTGAATCTGTCAAAAACTGAACTACTCACATTTCCTCCCTCCACTAACCCACCTGAGCCCGATATTGCCATTTCCGTTTGTGGCTCAACCATTACTCTCCAGCAACAAGACCCCTGTCTTGGGGTCATTTTTGATTCAGATCTTTCCTTCACTCCTCACATCAAATCACTCGCTCGTTCTTGTCATCTACACCTCAAAAACATCTCAAGAATCAGGACTTTTCTCACCTTTAACTCGGCAAAAACTCTTACTGTAGCTCTTATTCATTCTCGTCTCGACTATTGCAAGTCTCTACTAATCGGTCTCCCTCTTACTAAACTTTCCCTGTCCAATCCGTCCTTAATGCAGCAGCCAGGATCACCATGTGCCAGTCATTGTATTGGTTGCCCATCCAATATAGAGTTCAATTTAAACTTACGCTTACCCACAAAGGGCTCCATGCTTCAGTACCCCCCTACATCTCCTCCCTTGTCTCAGTTTACCACCCTACATGTGCCCTCCGTTCTGCCAAAGACTTAAAACTAAAATCCTCCATAATCCGAACTACCCACTCCCGTCTCCAAGATTTCTCGCGTACTGCGCCAATTCTATGGAAAGCACTACCCAGGACAGTTCGATTAATTCCCAATACCCACAGTTTCAAGCGGACCCTAAAAACCCATTTCTTTAGACTGGCATATCGCCTCCACACACTATCTGTCCGTCCCAGTTTTCCCCCATATTAAAATATTCTTCAATTTCAGATTCATACCAGCCATGCACTAAATAGCTTCGGTCAGGACTGCACACATACTGGCTGGCGACCAGTCCATGTATTATTTATCCTATATAGTATATCAAGGCTGTATTATACAATAGATGTACATTTTACCTTTTGTGTCTCCCCCATTTCCTCATAGACTGTAAGCTGGCGAGCAGGGCCCTCACTCCTTTCGACATGAGATATGCTTATTCTGTATTGTCTGTATAAGTTCCCCCTAAAATTGTAAAGTGCAGCTATATTGGCGCTATAAAAATAAAAAAATATTATTATAATTATTATTATGGCCACATTCTGGACCTCATCTTCTCCCTTCTCTGTTCCCTATCTAACATCTCTAACTCACCTCTCCCTCTTTCTGACCACAACCTACTTACATTATCTTCCCTCTCCTCTCTAAGTCCACAATCCCCACTCCACAAACCTGCACACCCTCGCAGAAATCTTAAACACCTTGATCTACATTCACTTTCTGAGTCCCTTCTCCCTCTTTCAAACATAAGTTTGAATCCTTACACAATGCAGATGCTGCTGCCGCTTTATATAACACTACAATATCTACAGCTCTCGAATCGGCTGCCCCTCTCACACATACCAAAGCTCGCAAAATTAACAGGCAACCCTTGCACACCAGAGAGACTAGACTAGAGAACTGAGGCGGGCTTCCAGAGTTGCTGATCGGAGATGAAAAAGATCCCACACCAAAGAGCACTTCATGGCATTCAAACAGTCCCTCACTACTTTCAAGTCCACACTCACTGCAGCAAAGCAAACATACTTCTCATCTCTTATCCTCCCTGTCTCACAACCCTAAACAATTATTCAACACTTTCAATTCTCTCCTCCGTCCCCAAGCACGTCCTCCCTCTCCACCCATCTTAGCTGAAGACTTTGCCTCATTCTTCACGCAGAAGATTGATAACTTCAGAGAAAGCTTTGGCCAACAACCCTCACAGCACCTCCTCATATCTACTCAGCCCTCCTCTTCCAAAACCAGCTTCTCTGCCATCATGAAAGATCAACTTTCCGCTTTACCCTCAAGATCACATCTCAACACCTGTGCACTCGACCAGTTCCCTTCCCACCTCATCCCAAATCTCACAACAGTATTTACTCCAACCCTAACCCATTTCTTCAACCCATCACTAACAACTGGTGTCTTCCCCTCCAACTTTAAACATGCCTCAATCACACCCCTCCCCAAAAAGCCCTCCCATGACCCATCCTCTCTGTCTAGCTATCGCCTCATATTACTTCTCCTCTATGCCCTCTATGCCTCAAAAAATGACTGGCCAAAAATTACTGTCCTTCCACCTCTCCTCCTGCTCCCTCTTTCAATCTGGCTTCCGACTGCAGTATTCCACTGAAACTGCCCTGACTAAAGTCACCAATGACCTACTAGCCACCAAATCCAAGCGACACTATTCTGTCCTCTGCTTTTGACATGGTGGACCATTCCCTATTATTACAGATTCTCTCATCACTTGGCCCTATCTTGGATTTCATTTTACCTAACTGAATGGACATTCTGAGTCTCACACACCACCTCCTCACCTCGCCCCCTATGTGTCGGTGTCCCGGAAGGTTCAGTCCTAAAGCCCCTGCTCTTCTCCATTTACACCTTTGGCCTGGGACAGCTCATAGAATCCCACAGCTTTCAGTATCACCTCTATGCTGATGACACACAGATCTACCTCTCTGGACCCGATATCATCTCCCTACTAACCAGAATCTCACAATGTCTGTCCGCTATTTCATACTTCTCTGCTAGATTTCTAAAACTTAACATGGACAAAACAGAATTGATCATCTTTCCCCCATCTCACTCAACCCTCTCAACAGACCTATCAATTAAAGTAAATGACTGCTCACTCTCCACACTCCCGCAGGCTCGCTGCCTCGGGGTAACCCTGTACTCTGTTCTCGCCTTCAAACCACATATCCAAGCCCTTTCCACTTCCTGCCGACTCCAACTCAAAAATATTTCCCGGATCCGTACTTTTTTATATAGAAATCAACAAAAAGCAAGGATCCAGCGACAAACATCAAAATAGGAATATGAATGTGTGTTAAAACTTCATGTTTATTAGAATTCCTTTAAAACCATGCTGTTAAAATTATAAATCCAGGGGATTACGCGTTTCGAACAAAAATGTTCTTAGTCATAACCATGTCTTGTGATCATTACAAAAGCAAAGTTAAATAAAAAAAAAAAGGGAGGAAAAGGAACAAGGTGAGCAATTAGTCATGTAAATGAAACAATTATGCTAATAAACCAAACAAATGTCATAGGTGTAAAAGCATTAATTCAATAATAATAATACGTGATATCCGTTCTCTTATTCAATCCGGAAGGAACTCTGCAATTAAACTTGAAAATATATTGTGCTTCTCTAAAATGCAATACTTTATCTCTATCACCACCTCGATCACTGGTGAGAACCTCCTCTAATGCATGAACATGAAAAAAGTCCAGACAACCTTTATGGACAGACAGAAAATGGTAAGAGGCTCCTGATAAAGCTCTTGTTGTGACATTTGCAGCATCATACATATGTTCGGAAATTCTGGTCCTGAGAGGTCGTGTAGTGCAACCAACATATTGCAGATTGCACTGTGTGCACGTAATGACATAAACCACATAGGTTGTACTGCAATTAATAACCGTGCGGTTCCTATGTGTGTATGGAGCAGCTGGGGCTTTAATTATCCATGTATGGACATAAGCCGCACTGTCGTCTGCTGCATTTGTATGAACCGGACTCAGATAACCAGTTGCGTTTTGCTTTAGTTTTTTGCCTTACTGTGTGATCAGAAGGTGATATCATGTTGCCAATAGTAACACCTCTCCTATCATTGGCAACATATCACCTTCTGATCACACAGTAAGGCAAAAAACGAAAGCTATCCCACTTGAATAGACTACTAGTGCTGTGTAGGTTTATGTCCCTAGGGTCCCATCCCGTTCTTTCTTGATTAGTACACCCAGGAACTGGTAATAATTAAACTCTGATATAAATCTCAGGCCCACTCTATTGATTTTGAGTTCCCAGACAAATCCAAAAAATTGTTCACTCGTCCTTGACTAGATGACAAAAATGTCATCAATATATCTATACCATACCCCAATATATGGATGTCACCACTTATTATTCTTAATGATATTGTGGTTTCCTTTCACCAGCTATGTGTGCCACGGCAAATTTTGGTCACGCCCCTGGCTACACCCCAATCCATGCCCATTTACCATTATCTTCTCCCCCCATAGGAAGAGTTGTCAGAGGGGCGTTGGTAGTGAGGAAAATTCAGCAGACGCCTGAGACTGCAGGGTGTAGACCCAAATCCAGGACTGTCCACTGTATCCGGGACAGAGATAAGCAGATGGATTCCTGGGTCTCTGATCCAGCGTCCAGGTCAGTGCCACCTGGTGGGTGGATGAGAGGCCTGGAGTCTTTTATCTTCCGGGGCAGCGCGACGTCATCTGTGTGTCTGCAGATGTCCGCACCAAACTACACAAGAACACTTTTCTTCCCCTTATTTGATGCGTTTTGGTGCAGATGTGAAGCCGTGGTTTTAAGGTGCTTTCTATAGGACAGAAAAGCTTTGATTTTGAAGTTAACGAAGTATCTGCATTTTTTAGGCTCCACATAGAAGCGTCTGAAGAGCGAGATGAGCGAGTGTGTATTGTTAACCCTTTCGGCAAGCACGCTCGGCATTAATCTTAGTGCCGCCACACACATGCAATGGCTTAAATGTAGATGCCAAACACGCTGAAAATACTCCGCAAGCACCCGAGCGTGCTTGCCGAAAGGGTTAACAATACACCCTCATCACTACTCTGCGGTTTTGGTGCATTTTCTCTATATACTTCTTCTGAAAAAAAAGAATGAAGAAAAAAAACTCAGCTGCATATTTAAGCGCAGAATCAAAGCTTTTCTGTACTATTAAAAAGCATTGAAAACTCTACTTCATATCCGCCCCAAAATCACATCAAATAAGCAGGAAAACGCATAATAGAAACGCAGCAAACACCAATAATCAGAGAAGATTGTTATTGCGCCATTTATCGATCCCCATAAATAATCTGATCGCTGTGTAGCGCGGGTCATCACGATTACAGGGACACCAAATATGTCCATGTTATGTGCTGATTTGTGATGTTCATTATTTTTTACAAAACTCATTAAAAATGTAAATTTTTATTTAATTATCAAGTGTTTTTCTTTATTATTATCTCGGGCAGGTGCGGTCACAGGAGAATGAAGAGGCGTGTACAATGTGTGTATAGAAATCCATTCATTGTACACAGCAGAGTATTTCTATCCTGGGCAGATCCTGCAGCACAGATTATTATTATTTATTATTATAGCGCCATTTATTCCATGGCGCTTTACATGTGAAAAAGGGGTATAATACAAGAACAATTACAATAATCTTGAACACAATGTGACAGCGACTGGTACAGGAGGAGCGAGGACCCTGCCTGCCCTGATCTCAATATAGCTGGTGGCTCAGCAGGATAAGGGTCTGCTGTGTCTGTAATGTTTTGAGGTTGAGGGTTCAACACCAGGGACTCACAGGAAAAAAATAATTTGTAATTGCTCATAAATTTACCACTTTTCATTTATAGGACCAAAATAATCATTTTCTTCTGCTCAGTATACAGGCACCATAAAAATACTGCTATACACAATGTATTTCTATGGGCTTATATGAGCTGCTTCTGGATGCATTGACTGCATTGTAAAGTCAAGTTAACGAAATCCTCCTATGTTCACCATTGGGGGCTGTAGCTCAATGGTTAGAGCCTCCACCTCTGGATACTGAGTTCCTGGTTGGAGTTGCGGGCAGGTGTGGTCACAGGAGAATGAAGAGGCGTGTACTGAGTAATATAATTTAACTTATTCACTGACACCCTCCCCCCATACCCCCACTGAGCAGGAGGAGCTACAGCCCAACATCGGAGCGGTGAGTATAAGAAGAAGAAGCCGGGAGAACAGCTGAGCCGTGACGGGACAGTCCCGCAGGAGAACAGCTGAGCCGTGACGGGACAGTCCCGCAGGAGAACAGCTGAGCCGTGATGGGACAGTCCTGCAGGAGAACAGCTGAGCCGTGACGGGACAGTCCCGCAGGAGAACAGCTGAGCCGTGACAGGACAGTCCTGCAGGAGAACAGCTGAGCCGTGACGGGACAGTCCTGCAGGAGAACAGCTGAGCCGTGACGGGACAGTCCTGCAGGAGAACAGCTGAGCCGTGACGGGACAGTCCCGCAGAAGACAGGACGGTTGGGAGCTGAGTAAGGCCTGCTCCCCTACATGCTCGAGGAATAAAAAAGAATATATCCAGCTCACTCATCACTGATGAAGTCCAACAGTAGTGCCCAGGCTGAAAGCTTGTATCAGCCACAAGTTATTAGAGCAAAAAGAGGCAGGTGAATAATCCAGCACCAGTCACGTGGAAAAATCTGAAAAATAAATAAAAATGACCTTTATTCTAAATGGAATTGCAATTCTAGGAATAAGAACTTTATTGGTTCAAAACGAGTCAGTTGAATGCATCTGAATCAGCGCTTGTTTGTAGAACATGAATTTTTAATCCATTTGGAATAAAGGTTGTTTTTATATACATGCTCGAGGGTCTACATGTAGGGGAGCAGGCAAAGGGAAAACCATTTCCAGAGGGATTATTGCAACTGTAAAATCTCAGGTGGTACTGTGGGAGCATTATACTGTGTGGGGGGCATCATACATCCTGCATAATGGGCATAATGGGGGCATCATACATCCTGCATAAGGGGCATAATGGGGGCATTACACTGTGTGGGGGCATCATACATACTGCATAAGGGGCATAATGGGAGCATTATACTGTGTGGGGGGCATCATATATCCTGCATAATGGGCATAATGGGGGCATTACACTGTGTGGGGGCATCAAACATCCTGCATAAGGGGCATAATGGGGGCATTACACTGTGTGTGGGGCATCATACATCCTGCATAAGGGGCATAATGGGGGCATTACACTGTGGGGGCATCATACATCCTGCATAAGGTGCATAATGGGGGCATTACACTGTAGGGGCATCATACATACTGCATAAGGGGCATAATGGGAGCATTATACTGTGTGGGGGGCATCATACATCCTGCATAAGGGGCATAATGGGAGCATTACCCTGTGTGGGGGCATCATACATACTGCATAAGGGGCATAATGGGGGCATTACACTGTGTGGGGGTATCATACATACTGCATAAGGGGCATAATGGGGGCATTACACTGTAGGGGCATCATACATACTGCATAATGGGGGCATTACACTGTGTGGGGGCATCATACATCCTGCATAAGGGGCATAATGGGGGCATTACACTGTGGGGGCATCATACATCCTGCATAAGGTGCATAATGGGGGCATTACACTGTAGGGGCATCATACATACTGCATAAGGGGCATAATGGGAGCATTATACTGTGTGGGGGGCATCATACATCCTGCATAAGGGGCATAATGGGAGCATTACCCTGTGTGGGGGCATCATACATACTGCATAAGGGGCATAATGGGGGCATTACACTGTGTGGGGGCATCATACATACTGCATAAGGGGCATAATGGGGGCATCATACATCCTGCATAAGGGGCATAATGGGAGCATTATACTGTGTGGGGGGCATCATACATCCTGCATAATGGGCATAATGGGGGCATTACACTGTAGGGGCATCATACATACTGCATAAGGGGCATAATGGGAGCATTATACTGTGTGGGGGGCATAATACATCCTGCATAATGGGCATAATGGGGGCATTACACTGTGTGGGGGCATCATGCATCGTGCATAATGGGGGCATTACACTGTGTGGGGGGCATCATACATCCTGCATAAGGGACATAATGGGGGCATTACATTGTGTGGGGGCATCATACATCCTGCATAAGGGGCATAATGGGGGCATCATACATCCTGCATAAGGGGCATAATGGGGGCATTACACTGTGTGGGGGGCATCATACATCCTGCATAAGGGGCATAATGGGGGCATTACACTGTGTGGGGGCATCATACATACTGCATAAGGGGCATAATGGGAGCATTATACTGTGTGGGGGCATCATATATCCTGCATAATGGGGGCATTACACTGTGTGGGGGCATCATACATCCTGCATAAGGGGCATAATGGGGGCATTACACTGTGTGTGGGGCATCATACATCCTGCATAAGGGGCACAATGGGGGCATTACACTGTGGGGGCATCATACATCCTGCATAAGGTGCATAATGGGGGCATTACACTGTAGGGGCATCATACATACTGCATAAGGGGCATAATGGGAGCATTATACTGTGTGGGGGGCATCATACATCCTGCATAAGGGGCATAATGGGAGCATTACCCTGTGTGGGGGCATCATACATACTGCATAAGGGGCATAATGGGGGCATTACACTGTGTTTGGGTATCATACATACTGCAGAAGGGCAAGACAAAAATATATCTCATACCCTACCATAATTATATATAAATGTAAAGCAAAGTTGCATAATAAATATAGGGTACTTAGTGAACTATTTTTGATCAAAAAAAGTATACAAGCCGTCCCTTGCTTCTTTTTTGCTAGTGTGAACATGCCTCTGTTTCTTGTATGTCTACCATCTTAGACCTCTGTTCACATTGTCTGGTTTTTTGACTTGTTTGCATTCTGTGCAATTTAAGGGTGTGGCATGCCCTTTGTTGAGCTGATTGGTATATATGTAGCTTACCACGGGCCTAGGTGGTCTGGAGTTGGGACCCGGTCCTATTTGTCTACCCTTTTATATGCATTATTTCAACTTTGATATACAGTAAGGTTTTTAATATAGGCAGTATAGGTACCGTCCCAATTTAGGGTCACCTTGCCGCTGGTGGGACGGCTTGTATACTTTTTTTGATCAAAAATAGTTCACTAAGTACCCTATATTTATTATGCAACTTTGCTTTACATTTATATATAATTATGGTAGGGTATGAGATATATTTTTGTCTTGCTTCTTTTTTGCTAGTGTGAACATGCCTCTGTTTCTTGTATGTCTGCCATCTTAGACCTCAGTTCACATTGTCTGGTTTTTTGACTTGTTTGCATTCTGTGCAATTTAAGGGTGTGGCATGCCCTTTGTTGAGCTGATTGGTATATATGTAGCTTACCACGGGCCTAGGTGGTCTGGAGTTGGGACCCGGTCCTATTTGTCTACCCTTTTATATGCATTATTTCAACTTTGATATACAGTAAGGTTTTTTATATAGGCAGTATAGGTACCGTCCCAATTTAGGGTCACCTTGCCGCTGGTGGGACGGCTTGTATACTTTTTTTGATCAAAAATAGTTCACTAAGTACCCTATATTTATTATGCAACTTTGCTTTACATTTATATATAATTATGGTAGGGTATGAGATATATTTTTGTCTTGCTTCTTTTTTGCTAGTGTGAACATGCCTCTGTTTCTTGTATGTCTGCCATCTTAGACCTCAGTTCACATTGTCTGATACTGCATAAGGGGCATAATGGGGGCATTACACTGTAGGGGCATCATACATACTGCATAATGGGGGCATTACACTGTGTGGGGGCATCATACATACTGCATAAGGGGCATAATGGGGGCATCATACATCCTGCATAAGGGGCATAATGGGAGCATTATACTGTGTGGGGGGCATCATACATCCTGCATAATGGGCATAATGGGGGCATTACACTGTAGGGGCATCATACATACTGCATAAGGGGCATAATGGGAGCATTATACTGTGTGGGGGGCATCATACATCCTGCATAATGGGCATAATGGGGGCATTACACTGTGTGGGGGCATCATGCATCCTGCATAATGGGGGCAGTACACTGTGTGGGGGGCATCATACATCCTGCATAAGGGACATAATGGGGGTATTACATTGTGTGGGGGCATCATACATCCTGCATAAGGGGCATAATGGGGGCATCATACATCCTGCATAAGGGGCATAATGGGGGCATTACACTGTGTGAAGGCATCATACATCCTGCATAAGGGGTATAATGGGGGCATTACACTGTGTGGGGGCATCATACATCCTGCATAAGGGGTATAATGGGGGCATTACACTGTGTGGGGGCATCATACATCCTGCATAAGGGGCATAATGGGGGCATTACACTGTGTGGGGGCATCATACATCCTGCATAAGGGGCATAATGGGGGCATTACACTGTGTGGAGGCATCATACATACTGCATAAGGGGCATAATGGGGGCATTACACTGTGGGGGGCATCATACATACTGCATAAGGGGTATAATGGGGGCATTACACTGTGTGGGGGCATCATACATACTGCATAAGGGGCATAATGGGGGCATTACACATCCTGCATAAGGGGCATAATGGGGGCATTACACTGTGTGGGGGCATCATACATCCTGCATAAGGGGCATAATGGGGGCATTACACTGTGTGGGGGCATCATACATCCTGCATAAGGGGCATAATGGGGGCATTACACTGTGTGAGGGCATCATACATCCTGTATAAGGGGCATAATGGGGGCATTACACTGTGTGGGGGCATCATACATCCTGCATAAGGGGCATAATGGGGGCATTACACTGTGGGGGCATCATACATCCTGCATAAGGGGCATAATGGGGGCATTACACTGTGTGGGGGCATCATACATCCTGCATAAGGGGCATAATGGGGGCATTACACTGTGGGAGCAGTAAAGGGGTCCTGTACTATGAGAACAATACGTTTCCCCCCTTCCTGTCTCCATAGTTGGGTCGTATGTATCTATTACAGGAAACAGAACAAAAACCTTATGATTCTTATAAAGGGGCAACACAAGACCCCAAAAGAGTCCCCGTGCTGAAGGGGTTAATACCCCCTGCGCCCAGTAATGGGGTCTCCACATACCTCCACCTGCAGAGCCGCCACCACATATATGGCTGCTCTATGCGCACAGGAGCTGTGATGAGGTCACAGGAGGGGAGGAGTCAGGGGTCACATGATCAGGGGCCTCAGTGGATGCAGGACTCTGCTGTGCTGGTTGTCATGGTGCTGGATGAGCTGAAGTTTATGTGTGGGGTCAGGAGGGGTTTACAGTGTGGATGTAGCAGAGCCGCGTGTGTACGAGGTGTACGGAGCGGAGCTGCGTGTGTACGAGGTGTACGGAGCCGCGTGTGTACGAGGTGTACGGAGCGGAGCCGCGCGTGTACGAGGTGTACGGAGCAGAGCCGCGTGTGTACGAGGTGTACGGAGCAGAGCCGCGTGTGTACGAGGTGTACGGAGCGGAGCCGCGTGTGTACGAGGTGTACGGAGCGGAGCCGCGCGTGTAGGAGGTGTGCGGAGCGGAGCCGCGCGTGTAGGAGGTGTGCGGAGCTGAGCCGCGCGTGTAGGAGGTGAGCGGAGCAGAGCCGCGCGTGTAGGAGGTGTACGGAGCAGAGCCGCGCGTGTAGGAGGTGTACGGAGCGGAGCCGCGCGTGTAGGAGGTGTACGGAGCGGAGCCGCGCGTGTAGGAGGTGTACGGAGCGGAGCCGCGCGTGTAGGAGGTGTACGGAGCGGAGCCGCGCGTGTACGAGGTGTACGGAGCGGAGCCGCGCGTGTACGAGGTGTACGGAGCGGAGCCGCGCGTGTACGAGGGGTACGGAGCGGAGCCGCGCGTGTACGAGGGGTACGGAGCGGAGCCGCGCGCGTACGAGGTGTACGGAGCTGAGCCGCGCGTGTACGAGGTGTGCGGAGCTGAGCCGCGCGTGTAGGAGGTGAGCGGAGCAGAGCCGCGCGTGTACGGAGCAGAGCCGCGCGTGTACGAGATGTACGGAGCAGAGCCGCGCGTGTACGAGGTGTACGGAGCAGAGCCGCGCGTGTACGAGGTGTACGGAGCGGAGCCGCACGTGTACGAGGGGTACGGAGCGGAGCCGCGCGTGTGCGAGGTGTACGGAGCGGAGCCGCGCGTGTGCGAGGTGTACGGAGCGGAGCCGCGCGTGTACGAGGTGTACGGAGCGGAGCCGCGCGTGTACGAGGGGTACGGAGCGGAGCCGCGCGTGTGCGAGGTGTACGGAGCGGAGCCGCGCGTGTGCGAGGTGTACGGAGCGGAGCCGCGCGTGTACGAGGTGTACGGAGCGGAGCCGCGCGTGTACGAGGTGTACGGAGCGGAGCCGCGTGTGTACGAGGTGTAGGGAGCGGAGCCGTGTGTGTACAGAGCTGTGTGTGTGCGGAGCGGAGCCGTGTATGTACGGAGCAGAGCCGTGTTTATGGAGCCGCGTGTGTATGCTGTATACAGCTGTATACCCCCCAGGTTCGGTCGGAAACACCGCGGCACTTTATCAGATGTAGAAGAACTGACTCTGGACACTCGGTAAAACTGCGCTCGGACGTCTCCTGTTTCTCGCACAGATATTGATAACATAAGATGGAGTCAGACGAACCCTCCTACAAAACCTGATAACAAAGTCATTACTACAGGACTGGATGAGAAAGGGATTTATTCTACAAGAAACGCTGGGGCCACAAATGAGAAAATCCGGGCCCCGTGGCTGGATACTCCGGACCCCCAGCGTGTTAGGACCAGACGGGGTCTTTGTCCCTGGAGCTTCTCTGCTTGGTATAATGAGACTCTGATCTTGTTCTTATAAAGAGATTTTGAATAAAATAGAAGCTGCCTGAACTATGGAGATAGCTCTATTTTTCTGTATAATACACAGGAAATACAGGTGCATCTCACTAAATTAGAATATCATCAAAAAGTTAATTTATTTCAGTTCTTGAATACAAAAAATGAAACTCATATATTATATAGAGTCATTACACACAGAGTGATCTATTTCAAGTGTTTATTTCTGCTAATGTTGATGATTATGGCTTACAGCCAATGAAAATACAACGGCATGAAATCTGGAAGCCATAGACATCACCAAACGCTGGATTTCCTCCTTTGTGAGGCTTTGCCGGCTTTCCTGCAGTGACTTCAGTTGTTGCTTGTTTGTGGGTCTTTCTCCCTTATGTTTTGTCTTCAGTCTGTGAAATGCAGCTCAATGCGGTTGAGATCTGGTGACTGACGTGGCCATTGCAGAATATTCCACTGCTTTGCTTTAAAAAAACCTCCTGGATTGATTTTGCACTATAGTTTGGATCATTGTCCAGCTGTACTGCGAAGAGCCATCCAATCAACCTTACTGCATTTGGTTGAACCTGAGGATAAAGTATCACCCTGTACACTTAAGAATTGGTCTCTGGAAAAGATGCATCTTTCACCAAGATGGGGTCTTGACCATTGATCAGGTGCAGTGTTGGCTTAGGTATATTGATGACATATTTTTTATATGGCAGGGAACTGAATCGGAATTGGCATCTTTTATGGAACTGAACAAAAATCCCTATAATATAAGATTGACATAAAAGGCACATCAGGGAAAGACTGAATTTTTGGACATCCTATTGGAAGTAGATAATGATGGTATGATTCAGGCGGATGTATTTAGGAAGGAAACTTCCATTAATGCCTTATTACATGCATCGTCAGCTCATATTCATCATACCATCAAGACCGTCCCAGTTGGACATTTTCTCATGTTGAAGTGAATCTGCTCTACCAATGGGAGATTCGAACAACAAGCCAAAGATCATAAATATAGCTTTAGGTCTAGAGGATAAAACAATCACACTCATCATCCATCAAAAATGGATATATACGAGTAAAAAATAAACAAGACAAACATTATTGTTTAAGTCTGAAGGTCCTTCCGATTCTCACTCCAAGGTGAGATTCATTTTAACATATAATAACCAATGGAATAAAGTTCACAATAGTATTCCAAAACATTGGTCTATATTGATGAGGGATCGTACTCTGGCTGTAAAATTACCAAATGCACTCTTATTTACGGCGAAAAAGGGCAAGAATCTGAGGGACATTCTAGTGGATAGCCACTATGTAGCGAAAATAAAAAATCCTTTAAATCCAGACAATAAAAAATCCAAATGGGGATGCTATCCATGTGGCGATTGCCTGGCGTGCAAAAATAAAAACTTTGTTAGAAGTACATCTTTCAAATCTGCAAATGTGAAGAGAAAATTTGACATCATACATTACATGTCATGCAGCAGTACTCTTGTGTGTATTCTATGCTACATGTCCTTGCTCAAGGATTTACGTCGGACTAACTACCAGACAGCTTCTTGTGCGTGTTCGCGAACAAGTCCGAGATATAATAAATGCTCAGAAAGTGAAAAATATTTCCACGTTAAAAACATCGACAAGACATTTTCGGGCCTTTCATGGCTGTGATCCAAAATTTTTACAGATTAGATGTCTTGACCGTCTTCACTGTGGTATCAGAGGAGGAGAGTTAAAGCGTTCATTAGCACAGATGGATTGTGAATAGTGATGGGCGAGAACTAAAATGCTCAGGTACTCGTTGCTCGGGTCGAGCACGTTGGAATACTTGGGTGCTCGACACATGCATACAGTGCTGAAAAGACATGGGAACAGCATGGGGAAGAGCTCTGGAAGTATCTCTGACTCCCAGGTCACTGCCTAAAAGTGTGCCCATCATAAGTGATCCTTGGCGCATGCGAAGATGCCTCCCTCCATGCACCTGTCGTTGCAGACTTGCAACAATCACCGTCCACATCCCAGTGCAGCGTTCAGTTGTCCCTACCCCATTCCTTGGAATGCAAGCGCAAGTATGCAGCCAGCCACCCACCAACCCACAGGCTGCAATACTATACTTCCAAATTTTTCACAGCTGCTTGCACTTGAAATGTGGCCTTTTAGGCTCGTGGAGGCGGAAGCTGTCCACAATCTTATGTCTAGGCGGCGACTGGGTATCCATACTCGGTCCCCAGCCGCCACTATTTGTCCCGGTGTCGTCTCCGCCTTCCACAAGCACGGGTCCCACAACATTACCCGTGCCCTCCCCAGTACACTTAGTAGGAAGGACCGCCTAACCACAAACACGTGGACAGGTGAATGTGGCCAGGGACGGTACGGAGCCAGTCCACAGCTTTTTTGCTGAGTTGTATTTCATCACAGCCATATTCTTTAGCTTGGTGAAAGGACTTGGGAAACCATATCTACCCAGCTGTCATTTCTCCCAGGAAGTCCTCTAAAGCTGCTTTCACTTGAAATGTGGCCTTTTAGGCTCGTGGAGGCGGAAGCTTTTCATAACTTCATGCCGGCGGCGGCTGGATGTCCATACTCGTTCCCCAGCCGCCACAGTTTCTCCTGGTATCGTCTCCGCCTTCCACAAGCAAGGGTCCCACAACATTACCCGTGCCCTACCCAGTGCACTTACTGGGAAGGACCGCCTAACCACAAACACGTGGACAGGTGAATGTGGCCAGGGACGGTACGGAGCCAGTCCACAGCTTTTTTTACTGAGAGTTGTATTTTGCCACAGCCATATTCTTTAGCTCGGTGAAAGGACTGGCATATAGGGAAACCGTATCTACTCTGGGTGTTATTTCTCCCAGGAAGTCCTCTAAAGCAGCTTGTTGCAGAAGCAATGGCAGCCCGTCCAACATCAACTCGCACTTCTCGGTGGTGCTTTGACAAATAAACATCTTTCTTTGGGCATTTAATTTCATGACTACAGAATTGGACAATGGCCTGATCGGCAATGCTGTTTGAGAAATAACATGCATAAGCATGTCCGATCCACATTAAAAAAACGATCCACATTAAAAAAAATGTCCGATCCACATTAAAAAAAACAGCCATAGAGTGTCCGGGAATCTTCCCCACACTTTTCTTAGCCAGGGCAGCTTCTCGGCAGGGTTTGACAGACCCACCAGAAAACCGGAGACTCCTTCGGTGGGCCCTGGCTTCTCCTTCAGGAGAGTTCATAGTGCCGAGGTGAAGCCATGATGATGATAGAGAACACCATCTGCTTAGTTTTCTGTTACTTGGAATGCAAGCGCAATTATGCAGCCAGCCACCCACTCACAGTCTGCAATACTAAACTGACAGATTTCTGGGCAGCTGCTTGCACTTGAAATGTGGCTTTTTAGGCTCGTGGAGGCGGAAGCTTTTCACAACCTCATGCCTCGTGTCCATACTCGGTCCCCAGCCGTCACTATTTCTCCCGGTGTTGTCTCCGCCTTCTACAAGCGCGGGTCCCTGAACATTACTACTGGTACTTTTCTGTGGGAATTTGCTTGCCTCCTACCAGCCTGGAATATTTCCAGTAAACTATGGTACGACGCCATGGTATTTGCACTGCCCCCAGTATCAGTAGCGAAGACATCCCCAATTTCCTTCTCAGGAATTTTATTTGGTAGACTGAGTGGATGCCCAAATACATTAGTTTCTCACAAAGGAGCAGAAGATAGAGTGGCAGTAGGTGCAAGTTTCTCTGGCCTGTTAGATATTAGAGGGTGAACAGCAGCACATTGGATCAACATCTGCAAGGACTTTGTATGTTCTCCCCATGTTTGCATGGGTTTCCACCTCAGTAAAAAAGCAGCCATAGTGTCCGGGAACCTTCCCACACACTTTTCTTAGCCAGGACTGTTTCTCGGCAGGGTTGGACGGTCGCACCAGAGAATCCTCTGGTGTGCCCTGGTTTCTACTTCAGGAGAGTTCATGATAGCGCTAACTTTGCAGCTGCTATGGGGCTCTTGAGCGGGGGAGAAAGGTTAGCCCTCAGAAACAAATCCTCTGGTGGGCACAATGTTTTTCAATCTGAAACAGCTTCTCAGTGGGAGTTATATGTCACCACAGCCATATTCTTTAGCTCGGTGAAAGGACTGGCATAGAGGGAAACCATATCTACTCCGACCATGCCTGGCTGTATGTTCAGCGGTGAGAGCCACAGATCAAGCTGCTGTGTTACAGCTTTCAACAACTCTGCAGCGCTGGGCGGTTTGTCATCTAAGCATTAAGCATGTTATCTTCAGCACAGCCTGTTGCCATTTGGCCAAGGCAGTGCTGCAGTGCTTTCAGCTTGTTGTGACTGATGTGGTCATTTCAGAGATGAAGGAGGAGGTGCAGGAGCTGAACAATGTGATTACATTGAGGTTACATTGGAGACTCTGTTTTTATACTAAAGAAAGATCCTACTGTTTGTTTGTTTTTTACGTTATTTTTTAAGGCAAATGCATTTACCGGGAAATGTCATTTTAACATTTTACAACCTTATCTGGCAATGTGATCTGTGACACATCATCAGACGCATCCTGTTTCATTGATGATGGAGGGACTCTGAAAGACACATAGAGCAGGGCCACAGTAACGAGTACGACTTGTTCCCTTTAGAAAGGAGAGTCTGCTATACAGTTATAGGGTATGCAGTGAGTCCAACTGCTGACCAAATTTAGGAAAAACCCCACTAAGAAATTAAAGACACATAGAGCAGGGCCACAGTAACGACAAATTACCATTAGAAAGGAGAGAGTCTGCTATACAGTTATAGGGTACGCAGTGAGTCCAATGGCTGACCAAATTTAGGAAAACCCCACTAAAAATTTAAAGACACATAGAGCAGGGCCACAGTAACAAGTACAACATGTTCCCATTAGAAAGGAGAGGGTCTGCTATACAGTTATAGGGTATGCTGTGAGTCCAATGGCTGACCAAATTTAGGAAAAACCCCACTAACAATTTAAAGAGACAGAGCAGGGCCACAGTAATGACAAATTCCCATAAGAAATGAGAGAGTCTCCCATAGTGTTGGCCTATGCAGTGAATGCAAGGGCTGCCAAAAATTTGGAGGCACTTCAATACCCATTGGAAGAGACATGGAGGTCAGAGGGCCTCCTGAAAACAATGTTACCATTATTAGGAAGTGGGTCTCCAATAGTGCTGGCCTATGCAGTGAATGCAAGGGTTGCCAAAAATTTGGAGACACTCCAATGCCCCTTGGAAGAGACGTGGAGGAGGGCCTCATAAAAAAATGTTCCCATTAGAAAGGAGCGGGCCTCCTATACTTGTAATGCCCATGCACTAAGTGTATGGGCTGACAAACATTTACTCCTGGGGGGTATACATGAACATACTATATAAAAAAAAATTTTCGGGCATCATAAACACCCTGTAAAAAAATTATGTGGGTGTTGCATCACGGACCACAGTCACCCTGGTGATATGGTGGTGGAGGATGAGGAGAAGGAGGAGGACAAGAGCAAATAGCCCAAATCAGGAAGCGTATACCCATGTCTGGGTGTGAAAAGGTGCATGGGAATACACCTCCCAAGAAAAGACACTGGATTTGAGTTTATGTTACGCTGCTATCATTCAGTGGTGTTGAGGAGTCTGGCCCAATCCAGCCCTTGTTCATTTTTATAAGAGTCAGTCTTTCAGCATTTTCAGTTGACAGGCGGATGCGCTTATCAGTTATAATTCCACCAGTGGCACTAAAAATCCTGCTCTGATAAAAAGCTGGCGGCAGGACAGGCCAGGACCTCCAAGGCATAGAGAGCCAGTTCATTCCACGTATCCACCTTGGATACCCAATAATTATAAGGCACAGAAGAACCACGGAGGACGTTGGTACGGTCGGCTAGGTACTCCCTCAGCATCTTCCCAAACTTTGCACTCCTTGTGAGAGTACCCCACGCCTCAGGGCCTGTGCGATGAGAGGGGCTGAGAAAACTCTCCCAGAACTTTGACAGTGTTCCCCTGCCTCTGCTGGATTGAAGTTGTGTCTCTCTCGCCTGTACTTTTTGGTTGTCCAACGAATTGTGCCCTCTGCCGCCAACGTTTTCAGATGGGAATTTTTTTAATAGTTCCGCAACAAGGGCCTTCTGGTACAGCCCCATTTTTTGTAGCCCTTTCTGCCTCAGGAATAAGAGATATAAAATTCTCCTTGAAGCGTGGGTCTAGAAGTGTCGCCAACCAGTAATGACTGTCACCCAAAATTTTGAGAACGCTTGGGTCATGGGAAAGGCAGCATAACATAAACTCAGCCATGCGTGCCAGACTACTAACAGGCAAGACTTCCGTGTCCTCACCAAGAGGATGACTGACCATGCTCTCCTCCCCTCTGTCCTCTGGCCATCCACGCTGAACAGATGGTATGACAGCTGTGCAGGTAGTACCGTCTATAGCGCATGAAACTAGCTCTTGTCCTTCCTCCTCCTCCTCTTCCTCATTGTCACCTAATCCACATTGGGATGAGATGAGGCTGGGCTGTGTGTAATCACCCTGTATGGTTCCTTGCTCCATCTCATTGTGCTCCGCCTGCAATGCATCCTCTTTGATTGTGAGCAGAGAGCATTTCAGAAGACAGAAAAGCGGGATGGTGATGCTAATTATGGCGACATTGCCGCTCACCATCTTGGTGGAGTCCTCAAAGTTTTGGAGGATGGTACATATGTCTGACATCCATGTCCACTCCTGAGGTCTTATGTGTGGAGTCTGAACTGAATACCAACGGCCTTGTTGATGCTGGTATTCAACAACTGCCCTCTTCTGCTCACAAATCCTTCCCAACATCTGCAGTGTAGAGTTCCAACGCGTGGGGACATCACACACCAGTCTGTGAGCCATGAAGCTGCAAACGCTACTTAAACATGGGAAGGGCAGCGGAAGCTGTAGCTGACTTTCTAAAATGGGCACACAGGCGGCGTATTTTAACAAGCAGATCCGGCTGCTCCGGGTAGGATTTGAGAAAGTGCTGAACCATGAGGTTAAGCACATGGGCCAGGCATAGTACATGTGTGAGCTCACCTTGCTTCAGAGCCGCCACCAGGTTCCGGCCATTGTCACACACAACCATGCCTGGCTGTAGGTTCAGCGGTGTGAGACACAGATCTTTCAGAGCTGTCCACAACTCTTCAGCATTGTGCGGTTTGTCACCTAAGCATATTAACTTCAGCATAGCTTGTTGCCGCTTGGCTGAGGCAGTGCTGCAGTGCTTCCAGCTTGTGACTGATGTGGTCATTTCGGATATGGAGGCTGAAGAGGAGGAGGAGGATGAGGTGCAGGAGCTGTAGACCGTGGAGGAAACCCTGATTGACCTAGGGCCCGCAATCCTTGGCGTTGGGAGGACGTGTTCCATCCCAAGGTCCGACTGGGTCCCGGTTTCCACTATGTTAACCCAGTGTACCGTCCCTGCCCACAAGCACTTATCCATGTGTCCGTGGTAAGGTGGACTTTCCCAGTAACTGCGTTGTTGAGGGCACGGCTAATGTTTTGGGACACCTGCTTGTGTAATGCAGGGACGGCACACGGGAGAATTAGTGGCGGCTGGGGACCAAGTACCGAGGGACCGCCGCTGCCATCAGGTTGCGGAATGCTTCCATCTCCACGAGCCTAAAAGGCAACATTTTGAGTGCAAGCAGTCGTGAAATGTGTGAATTTAGTAGTGTGGCCTGTGGGGCATTGGCTGCATATTTGCGCTTGTGTTCCAAGGACTGGGGTATGGACAACTGAACGCTGCACTGGGACAAGGACATGGACATGCTTCCTGATGCTGCTACTTGAGAGTGTGCAGTGACAGGTGCAGGGCAGGAGGCATCTTCGCATGCACCATGGACAGGGGATTGGCTTGCTTGCACAACAGCGGAAGAAGCAATGGTGCCACCCGCAGACACTGTTCCTGGACCCTGGAGTTCGGCCCACAAAATCGGGTGCTTTGCTGCCATGTGCCTGATCATGCTGGTGGTGGTCAGGCTGGTCATTTTGCCACCCCTGCTGATGCTGGCCTGGCAGGTGGTGCAAATGGCCTTTGTGGGGTTATCGGCAGAGTCTTTACAAAAACAACCAGACTCGGGAAGACCTAACAGTTGAACTGGCAACTTCCTTCGTGTTGGTGTTATGGGGAACGGTTGCCTGCCTTCTGTCTGCTGCCACCACACTGCTTCTTCCTGCATGTTGGGGTGCTCTGGTTCCCTCCACCTGTGTGGTGCTGTCCTCGCTTTGCATGTCCTGCTGCCAGGTTGGGTCAGTTACTATATCATCCACCACCTTGTCTTCCACTTCCGCACCCTGGTCCTCCTCCTGACTTTCTGGCAATTGTGTCTCATCATCGTCCCCCTCTTGTGACACTTTCCCACTGTCGCCTTCATGTGACCGTGGCTGCTCAAATATTTGGGCATCCCTACATGCGATCTCCTCTTGCCCTGCTTCAAGTGGACCGGGCGAGAGGCCCGAATCTGTAAATGGAAAAGTGAACAGCTCTTCAGAGTGTCCAAGTGTGGGATCAGTTGTCTCCGGCTACTCGGCATGGTGGGAGAAAGGAGGATCAGGGTGAGGAATATGCGGTCCAGACTCACGGCTACTGAGACTTGACCGTGTGGAAGACAGGGTGGTGGTGGCTAAGTGACTGGAAGCATTGTCCGCTATCCAACCATCAACCTTTTGACACTGCTCTGGGTTCAATAGTGGTGTGCTGCAGTCCCCTAGGAATTGGGACAGGAAGGTCGGGCGAGAAGATGTGGGTGTTTGTTGTGGCACAATTTCAGCTTGCCCACGGCCTTGTCCTCGGCCTCTGCATGCACCATCACCATCACGTCCAGTTCCCCATCCCTTGCCACGTGCCTTGCCCATTTTAAATGGAGGACAGTATCTTCCACACTCACTACAAATGACTGAGTTTGGAGCGAACTTATATGTGATCCGTGTGGCGTAGAAAACAGAGTTTTAAATACCTGGCCTGTAGGTAACTAGTTTGAACAGCAAACCGGTGTCAAAAACTTCGCTGACACAGTGAAAAAAATTGGAATGGAGGCCAAAAATGGCAGTATTTTCTGAAAATGTATATGAGATCCGTGTGACGGAGAAAACACAGTTTTAAGTAGCTGGATTTCTAGCGCTCTAATATGGAAAAGACCTGGCTGTATTCTCCAGTGCCAACAAGCAAATGGCACAGAAAAACGGTGTTCTCTGGATTGCTTTTTAAGCAAATAATGAGGATTAAGATCCAAAAAAGTATTCCTGGCCCCTGAGACCTGGGCCTTTGTATAGAAATATCTAACAGCAGCAGAAGGCAGAATTAGAATGGAGCCTCTTGTGCTATATGCACTGCAGTCTGCTATATACACTGCCTGCCTATATACACTGCCTGCCTGATATCTCTGCAGATGGATTAGTTAGTCCTCAAAAGGACTGTTTGTTAAGCTGGATATGTGTAATGTACGGTTTTTCTCCCTACAGTACCTAATACACAAGCAAATCTCTCCCTGACGCAGCAGCACCTCTCCCTACTCTACCTGATTCCAGAGTGACTGTGACGAGCACAGCGGCGCCAGGTCTGATATAGACCCGATGATGCTGTGCGGCCAGCCAATCACTGTAATGCCACAACCACCATGGCTGCGGCATTACAATGAGTGACAGGCAATCCCTGCATGTTGATTGGAGCTCTAAAGAGCGCCAAACATGCAGGGAGGGGACCGAGCTCCCGCCGAGCAACCCCGGAAATACTCGGCGAGTGCCGAGAAGTGAGATACTTGGGCGAGCACCGAGCAGTAGCAAGCATGCTCGCTCATCACTAATGTTTACCTGTCCAAATCTTCAGAACTAAATGCACTACCAGGGTGCAGCAAATCCACATAAAGATGGCAGCTACACAGGTGCAGAATACTGATGAGACAATCACTCACAACTTACCATTTCATGGAGGGGTGACTGCTTAGTATTTGAATTGCACACAAAAAGGCTTGTATTGGGTGCTGTTCACACTAGGGTAGTGCACAGTATCCGGCTTACAGCCTATTAGTTACGCCCATACTATTAGATTAGGCGGGTTTCCCAGTACTATCCAAGTGCACCCCATGGGAACAGACACCCGAGTTTACAATGCTCACACTGATGGGTGTGGCTGCACCCTGGAATAAGAAAGTGCAAAAATACATATATATAATTTACTAGCTATTGAGCCCGTTCTATGTCCGTGTGGCGAGCATTTTTATTGGTATATGGTCTCCCATGCTGGTATTTGTGCAGCCCCAATCCTGGTATTTGTGCTGCCCCATCCTGTTCCCCATCCTGTTATGTGCTGCCCTCATCCCTATCCTGGTATGCATGGCACTCCTCACCCCCAATCATGGTATGCATGGCACCCCTCACCCCCAATTCTGGTATGCATGGCACCCCTCACCCCCAATTCTGGTATGCATGGCACCTCTCACCACTAATCCTGGTATGCATGGCACCTCTCACCTCCAATCCTGGTATGCATGGCACCCCTCACCCCCAATCCTGTATACATGGCACCCCTCACCTCCAATCCTGGTATGCATGGCACCCCTCATCCCCAATCCTGGCATGCATGGCACCCCTCATCCCCAATCTTGGCATGCATGGCACCCCTCATCCCAATCCTGGCATGCATGCTGCCCCTCATCCTGGTATGCATGGCTCCCTCATCCCTATCCTGGTATGCATGGCCCCCCTCATCCCCAATCCTTGTATGCATGGCACTCCTCATCCCTATCCTGGTATGTATGGTACCCCTCATCCTGGTATGCATGGTACCTATCATCCCTATTCTGGTATGCATGGCACCCCATCCCTCATCCTGGTATGCAGGGTACCCCTCATCCCTATCCTGGTATGCATGACCCCTCATCCGAATCATAGTATGCATGGCCCCCCCAGATCCCTATCCTGGTATGCATGGTACCCCTCATCCCTATCCTGGTATGCATGGCACCCCTCACCCCCAATACTGGTATGCATGGCACCCCTCATCCCAATCCTGGCATGCATGGCTCCCTCATACCCAATCCTGGTATGCATGGTACCCCATCCCTCATCCCTATCCAGGTATGCATGGTACCCCTCATCCCTATCCAGGTATGCATGGTACCCCTCATCCCTATCCTGGTATGCATGGTACCCCTCATCCCTATCCTGGTATGCATAGCACCCCATCCCTCATCCTGGTATGCATGGTACCCCTCATCCCTATCCTGGTATGCATGGTACCCCTCATCCCTATCCTGGTATACATGGTACCCCTCATCCCTATCCTGGTATGCATGGCCCCCCTTCCCTTTCACGCTGCATACATACAAAAAAAACTCACTTATACTCACCTTTTCTTCCCTGTTCCCCTCATTCCCCAATCCTAGTATGCATGGCACCCCTCATCCCCCAATCCTGGTATGCATGCCACCCCTCATTTCAAATCTGGTATACATGGCACCCCTCATCCCAATCCTGGTATGCATGGCATCCCATCTCTCATCCTGGTATGCATGCCACCCCTCATCCCAAATTTGATATACATGGCACCCCTCATCCCAATCCTGGTATGTATGGCACCCCTCATCCCCCAATCCTGGTATGCATGGCACCCCACATCCCCAATCCTGGTATGTATGGTACCCAATCCCTCAACCTGGTATGCATGAATTTCTCATCCCCAATCCTGGTATGTATGGCGCCCTCATCCCTATCCTGGTATGCATGGCACTCCTCATCCCCCAATCTTGGTATGCTTGGTACCCCTTATCCCCCAATCCTGGTATGCGTGGTACCCCTCATCCCCCAATCCTGGTATGTGTGGTACCCCTCATCCCCCAATCCTGGTATGCATGGTACCCCTCATCCCCCAATCCTGGTATGTGTGGCCCCCTTATCCCCCAATCCTGGTATGCGTGGCCCCCTCACTTCCCAATCCTGGTATACGTGGCCCCCTCACCTCCCAATCCTGGTATGCATGGTCCCCTCACCTCCCAATCCTGGTATGCATGGTCCCCTCACCTCCCAATCCTGGTATGCATGGTCCCCTCACCCCCAATCATGGTATGTATGGTACCCCTCATCCCCCAATCCTGGTATGTGTGGCCCCCTGACCCCGCAATCCTGGTATGTGTGGCCCCCTCATCCCCCAATCCTGGTATGCATGGTACCCCTCATCCCTTTCACGCTGCACACATACAAAAAAACCCACTTATACTCACCTTTCTTCCCTGTGCTCCAGCGCTGCTGTGTCCTGTTCTGCCGGAGGCCGGGGGAGGAGTGTAGCGCCGGAGTACGCGAGTGCCCATACAGCGCTGTCCGGCACCATTTTGCTGAAGACACACTGCAAATGTGTCTTCAGTAAAATGGCGCTGGATAGCGCTATGCGCATGCACTGATTTTGACACCTTCACTCCACCCCCGGTCTCTGGCGAGGAGAGAGGCACCGCTCCTCCCGGTCAGGTAAGTATGTAAGTATGGCGCTGGAGATTGCGGTATGCATTCAATGTCTTCGCATACCGCGATCTCCGGCGCCATACACTCCTCTTACCTGCAATGGTTCCATGCGTTCTTCTGTCTGGGGCAAGACTGCGCAAGTGCGACACGCCTTGCGCAGGTAAGAGGAGTGTATGGCGCCGGAGATTGCTATAGAGGCTTCGGACAGACGGATGCTTGTAGTGTTATATTATATATGAGGTACTAGTTGATATTTTGGCCAAAATACGTAAGCTCGCAAACCGCTTACGAGTCTTTTTGTGTGCAATTCAAATACTACGTAGTCACCCCTCCATGAAATGGTAGGTTGTGAGTGATTGTCTCATCAGTGTAGCCGCCATCTGTATGTGGGTTTGCTGCACCCTGGTAGTGCATTTAGTTCTGAAGATCTGGGCAGGTAAACACTGCTGCCCTTTTTTGCTGTGTTTTTTCTTGAATTTTTGGGGGAATTTTAATTCTTCTTGGTTTGGCTTTGCTTTTTGTGTTTAGAGTAGGGCTCGTAAGCATTAGGACCCTTGTCACGGGTTACGAGCTTAGATATTTTGGCCAAAATATCAACTAATACCTCATATATTATACATATGTATTTTTACACTTTTTTATCCCAGGGTGCAGCCAGGCCCATCAGTGCGGGCATTGTAAACTGGGGTGTCTGTTCCCATGGGGTGCACTTGGATAATACCGGACAGCCTGCTTAATCTAATAGTATGGGCTTAGCTAGTAGGCTGTAAGCCGGATACTGTGCACTACCCTAGTGTGAACAGCACCCTATACAATCCTTTTTGTGTGCAATTCAAATACTACGCAGTCACCCCCTCCATGAAATGGTAGGTTGTGAGTGATTGTCTCATCAGTATTCTGCACCTGTGTATCCGCCATCTTTATGTGGGTTTGCTGCATCCTGGTAGTGCATTTAGTTCTGAAGATCTGGGCAGGTCCCTGCTGCCCTTTTTTGCTGTGTTTTTTCATCAATTATATGTAGCAGTAAAAGGAAAACTCTTTGATATCACAGAAACAAGAGGCAACTAAAAAATTTTATTGTGCTATTTGAATTCACATGGTCAAAATCATAAAAAAATGGCTCATTTCATAAATGAACCTGACAACTTTTGAAAATATGTAAAACAGTGTTACATGATCTGAAAGGTCCTTAAGGAAGTCTTCAGCTGCTTATTCTGGACATGCAGCCTCTGTGCAGGTCCCTGTAGTTTCTTCTCCTACTTTGCACCAATCAGTTAGATAAGTGGAGTGGAGGAGAGAGCAATTTTCTGATTGATCAGGAAGGACACTGTTTCAATGTTCTCCTCAGTAACAGGAAGCTGCCTAAAGTCTATAAGACGCACTAACTTATTAGAAAGATTTTTTCCTGCTAATAAGTGTGTCTTTCCAAGTTAAACATTTCCCACTTTAAGAATATATAAAAGGCTTCTTCCTTGTGTGACTGCTCTGGTGACTAAGAAGAGCTTATTTATCCGCAAAACATTTTCCATGAAAATGGCTTCTATCCTGTGTGAGTTCTCTGATGTGTAACAAGAGTTGATTTCCAGTTAAAACATTTCCCACATTCTGAACATAAATAAGGCTTCTCCCCTGTGTGGGTTCTCTGGTGTATAACAACATATGCTTTCCGGTTGAAACATTTCCCACATTCTGTACATGAAAAAGGCTTCTCCCCTGTGTGGGTTCTCTGGTGTATAACAACATCTGATTTCCGGTTAAAACATTTCCCACATTCTGAACATAAATAAGGCTTCTTCCCTGTGTGGGTTCTCTGGTGTATAACAACATCTGCTTTCCGGTTAAAACATTTTCCACATTCTGTACATAAAAAAGGCTTCTCCCCTGTGTGGGTTCTCTGGTGTATAACAACATCTGATTTCACAATAAAACATTTACCACATTCTTTACATCGAAAAGGCTTCTCTCCTGTGTGAATTCTTTGGTGATTAACAAAATTTGTTTTCCTGTTAAAACATTTCCCACATTCTGAACATAAATAAGGCTTCTTCCTCGTGGGGGTTCTCTGGTGTATAACAACATCTGATTTCCGGTTAAAACATTTCCCACATTCTGGACATGAAAAAGGCTTCTCCCCTGTGTGAGTTCTCTGGTGTATAACAACATCTGATTTCCGGTTAAAACATTTCCCACATTCTAAACATGAAAAAGGCTTCTCCCCTGTGTGGGTTTTTTGGTGTATAACAACATCTGATTTCCGGTTAAAACATTTCCCACATTCTAAACATGAAAATGGCTTCACTCCTGTGTGAGTTCTTTGGTGATTAACAAAATTTGATTTCTGTGTAAAACATTTTCCACATTCTGAACATGAAAAAGGCTTTTCCCCTGTGTGGGTTCTTTGATGTCTGATAAGACTTGATATCTGTGTAAAATACTTCCCACATTCTAAACATGAAAATGGCTTCTCCCCTGTGTGAATTCTCTGGTGACTAACAAGATGTGATTTCTGTGTAAAACATTTTCCACATTCTGAACATGATAAAGGTTTCTCCCCTGTGTGGGTTCTCTGGTGTATAATAACATCTGATTTCCGGTTAAAACATTTCCCACATTCTGAACATGAAAATGGCTTCTCCCCTGTGTGAGTTCTCTGGTGACTAACAAGATTTGATTTCTGGTTAAAACATCTCCCACACTTGGAACAAGAAAATCTATTCTCTGCTGTGTGAATTTTTTGATGTTTAAGAAGAGACATTTTGAGAGGAAAACTATTTCTATATTCTGAATGTGAAAATGGCTTCTTTGCTTTAGGAGCAGTTTGTTTTTTAATGCTTTTTTTGTGACTTTGATTTTCCTTAGTAGTCGGTAATGAACCAGAAGATAGGACCTGTTTCATAGGATCAGATGACAGATCTTTTCTGTGAAGGGATGATGGTAAATCTGGAGAAATGGCATTCACTTCAATTGCATCTTGGGGGATCTCAAGATCACCCGATTTAAAAATTGAAGATGTCAGCTGTCCCTCTGATCTCCTGGTACAGTCATCTGCCAAGAATAAAACCAATTATTATTTTTGAATTAAATATCCTTGAATTTTATAGTTTTGAACATTTCTACTTAAACTGTCTGTAAAAATGGGAAGTTATGTAAAAAATATTGAATTATTCACCAGGACAATGACAGTTCACAGTCTAATAGAAAACCTCATAGCATGAACCAGTAGAGCGAGGTGTTCAACTGATTGTTCATTCTGCCTCCCAAATATGTATTAAAAAGCCAAACAATGTTATGTATAGTGGGGAAAATAGGTATTTGATACGCTAGTGATTTTCCAAGTTTTCCCATCTACAAAGAATGGAGAGGTCTGTAATTTTTATCGTATATCCACTTCACCTGTGAGAGACAGAATCTAAAAATAAAAAACAGAAAATCACATTGTATGATTTTTAAATAATCAATTTGCATTTTATTGCATGAAATAAGTATTTGATCACCTACCAACCAGCAAGAATTCTGGCTCTCACAGACATGTTAAGTTTTCTTTAAGAAGCCCTCCTACTCTGCATATACATATAAAAGGAGAATATAAAAAGAGTAAAAGCTGCAGTTATTCATAATTACACTCATATTAACTTATTAAAAACCTAATAAAAATAAATATCCACTATATTTTTCAATTCTATATAAATGATATTACTTAGTTAATAATATTTTCAAGTGAGAGATTCAGACCTTCCAGGGATAAAGTTCCCAACTTATAGATCCAATAATTTTCCCGGTTTACCAACCTTTTCTATCTATCATGCACCGTGTCAGATATATGATCAATAATCGTAAGGTGTAGATATTTTGGATCTTTCTGATCTTCTAAGAAGTGCTTTGACAACTATGGAACAAATCTCCATTTCTGATATTCTGCCGATGTTTATTTAGCCTGGCGCGCATTGGTTGTATGGTGCGACCTACATACTGTAGACCACATGTGCACTCCAACAAATATATCACATATGACAACTGGCAGTCTGTCCAGCATCTAATCTGAAAAGTCTCCCCCGTGGTGTGCGAATTATAAAAGTTTTTGTTCCATTATTAAAGATCCCACAACAAAGACATTTTGATGTTCTACATCTAAAGCACCCATCCCCCCTTCCTTGGTTTATATTTTTATACTTTATATAACTCTTAGTCAGTGATGTGGAGCTAGGCTCTAACACATTTTTCATATTCTGACACCTCCTATATATAATCCTTGGTTTGGCCGGTAGTTGCTTGCCCAAAATGGGATCACTGGATAAAATTAACCAGTACATCTTCAATAGGTTATTAAGAATAACTCTAGATTGGCTAAATGTTGTAATGAGACTATACTCGGCACTCAATGGTTTAATAGTCTCATTTTTTACCACAGTGGTAGGTCGGGCCAGATTCCCCTTATTGTTTATCATTTCCAAGCATTTTTCTTGGGGTAAATATTTGGCTTTCTTATATGCATCACTTAATAATTTGTCAGGATATCCCTTTTCCCTGAATCTCATCTTTAAAATCCTAGATTCATTAATAAAATCCACATCTCTACTACAATTTTTCCTAATTCTCCAATACAGTCCATAGGGAATATTACGCACCCAGGCTGGAAGATGGCTGCTATCATATGCTAGGTAACTATTCACATCCACCTCTTTGAAATGCATGGAGGTGATTATCTTTCCTTCTGGGTTTTTTTTGAATCAGGAGGTCAAGGAATTGAATACTTAAACTGGATATATTAGATGAAAAACTTCCTCAAGGGTACCAGTCCTGACAAAGAAAGGATCATCTATAAATCTCCTATAGAGACATATATGTCTAGTATATAAATGGGACTGTACGATGAAGATGGACTCAAACCTCCCCATAAATAAATTAGCATAGCTAGGGACGAATCTCATCCCCATCGCACAACCTCTCATCTGTTTATGTGGTCCCTTCAAATATTTTTTTTTTATTATTTAAGATAAACTCAATACTTTCTAATAAGAACCTTTTCTGTTCCAAAAATATAGAGGTATCTGAACACAAATAATGATCAATAGCCTCTAAACCTAAAATATGTGTAATGTTGGAGTATAAGGAACTCACATCTAAGGTACAAAAATATAATAATAATAATCTTTTTATTTATATAGTGCCAACATATTCCGCAGCGCTTTACAATTCAGACAATTTACAGACATTATTGGCACTGTTCACATTGGGGCTCACAATCTAAATTCCCTATCAGTAGTATGTCTTTGAAGTGTGGGAGGAAGCCAGAGAAACACGGGGAGAACATACAAACTCCTTGCAGGTGTTGTCCTTGGTTGGATTTGAACCCAGGATCCCAGCGCTGCAAGGCTGCAGTTCACTGAGGGTTTTTGCATCGCCATATTTTGATAGCTATAATTTTTCCATATTTCGTCCGACAGAGTCATGTTGAGGCTTGTTTTTGCGGGACAAGTTGATGTTTTTATTGGTACTCATTTTGGGCACGTGACTTTTTTTATCACTTTCTATTCCGATCTTTGGGAGGTGGAATAAACAAAAACCACCAATTCAGGAATACTTTTTTGGGGGTTCTTTTTATGCCGTTCCGCGTGTGGAAAAATTTATAAGGCCGCTTTATTATTCGGATCAGTACGATTACAGCCGCACTACATTTATATTGTTTTTTTTAGGTTTTGGCGCTGTTACACAATAAAAACTATTTTTTTTTGCATTGCTTTATTCTGAGAGCTGTAACTTTTTTATTTTTCAACCATTGGAGCTGTATGGCGGCTTCTTTTTTCGGGACAAGATGACGTTTTCAGCGGTACCATTTTTATTTACATTCATCTTTTTTATTGCGTTTTATTCTACTTTTTGTTTGACAATGATAAAACACCGTTTTTTGCTAGTTTTTTTTCTTTTACTGTGTTCACTAAAGGGGTTAACTAGTGGGACAGCTTTATAGGTCAGGTCGTTCCTGACGCGGCAATACCAAATATGTGCGTTTTTATTGTTTATTTCTTTTTTCATATATTATTTTTAATATATCTTGTAAAAATATATATTTTTTTATATATTTTTACAACAGGCTGATCGCAGTTATAAGGTATAGCAGAGCAGGATCACTGCTATAACTAATAAACGGTCAGCTCTGCAGACACAAGTTACTTTGATCATGCACTGCGCATGATCAAACTAACTTGCTGGGGCTGGTGACCCGGATGTTGTCATGACGACATCGGGTCACCATGGCAACGATCGAGACCCCGCTGCTATTCCTCTGCTCACTCGCTAAATGCTGCAATCACAGTGATTACAGCATTTAGGGGGTTAAAGTGCTGCTGGGAGCGGTGCGGACACTGCGTGCCGGGTGTCAGCTGTCAGAATCAGCTGACACGGGTGGCTATTGCGCCCGTACAGCCTGTGCCTGTGTGCGGGTGTGATCGCCATGTAGTAATAATACGTTCCTGGTCCATAAGGTCCAGGGCACAGGGACGTATTATTACTTACAACATCAGAACGGGGTTAACAGTTTTGTGTAGGGGAGAATGTTGTGGTCTAGTGGAAGAATGGTGATCACACGATTGTGATACGGCCGGACTTCACCACCGATAAAGCAGCCACAGCCGGTGACTGAGAAGAATCTGTGACTTCTCTGCATTTAGTGGTCACTACTCACCTGGGTAGTCATATGTAGGAATCTCCTCTTTACACCGCTCATCCCCCCTCACATATGTCTCTGTAGTATCAATATGGGTCAGATCTTCACCCTGAAACAAATATTGTAAAAGTCACATCTATGATCAGCTCTAATCCTGCCATCTCCACCGTTCTCATTACACAAGTATAAACCATATAATACTGGTGGATAAAACAAGATTGAGCACCAGGGCTGTGGAGTTGGTAAGCCAAACCTCTAACTCCTCAATTTTCATGATACCGACTCCACAACTCCCTCATACATGGCTCATGTTTAAGTGATAAATTTACTGTAGCACAGATTCATCTCAGCTAAAAGTCTAGACCCTTAGATCAGGAATAGGACAGCCATTTATAGGACATTTCATAACTTTCCCAAATTCTTATGAAAAAATATTCCCCACAAACTGCATTGAACTACTGTACCCAATTTATTATATATTTTAAGAGTCAGAGTCGGTCCATTTTATACCACTCCGACTCTGCCAAAATGGGCTCCGATTCAGACACCACAGCCCTGCTGAGCACAAGACCTTCACAGCCACTACATATCATAGAGAAGATCTCATGATATCTTCTCTCCATCTACCTGATGTTCTTGAGGAACATTGGGGTCTTCTTGTTTACAGTCCTGTGGAAGAAGAGGAGGGGGACATCTCTCTGGTGGTGTCTTCTTACTGAATAGATCTGGAGGAAACACATACAGGGACTGAATTCATTCTTTACATACAGATAATTATAGGTCATGTGTATTTAATCCTGTCTATTACCTGGAGATGTGAGGGGCTGAGGAACCTCCATCATGACGTCCTTGTACAGATCTTTGTGTCCTTCTAAATACTCCCACTCCTCCATGGAGAAATAGACGGCAACATCCTGACACCTTATAGGAACCTGACACATACAATGATAATGTCATCACTGCAATCCCTTCATAGCGTTACTGTATAATATCTTAGCATTCCCAGCAGTGTCACCTCTCCAGTCAGCAGCTCAATCATCTTGTAGGCGAGTTCTAGGATCTTCTGGTCATTAATGTCCTCATGTATCAGGGGGTGAGATGGAGGCCACGTGATTGGGCTCAGGGGTCTTCTCCATCCCTCAGACACAGGGTCCTGACAGCGCTCACTAGAGGTCTTCTTCACTACTGTGTAATCCTGGTTATGGAGAGAGACATTAATAAATCTCCCTCCAGACATTTCCAGAGTCCTCACCTCTCCAGTTCTGTCCATCTGTTATTCCCATAGATAAGAATGATGTAATGTGACGTCATCAGAATCTCTCACCTCTCCAGTAAGATGAAAGAGGATCTCTAGGGCGAGGTGTAATATTTTCTCTGCCATCTTGTCCTTGTCCATACCCAGTTTTGATGGGTAAATCAGGAAAACTCTCTTATATAGAAGATTGTCACTGAGCAGATCGACTATTGTAGAGACCTAAATGAGAAGATAAGTAGATGTAACATCATAAAAATCCTGTGTAATAATACAATTACTAGAGATAATTAGAGAAAAATATGAGATTTATTATTTTACACTATTTAGTTTTTTTCTTTATATCTGCTAATAAAACAAATATATTTTAGGCCACAGACAACAAGCAGTTTCTTCCTCGGAGTCTGCAGCTGAATAAGTTTCTCATAGACTCATCTTCCATAATGCTAGTTGTCGTCTCATTTATCGACACTGGAATCGGCATTATCTATACTGCAGGAGATATTCATTACACGTGACATGAGAAATAACTACTTCATGATGAGGACGACATTTTCATCTTCTTCTACGGCTCTAGAAACATATTTGGCCAGAGTCCATCACTGACTACATCACCACCCGTCTATATGAATGTTTCCAGTCTTCCCCGGACTGTAATCTTCTATCTTGTTAGATTTTATGTCTGATTCACACACAGAAGTTTGATGCATTTATAAAACTTTTTTTGTTGATGCAAATATTGTCGGCAGAAATTGTTTGATACCAAAGTCTTCATGTACAGTGTTTTATGGGGTTTATTTCTGGCCTTAGGCTTTCCTATATTACAAGAAAAACAAAAGAAAATTGGCACCAACAATTCTAATAAAAAGAAAAACACATGCAAACAGCATAAGACAAATTTTGTTATTTTCTAACACATTAAACATTTGTTTTAATATAATTAATTCCTTTGAGCACCGGAACATAGATGTACACCGCAGGGATGGCACAGGTGCGGCTGCAACAAGAACCCTGGCAGTTTAACCACTTGCTGGTGTCAAAAGCAAACATGGCATCTAATAAGGTTTGACAGAGTTCGGGTGAATGCCCCTCCTCCCCCAATACTCGATAGTATGGGGCTAGCTAGTTACTACAATACTTAAAAACCTAATAATGGTGTCTGGACCTGCAATGTACGAAAGTCTATTAGGCCGGGCCAGAGGCAGATTCCAATGAGTTACACTGTAAAGCCCCCATACACATTAGAATAAAGTTGCATGGAAGTAATGAATTGGGGGTTGGCTGACTATATAATGTATTTGGGGGCCTCCCGACAGATGATGTCAGGGCAGAGAAGGATCTGGCATCCTGAATTTTAGAGGCTAATTGTTTGTTCTTCCTGTAGATAATCCTCCGCTAGAGGAGTCTGGTGGTGACTCTCTCATACAGACCACAAGAAAGATGGAATATTTGTGTGTCTGGGGGAGTCGGGAAAAATAGCCATCTGCCAAATGACCGTTCAGCCAACACTTATCTCGTGTATGGGGCTGTTAAGTACACTACTCAAAAATATAAAGGGAGCACTTAAACATCACAATGTAACTCAAAGTCAATCACAGTTCTGTGAAATCAACCGGTCCAGTTATGAAACAACACTGATTGTGAATCAATTTCTCCTGCTGTTGTGTAAATGGAACAGACAACTGGTAGAAATGATAGTCAATTAGCAAGACACCCCCTATAAAGGAATGGTTCTGCAGATGGTGACCACAGACCATTTCTCTGTTCTCATCCTTTTTGGCTATTTTGGTCACTTTTGCATTTTCTCATTGCTCTCACCCCTAGAGGTACAGTAGCATGAGGCAGTGTCTACAACCCAAGGAAGTAGCTCATGTAGTGCAGCTCATCCAGGATGGCACATCAATGAGAGCTATGGCAAGAAGGGTAACTGTGTGTCAGCATAGTGTCCAAAGCATGGAGCATATACTGTACCAGGAGACAGGCCAGTACACCAGGAGATGTGGAGGGGGCCGTAGGAGGGCAACAATCCAGCATCAGGACTGCTACCTCTTCCTTTGTGCAAGGAGGAACATGAGGAGAAGTGCAAGATCCCTGCAAAATGACCTCCAACAGGCCACTAACATTTATTTGTCAGCTCAAACTGTCAGAAACAGATTCCATGAGGGTGGTATGAAGGCTGGAAGTCCACAAGTGGGTGTTGCGCTTACAGTCCAACAAAGTGCAGGGTCATTGGCATTTGCCAGAGAACACCAAGATTGGCAGATTCCACATTGGCGCCCTGTGTTCTTCACGGATGAGAGCAGGTTCATACTGCGCACATGTGACAGACATGACAGAGTCTGGAGATGCAGTGGAGAATGTTCTCCAGCACGACCGGTTTGGCAGTGGGTCAGTAATGGTGTGGGGTGGCATTTCTTTGGAGGGAAGCACAGCCCTCCATGTGCTAGCCAGAGGTACCCTGACTGCCATTAGGTCCTGGGATGAGATCCCCAGATCCATTGTGAAACCGTATGCAGGTGCAATGGGCCCTGGTTTCCTTCTGATGCATGACAATGCTAGGCCTCATGTGGCTGAAGTGTGTCAGCAGTTCCTGTATGATGAAGGCATTGATGCTTTGGAATGGCCTGTCCATTCCCCAGACCTGAATCCAATTGAGCACATCTGGGACATCATGTCTTGTTCCATCCACCAATGACACATTGCATCACAGACTTTAATTTGGCGGAGTCATATTAAATTGGAGTACCCAAAGTCAGGCCGCTGCTGTAAGGGCAAACAGGGTAATGGGATGTATCAGAAGAGGTATAGCTGCAAAGGATGAGAACATTGTTCTTCCACTGTACAAAGCACTGGTCAGACCACACTTGGAATACTGTGCTCAGTTATGGGCCCCAATATATAGAAAGGATATAAATGAGCTTGAAAGGGTACAAAGGAGGGCAACAAAATTAATAAAGGGAATGGAGGGACTGCAATACCCAGAGAGGTTGGCAAAACTAGGACTATTCAGCCTGGAAAAGAGAAGGTTGAGGGAGGACATAATAAATGTGTGCAGTACAAATATGTTAGGGGACAGTATAGAGATCTTGCCCGGGATTTGTTCAAAAGGAGGGATATTACGGTAACAAGAGGGCATTCACTAAGACTGGAAGAGAAAAGGTTTCAGCACCAGCATAGGAAGGGGTTCTTTACGGTAAGAGCAGTGAGAATATGGAATTCACTGAGTGAGGAGACGGTAATGTCGGATTCACTACACCAGATCAAGCAGGGACTGGATGCATTTCTAGATACCAGGCAGATTTCAGCATATACTTAAAAATAAGAATAAAATAGTAGGATGATACAGGGATTTATTCTGACTGCTGGTTTCAGAGTCGGGAGGGAATTTTTCCTCAGGTGAAGATTGGCTAAATCATTTGGGGTTTTTGCCCTCCTCTGGATCAACTTTAGCAATTACAGAACTAACAGGTCGAACTTGATGGACGCAAGTCTTTATTCGGCTTTACAAACTATGTTACTATGTTACTATGTATATTTCCCGATTCTGAAGACCATATGCTGCCACTGTACTTGGCAGGCCCAGTCCAGATGGTATGCAGATAAATGAAGGAGACCAAAATCCAAAAATAAACTTTACTTTACAAGAACTTGATGACAAGTACAGTATATATATCAGATAGCAGGCACAACACTTTGTTAACGTTTCTCCTCCATTATGCAGAGTCAAGAACTTTATGGTTACATGTGGCAGTACATAACTTTTGTTAAAAGCTACAACAGTCCAGCAAGCCATTATGGGAAGGTCCATCATCCCTGTGGGGACCATACAGGTTGAGATGTATCGTTAAAGCCCCTCAGGGCAACTCAGAGCTCCCAGTTGATTTGTGAGGACCTCACTGGCTGAGGTGCATCGGTACGACTCCCCACTAGTACTTTCAAAGTCCATTCGATGAGGGCCACACACTCATTGCTGTGGCACTGCATCTTCAGGTCTTCTTAGGAGAACGGATGTCCCAGTTATACGACCTGTAGCTTTCTCTCTAGTATAGACAACTGTTTGTTTAAATCCTGTTCATTTAAGATAAGGAATCCTTCCTTAACTTAATTCCCTTTAAACCTTTACATGCCACTGTGAGTAAACACCCATGGTCAAAATTACAAAACGGAAAATGGGCCGATGCAAAAGTTTGGGCACCCTGCATGGTTAGTACCTAGTAACACCACCTTTTGCAAATATCACAGCTTGTAAACGCTTTTTGTAGCCAGACAAGAGTTTTTAAATTCTTATTTGAGGAATTTTCATTCATTCTTCCTTGGAAAATTCTTCCAGTTCTGTGAGATTCCTGGGTCGTCCTGCATGTACTGCTATTTTGACATCTAGCCACAGATTATCAATGAGGTTCAGATCAGAGGACTGTGAGGGCCATTGTAAAACCTTCATCTTGTGCCTTTGAGGTTGTCTATTGTGGATTTTGAACTGTGTTTAGAATCCATTATCCATTTGAAGAAGCCATTCTCTTTTCAACTTCAGCTTTTTTACAGATGGTGTTTTATTTGCATCAACAATTTGTTGAAATTTCATTGAATCCATTCTTCCCTCTACCCATGAAATGATCCCATGCCACAACCCTAAAGCATGATTGATCCACCCCCATGCTTGTGAAGGTTGGCAAGATGTTCTTTTCTTGAAATTCTGTGCCCTTTTTACTCCACACATACCTTTGATCATTTTGGTCAAAGAGTTTTATTTTAACCTCATCAGTCCACAGAACATGTATCCAGAATGCATCAGGCTTGTTTAGATGTTCTTTTGCATACTTCTGACACAGAATTTTATGGTGAGGACGCAGGAGAGGTTTTCTTCTAATGACTCCTTCATGAAGGCCATATTTGTGCGGGTGTCTCTGAACAGTAGAACAATGTACCACAGCTAAAGAGTCTTCTAAATCTTTCTGAAAGTCTTTTGCAGTCAAGGGGGGTTTCTGATTTTCCTCTCCAGCAATCCTACGAGCAGCTCTCACTGAAATTCGGCTTGGTCTTCCTTGCTGTTAACTGCCATTACCTAATTACATTTCGAACTGAGGAAAGAGTGTAAAGATAAGTGTCCTAAAATATGTATGCATATCATATATACAGTACAGACCAAAAGTTTGGACACACCTTCTCATTTAAAGATTTTTCTGTATTTTCATGACTATGAAAATTGTACATTCACACTGAAGGCATCAAAACTATGAATTAACACATGTGGCATTATATACTTAACAAAAAGTGTGAAACAACTGAAAATATGTCTTATATTCTAGGTTCTTCAAAGTAGCCACCTTTTGCTTTGATGACTGCTTTGCACACTCTTGGCATTCTCTTGATGAGCTTCAAGAAGTAGTCACCGGAAATGGTCTTCCAACAATCTTGAAGGAGTTCCCAGAGATGCTTAGCACTTGTTGGCCCTTTTGCCTTCACTCTGCGGTCCAGCTCACCCCAAACCATCTCGATTGGGTTCAGGTCCGGTGACTGTGGAGGCCAGGTCATCTGGCGTAGCACCCCATCACTCTTCTTCTTGGTCAAATAGCCCTTACAGAGCCTGGAGGTGTGTTTGTGGTCATTGTCCTGTTGAAAAATAAATGATGGTCCAACTAAACGCAAACCGGACGGAATAGCATGCAGCTGCAAGATGCTGTGGTAGCCATGCTGGTTCAGTATGCCTTCAATTTTGAATAAATCCCCAACAGTGTCAACAGCAAAGCACCCCCACACCATCACACCTCCTCCTCCATGCTTCATGGTGGGAACCAGGCATGTAGAGTCCATCCGTTCACCTTTTCTGCGTTGCACAAAGACACTGTGGTTGGAATCAAAGATCTCAAATTTGGACTCATCAGACCAAAGCACAGATTTCCACTAGTCTAATGTCCATTCCTTGTGTTCTTTAGCCCAAACAAGTCTCTTCTGCTTGTTGCCTGTCCTTGGCAGTGGTTTCCTAGCAGCTATTTTACCATGAAGGCCTGCTGCACAAAGTCTCCTCTCAACAGTTGTTGTAGAGATGTGTCTGCTGCTAGGACTTTGTGTGGCATTGACCTGGTCTCTAATCTGAGCTTCTGTTAACCTGCGATTTCTGAGGCTGGTGACTCGGATAAACTTATCCTCAGAAGCAGAGGTGACTCTTGGTCTTCCTTTCCTGGGGCGGTCCTCATGTGAGCCAGTTTCTTTGTAGCGCTTGATGGTTTTTACAACTGCACTTGGGGACACTTTCAAAGTTGGCCTAATTTTTCGCACTGACTGACCTTCATTTCTTAAAGTAATGATGGCCACTCGTTTTTCTTTACTTAGCTGCTTTTTTCTTGCCATAATACAAATTCTAACAGTCTATTCAGTAGGACTATCAGCTGTGCATCCACCAGACTTCTGCACAACACAACTGATGGTCCCAACTCCATTTATAAGGCAAGAAATCCCACTTATTAAACCTGACAGGGTACACCTGTGAAGTGAAAACCATTTCCGGTGACTACCTCTTGAAGCTCATCAAGAGAATGCCAAGAATGTGCAAAGCAGTCATCAAAGCAAAAGGTGGCTACTTTGAAGAACCTTGAATATAAGACATATTTTCACTTGTTTCACACTTTTTTGTTAAGTATATAATTCCACATGTGGTAATTCATAGTTTTGATGCCTTCAGTGTGAATGTACAATTTTCATAGTTATGAAAATACAGAAAAATCTTTAAATGAGAAGGTGTGTCCAAACTTTTGGTCTGTACAGTAACGGATAAGAAATAATTCTGATATAGAAGCTCAGATATCTCGATGAATTACAACAATATGTGAACCCCATTTACAGGAAACTAAGTAGCAATAGTAGAGCATAAAATCCAAAATTATAATCCAGAATGGGGCTGTATTCACACAAAACAGGTATAGGACATTTTCTCATTGAGTTCCTTAGGGACCAATGAATCACGTCTAACAGTCCACTCACTTTTCTTTTTTAGGATACATCTATTGTGATCACCTTCTCTCACATTGGGTTTAACTGCATCAATGATACAAAAGGAAATGTATCAGGTTTCACATTGATGTAAACTGTTCATGTGTCTCGCTAATGGGGTGTCCTGACCATGGCATATATCGCCCAAATGCCCCCTTACTCACCCTCCTGCTAAATAACTCTTGGCCGTGCCTACATTATCTAGGGGGCAGGTGCATGTAGCCATATATAGTTGAAACCAGAGGTTTACATACACTATATAAAAATACACATTTGCATGTTTTTCTCAATATCTGACCTGAAATCAGAATAAACCTTTCCCGTTTTAGGTCAATTAGGATTACCATAATTTTTAATATTTGCCAAATGCCAGAATAATGAGAGAGAGAGAGAATGTATTAAGGCATTTTTATTACTTACTGCAAAGTCAAATGTTTCCATACATTTCATCAGTATTTGGTACCATTGCCCTTAAACTGAAAACTTGGGTCAGACGTTTGGGATATCCTTCCACAAGCTTCTCACAATAGTTGGTCGGAATTTGGGCCCATTCCTCCTGACAAAACTGATGTAACTGATCCAGGATTGTAGGTCACCTTGCTCGCACCTGCTTTTTCAGCTTTGCCCATACATTTTCAATAGAATTGAGATCAGGGCTTTGTGATGGCCACTCCAAAACATTGACTTTATTATCCTTAAGCCACTTTGTTACCATTTTGGCAGTAAGCTTTGGGTCATTTTATATTTAGAAGACCCATTTCCGCCCAAGCTTTAACTTCCTGGCTGATGTCTTGAGATGTTGCTTCAGTATTGCCACATAATCTTCTTTTCTCATGGTGCCATCTATTTTGTGAAGTGCACCAGTCCCTCCTGCAGCAAAAACAACCCCACAACATGATGCTGCCACCCCTGTGTTTCACAGTTGGGATGGGTTCTTAGGCGTCCAAGCTTCTCCCTTTTTCCTCCAAACATAACGATGGTCATTATGCCCAAAAAGTTCAATTTTAGTTTCATCAGACCACAGGAGATGTCTACAAAAATTAAGGCCTTTGCTCCTGTGTGCATTCGCAAACATTAATCTGACATTTAATGTTTCGTTTGGAGTAATGGCTTCTTCCTGGAAGAGTGGCCTTTCATCCCATGTTGATACCATACTCGTTTCACTGTGGTTATTGACACAATCTTACCAGCTTCCGCCATCATCTTCACAAGGTATTTTGCTTTTGTCATTGGATTGATATGCACATGTCGGACCAAAGCACGTTCATCTCTGGGACACAGAACCCGTCTCCTTCCTGAGTGGTATGATGGCTGGACATTCCCATCTTGTTTGTACTTGTTATAATTGTTTGTACAGATGAACGAGGCACCTTCAGGTATCTTGAAATTGTACCCAAGGATGAGTCAGACTTGTGCAAGTCCATAATTCTCTTCCTGACATCTTGGCTCATTTCTTTAGACTTTCCCATGATGCTACACAAAAAAGCAGTGTGTTTCAGGTGTGCATTAAAATACATCCACAGGTGTGTCTTTTATTAACTCAGATGTTGCCAAAAAACCAGAAGCTTCCAAACACATGACATCATCATATGGGCAGTCCAGAATTTAAAGGCAAAGTAATCTTAGTGTATGTAAACTTTTGATTTTGCAGTAAGTAATAAAAATGCCATAAAACATTCCCTCTCCATCATTATTCTGGCATTTGGCAAATATTAAAAATTATGGTAATCCTAATTGATCTAATACAGGAAAGTTTAATTCTGATTTCATGTCAGATATTGAGAAAAACCTGCATATGTGTCTTTTTATATAGTGGATGTAAATTTCTGGTTTCAACTGTATACGTCCTGAGGTTTTACAATTGGAATAATCCCTCTGGAAAAAGGTTTTACCCATGGATGAAGTCGAGAAAGATTTACATGGTGTTACGGGTCCGGGTGGTGGAACCTCTGTGCTGTGGTGCAAGGAGGGACCAGAGGGGCGTAACTAAGTATCAACTCGGACCGACCAAGGTCATACGGCGGCTCAATCGACTCCGTGACCAGGGAAGGACCGAGCAGAGGGACCAGGTGCTACTCTGGGACCGACCTTGTATGAGAGCAGGTGACTCCCATGGGTTAGAGGGCAGGAACTGACCGGTACAGCAGATGAGCACGGCAGGCAGGCTGACGGGTGATCCGGGTAGACGGACTGGCAGACACGGCAGGTAACAAGCAGGAGCCTCCAGGTAAGCCGGCTGGTAGGCACGGCAGGTAAAAAGCAGGTGCTTCCAGGTAAGCAAGCGGATTGGCAGGCACAGAAGGTGACCAGCAGACGCTTCCTAGGTAAGCAAGCGAGCAGAGCGAATAGACAGACTGGCGGACTGGAGAGTAGTCAACCTGGCGGACTGGACTGGTAGTCAGGCTGGCGGGCAGGACTGGTAGTCAGGTTGGCGGGTAGGACTGGTAGTCAGGCTGGCGGGCAGGACTGGTAGTCAGGCTGGGGGGCAGGTCTGGTAGTCAGGCTGGCGGGCAGGACTGGCAGCGGGACCTGAGGGCTGAAGCAGAGGTGAGTACACAGTGCTACAACTTTGCACGGGCACCTCCATTTTGGAGGAGGTGCCTTTTAAATGAGAGGTCCTCCGGCCATTGGCCGGGGACTCCTTTGGACGGCGCGCGCGGCTGTCAGGGGGCAGAGACGCCGATACTACAGTACCCCCCTCTTTACGCCCCCCCCTTTTTAGGCCTGAAAAAATTTTTTTAAGGAGAAGCGGGGCGTGGATGTTCTCCCTGGGTTCCCAAGTTCTCATCTCTGGGCCAAACCCCTTTCAATCCACCAGAAAAAAAGGTTTTTCCTCTTAACCTCTTGGTGGCCAGAATGTTCTCTACCTCATAGACGTCCTCAGCGGAGACCAGAGCTGGGGAGGTACCTGGATTGTCCGAAAAAGAATTAAGCACAACTGGTTTGAGGAGAGATACGTGGAAGGAGTTGGGAATCCGTAAGGTGGCCGGGAGTTTTAACTTGTAGGCCACTGGATTGATTTGCTTGAGGACTTCAAATGGACAGATGAACCGTGGACCCAACTTATAGGAGGGTATTTTGAGACGAACATGTTTGGAGGAGAGCCAAACCTTGTCTCCCGGCCGGAATTGAGGTGGGTCCAGAGGTCTCTTATCAGCATGTCTCTTCATCCGCTCGGAGGATTGAAGAAGTGCGGACCTAGTGTCATCCCAAATGGTGGAAAATTCGCTGACCAGAGACTCCACGGCAGGGTTGTCCACAGAATCTGAAACGGGAGACGGAATCCGGGGATGTTGACCGTAGACCACAAAGAACGGGGACTTAGAAGAAGATTCGCTCTCATGGTTGTTATAGGAGAACTCGGCCCATGGCAGGAGCTCCACCCAATCGGTATGGTGAGCATTGACGAAGTGCCGGAGGTAGCTGGTAAGGATCTGGTTGATACGTTCCACTTGGCCATTGGACTGCGGATGGTAAGCAGAGAAGAAATCAAGGGTGACATCCAGCAGCTTACACGTAGCTTTCCAGAAGTGCGAAGTAAACTGGACCCAACGATCGGACACAATGTGGAGGGGTAGGCCGTGGAGACGAAAGATGTGATGGATGAAGTCCTTAGCCAGCACAGATGCGGACGGGAGACCAGGCAGAGGGAAGAAGTGAGCCATTATAGAAAAGTGGTCAGCGACCACCCAAATGGCCGTACAACCGGCAGAAACAGGGAGATCAGTAATAAAGTCCATAGCGATGTGTTGCCACGGGGCATCAGGTACGGGAAGGGGCAGGAGGCGGCTGGCTGGAAGATGTCTGGGAACCTTGCTGTGGGCACAGGACGAACAGGCTGCGACGAAGTCTACCACATCCTTGCGCAGGGTAGGCCACCAGTAATACCGGGTAATGAGCAGAAAGGTCTTCTGGCCAGCATGGCCGGCTAATTTAGATGAATGACCCCAGTGAAGAACCTTCTTACGATTCGGAACTGCTACAAACGTCTTACCGGGTGGGAGACGAGACAGGTCCAAGGGGGCCACATTCATCACTTTAGAGGGATCAATAATGTGCATAGGCTCCTCCTCTTGATCGGAGGACAGGAAGGATCGGGACAAGGCATCGGCTTTAACGTTCTTGTCAGCAGGGCGGTAATGTAGGGAAAAGTTGAAGCAGGCGAAAAACAAAGACCACCGGGCCTGACGCAGATTGAGTCTTTGGGCATTCTGTAGATATGCCAGGTTTTTGTGATCAGTATAGATGACCACCGGATGCAGAGCCCCCTCAAGCAGGTAACGCCACTCCTCCAGCGCCAATTTGATGGCTAGCAGTTCACGGTCTCCGATGGAGTAGTCGCGCTCGGACGAGGAGAAGAGCTTGGAGAAGAAGCCGCAGGTTACCATTCTCCCAGACAGGGACTTCTGGGTGAGCACCGCTCTGGCTCCGGAAGAGGAAGCATCAACCTCCAGAAAGAACTGTTTGTTGCAATCCGGACGGTGCAGCACCGGGGCTGAAGAGAAGGCTAGTTTTAAGAAGATGAAGGCCTCCTCCTCTTCGGACGACCACTCCTTAGGATTCGCTCCCTTACGGGTGCGCAGAGATGGGAGCAGTCCGGGAAGAGAAATGTGGGATGAAGACACGGTAATAGTTGGCGAAGCCCAGGAATCGCTGAATCGCCTTCAACCCCTCCGGATGGGGCCACTTTAAGACGGCAGAGACCTTCTCGGGGTCCATCCGTAGACCTGTCTTAGAAATCATATACCCCAGGAACGGAAGAGAGGTCTGCTCGAAGAGGCATTTCTCAAATTTTGCATATAGATAATTCTGCCTGAGCCTGAGCAGGACCTGACGAACATCTGTCCGGTGTGTGGGAAGATCTGGAGAGAAGACCAAGATGTCGTCCAGGTATACCACCACACAAGAATATATGAGGTCACGGAAGATGTCGTTAACTAATTCTTGGAAGCATTACAGAGACCGAAGGGCTTCACACGGTATTCATAGTGACCGTCCCGGGTATTGAATGCCGTCTTCCACTCGTCTCCTTGGCGGATCCGGACCAAATTATACGCCCCACGAAGATCGAGCTTGGTGAAGATCTTCGCGCCTTTAAGACGGTCGAACAGCTCAGAGATGAGCGGCAGGGGGTATTGGTTTTTGATAGTAATCTGGTTGAGTCCTCTGTAATCGATACAGGGGCGTAGTGAGCCGTCTTTCTTTTTTAAGAAGAAGAGTCCGGCTCCAGCCGGAGAGGTAGATTTCTGGATGAATCCCCTAGCCAGATTTTCTTCGATGTACTCCGACATGGCCCAGGTTTCGGCCAACGACAACGGGTAAATACGCCCATGGGGTGGAGTGGCACTGGGTACCAGGTCGATAGGGCATTCATATGGCCTATAGGGTGGCAGAGTCTCTGCTTCCTTCTTGTCGAAGACATCTGCGTAGGACCAATAAGGTGCCGGTAGACCAGGTAAATTAGCCGGAGTAGACGGAGGTCGAGCCTGGCGAACAGGGACCAGGCAGGTCCCATGGCAATCCTGTCCCCAACGGAGCACTTCACCAGATTGCCAATTCAGGACAGGTTGATGTCTCTGTAGCCAGGGTAGGCCTAGCAAAAGGGAGTGAGAGAGTCCAGAAAGCACATGGAAAGAGATCTTCTCTGAGTGCAGCATACCCACCTGAACGGTTACGGGTTCAGTGACGAGCAAGATGGTCACCGGAAGGAGTCTTCCATCCACGGAAGCGACTGCCAAAGGTTCAGCCAGAGGTTTGGTAGGAATCTGATACTTCTCTACCAGGGACTGGGAAATGAGATTCCCAGCGGCTCCGTAATCCAGATGGGCGGTTTCAAAGAAGCGGATTTCTCCACAGGAGACAGAGACGGATAAAGTCAAGAACGGAGAGGATTTACTCTTGCCTAGGACGACCTCTCCGAGCGGTCCTAGACACTGGAGTTTCCCGGTCTCACCGGGCAGGAACAAATCAGGTGCTCCTTACTACCACAGTAGAAACAGCTCCCCTCGGCTCAGCGTGTTTCTTGGCGAGACTTGACCATCTTGGTCTGGTTGATATGCATAGGTTCGGGCGAGCGTGCCTGGGGAGTTGCTGGTTGGGAGGCAGGTCTCTGGAAAGTAGGAGCAACACGAGGAAATCTTCTGACCCGGGTAGTCTCTTTAGCATGTTCCAGGAAACAGATGTCAATCTGGGTAGCCAGTGACACCAGGTCATCTAGAGTGGTAGGGATGTCCCGACCGGCTAGCTCGTCTTTAATCCGGCCGGAAAGACCCTCCCAGAAGGTGGACACCAGGGCCTCGTTGTCCCAGGCAAGCTCAGAAGCGAGGGTACGGAACTATAGGGCATACTTGGCTATGGTGAGACTTCCTTGGCGGAGACGGAGCAATGAGGAGGCAGTAGAAATTCTTCGTCCGGGCTCATCGAAGACCCTCCGGAAGGCAGTGAGAAAAGCCGGAAGATCAGACACCAGGGAATCCCCTCTCTCCCATAGAGGGTTTAGCCATGCCAATTCTTCCCCGGTGAGGTGGGACATGATGAACGCCTTAGCCCGGTCGGAGGGAAACTGATGTGCCAGAAGTTCAAAGTGCTGCGTGCACTGGTTCAGAAAGCACTGACATAAGACGGGGTCACCTCTAAAATGAGGAGGCGCAGAAAGCCGGGGTCCTGGGCTGGATGCCGTGGTATTGGTAGGCAGCGGCGCTGCCGGAGTGGGAGTCGCTCGACTCGAGGCGGACACAGGTGGGACAGACAGCGTGTCCAGGCGAGAGCTGACATTCCGCAGGTAGGTCAGGATGATTTCCTGTTGGGATCACTGACGAGAAACCTCCTGGTACAGGTCAGCAAGCGAAGGGGCCTGGGGGGCCACCGGGTTCCATGGCCTGTGCAAACTGTTATGGGTCCGGGTGGTGGAACCTCTGTGCTGCGGTGCAAGGAGGGACCAGAGGGGCGTAACTAAGTATCAACTCGGACCGACTAAGGTCGTACGGCGGCTCCATCGACTCCGTGACCAGGGTAGGACCGAGCAGAGGGACTAGGTGCTACTCTGGGCCAGACCTTGTATGAGAGCAGGTGATTCCCACGGGTCAGAAGGCAGGGACTGACCGGTACAGCAGATGAGTACGGCAGGCAGGCTGACGGGTGATCCGGGTAGGCGGACTGGCATACACAGCAGGTAACAAGCAGGAGCCTCCAGGTAGGCTGGCTGGTAGGCACGGCAGGTAACAGGCAGGTGCTTCCAGGTAAGCAAGCGGATTGACAGGCACAGCAGGTGACCGGCAGATGCTTCCTAGGTAAGCAGACGAGCAGAGCCCATAGACAGACTGGTGGACTGGACTGTAGACAGACTGTCGGGCTGGAGAGTAGTCAGGCTGGCGGACTGGACTGGTAGTCAGGCTGGCAGGCAGGACTGGTAGTCAGGCTGGCGGGCAGGACTGGTAGTCAGGCTGGCGGGCAGGACTGGTAGTCAGGCTGGCAGTGGGACCTGAGGGCTGAAGCAGAGGTGAGTACACAGTGCTATAACTTTGCATGGGCACCTCCATTTTGGAGGAGGTGCCTTTTAAATGAGAGGTCCTCTGGCCATTGGCCGGGGACTCCTTAGGACGGCGCGCGCGGCCCCTTTAAGAGCGCCGGCAGCAGGAGCGCCGGAGGACACCAAGCGGGGAGCGCGGTGGTAAGGGGGACGGCGTCTCTGCCTGTCAGGGGGCAGAGACGCCGATACTATACATGGTCTCATCCAATTACATGCACAACGTTCTCCACATCTAAAGAAACCGCAGATTCTTCTATCTAGCCAAGTCCCCTTTGGTGCAGGTTTTTATAGAATCTATACACTAAATAGTCCCTAAATGACCAACCCTTTCTGAAAGTTATTGTGGGAGTAAATCCCACAGAACCCTCAGGTCACAAGTATATCACAGTGCTTTCTGAAGATTATAAAAATATGGTCACTCTGATAGTCGTAAGTTCCTATTACTTGTGTTTTCCCATATTTTTCTTGGTCTCTTGGTTAGGTATGGAGTGTCTGCCTATCCTGTCTATCTGCAAACGATTGTGCGAAATCCAAAATGTACTGTGGATACCCTTTTTCCTTGAATCTGATGTTCATGTCTATTGCCTGTATATTAATATCTGTGATATTAGAACAGTTACTTCTCAACCATAAAAATTGGCCCTTAGGTTTTCCCTTTTTTAGGGGGATGGGGTGTTGGCTATCCCACTTCAATATTTTATTAGTGCTTGTAAGTTTATGGTAGATGAGTGTTCCTAGGGTCCCATCCCGTTCCATTCTTTCTTTATTAGTACATCTAGGAAAGGCAACTGGTTATAACTAAACTCCGATGTAAATCTCAGGCCCACTCTATGGATATTGAGTTCCCTGACAAATTCAAGAAATTGTTCCCTCGCCCCTGACCAGATGATAAAAATGTCAATATATCTATACCAAACCCCAATATATGGATGCCACCACTTATGATCATCTATGAATATTGTGGTTTCCTCCCACCAGCCCAGGAACAGGTTAGCATACGAGGGGGCACAGGGGCTCCCCATCACAGTACCCCATAGCTGGTGGAAGTACTTCCTGTCAAAAAGAAAGACGTTATGAGCAAGAGTGAATTTTAGAAGATCCTCCATGAAGTCATTATGTCTACTACATATAATGGAGGTACTGTGGGAACATTACACTGTGTGGGGGCATCATACATACTGGATAAGAGGCATAATGGGGGCATTACACTGTGTGGGGGCATCATACATCCTGCATAAGGGGCATAATGGGGGCATTACACTGTGGGGACAGTAAAGGGGTCCTGTACTATGAGAACAATACGTTTCCTCCCTTCCTTTCTCCATAGTTGGGTCGTATGTATCTATTACAGGAAACAGAACAAAAACCTTATGATTCTTATAAAGAGGCAACACAAGACCCCAAAAGAGTCTCCGTGCTGAGGGGGTTAATGCCCCCTGTGCCCAGTAATGGGAGATCTCCACATACCTCCACCTGCAGAGCCGCCACCACATATATGGCTGTTCTGTGCGCACAGGACCTGTGATGAGGTCACAGGAGGGGAGGAGTCAGGGGTCACATGATCAGGGGCCTCAGTGGATGCAGGACTCTGCTGTGCAGGTTGTCATGGTGCTGGATGAGCTGAAGTTTATGTGTGGGGTCAGGAGGGGTTTACAGTGTGGATGTAGCAGAGCCGCGTGTGTACGAGGTGTACGGAGCGGAGCCGTGTGTGTACGAGGTGTACGGAGCAGAGCTGTGTGTGTGTACGAGGTGAACGGAGCAGAGCCGCGTGTGTAGAAGGCATATCCTTGTATTCCGCAGCGCTTTACAGACATTATTATCACTGTCCCCATTGGGGCTCACAATCTAAATTCGCTATCAGTATGTCTTTGGAATGTGGGAGGAAACCGGAGTACCTGGAGGAAACCCATGCAAACTTGGGAAGAACATACAAACTCCTTGCAGACGTTGTCCTTGTTGGAATTTGAACCCAGGACCCCAGTAGCAAGGCTGCAGTGCTAACCACTGAGCCACCGTGCTGCCCGAATCGTTAGGGCCAATCTTTTCTGTCAGAAATATTTGACATTTAACCCTCCGTCAGGGGCAATATGTTTCATAACGAGTTTAGGGGCATTGCGCCTGCCAGGCACAGGCTAGAAAATTGGCTATATTTTCCTTTTTTTTAAATTTCAATGCTCTAAAACTGATCAGTTACCTTAACAGGAATGTAGTAAATGAGAATACACATAATCAGGTGGAAAAAAAAAAGTTTACTAACCAGAAAAGTAACACTAACCAGACAAACCACTGAAAATAGAGAAATGAAACTAAGTGAGCTGCGCTTGTCAGATCAGTTGCCCCTGACGGAGGGTTAAAGATAATTTTTTATAATAGTGCAGTCCTGACCAGAAGAGTAGAAAGTATTAGTGCCCCCATTTCAGGAGAGATTGTGCAGTAATCTGAATTCCTTAGGATTGAAAACATAATGGAATTTATGACGTGGAGTGAATCCATGAAACCACTTGAAACCACAGTGAATCCATGAAAGACTTTAGTCTGTGTCCATCACCTTAAGTGTCCATTAGCTAAAGTGTCTGAAATTTGAATTAATCCTGAATTGAACCTGAGGGTAACTGGACACTAAGTCCCAGTAAACAATGTTTGTCTTTGTTTTCACTCTCAACCCCTTAATCCTTCACTTCTTACAACCACCCCTAATCCCTACACCTAGTAAGGAACTCTTCATCTCTCCCTCCATTCTCCCCACCCATCTCACCTCCTCCTGAGAGCTATTCCTCAACATACAATCCTTTGTTTCCAAACACAGACAGCCACCTCATGCCCTCTCCTGCTCCCACCTACTAACATTTTCGCTGCTCCTCCTTACTGCCGGCGACATCTCTCCACATCCCGGCCCTCCTCACCACATCCCTACTGTCACTTCCACCTCCTACCCACGATCTATCCCAAACTCTCGTAACCCTTCTAACCTTATACCCATCCCCCCAGCCCCTGCTTCCCCAGTCCCCCTAACAGGAGCTCTATGGAACGCTCGCTCCGTCTGCAACAAACTTTCCTACATTCACGATCTCTTCATCACTAACAAGCTTTCCTTCCTCGGCATCACTGAAACCTGGCTCACCCCCTCTGACACGGCCTCTGCTGCTGCACTTTTGTATGGCGGATTCCACCTCTCCCATACTCCCCGCCCCACCGGCAAGCACAGTGGAGGAATAGGTTTCCTCCTCTCAGATAACTGCTCCTTCACCCATATCCCACTGCCGCCCTCAATTACTCTCCTCTCTTTTGAAGTGCACTGCGTGCACATCTAATCCCCCTCCAACCTCCAACTGGCTGTCATCTACTGCCCGCCAGGATCAACCACCACTTTCTTTGACCACTTCACCACTTGGCTACTTCATTTCCTCTCCGTTGACATCGCCACTATCCTCATGGGCGACTTTAACATCCCCATTGACACTTCCCTCTCAGCTGCCTCTAAGCTTCTCTCCCTTACTTCCTCCTTCGGTATTACTCAGTGGTCTTCCACACCCACCCACAAAGACGGCCACACACTGGACCTCATCTTCACCCACCTCTGTTCCCTATTTAACCTCTCTAACTCACCTCTCCCTCTTTCTGACCACAACCTACTCACATTCTCTTCTCTCTCCTCCCCAGGGCAACAATCCCCACTCCACAAACTTGCATACCCTAGCAGAAATCTCAAACACCTTGACCTACACTCACTCTCTGAATCCCTCCTCCCTCTTACAGACATTAGTTCCTTACATGATGCAGATGTTGCTTCCACTTTATACACCACAGCCTCTGCAGCTCTCGATTCGGTCGCCCCCTCACACATACCAAGGCTCGCACAATCAACAGACAACCCTGGCACACCAGCCTAACTAAACAACTGCGACGGGCCTCCAGGGTTGCTGAGCGTAGATGGAAAAGGTCCCACTCCAATGAGCACTTCATCGCATTCAAGCAGTCCCTCACTACCTTCAAGTCCACACTCACTGCAGCAAAACAAACATACTTCGCACCTCTCATATCCTCCCTGTCTCACAACCCCAAACAACTATTCAACACCTTCAATTCTCTCCTCCGTCCCCCAGTGCTTCCTCCCTCTCCTCTTATTTCAGCCGAAGATTTTGCTTCATTCTTCAAGCAGAATATTGACACCATCAGACAAAGCTTTAGCCTAAAGCCCCCACAGCCCCTCCCCACACCTACTCAACCCTCTTCCTCCAAAACCACCTTCTCCACCATTTCTGAAGATCAACTTTCCTCTCTACTCTCCAAATCACACCTCACCACCTGTAAACTTGACCCTATCCTGTCCCACCTCATCCCAAACCTTACCACTATCTTTATCCCAACCCTAGCCCACCTCTTCAACCTGTCACAAACAACTGGTGTCTTCCCCTCATGCTTCAAACATGCCTCAATCACACCCATCCTCAAAAAGCCCTCTCTTGACCCATCCCTCTGTGTCTAGCTATCGCCCCATATCACTTCTCCCCTATGCCTCAAAACAACTGGAACAACATGTCCACTCTGAGCTGTCCTCCCACCTCTCCTCCTGTTCCCTCTTCTACCACCTACAATCTGGTTTCCGACCGCACCATTCTACTGAAACTGCACTGACTAAAGTCACCAACGACCTACTAACCGCCAAATCTAAGCGACACTACTCTGTCCTCCTCCTCCTAGACCTGTCATCTGCCTTTGACACAGTGGACCATTCCCTCTTACTACAGACTCTCATCTCTCGGCATCACAGACTTGGCCCTATCCTGGATATCCTCATACACAACAGACAGGACATTCAGTGTCTCCCACTCACACACCACCTCCTTATCTCGCCCCGTCGGTGTCCCCCAAGGTTCAGTTCTAGGACCGCTGCTCTTCTCCATCTACACCTTAGGCCTGGGACAGCTCATAGAATCTAATGGCTTTCATTATCACCTCTATGTTGATGACACACAGATCTACCTCTCTATACCCGATATCACCTCCTTAATAACCAAAATCCCACAATGTCTGTCTGCTATTTCATCCTTCTTCTCTGCCAGATTTCTAAAACTTAACATGGACAAAACAGAATTCATCATCTTTCCGCCATCTCATTCAACCCCCCCCAACTGACCTATCAATGTCAATGGCTGCCCACTCTCCCCAGTCCCTCAAGCTCGCTGCCTTGGGGTAACCCTGGACTCTGATCTCTCCTTCAAACCACATATCCAAGCCCTTTCCACTTCCTGCCGACTCCAACTCAAAAATATCTCCCGGATCCGCACATTACTCAACCATGAATCTGCAAAAACACTAGTGCACGCCCTCATCATCTCCCGCCTTGACTACTGCAACCTCCTGCTCTGTGGCCTCCCCTCTAACACTCGTGCACCCCTCCAATCTATCCTAAAGTCTGCTGCCCGACTAATCCACCTGTCCCCCCGCTATTCCCCGGCCTCTCCTCTCTGTTAATCTCTTCACTGGCTCCCCATTGCTCAGAGACTCCAGTTCAAAACCCTAACCATGACATACAAAGCCATTCAAAACCCGTCTTCTCCATATATCTCTGGCCTAGTCTCCCGTTACATACCCGCACGCAACCTCCGATCCTCACAAGATCTCCTTCTTTACTCCGCTCTTATCTCCTCCTCCCGCAATCGCATACAACATTTCTCCCATGATTCCCCCCTACTCTGGAACTCTCTACCCCAACGTATCAGACTCTCTCCTACCGTGGAAACCTTCAAAAGGAACCTGAAGACCCACCTCTTCCGACAAGCCTACAACCTGCAGTAACCACCGCTCCACCATACCACTGCACGACCAGCTCTACCCTCACCTACTGTATCCTCACCCATCCCTTGTAGATTGTGAGCCCTCGCAGGCAGGGTCCTCGCTCCTCCTGTACCAGTCGCTGTCACATTGTGTTCAAGATTGTTGTACTTGTTCTAGCATTATACCCCTTTTTCACATGTAAAGCGCCATGGAATAAATGGCGCTATAATAATAAATAATAATAACCAGGGCTCGAGCCATGCCAACACATCTCCTGCAGGCGGGAATAAATGTATATTACAGCCATCAGCCACGCACAGCTTAGAGATACATCATGGCACAGGTGTAATGTTTTCTGTATAGTTTATCACAATTATGTTTGAAGTTAGTCGGTTTGAAAAGAAATTGAACAGTCAGGATAAAGGGAAACTCTGTTGTTATTGTACAGAAATTCACACTTGGCCTCACTGCACATTTAAAGTTATCATAAAAGTGAAGTTTGGACAGAAAGACTGGACCAGGTCTTGTAGGGACCATATGAGCACATTCAGCAGCACAGAATGGAGAGAAGGTAGATTCATCCAATAAGATATCAGGGTTCTAGGAAGCCAACACCATCATTACCCTCCACTTTCTCTTACAGACCCATAATATTTTTCTTCAAGTGATTTTCTAATTTGTCAGCACATTCTACGTACGCTGTCATTTGGCTTTATAGTTTACAGACCTGGGCAGGTAACGGTCATTGTCTCCTAATCCCAGGGGGTAGGTGGATCCTCCAGGTTGTAAATTCTATAGAAAAGAGCTTTCACAATTTCTCCAAGTAATTAGAACATTTTTCATATGGAGGCGAATGTTATGCTCTAGTAGCATGAGCAGTGAGCCATATGAGCACATTCAGAAGCACAGAAGGGAGAGAAGGTGGATTCATCCAATGAGATATCAGGGATCTAGGAAGCCAACAGCATAATTTTATTTAAATCAAATGTTTTTTATTAATTTTTATAAAGTTTTCCAAAAAACATCAACATAAACATTAGAGGAACACAGTCCTCTACCCCCCAACAGTAACAAACATTTCACATGTAGTGTTTATGTTTCTCGGCTCTGCAAAAAAAATATATTATTTTCCAGCTTAGATAGCAGTATGCTGGGTCACAATAAAAATAAACATTTTAGCTTTTTATAATTTATGAAAATAATATGAAAATACTTGTTTATTCTTGGGGAAGTCTAAAGTGTCACATAAAACGTGGAGTCAAAAGAGACCTATGCGGAATCTCTGCAATACCTTAGACCCCAAAACCGGATCAATCCATAAATTCCATAACTTATCAAATTTAGAGATAGAGTCTCTGTTTAGGTATATACCTTTTTCCATATTTACTATCCAATTAACTTTGTCTATAAATTCTAACCTCATAGGCTCCTGGTCTGTTATCCATTTTTGGCCTGTTAACTTCCTCACCATATATAACATACGTGCCACCGCTATTTTGTCGTGCTCATCAATAGTCAGAGCTTCAACATATCGTAGTATATATACTAGTAGTGAAAGCTTTGCATTAACTGAATAAACCCTGTTAAACATTGCTACAACTCCTTTACAAAGGACATTAGTTTAGGACAATCCCACATCATATGAAGCAACATATCTGCTGAGTGAATTTTGCACCTAGAACATGAGGACTTGAACGAAATCCAATACTATATAAGAATTGAGGCGTCCTATATACCTGGTGTATCACATATATATGAGACAGTCTGTGGAATTCGCTTAAAGATAATTGTGGGATTCTTTCCAATATATTTAGCCAATGGTTTTCTTCTATAGGGCATTTTTCCTTTGAACGTATAGGATGATTTGTCAATATCTTATCCAGGACAATGTTATAAATTATTGAGATTAGTCCCCGAGAGCTACGTAAATTAGCTATTCTCTGTATTATTTTATATTCAGAAACCCCTTCTTCTGCCGCACATCCGCTCACATGTCCGGCCAGGCCCGTGACCCACAGGGAAATTAAACCCCTTTTGGATGCAAGTTATAGACTTTTAAGGGAAAATTGAAGGAACATAGAGAACCTTGTGATTAATAAAAATACAACTTCTATTTTCTATGTATGGGAAGCCATGAAGGCCGACATTAGAGGAATATTTCAAAAATAAATCTCAGCAGCTAAATCCCGGACTAAGCAGCAGGATAAAATGGTGTTTCAGGAGTTGGGAGATGCAGGAAGGAAGAAGCGGTTTCTAAAGCTTCCGGCCTTTTTCTTAGACTCTCTCGGAATTTATTAGATGAATCACTTGATATACAAGATTTAGAATGGGAACTGAGCTCAATGGCCAACGATAAAGTACTGGGAATAGATGGTCTTCCAGTGGAAGTATATAAGATATAAGGAAGTATTACTACTACACTGCTATTCGAGGTATACAATTCATGTTTTGAGGGGATCATTGCCATGCAGAAAGCCATAACTATGGTATGACCTAAACAAGGCAAGGCCCCCAGCTTGCCGGCATCCTATAGACTCATCTCTCTTTTAACAATAGACGTCAAACTTATTCCTAACAGACTCTCAAAAGTAATCTCAATAATACACCCCGATCAGTATGGATTTATGCCCAATAAGTCCACTGTGATCAATTTCAGAAGGCTTTATATTAATATGCAAGCAAGGGCTGATAATATTGGTCAGAGGGTGATCCTGTCTTTGGGCGCAGCTAAGGCCTTTGACAGTGTAGAATGGCCATATTTGTGGGCTACATTGCAGCAGATGGATTTTGGTGACAAATTTATAAAATGGGTGCAATTGCTTTATTTGGACCCAAAGGCCAAAATAGGAGCGAGTGGCTCTAGGTCTAATCATTTTTTGTTGCACAGAGATACAAGTCAAGAGAGCCCCCTGTCTCCCTTATTGTTTGCAATAGCAATTGAACTTCTTGTGGCAATAATTAGTAAAACGTCTGAGATTTAAATATGCACCAAGGAAGAGAAAGTGGCATTGTATGCTGATGATTTACTCTTATTCTTAGGTGATGCTTTGGGGTTTCTGGAGAGCACGATGGTGACCATCTCTAGCTGACTTATTTCATCCATAGTTCAAATATGATTCATCGCACACTCGGGAGGTGAAGATGCAAAAAATCATTTATTAATATAAGAAATAAAGAAATAGAAGTATCAAACCAATCGTGGATGGCAACAATACAAGACGTTTCGGCCTATTAGTTGGCCTTAATCATTTTGGTCGCTACTGTAAAAATGAACAGAAATTATCAGGTACATTGGCCACAGGAATTACATGAAAATAATTATAAAAAATTCCAAACAGAGTTTGACAGCAGGGGATGATGAAGGAGGGGGGTGGGGGTTGGACAGGAGTGGGGAGGGGGAGGCAGAGATAGGTAGATACTAGGGTCTATACAATATATACAGCAAACATATTTACAGCATATTTACAAAATTACCATAGAAAGTACGGTAGAGAATACGCAATTTCCTTAATTGTAAATTGGTTTGTAGGCAAGTCAGACTTAAATAGAAGGCAAAGAGGGAAGATCCACAAGGGTGAGGGACTGTAATGTAAAGGGAATATGATGAGAAACAGGCTTCACACAGAGAGGAAGAAGTTATATGTAGATGAATACCTTGTACTTGTCCCATATACAGGTAGGGCTATTGAGGCCTGGAAAGACAGATCAGAGTAAAAGGAGACCTCCGTGAACAGGGTGCCTCCACCATGGGGCGTCCCTGCCCCGGAACTCTCCACAGCAGCTCTAGGTTTAGCAATACAATTTCCTTTAATCCTCCACATACGAATCACGCAGCAGAGACCACGATAGCCTTGATAGATAGGGACATCAAGAGCCTATAGCATCAGCAACACCTAGGCTTCTTCCCCACACATCAAAATATTTCTGGTGAGGAAAAAAGGGCCCGCAGCGCCATGCAGAACAATAAACACATAGTAATCAAGCCGTCTGACAAGGGGGGAGCTACGGTTATCATGGACCGGACATTCTATGTTGAAGAAATTAATTGCCAATTAGCCAACACAACTACATATAGGAAGATTAGCCATGATCCCACCAGCACTATCCGCTCTAAAATCCGAGAGGTTCTCAATCGACATCATGATATAAATACTATAGATTCTAAGACTGTGACATTTCTGACCAACCCCCACCCGACAACCCCGGTGTTCTACATTATACCAAAAATCCACAAATCACTGACGAAACCACCTAGCCGACCAATTGTGGCCTCCACTGACACTATCTTGTCACAACAATATACCTTGAAAAAATTCTAACACCAGTAGTCCAGAATACACAAGCTTTTTTGCTCGATACAAGTAAATTCCTAAGCATCATCATGAACATTTCAGGCATTCCCACACACAGTTTATTGGTCACACTGGATGTTAATAGCCTGTATACATCCATCACCCACACCAGAGGTCTGGAAACCTCTTCGCACCTCCTTTTACAGTCCAACCTCTCATCTAACTCTGTTGATTTCTGCCTTGAACTCCTCTCATTAGTACTCCACGAAAATTTCTTCATGTTTGGAGATGACTATTACGTACAGGAGAGGGGAACCGTGATGGGCATCAATGTGGTGGCGGCCTATGCAAATGTGTATATGCATAGGTGTGAGGAAGAATTTGTCTATACTCATGAACTCTTGTCGCTACATCGATATTTTTTGCATCTGGCAGAGACCAGTTGAGACACTCATTTGCTTTTCAACTCGCTCAATTCCATTAGAACAGAGCTGTAATTTACACTCAATCATGACCTAAAACAAATCTCCTTCCTGGACACCCTAGTTGTAAAAGATGAAAATGGTAATCTCATGACCGGCCTATTTTCCAAACCAACTGGCTGTAATGTAAGTCTGTTACACTATTCTAGCTGTCACCCTAGAACTACCAAGAATAGCCTCCCTCGCTCTCAATTCCACAGAGTCATCCACATTGTCACCAATCATGACCTCCAATCCCAACGCCTGCAAACCATGTCACAGAAATTCCAGGAGAGGAGCTATCCCACCAAACTTCTTGATATAGAAAGAACCAGAGCGCTAGAACATAGAGAGGAACCCTCACCCCCTCCTACCTCTAATGTTGAACATGTCCATTTTGTTCACACATATCACCCCCTGATGTCAAAAGTCCATACTACCATTAAAAAACATTTGCCCCTTCTCACTAGGGCCTACCCCGAGATTTCTGCCTTTTCAAATCCAGCCATAATGTGCATGAAGCGTGCCCCCAACATTAAAGATAAAGTCATTAGAGCCGACATAGGCAGCTCACATACCACTCCATATCAACGTTTACTCCTTCCCCTGTCTCAGCTGTGATGCCTTTTCAAACATTATCAAATTTGAAACCATTAAGGGTTATTTTACCTGTGACTCCAATTTCGTAATTTACGTTGTAAATTGTCCATGTGGCCTACTTTATGTAGGCAAGACCACATAACACATAAGAGATCGTATAGCAAGCCACAAATCTACCATTCGCTGGGCTAAACATTGGTTACCACTCCCAGACCACTTCTCCAAAGCAAAACACACAGTGGCAATAGCACTCACCAGCCAAAGTTTCAAGAGAAATGCACACCAGGACACGGCCGGCCCCCTTTTGTTAGAAGGAGGTAACACAGGTGCAGAATGCTGATGAACAATTGCCCTCATCCACTCTCACTGGAGGGGCGATTGCCTAGCACTAAAACTGCACACAGATGAAACTTGCAGTAGGGTGCAATTCACACACTCGCGGCACCGTGCCTAGCCAGCATCCTATTACACGCCCCTACTATTCGACTAGGCGGGATGCTCGGCACCCTATCCGTGCATCGCAGAGTTGCGAAGCCCCAACTCACAAGGTCACCATTACTGGGCCTGGCCGTGCCCTGGCAGATAAAAAAAAGTGCAAAAAATATCAGATGAGGTATTAGTTAATATTTTGGCCAAAATACGTAAGATCGCAACCCATCGTCAAGGGTCCTCACGGTTTTGCGAGTCCCTACTCTAACATTAAAAACAGACAGCATAGCCAGAACAATAGACAGAATTTTTAGAAAATAGTAAAAGGCAATAGTACTCACCAGCCAAAGTTTCAAGAGAAATGCTCACCAGGAGGGCGATTGCTCATCAGCATTCTGCACCTGTGTTACCTCCTTCTAACAAAAGGGGGCCGGCCGCGTCCTGGTGTGCATTTCTCTTGAAACTTTGGCTGGTGAGTACCATTGCCTTTTGCTATTTTCTAAAAATGTTGTTTATTGTTCTGGCTATGCTGTCTGTTTTCAAAACACACAGTGGCCAAACTACTTTTCCAAGTGATAGAGCATGTAGCTAGACCAAGGAGGGGCGGGAATCATGTCAAATTATTGAAACAACGAGCGTCACACTGGATATACACCTTACAAACGTCATCTCCCAAAGGCCTCAATAGGGAGATTGAATGGATTTACTAATACATTCATTTTTCCACAGACCCAATGAATCCTACTGTACAACAGGGTGAGTGCCCACCTAGCATAATGCAATAACCAATGCCCCACATAGTGTATATCCTCTTTCTTCTCTGATAACACCATACCCCCTATTACTCCATCACCATCCCATCATCCTATCCTCACCCTCTGCGGCAGATGTACCTCTTCCAAAATTACTATTTCCCTATCATTGGTCTCTCCATATAATATTTGCCACTCTCCCATAATCAGTTCTGGTACCATCACCCCCATTCAGCAAGTCTCAATTACTCCTGGCCCCATTTACATATCATCATCTCCATTTGGCACCCCCCCCCATGTGTTCAGCACATTGCTATATTTCCAATATGTCACATATCTGTGCTATTATTACTTCCTATTAGCATGTCTCATGTCTGTCATCAGCTCATTGTTATATTCAGTTTTCTACTCAGTGTAATTCCCAAGCATTCACAGATGCCCCTAGCTTGCCACACTCCTAATGAAGGCTTTTACTGTTTTCCCCTGTGACATCATGCAGAGTTATCACTGCGTACTAGCCTAAGAACATTGTGCGCTCTGCTTACCCTCATCACCATAACAACTGGCATCTCTCTGCAGTGTGAGAGCACCAGCACCTTGTCACTTCCGGCGCCATGCCCCCAATGATGACACACTTCCGGTCCAGCAATCAGCCACCAAAAAAGGCCCCCAGGCCAGTGTAACACCAAAGCCTGAAGCAGCAAGGCACGGGAACGCCGCTGTAACTACCACCTCACTCACAGGATGCTGGATCTACATGGCCCACTGGACCCAGGTGAAATATATCCTCATTTAAGGTACTGACATGCTAATCAATGGATTGTCTGCTGCTAGTATGCAGAACCTGTTAGCACACTGATCTCTAAGTTGCTCCTCATTTTACTCTGACCTGTCTTTCCAGGCCTGAATAGCCCTACCTGTATATGGGACAAGTACAAGGTATTTATCTACATATAACTTCTCGCTCTCTATGTGCAGGCTGTGTGTTTCTCATGATATTCCCTTTACATTACAGTCCCTCGCCCTTGTGAATCTTCCCCCTTTGCCTTCTATTTAAGTCTGACTTGTCTCTACAATCCAATTTATAAGTAAGGAACTTACGTATTCTCTACTGGGTTTTCTATGGTATTTTTGTAAATATGTTTGCTGTATATATTGTATAGACCCAAGTATCTACTTATCTCTCCCTCCCCCTCCCCACTCCTGTCCAACCCCCACCCCCCTCCTTCATCATACTCTGCAGTCAAACTCTGTTTGGAATTTTTTATAATTATTTTCATGTAATTCCTGTGGCCAATGTACCTGATAATTTCTGTTCTTTTTTTACAGTAGCGAACAGGCCAACTAATAGGCCGAAACGTCTTGTTTTGTCGCCATCCACGATTCGTTTGATACTTCTATTTCTTTATTTCTTATGTTAATAAATGAATTTTTGCATCTTCACCTCTGGAGTGTGCGATGAATCATATTTGAACTATTGGAGCCCATGCCCATTACATCAGCACCTCAGCTGTGACAGAGTGCACGCCATCATCTCCTCTCTATTATTCCATCCATAGACCATACGAAGAACTAAGGGGCACTTATTACAGGTGGAAGAATGGCTATTCTGGCAAGCGGGAAAGGGTTCTTTACAGTTAGAGCAGTCATACTGTGGAACGCTCTACCATAAGAGGTAGTAATGGTAAACACTAACAAATTTGAAAAAAAGGGCTGGATGATTTCCTCAGTACATATAACATTGTAGGTTATAGATAATTTAGTGACAAAAATTTATAATTGGTGGACAAAGGGTGAACTTTATGGACCTAGGTTTTTTTCAACCTACTCTATGTAACATCCCCATGTTTCTGTAGGACGACCTCCACCCCAGGACATTCAGAACTTATCTTAGAAAATTCACCAAAATGGGGATGAAAACCATAACATAAAAACCTTCCCTGGATCCATCTTAAACCCATCAGCTGATAAAATGAACCCCATGAATGAAACTTCCTGGACAGAAAAAAAAAACACATTTCTCAAGTTTAGCAAAAATTTTAGAAAAAAATATGTTTTAGGCTGCGTGCACACGATGCGTTTTTCATGCGTCTCCGCAGCAGAAACGCATCAAAAACGCATGGTAATCCGCACCCCATGGTCCCCAATGGCATTCCGCAATGTCAATGCACATGCTGTGGATTTTTCCGCAGCGTTTCTGTAGCGCTCATAAATCCGCAACATGTTCATTAATTTTGCGGAAGCGCAGCGGAATGGCCGCCATTGACTTGCATTGAGACGCATAGAATCCGTGTCTGTACATCTGTACAAGCGGATAATATGCATTTCAATGTGCGGATGGTACCCAGGTCTGGAGGAGAGAAGACTCTCATCCAGACCTGAGTACCATTGTACCTGTAAAAAAAAGAATAAAATAAAAAATAAAGTTTATATTCACCTGTCCGGAGGCCCCTGCAGCGCTTCTCCTTCCAGGACCTGAGATGACGTCGCGGTCATGTGACCGCAGGCTGTCTCGCGAGATGCCGGCAAGCCAGGAAGGAACCAGGAAGGAGCGCGACAGCACACGCGGCAGCATCGGAGGTAAGTATAGCTTTATTTTTCTATTTTTACGGTCACACTATATAAATCCATGCCGTTTGCATGGATTTATATAGTGTGACCTAGTTCTCAAGCACTTTCCAAGTGATGCTATCGCCTTGAAAGTGCTTGTCAGTCCATATGCGGAAACACATGCATTAACGCATGTGGATACGCATGTGAATCCGCATGTATTCTGCAGGAAAAACGCATGCACAATCTGCATGCGTTTTTTCTGCCAGGGAGATGCAGAAATGCTGCAGAAATTTTCTGCTTCATTTCTGCATCGTGTGCACACAGCCTAATTGTATCGTGCTAGCCAGTAGATAGAAAAATATTAAGATTTGAGAGCCCTCAGTGGTTGATACCTTTTAATGGCTAACTGAAAAGATGGTAAATTGCAAGCTTTCAAGACTACTCAGGTCTCTTCATCACGCATACTATAACACAATCTGAAGAGTCACATATTCATACACAGCAGGGCACAGGAATAATGCAGTAGATAAGACAAGTGATATGAAGCAGAACTATCAGTATTGGAGAGGGAGAAGCAGTTGTGGCCGTAAATATTGACACAGCTCATACATAAGGAGTGTGAACGTTTTATTGTCCTGTGATTGAGGTCTGGTCCATGATTGTGATGCTCCCAAAATGGTCTGAGGAGCACATTCCTTAGTTGATGTACAAAGACATAAATACATGCGATATACATACATTCATTGCTGCACTGAGTGTGTGAAAGACTAAGATGTAGTCTTTCCCAGATGTGGGAACGACTAAGTGAACACAGAGGGAAGAGGGAAAGGGAGCCCAGACACTAGGGAAAGGGGGAAGTGGAGATCTCCTAGTCTGGTCACCCTGTCTCAACTACCGTCACTATATTGGCTCCTCGCTAATTGCCGCACACGTGCCTCACCCTGGCTTTCCCTGGCGTATGGCTAAGGCTAGGGAAGGGAGGAGATGAGCACTAGTCGATCTCACTAAACTCTATAGACAACAAGGGTAAACAAACAGGGGGGAAATTGCTTAGCTTTAGATGAAGTCTAGACAAATGTGCACTTGGCCTCAAGCTCCAGAGATGACACAGTACTTCTCTTGCTAAGCCTTCACAAGTAGAAATGAATATAGCCGGCACCTCCCTCTCAGACACACCAGGTATTTATACACCCAGACCAGAGAGCCAATTAGCTAGAGGGAGGTAGCCGCTAGGTCTTAGAGACAGCCTCTCATCTAAGATGTCTGTAATGCCAAACATAGAGATCTCCTGCAACCAACTGCAGGGCGACTACCTGTCACCTCTGATACACCCGTGACAGTAGGTCAAAGATTGTCATAAGATTGTACTCCCAAATTTTTTTGTCTCTCTGAGATTTGAAGTTACATTTTAATACAAGTAATTTCATGTCCACGATGCTGTGATCAGGGATAAAAAATGTTTGGCCACAGGTAGCTCTATTCTTTTTTCTTTTATTGGGTGGCGATGAGAATTCATCCTTGTTCTAAATTTTTGCCCTGTCTTCCCTACACACAGACCCCCAGCTGGACATTTGGTACATATAATTAAGTACACTATATTAGATGTAATGCAGCTGAAAGCACCTGGGATCTCGTGGTGCTGATGCGGGTTGGGAATCTTTATCTGGTCAGTGGTCATTATAAATAGACAGGTTTTACATTTTTCTGGCTGCAGGGAAAAGTTCCTGTAGCTGTTGGAGAGGACTGCCTAAATCACAGAAGTGGGGAGTCTGGAAATATAGATTGTTGTAATTTCCATGCAGCTCCCATTAGCACCTCCAGATTTGGATTTTAGGTGACTACGAGAGGCACCCGGTTGCTTTCTTGTTTAGTTTTGAAATCTAGAAGATGATTCCTTGATATTCTGGTGGCTCTTGCAATCTGGTTTTCAATTCTTGTTTGGTGGTAGCCCTGGTTCAAAAAGGTGTTTCTGAGGCCACCAAGGTGTTTGCCTCTGTCCATAGCGTTGGAACATATCCAATTGTATCGGATGGCCTGGCTGTAGCCAATAGAGGTTATGTGTTTTGTATGGAAACGGACCCATTTAAGGGATGTTGGACGGTCAACTGGCTTCTGGTACATGGACGTCTCTATTTCATTGTTCTGTAACTTAATGATGGCGTCCAAAAAGTTCATTTCAGTACAGAAGTAGTTGAGTGTTAAGTTGATGGTGGGATTAAATTGATTAAAGTGTTCAAGGAACTTCTTTAGCTGTTGCTCAGATTATGTCCAGATGATTAAACTATCGTCAATGTAACGGTAGTAGGCCAGAGGCCTGATGTGACATGAGGACAAGAAGTCACATTCAAGCTTGGTCATGAAAATTAAGATACTGTTAAGCCATTATACTTCCTATTTCTGTATCAGTCTCCTGTAGATATATGTGGTTATCAAATTCAAAGTAATCGTGGGTGAGGATGAATTTTGTAAGTTTCACCAAAAAGGTGAAACTATCCTCTCCATCCGTTTGCCTTCTCTTCCATCAACTTTTCCTTCTTCCACAATTAGGTTTCTGGGAAATTATACTTTTTATTCCTTTTATTTTTGATTCTTCTTAGCTTGACTTCTTTGCCCTATATGAATGTGTTTTAGTTTCTCACCCAGAGTTTTTGTATCTTACTTCACACTTTCCTTTCCCCTTGTTGACAGTGTGTTGTGGCCTCCCCACTGGTTCCTCGGGAGGTACAAGAAACCCCTCAATGGCCTATTACGGAGTTAGATCCGAGGTGGTGTTTTAAGTTGGGCAGCTAGGGTCTTTTTAGTCTATACAGAGACCAGTTGGGTGTAGTTGCGGCGTTTTCCCGTGTGGGTTCTCCGGTGGCTATCAAAATGCGCTTTCTGGTTAAAACATTTTCCACATTCTGAACATGAAAATGGCTTCTCCCCTGTGTGAGTTCTTTGATGTCTGACAAGATCTGATTTCCTTGTAAAACATTTTCCACATTCTGAACATGAAAATGGCTTCTCCCCTGTGTGAATTCTGTGGTGTATAACAACTTCTGATTCATGGTTAAAACATTTCCCACATTCTGAACATGAAAAAGGCTTCTTTCCTGTGTGAGTTCTCTGATGTTTGACAAGATTTGATTTCTTTGCAAAACATTTCCCACATTCTGAACATGAAAATGGCTTCTCCCCTGTGTGAGTTCTCTGATGTGCAATAAGATTTGATTTATTTGCAAAACATTTCTCACATTCTGAACATGAAAAAGGCTTATCCCTTATGTGAGTTCTCTGATGTTTGACAAGATTTGATTTCCTTGTAAAACATTTTACACATTCTGAACATGAAAATGGCTTCTCCCCTGTGTGGGTCCTTTGGTGTATTACAACATCTGATTCATGGGTAAAACATTTCCCACATTCTGAACATGAAAAAGGCTTCTCCCCTGTGTGAGTTCTCTGATGTTTGATAAGATGTGATTTCTCTGTAAAACGTTTCCCACATTCTGAACATGAAAATGGCTTCTCCCCTGTGTGAGTTCTCTGATGTGAGATAAGATATGATTTATTTGCAAAACATTTCCCACATTCTGAACATGAAAATGGCTTCTCCCCTGTGTGAGTGCTCTGATGTTTGATAAGATTTGACTTCTTTGCAAAACATTTCCCACATTCTAAACATAAAAATGGTTTCTCCCCTGTGTGAGTTCTCTGATGTTTGTTCAGATCTGATTTCCCTGTAAAACATTTTCCACATTCTGAACAGAAAAAAGGCTTCTCCCCTGTGTGAGTTCTCTGATGTACGATAATATTTGATTTCCTTGTAAAACATTTTCCACATTCTGAACAGGAAAAAGGCTTCTCCCCTGTGTGAGTTCTCAGATGTTGGGTTAGCCTTGATTTCTCTTTAAAACATTTCCGACATTCTGAACATGAAAATGGTTCCCCCCCTGTGTGACTTCTCTGGTGACTAACAAGATCTGATTTCTGGTTAAAACATTTCCCCTGCTTGAAACAAAAAAATCTATTCTCTGCTGTGTACGTTTTTTGAGGTTTAAGAAAAGACTTATTGAGAAGACTATTTCCATATTCTGAACGTGAAAATGGCTTTGTTGCTTTAGGTGCAGTTTGTTTCTTAATGCCTCTTTTGTGACTATGATTTTCCTTAGTAGTCAGTAATGAATCAGAAGACAGGACCTGTTTTAAAGAATCAGATGACAGATCTTTGCTGTGAAGGGATGATGGTATATCTGGAGTAATGGCATTCACTTCAATTGTATCCTGTGGTATCTCAAGATCATCGGATTTAAAAATTGAAGATGTCAGCTGTCCCTCTGATCTCCTGGCACAGTCATCTGCCAAGAATAAAACCAATTATTATTTTTGAATAAAATATCCTTGAGTTTTATATTTTTGAGCATTTCTACTTAAAGTGTCTGTAGAAATGGCAAGTTATGTAAAAACATTGAAAGATTTACCAAGACAATGACAGTTCACAGTCTAATAGAAAACCTCATAGGATTAACCAGTACAGCGTGGTGTCCAACTGTTTGCTCATTCTGGATCCCAAATATGGAATAAAAAGCCACCAAATGATGTTATGTAGGTGAAAATAATACCAATAAAAACTTCCACTCATCTTACAATAAACAAGTCCCCACTCAGGTCTATCATCTGTCAGTGGAAAAACAGAAGTTTCCACATTATTAAGGTCTCAAAGGCTCTTGAAAAGCAACATGGCTTCCATAAACCAATCCAGCAATATCCACTCTCCCAAAGTCAAATCTCCCCCTCACTTCTGAGCCTTGCAGTGCGCCCAAACCACATTTAGCATCCATGTATTTGGCATTACTATAATGAGAAGAACTCACTTAATTTACGGTGTGTGTCCCCTGGAGCACAATCTGGGCACTATGTGTTGGGCAATAAAATAGTATATTTGCAATTTTCACGCTCCAACATCCACTGCGTGCTAATTTCTGGAAAGTGGTTTTGCAGTCAAAATAGTCACTACTCCTATAGATTAATTCACTGAGGGTTATAATATTCAAAATTGAGTCACTTTATGAGAATTTCTACTGCTCTGGTTTTCTGCCATTTTGTCATATTAGGGCTTCTACAAATGGTGTGACCCATCTCCTCTGAGATCCGCTGCTGCGACGTCTGCTTCTTTCACCATACCTGTCCTCATTCATTCTGCAGAGAATCTGACTTTAAGGTGTATGTAATCAAATGCCAATGTTGTCTACTATTCGTAGGGGAAACTACTCAACACATCAGGGACCATATTGCCAGCCATAAATCCACGATTCATTGCGGCAAAACCTTGTTACCACTATCCCATCATTTCTCCAGCGCCAGGCATGCAGTAACCCAACTCAGGTTCCAGGTGATCGAACAAGTACCCAGACGAGGTGGTAACCATATTAAACTCCTTAAACAACGGGAGTGGTTCTGGATACACACCCTCCAGACACTGACAGAGGGTCTCAACCATGAAATAGATTGGCTAACCTGATCATCTTTTTTTCAGACACACTAGATCAGCTCTACAACCTCTCCTATTCCTCCTCTCCAGGTGAGTTCCAGAAACCCCCTTCCCCTCTCCCCTGGCTTCCCCCTCCTATCTCCCTCTCCACCCCTTCCCCTCACCCTCTTACACACAGCTCCCATATATCATTCTAGCAAACCTAATTACATACAAGGGGCATGGCCTCACACTATTTAGTTTCATACAGGACTCCATACATTCCTTACACCCCCCTCCATTATTCCTTTCATCCACAGCACCAATTGACCAAACCAGCACAATTTTATTCCCCCACCCAGATCAACCTCACTTTTGCCCCTCATCGATACACCATGATGACAACATAACAGAACTGAGTATGTATAATAATTCACTAGCGCAGGAATAAGGCTGGAGATATACTAATGAGATACTAAAAAATTTGTATATTTTATCGGTTTAAAATGGATTACACCACGAACGTGCCATAATAAGCACTTTTCTCTCCAAGTCATCCCTGGACTGTTTCCAGAGGTAATTGATTTAATTAAAAGTTACAATTCCTAATAAAATTATATGTTCTTTATTCTAACCTATTTTACCTTACCTATATTGTTTCTTTGATTCTCCAAGTCACCGGACCAAAAAGACCACTTGGACAATAGTAACTCGCTTCCTAAAAAGCTATTTACCAACATCCTCTTTTTCTTCCCGGTAGGTGTGGTACCACCAAACCCTTACCTGTAGACATGATTTTGGAATTAACTAATTTTCAATATTTTAGCTTTCTCTACCACCGAGAAAATACACCAACAGAGAGGACCACTAACCATCCTTCCTTCCTCACCAGCAGGTAAGATCGGTTACTCCTCAATCAGACCTGCTATCTTCACACCACATTCTAAACCATTTGTCTTCTAATTAGGAAAGAAACTACTAAACCTCAACCGGACAAATTATCTGAAATACAGGAGGAAAATTACTATCCCACCACTCTTCCCTCCTTTTTTAGACCGTATCTCCGACAGGCTATATTTTATCCTATTTATACCCCTGATTTTACTTTTGTAATGTATTTTAAACCAATACTAATACATTTGTATATTTTATCTCATTAGTATATCTCCAGTCTTATTCCAGCGCTAGTGAATTATTATACATACTTTGTACATTCATTTTCCCCAACAGTGTGAGGATACTGTCCCACTTGCAGCAGGAATAATAGGCCTACCTGCCAGCGCTACTCCTCTCTAAAAAAAATTAACATAACAGAACTATCGCATACAGCCTAAAGCGCATGCGCAGGCTTCACCAGACGCCATGGATATGCTACACATGTGACACAGCCATACAGGAGGACAGGTCCGCCCCAACAGACCCACTCTCCCTGCCACATCACCTGCCTGTGACGCAACTTCCAGGGAGGGGTCGAGTTTGAGCGCATGCACTTACGGTCTGGCGGTAATCGCGGAAACATACATAAACCCCCAACCGCAGCTAGAGACAGATGCACAAGATGAAGGTGCGGCGGGAGCGCCTGTTCACAGCTCCATTAAAGGTACCCACCCAGCACATTTTGAGCAGTCAGGCAAGCCACCTGGCCACATGCCTCTATACTGATCTGTTTGGAGACCTGTACTCCCTATATGTCTCTGCCCTGTTACTTAATAAGCTTTATTACTTACCTGAGTGGGGACCTATATTCCTCATATGTCTCTACCCCGTACCTAACATAACTTTATACTCATCTATTTGGTGACCTATTTTCCTTATGTCTGTGCCCTGATACCTAACTTCTTTACCACCTAAGCTCTATCATTCTTCTCCTTGGCCCTCCTCCGGCTCCTTTGCTCCTCCACTTAATCATTAATCTTTTTGCTTCCATTGTCCCATATTTTTACCAATGACTTACCATGAGGCCAGAATATCAGCAATACTTACCTGCAGGACGGATGTCCTAGAAGCCGCTGAAGATTGTCACACAATTACAAGTACATTCATGATGAGCATAGGAAAGGCTCATGTATATAATTTCAGTATATATGTAAATATGTACAGTACAGACCAAAAGTTTGGACACACCTTCTCATTTAAAGATTTTTCTGTATTTTCATGACTATGAAAATTGTACATTCACACTGAAGGCATCAAAACTATGAATTAACACATGTGGAATTATATACTTAACAAAAAAGTGTGAAACAACTGAAAATATGTCTTATATTCTAGGTTCTTCAAAGTAGCCACCTTTTGCTTTGATGACAGCTTTGCACACTCTTGGCATTCTCTTGATGAGCTTCAAGAGGTAGTTACCAGAAATGGTTTTCACTTCACAGGTGTGCCCTGTCAGGTAAAACCAGATTTACCCCGTTTTAGCTGTCAGCTCTGTCAAGACTGCTGACATAGTTGAAATTGTCTCTCACGCTGATCATACCCACACACGTGTTGACAGGGTGGGAGAGGCCGATAGTGGCATATGCTAGCCGCATCTGATATCTAAATCGGCAGAAAGCACAACCAGGAGATCGTGACTTAGTTGGATCGCTTGCTTCTCCTGCTGACCATCAATTCTTGTGCAGACAGCGTGAGAGAGACGGTCAGTGGCATAGCTGAGCTGCTTGTGCTCTTAAGCTGGCTAAGTCTGTTATACTGCCGGAGTTATTTCACTGCCGACAGCACTACTGGAGATGCGAGTGGAATTATTAAGGATCCATTACACAGATTGTGTGACAGGTGCAATAGTGTGCCCTGATAACCTCTGTACAAGGGCTCATCACACTTATATCTATCAGACCGGCCACACTTTTGAAGTCACTTTATAATATGGGGAGTGTATCCAACGGGCTAGGAGAATTTTTTACTATTGAATTCACACTGGCAAATTGAGCCTTTATTTAATAAAATCTCTCCTGGCTGAGGATACTATCATAATTCAGCACACCCTTGATATAATCTATGGCATTCATTTTATAAGCATAAACCCAGCCATCAATTCTAAGGGACATTGGCTAGGGGCTTATTTTATTAATAATTTGATTCACCGTCTGACTCTATCAGTAATTTAGTGGATCATGACTCCATTTATATAATCATGATCCATGATACATCCCTAATGGGATGTATGATTTACCAGGTTTTAATATTATTTAACAAAGAATTTCACTTTTACTCACACCCTTTTCCCTTTCCTAATTGTTTACTTGTAATATGGAGGTGTTCACCTTTGTGAGCACTGTCTGATGAGATCAGACAATACTTTGACTATAGAATTGCAGCCTTGCAGCGCTGGGGTCCTGGGTTCAAATCCCACCAATGACAAAAAATGAGTTTGTATGTTCTCCCTGTGTTTGCGTGGGTTTCCTCCAGGTTGTCCGGTTTCCTCCCACACTCCAAAGACATCCTGATAGGGAATTTAGATTGTCAGCCCCAATGAGAACAGTGCAAATAATGTCTGTAAAGCGCTGTGGAATTAATGACAGTATATAAGCGAGTAAAATAAATAAATAAGCTGGAAAATAATTAGTAAGGTCCATTTGTTTCCTATTATCCTTTGTGAAGAATTCCAAAGTTATCACCACATAAAGTGACACACGTCAGATTTGAAAAATGGGACCTGATTAGGAACAGAAAACTGGCTGCGGAGTGAGAAGGAACCTGTGAAAAAAAAAAAAATTCTATGTTACATCCCCAACAACAACCTATGTATAAGGGGAGAACTCCAACACTAAAATGGAGTTGCACTCATTTATGGTGGAGCCATTGGAGCTACTATGAGTCCTAACCAGAAGAGTAGAGAAAGTATTAGTGCCCCCATTTCAGGAGAGATTGTGCAGGAATCTGAACTCCTTAGGATGACAACATAATGGAATTTATGACGTGGAGTGAATCCATGAAACCAGGGCTGGAGCCAACACATCTCCTGCAGGCGGGAATAAATGTATATTACAGCCATCAGCCACGCACAGCTTAGAGATATATCATGGCACAGGTGTAATTTTTTTTATGTAGTTTATCACAATCCTGTATGAAGTTAGTTGGTTTTAAAATAAAGTGTAAAGTCAGGATAAAGGGAAACTCTGCTGTTATTGTACAGAAATTCACACTTGGCCTCACTGCACATTTAATGTTGTCGATCATAAAAGTGAAGTTTGGCCAGAAAGACTGGACCTGGTCTTGTAGGTACCATATGAGCACATTCAGCGGCACAGAAGGGAGAGAAGGTAGATTCATCCAATAAGATATCAGGGATCTAGGAAGGAACAGCATCATTACCCTCCACTTTCTCTTACAGGCCCATCAGAATATTTTTCTTCAAGTGATTTTCTAACTTGTCAGCACATTCTACGTACGCTGTCATCTGGGCAGGTAACGGTCAGCATCTTCTAATTCCAGGGGGTAGGTGGATCTTTCAGATTGTAAGTTCCATAGAAAAGAGCTTTCACAATTTCCCCAAGTAATTAGAACATTTTTCATATGGAGGCGAATGTTATGCTCTAGTGGCAAAATGGCGATCACACGATTGTGATATGGCCAGACTACATCACCGATAAAGCAGCCACAGCCGGTGACTGAGAATAATCTGTGACTTCTCTGCATTTAGTGGTCACTACTCACCTGTGTAGTCATATGTAGGAATCTCCTCTTTACACCGCTCATCACCCCTCACATATGTCTCTGTAGTATTAATATGGGTCAGATCTTCACCCTGAAACAAATATTGTAAAAGTCACAGACTGATGGAGAAGTCACATCTATGATCAGCTCTAATCCTGTCATCTCCACGGTCCTCATTACACAAATATAAAACATATAATACTGGTGGATAAAACAAGACTGAACACAAGACCTTCACAGCCGTCTACACATCATAGGGGAGATCTCATGACACCTTCTCTCCATCTACCTGATGATCCTGAGGAACATTAGGATCTTCTTGTTTACAGTCCTGTGGAAGAAGAGGACGGGGACATCTCTCTGGTGTTGTCCTCTTACTGGATAGATCTGGAGGAAACACATACAGGGACTGAATTCATTCTTTACATGCAGATAATTATAGGCCGTGTGTATTTAGTCCTGTCTATTACCTGGTGATGTGAGGGGCTGGGGAACCTCCATCATGACGCCCTTGTACAGATCTTTGTGTCCTTCTAAATACTCCCACTCCTCCTTGGAGAAATAGACAGCGACATCCTGACACCTTATAGGAACCTGACACATACAATGATACCGTCATCCCCCCAATCCCTTAATAGTGTTACTGTATAATGTCCCAGCATTCCCAGCAGTGTCACCTCTCCAGTCAGCAGCTCAATCATCTTATAGGTGAGTTCTACGATCTTCTGGTCATTGATGTCCTCAGGTATCAGGGGGTGAGGTGGAGGCCCTGTGATTGGGCTCAGGGGTCTTCCCCATCCCTCAGACACAGGGTCCTGACAGCGCTCACTAGAGGTCTTCTTCACTACTGTGTAATCCTGGTTATGGAGAGACACATTAATAAATCTCCCTCCAGACATTTCCAGAGTCCTCACCTCTCCAGTTCTGTCCATCTGTTATTCCCATAGATAAGAATGATGTAATGAGACGTCATCAGAATCTCTCACCTCTCCAGTAAGCCGGAAGATGATCTCTAGGGTGAGGTGTAATATCCTCTCCGCCATCTTGTCTCTGTCCATATCCATCCTTGATGGGTGATTCACAAAAATTCTGTCAATATAGAAGATGTCCACTGAGAGGATCTGATATTGTAGTGACCTAAATAGGAAGACAATGAGACGATGGAACATCATAAAGAATTCCGTGTAATAATACAATTACTGGACACAATAAGGGAAATATATCAGGAGATAGAAGGTGCAGATGTTGTATTCTCTAGTCTTGTATGGATTTGAACATAAGTTGAATTGCAGAAAAAGACATCTCCTCCATGCTCCCAATCACTGGTTAATTTGACCACTGCTTAGCCAACTGATTAGCTGTAGAAATCTGAAGTACACAGGAAATACAGAGACTGGTGGGGGACCCAAGCAGCAATGGTATTCTTATTAGTTTACAACATTCTGCTTTTTACCCTGTCATGTACTAATGAAACCTATATATTTTAGGCCACAGACAACAAGCAGTTTCTTCCTTGGAGTCTGTAGCTGAATACGTTTCTCATAGACTCATCTTCCATAACGCTAATTATCGTCTCATTTACTGACACTGGAATCGGCATTAGCAATACTGCAGGAGATATTCATTACACGTGACATGAGAAATAACTACTTCATGAGGAGGACGAAATCTTCTACTATAACTCCAGAAACATATTTGGCCAGAGTCCTTCACTGACTACATCACCACTAGTCATCTATATGAAAGTTTTCCATCTTTCCCAGGCTGTAATCTTTTTATCAAATTAGATCTCATGTATAAAAGTTTGCTTGTAAGAACACCAACACAGGAGTGATTTGAAGCTAATGTCTCCATGTACGGCGTTTTTTTTTTCTGGATAGGTCATAGAAAATATTAAAAATCTCTGAAGTTAATAGCCTCCCTCCTTCCCTCTGTCATTTGCAATCTGAGCTGACACTCTTAGGTGGAGGATTGTACAAATTACACTGGTCAACAAATTGTAACTTTTTTTCTGTTTCCTGTTTTAAAATATGTTGTCTATGTATTTTGAGGAGCTGATTTCAGAAATGTAAATCAGAATTTCTGTAGCATGTACCATTCCCGAGACAGTTTAAGTTTATGATTCTAATGATAAGGACAGTACATAAATTGGCACTTATATTAAACTTTTTATTTCAGAAGCGTATTTTTTGTAGAAATAACCAATAAAAATTCATAATATGGACTCTCTTTATTATAATATACAGCACTAAGTCCTGTCCAATCATGCATTGCATTAGTTGTGCACTCTCAGGCACGTCCAGACACAACTGTCAGACTTTGGTCTATTTCCAAGTAGCATTATATAATAACAGCAGTAACGACGCTGTAATCTTCATGAGTTTCTTCTGTTTTGAGAAAATTTCATAAAGGAGCAAAACTGTTTAATAAGTAAGGAGTTGTAGAATGTCGTGTCAATGTCGCAATAGTAGTGATCTCTTTTGTTATACATGTGGAGATTATACCCTTAAAGCCCAGAAAAGGAGTATAACTGCAGTTGTTAAGAAGGCATAGGAGTTATATTTTGGATGCTAAATTGGTGACCAAGACAGAGCAAGGGCTACTCATATATGCTGCTCATCTTGCGCTACGAGTTTGAGGTCTTGGCTGAAGGGTGTGCGACCATAGATGCCGTTTGTCATTCCAATGATCGGCAGGGAGCAGAAGGACCATATAACCGATTGTTACTTCTGCACGATGAATGTATCTGGCTTTTCCTCCTAAGAACAGGAGGTCTATTGAATATCCCAACCTTGCTTCTGCAATTTGACCAGTGGCGCACGATGAAAGTCTGCCAGTTCCAAAACCACCGCCGGTGTGGAGAATAGAAGAGGGCGATGAAATGATGGTTGATTCATTAGAGATGGAACCTGCTGCTGATTCAGATTTCGAACCATCAATATCAACTGCTCCACGTTTAATATCTCAAGCAAGACTCAACGATCTGGTCAGAGATTTGGGTTTATCAAAGAGTCAGGCAGAACTACTTGGATCAAGGTTGCAAGGGTGGCATCTGTTGCAGCCAGGTACAGAAATTTCAGTATTTTGCAGTCATCATGAAGATTTAACCAAATATTTCAGTCAACCTGACTGTCTCACTTTTTGCAGTGATATTACTGGATTGTTTTCTGTCCTTGGAGTTGACCATGACCCAAGGGAATGGCGACTGTTCATTGATTCATTGGCCTTAAGTTTGAAGGCTGTCTTGCTACACAATGGCAATGTCTACTCTTCGATACCTATCGGACATGTCGATCAGTATGAAGGAGACCTATGAGAATATGCAGATGCACATTCAATACTCAAGGTACAAATGGAATATATGTGGTGATCTCAAGGTAGTTGCAATTTTATTAGGTTTACAGATGGGATACACTAAGTACTGTTGTTTCCTTTGGGAATGGGACAGTCGCGCAGGAGACTCTCATTATATCAGGAAGGACTGGCCACTACGCAATAAATTTATTCCAGGGCAGAAGAATGTTAAACACGAACCATTGGTAGATGAAAAGATGATATTCCTTCCACCTTTGCACATCAAACTGGGATTAATGAAGAACTTTGTCAAAGCAATGAACAAGCAAACTGAAGTCTTTGCTTACTTGCGACAGAAGTTTCCATGCATCAGTGATGCCAAGATAAAAGAGGGTGTTTTCATTGGCCCACAAATCCGAGAGCTAGTAAATGATAGTAAGGCTAAGTGCCCACGATGCAGAAATGCTGCATATTTTTTCCACATCTCCCTGGCAGGAAAAAAGCATGCGGATTTTACATGCGTTTTTCCTGCCAGGTAGAAGCGTTTGTTAAGCGTTTTTGCATGCATTTCTGCATGCGGGTTATCAAGCACTTTTCCAAGCGATTTTAGCATCACTTGGAAAAGTGCTTGACAACTTGATCACACTATATAAATCCATGCAACCGGCATGGATTTATATAGTGTGACCAAGTAATAGTTAAAAAAAAAAAAAAAGAATAAGAATGGTAAAAAATAAAAATTATACTTACCTTCCGATGGCCCCCGGTATCCTCAGCGATGCGACCGGTGTGTTGGGCAGCTCGCAATGGTCTAAAAGGACCTTCCATGAGCCGCCCAACACACCGTACGCATCGCTGAGGAGACCGGGGGCCACCGGAAGGCAAGTATAATCTTTATTTTTATTTTAAATTCTTTTTTTCACAGGTACTATGGGTCTGCTTGAAAAACGCATAGTGGGCATGCAGCCTTTCTTTGATGGTCTTCTGCATGGTGCAGAACATGTAGCATGGTCGGCCTTCAAGAATGTCGTTTTCAACTTGCCAAACTATGCTGAACAGCTTGAAAGTTTTCTTCAGGCTTACAAGTCAATGAAATGCAACATATCACTTAAAATACATTTCCTTCATTCACACATTGACTTTTTCCCAACAAACCTAGGCGCTGTAAGTGATGAACATGGTGAAAAGTTTCATCAAGACATTTCCCAGATGGAGAAACGGTACCAGGGGAGGTGGAGTCCCTCGATGCTGGGTGACTATTGTTGGAATCTTGCATGTGAATCATCGGACAGTGATTATAAAGAAAATCAATGGCAAAACATTTTTCAACTTGATCGCTGTTGCTGACTTTTGCATTCGGAATATCACATGCCACTACGAATTTGACAGTATTCAATGCATACATAATTGCATTTTTCTCAAAAATCTTACGTGATAGAGCAATTCTGAAGTTATTTCTCAGCATGACAATTCCGATAATATTCACCCAATTTCATGCCGGAAACAAAAACTTTGTTGAACAGTGTTACCTATAGTGTGAAGTGAACCAGCCTAATCAACATGCAGGCCGTCCCTTGTGAAGTAAGAGGATTAAAGTAAACACCTTACAAGATTTTCCAGTAAGACAAACAGCTGACAGTCTCCAATACTTAGACAAGAAACTAATACCAGTAAGAAATTGAATGTGGCCGAACAGTGAATCAGCTTAATTAACATGCAAGAGCTTCTTATAGGGAAAAGACTATGAGGATGTGTATTGTGCATAGACAAAGAGTGCAGATTAACCTATCTGTTCAGACAGGACAAGGTCTATCAAGGATAAAAGGGATATCTCACACTCTTTAGAAATAGCCATGGTCACCCAGCATACACATTCCTTTCATCAGCACAGCTTCAGCAGTCAGGATGTCTCCGAATGAAAATATAGAATATTGGAATATACATAAATCCAATATTAATGAGAAATACATTTCCAGCACATGGGCTAGCCAGAGAAAAGGATACATATTTTCTCATAACTGTAGCCCCTCTGCCAATGAGCCATAAATGCACAGTGGCCACATGACTGACAACGGCTATGCCATTTTTGGTCTCTAAGTAAAAATAAAATCCTGATGGAAAATATGGTGCCAATCTACAACTTCTGCGATCATCCAGAGAGGCGTTATCACATAAGTTGGGGATTCCATAAAATCATGAAGTGCTGAGACAAGCCCACATCCTGGCCCATGTATGAGAGATACACATCATGTATGCAGGAACCCCCGTTCACGAAACGGCCATTTGAAGTGCTCTCCTTCAGCTAAACTGAATCGTCTCTGCGATCGGTGTAGTAAGTTCTCTTGTTAATCCCTTTTATTTTCTGTAACTGTATATGCTGTAGGTACTGTGGGAGTATTTTATCTAGAGGCTTAATGACCGCGGTCACCGCTACGACCCGGCCTAGCCAATGCTAGCCCCTGTTTCAGCTAGATGTGTGTCCTCGGACACACATTCATACCAACATAGTAATGTAGGTTGAATAAAGACCTACAGTAGGTGCATCCAGTTCAACCTTCCTTATCTTTTTATACATCCTAAAATCTTGCTTGCTTTTGCGGCTGCTGCTTGACATTAAGTACTGCTGCTCAGCTTAATTACAGAATACCCAAGTCCTTTTCCTGCTCTGTAGTCCCAAGTATACTTCCATATAATGTATATGCAGCAATAGGATTACTCCGACCTAGTTGCATTACTCTACATTAAACCTCATCCGCCAAGTGTTAACCCATTCAGTCATCTTATCCAGATCATTCTGCAATATCATAATGTCAAGATCAGATTTTAATATTCTGCATAGTTTGATGTCGTCAGCAAAAACTGACACTTTACTCTCAATCCTATCCCCAAGGTCATTAATAAAGAGGTTAAAAAGAATCGGTCCTAGTACAGATCCCTGCGGCACCCCACTGCTGACTATATCCCAAAATGTAGTACATCCCTCTACACTGTGTTCCAAATTACTATGCAAATAATATTTTTTCAGATTTTCCCAAATTACCTATATGAAGTGCAGTCATTGTAATTTTCCAGTCAAATAACTATTAGAGCACAATTTAAAGGTTTTTGTACAAACTGCCTATGATAACAGTATATTTTTATAAAAATAAAAAACTCAAACTGCACTCAAAATGCATGTTCCAAATTATTATGCACAGCAGAGTTTTCAACCTTTTCATTTTAATAAAGAACAAAAAAATGGTCATTTTTGCAATTATAAGCATTAGCAGGTTATTACAAACTGAAATCAAACAGTTTTCACCTCAAAACTTTATTCTAGGTGATGTTACATTTGCACATAGGACCCCTTGTTGGAAAGGAGCTTCTGAACTCTCTCGTCCATTGAATTTGTCAGGTTTTGGATGGTTTCTGCTACAATTGTTTTGCATGAGGACAGAATACCCTCCCAGAGCTGTTGCTTAGATGTGAACTGCTTCCCGCCATCATAGACACTCCTTTTGATGATGCTCCAGAGGTTCTCAATGGGGTTAAGGTCAGTGGAGCATGGGGGCCACACCATAAGTTTGTCCCCTTTTATGGCCATAGCAGCCAGAGATGCAGATGTGTTATGTGCAGCATGAGATGGTGCATTATCATGCATGAAAATGATCTTGCTGCGGAATGCACGGTTCTTCTTCTTGAACCATGGCAGGAAGTGCTGTTTGAGAAACTCAACATACATTATGGAGTTCATCTTTACCCCTTCAGGGATCCTAAAGGGGCCGACAATCTCTTTCCCCATGATTCCAGCCCAAAACATTACTCCACCTCCTCTTTGTTGGCGCCGTAGCCGTGTTTGCATGGGGTGTCCATCAACCAGCCATCCTGCACTCCATCCATCTGGACCATCGAGCGTTGCACGGCACTCATCGGTGAACAAAACAGTTCGATGGTCCAGATCGATGGAGTGGGCATAAAAGGGGACAAACTTATGGTGTGGCCCCCATGCTCCCCTGACCTCTACCCCATTGAGAACCTCAGGAACATCATCAAAAGGAGTGTCTATGATGGCGGGAGGCAGTTCACATCTAAGCAACAGCTCTGGGAGGGTATTTTGTCCTCATGCAAAACAATTGTAGCAGAAACCATCCAAAACCTGACAAATTCAATGGACGAGAGAGTTCAGAAGCTCCTTTCGGACAAGGGGTCCTATGTGCAAATGTAACATCACCTAGAATAAAGTTTTGAGGTGAAAACTGTTTGATTTCAGTTTGTAATAACCTGCTAATGCTTATAATTTCAAAAATTACCATTTTTTTGCTCTTTATTAAAATGAAAAGGTTGAAAACTCTGCTGTGCATAATAATTTGGAACATGCATTTTGAGTGCAGTTTGAGTTTTTTTTTTTTTTTAAATATCCTGTTATCATAGGCAGTTTGTACAAAAACCTTTCAATTGTACTCTAATAGTTATTTGACTGGAAAATTACAATGACTGCAATTCATATAGGTAATTTGGGAAAATCTGAGAAAATATTATTTGCATAATAATTTGGAACACAGTGTGTTTGTCACACAGTCATGGCTTTCATCCAGCTAGGTTTCCGTAATACCCAGCACATCGTATTTTGTGACCGATATAAGAGTCTCCAGTTCGTTCATTTTGTTTGCGAGACTTCTTGCATTTGCCAGCAGACATTTATTATTATTAGCACATTTATTACATCTACTCAGCTCCCTACTATCCTTGCATATTCCAGCCCCTCCTAGATCCTCATTGACCCCTACTACCTCACTCCCATCTTGTCCGTGTGCCACAATACACGCTGCCGACCAGAGGCCATCAGATGAAGTCAGCGTACACGTGACTATAGGCGCATGGAAGTGACATCATGCGCTCCCGTCGCTTGCACGCTGAAGCCAGCAACCAGCTCCAGAAAAATATGCAGCGCGACAGAGTGAAGGTGAGTATAACGTGTTGTTTTTTTTAAAAAAACTGTGGGCCATGCACCACCCTACACGCGCGACTGTGGGCCGTGCATTATTCTACAATTATGAGTATAGGCTCCTGTGTGCATTACATTACATGTATGACTATGGGCTGTGCATTATACTATATGGAGGACCATGGGGAGTGCATTATACTGTATGGAGGACCATGGGGAGTGCATTATACTGTATGGAGGACCATGGGGAGTGCATTATACTGTATGGAGGACCATGGGGAGTGCATTGTACTTCTGCTATGGGGTCCCATGACTTCTAAGTTCGCATCTGGTAAGTATAAGGCTATGTGCCCACGATGCAGAAATGCTGCATATTTTTTCCGCTTCTCCCTGGCAGGAAAAACACATGCGGTTTTTACATGCGTTTTTCCTGCCAGGTAGAAGCGTTTGTCAAATGTTTTTGAATGCATTTCTGCATGCGGGTTATCGAGTGCTTTTCCAAGCGATTTTAGCATAACTTGGAAAAGTGCTTGACAACTTGTTCACACAACATAAATCCATGCAACCGACATGGATTAATAGTAGTGTGACCAAGTTAGTTAAAAAAAAAAGAATAAGAATGGTAAAAAATAAAAAAAAGATTATACTTTCCTTCCGATGTACTCCCGGTGTTTTCTCTGCTGCGTCCGGTGTCTTGGGTGGCTCGCGGTGGTGTGAAGGACCTGCGATGACATCATTGAGTCATGTGACAGGTCACATGACTCAATAACGTCATGGCAGGTCCTTCACAACAACGCGACCCATACAGCAGACCAGACGGAGGGGAGAAAACACCGGGAGGACATTGGAAGGTAAGTATAATCTTTATTTTTATTTTAAATTCTTTTTTTATTGGGTTCTATGGCACCTGGTTCTGGAGGAGAGTCTCCTCTCCTCCAGACCTGGGTACCATCCGCAGATTGAACCATGTGATATCCGCAAGTAGATGCAGTGATGCGGATATCAAGCAGTCCAATGCAAATCAATGGCGGCGATTACGCTGCGTGTTCACAAAATTAATGGACATGCTGCGTATTTTTCCGCAATGATAATCCGCAGCATGTGCACAGCACATGCAGATTATCATTGGGGACCATGGGCACGTATTACCAAGCGTTTTTTAAGCGTTTTCGCTGCGGAAATTCCGCGGCAAAAACGCTTGAAAAATGCATAGTGGGCACGCAGCCTTAGGCTGCGTGCCCACGACACGTTTTTGGTGCGTTTTTTGGTGCGGATTTGCAGCGCAGAAACGCTCCAGAAACGCATTGCATACCTTATCCCATGACTTCCTATGACATTCTGCAAGTTCTGTGCACATGGTCAGGATTTTTTCTGCGCGGATTTTACTCGCAGAAAAATTCCTGACATGACCAATTCTTGTGCGTTTCTGCATGCAGATTTGCCTATACAATGCATTGGAAAAAAGCATGGCAAAAACGCGTCAAAAACGCATGTAAAAACAGCATGCGTTTTTCTGCCAAGGAGATGCAGAAATGCTCAGGAAAATTTCTGCTTCATTTCCGCATCGTGGGCACTAAGCCTAAGGGTCCGTGCCAATGATGCGTTTTTCAAGCGTTTATGCTGCGGAATTTTTACACTGTGGGGGCATCATACATCCAGCATAAGGGGCAGAATGGGGGCATTACACTGTGTGGGAGCATCATACATCCTGCATAAGGGGCATAATGGGGGCATTACACTGTGTGGGGGCATCATACATCCTGCATAAGGGGCATAATGGGGGCATTACACTGTGTGGAGGCATCATACATCCTGCATAAGGGGCATAATGGGGGCATTACACTGTGGGGGGCATCATACATCCTGCATAAGGGGCATAATGGGGGCATCATACATAATGCATAAGGGGCATAATGGGGTCATTACACTGTGTGGGGGAACCATACATCCTGCATAAGGGGCATAATGGGGGCATTACACTGTGTGGGGGCATCATACATCCTGCATAAGGGGCATAATGGGGGCATTACACTGTGTGGGGGCATCATACATCCTGCATAAGGGGCATAATGGGGGCATTACACTATGTGGGGGGCATCATACATCCTGTATAAGGGGCATAATGGGGGCATTACACTGTGTGGGGGCATCATACATCCTGTATAAGGAGCATAATGGGGCATTACACTGTGGGGCCAGTAAAGGGGTCCTGTACTATGAGAACAATACGTTTCCTCCCTTCCTGTCTCCATAGTTGCGTCGTATGTATCTATTACAGGAAACAACAAAAACCTTATGATTCTTATAAAGGGGCAATACAAGACCCCAAAAGAGTCTCCATGCTGAAGGAGTTAATGCCCCCTGCGCCCAGTAATGGGGCCTCCACATACCTCCACCTGCAGAGCCGCCACCACATATATGGCTGCTCTGTGCGCACAGGAGCTGTGATGAGGTCACAGGAGGGGAGGAGTCAGGGGTCACATGATCAGGGGTCACATGATCAGGGGCCTCAGTGGATGCAGGACTCTGCTGTGCTGGTTGTCATGGTACTGGATGAGCTGAAGTTTATGTGTGGGGTCAGGAGGGGTTTACAGTGTGGATGTAGCAGAGCCGCGTGTGTACGAGGTGTACGGAGCGGAGCCGCGTGTGTACGAGGTGTACGGAGCAGAGCCGCGTGTGTACGAGGCGTACGGAGCGGAGCCGCGTGTGTACGAGGTGTACGGAGCAGAGCCGTGTGTGTACGAGGTGTACGGAGCAGAGCCGTGTGTGTACGAGGTGTACGGAGCAGAGCCGCGTCTGTACGAGGTGTACGGAGCAGAGCCGCGTGAGTACGAGGTGTACGGAGCAGAGCCGCGTGTGTACGAGGTGTACGGAGCAGAGCCGCGTGTGTACGAGGTGTACGGAGCGGAGCTGTGTGTGTACGAGGTGTACGGAGCAGAGCCGCGTGAGTACGAGGTGTACGGAGCAGAGCCGCGTGTGTACGAGGTGTACGGAGCAGAGCCGCGTGTGTACGAGGTGTACGGAGCAGAGCCGCGTGTGTACGAGGTGTACGGAGCAGAGCCGCGTGTGTACGAGGTGTACGGAGCAGAGCCGCGTGAGTACGAGGTGTACGGATCAGAGCCGCGTGTGTACGAGGTGTACGGAGCAGAGCCGCGTGTGTACGAGGTGTACGGAGCAGAGCCGCGTGTGTACGAGGTGTACGGAGCAGAGCCGTGTGTGTACGAGGTGTACGGAGCGGAGCCGTGTGTGTACGAGGTGTACGGAGCAGAGCCGTGTGTGTACGAGGTGTACGGAGCGGAGCCGCGCGTGTGTACGAGGTGTACGGAGCGGAGCCGTGCGTGTACGAGGTGTACGGAGCGGAGCCGCGCGTGTGTACGAGGTGTACGGAGCGGAGCCGCGCGTGTACGAGGTGTACGGAGCGGAGCCGCGCGTGTACGAGGTGTACGGAGCGGAGTCGCGCGTGTACGAGGTGTACGGAGCGGAGTCGCGCGTGTACGAGGTGTACGGAGCGGAGACGCGTGTGTACGAGGTGTACGGAGCGGAGACGCGTGTGTACGAGGTGTACGGAGCGGAGCCGCGTGTGTACGAGGTGTACGGAGCAGAGCCGCGTGTGTACGAGGTGTACGGAGCAGAGCCGCGTGTGTACGAGGTGTACGGAGCAGAGCCGCGTGTGTACGAGGTGTACGGAGCAGAGCCGCGTGTGTACGAGGTGTACGGAGCAGAGCCGCGTGTGTACGAGGTGTACGGAGCAGAGCCGCGTGTGTACGAGGTGTACGGAGCAGAGCCGCGTGTGTACGAGGTGTACGGAGCAGAGCCGCGTGTGTACGAGGTGTACGGAGCAGAGCCGCGTGTGTACGAGGTGTACGGAGCAGAGCCGCGTGTGTACGAGGTGTACGGAGCAGAGCCGCGTGTGTACGAGGTGTACGGAGCAGAGCCGCGTGTGTACGAGGTGTACGGAGCAGAGCCGCGTGTGTACGAGGTGTACGGAGCAGAGCCGCGTGTGTACGAGGTGTACGGAGCAGAGCCGCGTGTGTACGAGGTGTACGGAGCAGAGCCGCGTGTGTACGAGGTGTACGGAGCAGAGCCGCGTGTGTACGAGGTGTACGGAGCAGAGCCGCGTGTGTACGAGGTGTACGGAGCAGAGCCGCGTGTGTACGAGGTGTACGGAGCAGAGCCGCGTGTGTACGAGGTGTACGGAGCAGAGCCGCGTGTGTACGAGGTGTACGGAGCAGAGCCGTGTGTGTACGAGGAGTACGGAGCAGAGCCGTGTGTGTACGAGGTGTACGGAGCAGAGCCGTGTGTGTACGAGGTGTACGGAGCAGAGCCGTGTGTGTACGAGGTGTACGGAGCAGAGCCGTGTGTGTAATAGGTGTACGGAGCAGAGTCGCCTGTGTACGAGGTGTACGGAGCAGAGCCGCGTGTGTACGAGGTGTACGGAGCGAAGCCGCGTGTGTACGAGGTATACGGAGCGAAGCCGCGTGTGTACGACGTGTACGGAGCGGAGCCGCGCGTGTACGAGGCGTACGGAGCAGAGCCGCGTGTGTACGAGGCGTACGGAGCGGAGCCGCGCGTGTATGAGGTGGAGCCGCGCGTGTACGAGGTGTACGGAGCGGAGCCGCGCGTGTACGAGGTGTACGGAGCGGAGCCGCGCGTGTACGAGGTGTACGGAGCAGAGCCGCGCGTGTACGAGGTGTACGCATCAGAGCCGCGCGTGTACGAGGCGTACGCATCGGAGCCGCGCGTGTACGAGGCGTACGGAGCGGAGCCGCGCGTGTACGAGGCGTACGGAGAGGAGCCGAGCTTGTACGAGGCGTACGGAGCGGAGCCGCGCGTGTACGAGGCGTACGGAGCGGAGCCGCGCGTGTACGAGGCGTACGGAGCGGAGCCGCGCGTGTACGAGGCGTACGGAGCGGAGCCGCGCGTGTACGAGGCGTACGGAGCGAAGCCGCGAGTGTACGAGGCGTACGGAGCGGAGCCGCGCGTGTACGAGGCGTACGGATCGGAGCCGCGCGTGTACGATGCGTACGGAGCGGAGCCGCGCGTGTACGAGGCGTACGGAGCGGAGCCGCGCGTGTACGAGGCGTACGGAGCCGAGCGTGTACGAAGCGTACGGAGCGGAGCCGCGCGTGTACGAGGCGTACGGAGCCGAGCCGAGCGTGTACGAGGCGTACGGAGCGGAGCCGCGCGTTTACGAGGCGTACGGAGCGGAGCCGCGCGTGTACGAGGCGTACGGAGCGGAGCCGCGCGTGTACGAGGCGTACGGAGCGGAGCCTCGCATGTACGAGGCGTACGGAGCGAGCCGCGCGTGTACGAGGCGTGCGGAGCCGCGCTTGTACGAGGCGCACGGAGCGGAGCCGCGCTTGTACGAGGCGCACGGAGCGGAGCCGCGCGTGTACGAGGCGCACGGAGCGGAGCCGCGCTTGTACGAGGCGTACGGAGTGGAGCCGCGCGTGTACGAGGCGTACGGAGCGGAGCCGCGCGTGTACGAGGCGTACGGAGCGGAGCCGCGCGTGTACGAGGCGTGCGGAGCCGCGCTTGTACGAGGCGCACGGAGCGGAGCCGCGCGTGTACGAGGCGCACGGAGCGGAGCCGCGCTTGTGCGAGGCGTACGGAGCGGAGCCGCGCGTGTACGAGGCGTGCGGAACCGCGCTTGTACGAGGCGCACGGAGCGGAGCCGAGCTTGTACGAGGCGTACGGAGCGGAGCCGCGCGTGTACGAGGCGTACGGAGCGGAGCCGCGCGTGTACGAGGTGTACGGAGCGGAGCTGCGCGTGTACGAGGTGTACGGAGCGGAGCCGCGCGTGTACGAGGTGTACGGAGCGGAGCCGCGCGTGTACGAGGTGTACGGAGCGGAGCCGCGCGTGTACGAGGTGTACGGAGCGGAGCCGCGCGTGTACGAGGTGTACGGAGCGGAGCCGCGCGTGTACGAGGTGTACGGAGCGGAGCCGCGCGTGTACGAGGCGTACGGAGCGGAGCCACGTGTGTACGAGGCGTACGGAGCGGAGCCGCGCGTGTACGAGGCGTACGGAGTGGAGCCGCGCGTGTACGAGGTGTACGGAGCGGAGCCGCGCGTGTACGAGGTGTACGGAGCGGAGCCTTGTGTGTACGAGGTGTACGGAATGGAGCCGCGCGTGTACGAGGTGTACGGAGCGGAGCCGCGCGTGTACGAGGTGTACGGAGCGGACCCGCGCATGTACGAGGCGTGCGGAGCCGCGCGTGTACGAGGCGTGCGGAGCCGGGCTTGTACGAGGCGCACGGAGCGGAGCCGCGCTTGTACGAGGCGTACGCAGCGGAGCCGCACGTGTACGAGGCGTACGGAGCGGAGCCGCGCGTGTACGAGGCGTACGGAGCGGAGCCGGGCGTGTACGAGGCGTACGGAGCGGAGCCGCGCGTGTACGAGGTGTACGGAGCGGAGCAGCGCGTGTACGAGGCGCACGGAGCGGAGCCGCGCGTCTACGAGGCGCACGGAGCGGAGCCGCGTGTCTACGAGGCGAGCGGAGCCGCGCGTCTACGAGGCGTACGGAGCGGAGCCTTGTGTGTACGAGGTGTACGGAACGGAGCCTTGTGTGTACGAGGTGTACGGAACGGAGCCTTGTGTGTACGAGGCGTACGGAGCGGAGCCGCGCGTGTACGAGGCGTACGGAGCGGAGCCGTGCGTGTACGAGGCGTGCGGAGCCGCGCTTGTACGAGGCGCACGGAACGGAGCCGCGCTTGTACGAGGCGCACGTAGCGGAGCCGCGCGTCTACGAGGCGCACGGAGCGGAACCGCGCATCTACGAGGCGCACGGAGCGGAGCCGCGCGTCTACGAGGCATACGGAGCGGAGCCTTGTGTGTACGAGGTGTAAGGAGCGGAGCCTTGTGTGTACGAGGTGTAAGGAATGGAGCCTTGTGTGTACGAGGTGTAAGGAGCGGAGCCGAGAGTGTACGAGGTGTACGGAGCGGAGCCTTGTGTGTACGAGGTGTAAGGAGCGGAGCCGAGCGTGTACGAGGCGTACGGAGCGGAGCCGCGCGTGTACGAGGCGTGCGGAGCCGCGCGTGTACGAGGCGTACGGAGTGGAGTCGCGCGTGTACGAGGCGTACGGAGCGGAGCCGCGCGTGTACGAGACGTACGGAGCGGAGCCGCGCGTGTACGAGGCGTACGGAGCGGAGCCGCCCGTGTACGAGGCGTGCGGAGCCGCGCGTGTACGAGGCGTGCGGAGCCGCGCGTGTACGAGGCGTACGGAGCGGAGCCGCGTGTGTACGAGGCGTATGGAGCGGAGCCGCGTGTGTATGAGGTGTACGGAGCGGAGCCGCGTGTGTACGAGGCGCACGGAGCAGAGCCGCGCTTGTACGAGGCGCACGGAGCGGAGCCGCGCTTGTACGAGGCGCACGGAGCGGAGCCGCGCGTCTACGAGGCGCACGGAGCGGAGCCGCGCTTGTACGAGGCGTACGGAGCGGAGCCTTGTGTGTACGAGGTGTACGGATCGGAGCCTTGTGTGTACGAGGTGTACGGAACGGAGCCTTGTGTGTACGAGGTGTACGGAACGGAGCCTTGTGTGTACGAGGTGTACGGAGCGGAGCCGCACGTGTACGAGGTGTACAGAGCGGAGCCTTGTGTGTATGAGGTGTACGGAGCGGAGCCGCGCGTGTACGAGGTGTACAGAGCGGAGCCGCGCGTGTACGAGGCGTACGGAGCAGAGCCGCGCCTGTACGAGGCGTGCGGAGCCGCGCTTGTACGAGGCGCACGGAGCGGAGCCGAGCGTGTACGAGGCGTACGGAGCGGAGCCGCGCGTGTACGAGGCGTACGGAGCGGAGCCGCGCTTGTACGAGGCGCACGTAGCGGAGCCGCGCATCTACGAGGCGCACGGAGCGGAACCGCGCATCTACGAGGCGCACGGAGCGGAGCCGCGCGTCTACGAGGCGTACGGAGCGGAGCCTTGTGTGTACGAGGCGTACGGAGCGAGCCGCGCGTGTACGAGGCGTGCGGAGCCGCGCTTGTACGAGGCGCACGAAGCGGAGCCGCGCTTGTACGAGGCGCACGGAGCGGAGCCGCGCGTGTACGAGGCGCACGGAGCGGAGCCGCGCTTGTACGAGGCGTACGGAGCGGAGCCGCGCGTGTACGAGGCGTACGGAGCGGAGCCGCGCGTGTACGAGGCGTACGGAGCGGAGCCGCGCGTGTACGAGGCGTACGGAGCGGAGCCGCGCGTGTACGAGGCGTGCGGAGCCGCGCTTGTACGAGGCGCACGGAGCGGAGCCGCGCTTGTACGAGGCGCACGGAGCGGAGCCGCGCGTGTACGAGGCGCACGGAGCGGAGCCGCGCTTGTGCGAGGCGTACGGAGCGGAGCCGCGCGTGTACGAGGCGTGCGGAACCGCGCTTGTACGAGGCGCACGGAGCGGAGCCGCGCGTGTACGAGGCGCACGGAGCGGAGCCGCGCGTGTACGAGGCGCACGGAGCGGAGCCGAGCTTGTACGAGGCGTACGGAGCGGAGCCGCGCGTGTACGAGGCGTACGGAGCGGAGCCGCGCGTGTACGAGGTGTACGGAGCGGAGCCGCGCGTGTACGAGGTGTACGGAGCGGAGCCGCGCGTGTACGAGGTGTACGGAGCGGAGCCGCGCGTGTACGAGGTGTACGGAGCGGAGCCACGCGTGTACGAGGCGTACGGAGCGGAGCCACGCGTGTACGAGGCGTACGGAGCGGAGCCGCGCGTGTACGAGGCGTACGGAGTGAAGCCGCGCGTGTACGAGGTGTACGGAGCGGAGCCGCGCGTGTACGAGGTGTACGGAGCGGAGCCTTGTGTGTACGAGGTGTACGGAATGGAGCCGCGCGTGTACGAGGTGTACGGAGCGGAGCCGCGCGTGTACGAGGTGTACGGAGCGGACCCGCGCGTGTACGAGGCGTGCGGAGCCGCGCGTGTACGAGGCGTGCGGAGCCGGGCTTGTACGAGGCGCGCGGAGCCGCGCTTGTACGAGGCGTACGCAGCGGAGCCGCGCGTGTACGAGGCGTACGGAGCGGAGCCGCGCGTGTACGAGGCGTACGGAGCGGAGCCGGGCGTGTACGAGGCGTACGGAGCGGAGCCGCGCGTGTACGAGGCGCACGGAGCGGAGCCGCACTTGTGCGAGGCGTACGGAGCGGAGCCGCGCGTGTACGAGGCGTACGGAGCGGAGCCGCGCGTGTACGAGGCGTACGGAGCCGCGCTTGTACGAGGCGCACGGAGCGGAGCCGCGCTTGTACGAGGCGCACGGAGCGGACCCGCGCGTGTACGAGGCGCACGGAGCGGAGCCGCGCTTGTACGAGGCGCAAGGAGCGGAGCCGCGCTTGTACGAGGCGCAAGGAGCGGAGCCGCACGTGTACGAGGGGTACGGAGCGGAGCCGCGCGTGTACGAGGGGTACGGAGCGGAGCCGCGCGTGTACGAGGGGTACGGAGCGGAGCCGCGCGTGTACGAGGTGTACGGAGCGGAGCAGCGCGTGTACGAGGCGCACGGAGCGGAGCCGCGCGTCTACGAGGCGTACGGAGCGGAGCCTTGTGTGTACGAGGTGTACGGAGCGGAGCCTTGTGTGTACGAGGTGTACGGAACGGAGCCTTGTGTGTACGAGGCGTACGGAGCGGAGCCGCGCGTGTACGAGGCGTACGGAGCGGAGCCGTGCGTGTACGAGGCGTGCGGAGCCGCGCTTGTACGAGGCGCACGGAACGGAGCCGCGCTTGTACGAGGCGCACGTAGCGGAGCCGCGCGTCTATGAGGCGCACGGAGCGGAACCGCGCATCTACGAGGCGCACGGAGCGGAGCCGCGCGTCTACGAGGCGTACGGAGCGGAGCCTTGTGTGTACGAGGTGTAAGGAGCGGAGCCTTGTGTGTACGAGGTGTAAGGAATGGAGCCTTGTGTGTACGAGGTGTAAGGAGCGGAGCCGAGAGTGTACGAGGTGTACGGAGCGGAGCCTTGTGTGTACGAGGTGTAAGGAGCGGAGCCAAGCGTGTACGAGGCGTACGGAGCGGAGCCGCGCGTGTACGAGGCGTGCGGAGCCGCGCGTGTACGAGGCGTGCGGAGCGGAGTTGCGCGTGTACGAGGCGTGCGGAGCCGCGCGTGTACGAGACGTACGGAGCGGAGCCGCGCGTGTACGAGGCGTACGGAGCGGAGCCGCCCGTGTACGAGGCGTGCGGAGCCGCGCGTGTACGAGGCGTACGGAGCGGAGCCGCGTGTGTACGAGGCGTATGGAGCGGAGCCGCGTGTGTATGAGGTGTACGGAGCGGAGCCGCGTGTGTACGAGGCGCACGGAGCAGAGCCGCGCTTGTACGAGGCGCACGGAGCGGAGCCGCGCGTCTACGAGGCGCACGGAGCGGAGCCGCGCTTGTACGAGGCGTACGGAGCGGAGCCTTGTGTGTACGAGGTGTACGGAGCGGAGCCTTGTGTGTACGAGGTGTACGGAACGGAGCCTTGTGTGTACGAGGTGTACGGAACGGAGCCTTGTGTGTACGACGTGTACGGAGCGGAGCCGCACGTGTACGAGGTGTACAGAGCGGAGCCTTGTGTGTATGAGGTGTACGGAGCGTAGCCGCGCGTGTACGAGGTGTACAGAGCGGAGCCGCGCGTGTACGAGGCGTACGGAGCAGAGCCGCGCCTGTACGAGGCGTGCGGAGCCGCGCTTCTACGAGGCGCGCGGAGCCGAGCGTGTACGAGGCGTACGGAGCGGAGCCGCGCGTGTACGAGGCGTGCGGAGCCGCGCGTGTACGAGGCGTACGGAGCGGAGCCGCGCGTGTACGAGGCGTACGGAGCGGAGCCGCGCGTGTACGAGGCGTACGGAGCGGATCCGCGCGTGTACGAGGCGTACGGAGCGGAGCCGCGCTTGTACGAGGCGTACGGAGAGGAGCCGCGCGTGTACGAGGCGTACGGAGCGGAGCCGCGCTTGTATGAGGCGCACGGAGCGGAGCCGCGCGTCTACGAGGCGCACGGAGCGGAGCCGCGCTTGTACGAGGCGTACGGAGCGGAGCCTTGTGTGTACGAGGTGTACGGAGCGGAGCCTTGTGTGTACGAGGTGTACGGAACGGAGCCTTGTGTGTACGAGGTGTACGGAGCGGAGCCGCACGTGTACGAGGCGTACGGAGCGGAGCCGCGCGTGTACGAGGCGTGCGTAGCCGCGCTTGTACGAGGCGCACGGAGCGGAGCCGCGCTTGTACGAGGCGCACGGAGCGGAGCCGCGCTTGTACGAGGCGCACGGAGCGGAGCCGCGCGTGTACGAGGCGCACGGAGCGGAGCCGCGCTTGTACGAGGCGTACGGAGCGGAGCCGCGCGTGTACGAGGCGTACGGAGCGGAGCCGCGCGTGTATGAGGCGTACGGAGCGGAGCCGCGCGTGTACGAGGCGTACGGAGCGGAGCCGCGCGTGTACGAGGCGTACGGAGCGGAGCCGCGCGTGTACGAGCCGTACGGAGCGGAGCCGCGCGTGTACGAGGCGCACGGAGCGGAGCCGCGCTTGTACGAGGCGTACGGAGCGGAGCCGCGCGTGTACGAGGCGTACGGAGCGGAGCCGCGCGTGTACGAGGCGTGCGGAGCTGCGCTTGTACGAGGCGCACGGAGCGGAGCCGCGCTTGTACGAGGCGCACTTAGCGGAGCCGCGCGTCTACGAGGCGCACGGAGCGCAGCCGCGTGTCTACGAGGCGCACGGAGCGGAGCCGCGCTTGTACGAGGCGTACGGAGCGGAGCTTTGTGTGTACGAGGTGTACGGAGCGGAGCCGCGTGTGTACGAGGTGTACGGAGCGGAGCCGCGCGTGTACGAAGCGTACGGAGCGGAGCCGCGCTTGTACGAGGCGTACGGAGCGGAGCCGCGCGTGTACGAGGCGTACGGAGCGGAGCCGCGCGTGTACGAGGCGTACGGAGCGGAGCCGCGCGTGTACGAGGCGTACGGAGCGGAGCCGCGCGTGTACGAGGCATACGGAGCGGAGCCGCGCGTGTACGAGGCGTACGGAGCGGAGCCGCGCGTGTAAGAGGCGTACGGAGCGGGGCCGCGCGTGTACGAGGCGTACGGAGCGGAGCCGAGCGTGTACGAGGCGTACGGAGCTGAGCCTTATGTGTACGAGGTGTACGGAACGGAGCCGCGCGTGTACGAGGTGTACGGAGCGGAGCAGCGCGTGTACGAGGCGTACGGAGCGGAGCTGTGCGTGTACGAGGCGTACGGAGCGGAGCCACGCGTGTACGAGGCGTATGGAGCGGAGCCGCGCTTTTACGAGGCGCACTTAGCGGAGCCGCGCGTCTACGAGGCGCACGGAGCGGAGCCGCGCTTGTACGAGGCGTACGGAGCGGAGCTTTGTGTGTACGAGGTGTATGGAGCGGAGCCGCGTGTGTACGAGGTGTACGGAGCGGAGCCGCGCGTGTACGAAGCGTACGGAGCGGAGCCGCGCTTGTACGAGGCGTACGGAGTGGAGCCGCGCGTGTACGAGGCGTACGGAGCGGAGCCGCACGTGTACGAGGCGTACGGAGCGGAGCCGCACGTGTACGAGGCGTACGGAGCGGAGCCGCGCGTGTACGAGGCGTACGGAGCGGAGCCGCGCGTGTACGAGGCGTACGGAGCGGGGCCGCGCGTTTACGAGGCGTACGGAGCGGAGCCGAGCGTGTACGAGGCGTATGGAGCGGAGCCGCGCGTGTACGAGGCGTGCGGAACCGTGGTTGTACGAGGCGCACGGAGCGGAGCCGCGCTTGTACGAGGCGCACGTAGCGGACCCGCGCGTCTACGAGGCGTACGGAGCGGAGCCGCGCTTGTACGAGGCGTACGGAGCGGAGCCTTGTGTGTACGAGGTGTACGGAGCGGAGTCTTGTGTGTACGAGGTGTACGGAACGGAGCCTTGTGTGTACGAGGTGTACGGAGCGGAGCCGCGCGTGTACGAGGCGTACGGAGCGGAGCCGCGCGTGTACGAGGCGTACGGAGCTGAGCCGCGCGTGTACGAGGTGTACGGAGCGGAGCCGCGCGTGTACGAGGGGTACGGAGCGGAGCCGCGCGTGTACGAGGCGTGCGGAGCCGCGCTTGTACGAGGCGCACGGAGCGGAGCCGCGCTTGTACGAGGCGTACGGAGCGGAGCCTTGTGTGTACGAAGTGTACGGAGCGGAGCCTTGTGTGTACGAGGTGTACGGAACGGAGCCTTGTGTGTACGAGGTGTACGGAGCGGAGCCTTGTGTGTACGAGGTGTACGGAGCGGAGCCTTGTGTGTACGAGGTGTACGGAACGGAGCCTTGTGTGTACGAGGTGTACGGAGCGGAGCCTTGTGTGTACGAGGTGTACGGAGCGGAGCCTTGTGTGTACGAGGTGTACGGAGCGGAGCCTTGTGTGTACGAGGTGTACGGAACGGAGCCTTGTGTGTACGAGGTGTATGGAGCGGAGCCGCGCGTGTACGAGGTGTACGGAGCGGAGCCGCACGTGTACGAGGCGTACGGTGCGGAGTCGCGCGTGTACGAGGTGTACGGAGCGGAGCCGCGCGTGTACGAGGCTTGCGGAGCCGCGCTTGTACGAGGCGTACGGAACGGAGCCGCGCGTGTACGAGGCGTACGGAGCGGAGCCGCGCGTATACGAGGCGTACGGAGCGGAGACGCGCGTGTACGAGGTGTACGGAGCGGAGCCGCGCGTGTACGAGGCGTACGGAGCGGAGCAGCGCGTTTACGAGGCGTATGGAGCGGAGCCGCCCGTGTACGAGGCGTACGGAGCGGAGCCGCGCGTGTACGAGACGTACGGAGCGGAGCCGCGCGTGTACGAGACGTACGGAGCGGAGCCGCGCGTGTACGAGGCGTACGGAGCGGAGCCGCGCGTGTACGAGGCGTACGGAGCGAGCCGCGCGTGTACGAGGCGTGCGGAGCCGCGCGTGTACGAGGTGTACGGAGCGGAGCCGCGCGTGTACGAGGTGTACGGAGCGGAGCCTTGTGTGTACGAGGTGTACGGAATGGAGCCGCGCGTGTACGAGGTGTACGGAGCGGAGCCGCGCGTGTACGAGGTGTACGGAGCGGACCCGCGCGTGTACGAGGCGTGCGGAGCCGCGCGTGTACGAGGCGTGCGGAGCGGAGCCGCACTTGTGCGAGGCGTACGGAGCGGAGCCGCGCGTGTACGAGGCGTACGGAGCGGAGCCGCACTTGTGCGAGGCGTACGGAGCGGAGCCGCGCGTGTACGAGGCGTACGGAGCGGAGCCGCGCGTGTACGAGGGGTACGGAGCCGCGCTTGTACGAGGTGCACGGAGCGGAGCCGCGCTTGTACGAGGCGCACGGAGCGGAGCCGCGCGTGTACGAGGCGCACGGAGCGGAGCCGCGCGTGTACGAGGCGCACGGAGAGGAGCCGCGCTTGTACGAGGCGCAAGGAGCGGAGCCGCGCTTGTACGAGGCGCAAGGAGCGGAGCCGCACGTGTACGAGGGGTACGGAGCGGAGCCGCGCGTGTACGAGGGGTACGGAGCGGAGCCGCGCGTGTACGAGGTGTACGGAGCGGAGCAGCGCGTGTACGAGGCGCACGGAGCGGAGCCGCGCGTCTACGAGGCGCACGGAGCGGAGCCGCGTGTCTACGAGGCGAGCGGAGCCGCGCGTCTACGAGGCGTACGGAGCGGAGCCTTGTGTGTACGAGGTGTACGGAGCGGAGCCTTGTGTGTACGAGGTGTACGGAACGGAGCCTTGTGTGTACGAGGCGTACGGAGCGGAGCCGCGCGTGTACGAGGCGTGCGGAGCCGCGCTTGTACGAGGCGCACGGAACGGAGCCGCGCTTGTACGAGGCGCACGTAGCGGAGCCGCGCGTCTACGAGGCGCACGGAGCGGAACCGCGCATCTACGAGGCGCACGGAGCGGAGCCGCGCGTCTACGAGGCGTACGGAGCGGAGCCTTGTGTGTACGAGGTGTAAGGAGCGGAGCCTTGTGTGTACGAGGTGTAAGGAATGGAGCCTTGTGTGTACGAGGTGTAAGGAGCGGAGCCGAGAGTGTACGAGGTGTACGGAGCGGAGCCTTGTGTGTACGAGGTGTAAGGAGCGGAGCCGAGCGTGTACGAGGCGTACGGAGCGGAGCCGCGCGTGTACGAGGCGTGCGGAGCCGCGCGTGTACGAGGCGTACGGAGCGGAGTCGCGCGTGTACGAGGCGTACGGAGCGGAGCCGCGCGTGTACGAGACGTACGGAGCGGAGCCGCGCGTGTACGAGGCGTACGGAGCGGAGCCGCCCGTGTACGAGGCGTGCGGAGCCGCGCGTGTACGAGGCGTACGGAGCGGAGCCGCGTGTGTACGAGGCGTATTGAGCGGAGCCGCGTGTGTATGAGGTGTACGGAGCGGAGCCGCGTGTGTACGAGGCGCACGGAGCAGAGCCGCGCGTCTACGAGGCGCACGGAGCGGAGCCGCGCTTGTACGAGGCGTACGGAGCGGATCCTTGTGTGTACGAGGTGTACGGAGCGGAGCCTTGTGTGTACGAGGTGTACGGAACGGAGCCTTGTGTGTACGAGGTGTACGGAACGGAGCCTTGTGTGTACGAGGTGTACGGAGCGGAGCCGCACGTGTACGAGGTGTACAGAGTGGAGCCTTGTGTGTATGAGGTGTACGGAGCGGAGCCGCGCGTGTACGAGGTGTACAGAGCGGAGCCGCGCGTGTACGAGGCGTACGGAGCAGAGCCGCGCCTGTACGAGGCGAGCGGAGCCGCGCTTGTACGAGGCGCACGGAGCGGAGCCGAGCGTGTACGAGGCGTACGGAGCGGAGCCGCGCGTGTACGAGGCGTACGGCGCGGAGCCGCGCGTGTACGAGGCGTACGGAGCGGAGCCGCGCTTGTACGAGGCGTACGGAGTGGAGCCGCACGTGTACGAGGCGTACGGAGCGGAGCCGCGCTTGTATGAGGCGCACGGAGCGGAGCCGCGCGTCTACGAGGCGCACGGAGCGGAGCCGCGCGTCTACGAGGCGTACGGAGCGGATCCGCGCTTGTACGAGGCGTACGGAGCGGAGCCTTGTGTGTACGAGGTGTACGGAGCGGAGCCTTGTGTGTACGAGGTGTACGGAACGGAGCCTTGTGTGTACGAGGTGTACGGAGTGGAGCCGCACGTGTACGAGGCGTACGGAGCGGAGACGCGCGTGTACGAGGCGTGCGGAGCCGCGCTTGTACGAGGCGCACGGAGCGGAGCCGCGCTTGTACGAGGCGCACGGAGCGGAGCCGCGCTTGTACGAGGCGCACGGAGCGGAGCCGCGCGTGTACGAGGCGCACGGAGCGGAGCCGCGCTTGTACGAGGTGTACGGAGCGGAGCCGCGCGTGTACGAGGCGTACGGAGCGGAGCCGCGCGTGTACGAGGCGTACGGAGCGGAGTCGCGCGTGTACGAGCCGTACGGAGCGGAGCCGCGCGTGTACGAGGCTCACGGAGCGGAGCCGCGCTTGTACGAGGCGTACGGAGCGGAGCCGCGCGTGTACGAGGCGTACGGAGCGGAGCCGCGCGTGTACGAGGCGTACGAAGCGGAGCCGCGCGTGTACGAGGCGTACGGAGCGGAGCCGCGCGTGTACGAGGCGTACGGAGCGGAGCCGCGCGTGTACGAGGCGTACGGAGCGGAGCCGCACGTGTACGAGGTGTACGGAGCGGAGCCTTGTGTGTACGAGGCGTATGGAACGGAGCCGCGCGTGTACGAGGCGCACGGAGCGGAGCCGCGCGTGTACGAGGCGTACGGAGCGGAGCCGCGCTTGTACGAGGCGCACTTAGCGGAGCCGCGCGTCTACGAGGCGCACGGAGCGGAGCCGCGCGTCTACGAGGCGTACGGAGCGGAGCCGCGCGTGTACGAGGCGTAGGGAGCGGAGCCGCGCGTGTACGAGGCGTACGGAGCTGAGCCTTATGTGTACGAGGTGTACGGAACGGAGCCGTGCGTGTACGAGGTGTACGGAGCGGAGCAGCGCGTGTACGAGGCGTACGGAGCGGAGCAGCGCGTGTACGAGGCGTATGGAGCGGAGCCGCGCATGTACGAGGCGTACGGAGCTGAGCCGCGCGTGTACGAGGTGTATGGAGCGGAGCCGCGCGTGTACGACGTGTACGGAGCGGAGCCGCGCGTGTACGAGGCGTGCGGAGCTGCGCTTGTACGAGGCGCACGGAGCGGAGCCGCGCTTGTACGAGGCGCACTTAGCGGAGCCGCGCGTCTACGAGGCGCACGGAGCGCAGCCGCGTGTCTACGAGGCGCACGGAGCGGAGCCGCGCTTGTACGAGGCGTACGGAGCGGAGCTTTGTGTGTACGAGGTGTACGGAGCGGAGCCGCGTGTGTACGAGGTGTACGGAGCGGAGCCGCGCGTGTACGAAGCGTACGGAGCGGAGCCGCGCTTGTACGAGGCGTACGGAGCGGAGCCGCGCGTGTACGAGGCGTACGGAGCGGAGCCGCGCGTGTACGAGGCGTACGGAGTGGAGCCGCGCGTGTACGAGGCGTACGGAGTGGAGCCGCGCGTGTACGAGGCGTACGGAGCGGAGCCGCGCGTGTACGAGGCGAGCGGAGCCGCGCGTGTACGAGGCGTACGGAGCGGGGCCGCGCGTTTACGAGGCGTACGGAGCGGAGCCGAGCGTGTAAGAGGCGTACGGAGCTGAGCCTTATGTGTACGAAGTGTACGGAACGGAGCCGCGCGTGTACGAGGTGTACGGAGCGGAGCAGCGCGTGTACGAGGCGTATGGAGCGGAGCCGCGCGTGTACGAGGCATACGGAGCAGAGCAGCGCGTGTACGAGGCGTACGGAGCGGAGCCACGCGTGTACGAGGCGTACGGAGCGGAGCCGCGCGTGTACGAGGCGTACGGAGCGGAGCCGCGCGTGTACGAGGCGTATGGAGCGGAGCCGCGCTTGTACGAGGCGAACTTAGCGGAGCCGCGCGTCTACGAGGCACACGGAGCGCAGCCGCGCGTCTACGAGGCGCACGGAGCGGAGCCGCGCTTGTACGAGGCGTACGGAGCGGAGCTTTGTGTGTACGAGGTGTACGGAGCGGAGCCGCGCGTGTACGAAGCGTACGGAGCGGAGCCGCGCTTGTACGAGGCGTACGGAGTGGAGCCGCGCGTGTACGAGGCGTACGGAGCGGAGCCGCACGTGTACGAGGCTTACGGAGCGGAGCCGCACGTGTACGAGGCGTACGGAGCGGATCCGCGCGTGTACGAGGCGTACGGAGCGGAGCCGCGCGTGTACGAGGCGTACGGAGCGGGGCCGCGCGTTTACGAGGCGTACGGAGCGGAGCCGAGCGTGTACGAGGCGTACGGAGCGGAGCCGCGCGTGTACGAGGCGTGCGGAACCGTGCTTGTACGAGGCGCACGGAGCGGAGCCGCGCTTCTACGAGGCGCACGTAGCGGACCCGCGCGTCTACGAGGCGCACGGAGCGGAGCCGCGCGTCTACGAGGCGTACGGAGCGGAGCCGCGCTTGTACGAGGCGTACGGAGCGGAGCCTTGTGTGTACGAGGTGTACGGAGCGGAGTCTTGTGTGTACGAGGTGTACGGAACGGAGCCTTGTGTGTACGAGGTGTACGGAGCGGAGCCGCGCGTGTACGAGGCGTACGGAGCGGAGCCGCGCGTGTACGAGGCGTACGGAGCTGAGCCGCGCGTGTACGAGGTGTACGGAGTGGAGCCGCGCGTGTACCAGGGGTACGGAGCGGAGCCGCACGTGTACGAGGCGTGCGGAGCCGCGCTTGTACGAGGCGCACGGAGCGGAGCCGCGCTTGTACGAGGCGTACGGAGCGGAGCCTTGTGTGTACGAGGTGTACGGAGCGGAGCCTTGTGTGTACGAGGTGTACGGAACGGAGCCTTGTGTGTACGAGGTGTACGGAGCGGAGCCTTGTGTGTACGAGGTGTACGGAGCGGAGCCTTGTGTGTACGAGGTGTACGGAGCGGAGCCTTGTGTGTACGAGGTGTACGGAACGGAGCCTTGTGTGTACGAGGTGTACGGAGCGGAGCCGCGCGTGTACGAGGTGTACGGAGCGGAGCCGCGCGTGTACGAGGCGTACGGTGCGGAGTCGCGCGTGTACGAGGCTTGCGGAGCCGCGCTTGTACGAGGCGTACGGAGCGGAGCCGCGCGTATACGAGGCGTACGGAGCGGAGACGCGCGTGTACGAGGCGTACGGAGCGGAGCCGCGCGTGTACGAGGCGTACGGAGCTGAGCCGCGCGTGTACGAGGCGTACGGAGCTGAGCCGCGCGTGTACGAGGCGTACGGAGCGGAGCCGCGCGTGTACGAGACGTACGGAGCGGAGCCGCGCGTGTACGAGACGTACGGAGCGGAGCCGCGCGTGTACGAGGCGTACGGAGCGGAGCCGCGCGTGTACGAGGCGTACGGAGCCGAGCCGAGCGTGTACGAGGCGTACGGAGCGGAGCCGCGCGTTTACGAGGCGTACGGAGCGGAGCCGCGTGTGTACGAGGCGTACGGAGCGGAGCCGCGCGTGTACGAGGCGTACGGAGCGGAGCCGCGCGTGTACGAGGCGTACGGAGCGGAGCCTCGCGTGTACGAGGCGTACGGAGCGAGCCGCGCGTGTACGAGGCGTGCGGAGCCGCGCTTGTACGAGGCGCACGGAGCGGAGCCGCGCTTGTACGAGGCGCACGGAGCGGAGCCGCGCGTGTACGAGGCGCACGGAGCGGAGCCGCGCTTGTACGAGGCGTACGGAGCGGAGCCGCGCGTGTACGAGGCGTACGGAGCGGAGCCGCGCGTGTACGAGGCGTACGGAGCGGAGCCGCGCGTGTACGAGGCGCACGGAGCGGAGCCGCGCTTGTACGAGGCGCACGGAGCGGAGCCGCGCGTGTACGATGCGCACGGAGCGGAGCCGCGCTTGTGCGAGGCGTACGGAGCGGAGCCGCGCGTGTACGAGGCGCACGGAGCGGAGCCGCGCGTGTACGAGGCGCACGGAGCGGAGCCGCGCGTGTACGAGGTGTACGGAGCGCAGCCGCGCGTGTACGAGGTGTACGGAGCGGAGCCGCGCGTGTACGAGGTGTACGGAGCGGAGCCGCGCGTGTACGAGGCGTACGGAGCGGAGCCACGCGTGTACGAGGCGTACGGAGCGGAGCCGCGCGTGTACGAGGCGTACGGAGTGGAGCCGCGCGTGTACGAGGTGTACGCGTGGCTCCGCTAAGTGCGCCTCGTACAAGCGCGGCTCCGCTCCGTGCGCCTCGTACACGCGCGGCTCCGCTCCGTGCGCCTCGTACAAGCGCGGCTCCGCTCCGTGCGCCTCGTACAAGCGCGGCTCCGCTCCGTGCGCCTCGTACAAGCGCGGCTCCGCACGCCTCGTACACGCGTGGCTCCGCTCCGTACGCCTCGTACACGTGCGGCTCCGCTCCGTACACCTCGTACACACAAGGCTCGGTTCCGTACACCTCGTACACACAAGGCTCCGCTCCGTACACCTCGTACACACAAGGCTCCGCTCCGTACGCCTCGTACAAGCGCGGATCCGCTCCGTACGCCTCGTAGACGCGCGGCTCCGCTCCGTGCGCCTCGTAGACGCGCGGCTCCGCTCCGTGCGCCTCATACAAGCGCGGCTCCGCTCCGTACGCCTCGTACACGCGCGGCTCCACTCCGTACGCCTCGTACACGCGCGACTCCGCTCCGTACGCCTCGTACAAGCGCGGCTCCGCAAGCCTCGTACACGCGCGTCTCCGCTCCGTACGCCTCGTACACGCGCGGCTCCGCTCTGTACGCCTCGTACACGCGCGGCTCCGCTCTGTACGCCTCGTACACGCGCGGCTCCGCTCCGTACGCCTCGTACACGCTCGGCTCCGCTCCGTACACCTCGTACACACAAGGCTCCGCTCTGTACACCTCGTACACGTGCGGCTCCGCTCCGTACACCTCGTACACACAAGGCTCCGTTCCGTACACCTCGTACACACAAGGCTCCGTTCCGTACACCTCGTACACACAAGGCTCCGCTCCGTACACCTCGTACACACAAGGCTCCGCTCCGTACGCCTCGTACAAGCGCGGCTCCGCTCCGTGCGCCTCGTAGACGCGCGGCTCCGCTCCGTGCGCCTCGTACAAGCGCGGCTCCGCTCCGTGCGCCTCGTACAAGCGCGGCTCTGCTCCGTGCGCCTCGTACACACGCGGCTCCGCTCCGTACACCTCATACACACGCGGCTCCGCTCCATACGCCTCGTACACACGCGGCTCCGCTCCGTACGCCTCGTACACGCGCGGCTCCGCACGCCTCGTACACGGGCGGCTCCGCTCCGTACGTCTCGTACACGCGCGGCTCCGCTCCGTACGCCTCGTACACGCGCGACTCCGCTCCGTACGCCTCTTACACGCGCGGCTCCGCACGCCTCGTCCACGCGCGGCTCCGCTCCGTACGCCTCGTACACGCTCGGCTCCGCTCCTTACACCTCGTACACACAAGGCTCCGCTCCGTACACCTCGTACACTCTCGGCTCCGCTCCTTACACCTCGTACACACAAGGCTCCATTCCTTACACCTCGTACACACAAGGCTCCGCTCCTTACACCTCGTACACACAACGCTCCGCTCCGTGCGCCTCGTAGATGCGCGGTTCCGCTCCGTGCGCCTCGTAGACGCGCGGCTCCGCTACGTGCGCCTCGTACAAGCGCGGCTCCGTTCCGTGCGCCTCGTACAAGCGCGGCTCCGCACGCCTCGTACACGAACGGCTCCGCTCCGTACGCCTCGTACACGCGCGGCTCCGCTCCGTACGCCTCGTACACACAAGGCTCCGTTCCGTACACCTCGTACACACAAGGCTCCGCTCCGTACACCTCGTACACACGCGGCTCCGCTCCGTACGCCTCGTAGACACGCGGCTCCGCTCCGTGCGCCTCGTAGACGCGCGGCTCCGCTCCGTGCGCCTCGTACACGCGCTGCTCCGCTCCGTACGCCTCGTACACGCGCGGCTCCGCTCCGTACGCCTCGTACACGCGCGGCTCCGCTCCGTACACCTCGTACACGCGCGGCTCCGCTCCGTACCCCTCGTACACGCGCGGCTCCGCTCCGTACCCCTCGTACACGTGCGGCTCCGCTCCTTGCGCCTCGTACAAGCGCGGCTCCGCTCCTTGCGCCTCGTACACGCCCGGCTCCGCTCCGTACGCCTCGTACACGCGCGGCTCCGCTCCGTACGCCTCGTACACGCGCGGCTCCGCTGCGTATGCCTCGTACAAGCGCGGCTCCGCTCCGTGCGCCTCGTACAAGCTCGGCTCCGCTCCGTGCGCCTCGTACAAGCGCGGCTCCGCTCCGTGCGCCTCGTACAAGCCCGGCTCCGCACGCCTCGTACAGGCGCGGGTCCGCTCCGTACACCTCGTACACGCGCGGCTCCGCTCCGTACACCTCGTACACGCGCGGCTCCGCTCCGTACACCTCGTACACGCGCGGCTCCATTCCGTACACCTCGTACACACAAGGCTCCGCTCCGTACACCTCGTACACGCGCGGCTCCACTCCGTACACCTCGTACACGCGCGGCTCCACTCCGTACGCCTCGTACACGCGCGGCTCCGCTCCGTACGCCTCGTACACGCGTGGCTCCGCTCCGTACGCCTCGTACACGCGCGGCTCCGCTCCGTACGCCTCGTACACGCGCGGCTCCGCTGCGTACGCCTCGTACACGCGCGGCTCCGCTGCGTACGCCTCGTACAAGCGCGGCTCCGCTGCGTACGCCTCGTACAAGCGCGGCTCCGCTCCGTGCGCCTCGTACAAGCGCGGCTCCGCTCCGTGCGCCTCGTACAAGCCCGGCTCCGCACGCCTCGTACACGCGCGGCTCCGCACGCCTCGTACAGGCGCGGGTCCGCTCCGTACACCTCGTACACGCGCGGCTCCGCTCCGTACACCTCGTACACGCGCGGCTCCATTCCGTACACCTCATACACACAAGGCTCCGCTCCGTACACCTCGTACACGCGCGGCTCCACTCCGTACACCTCGTACACGCGCGGCTCCACTCCGTACGCCTCGTACACGCGCGGCTCCGCTCCGTACGCCTCGTACACGCGCGGCTCCGCTCCGTACGCCTCGTACACGCTTGTACGAGGCGCACGGAGCGGAGCCGAGCGTGTACGAGGCGTACGGAGCGGAGCCGCGCGTGTACGAGGCGTACAGAGCGGAGCCGCGCGTGTACGAGGCGTACGGAGCGGAGCCGCGCGTGTACGAGGCGTACGGAGCGGAGCCGCGCGTGTACGAGGCGTATGGAGCGGAGCCGCGCTTGTACGAGGCGTACGGAGCGGAGCCGCGCGTGTACGAGGCGTAGGGAGCGGAGCCGCGCTTGTATGAGGCGCACGGAGCGGAGCCGCGCGTCTACGAGGCGCACGGAGCGGAGCCGCGCGTCTACGAGGCGTACGGAGCGGATCCGCGCTTGTACGAGGCGTACGGAGCGGAGCCTTGTGTGTACGAGGTGTACGGAGCGGAGCCTTGTGTGTACGAGGTGTACGGAACGGAGCCTTGTGTGTACGAGGTGTACGGAGTGGAGCCGCACGTGTACGAGGCGTACGGAGCGGAGCCGCGCGTGTACGAGGCGTGCGGAGCCGCGCTTGTACGAGGCGCACGGAGCGGAGCCGCGCTTGTACGAGGCGCACGGAGCGGAGCCGCGCGTGTACGAGGCGCACGGAGCGGAGCCGCGCTTGTACGAGGCGTACGGAGCGGATCCGCGCGTGTACGAGGCGTACGGAGCGGAGCCGCGCGTGTACGAGCCGTACGGAGCGGAGCCGCGCGTGTACGAGACGTACGGAGCGGAGCCGCGCGTGTACGAGGCGTACGGAGCGGAGCCGCGCGTGTACGAGGCGTACGGAGCGGAGCCGCGCGTGTACGGAGCGGAGCCGCGCGTGTACGAGGCGTACGGAGCGGAGCCGCGCGTGTACGAGGCGTACGGAGCGGAGCCGCGCGTGTACGAGGCGTACGGAGCGGAGCCGCGCGTGTACGAGGTGTACGGAGCGGAGCCTTGTGTGTACGAAGGGTACGGAGCGGAGCCGCGCGTGTACGAGGCGCACGGAGCGGAGCCGCGCTTGTACGAGGCGCACGGAGCGGAGCCGCACGTGTACGAGGCGCACGGAGCGGAGCCTCGCGTGTACGAGGCGTACGGAGCTGAGCCTTATGTGTACGAGGTGTACGGAATGGAGCCGCGCGTGTACGAGGCGTACGGAGCGGAGCAGCGCGTGTACGAGGCGTATGGAGCGGAGCCGCGCGTGTACGAGGCGTACGGAGCTGAGCCGCGCGTGTACGAGGTGTACGGAGCGGAGCCGCGCGTATACGAGGTGTACGGAGCGGAGCCGCGCGTGTACGAGGCGTGCGGAGCTGCGCTTGTACGAGGCGCACGGAGCGGAGCCGCGCTTGTACGAGGCGCACTTAGCGGAGCCGCGCGTCTACGAGGCGCACGGAGCGCAGCCGCGTGTCTACGAGGCGCACGGAGCGGAGCCGCGCTCGTACGAGGTGTACGGAGCGGAGCCGCGTGTGTACGAGGTGTACGGAGCGGAGCCGCGCGTGTACGAAGCGTACGGAGCGGAGCCGCGCTTGTACGAGGCGTACGGAGCGGAGCCGCGCTTGTACGAGGCGTACGGAGCGGAGCCGCGCGTGTACGAGGCGTACGGAGCGGAGCCGCGCGTGTACGAGGCGTACGGAGCGGAGCCGCGTGTGTACGAGGCGTACGGAGCGGAGCCGCGCGTGTACGAGGCGTACGGAGCTGAGCCGCGCGTGTACGAGGCGTACGGAGCGGAGCCGAGCGTGTACGAGGCGTACGGAGCTGAGCCTTATGTGTACGAGGTGTACGGAACGGAGCCGCGCGTGTACGAGACGTACGGAGCGGAGCCGCGCGTGTACGAGGCATACGGAGCGGAGCCGCGCGTGTACGAGGCATACGGAGCAGAGCAGCGCGTGTACGAGGCGTACGGAGCGGAGCCACGCGTGTACGAGGCGTACGGAGCGGAGCCGCGCGTGTACGAGGCGTACGGAGCGGAGCCGCGCGTGTACGAGGCGTATGGAGCGGAGCCGCGCGTGTACGAGGCGTACGGAGCGGAGCCGCGCGTGTACGAGGCGTACGGAGCGGAGCCGCGCGTGTACGAGGCGTACGGAGCGGAGCCGCGCGTGTACGAGGCGTACGGAGCGGAGCCGCGCGTGTACGAGGCGTACGGAGCTGAGCCGCGTGTGTACGAGGTGTACGGAGCGGAGCCGCGCGTGTACGAAGCGTACGGAGCGGAGCCGCGCTTGTACGAGGCGTACGGAGCGGAGCCGAGCGTGTACGAGGCGTACGGAGCGGAGCCGCGCGTGTACGAGGCGTGCGGAACCGTGCTTGTACGAGGCGCACGGAGCCGCGCTTGTATGAGGCGCACGGAGCGGAGCTGCGCTTGTACGAGGCGTACGGAGCGGAGCCTTGTGTGTACGAGGTGTACGGAGCGGAGCCTTGTGTGTACGAGGTGTACGGAACGGAGCCTTGTGTGTACGAGGTGTACGGAGCGGAGCCGCGCGTGTACGAGGTGTACGGAGCGGAGCCGCACGTGTACGAGGCGTACGGTGCGGAGTCGCGCGTGTACAAGGCGTACGGAGCGGAGCCGCGCGTGTACGAGGCTTGCGGAGCCGCGCTTGTACGAGGCGCACGGAGCGGAGCCGCGCTTGTACGAGGCGCACGGAGCGGAGCCGCGCGTGTATGAGGCGCGCGGAGCCGCGCGTGTACGAGGCGTGCGGAGCCGCGCGTGTACGAGGCGTACGGAGCGGAGACGCGCGTGTACGAGGCGTACGGAGCGGAGACGCGCGTGTACGAGGCGTACGGAGCGGAGACGCGCGTGTACGGAGCGGAGACGCGCGTGTACGAGGCGTACGGAGCTGAGCCGCGCGTGTACGAGGCTTACGGAGCGGAGCCGCGCGTGTACGGAGCGGAGCCGCCCGTGTACGAGGCGTACGGAGCGGAGCCGCGCGTGTACGAGACGTATGGAGCGGAGCCGCACGTGTACGAGACGTACGGAGCAGAGCCGCGCGTGTACGAGGTGTACGGAGCGGAGCCGCGTGTGTACGAGGTGTACGGAGCGGAGCCATGTGTGTACGGAGCGGAGCCATGTGTGTACGGAGCGGAGCCGTGTGTGTACGGAGCGGAGCCGTGTGTGTATGAGGTGTACGGAGCAGAGCCGCGTGTGTACGAGGTGTACGGAGCAGAGCCGCGTGTGTACGAGGTGTAAGGAGTCGCGCATGTACGAGGTGTACGGAGTGGATCCGCGTGTGTACAAGGTGTACGGAGCAGAGCCGTGCGTGTGTACAAGGTGTACGGAGCGGAGCCGTGTGTGTACGGAGAGGAGCCGTGTGTGTACGAGGTGTACGGAGCAGAGCTGCGTGTGTACGAGGTGTACGGAGCAGAGCCGCGTGTGTATGATGTTTGCGGAGCCGCGCGTGTACGAGGTGTACGGAGCGGAGCCGCGCGTGTACGAGGTGTACGGAGCGGAGCCGCGCGTGTACGAGGTGTACGGAGCGGAGCCGCGCGTGTACGAGGTGTACGGAGCGGAGCCGCTTGTGTACGAGGTGTACGGAGCGGAGCCGCGTGTGTACGAGGTGTGCGGAGCGGAGCCGCGTGTGTACGAGGTGTGCGGAGCGGAGCCGCGTGTGTACGAGGTGTGCGGAGCGGAGCCGCGTGTGTACGAGGTGTATGGAGCGGAGCCGTGTGTGTACGAGGCGTACGGAGCACATATGGGGTATCAGCGTATTCAGGAGAAATTGCACAACAAATGGTATGGTGCATTTTCTCTTTTTCCTATTCTGAAAATGCTAAATTTGGGCATAAAACAGAAGTTTTGTGGTAAAAATAAGATTTTTTATTTTCTCGGCTCAACGTCATAAACTTCTGTGAAGCACCTGTGGGTTCAAGGTGCTCACTACATATCTTGATAAATTCCTTGAGGTGTCTAGTTTCCAAAATGGGGTCACTTGTAGGGGGTTTCCACTATTTAGGCACATCAGGGGCTCTTGAAACGCAACATGGCATCCGCTATCGATTCCAGCCAATTTTTTGTTGCAAAAGTCGAATGGTGCTCCTTTTCTTCCGAGCCCTGCCGTGCCCCAAACATTAGTTTTCCACCACATATGGGATACCAGCGTATTCAGGAGTAATTGCACAACAAATTGCATGGTCCATTTTCTCATGTTAGATTTGTGAAAATGCAAAATTTTGGACAAAATAAAATTTTTGTGGGAAAAAATAAAATGTTAATTTTTTCCATTCACATTCCATTAGTTCCTGTGAAGCCCCTGAAGGGCTAATAAACTTCATGAATGTTGTTTTGAGCACCTTGAGGGGTGCAGTTTTTAGAATGGTGTCACTTTGGGGTATTTTCTGTCATATAGACCCCTCAAAGTCGCTTCAAATGTGATGTGGTCCCTAAAAAAATGGTTTTGTAAATTTTGTTGGAAAAATCGCTGGTCAACTATTAACCCTTATAGCTACCTAATAAAAAAAAAATTGGTTCCAAAATTGTGCTGATGTAAAGTAGACATGTTAGACATGTGGGAAATGTTATTTATTAACTATTTTTTAGTGAAATCTCTCTCCAATTTAAAGGCATAGGAATTCAAAGTATGAAAATTGTGACATTTTCAAAATTTTCGCCAAATTTCCACTTTTTTTTCACAAATAAACATAAGTCATGTCAAAGAAATTTTACCAATGTTGTGAAGTACAACGTCACAAAAAAAAGACAGTCTCAGAATCAGGGGGATCCGTTGAATCGTTCCAGAGTTATTACCTCATAAAGTGACAATGGTCAGAATTTAAAAAAAAAATGGCCTGGTCACTAACCTAAAAAAGTGGCTCAGTCCTTAAGGGGTTAAACGGAGTATAATTATTATAGTGCCACTAATTCCTTGGCGCTTTACATGTGTAAAAGGGTATACATAGCAAACAACGAGTACAATAATTTGAACAAAAATCAGTAACCGACTGGTACAGGAGGAGAGAGACCCCTGCCGGCGAGGGCTCACAATCTACAAGGGATGGGTGAGGATACAGTAGGTGAGGGAATATTTGACACTTTCCCTAAAAATTTCTGGATTAGTATCGCAGTAATATCTGATATGTATGACGACCACGGTTTTAGGTACTGGCCTTGTAGTATGGTATTGGTCAGCGACCAAGTGTGAATAGTTTGGAACAACACACAACTGCCAGACTTTAAATGGAGTATAAAGAACGCCTTGTAAACACCACAACACACGGCTCCACTTCGTACACCTCGTACACGCACGGCTCCGCTCCGTACACCTTGTACACGTAAAGCCCTGCTACGTACGCCTTGTACACGCACGGCTATGCACACCTCGTACACGCACGGCTCTGCTTCGCACCCCTTTTACATGCTGTGACGGATCAGCTATTGGGTAGGCGCAGTTTCACACAGGAATGCAGCCTGCAGGTTCAAAATCAAACTGGTGGTTTATTAAATGTCCATAAACCAACCAGGAAAACAAAACATAACAGCCTTTTTTCTGGAACAAAAAGGTATAACAGAACAAAGCTCAAAATAACCAGTCCATATGCAGCACGCTTCAGCCGTTTAAATGTAGTGCTTTTCTCTGCCTCCAGAAGACTCTGAGCAGCACATGCAAGGTCTGCTCACCTTGCACAACACACAGCACACTGAGACAGGTGCAGCTGTCTTAACCTTCCGTCAGGGGCAATATGTTTCATAACGAGTTTAGGGGCATTGTGCATGTCAGGCACAGGCTAGAAAATTGGCTATATTTTCCTTTTTTTAAAATTTCAATGCTCTAAAAGTGATCAGTTACCTTAATAAGAATGTAATAAATGAGAATACACATAATCACACAGCCTTTAAAGTTAGGAAGGTACTGGGAGGAGGGTGTTTCCCAGACAAACCACTGAAAATAGAGAAATGAAACTAAGTGAGCTGCGCCTGTCAGATCAGTTGCCCCTGACGGAGGGTTAAATCAGGCCTTATAAGACCTGGACTGGAGGTAAGTGAGCAGCTGTTCCCCTCCCTCAGCTTTTTCAGCTGCTCGTAAAACCCGGCACTTTAATCCGGGCCCATTAACTCCCTCTCAGCACTATGTGTGCTGGAGCCAGCTTCTTCGGGTCATACATCACCGAAGCTTGGTACTTCGGGGACACATACCTCCCGTCCACGACCTGTCCGGTAGCAACCTTACATACCCCCCTTCTACCCAAAGCGGGGGCCTTGGCACCTTCTGCCACCATACAATAGACCCTTGACAGGGCATCAGCATTCCCATGTTGTTTCCCAGGCCTATGCTCTACCTGGAAACTAAAATCTTGAAGGGCTAGGAACCATCTAGTTACTCGGGCATTGTTCCCCTTCTTTTCTCACATTCACCGCAGTGGGGCATGGTCCGACACTAACCTGAACCTTCTACCTAACAGGCAATATCTCAGAGTGTCCAACACCCACTTGATGGCTAAACATTCTTTTTCCACTATAGAGTAGTTCTTCTCGCATGTGGACAGTTTCCGACTGAGGTACATTAGAGGGTGTTCCTCTCTGTTAATCTGCTGGGACAAGACTGCTCCCACCCCAACATCCGTTGCATCCATCTGGACCACAAACTCTTTATAGAAGTTGGGTGCCACCAAGACTGGCTGTTTACAGAGGGCCAGTTTCAATTCCTGGAAGTTCACTTCAGCTTCCGTAGACCACTTGGCCATAGCTGACTTCGTCCCTTTCAGCAGATCCGTCTGCTATCAGGGCAAAGTTAGGGACAAATCTTCGATAGTAGCCCACGATGCCTAGAAATGCCCTGACCTGCTTCTTCGAGAGGGGCTGTGGCCAGTTCAGGATCGCCTCGACCTTATTTATTTGTGGTTTTATTTCTCCTCTACCAACCACGTAGCCCTGATACTTTGCTTCCTCAATCTCTATGGCACATTTCTTCAGGTTGATGGTAAAGCCGCCTTCCTTAGGGTGTCAAGTATGGCTTGAACTTTTCCAAAAATACTTTCCCAGTCCTGGCTGAATATGATGATGTCATCTAGGTAGGCCGCTGCATACTTTTTGCGGGGTGCTAAGATCCAGTCCATGGCTCTCTGGAAGGTGGCCGGAGCTCCCTGCAACCCAAACGCCATCCTGACATATTGATAACATCCGTCTGGCATCGAGAAGGCCATCTTCTCCTTGGCCTCTTTGGACAGGGAAATTTGCCAATATCCTTTGGTGAGGTCCAGGGTGGTGATGTACCGAGCGGGTCCTAGCCTTTCAATAAGCTCATCTAACCTAGGCATTGGGTAGGCGTCGAACTTCAAGACCTCGTTCAGCTTCCTATAGTCGTTGCAAAACCGTGATTCTCCATCTGCTTTCGGCACTAAGACTATAGGACTGGACCAGCCACTCTTGGACTCCTCAATGACTCCCAGGTTCAGGATCCACTTCACCTCTTTCGAGATCACCTCTCTGCAGGCCTCTGGTCTCCGATATGGTTTTAGGTTGACACGAACATGAGGCTCTGTGAGTACTTCATGCTCTATGACCTGAGTGAGTCCTGGCAACTCCGAAAACAGGTCTTTATTTTGCTGTAGCAACTCTTTGCACTGTTGCTTTTGGGCAAGTGACAGTGACTCTGCCATCTTGACCTCTTTCACATCAGCGTCAGGCTCAGCTACTAAACACGAAGCTTCCATGGGTTCCCTATCTCGCTATGGCTTAATCAAGTTGACGTGGTACACCTGGTAGGGCTTCCTTCTCTCTGGCTGGTGGAGTTTATAGTTGACCTCACCAACCTTTTCAACTATTTCGTAGGGGCCCTGCCACTTCGCCAGGAATTTGCTCTCCACTGTAGGTACCAGTACCCGATCCCTAGGGTTGAAGTGTCTCAATCGTGCTGATCTATTGTACATCCTATATTGCGCCTCTTGTGCTTGGAGGAGGTGCTCTTTCACGATGGGCATCACCCTGGCAATTCTCGCTTGCATTTGGGCCACGTCTTCGATTACACTCCTGTAGGGTATAGACTCCGCCTCCCAGGTCTCCTTTGCCACATCCAGGAGTCCTTGGGGTGTCAGCCATCCAACAGTTCAAAAGGGGAGAATCCAGTAAAGGACTGTGGTACCTCTCTGATGGAGAAGAGAAGGTACGGAAGTAGGCAGTCCCAGTCTCGGCCGTCCTTCTCTACGACCTTCTTTAACATGGCCTTGAAGGTTTTGTTGAACCTTTCCACCAAGCCATCCGTCTGTGGATGGTAGACTGAGGTCCGTAGTTGTGTGATTTGCAGAGTTTTGCACTACTTTCTCAACACCTTTGACATAAATGGGGTCCCTTGATCAGTTAGGATCTCCTTAGGTAACCCCGTTCTAGAAATAAAATGGACCAACTCCCGAGCTATACACTTGGAGGTAGCTTTCGGATACCATGTCGCATAGTCGAGTACCACCAGGATATACTGATGCCTTCTGGGGGACTTTAACAGGGGCCCCACCAGATCCATGGCTATGCGATCAAAGTGCACCTCAATGATAGGTGATGGCACCGGAGGCGTGTCACCGGGGTAGGTCAGCTGGCAGGTGGGACAGGACCTACAATAATTTACAATTTCTCGGTGACAACCTGGTCAATAGAACCTCTGGAGGATTAGTTCCTGTGTTTTTTCTACCCCCAAGCAACCACCTAACACATGTGCATGGGCCATGTCTAATACCTTACGACTGTATGTTCCCGGCACCAGCAACTGCTCGACGAGCTCCCCTCTCACCTTGGTGACTCGGTATAGCAAGTCCCCATTGACAGCAAAGTATGGGTATCTGGTGTCACCCCCGGCTCTTGAGCAACAACGTTAAGTATAGACACATTATCAAATGTCCCTTTAAGAGTTAAATCCCTGAGTTGGGCAGTTCTAAAGTTTCCCTTGGATACCTCCAGCTCAGGGATGTTGGCGTCAGGGGATGCTGCCCCATCCTCATCGCCCACAAACACACATGGGAAACTCTTCGGTTACGGCCTGCGGCAAGGTTTCTTCAGGGGTGTTCTGGATGTCATCTGAGCAACCAGGTGTCACCACTTTCCCCCACGTCCCAGAATAATGCACAGTCCCGTCCGATTATTATCAGGTGCAACAAGTCTTTAACGACCCCCACTTCCTGAGCTGTGGTGCCACAGTCCGCATTTACATCCACCCGGGCAACAGGACATATTTTAGCGTCCCCATGGATACACCGGACACCCACCACCTTCTCAGGAACCAGCCAATGAGGGAGTTTGGCGCTTATCAGGGTTACCAAACTTCCTGAGTCCAGCAGTCCAGACACTTGCATCCGTTCACGGACACTGAGCACGCCTGAGGGCTCTCGCCGTGTTGATGAACCGCGCTACAGGCAGGGTAGGCAAAGTAGGAGCAATGCCGGCCTACGCTACAGCCCATTGGCTCAGAGTTCCTGGGCCACCGAGCAGCTATATGGCCAGGGGCATGACAACTCCAACAGAGGATGGATTGGGACTGATTCCCCAGCTGCGATTCATCTGCCTCTTGGACTTTGGACGAACGCCCAGTGAAGAAGATTTAGTCCCCTTCTTTTGGAGCCCTAGAAAGGTGACCTAACCACTGCTTGACCACCCAAGGAACCCTCTACCGCCCGGTACCTCTCTACTAGGCCCACCAGGTTGTCTGCATTTTGGGGATTTCCCTGGGCAACAGTGGACTAAATCGGCTTTGGCAGAGAGTGGATAAACCGATCTATGACCACTCTCTCGACCATCTGGCTGGGGAACAAGTCTCTAGCTGCAGCCACTTCTGTACCAGGTGCAGAAGATCAAACATTTGTGACCAAGGAGGTTTGTCCCTGTGGAAGTCCCAGAGGTGGACTCGTTGTACTCTGACTGCAAGGTTATGCCCAGCCGCGCCAGGATCTCAGCTTTAAACTTGCTATACTCCTTAGAATCCTGCAGTGCCAGATCAAAATACGCCTTCTGTGGTTCCCCGATCAGATATGGCACAAGATCCTCCACCCACTGCTCCGGTGGTAGTCTCTCACGGTCCGCCACCCTCTCAAACACGGCCAGGAACACCTCAACGTCATCCCCCGGAGTCATCGTTTGCAACGCCCCTCTCACGGTTTTCCTCACCTGGGTCTTGTCGCTTTGGCCTGGAGGTGGTGCGGCTTCACTGATACGGAGGGCCTCCACCAGGAGCGTCATCTGTTCCTACTGCTGCATCTATTGCTGTTGAAGCTGGAACTGTTGTACTATTAATTTGTTAGTCTCCTGCTGAGCTTGCTGCTGATGCATATTTGCCTGCACCAGTTGCTTTATCAGCTCCTCCATGCTGCCGGACGAACCTTGCTGGCTGGCGGCCTTCACCAAGGACATATACGTTTTCCTGTAGCAGTCACACTGCCCCTTGGGATTTGTGCCCACATTCTCCACCAATTTGTGACAGATTAGCTCTCGGGTAGGTGCAGGTTCACACAGGAATGAAGTCCTCAGATTCCAAAGCAAACTGGTGGTTTATTAAATGTGCATAAACCAACCAGGAAAACAAAACATAACAGACTTTTTCTGGCACAAAAGGTATAATAGAACAAAATTCAAAATAACCCGTCCATATGCAGCACGGCTTCAGCCGTTTAAATATAGTACTTTTCTCTGTCTCCAGCAGACTCTGAGCAGCACATGCAAGGTCTGCTCACCTTGCACAACACACAACACACTGAGACAGGCGCAGCTGTCTTAAATCAGGCCCTCCAAGACCTGGACTGGAGGTAAGTGAGCAGCTGATCCCACCCAGCTCTTTCAGCTGCTCTTAAAACCCGACCCTTTAATCTGGGCCCATTAACTCCCTCTCAGCATTATGTGTGCTGGAGCCTGCTTCTCCGGGTCCTACATCACCGAAGCTTGGTACTTCAGAGACACATACCTCTCGTCCACGACCCGTCCGGCAGCAACCTTACAGCGCACAGATACGCACACCTCGTACACGCACGACTCTGCTCCATAAACCTCGCTCACACGCTGTTCCTCTCCCCCAGCTTTTTCAGCTGCTCGTAAAACCCGGCCCTTTAATCTGGGCCCATTAACTCCCTCTCAGCACTATGTGTGCTGGAGCTTGCTTCTCCGGGTCCTACATCACCGAAGCTTGGTACTTTAGGGACACATATCTCCCGTCCACGACCTGTCCGGCAGCAACCTTACAGCGCACAGATACGCACACCTCGTACACGCACGGCTCTGCTCCATAAACCTCGCTCACACGCTGTTCCTCTCCCCCAGCTTTTTCAGCTGCTCGTAAAACCCGGCCCTTTAATCCGGGCCCATTAACTCCCTCTCAGCACTATGTGTGCTGGAGCCTGCTTCTCCGGGTCCTACATCACCGAAGCTTGGTACTTCGGGGACACATACCTCCCGTCCACGACCTGTCCGGCAGCCACCTTACAGCGCACAGATATGCACACCTCATACACACACGGCTCCGCTCAGTACACACGCTGTTCCTTTCCGTACACCTTCTACGCGAGCGGCTCCACTCCGTACACCTCGTACACACACGGCTCCGCTCCGTACGCCTCGTACACACCCGGCTCCGCTCCGTACACACACGGCTCTGCTCCGTACACCTCGTACACACGTGGCTTTGCTCCGTACACCTCGTACACACGCGGCTCCGCTCCGTACACCTCGTACACACGCGGCTTCGCTCCGTACACCTCGTACACACACGGCTCTGCTCCGTACACCTCGTACACACGCGGCTTCGCTCCGTACACCTCGTACACACACGGCTCTGCTACATCCACACTGTAAACCCCTCCTGACCCCACACATAAACTTCAGCTCATCCAGCACCATGACAACCAGCACAGCAGAGTCCTGCATCCACTGAGGCCCCTGATCATGTGACCCCTGACTCCTCCCCTCCTGTGACCTCATCACAGGTCCTGTGCGCACAGAGCAGCCATATATGTGGTGGCGGATCTGCAGGTGGAGGTATGTGGAGATCCCCCATTACTGGGCGCAGGGGGCATTAACCCCTTCAACACGGAGACTCTTTTGGGGTCTTGTGTTGCCCCTTTATAAGAATCATAAGGTTTTTGTTCTGTTTCCTGTAATAGATACATACGACCCAACTATGGAGACGGGAAGGGAGGAAACGTATTGTTCTCATAGTACAGGACCCCTTTACTGCCCCCACAGTGTAATGTCCCCATTATGCCCCTTATGCAGGATGTATGATGCCCCCACACAGTGTAATGCCCCCATTATGCCCCTTATGCAGGATGTATGATGCCCCCACAGTGTAATGCCCCCATTATGCCCCTTATGCAGGATGTATGATGCCCCCACAGTGTAATGCCCCCATTATGCCCCTTATGCAGGATGTATGATGCCCCACACAGTGTAATGCCCCCATTATGCCTCTTATGCAGGATGTATGATGCCCCACAGTGTAATGCCTCCATTATGCCCCTTATGTAATATGTATGATGCCCCCACACAGTGAAATGCCCCCATTATGCCTCTTATGCAGGATGTATGATGCCCCCACACAGTGTAATGCCCCACATTATGCCCCTTATGCTGGATGTATGATGCCCCCCACAGTGTGATGCCCCCATACAGTGTAATGCCCCCATTATGCCCCTTATGCAGGATGTATGATGCCCCACACAGTGTAATGCCCCCATTATGCCCCTTATGCAGGATGTATGATGCCCCCACACAGTGTAATGCCCCCATTATGCCCCTTATGCTGGATGTATGATGCCCCCCACAGTGTAATGCCCCCATTATGCCCCTTATGCAGGATGTATGATGCCCCCACACAGTGTAATGCCCCCATTATGCCCCTTATGCAGTATGTATGATGCCCCACACAGTGTAATGCCCCCATTATGCCCCTTATGCAGTATGTATGATGCCCACACAGTGTAATGCCCCCATTATGCCCCTTATGCAGTATGTATGATGCCCCACACAGTGTAATGCCCCCATTATGCGCCTTATGCAGGATGTTATATGCCCCCATACAGTGTAATGCCCCCATTATGCCCCTTTTGCAGGATGTATGATGCCCCCCCACAGTGTAATGCCTCCATTATGCCCCTTATGCAGGATGTATGATGCCCCCACACAGTGTAATGCCCCCATTATGCCCCTTATGCAGTATGTATGATGCCCCACACAGTGTACTGCCCCCATTATGCCCTTATGCAGTATGTATGATGCCCCACACAGTGTAATGCACCCGTTATGCCCCTTATGCAGTATGTATGATGCCCCCCATTATGCCCCTTATGCAGTATGGATGATGCCCTCACACAGTATAATGTTCCCACAGTATCGCCTGAGGTCCTGCAGTTGGAAAACGTCCTGAGGTTTTACAGTTGGAATAATCCCTCCGGCAATGGTTTTCCCTTTGCTTGCTCCCCTACATGTAGACCCTCGAGCATGTATACATGCATGTAGGGGAGCAGGCCTTACCAGATATCGAGGCTTTGTACAGTAATATATCGCATGAGGATTATATCAGAGGAGTAAGATGTTTATAGAAATCGAGATCCGTAGAGTGTAGCTGACATAATGACTTCATGGAGAATCTTCTAAAATTAATTCTTACTCATAACGTCTTTCTTTTGACAGGAAGTACTTACACGAGCTCAGGGGTACTGCGATGGGGAGCCCCTGTGCCCCCTCATTTGCTAATCTATTCCTGGGCTGGTGGGAGGAAACCAAAATACTCAGGGATGATTATAAGTGGTGGCAACCATATATTAGGGCATGATATAGATATATAGACAACATTTTTATCATCTGGTCAAGGACGAGTGAACAATTTCTTGAATTTGTCAGGGAACTCAATATCCATAGATTGGGCCTTAGATTTATATCAGAGTTTAATTATTACCAGTTGCCTTTCCTTGATGTACCAATCAAGAAAGTACAGGATGGGAGCCAGGGCTCTGGAGTTGGTAAGCCAAACCTTCGACTCCTACTTCTAAATTTCCATGACACCGTCTCCGACTTCACGACTCCGACTCCCTCATACATGGCTCATGTTTAAGTGATAAATTTACAGTAAGACACATTTTTCTCAGCTAAAAGTCTAGACCCTTAGATCAGGAATAGGACAGACATTTATAGGACATTTCATAACTTTCCCAAATTCTTATGAAAAAATATTCCTCACAAACTGCATTGAACTATTGTACCCAATTTACTACATATTTTAGACGTCGGAGTGGGTCCCTTTTATACCGACTCCAACTCCGACTCCACCAAAATGGGCACCAACTCCGACTCCACAGCCCTGGTTTGGACCCTAGGGACACTCATCTACCATAAACTATTAAAGTGGGATAGCCACCACCCCATCCTCCTTAAAAAAAAAAAAAAAAAAAACAATATCCAAGTGCTAATGTTTACAGTTGCGAAGAAACTGCTCTAATGTCACAGATATTAATATACAGGCAATAGACATAAACACCAGATTCAGGGAAAAAGGTACCTACAGTACATTTTGGATTCCGCACGATTGTTTGCAGAAAAACAGAGAGATACACTCCTCCATACCTAACCAAGACACCAAGAAAAATATGGGATAACACAAGTAATAGGAACTTGTGACAATCAGAGTGAGCATATCTTTAATATCCTCAGAAAACACTAGGATGTACTTGTGGCCGACCTGGACCTGAGGGTGCTGTGTGATCTACTCCCACAATAACTTTCAGAAAGGGTTGGTCAATTAGGGACCGTTTAGTGCATAGTTTCTAAAAAAAAAACTGCACCCAAGGGGACATGTCAAGATAGAAGAATCTGTGGTTTATTTAGATGTGTAGAAAGTTGTACATGTACAGTGCTGGCCAAAAGTATTGGCACCCTTGCAATTCTGTCAGATAATACTCAGTTTCTTCCTGAAAATGATTGCAATCACAAATTCTTTGGTATTATTCTCTTCATTTAATTTGCTTCCAAGGAAAAAGCACAAAAGAGAATGAAGCAAAAATCAAATCATTGATCATTTCACACAAAACTCCAAAAAAGGGCCGGACAAAAGCATTGGCACCCTCAGCCTAATACTTGGTTGCACAACCTTTAGCCAAAATAACTGCGAACAACCGCTTCCGGTAACCATCAATGAGTTTCTTACAATGCTCTGCTGGAATTGTAGACCATTCTTCTTTGGCAAACTGCTCCAGGTCCCTGATATTTGAAGGGTGCCTTCTCCAAACTGCCATTTTGAGATCTCTCAACAGGTGTTCTATGGGATTCAGGTCTGGACTCCTTAGAAGTCTCCAGTGCTTTCTCTAAAACCATTTTATAGTGCTTTTGGAAGTGTGTTTTGGGTCATTGTCCTGCTGGAAGACCCATGACCTCTGAGGGAGACCCAGCTTTCTCACACTGGGCCCTACATTATGCTGCAAAATTTGTTGGTAGTCTTCAGACTTCATAATGCCATGCACACGGTCAAGCAGTCCAGTGCAAGAGGTGGCAAAGCAACCCCAAAACATCAGGGAACCTCCACCATGTTTGACTGTAGGGACCGTGTTCTTTTCTTTGAATGCCTCTTTTTTTTTCCTATACACTCTATGTTGATGCTTTTTCCCAAAAAGCTCTACTTTTGTCTCATCTGACCAGAGAACATTCTTCCAAAACGTTTTAGGCTTTCTCAGGTAAGTTTTGGCAAACTCCAGCCTGGCTTTTTTATGTCTCGGGGTAAGAAGTGGGGTCTTCCTGGGTATCCTACCATACAGTCCCTTTTCATTCAGACGCCGACGGATAGTACGGGTTAACACTGTTGTACCCTCGGACTGCAGGGCAGCTTGAACTTGTTTGTATGTTAGTCGAGGTTCTTTATCCACCATCCGCATAATCTTGCATTGAAATCTCTCGTCAATTTTTCTTTTCCGTCCACATCTAGGGAGGTTAGCCACAGTGCCATGGGCTTTAAACTTCTTGATGACTCTGCGCACGGAAGACACAGGAACATTCAGGTCTTTGGAGATGGACTTGTAGCCTTGAGATTGCTCATGCTTCCTCACAATTTGGTTTCTCAAGTCCTCAGACAGTTCTTTGGTCTTCTTTCTTTTCTCCATGCTCAATGTGGTACACACAAGGACACAGGACAGAGGTTGAGTCAACTTTAATCCATGTTAACTGGCTGCAAGTGTGATTTAGTTATTGCCAACACCTGTTAGGTGCAACAGGTAAGTTACAGGTGCTGTTAATTACACGAATTAGAGAAGCATCACATGATTTTTCAAAGGGTGACAATACTTTTGTCCACCCCCTTTTTTAGGTTTGGTGTGGAATTATATCCAATTTGGCTTTAGGACAATTCTTTTTGTGTTTTTTTCATTGAAGACAAATTAAATGAAGAGAATAATACCAAAGAATTTGTGATTGCAATCATTTTCAGGAAGAAACTGAGTATTATCTGACAGAATTGCAGGGGTGCCAATACTTTTGGCTAGCACTGTAATTGAATGAGACCATGTAAATCTTTTTCGAGTTCTTCTACAGGTGAAACCTTTTTCCAGAGGGATTATTCCAACTGTAAAACCTCAGGACTTGTATATGTGGCCACATGCCCCTACCTCCTAGATTATGTATGCACGACCAAGAGGCAGTCTAAGAGGAGTGTGGAGGGGGCATTTTGGCGAAATACTCCATGGTTGGAGTGTCACGGTGTGTCAGAGGTGACAGACAGTCGCCCTACAGGGGTTTGCAAGTGATCTCCACGTTTGGCAATGCAGACATCTGCCTAGATGGGAGGCTGTGTTTAGGACCCAGATTCTACCTCCATTTAGTCTGGGTGTATATATACCTGGTGTGTCTATGTTGGCGTCGCCGGGTATACTCATTTCTACTTGGAACTTGGCTGAAGCAGCATCACGTCCTCTTTGGAGTCTTGAGGCCGTGTGCCCTGTTGGAGTTTCTTCTAAAGCGAAGTTGTAATTCCCCTGTGTTGTCTTCCCCTTTTGTCTTTAGAGTGCTAGCGGAGGTAAACTAGTGCTCATCTCCTTCCACCCCCAGCTATAGCCTTATGCCAGGGATAGTTGGGCGAGGCATGTGATGGGCGACAGCTGTGGAGGCTGTATAGGGACGTTAGGGAGAGACAGGGTGATGCTAGTCCAGATTAGGAGGTCACCTCTTCCCCCTTTTCCCTAGTATCTGGGCTCTCTTTCCCTTTCTCCTCTGTGTTGCACTCACACCTGGCGTGACTCTCTGCGTTGCAATCACACCTGGCGTGACATCAGGACACCCCATTAGTGAGACACATGAACAGTGCACATTGAGGTGAAACAAGAGACATCTCCTTTTGCATCATTGAAGTGGTTAAACCCAATGTGATAGGTGGTGATCTTAATAGATGTATCCTCAAAAAGGAAAGTGAGTGGATTTCCAGACTGGATTCACTAGGCCCTAAGGGACTGAATGAGCAAATTTCCTATGCCTGTTTTGTATGACCCATTCCGGATTACATTTTATACTCTACCCATTGCTACTCAGTTCCCTGTGAACGAGGTTCACATATTGTTTTACTTCATCAAGATATCTGAGCTTCTATATCAGAATTATTTCTTATCAGTTATATCCCAATTATACTATTTAGTAACTAACAAGTGTGGTGTTCCTCGTGTATCTCTAATTATGCAATAGGGGTCAAATATGACCATTTAGGAGTATACTGTGGGCCACCATCCCATATATTTTGTAGTGATAAAGTAGATCCACATGCCGATTGCATGATGGGGGGATGTGCAATACTTATTTTTAGTCTCCCATGATACTGATCTCAGAGAGAGGATTTTTCTGTTGGTGGAATGCAATCCAATACCATATGCGCTCCGGTGTGGAACGCAGACATCTGGGCATGCACAGTTGTGGATAATGATCCTAGATGGAATGATAACTATGGGCATGCGCAGTCACAGGTACGAGTGGCGTAGCGGCTATCAGTTTATCTGGTGTTTCAGCATAAAGCACGTCACTTCCCGACATGCACACTAGGTGATGGACATTATCGGACCTCTAGCTCATGAGAAGTAGCGTAGGCGCAGTATATTATTGTAGACAGACTCTATTCTGTATATCCTGTGACAATTCACCTCTAGGAATGGGAATGAGCCTCCTAGTCTGGGAGGGGTTTTGGATGAAGTGGGATATTTAAACATGGACACCTGGCTATTAGGCACACTATGCTGAACATCATGAATTATCATCCCTCTATCAAGCCTCCTAATGAACCTGTTGGGAAAATGCGTTGAGGCGGATTATTGAAACATTCTCTGAGTACCATACCCTTTCCTTTATACATATTGTAGGGGCACAATAGGAGGAAAACAGGAGGCATGTTCCTTTAAAATTTCATGTGGGTTTATTACTTCATAAACCCAGAAGCCAAACAGAAAAGCAAATGGCCTTTAGATCAGGCAAACAAAGTAAATGTCCTTAACAGGTCTCTGCTCAGCCAGGCCTGTGTGGCACACAAGCTGGGGTAGCATCCAGTGTCCTGGCTTGGTCTGAAGACAAACATACAGGGTAGGCCTTCTACCTCCAAACATACAGACCATGTGCCAAACAACAGCCTTCATTTTATAGGCTGTTAACCACACCCAGAGGTGAGGTATGTGGGTAGCTGGACTCACCCATTCTCTCCTAGCTACCCGTAACCCGGCTCCCAGGTGCACCAAACGATCCTCTTAGTGCTTATGTGCCCTTGAGAAACACTCCGGGTTACATCACAGACACCAGCCATCTCTGTGACACATACCTCTCATCGACTACGCGACCATTTGCCACCTTACATACCCCCCCCTCTGCCTAAAGCCGTGGGCTTGACACCTTTTACTACCAGACAAGGGATTCTCGAGAGAGCATCGGCATTACCATGTAGCTTCCCTGCTCTATGTTCTACAGGGAAGTAGGAGTCCTGTAGGGCTACAAATTCGAGGGTGACTCTGGCATTTTTTTACTTTTTTCCCTCATCCATCTGAGTGGAGCATAGTCGGATAATAATCTAAATTTTCGACCTAACAAATAGTACGGTAAGGTGTCCACTGCACACTTTATAGCAAAGCGTTCCTTCTCTATGACCGAATAATTTTTTTCGCTGGAGGACAGCTTTCTACTCAGGTAGGACAGGGTGCTCCTCCCCGTGTATCTCCTGGAAAAGGACTGCTGCTATCCCGACATTTGAGGCATCTGTCTGGAGTATAAACTTTTTATTGAAGTCCGGGGCAACGAGGACCGGTTGCCAACACAGAGCCAATTTCATCTTTTGAAAGGACGTCTCCGCCTCTGCAGTCCACTTGGCCTTGGCTGATTTTGTCCCTTTAAGGAGGTCAGTCTGGGGTGCGGCCATCATGGCGAAGTTTGGGATGAATTTCCTGTAGTATCCCACGATTCCCAGGAAGGCTCTGACTTGCTTTTTCAACACCAGTCTCAGCCAATTTTGGATTGCTTCTACTTTAGTATTTTGGGGTTTTATCTCAACTCTACCCACTACATATCCGAAGTACTTGGCTTCTTATTTCCCCATGCCACATTTCTTCGAGTTTATTGAAAACCCCACCTTCCTCAGAGCATCAAACACAGCCTGAATCTTTTCCAGATGACTCTCCCAGTCTGGACTGAAGATAGTATTGTCCAGGTATGTTGTGCATATTTCTTATGGGATGCAAGGATGCAATCCATAGCTCTCTGGAATTTTGCAGGGGCCCCTGCAGTCCAAACGGCATCCGGGCATACTGGAAGCATCCGTCGGGCGTAGAAAACTCAGTCTTCTCTTTGGCTACCTGTGCCATGGGGATCTGCCAATATCCCTTCGTCAGATCCAAGGTGGTTATGTGCCTTGCTGGCCCAAGCCTCTTGATCAGCTCGACGACGCGTGGCATTGGATATGCATCAAATTTGGAAACCTCATTCAACTTCCGATAGTCGTTGCAGAATCTCCACTCACCATTGGGATTTGGGACCAAGACGATCAGGCTCGACCAACTCCTCTTGGATTCTTCAATGACACTGAGCTTCAACATACAAGCTACCTCTTTGGATATCAACTCTCGTCGGGCCTCAGGTATGAGATAGGGCTTCAAGTTCACCTGCACATGTGGCTCCGTCAGAATCTTGTGTTCTGTGACCCTTGTGCAGCCCCACAATTCCGAGAACATATCCCTGTTCTTCTGCATCAACTCCCGACACTGCTGTTTATTGGCCTTCGTTAGCGTTTCCGCTATTGCGACTCCTCCAACGTCACCTTCTAGCTTGCCCAGCAAGTATGGAGCTTCCACAGCCTCTCTGTCTTGGCACGGCTTGATGAGGTTGATGTGGTATATCTGGTACGGCTTACGTCGTCCCGGTTGATGAACCTTGTAGTTCACTTCACCCACTTTTTCCACCATCTTATACGGCCCTTGTCACTTGGCCAAGAACTTACTTTCCACCGTAGTTATTAGCATGAGGACGCCGGTCTCTCGGATTGAATTGCCTCACTCTGGCTGACCGGTTGTAGACTCTGGCATAAGCTTCTTGTGCCTGGAGGAGATGTTCTTTTACGATGGGCATCACCTTCACATTCCTCTCCTGCATCAGAGCAACGTGCTCAATGACGCTCCTGTGGGGCGTGAATTCGGCTTCCCAGATTTCCTTTGTGACATCCAGAAGACCCCGCGAATGTCAGCCATACAGAAGTTCGAATGGCGAGAACCCTGTAGAGGCCTGTGAAACCTTTCGGTTGGAGAACAACAGATACGGTAGGAGACAGTCCCAGTCTCTACTGTCCCTTTCTATGTCCTTCCTCAGTATACTCTTCAGAGTCTTGTTAAACCTTTCGACTAGGCTATTTGTCTGAGGATGGTATACTGAAGTCCTCAGTTGGGAGATTTGGAGGGCTTTGCATAACTCCCTCATCACCTTACTCATAGAGGGAATTTCCTGGTCGGTGAGTATCTCCCTTTGGTAAGCCTGTTGGGGATAAAACGTGGATCAACTCACGGGATATATTCTTTGCGGAGGAGTTTCTCAGTGGAATCACTTCAGGATAGCGTGTGGCATAGTCCAGGATAACCAATATAAATTGATGCCCACGAGCACATTCAACCAGGGGACTGACCAAGTCCATAGGAATTCTCTCGAACGGCACTTCAATAATGGGCAATGGCACGAGGGGACTTCAAAAGTGAGAGGTGGGGGCGGTTAACTGGCACGTAGGGCAAGACCTGCAATACTTAAATATTTCCCGGGCCAATAGAACCTTTGTAAAAGATAATGCCTTACCAACACCAGATGCAGTAAGCCTCCATGACAAAGGCGGGGCCAGCACATGTGCAAAATACTGATGCAGACAGCCACTCACTAACCTACCAATTCATGGAGGGGGTGGCTGTGTAGTATTATACATGCACACCGATGGAGTCTGCATAGGGCGCCAGTCACACAGATATTTGCGATGCACAGTTTCTGGCTTTCAGCTTGTTGATGACGCCCATACTATTAGATCAGGCGGGCTGCCCAGCACTATATACGTGCACCCCCACAAGACAGACGCCCCAATTCACCCAGCCAACACTAAAGAGGCCTGGCCGCATCCTGCAAAAAAATGTGCAAAAAAGATGAAAAATAGTGTAGAAGATAAATACACCACATGAGGTATTGGTCGATATTTTGGCCAAAATACACAAGCTCGCAACCCAAACGTCAAGGGTCCTCATACTTGCAAGTCCTAACACTAAACATTAAAAATGGTGAACATTGGACATAATTTCAAAAAACATCACAGTAAGGCTGTATGCCCACTATCCGTTTTTTAAGCGCTTCCGCAGCGGCAATTCCGCTGCAGAAGTGCTTAAAAAACGCTTGGTAGAAGGTCTGCCATGTTCCCCAATGATAATCCCATGTGCTGTGCACATGCTGCGGAAATTTCCGCTGCGGATTATCATTGCGGAAAAATCCGCAACACTACCAATTATTTTGCATTAGCGCGGCATTTTCGCCGCCATTGACTTACATTGGAACGCATGGAATCCGCATCATAGCATCTGCAGATGCGGAATCCATGCGTTTCAATGTGCGGATGGTACCCAGGTTTGGAGAAGAAGAGACTTTCCTCCGGACCCGGGTACCATAGAACCTGTAAAAAAAAAAGAATAAAATAAAAAATATACATTATACTTACCTTCTGATGGCCCCCGGTGTCCTTAGCAATGCTTCTCCGCTTGCCGGTAGCTCGCGATGGTCTGAAAAGGACCTGCCATGACGTCAATTAGTCATGTGATGGGTCACGCGACCGCTGACGTCGGCAGGTCCTTTAGTCTACCGCAAGCTGCCGGCAAGCCAGGACGCATCGGATAAAGACACCGGGGGCCATCAGAAGGTAAGTATATATTTATTTTTTACCATTCTTTCGGTCACCCTATATAAATCCATGCCGGTTGCATGTATTTATATAGTGTGACCAAGTTGTCAAGCACTTTCCAAGTGATGCTAAAATGGCTTGGAAAGCGCTTGACAACCCGCTTGGGGAAATGCATGTGAAGAACGCTTCACTTCCGTACAATCCACATGCGTTTTTTCTGCCAGGGAGATGCCGAAACACTCAGAAAAAAAATCCGGAGCATTTCTGCATCGTGGGCACGTGACGGCGCCTCTTGAGAAAGAAGAAGCGAAACGCGCGTCGGGGCGCGTCCTTTACTACCTGCACTTTCTGTGGCTCCCCAGGGATCTGGCCGACTGTTCTATACTCAGGTTTCTCCCCTTCTGCTTGCTTGGGTGAGTGCCATGTACTAGACTCTAGGTGCATCCTGGACACTGCAATCTACTATATATTGGTGCCTGATATGGGTGCATTTTTTATTTGTCAGTCACTAATTATTGCATTAGACTCAATATACTGTTTTACTGACTGTATAGGATTTCCCGCCCCACAATGGGGCTGTTTCCCTCTCAATGGAGGGTTTTTAATTGATCTATCTATGCACCCATATCTGGACTCCTTGTCCTCCTGTTAGATGTACCTGCCAGGGTCGGATATCCCACTGTATGATCTCCAGGAGATGCCTTAGTTCTGGCACCTCTTTTTACCTCATTGCTGTGTTATCTCCATATGACTTTTAACACTTTGTTAATGTATTTTTGAATAAAATTGCTGTCTGTTTTGCCATATTGCTCTCTTTGTTCTCCTTTTTTGCATCTGATCAACGAGTAGGCAATATGAACCTGGTGTCTGATTCATTGTTTTCAGCTCCAGGGTTCGTCTTATATTATGCATTTGGCCAGTTTGTTTCTCATCGAGGGCACATACCCTAATAGATAATGCCTTACCAACACCAGGTCAGATTACCAATGCACTGCAGGATGTGGCAAGCCTCAATGATAAAGGCGGGGCCAGCACATGTGCAAAATACTGATGCAGACAGCCACTCACTAACCTACTATTTCATGGAGGGGGTGGCTGTGTAGTATTATACATGCACACCAATGGAGTCTGCATAGGGCGCCAGTCACACAGATATGTGTGATGCACATTGTCTGGCTTGCAGCCTATTGATGACGCCCATACTATTAGATTAGACGGGCTGCCAAGCACTATATACATGAAAGCCCACAAGACATATGCCCCAATTCACCCAGCCAACACTAAAGAGGCCTGGTGGGGTATTTATCATGTGGTGTATTTATCTTGTACACTATTTTTCATCTTTTTTGCACATTTTTTTGCACTGTGCATCACACATATCTGCGTGACTGGCGCCCGCCCTATGCAGAATCCATCGGTGTGCATGTATAATACTACACAGCCACCCCCTCCATGAATTTGGTAGGTTAGTGAGTGGCTGTCTGCTTCAGTATTTTGCACATGTGCTGGCCCTGCCTTTATTATGTAGGATTGCTGCATCCTGCAGTGCATTGGCAATCTGACCTGGTGTTGGTAAGGTATTATCTTTTACTGTGATGTTTTTTGAAATTATGTCCAATGTTCACCAATAGAACCTATGCACGATCCGTTCCTGCGTTTTTTCAACTCCCAGATGTCCCCCCAAGACATGTGAATGGGCCATGTCCAACACCTTCCGTGTAAAAGGGCCCAGCACTATTAACTGCTCCACACTCTCCTCCCTCACTTTCTTGACCCGGTACAACAACTCCTTACTCATCATAAAATGGGGAAACCTTGTGTCAGCCCCCGACTCCTGTGCAACCCCATTTATAATAGTGACATTATTAAAGGCTTCCTTCAGAGTTAGGTCCCTATGTTGGGCAGACCCAAAATTCTCGCTGGTCACCCCTAACTCTGGAATGGCAGACTCATGGGGCACTACCTCCTCATCCCCCACAAGGACACAAAAAGGAAACCTGTCTGACTCTGGGTGTGGTGATACCTCATTAGGGTTAATTTTTTTCTTATCTGAGCCAGCGAACCCAGAACCCTTCCCCCACAGATCCCAAAACAAGCAAAAGTCCCAGCCTATAATAATAGGGTGCAACAAGTCCTGAACGACGCCGACCTCGTGGGACTCTGTACCGTGGGCCATTTCAATGTCCACTCTGGCCCGTAGGGTAGTCTTTAGCATCACCATGAATGCACTGAACGCCGACTTTTTTCCCCGGGATAATTTGGAGAGGAAGGGTGACCCTCATAAGGGTCACCAGGCTCCCGGAGTCTAGCAGTGCCGTTACCTCCCATCTGTTCACCTTCACGTGACATGCTTGTGGCCCCTCGCTGGGTGGACAGTTCACACTATGCCAGATAAGCATAATATGAACAACGTTGTCCTATGCTGCAGTCCAACGGCTCAAGGGTCAGGGGACAATGGGCAGCTATATGGCCTGGGCCGGGGCACCTCCAGCAAACAACATCACCTGTATGGACCTTGGGCACCACCTCCCTCGTCCATTTGGACCTTGGAAGTCCCACCACCTTTTGGGCCTCCACCCCCTGTTGGGAACTCCAGTATGTAGTGGGCTGCCTTCCCAAGGAACCTTCAACCCCCTGGTATCTCTCGATCAGTCCGACCAGTTCATCCGCATACCGGGGATCACCCTGGGCAACCCAAGGCTGTATGGGCCTCGGCAGGGAGTGCACAAACCAGTCCATCACCACCCACTCTACCAACTGCGCAGGCATTGAGGCCTCTGGCTGCGCCACTTCTGGACCAGGTGCAGCAGGTCAAACATTTGGGACGGAGGTGGTTTGTTCCGGTGATAAGAACCCGCTGTGCCCTGATAGTAATTGTCAACCCCAAGGGTGCGAGAATCTCACTTTTTAGCTTGCCATACTCTTTGGCATCCTGCAAAGCTAAATCATAGTACACCTACTATGCGTAATTCTGGGGCTCTCCAAGTCAAGTATGGCAACAGTACCTCTGCCCACTGCTCTTGTGGAAATTTCTCCCTCTCGATGACCCTTTGAAACACCATCAGGAAGGTCTCAACGTCATCCCCCCAGGGTAATTTTCTGCAAAGCCCGTCATACCGCCTTCCGGACATGGGAGTCATCAGTCGGACCTGGGGTTGGAGCGCTCATCCTGCCCTGGATGGCGGTTGCCAGAAGCTGCATCTGCTGATGTTGTTCCTGCTAGTGCTGCTGGATCTGCTGTAACTACAGCCTGTTGGTCTCCTGTTGATGCTGCTGCGACTGGACCTGGTGTTTCAGCAGGTCCTCCATTTTGTCTGGTGATGCTTGCTGGCTTGCGACAGACTTCACCCAGGGCTTGCAGTCCATCCTGTAGCAGTCACACGTCTCTGCTGGGAACGCTGCCCGCAAGTCTAACACTAATTGTGGAGGTTTTACTCACTTGGGTGTGACAGGAGGAAAACAGGAGGCATGTTCCTTTAAAAGCTCATGTGGGTTTATTGCTTCATAAACCCAGAAGCCAAGCAGAAAAGAAAATAGCCTTTAGTGTCCTGGCTTGGTCTGAAGACAAACATACACAGGAGGCCTTCTCCCTCCAAACACACAGACCATGTGCCAAACAGCCTTCATTTTATAGGTTGTTAACCACACCCAGAGGAGCGGTATGTGGGTAGCTGGACTCGCCCATTCTCTCCTAGCTACCCGTAACCCGGCTCCCAGATGCACCAAACGATCCTCTTAGTGCTTATGTGCCCTAGAGAAACACTCCGGGTTACATCACAGAGACCAGCCATTTCTGTGACACATGCCTCCCATTGACTACACAACCATTAACCACCTTAGAATACCTTGATACTTATCTGGTTTTATGATTACCCCACGGCTGATGAAAGGGAATCTGTCACCCCCTGGGACTTATCTGACCTTTAATATTGACATACAGGTGATAGAAATGTGAATCTATACATACCTGCATGCCTCATATTAGAGGTCTGTTTGCTGAGAAATGGCTTTTTATTCAGTGAAGATTCTGATGCTTGCTGGCCGTGGGGTAGTCGGTGGAGTGGATTCCCTTTAATAAATACTCACTTAGCCCCATTCTTCGTGCAGATACTAATAAATCCAGGAACTATGAGATTTTTACCATATGATAGTTGGATAGTTAGGGGTGTATCATCCATAGCAGCAGCCCACAGGGCCACTATGGTGCCCGTGAAAAAACACAGAATTTGAGCTTGGTTTAAGTTGGTATCCATGCAGCACATAAATGCATGGCCATAAATCAGAAAAAAACCTATAAGAAGAAAAATGATCATAAACCCTGCTGTAAATAAATAAAAACCAAAAGTGCATTTAAATAAAATAGGATTCTTAGTAACACTGTTTTTGAGCATGAAAGCTATCCCACCATGGTAAAATGAACCCATTCGGCATAGTCCTACACTGTTTAATATTAAAAACCTTACCATGTATCAAACTTCTGTGTGTGAATCAGACATGAGATCTAACGTGATAGAAGATTACAGTCCGGGGAAGATGGGAAACATTCATATAGACGGCCGGTGGAGATGTAGTCAGTGAAGAACTCTGGCTAAATATGTTTCTAGAGCCGTAGTAGAAGATGAAGATGTCGTCGTCCTCCTCATGAAGTAGTTATTTCTCATGTCACGTGTAATGAATATCTCCTGCAGTATTGCTAATGCCGATTCCAGTGTCGGTAAATGAGACGAGAATTAGCTTTATGGAAGATGAGTCTATGAGAAACGTATTCAGCTACAGACTCCAAGGAAGAAACTGCTTGCTGTCTGTGGCATAAAATATATAGGTTTTATTACTAGATGTAAAGCAGAAAACTAAATACTGTAAAATAATATATCTCCTCATATGTTTCCCCTTATTATCTCCAGTAATTGTATTATTACACAATTTCAGATCCTCTCAGTGAAGATCTTCTACTTAAGAGAATTTTCCTTATGGACCCATCAAAGATGAATATGAATAGAGACAAGATGGCAGAGAGGATATTACACCTCACCCTAGAGATCCTCTTCCGTCTTACTGGAGAGGTGAGAGATTCTGATGACGTCACATTACATCATTCTTATCTATGGGAATAACAGATGGACAGAACTGGAGAGGTGAGGACTCTGGAAATGTCTGGAGTGAGAGTTATTAATGTGTCTTTCCATAACCAGGGTTACACAGTAGTGAAGAAGACCTCTAGTGAGCGCAGTCAGGCCCCTGTGTCTGAGGGATGGGGAAGACCTCTGAGCCCAATCACTGGGGCTCCATCTCACCCCCTGATACATGAGAACATCAATGATCAGAAGATCCTAGAACTCACCTACGAGATGATTGAGCTTCTGACTGGAGAGGTGACACTGCTGGGAATGCTGGGACATTATACAGTAACTCTATGAAGGGATCGGGGGGATGACTGTATCATTGTATGTGTCAGGTTCCTATAAGATGTCAGGATGTCGCCGTCTATTTCTCCATGGAGGAGTGGGAGTATTTAGAAGGACACAAAGATTTGTACAAAGACAGCATGATGGAGGTTCCCCAGTCCCTCACATCACCAGGTAATAGACAGGACTAAATACACACGGCCTATAATTATCTGTATGTAAAGAATAAATTCCGTCCCTGTATGTGATTCTTCCAGATCTATCCAGTAAGAGGACAACACCAGAGAGATGTCCCCGTCCTTTTCTTCCACAGGACTGTAAACAAGAAGATCCCAATGTTCCTCAGGATCATCAGGTAGATGGAGAGAAGATGTCATGAGATCTCCCCTATGATGTGTAGACGGCTGTGAAGGTCTTGTGCTCAGTCTTGTTTTATCCACCAGTATTATATGTTTTCTATTTGTGTAATGAGAACGGTGGAGATGGCAGGATTAGAGTTGATTATAGATGTGACTTCTCATCTGTTTGTGACTTTTACAATATTTGTTTCAGGGTGAAGATCTGACCCATATTAATACTACAGAGACATATGTGAGGGGTGATGAGCGGTGTAAAGAGGAGATTCCTACATATGACTACCCAGGTGAGTAGTGACCACTAAATGCAGAGAAGTCACAGATTCTTCTCAGTCACCATCTGTGGCTGCTTTATCGGTTGTGTAGTCCGGCTGTATCACAATCGTGTAATCACCATTTTGCCTCTATACCACAACATTCTCTTCCACCCAAAACTGTTCAAATGATTTGGGCATTGAAACCCTTTTCCATAGAACTTACAACCTGGAGGATCTACCTACTCCCTGTGATTAGGAGACATTACCTGCCCAGATCTGTAAATCACAAAGCCAGAAAATCACTTAAAAAAATATTATGATGGGTCTGTAAGAGAAAGTGGAGGGTAATGATGCTGTTGGCTTCCTAGATCCCTGATATCTTATTGGATGAATCTACCTTCTCTCCCTTCTGTGCTGCTGAATGCGCTCATATGGTCCCTACAAGACCAGGTCCAGTCTTTCTGGCCAAACTTCACCTTTATGATCGACAACATTAAATGTGCAGTGAGGCCAAGTGTGAATTTCTGTACAATAACAGCAGAGTTTCCCTTTATCCTGACTTTTCAATTTCTTTTAAAACTGACTAACTTCAAACCAGATTGTGATAAACTAAGCAAAAATAACATTACACCTGTGCCATGATATATCTCTAAGCTAAATTTAAGACGCCTCATCTCTGCACTATTGTAAAAAGTTCTCTTTGAACATCTGATATTTCTTCTTGAAACTCATCTGACAGAAAATATTGTCCCTTAAGATAGTTTAGATTGCCAAGATCCACCGAGCCCCATACTCCAATTACCCCAGAGAGGTTTCGCCACTAGTTACTCACTACTTACTGATGAAGACTGCTGAGATTGATTATTTCAGTAGATGTGTTATTGTCTATACTCACAGTTTTTGACTACAGTAGTTAGTGCCCAAAATACTCTGATTTAACCTCTTCCTGCAGCCAGTTTTGTGTTCCTATCCAGGGCCCATTTTTTAAATCTGACATGTGTCACTTTATGTGGTGACAACTTTGGAATTCTTCACAAAGGATAATAAGAAACAGATGGACCTTACAAATTATTTTCCACCTTTTCTTGAATCCGACAATACCCTATATACGGTTGTATCCTACTATCTGGGCACATGGCAGGTTAAGAAGGGAAGGAGCGACATTTAGCTATTTGAATGCAGATCTTGCTGGGATAGTGTGCGGACACAATGTATTAGGGAGACTGTTCATTGTCACCTGGCAGCTCAAAAGATGGCCACCACAAACAGGCTTGGCACTATCTACTCCATTTTCCAGATCCCAGGGTTTGCCTTGCTCATCATCCTTTAACACCTCTACATGGATTTGGACTTAGACAGAGACCCCCTAAGCCTGGGCCACAGTGTTACCTAATGTTCTGTGGTGTGAGATGGCAAGAACAATAGTCAGATAGCCGGGTCAGAACATGGAGGTCAGAGAAAAGCTGTTAGCTGAGCACAGAGGACTGAACCAGAGGAGAACAAGGCTGTATCTGGCAGCTTCCGGCAATATGCTTCTAGCTTTAATAGGGTGTGGTGCTTTCCAAATGGCTGAAGCAGGGAGCAGATTACTGCAGCTGGACAGCACACACACCCTTACTGCCAGACTGGATGGTACTACTGGTCCCAGGCACCCTAATCTTACTGGCTGGACAGAGCCTGCACCACCCAGAGCTTCTGGTTCTGACGTCTCCTCCATCACCAGCGCCGCCTGCAGGATGAATAAGGCGGCTCCTGGTGAGAGAAGCAGACATCGCAGGAGCAGATCCCAGAGGAGATGGGACACACCATTTACAGAAGCCCTAATATGACAAAATGTCAGAAAACCAGAGCAGTAGAAATCCCCATAAAGTGAGTCCATTTTGGAAATTATAACCCTCAGTGAAATAATCTATAGGAGTAGTGACTATTTTGACTCTACAGGCACTTTCTGGATATTAGCACGCAGTGGATGATGGAGAGTGAAAATTACAAATATATAATTTCATTACCCAACACATAGTGCCCAGATTGTGCTCCAGGGGACACACACCGTAAATTAAGTGGGTTCTTCTCACTATAGTAATGCCAAATACATGGATGATAATTGTGGTTTGGGCGCAAGACTCAGAAGCGAGGGGGAGATTTGACTTTGGGAGAGCGGATATTGCTGGATTGGGTTATGGAAGCCATGTTGCTTTTCAAAAGCCTTTAAGCCACTAATAATGTGGAAGCCTCTGGTTTTCCATTGACAGATGATGGATCTGAGTGGGGACTTGTTTTTTGTGAGATGAGTAGAAGTTTTTATTAATATTATTTTTGCCTACATAACATTGTTTGGTGGCTTTTTATTCCACATTTGGGAGGCAGAATTAACAGTTGAACACTACGATCCACTGGTTCATCCTATGAGGTTTTCTATTAGACTGTGAACTGTTATTGTCTTGGTGAATAATGACGGCTAACATAGGGCAAAATGTAAAAAAAATCACAGAAAAAGAGATACATCTTTACTAACACCAAATCATATAACAAATGCACTAGCAGAATGCCGCAGACCCCCATGATAAAGGTGGGGGCAGCGCAGGTGCAAAATACTGGTGGAGCAACCACTCACAAACCTACCAATTCATGGAGGGTGTGGTTGCCTAGTATTAAAGATGCACACAGATGAAGCTTGCATAGGACGCCAGTCACACAGGTAGGTGTGATGCACAGTGTCTGGCTTAGGATAGTGATGATGCCCATACTATTAGATCAGGAGGGCTGTCCAGCACTATATAAGTGCACCCCACATGGACAGACACCCCAGTACACCCAACCAACACTAAAATGCTAATGCATTTGTTATCTGATTTGGTGTTGGTAAGGCTGATTTTTTTCTGTGATATGTTTTCTTGTTAAATAATGATACTTACTCTGTCACCTCATTGGGGAACACAGGACCTTGTGTGTTATGCTGCTGTCCACTAGGAGGCGACACTATGCATAATCTGGAAAAGATTAACCGTGGCTCCTCCTCTGCAGTATACACCCCTGAAAGGCATCAGCCTTCTCCAGTTTTTTCTTAGTGTCGCATAGGAGGCACACCTAAAACCTTTACTCCGTTTTCACTGATGGGATTACAGATGAAGAAAAGTGGGTCTAGTGCGAGACTCCCGGCATGGCTCCTTCCTCGGCCCCTTGATACAGGGTGCACGGTTGAAGTCGAGATGGCTATTCCCCATGTCACTTCTTCCCCAGCCCCTCGTGTGCTGGTTCGAAGTCGAGACCCCCCTCCTTCCCCAGTTCCTTTCGGTTTCTGGGTTGAGGTCGAGGCGAGGATATAGCCCCCTGATGGTGACAGCCAACCTCCCTAATCCCCCCCTGGGGGTATTAGGTTGAAACGCCTCAGGTAGGGCCTGTACAGGCACCAAGGACCCCAGCCCTACTGCGGGCTCCTGTTGGGGCCGGGGAAGCGCAGGCAGGCATGATGCAACAGAGGCACAGGCCTTCCTGCGCCCTGTTTCTGCGGCAGCACCAGTTCTATGGTGCCTCAGGGGGACTCTTCACAGGTTCACAGGGCCCCCCTCCCTTTCGCTTCTACCCCACCGCTACCCTGCCTTTAAATCCGGGGAGGTCTGGTTCAGATCCAGCCCCCCTCCCGGACTTCTGCGCCGGCCTGGAGTCCCTTTGGGCATCAGGCACCCAATTTAGGCCGCGACTTCGGCCTAGCCGAAGCCGCCACCTCCTCTCCCCGGCCCGCCCCCCAAATGACAAATATTACACTTTACAGTGTCATAGAGGGGGCAGATCGAGACTGAAAGGGCGCGATTTTACACAGTTCTGCCGCCCTTTCAGCTCTCCGCCCCCCTTCTTTCTTAACTTTACTCCAGCGGCCATTATCTGCTGCAGAATAAGGGACACAGCCAGTCTCTGGGGGGCACAGGACTGCGGATCTTTGGCTCTGGACCTAAGGGCACACTGGTGGGATAAGATCACAGCTGGAGTTCTTCCTCGACTGTGAATCCATTATTCCTTATAGGCTCCTCTGCATAGCCTGACCTGTAGGGCCCTCTGCATAGCCACCCCAGTGCACTATGCCGGGGTCAAGGTCCAAGAGAACCAGGCAGGACTGCTATTATGCACTCTGTACAGCCTGCAGCAATACTCTACCCAGCGGCAGCATGTATCCGCACTGCCAGGACTGCATCCAGACTACTGTGCCAGAGCCCCAAGAAGCCCCTTCCAATGCTTCGGTGTCTAATGCCACGCTGGAATGGGTCACTCAGATGTCGCAATCTATGACACAGTCTATAGATAACCTAACTTCCACATTGCTTCAGGCTCTGCAGAGTCATGCCTCGGCTATGAACTTTACCCAGCAAAGGGAAAGCTCGACTCAGGGACATGTCGACCCAGGCACATCCAGGTCAGGACGCAAGCGGACCCACAGGTCATGTTCATCTGCGTCATCCCATAGCACACAGTCATCCCCTTCTAGGGAGACATACCGTAGTTCCAGATCATCTAGACCGTCCCCTACCAGGGACAAACAATACAGTTCTCCGCAGCGATCCCTGACCAGAGAAGGCCTCCACCCCGGTTCACCCAGCATGAGACGCCTTAGCGATACACAGGATTCAGAAGGCATCTGTGATTCCGACTCAGACAAGGAAACTGAAGGGTCCCTGATCCCAATTCCCCCTAGCAATAGAGTGCTAGTTGAGTACGTAATCTCGTCCATCCATCAGGTGCTGGACATTTCTGATCCGCCCCTGGAGGCACCACAACACAAGATTTCCTTTGAAGGAGTTCTGAAGCCGCCTAAGGTCTTCTTTGACCACCCAGAGCTTAAGTCGATCCTTAAAAAGCAGTTCTCACAGCCTGAGAAGAAGTTTACCAATCGGAAATATCTGGAAGCGCGGTACCCCTTCCCACAGGAGACCACCAAGGAATGGACAGATCCACCCAAAGTGGATCCCCCAGTCTCTAGGCTAGCAGCACAGTCACTCCTTTCACTGCCAGATAGCTCAATCCTCAGGGACGCAGCAGACCGGCAGGTAGAACGCATGGCTCGTTCAATTTTCGAGGCTGCAGGGGCCTCCCTGGCTCCCGCGTTCGCTTCAGTTTGGGTTGCCAAGGCCATCCTGGCTTGGGCCCAAAATTTACAAGCTGGCCTCCAAGTATCTGTTCCTGAGCTGTCGGACCAAGCGGTTCAAATAGCAGTTGTAGCTGATTACATGCTTCATGCAGCTCTGGATTATGCAAGGGGTGCAGCGGGGATAGCATCAAACGACATCACGATTCGGCGTATCCTCTGGCTGCGGGAATGGAAAGCAGACGCAGCCTCAAAGAAGTCCTTTACGCACCTCCCGTACTGCAGTGGTCGACTTTTTGGTGAACAGTTGGACACGATGATATCCAACGCCACCAGGGGTAAGAGTACCTCTCCTCCCCCAACTGAAACCCAAACGCACTTACAATAAGCATAACCAAACTTGATTCCGATCCTTTCGGAACTCTTCTGGCTGGTCCGCCTCACGGCCAGCACAAAATAGCAACCGCCTCCCACGCAGGGACAACTCGCGGCTGACGCAAAAGTCGGACAAGACCTGGCAGTCAAAAGCAGGCCAGTCAAAGTCCAAAGGAGGAAAACCTCAGACCTTCTCCTCATCATGACTCACTGACTCCGAAAGACACCCCACCTGTAGGTGGCTGACTTTTGCTCTTTCATCAAGTATGGCTGCCTATTACAGAAGACAGGTGGGTCAGGGAACTAGTGTCTTCGGGATACAAGATAGAGTTCACTTCCAACCCACCAAACAGACTCTTTATTTCTGTTCCCCCAAAACCGCCACACAAGGCTCGTGCCTTCCGCCAAGCGGTCTTCTCTCTTCTTCAAGCAGGAGTCATAGTACCAGTCCCCGCGGCCGAGCGCTTCCGAGGGTTCTACTCCAATTTATTCGTAGTCCCCAATAAAGGAGGCGGTGTACGGCCCATACTGAACCTAAAGCAGCTCAACAAATATGTACGGGTACGTCACTTCCGCATGAAGTCCCTTCGGTCCATCATTGCGTCTATGGAAAAGGGAGAATTTCTCGCTTCCATAGACATACAAGACGCATACCTGCATATACCAATTGCGCCTGCCCATCAGAGAGTTCTCAAGTTCGCAATCGACCAGGACCACTACCAGTTCGTGGCTCTCCCGTTCGGACTCGCCACGGCTCCCATAGTGTTTACCAAAGTCATGGCAGCCACCATGGACGTCCTGCACTCCAGAGGCATAGTAGTCATTCCATACCTGGACGATCTCCTTATCAAGGCTTCCACCTTCAAGGACTGCGAGCTCAGCGTCTCAATCACAATGGACACTCTGAGTCGCCTGGGCTGGTTAGTCAACCTACAAAAGTCATCACCAACCCCGAGTCAGTCTCTGACCTTCCTGGGAATGCTATTCAACACCTTCAGGGGTCTAGTGCTCCTTCCTAAGGACAAGGCACTGCCTCTCTGTCTAGGAGTTCGCACCCTCCTCAGCAAACCCCCTTGATCTCTCCGGTTTGCCATGAGAGTCCTTAGCAGGATGGTGGCGGCAATAGAAGCGGTCCCATTTGCCCAGCTTCACCTCAGGCCTCTCCAACTAGCCATCCTCAAGTCATGGGACAGGAACCCTCTTTCTCTTGACAGGGAGTTCCAGCTGACGTCGTCAACCAAGAGGTCCCTCCACTGGTGGCTCAACCCAACCTCACTAACAAAGGGGAAATCCTTTCTCACTGGTCAATGGAAGGTTCTGACCACCGACGCGAGCCTGACGGGTTGGGGTGCGGTACTCCTACACCACAGAGCACAGGGCAAGTAGTCCACAGTGGAAGCGACCATGCCCATCAACATCTTGGAAATTCGTGCCATCCTCCTGGCATTGAGAGCCTTCCATCACTTACTGGCAGCCTCTCACATCAGAATACAGTCGGACAACGGCACGGCTGTGGCATATGTGAATCACCAAGGGGGGACCCGCAGTGCCCAGGCGATGCGAGAAGTGACACACATTCTCCACTGGGTGGAAGACACAGGTTCAGTTCTCTCTGCGGTCCACATTCCGGGTGTGGACAACTGGGAAGCAGACTTCCTCAGCCGGCAAGGAATGGACTCGGGAGAGTGGTCTCTCCATCCCGAAGTTTTTTGACAGATCTGCCATCGCTGGGGGACTCCGGACGTGGACCTAATGGCATCCCACTTCAATGCCAAGGTCTCCAACTTCATACTTCATGGCCAGAACACACGACCCGCAGGCGCTAGGAGCGGACGCCCTGGTTCAGGACTGGACCCAGTTCCAGTTCCTGTACATTTTTCCACCTCTTCCCCTGATATCCAGAGTGGTGAGGAAGATCAAGTAAAAGGGAGTTCCAACCATCCGAATCACACCGGACTGGCTCAGACGTACATGGTACACTGACATTGTACAGCTCACAGCAGATGTCCCCTGGCGTCTCCCCGACCACCCCGATCTTCTGTCACAAGGCCCGTTCTACCACCAGAACTCAGGGGCCCTCAATTTGACGGCGTGGCCATTGAGACCTGGGTTCTAACCCAGTCAGGGTTCTCGCCGGACGTCATTGGAACCATGTTCAGGGCACGGAAGCCAACCTCTGCTAAGATTTATTACTGTACCTGGAAAGCCTTCTTTACCTGGTGCGAATCTCTAGTGGCCAGATCCCATTCCCTTATTCCCTCCCCAGGGTACTTGGGTTTCTCCAATCGGGTCTGGAGGCCAGACTGTCCCTGGCCTCCCTTAAGAGCCAGGTGTCAGCTCTCTCAGTGCTTTTTCAGAGGTGCATCGCTAACAAGCCGCAAGTAAGGACATTTCTTCTGGGGGTTTCCTGATTGGTTCCCCCCTACAGACGACCACTAGAAACGTGGGACCTCAACCTGGTGCTGACAGCATTGCAGGAAACACCCTTTGAACCCCTTAGGGAAGTCCCACTCCGCCTTCTATCCCAGAAAGTGGTTTTCCTGGTGGCAATCACCTCGCTACGCAGGGTGTCTGAACTGACAGCACTCTCCTGCAGACGCCCTCCCTGGCTTTTCACCAGGACAAGGTAGTCCTCCGTACGGTCCCATCCTTCCTCCCAAAGGTTGTGTCCAACTTCCACCTCAATGAGGAAATTTCACTGCCATCCTTCTGTCCGGTCCCGGTTCATAGAGTGGAGAAGGCTCTGCATACGCTTGACCTTGTCAGGGCATTGCGTATCTATGTGTCTAGGACTGCGCCCTTCTGGAAGTCTGATTCTCTTTTCCTTCTTCTGGAAGGCGGCAGCAAGGGTCTGCCAGCTTCCAAAGCTACCCTTGGCAGGTGGATCAAATCCACCATACAAGAGGCCTACCGCCTCAAAAATTTTCCTCTTCCAGCTGGTATTATGGCACACGTGCGGTAGGGGCCTCCTGGGCCATTTGGCACCAGGCTTCAGCACAACAAGTGTGTAAGGCAGCCACCTGGACTAGCCTACACATGTTTAACAAACACTACAGGGTTCTGCAGGCGGCGACCGTCTACACAATATTCGTCCATTGCTTCCCACCCAGGGATTGCTTTGGGACGTCCCAAGCTCCTGTGTCCCCCAATGAGGCAACAGAGTAAAGGAGATTTTTGTGTACTTACCGTAAAATCTCTTTGTCTTAGCCTCTAATCGGGGGACACAGCTCCCACCCTGTTGTCCGTTCTGGGCCGTTGTTATGTTGAGTTCTCATATTGTTTTTCCTTTGAGCTCGTACATAGTTGCCTTCTTATAGGCATGGTTATGTTATCCATGTTACGTTCCTCCTACTGCTTTTGCACAAACTGGAGAAGGCTGATGCCGTCCAGGGGTGTATACTGCAGAGGAGGAGCCACGCTTAATCTTTTTCAGATTATGCATAGTGGACAGCAGCATAACACCCAAGGTCCTGTGTCCCCCAATTAGAGGCTAAGAGAAAGAGATTTTACGGTGAGTACACAAAAATCTCTTTTTTACATAAAGTACATTTTTACGGAGAGTTTAAGTAAAAATATTCAACAATATAAATTTTAAGGATATGTTACTCATAAATAATTATTGGTTTTATTCTTGGCAGATGACTGTACTAGGAGATCAGAGGGACAGCTGACATCTTCAATTTTTAAATCAGATGATCTTGAGATCACACAAGATACAATTGAAGTGAATGCCATTACTCCAGATATACCATCATCCCTTCACTGCAAAGATCTGTCATCTGATCATTTGAAACAGGTTCTGTCTTCTGATTCATTACCGACTACTAAGGAAAATCAAAGTCACAAAATAAGCATTAAAGAACAAACTGCTCCTAAACCAAAGAAGCCATTTTCACGTTCAGAATATGGAAATAGTTTTTCCCTCGAAAAGTTTTTTCTTAAATATCAAAGCATTCACACAGCAGAGAATAGATTTTTTTGTTTCAAGTGTGGGAAATTTTTTAACCAGAAATCAAATCTTGTTAATCACCAGAGAAGTCACACAGAGGAGAAGCCATTTTCTTGTTCTGAAAGTGGAAAATGTTTTACAGAGAAATCAAGTTTTATCAGACATCAGAGAACTCACACAGGGGAGAAGCCTTATTCTTGTTCAGAATGTGGGAAATGTTTTAGCCGGAAATCAGGTTTGGTTGAGCACAAGAGAACTCACACAGGGGAGATGCCTTTTTTCTGTTAAGACATGAGATCTAACTTGATAGAAGATTACAGTCTAGGGAAGACTGGAAACATTCATATAGACGGCCGGTGGAGATGTAGTCAGTGATGAACTCTGGCTAAATATGTTTCAAGAGCCGTAGTAGAAGATGAAGATGTTGTCCTCTTCATGAAGTAGTTATTTCTCATGTCACGTGTAATGAATATCTCCTGCAGTATTGCTAATGCCGATTGCAGTGTCGGTAAATAAGACGAGAATTAGCTTTATGGAAGATGAGTCTTTGAGAAACGTGTTCAGCTACAGACTCCAAGGAAGGAACTGCTTGCTGTCTGTGGCCTAAAATATATAGGTTTTATTACTAGATGTAAAGAAGAAAACTAAATACTGTAAAATAATATATGTCCTCATATGTTTCCCCTTATTATCTCCAGTAATTGTATTATTACCCAGGATTTTTATGATGTTACATCAGCTCATCATCTTCTCATTCAGGTCCGTACAATATCAGATCATCTCAGTGAAGATCTTCTATTTAAGAGAATTTCCCTTATGGACCCATCAAAGATGGATATGAATAGAGACAAGATGGCAGAGAGGATATTACACCTCACCCTAGAAATCCTCTTCCGTCTTACTGGAGAGGTGAGAGATTCTGATGACATCACATTACATCATTCTTATCTATGGGAATAACAGATGGACAGAACTGGAGAGGTGAGGACTCTGGAAATGTCTGGAGGGAGATTTATTTATACGTCTCTCCATAACCAGGATTACACAGTAGTGAAGAAGACCTCTAGTGAGCGCTGTCAGGTCCATGTGTCTGAGGGATGGGAAAGACCCCTGAGCCCAATCACAGGGCCTCCATCTCACCCCTTCATACATGAGGACATCAATGACCAGAAGATCGTAGAACTCACCTACAAGATGATTGAGCTGCTGACTGGAGAGGTGACACTGCTGGGAATGCTGGGACATTATACAGTAATGCTATGAAGGGATCGGGGGGATGACTGTATCATTGTATGTGTCAGGTTCCTATAAGATGTCAGGATGTCACTGCCTATTTCTCCATGGAGGAGTGGGAGTATTTAGAAGGACACAAAGATTTGTACAAAGACGTCATGATGGAGGTTCCCCAGCCCCTCACATCACCAGGTAATAGACAGGACTAAATACACACGGCCTATAATTATCTGTATGTAAAGAATGAATTCAGTCCCTGTATGTGTTTCCTCCAGATCTATCCAGTAAGAGGACAACACCAGAGAGATGTCCCCGTCCTCTTCTTCCACAGGACTGTAAACAAGAAGATCCCAATGTTCCTCAGGATCATCAGGTAGATGGAGAGAAGGTGTCATGAGATCTCCCCTATGATGTGTAGACGACTGTGAAGGTCTTGTGTTCAGTCTTGTTTTATCCACCAGTATTATATGTTTTCTACTTGTGTAATGAGAACGGTGGAGATGGCAGGATTAGAGCTGATCAAAGATGAGACTTCTCATCTGTTTGTGACTTTTACAATATTTGTTTCAGGGTGAAGATCTGACCCATATTAATACTACAGAGACATATGTGAGGGGTGATGAGCGATGTAAAGAGGAGATTCCTACATTTGACTACCCAGGTGAGTAGTAACCACTAAATGCAGAGACGTCACAGATTCTTCTCAGTCACCGGCTGTGGCTGCTTTATCGGTGGTGTAGTCCAGCCGTATCACAATCGTGTGATCACCATTTTGCCTCTAGACCACAACATTCTCCTCCATCCAAAAATATTCAAATGATTTTGGGCATTGCAACCCTTTTCCATAGAACTTACAACCTGGAGGATCCACCTACTCCCTGTGATTAGGAGACGTTACCTGCCCAGATCTGTAAATCACAAAGCCAGAAAATCACTTGAAGAAAAATATTATGACGAAAGCGGAGGGTAATGATGCTGTTAGCTTGCTAGGGCCCTGATATCTTATTGGATGAATCCACCTTCTCTCCCTTCTGTGCTGCTGAATGTGCTCATATGGTCCCTACAAGACCAGGTCCAGTCTTTCTGGCCAAACTTCACTTTTATGATCGACAACATTAAATGTGCAGTGAGGGCCAAGTGTGAATTTCTGTACAATAACAGCAGAGTCTCCCTTTATTCTGACTTTTCAATTTCTTTTAAAACTGACTAACTTCAAACAGAATTGTGATAAACTAAACAAAAATAACATTACACCTGTGCCATGATATATCTCTAAGCTAAATTTAAGACACCTCATCTCTGCACTATTATAAAAAGTTCTCTTTGAACATCTGATATTTCTTCTTGAAACTCATCTGACAGAAAATATTGTCCCTTACGATAGTTTAGATTGCCAAGAGCCCCCGAGCCCCATACTCCAATTACCCCAGAGAGGTTTCACCACTAGTTACTCACTACTCACTGATGGAGACTGTTGAGTTTGATCATTTCAGTAGATGTGTTATTGTCTATACTCACAGTTTTGACTACAGTAGTTAGTGCCCAAAATACTCTGATTTAACCCCTTCCTGCAGCCAGTTTTGTGTTCCTATCTGGACCCATTTTTAAAATCTGACGTGTGTCACTTTATGTGGTGATAACTTTGGAATTCTTCACAAAGGATAATAGGAAACAAATGGACCTTACAAATTATTTTCCAACTTCTCTTGAATCTGACAATCCCCTATATATGGTTGTACACTACTGTCTGGGCACATGGAAGGTTAAGAAGGGAAGGAGCGACATTTAGCTATTTGAATGCAGATTTTGCTGGGATAGTGTGCAGATACAATGTATTGGGGACACTGTTCATTGTCACCTGGCAGCTCAAAAGATGGCCACCACAAACAGGCTTGGCACTATCTACTCCATTTTCCAGATCCCAGGGTTTGCCTTGCTCATCATCCTTTAACCCCTCTACATGTGTTTGGACTTAGACAGAGACCCCCTAAGATTGGGCCACAGTGTTACTTGCTGTTCTGTGGTGTGAGATGGCAAGAAAAATAGTCAGATAGCCGGGTCAGAACATGGAGGTCAGAGAAAATACAAAATCATACAAAAGTAGTCAGTAAACGGGCCGAGGTCACAACAGGACACAAATACACAAGCCGAGAGCTGAGCACAGAGGACTGAACCAGAGGAGAACAAGGCTGGATCTGGCAGCTTCCGGCAATATGCTTCCAGCTTTAGTAGGGTGCGGTGCTTTCCAGTTGGCTGAAGCAGAGAGCAGATTACTCCAGCTGGACAGCACACACACCCATACTGCCAGACTGGATGGTACTACTGGTCCCAGGCACCCTAATCTTAGTGGCTGGACAGAGCCTGCGCCGCCCAGAGCTTCTGATTCTGACGTCTCCTCCATCACCAGCGCCGCCTGCCGGATGAATAAGACGGCTCTTGGTGAGAGAAGCAGACGTCGCAGGAGCAGATCCCAGAGGAGATGGGACCCACCATTTGCAGAAGCCCTAATGTGACCAAATTGCAGAAAACCAGAGCAGTAGAAATCCCCATAAAGTGACTCCATTTTGGAAATTATAACCCTCAGTGAAATAATCTATAGGAGTAGTGACTATTTTGACTCCACAGGCGCTTTCCGGAAATTAGCACGCAGTGGATGATGGAGAGTGAAAATTACAAATATATAATTTCATTACCCAACACATTGTGCCCAGATTGTGATCCAGGAGACACACACCATCAATTAAGTGGGTTCTTCTCACTATAGTAATGTCAAATACATGGATGCTGAGTGTGGTTTGGGCGCACTGCAAGGCTCAGAAGCGAGGGGGAGATTTGACTTTGGGAGAGTGGATATTGGTGGATTGGTTTATGGAAGCCATGTTGCTTTTCAAAAGCCTTTGAGCCACTAATAATGTGGAAACCTCTGGTTTTCCACTGACAGATGATGGACCTGAGTGGGGACTTGTTTTTTGTGAGATGAGTAGAAGTTTTTATTGGTATTATTTCACCTACATAACATTGTTTGGTGGCTTTTTATTCCATATTTGGGAGGCAGAATTAACAAACAGTTGAACACTACGATCCACTGGTTCATCCTATGAGGTTTTCTATTAGACTGTGAACTGTTATTGTCTTTGTGAATAATGACGGCTAACATAGGGCAAAATAAAAAAAAATCACAGAAAAAGATACAGCCTTACCAACACCAAATCATATAACAAATGCACTAGCAGGATGCCGCAGACCCCCATGATAAAGGTGGGGGCAGCGCAGGTGCAAATTACTGATGGAGCAACCACTCACAAACCTACCAATTCATGGAGGGGGTGGTTGCCTAGTATTAAAGATGCACACAGATGAAGCTTGCATAGGACGCCAGTCACACAGGTAGGTGTGATGCACAGTGTCTGGCTTAGGATACTGATGATGTCCATACTATTAGAACAGGAGGGCTGCCCAGCACTATATAAGTGCACCCCACATGGACAGACACCCCAGTACACCCAACCAACACTAAAATGCTAATGCATTTGTTATCTGATTTGGTGTTGGTAAGGCTGATTTTTCTGTGATGTTTTCTTGGTAAATAATGATACTTTTACATAATGTACATTTTTACGGAGAGTTTAAGTAGAAATATTCAACAATATAAATTTTAAGGATATGTTATTCATAAATAATAATTGGTTTTATTCTTGACAGATGACTGTACCAGGAGATCAGAGGGACAGCTGACATCTTCAATTTTTAAATCAGACGATCTTGAGATCCCACAGGATACAACTGAAGTGAATGCCATTACTCCAGATATACCATCATCCCTTCACAGGAAAGATCTGTCATCTGATCATTTGAAACAGGTCCTGTCTTCTGATTCATTACCAACTACTAAGGAAAATCAGAGTCACAAAATAAGCATTAAAAAACAAATTGCTCCTAAAGCAAAAAAGCCATTTTCATGTTCAGAATATGGAAATAGTTTTTCCCTCGAAAAGTCTTTTCTTAAAGATCAAAGCATTCACACAGCAGAGAATACATTTTTTTGTTTCAAGTGTGGGAAATTTTTTAAACAGAAATCAGATCTTGTTAATCACCAGAGAAGTCACACAGAGGAGAAGCCATTTTCTTGTTCAGAAAGTGGAAAATGTTTTACAGAGAAATCAACTCTTATCAAACATCAGAGAACTCACACAGGGGAGAAGCCTTTTTCATGCTCAGAATGTGGGAAATGTTTTACATTGAAATCAAATTTTATGAGACATCAGAGAACTCACACAGGGGAGAAGCCTTTTTCCTGTTCAGAATGTGGAAAATGTTTTACCGCAAAATCAAGTTTTATCAGACATCAGAGAACTCACACAGGGGAGAAGCCTTTTTCCTGTTCAGAATGTGGAAAATGTTTTAGACGGAAATCAGATTTGGTTGGGCACAAGAGAAATCACACAGGGGAGAAGCCTTTTTCCTGTTCAGAATGTGGGAAATGTTTTAACCAGAAATCAGATTTGGTTAATCACCAGAGAACTCACACAGGGGAGAAGCCTTTTGCCTGTTCAGAATGTGGAAAATGTTTTAGCTGGAAATCAGATTTGGTTATACACCAGAGAATTCACACAGGGGAGAAGCCTTTTTCCTGTTCAGAATGTGGAGAATGTTTTAGCTGGAAATCAGGTTTGGTTAAGCACCAGAGAATTCACACAGGGGAGATGCCTTTTTCCTGTTCAGAATGTGGAAAATGTTTTAGCTTGAAAACAGATTTGGTTATACACCAGAGGACTCACACAGGGGAGAAGCCTTTTTTCTGTTCAGAATGTGGAAAATGTTTTAGCTTGAAATCAATTTTGGTTAAGCACCAGAGAACCCACACAGGGGAGAAACCTTTTTCCTGTTCAGAATGTGGGAAATGTTTTAGCTGGAAATCAATTTTGGTTAAGCACAAGAGAATTCACACAGGGGAGAAACCTTTTTCCTGTTCAGAATGTGGGAAATGTTTTATCCAGAAATCAGTTTTGGTTACGCACAAGAGAACTCACACAGAGGAGAAGCCTTTTTCCTGTTCAGAATGTGGAAAATGTTTTGTCTGGAAATCAGATTTGGTTAAGCACAAGAGAACTCACACAGGGGAGAAGCCTTTTTCCTGTTCAGAATGTGGCAAATGTTTTAAAGATAAATCAGATTTGGTTAAGCACCAGAGAATTCACACAGGGGAGATGCCTTTTTCCTGTTCAGAATGTGGAAAATGTTTTAGCCGGAAAACAGATTTGGTTATACACCAGAGAACTCACACAGGGGAGAAGCCTTTTTTCTGTTCAGAATGTGGAAAATGTTTTAGCTTGAAATCAATTTTGGTTAAGCACCAGAGAACCCACACAGGGGAGAAACCTTTTTCCTGTTCAGAATGTGGAAAATGTTTTAGCTGGAAATCAATTTTGGTTAAGCACAAGAGAATTCACACAGGGGAGAAACCTTTTTCCTGTTCAGAATGTGGGAAATGTTTTATCCAGCAATCAGTTTTGGTTAATCACCAGAGAACTCACACAGGGGAGAAGCCTTTTTCCTGTTCAGAATGTGGAAAATGTTTTAGCTGGAAATCAGATTTGGTTAAGCACAAGAGAACTCACACAGGGGAGAAGCCTTTTTCCTGTTCAGAATGTGGCAAATGTTTTAAAGATAAATCAGATTTGGTTAAGCACCAGAGAACTCACACAGGGGAGAAGCCTTTTTCCTGTTCAGAATGTGGGAAATGTTTTGTGAAGAAATCATCACTATTTAGTCACCAGAGAACTCACACAGACGAGAAGCCATTTTCATGTTCTTAATGTGGGAAATGTTTTACACGGAAATAAACTCTTAACAAACTTCAGAGAAGTCACACAGGGGAGAAGCCTTTTTCATTTTTAACCGAAAATTGTATCTTCATAAAGGGGTTGTCCACTACTAGGACAACTCCTTCTCATTCCTCATCTTTGGCCTTGTTAAAATAAAAACACTCATACGCACTTCCTGTTCTGGCGCCGTTCCATTGGTATCACAACTCGCGTTTCCGTAAGGATCACACAAGATTGTTACATCACACAAGATTGTTACATCACACAATCCTGCTCCCATTCAACGCCATCTTTAGACGTATTGAACATCAACAGCAAGGACATGGCCTGGACATAGCACCAAGAGAATGCACACACTGAAAGCACTCTCTTCAGACCGTGTTCTTGTGGGAATTATAAGCAATTTACAGCCTCAAACATGACTTTCGATATGGGAAAGAAAGAAGAGATCAGAGGTTAATCTGAGGTCCTCCACCTCTGTCCGCATGTCTGGTATTCAGCGTTTCTTATGGAAGGTCTTATCTTCCTGCTCTGGAGCCATTACTGCCTCACCTCAGCGTGGAAAAAGAAGCAGTCTTAACCCTCATGATGCCAGACAGCTCCAGCCTGTCAGTCCTGCACCAACTTCTCTCAATGTAGGCCTCACAAGAAAACAGCTCCACAAATCTCCATGTACTCTCACCAAAGCACATACTGAGCAGCGCATGCTTCACAGGGACATTTACCCCCCAGCCACAGGTTATTCTGATATGGGGAACAACATAACTTATTTATATATCAGATTGCGTCTATCCCTACTAAAGAAGATATGAAGCAATATATTCAGAGGCTGGAGACCACATACAATACTGAAATACGTCCCCTCACAAGTGATTATGCTTACACTGCGATCATTATTCAATAATATCCTTGGTGATCCTATTGATAAGGAGGTGGAGATTGAAAAAGGCGCACCGTACAATAGGCAATCATGGCCCAGATCCTGAGCATCCAAGGGACATTATCTGTCGCATACATTTTTTCAATGTAAAAGAGGCCATTGTGAGGAAAGCAGAGGAGTTGGGTCCTGGTGATTTCAATGGAAATGCATATAATTGCTCACAGATCTATCCTGAATGACACTTGCTAAAAGAAAGGTATTGAAACCACTACTTGATGCCATCCGGGAAAATGGCCTGATGTACTCCTGGGGGTACCCATTCCAGCTGTATATTTTCAAAGATCCAAGCAACATGAGACCTATTTGTGATGCCCTGGACATTCCATATACCTGACTGGCCACCTGCTCCACCATTGCCACAGAGAGTTCCAGCACATCGCAGAAGGCGTTCAATGGATCAGGAACTTGATGGTGATGCAGCCAGATGGGAGAGGAACCTGCCAATCTTATGAGCTCCAGAAATGAATCTTGTCTTCCCTGATGAGAGACAGTTTGCAGATGCTTACTTATTTCTTTAAGCATGTAATTAGATATATCTAAATGTCTAAGTTCATATAAGATCTTAGACCAGCATATAAGTTGAGTTCACATGATACTACTGTAATATCAGGCTGTATTACATTACTTTATAAACCTATAAGAAGAGCTCGCAATCAAAATTTGAACATCCAAAAAGGAGAGAGAGAGATGTAGTAGAGATAATGCTGATGTATAAAAAACACAGTATTTGTTTTTTACTGTTATATATTACATGTTGTACTTTGTTTAATAAAGATACAGTATTTTGCAATAACAGCTATATCTTTGGCCGTTATTTATTGAGGGCGATGTTTTTTATACATCAGCATTATCTCTACTACATCTCTCTCTCTCCTTTTTGGATGTTCAAATTTTGTATTACATTACTTGCTTTATATTCCATGGTTCCCCCTAATAGGAATCCTAGAACTGAAAGTTTGACTTGCGCCTGTAAAGACAACCCCCAGTTAGGGACTTGCATTGGGATCTGCTTGTTTCGCAATTTCCTGGTGTTTTGATATATTCATAATCTATACTTCTTAGACACTGAGAGGTAGACGTTACTATCTACCGTCAATACTTCCTCTTTTAATCTTTCTCTATTCCATTCCCCCTTTTTTTCATATAATATGGCACAACTCAAAACTTGTTCATTGAATGTCAGAGGACTTAATGTTCCAGAGAAAAGAGCTCAAGTGTTTTATCGTAGGCATAAACAGCACGTACATTTTGTATTTCTTCAGGAGTCACACTTTAGAGGCGATCATATACTGTACCTCAGATTACTAATAGATATTATTCATCTTGGCGTCCCAGAAAAATGCTGTTTTGAAGTCTAAAGCCCCCGTCTCACATAGCGATATCGCTAGCGAGATCGCTGCTGAGTCACGGTTTTGGTGACTCACCAGCGACCTCACCAGCGATGTCGCTATGTGTGACACTTTGCAACGATCAAGCCCCTGCTGTGAGGTCGCTGATCGCTGCAAAGTGTCCTGGACCATTTTTTGGTCGTTGGCCTCCCGCTGGCCAGCACACATCGCTGTGTGTGACCAGCGGGACCAACGATCTGGCTGGTAACCATGGTAAATATCGGGTTACTAGGGGCACGCGCGCACTTAGTAACCCGCTGTTTACCATGGATACCACTCTGCTACGGTGCGCGGAGGCTCCCGCCACCGTAGCAGAGTGGTATCCATGGTAAACAGCGGGTTACTAGGGGCACACGCGCACTTAGTAACCCGATGTTTACCATAGTTACCAGCCTGCTCCTGCTTGCAGCAGGCTGGTAACGGGAGCAGGACATCGTGGAACGATTCTTTCCACGATATCGCTGCTCCCCTGATCGCTGGTGAGCCTCCCTGTTTGACAGCTCACCAGCGATGTATTAGCGATGCAGCAACGATCCCTGACAGGTCGTATCGTTGTCGGGATCGCTGCTGCATCGCTTAGTGTGACGGGGCCTTAAGGTGCTGAGTATAGGCCGCCACAGATCACTGCTGCATACTATTGTAGGAACACTGTCTGACACGGAGAGGAGGTTCGTGTTTGTTAAGATCTCCATCTACTCCAAAATTTTGACTTTGGAAAACTTTTATCTCCCTAATTGTGACCAAATTAAGACATGCCGTCATTACTTAAACAAACTAAAATATTTTGCGGAGGACCTTATCATCATTGGAGGTGACTCTAATTTTATCTTGGCTCCTTCTTTAGACGCGTCCCGGGGCTGGTGTCATCAATCTAAAACACAAACAAAAGCTTTGCTAATTGTGCTTTGGTCTCAACTGGTTGATGTATGGAGGATACTACATCCAGACGTAAAGGATTATACCTATTATTCTCCTTTCCACAATACATATAGCCGTAGAGACTTTTCATTAATTAGCCATCACTTGCTTACATGGCAGCCTACATCTCAGATAGGAACTGCTGTATGGTCAGATCATGCTCCTGTATATTGTAACTAGCTATTGAACCCGTTCTATGCCCGGGTGGCGAGCATTTTTATTGGTATATAGTCTCCCATGCGGGTATGTGCTGCCCCCCTCCTGGTATTTCTGCTGCCCCCACCATCCTATCCCGGTATGCATGGCACCCCTCATCCCGATCCTGGTATGCATGGCACCCCTCATCCCCATCCTGGTATGCATGACACCCCTCATTCCCAATCCTGTTATGCATAGCACCCCTCATTCCCAATCCTGTTATGCATAGCACCCCTCACCCCCAATCCTGGTATGCATGGCACCCCTCATCCCCAATCCTGGTATGCATGGCACCCCTCATCCCCAATATTGGTATGCATGGCACCTCTCATTCCAAATCTGGTGTACATTGCACCCCTCATCCCAATCCTGATATGTATGGTACCAAATCCCTCATCCTGGTATGCATGGCATCACTCATCCCCCAATCCTGGTATGCATGGCACCCCATCACTCATCCTGGTATGCATGGTACCCCTCATCCTGGTATGAATGGTACCCCTCATCCCTATCCTGGTATGTATGGCACCCCTCATCCCCCAATCCTGGTATGTATGGCCTCCTCATCCCCCAATCCTGGTATGCATGGCACCCCTCATTCCAAATCTGGTATACATTGCACCCCTCATCCCAATCCTGGTATGTATGTTACAAAATCCCTCATCCTGGTATGCAAGGCACCACTCATCCCCCAATCCTGGTATGCATGTCACCCCATCCCTCTTCCTGGTATGCATGGCACCCCATCCCTCTTCCTGGTATGCATGGTGCCCCTCATTCCTATCCTGGTATGCATGGTACCCCTCATCCCTATCCTGGTATGTATGGTACCACTCGTCCTGGTATGCATGGCACCCCATCCCTCATTCTGGTATACATGGCACCCCTCATCCCAATTATGGTATGTATGGCCTCCTCATCTCAGAAACCTGGTATGCATGGCACCCAATCGCTCATCCTGGTATGCAATGCATGCCTCATCCCCAATACTGGTATATATGGCACCCAATCCCCTATCCTAGTGCGTATGGCACCCCTCATCCCTATACTGGTATGCATGGTACCCCTCATCGCTATTCTGGTATGCATGGTACCCCTCATCCTGGTATGCATGGTACAACACATTCCTAACCTGGTATGTATGGTACCCCTCATCCCTATCCTGGTATGTATGGTACCCCTCATCCCTATCCTGGTATGCATGGTACCCCGCATTCCTATCCTGATATGTAGGGTACCCCTCATCCCTATCCTGGTATGCATGACACCCCATCCCTCATCCTGGTATACATGGCACCCCTCATCCCAATTCTGGTATGTATGGCCTCCTCATCCCAGAAACCTGGTATGCATGGCACCCAATTCCTCATCCTGGTATGCATGGCACGCCTCATCCCCAATCATGGTATATATGGCTCCCTCATCCCTATCCTGGTATGCATGGCGCCCTATCCCCTATCCTGGTATGTATGACACCCCTCATCCCTATACTGGTATGCATGGTACCCCTCATCCTTATTCTGGTATGCATGGTACCCTTCATCCTGGTATGCATGGTACCCCACATTCCTATCCTGGTATGTATAGTACCCCTCATCCCTATCCTGGTATGCATGGTATCCCGCATTCCTATCCTAGTATGTAGGGTACCCCTCGTCCCTATCCTGGTATGCATGGTACCCCATCCCTATCCTGGTATGTATGGTACCCCTCGTCCCTATCCTGGTATGCATGGTACCCCATCCCTATTCTGGTATGCATGGCACCCCTCACCCACCAATCCTTGTATGCATGGCACTCCTCATCCCTATACTGGTATGTATGGCACCCCTCACCCACCAATCCTTGTATGCATGGCACTCCTCATCCCTATACTGGTATGCATGGTACCCCTCATCCTTATTCTGGTATGCATGGTACCCTTCATCCTGGTATGCATGGTACCCCACATTCCTATCCTGGTATGTATGGTACCCCTCGTCCCTATCCTGGTATGCATGGTATCCCGCATTCCTATCCTGGTATGTAGGGTACCCCTCGTCCCTATCCTGGTATGCATGGTACCCCATCCCTATTGTGGTATGCATGGCACCCCTCACCCACCAATCCTTGTATGCATGGCACTCCTCATCCCTATACTGGTATGTATGGCACCCCTCACCCCCCCAATCCTGGTATGTGTGGTACCCCTCATCCTGGTATGCATGGTACCCCTCATCCCCCAATCCTGGTATGCTTGGTACCCCTCATCCCCCAATCCTGATATGTGTGGCCCCATCACCCCCCAATCCTGGTATGTATGGCACCCCTCATCCCTTTCACGCTGCACACATACAATAAAATAAGCACTTAATCTCACCTTTCTTCTCTGTGCTCCAGCGCTACGGTGTTCTGTTCTGCCGGAGGCTGGGGGAGGAGTGCAGCGCCAGAGTATGCGCATGCCCATACCGCGCTGTCTGGCGCCATTTTGCTGAAGACACACTGCGAATACCGCTATGTGCATGTGCTGATTCGACACCTTCACTCCTGCCCCGGTCTCCGGCGAAGAGAGGCTCCGCGGCAATGCTCCTCCCGGTCAGGTAAGTATGTAAGTACGGCGCCGGAGATCGCGGAATGCGTTCAGTGTCTACGCAAACTGTGATCTCTGGCACCATATACGCTCCTCTTACCTGTAACGGCTCCATGCCTGCTTCTGTCTGGAGCCAGACTGCGCAGGCGTGTCGCGCTTGCGCAGTCTATAAAGGTATCAGACAGAGACACGCATCTCCCGTTGTATTATAGTTCTGACTATGCCGGACTCCACCAAGGCTTCAGATGTTGGAACCTAAATGATAATCTACTGAAAGACTCACTCTGTGTCTCAGACCTTCTTGAGACTATAGACTCCTTCAAATATATGAGCATGATGAAACTGCCTTACCATTTATAGGGGAAGCACTCACATGTGTCCTCAGAGGGATAATAATAAAACATAGATAAAAGCTAAAAAAAGGAGAGAACAGCTAAAGTCTCATCTGCTTGAGCGGATTGATCTCCTTGACAAACAACATAAATGATCTGCTTCCCTCCAGGTATACGCAGACCCGCTTAACGCTAGAAGGGAGCTAAAGTAGTTTCATGGATGGGGTACTCGCAAATATTGTGTAATTTCAGGGCATTTACTTATGGAAGGAACCAAGTGAAAGCTTCCATTCTCTGTACTAGATATAGGGCCTCCTCGAGAAAATTACTTAAAATGTCGTACACTAAAGTTAATATATAAGGTGTGGGATAGGGGTAAAAATATTCTGGGGATTGGAAAGTACACAAACTATACTCCTTTATGGCACAACTATAACTTACCAGAGCTACAGAAACTAAATAATATTAGTGAGTGGGAGGATAGGGATACTAGAATAAACGTCATACTGATTGATAGACATCACCCAATAGATACCATTGCTAAAGCAGTGGATACAAAAGGTCTAATATCCCTTATTTATAGGCAGTTACTGGCCCTACATTTGGATAATATTGATAGTTAAGACAAAATGGGAGGAGGATGTGGGTCCGTTATCTGAGGAGCAATGGGGGAAATACTGGATTTGACACAGAATCTGTCCCAGATTGTCCCGAATTCTTCTCATTCATAGAGTATATAGATCCCCAAGTACTTTATTTAAAATTGAAATAGAAACGGATGACACATGTCCTAGATGTGGTCAAAAGGACGCCCACCTGATGCATATGACGTGGAAATGTGTAAATATTGGCGACTACTGGAAGGGGGTGATCGCTCTTGTACTATCTGTATTTGGGATACAACTTCAGTTGGAACCTAAAATCTGTATCCTAGGACTCCTGGGAGAGGACGTAGACCCAGACTCCCATATGGCAATAGGTGGCTCAGGAATATTATTCCCAGCCATAAAGTTGATGGCCCTACATTGGATAGACAATTCTCCCCCAACGATAACAGAACTAAAATCCAGGATAAATAGCACTCTATGCTTGGAAAGTGGAGCTTATATTAAAGGAACGCTCTCAAGAAATCCATACACATATGGGAACAATGGTAATTACCCCAGGTATTGCTTCAAAGAACCTTCACAGAAATACTATACTGGATCGTTTGTCCATTTCCTTACAGTAAACCAGGAATTTATATCCTTATACTCAAGGTGTCAGAAAATAATAATTGTCTCAGTCCACACAATTGCCCCTTCTTAGATATATTCTTTTTCTTTTGATGTCCCAATAGGGAAAAAAATAATCAGTCAGGAAGTATTCAGATATTTATGTACAAATGTAAAATTACTATTCCAAACATTGTACTATAGAGCGATATTGGGATTTATATCATTGTAAACCGGTTCTTGTATTCTTTACTGGTTTTTCTTTTTTATTTTTTTTGTCACAAAGTTTATTTAAAAAAAAATGTTGGTAATTCTTCGTTTTGTTAAATAAAAATAATCTGAAAAAAAGAAAGGAGCGAAGGTCTTTACTACATCAAACGTATACAAAATGCCAAGATCACATGTGAAGGTACTCGTATGAGTTCGCAAATAAATGTGGTTGCTCATTGGCAAGGAGGTTACATCCACACATGTAAAGGACATATGTATTCAAAATAAAAGGGGCACCCGGGCCAGAAATTCATAACCCCATTGACATAGCGGAAGAATATAGTTTCTTTTATAGTTCGCTATATAATATTCATGGACAATACCACGACATGCCACCTAATATTCTTGAAACTAAAAATGACAAATATATTATGGACACTGCCGTTCCTTCCTTACAGACCCCTGAGCAGGAGATACTAGACAAAGCTTTCACTGAACAAGAGACAGGAGAGGCCAATAAATCATTCCCTATCGGGAAGAGCCCTGGGCCAGATGGCTTCAATAATAGATTTTATAAGATGTTTCCCCCCAGTTATTACCAGTTTTAGCCAAAGTGTTCAATGATATCTCAGAAGACTCCCCCTTTTGCCCTCAATCACTTAAGGCTCATATAATGGTTTCATCAAAGCCTGGAAAAGAACCAAATGCCTGCCCTAATATTCATCCAATATCAATAATGTAGACGTCACCATATTCTCTAAAGTGATTACAACACGGCTCTCCCACTATCTACCCTCAATTGTCAGCAACGATCAGGTTGGCTTCATTAAGGGCAGAGAAACTTGTGATAATAAAAATAAAACGTTAATTTCACATGCAAAAAACACAGGGGATCCCAATGTGCCTTGTTTCTGCCTACGCTAAAAAAGCGTTCGACACAGTGCATTGGACTTTCTTGAAGAGCACCCTACCACAAATTAGGTTGGACTCTTTCTTGTTATCTAAAATTCGATCCTTCTACACTGACCCTAAATCGATAGGGTAAACGGCCTTCTATATGACACATTTTCTATTAAAAAGGGGACGAGACCAGGGTGTCCCTTATCACCTCTCCAATACACATTGCTGATGGAACATTTAGCGGTAGCATTACACACAAATCCAGATATTAGTGGAGTTACTATAGACTCACATCACTATAAACTAGCTCTATGCGCAGATGACCTGTTGTTCTATGTTTCAAACCCAATGATTTCATTTCTCTCTATAATAAAGGAATTTGAATAACTCGGCCATGTAAGCAATTTTAAAGTCAACTATTCTAAAACAGAAGCCATGAACATAACTTTTAACCCTGAACTGACACAATAACTAATTTCTAACTTTCCCTTTAAGTGGCAAAAAGACACAATTAAGTACCTGGGTATACAAATTCTGGGGAACTTGGATGACCTGTATCTTTTAAATTATATCCCCCATCCTTGAACAAATGGTTCAAAATCGAATGAATTATAACTTGAAACCCTTGTCCTGGTTTGGTCGTATTAGTGTGATCAAAATGGACATTTTACCAGATCTTCTTTATATATTTCAGACCTTTCCGGTCTGCGTTCCTCAGACCTTTTTCTCCCGTCTCAACAATTCTAACAGCAAGTTTGTATGGGGAACATCGAGGCCTAGGATACGTGTTAAAATATTGTGAAGAAACAGGAGGGAGGGTTAGGGAGCTGCAATGCTGAATCCAAACAGGGTGAAGATAGTCCACTGAAGGGTGCCGTTCCCGCTGGTGAGCACAGACATATGAAGAAAACGAAAAGGAGAAAATCAGCACTCCAACAGGTAAAATATGAGAAAAATGTATTGGATCATTTAAAAAAAAACAAAAAATTTAAAATTCTTACACGTTTCTGGCGCTAGGGTTGCGCCCATAGTTATAGCAGATGAGAAAAGGACAATGAAGTCATATATATATATATATACAAGCACAATGGAGTCACATGACATGAAATGAGAAATCAATTAGACATGCAAAAGGTGTGAAGAAAATCCCAGCCACAGTTCACATTGAAGGCAACGAGATCAAATACAGACAAGATGATCATTACAAGCGTCACACAACAAGCCAGAAATGCAAAACACCATGATGGTGAAAAATAAGACAGAATTACACCTCATACTCTTATTCATGCATATCCGTATCCCCCTCTGTATATAAACTGTTTATTGCAGGACATTTGTGTGAAGACCACCATTGTTAGCGGCCAGGGGATTATCCCATATAGGAACACAACACCGGGATTAAGTGTACAGGTGTGAGATCACAGGGTCCGAACATCACAAATGCCATCAACTATAGCACCGGAAGGTGGGAGGATATACTGATTATAGAGGGACAGGAACATGTATGCATGAGATGGAGGATAGATTCAGTATAGAGCATCACAATAACAATGTACAATAAACAGAGAAAACGCATCAATGTCTAAATTGTGAATAGAAATATTGTTCTTATCGATCTGACACACGTAAAAATCTAAAATAATATGCACAATAACCAATATGGAGAAACTATAAACCTATAACAATGAACATATAAAGGGGGAAAATAATTATGCAAATCAAAATTGATTTACAAGGAAATCCACCTGCATCTGATCTGGTGCAAAGTATAATATCCTGGCAAAGGATCAGAGAGCCGCGGATATACCGAGCATTATCTGTCATATCAACGGGAGGCAAATAGATGAATCATTGTAAAACAGACGAGAACAAGTACAGAACACTGGTGAGATTACTGTGGAGCATTGTAATGGCGAATCAGATTACTGTGGAGCATTGTAATGGCAAATCAGATTACTGTGGAGCATTGTAATGGCGAATCAGATTAGATGGAACGTACAAATCCATGATATCCAAGAGCTGAATGTATAACAGATCAATGGCAATGGGAGACATCTGCATAGAGTCTGATGGAAAACCTGATCGTGAGGCTATAGATGGAGCAAGCATTTCTATCTGTATCAACGAAAACCAGGTAATTACATTATAATAAAACTGACAAAAACAAATATCTGATGCAGAACTGAATCGTGAAGCTGTGGATGTAGCGGGAATTTCTATCTGTATCAACGAAAAACAAATCATTGAATTATATTACGAAAAAACTGACAAAAATAAATATATGAGAAATGGATAAATAAGCTGCAGAACATTGCAATGGAAATACTCAGTCATTGCTGAAAAATCTTTAAGATATTTGCATCATTTATGTGCGTTCTGCTAAGATGAATCAGCAATGATAGCGCAATATACAGAAAGGCCAATAAGTACACCGGCAAATAATAACCGGAAAAGCACAAAATAAATTCAGAAAACCTGGAATGTCACCATATAGATGTCTGCTGGGAATAAACCAGTATGAATTTCATCAATAGATGTAAAACCGGTCATTGCGGAAATTCATTACCCGAAGGGTATTTAGTATTTACACGTCAGATCCAGAAGGCTTCACTCATATTAAGGTGTTTCTGTCTGTTTCCACCCCTTACCGGATAATTAACTTTTACAAGACCAAAGAAAGAAGAATGTGTGAGATCATTATTCTCTATGGACACAATGTTTTGATGCCCCGGAGTATGTGCTATTAGAACTGTTGATATATGAAATCTGCTCCGGTGCTCTCTATGAATCCTATCAATTTGTATAAAACAATGTTGTCCAGTATTCTGGAGGAATGCATTTATTTGTCAGTGTATAATAACAAAATTCAGCGCTGGCTGTTACCTGATTATCCCATTTTACCCATTTTTCATGGGCTCCCCAAAACACACAAGGGTATCTCTCCCCCCCACCCTTCGCCCTATTATCTCGGGTATGGGTTCATTGAATGAGAATTTAAGCCAATGGCTGGTGAACATTTGTATCCTCTGGTTATTCGAACACCAGGCTATGTGAAAGATACTACGTCTGTCCTGAGGGTTTTTGACAGGTTTGTGTGGCAGGAAGAATATAGGTTTGTCACCAGCAATGTTGTCTACCTGCATTCCTCCATCCCTCACGCATTGGCCGTCATTGCTGTTCAACACCACGCCTCTTGAGAAAGCATATCACGCGAAACGCGCGTCGAGGCTTGTGGGCCCTACATCTGCTCGCTCCTGCTCCGTTGGTCCATTTCCTTACCTCTCTCTTCCCCTCTTCTTTAATTATTATTGACATTTATACGGGTGAGTTACTTATGTCTGAAGCAATACATAACTGGGTTATTCCTCTTAATGTTTGATACTTGTAGCAGCTTATATATATATATACTTTGTACTTCCAGAATGTTATTGACTATTTAAATAACCCACTCTTTGCTTCCACCCCAATGTCTTACCATGTATGGAGACTTGGCTAACCCGGTGCTTTGGGAAGACTTTTTCATTTAGTGTATATATCAGGATTGTCTCCTGACTACTTATGTGTATAGGTATGTTTTCCCCCATGGCTGAAGCATGACTATGGCCATTTCTTCATATGTCTCTCTACTTTGACATGTTCTGCAACTCACATATACTTGAGATATGTATTTTTTAATGTGACTCTTTTTCTTAATAAAGTTTTTTTCTATTTGATGCCATGTACTCAGTTTCCTCTAGTTTTTCCATTTAAATAAATATAGTGGATATTCTATGAATTTAAAAAGGTTCATTATAACATAAAATTGTTGTGGGACAACAAATATTTTATGTTTGATTCTAAATATTATTTACAAGTACTTGGAGCCCCCATGGGCTCCAAATTCTCACCATCTTTGGCTATTCTGTACATGTCGTGGTGGGAAGAAATTTAATTTTTTCTGATAATCCATTTTTTTAGCACATTTTTTGGTTTGGTAGATATGTTGATGCTGTACTTTTGGTATGGAGAGGTGACCCCGTGTCACAATTTGTTTTGTATTTGAATTCTTATTCCTTAAATTTAAAATTCACTGTCGGCGAACCTTTGATTTCCACTCCATTTCTGGATATTTTCCTGACAGGGATAGTAACATCTCATAAAGTGGACACCACACTCTATAGAAAACCTTTGTCAGGCAACACATTACTGTTGTCTTCCAATTCTCAACTTACTCTATACAGTTCGCAGGGACGACTCAGTATAGTTGGAGAGAAGCACTCCGATGCCCGTTCAGCGAATGTGACCCGTGCTACACAAAATATGTAACTTCCAACATAAGTGCTGATCCATCCTCCGTGGATTCTTTTACGCCTAAGGGGAGACCTGCCCACATACCCCCTGTGATGACATCACGGGGGCTAGTCTCCAGCCTTCATATTTTTATTAGATATCTGTTTTTTGCAATAACTTATCGTGGGTTGACCGTAGAGGCCCAAAAGTGATACCATATTTTCCGTTATGATTTTACCTTTCTCCAGAGACCACACACGATATAGCTGCCGTCTGCTATTTTGTTACTTTTGCGCCACAGCTCCCCATAGGGGCTTACAGCGACGGGAAAATATCCATATTGTTCCTTAGCTGACCCTGCCGCCCAAAATATAGGCCCCATTATTATGGGACATATGGAACTTTAGTTATTCTATATTCCATATCGGCTTCAGGCCGTCGGCAGGCCTTTGTTACATTCCCTTTGAAGCACTGGGAATACAACCTTCTCAGTTAGCTGTAAATCTATCACAAGCCTGTGTTAATTGGGTTTGGTAGCAGCTTTTGGGCCAGCATTTGCTTGCAAGGCCCTTCTCATGTGTGTGTTGATTTGCATAGAGGCCACTGGTCAAAGTGTCAGCTCTTCTCCCGTGGACAATTACTATAGGGGAGGAGGGAAGAGGTGTCTGAGACAGGGGAGAAGAAAAGATTTTCAATATTTCTATGACAATCTGTTTTTCATTGATACAGATAGAAATGCTTGCTATACCTATAGCCTCACGATCAAGTTTTGCGTCAGACTCTATGCAGACGTATCCCATTGCAATTGATCTGTTATACATCCAACTCCTGGATAGCATGGATTTGTACATTCCATCTAATCTGATTCACCATTGCAATGTTCTACAGTAATCTCACCAGTGTTTTGTACATACTTGTTTTCGTCTGTTTTACAATGATGCATCTATTTGCCTCCCGTTGAAGTGATTGATAATGCTCGGTATATCTGCGGCTCTATGATCCTTTGCCAGGATATTATGCTTTGCACCAGATCAAATGCGGGTGTATTTCCTAACATTGGTGGTTTTCACACAAATTTCCTGCAATAAACAGCTTATATACAGGATGGGATACAAATATGTATGAACAAGAGTATGAGGTTTAATTCTATGTTCCTTGTATGTAGTATTTTTTGGTCATTATCTGGTGGTAATATGTGGTCTGGTCATGGTGTGGTGGTACTTGTTCCTTGTATGTGTTTTTCGGTCACTATGTGGTGGTAAAATGTGGTCCGGCCATGGTGTGGTGGTATTTGCTCCTTGTATGTAGTATTATTTGGTCACTATGTGGTGGTAATATGCAGTCCGGCCATGGTGTGACGGTTTTTGTCCCTTTGTATGTGATATTATTTGAAAAAATGTATGTGACACATTCCCTTAAAGAAAAATATACCTAAATAGAGTACTGGATATTTTAAGAAATGTTTAATAGGTTAGAGTAGAGTAGGGCCCTGCCAGAAGAGTCTACCTTGTCATGGTGGCGGCTTACAAAATCTTTTGGCCAAAACAAAAGCTGCTGCTATGTATGTGATATGGTGTTCTATGGGAACTGTTAGGGTATGTGCACATGGTCAGGAGCAGCTGTGGGTTTGACACTGCGTGCTTATGCAGCATCGTAAGAAAGCCCATTACACCCTCAGATGACTTCCCTCGTGGGTACAGTGTCTGAAATGGGGTCACTTTAGGGGGTTGTATGTTCTTCACACCTCGAGGGCTTTGCTTTTGGCCGCTCTGTACACACAGCTCCGCTCTGTACACCTCGTAAACACGCGGCTCTGCTCCCTACAACTTGTACACGTGCGTCTCTGCTCCGCACGTCTCCGCTCCGTACACCTCGTACACACGGCTCCGCTCCGTACACCTCGTACACGTGGTGGTACACGTGCAGCTCCGCTCCCTACGCCTCGTACACGTGCGGCTCGCTCCCTACGCCTCATACACGCACTGCTCCGCTCCCTACGCCTTGTACACGCACGGCTCCGCTCCCTACGCCTCGTACACGCACGGCTCCGCTCCCTACGCCTCGTACACACGCGGCTCCGCTCCGTACACCTCGTACACGCGCGGCTCCGCTCCGTACACCTCGTACACGCGCGGCTCCACTCCGTATACCTCGTACACACGCGGCTCCGCTCCGTACACCTCGTACACACGCGGCTCTGCTTCCGCTCTCGTACACACGGCTCCGCTCCGTACACCTCGTACACGAGCGGCTCCGCTCCGTACACCTCGTACACACGCGGCTCTGCTCCGTACACCTCGTACACACGCGGCTCTGCTCCGTACACCTCGTACACACACGGCTCCGCTCCGTACACACACTCTCCTCTTTAGGGGGTCGTATGTTCTTCACACCTCGAGGGCTTTGCTTTTGGCCGCTCCGTACACCTCGTACACACACGGCTCCGCTCCGTACACCTCGGACACACGCAGCTCCGCTACATACACATTGTATACACACGGCTCCGCTCCGCACTCCTCGTACACACACGGCTCCGCTCCGTACACCTCGTACACACACGGCTCTGCTCCGTACGCCTCGTACACACGCGGCTCCGCTCCATACACCTCGTACACACGCGGCTCCGCTCCATACACCTCGTACACACGCGGCTCCGCTCCATACACCTCGTACACACGCGGCTCCGCTCCGTACACCTCGTACACACGCGGCTCCGCTCCGTACACCTCGTACACACGCGGCTCCGCTCCGTACACCTCGTACACACGCGGCTCCGCTCCGTACACCTCGTACACACGCGGCTCCGCTCCGTACACCTCGTACACACGCGGCTCCGCTCCGTACACCTCGTACACACGCGGCTCTGCTACATCCACACTGTAAACCCCTCCTGACCCCACACATAAACTTCAGCTCATCCAGCACCATGACAACCAGCACAGTAGAGTCCTGCATCCACTGAGGCCCCTGATCATGTGACCCCTGACTCCTCCCCTCCTGTGACCTCATCACAGCTCCTGTGCGCACAGAGCAGCCATATATGTGGTGGCGGCTCTGCAGGTGGAGGTATGTGAAGACCCCCATTACTGGGCGCAGGGGGCATTAACCCCTTCAGCACGGAGACTCTTTTGGGGTCTTGTGTTGCCCCTTTATAAGAATCATAAGGTTTTTGTTCTGTTTCCTGTAATAGATACATACGACCCAACTATGGAGACAGGAAGGGAGGAAACGTATTGTTCTCATAGTACAGGACCCCTTTACTGCCCCACAGTGTAATGCCCCCATTGTGCCCCTTATGCAGGATGTATGATGCCCCCACACAGTGTAATGCCCCCATTATGCCCCTTATGCAGGATGTATGATGCCCCCACACAGTGTAATGCCCCCATTATACCCCTTATGCAGGATGTATGATGCCCCCAACAGTGTAATGCCCCCATTATACCCCTTATGCAGGATGTATGATGCCCCCACACAGTGTAATGCCCCCATTATGCCCCTTATGCACGATGTATGATGCCCCCACAGTGTAATACCCCCATTATGCCCCTTGTGCAGTATGTATGATGCCCCCACACAGTGTAATGCCCGCATTATGCCCCTTATGCAGTATGTATGATGCCCCCACACAGTGTAATGCCCCCATTATGCCCCTTATGCAGGATGTATGATGCCCCCACACAGTGTAATGCCCCCATTATGCCCCTTATGCAGGATGTATGATGCCCCACACAGTGTAATGCCCCCATTATGCCCCTTATGCAGTATGTATGATGCCCCCACACAGTGTAATGCCCCTTATGCAGGATGTATGATGCCCTCACAGTGTAATGCCCCCATTATGCCCCTTATGCAGTATGTATGATCCCCCACACAGTGTAATGCCCCTTATGCTGTATGTATGATCCCCCACACAGTGTAATGCCCCCATTATGCCCCTTATGCAGTATGTATGATCCCCCACACAGTGTAATGCTGCCATTATGCCCCTTATGCAGGATGTATGATGCCCCACACAGTGTAATGTCCCCATTATGCCCCTTATACAGTATGTATGATGCCCCCACACAGTGTAATGCCCCCATTATGCCCTTTATGCAGTATGTATGATCCCCCACACAGTGTAATGCCCCCATTATGCCCCTTATGCAGTATGTATGATCCCCCACACAGTGTAATGCCGCCATTATGCCCCTTATGCAGTATGTATGATCCCCCACACAGTGTAATGCCCCTTATGCAGTATGTATGATGCCCCCCACAGTGTAATGCCCCCATTATGCCCCTTATGCAGTATGTATGATGCCCCCACACAGTGTAATGTCCCCATTATGCCCCTTATGCCTTATGTATGATGCCCCCCACACAGTGTAATGCCCCCATTATGCCCCTTATGCAGGATGTATAATGCCCCACACAGTGTAATGCCCTCATTATGCCCCTTATGCAGGATGTATGATGCCCCCACACAGTGTAATGCCCCATTATGCCCCTTATGCAGTATGTTTGATGCACCCACACAGTGTAATGCCCCCATTATGCCCCTTATGCAGTATGTATGAAGCCCCCACACAGTGTAATGCCCCCATTATGCCCCTTATGCAGGATGTATGATGCCCCACACAGTGTAATGCCCCCATTATGCCTCTTATGCAGGTTGCATGATGCCCCCCCCACAGTTTAATGTTCCGGGACGTACTAAAAAGAATGAAGATCAGGAATAAATAAAAAGTATCAACATAAAAACTTACAGGTCCAAACATATGGAGAGATATTATGGATTTCTTGTGTATCTTGCACATGGGATGAACATGAAATATATGAAGATTACAAGGGAATGAACACATTCCCTATAAACAGGTGTATATTATATTCCTACACTACCACCATCCTCCCACACACAGTATAATATTTCCACAGTACCGCCTGAGGTCCTGCAGTTGGAATAAGTCCTGAGGTTTTACAGTTGGAACAATCCCTCTGGAGTTGGTTTTCCCTTTGCCTGCTCCCCTACATGTAGACCCTCGAGCATGTATACATGCATGTAGGGGAGCAGGCCTTACTAGATATCGAGGCTTTGTACTGTAATATATCGCAAGAGGACGGTATCAGAGGAGTAAGTCGTTTCTTGATATCAAGATCAATAGAGTGTAGCAGACATAATGACTTCATGGAGGATCTTCTAAAATTCACTCTTACTCATAACTTCTTTCTTTTTGACAGGAAGTACTTCCACCAGTTCAGGGGTACTGCGATGGGGAGCCGCTGTGCCCCCTCGTATGCTAACCTATTCCTGGGCTCATGGGAGGAAACCACAATATGCAGGGATGATCATAAGTGATGGCATCTATATATTAGGGTATGATATTGATATATTGACAACATTTTTTTATCATCTGGTCGGAGACGAGTGAGCAATTTCTTGAATTTGTCAGGGAACTCAACATCAATAGAGTCGGCCTGAGATTTATATCAGAGTTTAATTATTACCAGTTGCCTTTCCTGGATGTACCAATCAAGAAAAAACGGGATGGGACCCTAGGGACTCTCATCTACCATTAACCTATGAGCACTAATAAACTATTAAATTACTAAAAAAAAAAACAAGCAATATCCAAGGGCCAATTTTTACAGTTGAGTAGAAACTGCTCTAATGTCACAGATATTAATATACAGGCAATAGACATGAACACCAGATTCAAGGAAAAAGGTATCCACAGTACATTTTGGATTCAGCACAATTGTCTGCAGAAAAACAGGAGAGACAGACATTCCTCCATGTCTAACCAAGAGACCAAGAAAAATATGGGATAACACAAGTAATAGAAACTTGTCACAATCAGAGTGACCTTATCTTTAATCTCCTCAGAAATCACTAGTATGTACTTGTGGTCGACCCGGACCTGAGGGTGCTGTGGGATCTATTCCCACAATAACTTTCATAAAGGGTTTGGTCAATTAGGGACCATTTAGTGCATAGTTTCTATAAAAACCTGCACCCAAGTGGACTTGGCTAGATAGAAGAATCTGTGGTTTCTTTAGTTTTGGAGAAAGTTGTACATGTAATTGGATGAGACCATATAAATCTTTCTCGAGTTCATCTATGGGTGAAAACCTTTTTCCAGAGGGATTATTCCACCTGTAAAACCTCAGGACTTGTATATGTGGCCACATGCAACTGCCCCCTAGATTATGTATGCACGACCAAGACGATTGTGGGGGGTGCATTTGGGCGAAATACGCCATGGTCGGGACACCTCATTAGTGAGACACTTGAACAGTGTACATTGAGGTGAAACCGGAGACATCTCCTTTTGCATCATTTAGGTGGTTAAACCCAATGTGAGAGGAGGTGATCACAATAGATGTATCCTCAAAATGGAAAGTGAGTGGATTTCCAGACTGGATTCACAAGCTCCAAAGGAACTCAATGAGCAAATTTACTATGCCTGTTTTGTATGAATACAGCCCAATTCTGGATTACAGTTTTGGATTTTATACTCTACCCATTGCTACTCAGTTCCCTGTGAATGAGGTTCACATATTGTTTTACTTCATCAAGAGATCTGAGCTTCTATATCAGAATTATTTCTTATCAGTTATATCCCAGTTATACTGTTTAGTAACTAACAAGTGTGGTGTTCCTTATGTATCTCTAATTATGCAATAGGGGTCAAATTTGACCATTTAGGAATATACTGTGGGCCATCATCCCATATTTTTTTGTAGTGATAAAGTAGAACTACATGCCTATTGCATGATGGGAGGATGTGCAATAGTTGTTTTTAGTCTCCCATGAAGCTGATCTCAGAGAGAGGATTTTTCTGTTGGTGGAATGCAATCCTATACCATATGCGCTCCGGCATGGAACGCAGACATCTGGGCATGCACATTCGTGACAATGATCCTAGATGTGCTCCAGTGTGGAATGATAACTATGGGCATGCGCAGTCACAGGTACGAGTGAAGCGGCGGCAATCAGTTTTTCATTATTCTTATTCTTATTATTATTAATTTATATAGCGCCATTGATTCCATGTTTATCTAGCGTTTCAGTGTAAAATACGTCACTTCCGGACATGCACACTAGGGAATGGACATTATTGGACTTCTAGCTCATGAGAAGCAGCGTAGGTGCAGTACATTATTGTAGACTGATCCCGGTTCTTCTGCAACAACTCTCGACACTGCTGTTTCTGGGCCTTTGGTAGCGTTTCATAGAATCATAGAATGGTTGAGTTGGAAGGGACCTCCTGGGTCATCTGGTCCAACCCCCTGCTCAAAGCAGGATTCACTAGATCATCTCAGACAGATGTCTGTCCAGCCTCTGTTTGAAGACGTCCATTGAAGGGGAACTCGCCACCTCTCGTGGCAGCCTGTTCCACTCATTAATCACCCTAACTGTCAAAAAGTTTTTTCTAATATCTAATCTGTGTCTCCTCCCATTTAGTTTCATCCCATTGCTTCTAGTCTTTCCTTGTGCAAATGAGAATAAAGATGATCCTTCTACAATGTGACAGCCCTTGACATATTTGTAGACAGCTATTAAGTCTCCTCTCAGTCTTCTTTTTTGCAAGCTAAACATTCCCAAATCCTGCAACTGTTCCTCATAGGACATGGTTTGCAGACCAGTCACCATTCTGGTCGCTCTTCTCTGAACTTGCTCCAGTTTGTCAATGTCTTTTTTAAAATGTGGTGCCCAAAACTGTACACAGTATTCCAGATGAGGTCTGACCAAAGAGGAGTAAAGACCGATAATGACTTCACGTGATCTAGACTGTATGCTTCTGTTAATACATCCCAGAATTGTATTTGCCTTTTTTGCTGCTGCATCACACTGTTGACTCATGTTTAGTCTATGATCTATTAGTATACCTAAGTCTTTTTCACATGTACTGTTGCTTAGCTCTATTCCTCCCATTCTGTATATGCTTTTTTCATTTTTATTGCCCAGATGTAGTACTTTGCATTTTTCCCTGTTAAAAACCATTCTGTTGGTTGCTGCCCACTGCTCCAGTTTATTTAGGTCTTTTTGAATCCTCTCTCTCTCTTCTCTAGTATTAGCTATCCCTCCTAGCTTTGTGTCATCAGCAAATTTAATCAGTTTACCCTCAATTCCTTCATCTAAATCATTGATAAAGATGTTGAACAATACAGGTCCCAGGACGGAGCCCTGTGGTACCCCACTTGAGACATTCATCCAGCTGGATGTGAAGCCATTTACAACCACCCTTTGAGTCCGATCACTAAGCCAGTTATGAATCCACCTAACAGTTGCCTGGTCCATTGCATACTTGGTCATTTTTTCAATAAGGATGGTGTGAGATACTTTGTCAAATGCTTTGCTGAAGTCAAGATATACTATATCTACAGCATTTCCCTGATCCACCCAGTCAGTGATTCTGTCATAGAAGGAAATTAAGTTAGTCTGACATGACTTGTTAGTTACAAACCCATGCTGACTCTGGTTAATCACTTCATTCTTATCCATGTACTTACATACATGTTGTTTAATAATTTGTTCAAAGATCTTTCCTGGTATAGAAGTCAGACTCACCGGCCTATAGTTCCCTGGGTCCACCTTCTTCCCCTTTTTGAAGATAGGAACAACATTTGCTCTTCTCCAGTCTTCTGGGACTTCTCCTGTTCTCCAAGAATTTTCAAAGATTATGGAGAGTGGTTCTAAAATTTCTTCTACGATCTCCTTCAGTACTCTGGGGTGTAATTCATCTGGACCTGGAGACTTGAACTCATTTATGAGCTATTGCGACTCCTCCAACGTCACCTTCTGGCTTGCCCAGCAAGCATGGAGCTTCCACAGCCTCTCTGTCTTGCCACGGCTTGATGAGGTTGATATGGTATATCTGGTACGGCTTACGTCGTCCCTGTTGATGATCCTTGTAGTTCACTTCACCCACTTTTTCCACCAGCTCATACCGCCCTTGCCAGTTGGCCAAGAACTTACTTTCCACCGTAGGAATTAGCACGAGCACTCGGTCTCCCGGATTGAATTGGATCACTCTGGCTGACCGGTTGTAGACTCTGGCATGAGCTTCTTGTGCCTGGAGGAGATGTTCTTTCAGAATGGGCATCACCTTCGCAATCCTCTCCTGCATCAGAGCGACGTGCGCGATGACACTCCTGTGGGATGAGACCTCCGCTTCCTAGGTTTCCTTTGCAACATCCAGGAGACCCCGCGGATGTCAGCCATACAGGAGTTCGAATGGCGAGAACCCTGTAGAGACCTGTGGAACCTCTTGGATGGAGAACAAGAGATACGGTAGGAGACAATCCCAGTCTCTGCTGCCCTTTCTATGGCCTTCCTCAGCATACTCTTCAGAGTCTTGTTAAACCTTTCGACAAGGCCATCTGTCTTAGGATGGTATACTGAAGTCCTCACCTGGGAGAATTGCAGGACTTTGCATAACTCCCTCATCACCTTACTCATCAAGGGAGTTCCCTGGTCGGTGAGTATCTCCCTTTGGTAAGCCTGTTTGGGGAAAAAATGTGGACTAACTCGCAGGCTATACTCTTTGCGATAGAGGCTCTCAGTGGAATCGCTTCAGGAAAGCGTGTGGCATAGTCCAGGATAACCAATATACACTGCTCAAAGAAATAAAGGGAACACTCAAATATCACATCCTAGATCTGAATGAATGAAATATTCTCATTGAATACTTTGTTCTGTACAAAGTTGAATGTGCTGACAACAAAATCACACAAAAATCATCAATGGAAATCAAATTTCCACAGACTGTCCAGGAGTTGGCGGATGCTTTAGTCCAGGTCTGGGAAGAGATCCCACAGGAGACAATCCGCAACCTCATCAGGAGCATGCCCAGGCATTGTAGGGAGGTCATACAGGCACGTGGAGGTCACATACAATACTGAGCCTCATTTTGACTTGTTTTAAGGACATTACATCAAAGTTGGAGCAGCCTGTAGTGTGTTTTTCCACTTTAATTTTGGGGGTGGCTCCAAATACAGGCCTCCATTGGTTAATAAATTTGATTTCATTGATGATTTTTGGGTGATTTTGTTGTCAGCACATTCAACTTTGTACAGAACAAAGTATTCAATGAGAATATTTCATTCATTCAGATCTAGGATGTGTTATTTGAGTGTTCCCTTTATTTTTTTGAGCAGTGTATATTGATGTTGCCCACGAGCAGATTCAATCAGGGGACCAACCAATTTCCATAGCAATTCACTTGAATGCTCTACAATAATGGGCAAAGGCACAAGGGGACTTTGAAAGTGAGAGGTGGAGGCGGTTAACTGGCGTGTAGGGCAAGACTTGCAATACTTACAGTGCCTACAAGTAGTATTCAACCCCCTGCAGATTTAGCTGGTTGACACATGCGGAATTAACTTGGCATTGTGACATTTGTACTGTAGATCAGCCTGGAAGTGGGAAATGCACTGCAGCAAATATTGTTTTTTTTTTTTTGTTTGTTTGTTTTTTTAAAAACGTTAAAAGTTAATTCAGAGTGTCATTTATTATTCAACCCCTCAAACCACAAGAATTCTGTTTGGTCACCCTAAAGTATTAAGAAGTAGTTCAGGCACCAAGAATAATGAGCTTCACATGTGTGGATTAAAGATCTCTTTTGCCAGCCTTTTCTGACTATTTAAGACCCTCCCCAAACTTGTGAACAGCACTCAGACATGGTCAACATGGGAAAGACAAAGGAGCATTCCAAGGCCATCAGAGACAAGATCGTGGAGGGTCACAAGGCTGGCAAGGGGTACAAAACCCTTTCCAAGGAGTTGGGCCTACCTGTCTCCACTGTTGGGAGCATCATCCGTAAGTGGAAGGCTTATGGAACTACTGTTAGCCTTCCACGGCCTGGACAGCCTTTGAAAGTGTCCTCCCGTGCCGAGGCCAGGCTTGTCCGAAGAGTCAAGGCTAACCCAAGGACAACAAGGAAGGAGCTCCGGGAAGATCTCATGGCAGTGGGGACATTGATTTCAGTCAATACCATAAGTAACGTACTCCACCGCAATGGTCTCCGTTCCAGACGAGCCCGTAAGGTACCTTTACTTTCAAAGCGTCATGTCAAGGCTCGTCTACAGTTTGCTCATGATCACTTGGAGGACTCTGAGACAGACTGGTTCAAGGTTCTATGGTCTGATGAGACCAAGATCGAGATCTTTGGTGCCAACCACACACGTGACGTTTGGAGACTGGATGGCACTGCATATGACCCCAAGAATACCATCCCTACAGTCAAGCATGGTGGTGGCAGCATCATGCTGTGGGGCTGTTTCTCAGCCAAGGGGCCTGGCCATCTGGTCCGCATCCATGGGAAGATGGATAGCACGACCTACCTGGAGATTTTGGCCAAGAACCTCCGCTCCTCCATCAAGGATCTTAAGATGGGTCGTAATTTCATCTTCCAACAAGACAACGACCCAAAGCACACAGCCAAGAAAACCAAGACCCACACTTTTATGTTTAAAATTTAATAAAATTCAACTGAGCAACATAACTTTTTGGTTTGTAAGATTTATGCTTCTGTTCATAAAACCTACTCTCGTTTGCAGTTTGAAGGGTCTAACTTATTTGCATCTTATCAAACCAGCTAAATCTGCAGGGGGTTGAATACTACTTGTAGGCACTGTACATCCGGGCCAATAGAACCTCTGCACAATCTGTTCCTGCGTTTTTTCCACTCCCAGATATCCCCCCAAGACATGTCAATGGGCCATGTCCAACACCTTCTGTCTATAGGGGCCCGGCCCTATTAACTGCTCCACTCGCTCCTCCCTTACTTTCTTGACCCGGTACAACGACTCCCCACTCATCATAAAATGGGGAAACCTTGTGTCAGCCCCCGGCTCCTGTGTAACCCCATTTATAACAGTAACATTATTAAAAGCTTCCTTCAGAGTTAGGTCCCTATGTTGGGCAAACCCAAAATTCTCGCTGGTCACCCCTAACTCTGGAATGGCAGACTTGGGGGGCACTACCTCCTTATCCCCAACAAGGACACAAAAGGGAAACCTGTCTGATTCTGGGTGTGGTGATACCTCCTCAGGGTTAACTGGTTTCTTATCTGAGCCAGCGAACCCAGAACTCTTCCCCCACACATCCCAAAACAAACAAAAGTCCCAGCCTATAGTAATAGGGTGCAACAAGTCCTGAACGACTCCGACCTCGTGGGACTCAGTACCGTGAGCCATTTCAATGTCTACTCTGGCCATGGGGTAGTCCTTAGCATCACCATGAATGCACCGAACGCCAACTTTTTTTCCCCGGGATCATTTGAAGAGGAAGGGTGGCCATCATAAGGGTCACCAGACTCCCAGATTCTAGCAGTGCCATTACCTCCTGTCCGTTCACCTTCACAGGACATGCTTGTGGCCCCTCGCTGGTTTGACATTTCACACTGCAGGTCGGATAAGCATAATATGAACAATGGCGTCCTATGCTGCAGTCCATTGGCTCAGCGGACAATGGGCGGCTATATGGCCTGGGCCGTGGCACCTCCAGTAAACAACATAACCTGTAGGGACCTTAGGCACCACCTCTCCCGCTCCTTTGGACCTTGGATGGCCCATCCCCTTTTGAGTCTCTGCCCCCTGTTGGGAACCCAAGTATGGAGTGGGCTGCCTTCCCAAGGAACCTTCAACCCCCTGGTATCTCTCGACCAGTCCAACCAGGTCATCCGCATTCCAGGGATCACCCTGGGCAACCCAAGTCAGTATGGGCCTTGGCAGGGAGTGCACAAACCGGTCCATCACCACCCGCTCTACCATCTGCGCAGGTGTAGGGGAATCCGGTACCAGCAACTTCTGGACCAGGTGCAACAGGTCAAACATTTGGAAGCGAGGTGGTTTGTCCCAGTGATTACCCCAGCGGTGAACCCACTGCGCCCTGATAGTCACTGTCACCCCCAAGTGTGCGAGAATCTCAGCTTTTAGCTTGCCATACCCTTTGGCGTCCTGCAAAGCTAAATCATAGTACACCTTCTTGGGCTCTCCCGTCAAGTATGGCGCCAATACCTCAGCCCACTGCTCTGGTGCAAGTTTCTCCCTCTCAGCGACCCTTTCAAACACCGTTAGGAAGGCCTGAACGTCATCCACCAAGGTCATTTTCTGCAATGCCCGTTGTGACATGCAGAAGTAGTGCTGTTGCAGAGTGTGACATGCAGAAGTAATGCTGTTGATTTAAAAGCATTCAGCAACTATTAGCAGTAACACAAGCACATGAGACAGGAAGTGTTGTGCTCCAGAAGCATCCAGCAACTAGAGGGGTTAACACAGTCACAGGAGTACAGTGTCCATTTTAGGACATGATCAGATATCAAAATCAAACATCATAATGATGTCAGTTTGAGGCTAAATACCCTGTCTGACAAGTGACTTTTACAACTGTAATAATAATAAAAAAGAAGTCACTGTTCACTGATGGGACTTGAACCTAAAATTCTATACCCAGACACCAGTGCACTAACCACTGAGCTATTAACTCAGTTGAAGAAACCTAGGAGTTCCATTTGGTTATATGATTTTCAGTGCAAATCTGATTGAAACTCATTGAGACTTATGCACAGACAAATTCAAATGATGTGTGATTTTGATGTGTGACTTTCTTCAAACATCAGAATCAGAATCACAATGACTTTTAGTCACCCTGAGTAGTGTCATGGTTGATGTCATAAGACAAGAAAAGCTACCAGTTACTATCACTTGCCTGGATAGCTCAATGGTAAGGCATCAGCCTCTGAAACTAAAGTGTCACAGTTCAAATCCCAATAGAAATATTATTATTTTTTTAATTATCCCTATTTAGCACACAAACTACAGGGGTGTTTTACTTTTAATATCTGACATTTTGATTGTCATCCTGACGTGTTAAGAGTTTCAGACACGCTGTCTATTTGTTTGGTAAATTACATAGCCAAAGTAAATTTGGGAGGCACTAATTTACTACATATCTATTTCCAAGTGACTGTTCATTTGCATAATTTCTTAAAGGGGTCTAATGATAACATTTCTTTATTGTCAATTTTTCTTTCCATCCACCCAAGAACTGACTGCAAACTCCCAATTTACTTTTGTTATGTAATTATTATAATTATATATCACTGCCTAAATAATCAAATAATGAACCTACAGTTTAATGGTAAGGCATCTGTGTCACATAGTTTTGGTTTGAAAGGATAATAGTAATAATAATAATTAATAATAAAAAGTTCAGTGTCCCTACAGGTTTTTCTTGGCTTATGAGATTAACCGTGATAATACTCAGGGGTCTAAAAGTAATTGTGATTCTTATTCTGATGTGTGAGAAAAGTCAGATATCAAAGCCAAGCATCTGTGAAGTTTGTGTGCTAGCCATCATCATTTAAAAAACAAAAGTTTATTTTTTCTGCACCAGGGATTTAAACTCAGAACTAGTGAAGGGCGAGCACTAAAATGCTCGGGTGCTCGATGCTCGGGTTGAGCACATTGGAATACTCGGGTGCTCGACCCGAGCAACGAGCCCAATGTAAGTCTATGGGAATCTCGAGCATTTTTCAGGCGGCTCCCCCCGGCTGTCTGTTTTTGATCAAAAATAGCATGAAAGCTATCCCACCATGGCAAGGTGAACCCATTCGGGATAGTCCTACTCTGTATAATATTAAAAACCTTACCATGTGTCAAAGCCTCAAACTTCTGTGTGTGAATCAGACATGAGATCTAATGTGATAGAAGATTACAGTCCAGGGAAGACGGGAAACATTCATATAGACGGCTGGTGGTGATGTAGTCAGTGAAGCACTCTAGCCAAATATGTTTCTAGAGCCGTAGTAGAAGATGAAGATGTCGTCCTCATCATGAAGTAGTTATTTCTCATGTCACGTGTAATGAATATCTCCTGCAGTATTGCTAATGCCTATTCCAGTGTTGGTAAATGAGACGAGAATTAGCTTTATGGAAGCTGAGTCTTTGAGAAACGTGTTCAGCTGCAGACTCCAAGGAAGGAACTGCTTGTTGTCTGTGGCCTAAAATATATAGGTTTTATTACTAGATGTAAAGAAGAAAACTAAATACTGTAAAATAATATATCTCCTCATATGTTTCCCTTTTTATCTCCAGTAATTGTATTATTACACAGGATTTTTATGATGTTACATCGGCTAATCATCTTCTCATTCAGGTCCCTACAATATCGGATCCTCTCAGTGAAGATCTATTAAAGAGAATTTTCCTTATGGAATCATCAAAGGTGGATTTGGACAGAGACAAGATGACGGAGAGGATATTACACCTCACCCTAGAGATCCTCTTCCGGCTTACTGAGAGATTCTGATGACGTCACATTACATTATTGTTATCTGTGGGAATAACAGATGGACAGAATTGGAGAGGTGAGGACTCTGGAAATGTCTGTAGTGAGATTTATTAATGTGTCTCTCTATAACCAGGATTACACAGTAGTGAAGAAAACCTCTAGTGAGCACCGTCAGGTCCATGTGTCTGAGAGATGGGAAAGACACCTGAGCCCAATCACCGGGGCTCCATCTCACCCCCTGATACATGAGGACATCAATGACCAGAAGATCCTAGAACTCACCTACAAGATGATTGAGCTGCTGACTGGAGAGGTGACACTGCTGGGAATACTGGGATATTATACAGTAACATAATGAAAGGATCGGGGGGATGACTGTATCATTGTATGTGTCAGGTTCCTATAAGGTGTCAGGATGTCACTGTCTATTTCTCCATGGAAGAGTGGGAGTATTTAGAAGGACACAAAGATCTGTACAAGGACTTCATGATGGAGGTTCCCCAGCCCCTCACATCACCAGGTAATAGACAGGACTAAATACACACGGCCTATAATTATCTGTATGTAAAGAGTGAATTCAGTCCCTGTATGTGTTTCCTCCAGATCTATCCAATAAGAGGACAACACCAGAGAGATGTCCCCATCCTCTTCTTCCACAGGACTGCAAACAAGAAGACCCCGATGTTCCTCAGGATCATCAGGTAGATGGAGAGAAGGTGTCATGAGATCTCCCCTATGATGTGTAGACGGCTGTGAAAGTCTTGTGTTCAGTCTTGTTTTATCCACCAGTATTATGTGTTTCCTATTTGTGTAATGAGAACGGTGGAGATGGCAGGATTAGAGCTGATCATAGATGTGATTTCTCATCTGTTTGTGACTTTTACAATATTTGTTTCAGGGTGAAGATCTGACCCATATTAATACTATAGAGGCATATGTGAGGGGTGATGAGCGGTGTAAAGAGGAGATTCCTACATATGACCGCCCAGGTGAGTAGTAACCACTAAATGCAGAGAAGTCACAGATTCTTCTCAGTCATCGGCTGTGGCTGCTTTATCGGTTGTTTAGTTCAGCCGTATCATAATCGTGTGATCACCATTTTGCCTGTAGACCACAACATTCTCTTCCACCCAAAACTGTTCAAATGATTTTGGGCATTGAAACCCTTTTCCATAGAACTTACAACCTGGAGGATCCACCTACTCCCTGTGATTAGGAGACGTTACCTGCCCATATCTGTAAACCACAAAGCCAGAAAATTACTTAAAGAAAAATATTATGATGGGACTGTAAGAGAAAGCGGAGGGTAATGATGCTATTGGCTTCCTAGATCCCTGATATCTTATTGGATGAATCTACCTTCTCTCCCTTCTGTGCTGCTGAATGTGCTCATATGGTCCCTACAAGACCAGGTCCAGTCTTTCTGGCCAAACTTCACATTTATGATCTACAACATTTAAATGTGCAGTGAGGCCAAGTGTGAATTTCTCTACAATAACAATAGAGTTTCCCTTTATCCTGACTTTTCAATTTATTTTAAAACCAACTAACTTCAAACCAGATTGTGATAAACTAAACAAAAAAAACATTACACCTGTGCCATGATATATCTCTAAGCTAAATTTAAGACACCTCATCTCTGCACTATTATAAAAAGTTCTCTTTGAATGTCTAATATTTCTTCTTGAAACTCATCTGACAGAAAATATTGGCCCTAACAATAGTTTAGATTGCCAAGATCCACCGATCCCCATACTCCAATTACCACAGAGAGGTTTCACCAGTAGTTACTCACTACTTACTGATGGAGACTGTTGAGTTTGATCATTTCAGTAGATGTGTTATTGTCTTTACTCACCGTTTTTACTATAGTAGTTAGTGCCCAAAATACTCTGATTTAACCTCTTCCTGCAGCCAGTTTTGTGTTCCTATCTGGGCCCATTTTTCAAATCTGACGTGTGTCACTTTATGTGGTGATAACTTTGGAATTCTTCACAAAGGATAATAGGAAACAAATGGACCTTACAAATAATATTTCAACTTCTCTTGAATCTGACAATCCCCTATATACGGTTGTACACTACTCTCTGGGCACATAGCAGGTTAAGAAAGGAAGGTGCGCCATTTAGCTATTTGAATGCAGATCTTGCTGGAATAGTTTGCAGACGCAATGTATTGGGGGCACTGTTCGTTGTCACCTGGCAGCTCAAAAGATGGCTACCACAAACAGGCTTAGCGCTATCTACTCCATTTTCCAGGGTTTGCCTTGCTCATCATCCTTTAACCCCTCTACATGGATTTGGACTTAGACAGAGACCCCCTTAGCTTGGGCCACAGTGTTACCTAATGTTCTGTGGTGTGAGATTGCAAGAAGAATAGTCAGATAGCAGGGTCAGAACATGGATGTCAGAGAAAATACAAAATCACACAAAAGTAGTCAGTAAACGGGCCGAGGTCACTGTTGAAGGAGGGCAGCAATGACCCTTCACGGTTGACCAACTGAGTGTCAAATTATTATGTTACAAGGTTGATTGCAATCAGGAAACCAGACGAAGACAGAGCTCTGTATGGGAGGATTTGGAGAATCTCTAATCCCGTTTATTTTACTTAGCATTATATATTGTTTTGAGTATATCAATAGCCAATCACCTACAGCCATACTACAGGCTTAAACCAATGTTAGTACGATTATTACGGAAACACACATATGGTCATATTATCGTTAGTTCTGCACATTATGGAAAGTTACAGGGTTATACATCCCTGCTCAGACTAGTTAGATAACAGGAGCAGGGTGTTTCATAGAATGTTCTTGAGAGAAAAGGTTCTTGTGAGAAAATTGCATGTGAAGCAGGAGAAAAGAATGAAAGAATGTATGCTATGCAAGGAGTAATAATAACATGATTTTAGAAGCAAGCACAAAATGAAGTAACTATAGCATGAATATCGATATGTCCTTTACATTTCCCCCACTAAAAATTGTTATTATCAACAATAGAGGTGCTATCCCAGGGTCATGTTTTGAGCCTGAGGGACATTGGTCTTCACTCAATTAGTGCCCTTGTTACCAATTGAGACCGTTGCGGCATGTCCATCCCCCCTTGTCCGTTGATATAATCATAAAGCTCTGATCTTCAGACGTGAGGTTGGTCAGGGGAAGCGGGTGAAGGTCATCATTCCCTTGCTGTCCAGGTCCTCAATGCTGGTTACATCTGGGAGGTCCGTGTATAGTAACACTGGATGTTGGTTGACAGCGTCCTCCTTGCTCTCTAATGACTGGCAGGTTTTCCTCATGCAAATTGGGATACAATAAAAGACTAGTTTTAGTAAAACATATATTAACAAGATGCAAGCAGCAATATGCAACACTCCTTGTAATATTCCAGCAATCCATCCACCAATCCCTTTAAACCAATTAGCAGGATTTAAAAAGGAGAATGTATCAGACCACCAAGGTTCAATTCGTTATGTTTGTTATATTCTTCCCTGAGTTTCCTAATGTCTTCCATTTTAGTCTTTAACCGTATGGTAGAGTCGGGGTCAATATAGTGACAACAGGCTGGGCCTATAACCTGACACATCCCTCCTTGAGCTGCTGTCAAATAGTCCAGCACTAAAGTATGTTGATTAGCTACTATAATAAGTTGATCCTGCACCGCAACAGTAGTATTAATTACTTCCAACACACTCCAAATCTGGTCATGTAAGTAGTCAGTGACTTCCACTAATTTGTCCCACATTTGTGTTACAATAGGGTAGAGGAAGACAGTACTGGCTATCTTATTGGGCATACTCATTTGTACTAAATGAGGTCTTCCTGATGGGCGTGGAGTGTTGTCCTTGGCACATTTATAGATGGTACGAAGAGGGATGGCTCTCATATCTACTTTACTATGGGGAATAAGATAAGTGGCTGGAGTTAGCCGGGCCAACATACAAGTCCCCCCTACTCCGACTGGGAGCCATTTATACGCATTATTCTCACAGACCCAATATGTGGCTGATGGCAGATCCCATAAAGCAGAGTGCTGTAATACTAATTTATGTACTAAATCGATAAAAACGGTGTTATTTGATAATACACCATGAAGGCATTTGTCCCAGGGGGCTACAAAATCTAATATCCGGATTGCCACATGTTGGATCACTAGGTTTCCGAACATGTCTCTTCACATACACATAATCTCCGGGCTTGAGGGTATGATAACATTCTGCATCAGCTGGATCTGGAATAGAAGATGATACTAACGCATGGATGTTAGTTAAGGCTTTGGCAAGCTGAATCACATATTGCACAACATGATCTGTTTCTTCTGATAATTGTTGTGGGGTAAATCGAGCTATAGCTGGTTGTGACCCAAATAGTATCTCATAGGGTGACAATTTATGTTTCCCTATGGGGGTGGTGCGTATGTGATATAGTGCAATGGGAAGGAGCTCAGGCCACTGGGCCGTAGTCTCCTGCATCATTTTGATCAATTGCCTTTTCAGTGTGCCATTCAATCTCTCCACCTTGCCGCTTGACTGTGGATGGTAAGGAGTATGCAGCGCCACTGTTGATCCAATCATGGTAAGTATTTCTTGATATACGCATGAGGAAAAGGCTGGTCCCTGATCACTTTCGATAATTTCTGGGACTCCATACCGGCAAACAACTTCAGAGACCAGCTTCTTGGCAGTAGTCTTGGCAGTCATGTTTGGAACGGTTAATGCTTCTGGCCCGCTGGAAAACATATCCACTACTACTAAGCAGTATTCATATCGTCCTGCTTTAGGGAGAGTGATATGATCAACTTGCAATCGTTGGAACGGATACTCTGCTTTAGCAAGGTGTTTTGTCGGTACATTCTGTAATCTGCCTGGGTTGCAGGTTTGGCATATTGTGCAACCTATGTTTTGTGCGCTCAACACGGTGGAAATTCCTGGGGCCCAATAGAGTTTCTGTACCAGTAGCAAAGCTTGATTTTTCCCTCGATGCACCAGTCCATGGACCCAGGCTGCAACGGCCTGATATAGGAGTCGAGGCAAACAATACAGTTGTCCCTTTTTCCATAGCCCATCTATCAATTTAGCACCCGCCTCCTTCCATGACTGGCATTCTTCTTTAGAGACTTTTTGCTATGTGCAGTGTAGCTTTGTGATTGGAGGGACCGGTTGATGCTCTTCTGCAGGCTGATCCTGAGTTGGCATGGAATTTAGCTCTTTGGTCTGCTGCCGCTTAACAGCCATGGACATGGATGTTGGAAGAAGAGCTGCTTGCTTAGCATGGAGATCAGCAAGTGCATTACCTCTTGCTTCAGGGGCATCTGGTCGGGTATGAGCTTTTACCTTTACAACAGCCAACTGTCTTGGTAGTTGTACCGCTTCCATCAATTGTCTGACGCTTTCAGCATTTTTCACAGGAGAACCTGCAGTCGTGACAAAGCCTCTCCTTGCCCAGATCTCCCCAAAGTCATGTGCAATCCCGAAGGCGTATCTCGAGTCAGTAAATATATTCACACGTTTTCCTTCGGCCTGTTGACAAGCAGCAATCCAAGCTTTAAGCTCTGTGCTGACATACTGGGAGGTAAGGCTGCAGCCTCTACCAATGTATCTTCAGTTGTGACAGCATATCCAGTATGAAACCTGCCAGAGGTGTCAGCATATCTGGATCCATCCGTATATAACGTAAGTTCTTGGTCATCCAAGGGTACTTCCCCCCACTAAAATAAGTGGAGTTGACTCCGCAGTAATTTTCTTCCAGACAATCATGTGGTGGAACCTCTTTCCCCTCTCCCTCAGGTGCTGGTAGCAGGGTGGCCGGGTTGATGGTGGTGCACTGGTGTAATTTCACATTTTCTGGCAAAATCAACGTACACTGCAGCCGCAGATGTCTCTGTGTGGACAGATGTTTAGGTTGCTGTAAAGCCAAAACAGCCGCAATATCATGTGGAGCATAAATGTGAGTCTCATTTCCAAGGATGATGTCCGCCGTTTTTTCAAGTAACTGCTGTGTGGTGTTAACCGCTCGTAGACAGCTAGAGGAGGCCCTGGCTACCGGGTCCAGACGCGCTGAGTAATAACCGACTGGGCGCTGCTTTGTACAGTGTCTTTGCGTGAGTACCCCGACTGCATGCCCTCCTGTATCGGAGACATACAAATGGAAAGGTTGAGCATAATCCGGGTTTCCAAGGGCAGAGGCTGTCATTATCCTTGATTTTAGTTGCTCAAAGGCTTGTTGCAGCAGTTCTTGGTGGTCCTTGTTGTTTACACCAGCCAGAGTGTCTTCTTTTAATGCATCATATAGGGGTTGCATCAGACGTGAGGCGCCTGGGATCCATTGTCTGCAATATGTACATAGTCCGAGGAACCGTTGCCGCTCTATGGGATCTTTTGGGAATGGTAGTAGGTAGATGGCCGTCTTTCTTTCTTCTGTGATATGTCTGGCACCCTGAGTAAGGCAGTGGCCTAAGAAAACCACTTGACCGTGGCAAAACTGAAGTTTCGAGGCTGAGACTCGACAATTCAGTTTTGCTAGATGCTTGAGGAGGCGAACACTGGCCCTGATGGACACTTGCTCCGTGGGGGCACACAAAAGAAGATCATCAACTTATTGTACTAGTACTACCTCAGAGTTGTCCAGCTGCCACAACAGCAGACAGCTAGGCATGTTCTTTGCAAACTGATTAGGGCTATTCTGCGCTCCTGCGGCATCACCGTCCAAGTCAATGGCCTGCCCTGATATATAAATGCAAACAGAAACTGACAGTCTTTATGTAGTGGAATGCTGAAAAAGGCGTTTGCTAAATCAATTACTGTAAACCAGGCAGCAGTAGATGGTATTTGTGAGAGAAGGGTATGTGGGTTAGACACCACAGGAGTTTCCAAGACTGTGGCTGCATTTACTGCCCTCAAATCCTGCACCAATCGATAAGCGGGCGGCTGCCCCGGTTGGGATTTCTTCCTTACGGGGAACAACGGCGTATTGCACGGGGAGACGCAGGGGATTAGTGCCCCTTTCTCTAACAAGGTGTGAATTTGCTGGTGTAGACCTTGTTCTTGTACATGTGTGAGCGGCTACTGGCGAACCTTGGGAAAGGGCGCTCCGGGCTTGAGGTACACCTGTATTGGTTCTACTGGCAATCTCCCAATGTCGTCTGGGCCTTGTGACCACAGATGAGAAGGGATTTCCTCTGTGTATGGAGCTAACCTGGGATCTTTTGGGAGATTTCCAATTGTATTGTATGTTAATCATAACCGTGGGTAGCGCCCGTAAGATGCAGACCGCCTCTATGTGTGCATCAGAGTTTGGATCCTTTAAAGTAAGGATCATCTGACCATTGTCCTGGTATTGAATTCGGGATCGGAATTTAGACAAGAGGTCTGCTCCTAAAAGATTTACCGGGCACGTCAGGGATATGACAAATTGTGCCATTACTTCCGGAAATGGGCCAATCAGAATAGTTTTAGTGAGAGTGTGTTTGTTAGGTCTACCATCTACACCGATCAATATTAGATTGTCGTTAGAAAATTGGACTGGGAGACCCTGGGGCAGTTCAGTGGATTTTAAAATGGAGTTGGCCGCCCCAGTGTCTACCATGAACTTCACCGGATTCTCTCCTACTGGGAGAACTACAGATGAACAGAGCCCGGGGGTGGTTATGGGCATCACGATGGCAGACTCTGGTTGGCCTCCATTTCAGAATGGATGGTCTTGGGGGACATTTTCTTGTGAGTCTCATGGGCCGGGCGTCCTATTTCTAGATAGGGGGGCTTGGGCAATGCACTGGCTAGCAGGGGTGTGACAATCCCTTTGGAAATGTCCCGTCCGGCCACACCTCCAACCCTGAAGACGGGAATTCACTACTGGCCTTTTCCTGGGATACATTACTCGCTGATCAGATACTGCCATGGGGTAATAGTGGGGCTGTAAGGGAGGATACTGTGTTGCGGGTGCCGCAACTGCCACTGCAGCGGGTTTGGATTTAGGCTTAACCGCAGAAGCGGTCCGGGCGACACTTTTCTGGGAGCTTTTTGCTACCTTTAGGGCATCTCCTGGGATGGTTAACTCAACATCTGGTCGTACAGCCAATATCACGTCCTTGATTTCAGTCCGTAACCCCTGGATAAAGGCGGATACTAACAGCTGGCAATGAGTTTTAGTATGTAAGGAGAACCCAAGGTCCTTATAGACCTGCATAAGGCGCCCATAAAACTTCTCAGCCAACTCTCCCTTCTCTTGAGTGACATCTATGAGGGTAGTGGATTGATCAGCCAACTTATCCTGAGCCCATATTTTAAGGGCTTGACAGAAGTCAACCCCACTCTCATACGTATTGGCGTCTAATGCTCTATTATATGGGACAGCAGCCTCTACCATGGGATAATATCTTTCACCAGCTTTTACACGGAGCAGGTGTAAAGGATCTTGCCTTGTTGTTGAATATATCTCTCTATATGCGGCCATGCCCCTGTAAAAAGCCATGGGGAAATGTTCGGGATCCGGGAGACGGTTACACAGAGTATCCATCTGTACTGGGGTAAACGGGGTATATTTGAGTGGGCTGGTATTGCGGTCCGCTTCCTCCATTTCCTCCATTTTTGTGAGAGGGGGTGGAGGTGGAGGGAAATCAGCATGAGTACTGATTGTAGGGAGATCTTGGAGGTAGGGGAACACTGGGGGAGACCAGATATCGGGTTTGATTAGTTGAGCGGCATAATCAACGAGATCCCTTTCGATGGCCAAGAGTCTTATCTCTCTCAATTTATTTGGATGTGTGGCGATGTATTGCTTTATAGCCCCGACTATTATTTTGGCCGCGTCTTGCTTTGGATATCCAAAAATACCGGTGGAAATAAATGGCAGGGCTAGGGTTGGGAACGCATGAAGCTGTGATGCGTATGCTATGGTGTTTTGAATTGTTTCTGTAAGCAGGTGTTGTGACCTGGGTACATCCAGGGGATCATGTTTTGGTCCCACCGCATGTATAACATACTGACAGGTCCCCCAATACGACATATTTCTGCAGCTAGCCCCCCCCCATGCTGTAGTTTCGCATTTGCTACGTTTACAATGATCCCAACTTGCTGTTGCGGTATACTTCCCATGCCTATTCTCAGTATAGTGGAAAATTCCGAAGGACCATTCAGTAAAACAGACACCACCTCCTGGTACTCGTGTCCATGTTCTATTTCCCCAGTTCGGGAGAGGGTGAATAGGGTAGAGTTCGGAGGTCCCTGGGTCTCCCCGAATGGAGTGTGGACCATGGCGGGAGCAGGTGGGGGCAATGGTTTATAATACCCGCCGTCAGCGTTAAATAATGGGACGGTTGGTGCTACAACACTGGGTCTGCGGGTTCCACAATTATAACACGTCTCGCGCCATCCCGATTGGTGACCCAACACACATTACAAAGCCAGCCATCTGGGTTATATGGTGGTGGCTGGCCACCAGTGGGAAGTGCAGGGTATTTAATCTCCTATAAATTGCTCAGTTTCCGGATTCAGGGGCTGGGGTACGGCTACATTTGTGGGGGTAGGGGATGCTTCTTTAGGGGCTTCAGATTCAGTTTGTGAGCACATAAGTTGGGAAGGAGAATCTACTTCCTCCTTTACCTTTTCCCCATCAGCTTCATTTTGTAGCACAAAACAGCCAGTCTTTGTAATAGGGCTAGATAATTTTCCTTTCTTGACATAAAGATAATTAAAATAACCAGGCTTCATCTCCTCCTCTATTTGAACATATCCATCACCACAAATCTCATGTGCAACTTTCCTAAACTTTTCAGCATCTTCCAACAATCCACAGTCAACTAGTCTTCCCCTTTTCTGCCGGATTCCTTCGTCCCACAATGTAGGCTGAAGTCTCCCTTCCACGGGAAAGTTTAACAACTTAAACACTTTTGGTGCATTCTTAAATGATCTTTTCCCCTCTCGACCGACCATGATAGCCATCACATCCTCTCCCTCCTGAGGGGGAGACACTTTCTTTCTGCTCCACGGAAACATTGATTAATCACTGCACTGCTGCCTTTCGACTGACAAAGATCCTTGATTTGTGCAGTGTATGAGTCCGGCCGGCCTCAACTGTTCCACTGACTCCCCCCTCCCTTCAGGTAAGTCACGTACGGTACTAGGTGAAAGGAGGAGAGCTCGCGTCTGCAGCCCTCCGGACACTCGATATACTTATATCTGTGTGCGTGTCCTACCCAATCTTCGATCACCTGCCGCGACTTATACTAATAGTGTTCAGTCTCCTAAGAATCTTTGTCAGAAGTTAAGGAAGATTCATACAATATTCACTTCTCAATCCGAGGTGGTACTGCTTTAAAAGTTATCAATATCAGACCCCTAATGGGACTACACCCCTATAGTCTCACCTTTGACTATATCCAACCAAAACATCCGGAGATACTTAAAACAACCACGCACCACGTGGAAACCACGCCAAACGGTCAGTATCACTAGTAAAGAACTCGTGCACTTACCGTGGCTTTTGTGGGGGATGATCAGTCCCAATTCCAGTGGGGGAGGCCGAAAGGAAGTCTCTCTTTATGGACATCCAGAGGTAGTGGGGTGTCCCTGGTTAGGGATCCGAGTCACGGCACCAAACTGTTGAGGGAGGGCAGCAATGACCCTTCACAGTTGACCAAGTGAATGTCAAATTATTATGTTACAAGGTTGATGTAAAGGACATATCGATACTCATGCTATAGTTACTTCATTTTGTGCTTGCTTCTAAAATCATGTTATTATTACTCCTTGCATAGCATACATTCTTTCATTCTTTTCTCCTGCTTCACATGCAATTTTCTCACAAGAACCTTTTCTCTCAAGAACATTCTATGAAACACCCTGCTCCTGTTATCTAACTAGTCTGAGCCGGGATGTATAACCTTGTAACTTTCCATCATGTGCCGAACTAACGATAATATGACCATATGCGTGTTTCCGTAATAATCATACTAACATTGGTTTAAGCCTGTAGTATGGCTGTAGGTGATTGGCTATTGATATACTCAAAACAATATATAATGCTAAGTAAAATAAACTGGATTAGAGATTCTTCGAACAGGAAACAAATACACAAGGCGCGAACTGAGCACAGAGGACTGAACCAGAGGAGAACAAGGCTGTATCTGTCAGCTTCTGGCAATATGCTTCCAGCTTTAGTAGGGTGCAGTGCTTTCCAGTTGGCTGAAGCAGTGAGCAGATTACTCCAGCTGGACAGCACACACACCCATACTGCCAGACTGGATAGTACTACTGGTCCCAGGCACCCTAATCTTAGTGCCTGGACAGAGCCTGCGCCGCCCAGAGCTTCTGATTCTGACGTCTCCTCCATCACCAGCGCCGCCTGCAGGATGAATAAGGCGGCTACTGGTGAGAGAAGCTGACGTCGCAGGAGCAGATCCCAGAGGAGATGGGACCCACCATTTGCAGACGCCCTAATGTGACCCAATTGCAGAAAACCAGAGCAGTAGAAATCCTCATAAAGGGACACCATTTTGGAAATTATAACCCTCAGTGAATTAATCTAAAGGAGTAGTGACTATTTTGACTCCACAGGCACTTTCCAGAAATTAGCACACAGTGGATGTTGGAGAGTGAAAATTACAAATATATAATTTCATTACCCAACACATAGTGCCCAGATTGTGCTCCAGGAGACACACACCATCAATTAAGTGGGTTCTTCTCACTATAGTAATGTCAAATACATGGATGCTAAATGTGTTTTGGGCATACTGCAAGGCTTTGAAGTGAGGGTGAGATTTGACTTTGGGAGGGCGGATATTGCTGGATTGGTTTATGGAAGCCATGTTGCTTTTCAAAAGCCTTTGAGCCACTAATAATGTGGAAACCTCTGGTTTTCCATTGACAGATGATGGACCTGAGTGGGGACTTGTTTTTTGTGAGAGGAGTAGAAGTTATTATTGATATTATTTTTGCCTACATAAGATTGCTTGGTGGCTTTTTATTCCATATTTGGGAGGCAGAATTAACAAACAGTTGAACACTACGATCCACCGGTTCATCCTATGAGGTTTTCTATTAGACTGTGAACTGTTATTGTCTTGGTGAATAATGACGACTAACATAGGGCAAAATTTAAAAAAATCACAGAAAAAGATACAGCCTTACTAACACCAAATCATATAACAAATGCACTGGCAGGATGCCGCAGACCCCCATGATAAAGGTGGGGGCTGCGCAGGTGCAAAATACTGATGGAGCAACCACTCACAAACCCACCAATTCATGGAGGGGGTGGTTGCCTAGTATTAAAGATGCACACAGATGAAGCTTGCATAGGACGCCAGTCACACAGGTAGGTTTGATGCACAGTGTCTGGCTTAGGATAGTGATGATGCCCATACTATTACATCAGGAAGGCTGCCCAGCACTATATAAGTGCACCTCAAATGGACAGACACCCCAGTACACCCAACCAACACTAAAATGCTAATGCATTTGTTATCTGATTTGGTGTTGGTAAGGCTGATTTTTTTTCTGTGATGTTTTCTTGGTAAATAATAATACTTTTACATAAAGTACATTTTTACGGAGAGTTTAAGTAGAAACATTCAACAATATAAATTTTAAGGATATGTTATTCATAAATAATAATTGGTTTTATTCTTGGCAGATGACTGTACCAGGAGATCAGAGGGACAGCTGACATCTTCAATTTTTAAATCAGATGATCTTGAGATCACACAAGATACAATTGAAGTGAATGCCATTACTCCAGATATACCATCATCCCTTCACAGCAAAGATCTGTCATCTGATCATTTGAAACAGGTCCTGTCTTCTGATTCATTGACGACTACTAAGGAAAATCAAAGTCACAAAATAAGCATTAAAAAACAAACTGCTCCTAAAGCAAAGAAGCCATTTTCATGTTCAGAATATGGAAATAGTTTTTCCCTCGAAAAGTCTTTTCTTAAACCTCAAAGCATTCACACAGCAGAAAATAGATTTTTTTGTTTCAAGTGTGGGAAATTTTTTAACCAGAAATCAAATCTTGTTAGACATCAGAGAACCCACACAGGGGAGAAGCCTTTTTCCTGTTCAGAATGTGGGAAATTTTTTACAGAGAAATCAAGTTTAATCAGACATCAGAGAACTCACACAGGGGAGAAGCCTTATTCATGTTCAGAATGTGGGAAATGTTTTACATTGAAATCAAATTTTATCAGACATCAGAAAAGTCACACAGGGGAGAAGCCTTTTTCCTGCTCAGAATGTGGAAAATGTTTTACAGCGAAATCAAGTTTTATCAGACATCAGAGAACTCACACAGGGGAGAAGCCTTTTTCCTGTTCAGAATGTTGAAAATGTTTTAGCTGCAAATCACATTTGGTTAAGCACCAGAGAATTCACACAGGGGAGAAGCCTTTTTCCTGTTCAGAATGTGGAAAATGTTTTAGCCGGAAAACAGATTTGGTTGAGCACAAGAGAATTCACACAGGGGAGAAGCCTTTTTTCTGTTCAGAATATGGAAAATATTTTAGCTGGAAATCAGGTTTTGTTACGCACCAGAGAATTCACAGACGGGAGAAGCCTGTTTCCTGTTCAGAATGTGGAAAATGTTTTAGCCATAAATCAGGTTTGGTTAAGCACCAGAGAACTCACACAGGGGAAAAGCCTTTTTGCTGTTCAGAATGTGGGAAATGTTTTATCCAGAAATCAGATTTGGTTAAGCACAAGAGAATTCACACAGGGGAGAAGCCTTGTTCCTGTTCAGAATGTGGGAAATGTTTTATCCAGAAATCAGATTTGGTTAATCACAAGAGAATTCACACAGGGGAGAAACCTTTTTCCTGTTCAGAATGTGGGAATTGTTTTGTGAAGAAATCATCACTTCTTAGTCACCAGAGAACTCACACAGACGAGAAGCCATTTTCATGTTCTTAATGCGGGAAATGTTTTACACGGAAATCAATCCTTAACAAACTTCAGAGAAGTCACACAGGGGAGAAGCCTTTTTCATTTTTAACCGAAAATTATATCTTCATAAAGGGGTTGTCCATTACTAGGACAACTCCTTCTCATTCCTCATGTTTGGCCTTTTTAAAATAAAAACACTCATACGCACTTCCTGTTCTGGCGCCGTTCCATTGGTGTCACAACTCGCTTTTCCGTAAGGATGTTACATCACACAATCCTGCTCCCAATAAACGCCACCTTCAGACGTATTGTACAGCAACAGGAAGGACATGGCCTGGACATAGCACCAAGAAAACGCACACACTGAAAGCACTCTCTTCAGACCGTGTTCCTGGGGGAATTCTAAGCAATTTACAGCCTCAAACATGACTTTCTATATGGGAAAGAAAGAAGAGATCCGAGGTTAGTCTGAGGTCCTCCACCTCTGTCAGCATGTCTGGTATGCAGCGTTTCTTATGGAAGGTCTTATCTTCCTGCTCCGGAGCTATTACTGCCTCACCTCAGTGTGGAAACAGAAGCAGTCTTAACCCTCATGATGCCAGACAGCTCCAGCCTGTAAGTCCTGCACCAACTTCTCTCTTAATGTAAGCCTCACAAGAAAACAGCTCCACAAATCTCCCTGTACTCTCACCAAAGCCCACATACTGAGCAGCGCTTGCTTCACAGGGACATTTACCCCCCAGCCACAGGTTATTCTGATATAGGGAACAACATAACTTATTTGTATATCAGATTGCGTCTATCCCTACTAAAGAAGATATGAAGCAATATATTCAGAGGCTGGAGACCACATACAATACTGAAATACGTCCCCTCACTTCTATCCTGTCACAGCTTACTGACAAGGTACAGAGATTAGAGGATAATATCGTCCACGTTAGAGGCCATCATAATGCTCAGAAACTAACACTGAATCTTCACAGCCAGTAAATAAACCATCTGTTTAATATGGTTGATGATCAAGAAAATCGCAATAATATCTGGATAAGGGGTATACCTGAGCGCATCAATGCACAAGTGATTATGCCAACACTGCGATCATTATTCATAGTATCCTTGGTGATCCTATTGATAAGGAGGTGGAGATTTATAAGGCGCACCGTGCAATAGGCAACCATGGCCCAGATCCTGAGCGTCCAAGGGACATTATCTGTCGCATACTTTTTTTCAATGTAAAAGAGGCCATTGTGAAGAAAGCAGAAGAGTTGGGTCCTGGTGATTTCAATGGAAAACGCATATAATTGCTCACATATCTATCCTAAATGACACTTGTTAAAAGAAGGTTATTGAAACCACTACTTGATGCCATCTGGGAAAATGGCCTGATGTACTCCTGGGGGTACCCATTCCAGCTGCATATTTTCAAAGATACAAGCAACATGAGACCTATTTGGATGCCCTAGACATTCCATATATCTGACTGGCCACCTGCTCCACCATTGCCACAGAGAGTTCCAGCACGTCACAGAAGGTGTTCAATGGATCAGGAACTTGATGGTGATGCAGCCAGATGGGAAAGGAACCTGCCAATTATATGAGCTCCTGAAATGAATCTTGTCTTCCCTGATGAGAGACAGTTTGCAGATACTTATTTATTTAAGCATATAATTAGATATATCTCAATAGAGCGTTAGGTGCCACTCTTCCACTATATAGAATGTCTAAGTTCATATAAGATCTTAGACCACCATATAAGTTGAGTTCACATGATACTACTGTAATATCGGGCTGTATTACATTACTTGCTTTATATTCCATGGTTCCACCTAATAGGAACCCTAGAACTGAAAGTTTGACTTACGCCTGTAAAGACAACCCCCAGTTAGGGACTTGCATTGGGATCTGCTTGTTTCGCAATTTCCTACTGTTTTGATATATTCATTATCTATACTTCTTAGACACTGAGAGGTAGACGTTACTATCTACCGTCTATGCTTCCTCTTTTCTCTTAATCTTTCTCTCTTCCATTCCCCCTTTTTTTCATATAATATGGCACAACTCAAACCTTGCGCATTGAATGTCAGAGGACTTAATGTTCCAGAGAAAGGAGCTCAAGTGTTTTATCGTAGGCATAAACAGCACGTACATTTTCTCTTTCTTCAGGAGTCACACTTTAGAGGCGATCATATACTGTACCTCAGTTTACTAATAGATATTCTTCATCTTGGCGTCCCAGAAAAATGCAGTTTTGAAGTCTAAGGTGCTGAGTCTTGGCCGCCCCAGATCACTGCTGCCTACTATTGTAGAAACACTGTCTGACACGGAGAGGAGGTATGTGTTTGTTAAGATCTCCATCTACTCCAAAATTTTGACTTTGGCAAACTTCTATCTCCCTAATTGTGACCAAATTAAGGCATGCCGTCATTACTTACAAACTAAAATATTTTGCGGAGGACCTTATCATCATTGGAGGTGACTTTAATTTTGTCTTGGATCCCTCTTTAGACGCGTCCCTGGGCTGGAGTCACCAATCTAAAACACAAACAAAAGCTTTGCTAATTGTGCTTTGGTCTCAACCGGGCGATGTATGGAGGATACTACATCCAGGCGTAAAGGATTATACCTATTATTCTCCTTTACACAATATGCATAGCCATATAGTCCTTTTCTTAATTAGCCGTCACTTGCCTACATGGCAACCTACATCTCAGGTAGGAACTGCTGTATGGTCAGATCATGCTCCTGTATATTAGCTATTGAACCCATTCTATGCCCGGGTGGCGAGCATTTTTATTGGTATATGGTCTCCCATGCTGATATGTGCACCCCCCTCCTAGTATTTCTGCTGCCCCCATCCTGTCCCCACCATCCCATCCTGGTATGCATGGCGCCCCTCATCCCCATCCTGATATGCATGGCACCCCTCATCCCCATCCTGGTATGCATGGCACCCCTCATTCCCAATCCTGGTATGCATGGCACCCCTCATTCCCAATCCTGGTATGCATGGCACCCCTCATCCCCAATCCTGGTATGCATGGCACCCCTCATCCCAAATCTTGGTATGCATGGCACCCCTCATCCCCAATCCTGGTATGTATGGCCTCCTCATCCCCCAATCCTGGTATGCATGGCACCCGATTCCAAATGTGGTATACATTGCACCCCTCATCCCAATCCTGGTATGTATGTTACCCAATCCCTCATCCTGGTATGCATGGCACCACTCATCCCCCAATCCTGGTATGCATGGCACCTCATCCCTCATCCTGGTATGCATGGTGCCCCTCATTCCTATCCTGGTATGCATGGTACCCCTCATCCCTATTCTGGTATGTATGGTACCCCTCATCCTGGTATGCATGGCACCCCATCCCTCATCCTGGTATACATGGCACCCCTCATCCCAATTCTGGTATGTATGGCCTCATCCCAGAAACCTGGAATGCATGGCACCCAATCCCTTATCCTGGTATGCAATGCACGCTTCATCCCCAATCCTGGTATATATGGCTCCCTCATCCCTATCCTGGTATGCATGGCACCCCATCCCCTATCCTGGTACGTATCGCACCCCTCATCCCTATACTGGTATGCATGGTACCCTTCATCCCTATACTGGTATGCATGATACCCCTCATCCTGGTATGCATGGTACCCCTCATCCCTATCCTGGTATGCATGATACCCCACATCCCTATCCTGGTATGTATGACACCCCATCCCTCATCCTGGTATACATGGCACCCCTCATCCCAATTCTGGTATGTATGGCTTCCTCATCCCAGAAACCTGGTATGCATGGCAGCCAATCCCTCATCCTGGTATGCATGGCACGCCTCATCCCCAATCATGGTATATATGGCTTCCTCATCCCTATCCTGGTATGCATGGCACCCCATCCGCTATCCTGGTATGTATGGCACCCCTCATCCATATACTGGTATACATGGCACCACTTATCCCTATACTGGTATGCATGGTACCCTTCATCCTGGTATGCATGGTACCCCCCCCGCATTCCTATCCTGGTATGTATGGTATCCCTCATCCCTATCCTGGTATTCATGGTACCCCATTCCTATCCTGGTATGCATGGTACCCCGCATTCCTATCCTGGTATGCATGGCACCCCATCCCTCATCCTGGTATGCATGGTACCCCGCATTCCTGTCCTGGTAGGAAGGGTACCCCTCGTCCCTATCCTGGTATGCATGGTACCCCATCTCTATCCTGGTATGTATGGTACCCCTCACCCCTATTCTGGTATGTATGGCACCCCTCACCCCCCAATCCTGGTATGCATGGTCCCCTCACCCACCAATCCTTGTATGCATGGCACTCCATTCCTCATCCTGGTATGCATGGTACCCCTCATCCCCCAATCCTGGTATGCTTGGTACCCCTCATCCCCCAATCCTGATATGTGTTGCCCCCTCACTCCCCAATTCTGGTATGTGTGGCCCCCTCATCCCTTTCATGCTGCACACATACAAAAAAATAAACACTTAATCTCACCTTTCTTCTCTGTGCTCCAGCACTGCGGTGTTCTGTTCTGCCGGAGGCTGGGGGAGGAGTGCGGCGTCAGAGTACGAGCATGCCCATACCGCGCTGTCCGGCGCCATTTTGCTGAAGACACACTGCAAATAGCGCTATGTGCATGTGCTGATTCCGACACCTTCACTCCTGCCTCGGTCTCCGGCGAAGAGAGGCGCCACGGCAACGCTCCTCCCGGTCAGGTAAGTATGTAAGTACGGCGCCGGAGATCGCGGTATGCGTTCAGTGTCTACGCATACTGTGATCTCCGGCGCCATATACGCTCCTCTTACCTGTAACGGCTCCATGCCTGCTTCTGTCTGGAGCCGGACTGCGCAGGTTTGTCGCGCTTGCGCTGTCTATAAAGGCTTCAGACAGAGACACGCATCTCCTGTTGTATTATAGATCTGACTATGCCGAACTCCACCAAGACTTCAGATGTTGGAACCTAAATGATAATCTGCTGAAAGACTCACTCTGTGTCTCAGACCTTCTTGAGACTATAGACTCCTTCAAATATATGAGCATGATGAAGCTGCCTTACCACTTAAATGGGAAGCACTCACATGTGTCCTCAGAGGGATAATAATAAAACATAGATAAAAGCTCAAAAAAGGAGAGAACAGCTAAAGTCTCATTCGCTTGAGCCGATTGATCTCCTTGACAAACAACATAAACGATCTGCTTCCTTCCAGGTATACGCAGACCGGCTTAACCCTAGAATGGAGCTAAAGTAGTTTCATGGATGGGATAAATATTGTGTAATTTCAGGGCACCTACTTATGGAAGGAACCAAGTGGAAGCTTCCATTCTCGGTACTAGATATGGGGCCTCCTCGAGAAAATTACTTAAAATGTCGTACACTAAAGTTAATATATAAGGTGTGGGATAGGGGTAAAAATATTCTGGGGATTGGAAAGTACACAAACTATACTCCTTTATGGCACAACTCTAACTTACCAGAGCTACAGAAACTAAATAATATTAGTGAGTGGGAGGATAGGGGGTACTAGAATAAACGTCCTACTGATTGATAGACATCACCCAATAGATACCATTGCTAAAGCAGTGGATACAAAAGGTCTATTAACCCTTATTTATAGGCAGTTACTGGCCCTACATTTGGATAATATTGATAGTTAAGACAAAATGGGAGGAGGATGTGGGTCCGTTATCTGAGGAGCAATGGGGGAAATACTGGATTTGACACCGACACTTTCATTGTCAGAGTCACAAAGATTGTCCAGAATTCTTCTCATTCATAGAGTATATAGATACCCAAGTATTTTATTTAAAATTGAAATAGAAACGGATGACACATGTCCTAGATGTGGTCAAAATGACGCGCACCTGATGCATATGACGTGGGAATGTGGAAATATTGGCAACTACTGGAAGGGGGTGATCGCTCTTGTACTATCTGTATTTGGGATACAACTTCAGTTGTAACCTAAAATCTGTATCCTAGGACTCCTGAGAGAGGATGTAGACCCAGACTCCATATGGCAATAGGTCGCTCAAGAATATTATTCCAAGCCAGGAAGTTGTTGGCACTACATTGGATCTCCCCCAACGATATCAGAACTAAAATCCAGGAAAAATAACACTCTATGCTTGGAAAGGGGGTCTTATATTAAAGGAACGCTCTCATGAAATTCATACAAATATGGGAACAATGGTTAAATGCCCCAGGTATTGCTTCAAAGAACCTTCACAGAAATACTATCCTGGATCGTTTGTCCATTTCCTTACAGTAAGCCAGGAATTTATATCCTTATACCTAAGGTGTCAGCAAATAATAATTGTCTCAGTCCACACAATTGCCTCTTCTTAGATATATTCTTTTTCTTTTGATGTCTCAATAGGAAAAAAAATAAGCCGTCAGGAAGTATTCAGATATTTATGTACAAATGTAAAATTACTATTCCAAACCATTGTACTATGGAGCGATATTGGGATTTATATAATTGTAAACCGGTTCTTGTATTGTTTACTGGTTTTTATTTTTTATTTTTTTTGTCAAAGTTTATTTAAAAAAAGAAAATGTTGGTAATTCTTTGTTTTGCTAAATAAAAATGATCTGATTGAAAAAAGAAAGGAGGGAAGGTCTTTACTAGATCAAACGTATACAAAATGCCGAGATCACATGTGAAGGTTCTCGTACGAATTCGCAGGTAAATGTGGTTGCTCATTGGCAAGGAGGTTACATCCACACATGTAAAGGACATACATATCCAAAATAAAAGGGGCACCCGGGCCAGAAACGCATAACCCCATTGACATAGCTAAAGAATTTAGTTTCTTTAATAGTTCGCTATATAATATTCATGGACAATACCGCGACATGTCACCTAATATTCTTGAAACTAAAAATGACAAATATATTATGGACACTGCCGTTCCTTCCTTACAGACCCCTGAGCAGGAGATACTAGACAAAGCTTTCACTGAACAAGAGACAGGAGAGGCCAATAAATCATTCCCTATCGGGAAGAGCCCGGGGCCAGATGGATTCAATAATAGATTTTATAAGATGTTTTCCTGCCAGTTATTACCATTTTTAGCCAAAGTGTTTGATAATATCTCAGAAGACTCCCCCTTTTGACCCCCAATCACTTAAGGCTCATATAACGGTTTTATCAAAGCCTGGAAAAGGACCAAATACCTGCCCTAATATTCATCCAATATCATTAAATAATGTAGACGTCAAAATATTCTCTAAAGTAATTACAACACGGCTCTCCCACTATCTACCCTCAATTGTCAGCAACGATCAGGTTGGCTTCATTAAGGGCAGAGAAGCTCGTGATAATAAAAATAAAACGTTGTTAATTTTACATGCGAAAAACAGGGCTCCCAATGTGCCTTGTTTCTGCCTACACTAAAAAAGCGTTCGACACAGTTCATTGGACTTTCTTGAAGAGCACCCTACCACAAATTAGGTTGAACTCTTTCTTGTTATCTAAATTTCTATCCTTATACACTGACCCTAAAGCGATAGGGTAAACGGCCTTCTATCTGACACATTTTCTATTAAAAAGGGGACGAGACAAGGGTGTCCCTTATCACCTCTCCTATACACATTGGTGATGGAACATTTAGCGGTAGCATTACACACAAATCCAGATATTAGAGGAGTTACTATAGACTCACATCACTATAAACTAGCTCTATACGCAGATGACCTGTTGCTCTATGTTTCAAACCGAATGATCTCATTTCTCTATAATAAAGGAATTCGAATAACTCGGCCATGTAAGGAATTTTAAAGTCAACTACTCTAAAACAGAAGCCAAGAACATAACTTTTAACCCTGAACTGACAAAATAACTAATTTCTAACTTTCCCTTTAAGTGGCAGAAAGACACAATTAAGTACCTGGGTATACAAATTCTGGGGAACTTGGATGATCTGTATCTTTTAAATTATATCCCCCATCCTTGAACAAATGGTTAAAAATCGAATGAATTATAACTTGAAACCCTTGTCCTGGTTTGGTCGTATTAGTGTGATCAAAATGGACATTTTACCAAATCTTCTTTATATATTTCACACCGTTCCGGTCTGCGTTCCTCAGACCTTTTTCTCCCGTCTCAACAATTCTAACAGCAAGTTTGTATGGGGAACATCGAGGCCTAGGATACGTGTTAAAATATTGTGAAGAAACAGGAGGGAGGGTTAGGGAGCTGCAACGCTGAATCCAAACAGGGTGAAGATAGTCCACTGAAGGGTGCCGGTCCCACTGGTGAGCACAGACATATGAAGAAAACGAAAAGGAGAAAATCACTCTAACTGGTAAAATATGAAAGAAATGTATTGGATCATTTAAAAAAAACAAAAAAAAGTAAAATTCTTATGTGTTTCTGGCGCTAGGGTTGCGCCCTTAGTTATAGCAGATGAGTAAAGGACAATGAAGTCATATATATACAAGCAGAATGGAGTCACATGACACGAAATGAGAAATCAATTAGACATGCAAAAGGTGTGAAGAAAATCCCAGCCACAGTTCACATTGAAGGCAACTAGATCAAATACAGACAAGGTGATCATTGCAAGCGTCACACAACAAGCCAGAAATGCAAAACACCATGATGGTGAAAAATAAGATAGAATTAGACCTCATGCTCTTATTCATGCATATCCGTATCCCCCTCTGTATATAAACTGTTTATTGCAGGACATTTGTGTGAAGACCACCCGTGTTAGCTGCCAGGGGATTATCCCTTATAGGAACACAACACCGGGATTAAGTGTACAGATGTGAGATCACAGGGTCAGAACATCACAAATGCCATCAACTATAGCAACGGAAGGTGGGAGGATATACTGATTATAGAGGGACAGGAACATGTATGCATGAGATGGATGATAGATTCAGTATAGAGCATCGCAATGTCCAATAAACAGAGAAAACGCATATCAATGTTGTGAATAGAAATATTGTTATCGATCTGACACACGTAAAAATATAATATAAAATAATATGCACAATAACCAATATGGAGAAACTATAAACCTATAACAATGAACATATAAAGGGGAATCAAAATTGAATACATAGTAGAAAATTCACAAGGAAATCCACCCGCATCTGATCTGGAGCAAAGTATAATATCCTGGCAAAGGATCATAGAGCCGCAGATATACCGAGCATTATCTGTCATATCACCGGGAGGCAAATAGATGCATCATTGTAATACAGACGAAAACAAGTACAGAACACTGGTGAGATTACTGTGGAGCATTGTAATGGCGAATCAGATTACTGTGGAGCATTGTAATGGCGAATCAGATTACTGTGGAGCATTGTAATGGGGAATCAGATTACTGTGGAGCATTGTAATGGCGAATCAGATTACTGTGGAGCATTGTAATGGCGAATCAGATTAGATGGAGAATACAAATCCATGATATCCAAGAGCTGGATGTATAACAGATCAATGGCAATGGGAGAAGTCTGCATAGAGTCTGATGGAGAACCTGATCGTGAGGCTATAGATGTAGCAAGCATTTCTATCTGTATCAACGAAAAACAGGTAATTACATTATAATTAGTGTTGAGCGATACCTTCCGATATCAGAAAATATTGTATCGGATTGGATCGGACCGATACTCAAAAAGTATCGGATATCGCCGGTTCCGATACCGGAAACCAATGCAAGTCAATGGGACACTAATATCGGAATGAAAATAAACCCTTTCTTTCCTTGTAGGTTAATTCTACATGAAGTAAAACAACTAAGAATAATGTAGAATGTATTATGCGAAAAGCCGGCAATTCATCAGCGCATACAACGGTACCCGACAATTTACAACAGAAAGAATAGAGCTTCACACATAGATTAGATAGATAGAAACATGTCAGTCACATATATATGAAGTACAGTGACAGTGTTGCTTACTGTACTTGTCATTTAGTGTAAAGGATTTATTAAAAAAAATAATAGTGTTTTCATGCACCGTCTCTTTAAAAAAGCCGGCCGGCAATTCAGCAGCGGTACCCGACAATTTATAACAGACAGAATAGAGCTTCACACATAGATTAGATAGAAACATGTCAGTCACATATATATGAAGTACAGTGACAGTGTTGGTTACTGTACTTGTCATTTAGTGTAAAGGATTTATTTAAAAAAATAATAGTGTTTTCATGCACCGTCTCTTTAAGAAAGCCGGCCGGCAATTCAGTATCTGTACCCGACAATTTAGAATAGAAGGAATAGAGAATCACACATAGATTAGATAGATAGAAACATGTCAGTCACATATATATGAAGTACAGTGACAGTGTTGATTACTGTACTTGTCATTTAGTGTTAAAATAAAGGATTTATTTAAAAAAAAATTGGCGTGGGATCCCCCATAATTTTAGTCTCTAGCGGAGGTTAAGCAGACGGCTGGGGCAGATGTTTGAAGCCTGGGTAGAGGGTAATACCCACGGAGCTTCCCAGACTACTAATATCAGCCCCCAGCAGAATACCTAGCCTTTACTAGCTATTAAAATGGGGGACCCCCCCAAGAAAATGACGTGGGGTCCCCCCTATTTTAATAGCTAGCAAAGGCTAGGCAGACAGCTGGGGGCTGATATTAATAGCCCAGGAAGGGTGCCATGAATATTGACCCCCTCCCAGGCTAGAAACACCAGCCGTCAGCCGCCCCAGAAATGGCGCATCCATAGGATGCGCCAATTCTGGCACTTAGCCTCGCTCTTCCCACTGCCCTGTAGCGGTGGCAGTGGGGTAATAGGGCTGGGGTTCATGTCAGCGCCAGCTGCCATGAAGCCCAGGTTAGTAATGATGGGCGTCTATAAGACACCCCCATTACAAACCTACAAAGTGTTAAAAAGAAAAAACACACTACACCCAGAAAAAAATAATTTATTTGAAATAAAACACACCATTTTATTTAATTCTTAGTTTACTAAAAAAAAAAAATAGTTACCTGTCCACGTTCCTGCGCTGATCTCCCATGCACAGCTGTCACATCTGGAGATGGTGACAGCTGTGCATGGCTGCTGTAAGCTCACACTGCCGGGAACACGTCCGCTCCCGGCAGCGGGAGCCACTGACTGAGGTCACCGGAGTGCATTCAGGCAGCGCAGCTCCGGAGACCTCCTTCACGGCACTGCTGTACCGTGGGAATTTCTCACGATACAGCAGGGCCGTAAAGCAGCTAACCGGAGCAGCGCTGCCTGAACTCCGGTGAACCCGCTTATGGAATGACGGGGCTGCTTTACGGCCCCATCATTCTAGCGGCGGCAGCGGTTCAGAGCGGTCACATTCTATGTGGCTGCTCTGAACTGGAGATCTTCGTGGGACACTCGTTGACTACTACGGAGGGGTAAGGATAAGGTTGTGGTTTATTATTTTATATTTTATTACAGGAGATCGATGGCTTCGGGGAATTAGGTGTCTAGGTGAGTATAGGTGTAGTTTTTTATTTTTTACTTTATTTTAGGTGGCGATCGGCGGGGACAGGTAATGTATAAACTAATTTATTGTAGGTAACCACTGGCCACCAATGACATGTATTTAAAATTTATTGGGGACCATGGGGCAATTTAATTAGCAGGATCAGGCTGATGGGAACTACTGCTCCCATCGAGCTGATCCTGCTGGCACGAGTGGACGGGGGACAGACATAGGCCGATGGGAGTAGTAGTGTCACATCGGCCTATGTCTGCCTGCACGCACACACCCGCACACATTGCACAGACACCGCGCACACCCGCACACACTCGCAGACATCGCGCAGACACCGCGCACACCCGCACACACTCGCAGACATCGCACAGACACCGCGCACACCCCCGCAGACATCGCACAGACACCCACACACACTAATCATGACGGGCTGATGGTCTGGGAGGTGAGGCTGACCTGTGCGGCCGTGGGAAAGTTCATGTGAGTTCATGCAATGCAGTCAAGCATGAACTCACATGAACCCTCCGAGGGCACCGCGGCGACTTCAAATGAACAGCTGATCGGCATCACCTGATACCTCAGCTGTTCATTTGAAATAACCGGCGGGAAAGCGCAGCACAGAACGGGAAAGCCGGCGGTGAAGTCTTTTCACTGCCGGCTTCCCCGCCCGGGTCCTTCGTTCCCCGCTCCTTGGTGCTGCGCTCCCCGCCCGGTCTTAACTTACGATCAGGATGGGAGGTGGCGAGGGGAGCGGAGGATCGGGGTGGGAGGCTGCGGGGAAGCAGTATGGGGCTGTGTGATTGTTTAAAAGCCGGCGGCTATTTACCGCCCGCCGGCTTTTTACCGCGTGCCGGCTTTTAAACAATCAGGAGAATTCTCTCACGCTGGGATGGCATTCTGATGACAGGCTGGATCTCAGCTGAGTGCTGCCATCCAGCTTGTCATCGTTCAGAGACACTGCAGAGCGCAGGCATTATGGGAACTTCCGATTCCGGTATTCAATATTGTAAAAGTATCGGAATTACGTATCGGAATTCCGATACCGCGAATATCGGCCGATACCCGATATTTCAGTATCGGAATGCTCAACACTAATTATAATAAAACTGACAAAAACAAATATCTGACGCAGAACTGAATCGTGAAGCTGTGGATGTAGCGGGAATTTCTATCTGTATCAACGAAAAACAAATCATTGAATTATATTGCGAGAAAACTGACAAAAATAAATATATGAGAAATGGGAGATAAATAAGCTGCAGAACATTGCAATGGAAATACTCCGTCATTGTTGAAAAATATTTAAGATATTTGCATCATTTATGTGCGTTCTGTGAAGATGAATCAGCAATGATAGCCAATATACAGAAAGGCAAATAAGTACACCGGCAAATAATAACCGGAAAAACACAAAATAAATTCAGAAAACCTGGAATGTCACCATATAGATGTCTGCTGGGAAGAAACCAGTATGAATTTCATCAATAGATGTAAAACCGGTCACTGCGGAAATTCATTACCCGAAGGGTATTTAGTATTTACACGTCAGATCCAGAAGGCTTCACGCATATTAAGGGGTTTCTGTCTGTTTCCACCCCTTACCGGATAATTAACTTTTACAAGACCAAAGAAAGAAAAATGTGTGAGATCATTATTCTGTATGGACACAATGTTTTCATGCCCCCGGAGTATGTGCTATTAGAACTATTGATATATGAAATCTGCTCCGGTGCTCTCTATGAATCCTACCAATTTGTATATAACAATGTTGTCCACTATTCTGGAGGAAGGCATTTATTTGTTGGGGTTTAATAACAAAATTCAGCGCTGGCTGTTACCTGATTATCCCATTTTTCATGGGCTCCCCAAAACACACAAGGGTATCTCCCCTCCCCCACCCTTCACCCTATTATCTCGGGTATGGGTTAATTGAATGAGAATTTAACCAATGGCTGGTGAACATTTGTATCCTCTGGTTATTCCAACACCAGGCTATGTGAAAGATACTACGTCTGTCCTGAGGGTTTTTGACAGGTTCGTGTGGCAGAAAGAATATAGGTTTGTCACCAGCAATGTTGTCAACCTATATTCCTCCATCCCTCACTCATTGGCCGTCATTGCCGTTCAACACCATTTAAATAAATATAGTGGATATTCTGTGAATTTACAAAGGTTCATTATAACATAAAATATTTGTTGTCCCATAACAATTTTATGTTTGATTCTAAATATTATTTACAAGTACTTGGAGCCCCCATGGACTCCAAATTCTCACCATCTTTGGCTATTCTGTGCATGTCGTGGTGGGAAGAAATTTACATTTTTTCTGATGATAATCCATTTTTTGAGCACATTTTTTGGTTTGGTAGATATGTTGATGATGTACTTTTGGTATGGAGAGGTGACCCCCAGTTAGTGTCACAAATTGTTTTGTAATTGAATTCCTATTCCTTAAATTTAAAATTCACTGTCAGCGAACCTTTGATTTCCACTCCATTTCTGGATATTTTCCTGACTGGGATAGTAACATCTCATAAAGTGGACACCACATTCTATAGAAAACCTTTGTCAGGCAACACATTACTGTAGTCTTCCAATTCTCAACTTACTCTATACAGTTCGCAGGGACGACTCAGTATAGGTGGAGGGAAGCACTCCGATGCCCGTTCAGAGAATGTGACCCGTACTACACAAAATTTGTAACTTCCAACATAAGTGCTGATCCATCCTCCATGGATTCTTTTATGCCTAAGGGGAGACCTGCCCCCACACCCCCTGTGATGACATCATGGGGGCTGGTCTCCAGCCTTCATATTTTTATTAGATATCTGTTTTTGGCAATAACTTATCGTGGGTTGATCGTAGAGGCCCGAAAGTGATACCATATTTTCCGTTATGATTTTACCTTTCTCCAGAGACCACATACAGTATAGCTGCCATCTGCTATTTTGCTACTTTTGCGCCACAGCTCCCCAGAGGGGCTTACAGCGACGGAAAAATATCCATATTGTTCCTTAGCTGACCCTTCCACCCAAAATATAGGCTTCATTATTATCGGACGTATGGAACTTTAGTTATTCCCTATTCAGTATCGGCTTCGGGCTGTCTGCAGGCCTTTGTTACATTCCCTTTGAAGCACTGGAAATACAACCTTCTCAGTTAGCTGTAAATCTATCACAAGCCTGTGTTAATTGGGTTTGGTAGCAGCTTTTGGGCCAGCATTAGCTTACAAGGCTCTTCTCATGTGTGTGTTAACTTGCATAGAGGCTACTGGCCAAAGTGTCAGCTCTTCTCCCGTGGACAATTACTATAGGGGAGGAGGGAAGAGGGGTCTGGGAGAGAGACTTCTTAATATCTATGACAGGGGAGAAGAAAAGATTTTCAATATTTCCATGACAATCTGTTTTTCAGTGATACAGATAGAAATGCTTGCTATACCTATAGCCTCACGATCAGGTTTTGCATCAGACTCTATGCAGACGTATCCCATTGCAATTGATCTGTTATACATCCAACTCCTGGATAGCATGGATTTGTACATTCCATCTAATCTGATTCACCATTGCAATGTTCCACAGTAATCTCACCAGTGTTTTGTACATACTTGTTTTCATCTGTTTTACAATGATGCATCTATTTGCCTCCCGTTGATATGATTGATAATGCTCGGTATATCTGCGGCTCTATGATCCTTTGCCAGGATATTATGCCTTGCACCAGATCAGATGCGGGTGGATTTCCTAACATTGGTGGTTTTCACACAAATTTCCTGCAATAAACAGTTTATATACAGGGTGGGATACAAATATGCATGAACAAGAGTATGAGGTTTAATTCTATGTTCCTTGTATGTAGTATTACTTGTATGTAGTAATATGTGGTCTGGTCATGGTGTGACGGTTTTTGTCCCTTTGTATGTAATATTATTTGAAAAAATGTATGTGACACATTCCCTTATAGAAAAATAAATAAAAATATACCTAGATAGAGTACTGGATATTTTAAGAAATGTTTAATAGGTTAGAGTAGAGTAGGGCCCTGCCAGAAGAGTCTCCTTGTCGTGGCGGCGGCTTACAAAATCTTTTGGCCAAAACAAAAGCTGCTGCTATGTATGTGATATGGTGTTCTATGGGAACTGTTAGGGTATGTGCTCATGGTCAGAGCAGCTGCAGGTTTGGCAAGGTGTTACAGCATAGTGGATAGGATTTCTCCGCTCCGAACACCTCGTACACACGCGGCTTCGCTCCATACACCTCGTACACACGTGGCTCCTCTCCGTACACCTCGTACACACACGGCTCCGCTCCGTACACCTCGTACACACACGGCCCCGCTCCGTACACCTCGTACACACGCGGCTCCGCTCCCTACACTTCGTACACGCGCGGCTCCGCTCCCTACACCTCGTACACGCGCGGCTCCGCTCCGTACACCTCGTACACGCGCGGCTCCGCTCCGTACACCTCGTACACATGCGGCTCTGCTCCGTACACCTCGTACACGCGCGGCTCTGCTCCGTACGCATCGCACACGGGCGGCTCTGCTCCGTACGCATCGCACACGGGCGGCTCCACTCCCTACACTTCGTACACGCGCGGCTCCGCTCCGTACACCTCGCACACGCGCGGCTCCGCTCCGTACACCTCGTACACATGCGGCTCTGCTCCGTACACCTCGTACACGCGCGGCTCTGCTCCGTACGCATCGCACACGGGCGGCTCTGCTCCGTACGCATCGCACACGGGCGGCTCCGCTCCCTACACTTCGTACACGCGCGGCTCCGCTCCCTACACTTCGTACACGCGCGGCTCCGCTCCCTACACTTCGTACACGCGCGGCTCCGCTCCCTACACCTCGTACACGCGCGGCTCCGCTCCGTACACCTCGTACACGCGCGGCTCCGCTCCGTACACCTCGTACACATGCGGCTCTGCTCCGTACACCTCGTACACGGGCGGCTCTGCTCCGTACGCATCGCACACGGGAGGCTCCGCTCCCTACACCTCGTACACGCGCGGCTCCGCTCCCTACACCTCATACACGCGCGGCTCCGCTCCCTACACCTCATACACGCGCGGCTCCGCTCCATACACCTCGTACACGCGCGGCTCCGCTCCGTACACCTCGTACACACGCGGCTCTGCTCCGTACACCTCGTACACACATGGCTCTGCTCCGTACACCTCGTACACGCGCGGCTCTGCTCCGTACACCTCGTACACACCACGGCTCTTCTCCGTACGCATCGCACACGCGCGGCTCCGCTCCGTACACCTCGAACACATGGCTCCGCTCCGTACACCTCGTACACACGCGGCTCCGCTCCGTACACCTCGTACACACGCAGCTCTGCTCCGTACACCTCGTACACGCACGGCTCTGCTCCGTACGCATCGCACACGCGCGGCTCCGCTCCGTACACCTCGAACACATGGCTCGGCTCCGTACACCTCGTACACACGCGGCTCCGCTCCGTACACCTCGCACACACGCGGCTCCGCTCCCTACACCTCGTAGACACGCGGCTCCGCTCCCTACACCTCGTACACGCGCGGCTCCGCTCCCTACACCTCGTACAGGCGCGGCTCCGCTCCCTACACCTCGTACACGCGCGGCTCCGCTCCCTACACCTCGTACACGCGCGGCTCCGCTCTGTACACTTGTACACGCCCGGCTCCGCTCCATACACCTCGTACACACGCGGCTCCGCTCCGTACACCTCGTACACGCCGGCTCCGCTCCGTACACCTCGTACACGCCCGGCTCCGCTCCGTACACCTCGTACACGCCCGGCTCCGCTCCGTACACCTCGTACACGCCCGGCTCCGCTCCGTACACCTCGTACACGCCCGGCTCCGCTCCGTACACCTCGTACACACGCGGCTCCGCTCCGTACACCTCGTACACGCCCGGCTCCGCTCCGTACACCTCGTACACGCACGGCTCCGCTCCGTACACGCACGGCTCTGCTCCGTACATCTCGTACACGCACGGCTCTGCTCCGTACACCTCGTACACATGCGGCTCTGCTCCGTACACCTCGTACACGGGCGGCTCTGCTCCGTACGCATCGCACATGGGAGGCTCCGCTCCCTACACCTCGTACACGCGCGGCTCCGCTCCCTACACCTCATACACGCGCGGCTCCGCTCCATACACCTCGTACACGCGCGGCTCCGCTCCGTACACCTCGTACACACGCGGCTCTGCTCCGTACACCTCGTACACACATGGCTCTGCTCCGTACACCTCGTACACGCGCGGCTCTGCTCCGTACACCTCGTACACACCACGGCTCTTCTCCGTACGCATCGCACACGCGCGGCTCCGCTCCGTACACCTCGAACACATGGCTCCGCTCCGTACACCTCGTACACACGCGGCTCCGCTCCGTACACCTCGTACACACGCAGCTCTGCTCCGTACACCTCGTACACGCACGGCTCTGCTCCGTACGCATCGCACACGCGCGGCTCCGCTCCGTACACCTCGAACACATGGCTCGGCTCCGTACACCTCGTACACACGCGGCTCCGCTCCGTACACCTCGCACACACGCGGCTCCGCTCCCTACACCTCGTAGACACGCGGCTCCGCTCCCTACACCTCGTACACGCGCGGCTCCGCTCCCTACACCTCGTACAGGCGCGGCTCCGCTCCCTACACCTCGTACACGCGCGGCTCCGCTCCCTACACCTCGTACACGCGCGGCTCCGCTCTGTACACTTGTACACGCCCGGCTCCGCTCCATACACCTCGTACACACGCGGCTCCGCTCCGTACACCTCGTACACGCCGGCTCCGCTCCGTACACCTCGTACACGCCCGGCTCCGCTCCGTACACCTCGTACACGCCCGGCTCCGCTCCGTACACCTCGTACACGCCCGGCTCCGCTCCGTACACCTCGTACACACGCGGCTCCGCTCCGTACACCTCGTACACGCCCGGCTCCGCTCCGTACACCTCGTACACGCACGGCTCCGCTCCGTACACGCACGGCTCTGCTCCGTACATCTCGTACACGCACGGCTCTGCTCCGTACACCTCGTACACGCACGGCTCTGCTCCGTACACCTCGTACACGCACGGCTCTGCTCCGTACACCTCGTACACGCACGGCTCTGCTCCATACACCTCGTACACGCACGGCTGTGCTCCGTACACCTCGCACATGCGCGGCTCCGCTCCGTACACCTCGTACACGCACGGCTCCGCTCCGTACACCTCGTACACACGCGGCTCTGCTCCGTACACCTCGTACACACGCGGCTCTGCTCCGTACACCTCGTACACACGCGGCTCTGCTCCGTACACCTCGTACACACGCGGCTCTGCTCCGTACACCTCGTACACACGCGGCTCTGCTCCGTACACCTCATACACACGCGGCTCTGCTCCGTACACCTCGTACACACGCGGCTCTGCTCCGTACACCTCGTACACACGCGGCTCTGCTCCGTACACCTCGTACACGCCCGGCTCCGCTCCGTACACCTCGTACACACGCGGCTCCGCTCCGTACACCTCGTACACGCCCGGCTCCGCTCCGTACACCTCGTACACGCACGGCTCTGCTCCGTACACGCACGGCTCTGCTCCGTACATCTCGTACACGCACGGCTCTGCTCCGTACACCTCGTACACGCACGGCTCTGCTCCGTACACCTCGTACACGCACGGCTCTGCTCCGTACACCTCGTACACGCACGGCTCTGCTCCATACACCTCGTACACGCACGGCTGTGCTCCGTACACCTCGCACATGCGCGGCTCCGCTCCGTACACCTCGTACACGCACGGCTCCGCTCCGTACACCTCGTACACACGCGGCTCTGCTCCGTACACCTCGTACACACGCGGCTCTGCTCCGTACACCTCGTACACACGCGGCTCTGCTCCGTACACCTCGTACACACGCGGCTCTGCTCCGTACACCTCGTACACACGCGGCTCTGCTCCGTACACCTCATACACACGCGGCTCTGCTCCGTACACCTCGTACACACGCGGCTCTGCTCCGTACACCTCGTACACACACGGCTCTGCTCCGTACACCTCGTACACGCACGGCTCTGCTCCGTACACCTCGTACACGCACGGCTCTGCTCCGTACACCTCGCACACGCGCGGCTCCGCTCCGTACACCTCGTACACGCACGGCTCCGCTCCGTACACCTCGTACACGCGCGGCTCTGCTCCGTACACCTCGTACACACGCGGCTCTGCTCCGTACACCTCGTACACGCGCGGCTCTGCTCCGTACACCTCGTACACACGCGGCTCTGCTCCGTACACCTCGTACACACGCGGCTCTGCTACATCCACACTGTAAACCCCTCCTGACCCCACACATAAACTTCAGCTCATCCAGCACCATGACAACCAGCACAGCAGAGTCCTGCATCCACTGAGGCCCCTGATCATGTGACCCCTGACTCCTCCCCTCCTGTGACCTCATCACAGCTCCTGTGCGCACAGAGCAGCCATATATGTGGTGGCGGCTCTGCAGGTGGAGGTATGTGGAGACCCCCATTACTGGGCGCAGGGGGCATTAACCCCTTCAGCACGGAGACTCTTTTGGGGTCTTGTGTTGCCCCTTTATAAGAATCATAAGGTTTTTGTTCTGTTTCCTGTAATAGATACATACGACCCAACTATGGAGACAGAAAGGAGGAAACGTATTGTTCTCATAGTACAGGACCCCTTTACTGCCCCACAATGTAATGCCCCCATTATACCCCTTATGCAGGATGTATGATGCCCCCACAGTGTAATGCCCCCATTATGTCCCTTATGCAGGATGTATGATGCCCCCACACAGTGTAATGCCCCCATTATGCCCCTTATGCAGGATGTATGATGCCCCCCCACAGTGTAATGCCCCCATTATGCCCCTTATGCAGGATGTATGATCCCCCACACAGTGTAATGCCCCCATTATGCCCCTTATGCAGTATGTATGATGCCCCGACACAGTGTAATGCCCCCATTATGCCCCTTATGCAGGATGTGTAATGCCCCCATTATGCCCCTTATGCAGGATGTATGATGCCCCCACACAGTGTAATGCCCCCATTATGCCCCTTATGCAGGATGTGTAATGCCCCCATTATGCCCCTTATGCAGGATGTATGATGCCCCCACACAGTGTAATGCCCCCATTATGCCCCTTATGCAGGATGTATGATGCCCCCACACAGTGTAATGCCCCCATTATGCCCCTTATGCAGTATGTATGATGCCCCGACACAGTGTAATGCCCCCATTATGCCCCTTATGCAGGATGTGTAATGCCCCCATTATGCCCCTTATGCAGGATGTATGATGCCCCCACACAGTGTAATGCCCCCATTATGCCCCTTATGCAGGATGTGTAATGCCCCCATTATGCCCCTTATGCAGGATGTATGATCCCCCACACAGTGTAATGCCCCCATTATGCCCCTTATGCAGGATGTATGATGCCCCCACACAGTGTAATGCCCCCATTATGCCCCTTATGCAGTATGTATGATGCCCCGACACAGTGTAATGCCCCCATTATGCCCCTTATGCAGGATGTGTAATGCCCCCATTATGCCCCTTATGCAGGATGTATGATGCCCCCACACAGTGTAATGCCCCCATTATGCCCCTTATGCAGGATGTGTAATGCCCCCATTATGCCCCTTATGCAGTATGTATGATGCCCCCACACAGTGTAATGCCCCCATTATGCCCCTTATGCAGTATGTGTGATGCCCCCACACAGTGTAATGCCCCCATTATGCCCCTTATGCAGGATGTATGATGCCCCCATTATGCCCCTCATGCAGGATGTATGATGCCCCCCACAGTGTAATGCCCCCATTATGCCCCTTATGCTGTATGTATGATGCCCCACACAGTGTAATGCCTCCATTATGCCCCTTATGTGGTATGTATGATGCCCCCACACAGGGTAATGCCCCCATTATACCCCTTATGCAGGATGTATGATGCCCCCACACAATGTAATGCCCCCATTATGCCCCTTATGCATGATGTATGATGCCCCCACACAGTGTAATGCCCCATTATGCCCCTTATGCAGGATGTATGATGCCCCACACAGTGTAATGCCCCCATTATGCCCCTTATGCAGTATGTATGATGCCCCGACACAGTGTAATGCCCCCATTATGCCCCTTATGCAGGATGTATGATGCCCCCCACAGTGTAGTGCCCCCATTATGCCCCTTATGCAGGATGTATGATGCCCCCACACAGTGTAATGCCCCCATTATGCCCCTTGTGCAGGATGTGTAATGCCCCCATTATGCCCCTTATGCAGGATGTATGATGCCCCCCACAGTGTAATGCCCCCATTATGCCCCTTATGCTGTATGTATGATGCCCCACACAGTGTAATGCCTCCATTATGCCCCTTATGTGGTATGTATGATGCCCCCACACAGGGTAATGCCCCCATTATGTCCCTTATGCAGGATGTATGATGCCCCCACACAGTGTAATGCCCCCATTATACCCCTTATGCAGGATGTATGATGCCCCCACACAGTGTAATGCCCCCATTATGCCCCTTATGCAGGATGTATGATGCCCCCACACAGTGTAATGCCCCCATTATGCCCCTTATGCATGATGTATGATGCCCCACACAGTGTAATGCCCCCATTATGCCCCTTATGCAGTATGTATGATGCCCCGACACAGTGTAATGCCTCCATTATGCCCCTTATGCAGGATGTATGATGCCCCGACACAGTGTAATGCCCCCATTATGCCCCTTATGCAGGATGTATGATGCCCCCACACAGTGTAATGCCCCCATTATGCCCCTTATGCAGGATGTGTAATGCCCCCCATTATGCCCCTTATGCAGTATGTATGATGCCCCCACACAGTGTAATGCCCCTATTATGCCTCTTATGCAGTATGTGTGATGCCCCTTATGCAGGATGTATGATGCCCCCATTATGCCCCTCATGCAGGATGTATGATGCCCCCCACAGTGTAATGCCCCCATTATGCCCCTTATGCTGTATGTATGATGCCCCACACAGTGTAATGCCTCCATTATGCCCCTTATGTGGTATGTATGATGCCCCCACACAGGGTAATGCCCCCATTATGCCCCTTATGCAGGATGTATGATGCCCCCACACAGTGTAATGCCCCCATTATGCCCCTTATGCAGTATGTATGATGCCCCGACACAGTGTAATGCCTCCATTATGCCCCTTATGCAGGATGTATGATGCCCCGACACAGTGTAATGCCCCCATTATGCCCCTTATGCAGAATGTATGATGCCCCCACACAGTGTAATGCCCCCATTATGCCCCTTATGCAGGATGTGTAATGCCCCCATTATGCCCCTTATGCAGTATGTATGCTGCCCCCACACAGTGTAATGCCCCCATTATGCCCCTTATGCAGTATGTGTGATGCCCCCACACAGTGTAATGCCCCCATTATGCCCCTTATGCAGGATGTATGATGCCCCCCACAGTGTAATGCCCCCATTATGCCCCTTATGCTGTATGTATGATGCCCCACACAGTGTAATGCCTCCATTATGCCCCTTATGTGGTATGTATGATGCCCCCACACAGGGTAATGCCCCCATTATGCCCCTTATGCAGGATGTATGATGCCCCCACACAGTGTAATGCCCCCATTATGCCCCTTATACAGGATGTATGATGCCCCCACACAGTATAATGTCCCCATTATGCCCCTTATGCAGGATATATGATGCCCCAACACAGTGTAATGCCTCCATTATGCCCCTTATGTAGTATGTATGATGCCCCGACACAGTGTAATGCCTCCATTATGCCCCTTATGTAGTATGTATGATGCCCCCACACAGTGTAATGCCCCCATTATGCCCCTTATGCAAGATATATGATGCCCCCCACACAGTGTAATGCCCCCATTATGCCCCTTATGCAGTATGTATGATTCCCCCACACAGTGTAATGCCCCCATTATGCTCCATATGCAGTATGTATGATGCCCCCCACACAGTGTAATGCCCCCATTATGCCCCTTATTCAGGATGTATGATGCCCCCACATAGTGTAATGCCCCCATTATGCCCCTTATGCAGGATGTATGATGCCCCCACAGTGTAATGCCCCCATTATGCCCCTTATGCAATATGTATGATGCCCCGACAGTGTAATGCCACCAGTATGCCCCTTATGCAGGATGTATGATGCCCCCCACAGTGTAATGCCCCCATTATGCCCCTTATGCAGGATGTATGATGCCCCACACAGTGTAATGCCCCCATTATGCCCCTTATGCAGTATGTATGATGCCCCGACACAGTGTAATGCCTCCATTATGCCCCTTATGCAGGATGTATGATGCCCCCCACAGTGTAATGCCCCCATTATGCCCCTTATGCAGGATGTATGATGCCCCCACACAGTGTAATGCCCCCATTATGCCCCTTATACAGGATGTATGATGCCCCCACACAGTGTAATGTCCCCATTATGCCCCTTATGCAGGATGTATGATGCCCCCATTATGCCCCTTATGCAGGATGTATGATGCCCCCCACAGTGTAATGCCCCCATTATGCCCCTTATGCAGGATGTATGGTACCCCCCACACAGTGTAATGCCCCCATTATGCCCCTTATGCAGGATGTTTGATGCCCCCACACAGTGTAATGCCCCCATTATGCCCCTTATGCAGTATGAATGATGCCCCCACACAGTGTAATGCCCCCATTGTGCCCCTTATTATTATTATTATTATTAGTATTTATTATTATAGCACCATTTATTCCATGGCGCTTTTACATGTGATAGGGGTATACATAGCAAAAACATTTACATAATCTTAACAAAACGAGTCAGCAACTGGTACAGGATGAGAGAGGACCCTGCCTGCGAGGGCTCACAGTCTACAAGGGATGGGTGGAGGTAGAGGAGGTCATGCAGTAATGTGGTGGGGTAGTGGTTACTGCAGGTTGTAGGCTTATCGGAAGAAGTAGGTCTTCAGGTTTCTTTTGAAGGCTTCCATGGTAGGCGAGAGTCTGATATGTTGGGTTAGAGAGTTCCAGAGTAGGGGGGATGCACGGGAGAAATCTTGTATGCGATTGTGGGAAGAGTAGATAAGAGGGGAGTAGAGAAGGAGATCTTGTGAGGATTGGAGGTTGCGTGCAGGTAAGTACCGGGAAACTAAATCACAGATGTATGGAGGAGACTGGTTGTGGATGGCTTTGTATGCCATGGTTAGGGTTTTGAACTTGAGTCCCTGGGCAATGGGGAGCCAGTGAAGTGATTGACTGAGGGGAGAGGCCGAGGAATAGTGGGGGGACAGGTGGATTAGTCGAGCAGTAGATTTTAGGATAGATTGGAGGGGTGCAAGAGTGTTGGAAGGGAGGCCACAGAGCTGGAGGTTGCAGTAGTCAAGGCAGGAGATGATGAGGGCATGCACTAGTGTTTTTGCAGAGTCTTTGCTGAGGAATGCACGGATCCGGGAGATATTTTTGAGTTGGAGTCGGCAGGAAGTGGAAAGGGCTTGGATATGTGGTTTGAAGGAGAGATCAGGGTCCAGGGTTACCCCAAGGCAGCGAGCTTGTGGGACTGGGGAGAGTGAACAGCCATTGACGTTGATGGATAGGTCAGACGGGGGATATGAATGAGAGGGTGGAAAGATGATGAACTCTGTTGTATCCATGTTAAGTTTTAGAAATCTGGCAGAGAAGAAGGATGAAATAGCAGACAGACATTGTGGGATTTTGGTTAGTAGGGAGGAGATATCTGGTCCAGAGAGGTATATCTGTGTGTCATTATCATAGAGGTGATACTGAAAGCCATGAGACTCTATGAGCTGTCCCAGGCCGAGGGTGTAGATGGAGAAGAGCAGAGGTCCTAGAACTGAACCTTGGGGGACACCGACAGATAGGGGGCGAGATGAGGAGGTGGTGCGTGAGTCGGAGTAGCTGAATGTCCTCTCTGTTAGGTATGAGGAGATCCAAGATTGGGCCAAGTCCGTGATGCCAAGAGATGAGAGAATCTGTAGTAAGAGGGAATGGTCGACTGTGTCGAAGGCAGATGACAGGTCCAGAAGGAGGAGGATGAAGTAGTGTCGCTTGGATTTGGCGGTTAGTAGGTCTTTGGTGACTTTGGTCAGGGCAGTTTCAGTCGAGTGGTGCGGTCGGAAGCCAGATTGTAGGCTGTCGAAGAGGGAGCAGGAGGAGAGCTGGGAGGACAGTTCAAGGTGGACATGTTGTTCTAGTAGTTTTGAGGCATAGGGGAGAAGTGATATGGGGCGGTAGCTAGTCAGAGAGGATGGGTCAAGGGAGGGCTTTTTGAGGATGGGTGTGATTAAGGCGTGTTTGAGACATGAGGGGAAGACACCAGTTGTTAGTGACAGGTTGAAGAGGTGGGTTAGGGTTGGGATGAAGACTGTGGTAAGGTTAGAGATGAGGTGGGATGGGATTGGGTTAAGTTCGCAGGTGGTGAGGTGTGATTTGGAGAGTAAAGAGGAGACTTGACCTTCTCTAATGGTGGAGAAGTGGGGTTTGGAGGAGGAAGGTTGATTAGATCTGAGGAAGGGTTGTACGGACTTGGGCAAAAGCTTTGTCTGATGGTGTCAATCTTCTGCTTGAAGAATGAACCAAAGTCTTTGGCTGTGATGAGAGAAGAGGGAGGAGGCGCTGGGGGACGAAGGAGAGAATTGAAAGTGTTAAATAGCTGTTTAGGGTTGTGGAACGGGGAAGATATGAGAGATGAGAAGTGTGTTTGTTTTTCTGCAGTGAGTGTGGACTTGAAAATGGTGAGGGATTGTTTGAATGCGATGAAGTGAGACCTTTTCCATCTCCGCTCCGCAACCCTGGAGGCCCGTCGCAGTTCTTTAGTAAGTTTGGTGTGCCAGGGTTGCCTGTTGATTCTGCGAGCTTTGGTATGTGTGAGAGGGGCGATCCAGTCGAGAGCTGCAGCTATTGTGTTATATAAAGCGGCAGCAACATCTGCATTGTGTAAGGAATTTGTCTGTAAGAGGGAGGAGGGATTCAGAGAGTGAGTGTAGGTCAAGGTGTTTGAGGTTTCTGCGAGGGTGTGTAAGTTCGTGGAGTGGGGATTGTGCACCTGGAGAGGAGAGGGTAGAGAATGTGAGGAGGTTATGGTCAGAGAGAGGGAGAGGTGAGTTAGAGAGGTTAGATTGGGAACAGAGGCGGGTGAAGATGAGGTCCAGTGTGTGGCCATCTTTATGAGTAGCTGCAGAAGACCATTGAGCAAGGCCGAAGGAGGAAGTGAGGGATAGGAACTTAGAGACAGACTAGTGGGAAGTGTCAATGAGGATGTTGAAGTCACCCATTATGATAGTGGGGATGTCAGCGGAAAGGAAGTGAAGCAGCCAGGTGGTGAAGTGGTCTAAGAAAGTGGTGGCTAGCCCTGGAGGTTGGTAAATGACGGCCAGTTGGAGGTCAGAGAGGGAATAGATGCGCACACAGTGCGCCTCAAGAGAGGGGAGTGTAACGGAGGGTGGCAGTGGGATTTGGGTGAAAGCGCAGGTATCTGACAGGAGAAAACCTATGCCTCCACCATGTTTGCCATTGGGGCGGGGAGTGTGGGAAAGGTGGAATCCACCATACGAAAGTATGGAGGATGTATGATGCCCCCATTGTGCCCCTTATGCAGTATGAATGTCCCCACACAGCGTAATGCCCCTTATGCAGTATGTATGATGCCCCCCCACACAGTATAATGTTCTCATAGTACCGCCTGATGTTCTGCAGTTAGAATAAGTCCTGAGGTTTTATAGTTTTAATAATCCCTCTGGAAAATGGTTTTGCCTTTGCCTGCTCCCCTCTATGTATACTCCTATTTACTAATGGTATGTGACCCAGCTTTTCCGTCTTGACTCCCATGCAGATTTCTCTATACTTCTCTACTCCTATTTACTAATAGTATGTCCTCCAAGTTACACCAGCTACCCCCCACTTTCATTTATGACCTTGTTTACTTAGTCTTTGACTATCCAGCATCTGTTTCAGCCCTAATCAGCTGATCAAGATGAGCACAGACCACTCCCCTCTGGTTCCCAGCTGAATGCATTCTGTTACAAATATATTGCGGGCCAGGAGTCTATGTCAGACTTTAGTCTGTGGCCATTACCTTAAGTATGGACATTAGTTGAAGTATGAGAAATAAGAATTAATCCTGAAGGTAACTGGATACTAAGTCCCAGTAAACAATGTTTGTCTTTGTTTTCACTCTCGCCCCCTTAATCCTTCACTTCTTACAACCACCCCTCATCCCTACACCTAGTAAGGAACTCTTCATCTCTCCCTCCATTCTCCCCATCCATCTCACCTCCTCCTCAGAGCTATTCCTCAACATACAGTACAGACCAAAAGTTTGGACACACCTTCTCATTTAAAGATTTTTCTGTATTTTCATGACTATGAAAATTGTACATTCACACTGAAGGCATCAAAACTATGAATTAACACATGTGGAATGATATACTTAACAAAAAAGTGTGAAACAACTGAAAATATGTCTTATATTCTAGGTTCTTCAAAGTAGCCACCTTTTGCTTTGATGACTGCTTTGCACACTCTTGGCATTCTCTTGATGAGCTTCAAGAGGTAGTCACCGGAAATGGTCTTCCAGCAATCTTGAAGGAGTTCCCAGAGATGCTTAGCACTTGTTGGCCCTTTTGCCTTCACTCTGCGGTCCAGCTCACCCCAAACCATCTAGATTGGGTTCAGGTCTGGTGACTGTGGAGGCCAGGTCATCTGGCGTAGCGCCCCATCACTCTCCTTTTTGGTCAAATAGCCCTTACACAGCCTGAAGGTGTGTTTGGGGTCATTGTCCTGTTGAAAAATAAATGATGGTACAACTAAACGCAAACCGGATGGAATAGCATGCCGCTGCAAGATGCTGTGGTAGCCATGCTGGTTCAGTATGCCTTCAATTTTGAATAAATCCCCAACAGTGTCACCAGCAAAGGACCCCCACACCATCACACCTCCTCCTCCATGCTTCACGGTGGGAACCAGGCATGCAGAGTCCATCCGTTCACCTTTTCTGCGTCGCACAAAGACACGGTGGTTGGAACCAAAGATCTCAAATTTGGACTCATCAGACCAAAGCACAGATTTCCACTGCTCTAATGTCCATTCATTGTGTTCTGTAGCCCAAACAAGTCTCTTCTGCTTGTTGCCTGTCCTTAGCAGTGGTTTCCTAGCAGCTATTTTACCATGAAGGCCTGCTGCACAAAGTCTCCCCTTAACAGTTGTTGAAGAGATGTGTCTGCTGCTAGAACTCTGTGTGGCATTGACCTGGTCTCTAATCTGAGCTGCTGTTAACCTGCGATTTCTGAGGCTGGTGACTCGGATAAACTTATCCGCAGAAGTGACTCTTGGTCTTCCTTTCCTGGGGCGGTCCTCATGTGAGCCAGTTTCTTTGTAGCGCTTGATGGTTTTTGCAACTGCACTGGGGGACACTTTCAAAGTTTTTCCCAATTTTTCGGACTGACTGACCTTCATTTCTTAAAGTAATGATGGCCACTCGTTTTTCTTTACTTAGCTGCTTTTTTCTTGCCATAATACAAATTCTAACAGTCTATTCAGTAGGAGTATCAGCTGTGTATCCACCAGACTTCTGCACAACACAACTGATCGTCCCAACCCCATTTATAAGGCAAGAAATCCCACTTATTAAACCTGACAGGGCACACCTGTGAAGTGAACACCATTTCCGGTGACTACCTCTTGAAGCTCATCAAGAGAATGCCAAGAGTGTGCAAACCAGTCATCAAAGCAAAAGGTGGCTACTTTGAAGAACCTAGAATATAACACATATTTTCAGTTGTTTCACACTCTTTTGTTAAGTATATAATTACACATTTGTTAATTCATAGTTTTTTTGCCTTCAGTGTGAATGTACAATTTTGATAGTCAAGAAAATACAGAAAAATCTTTAAATGAGAAGGTGTGTCCAAACCTTTGGTCTGTACTGTACAATCCTTTGTCTCCAAACACAGACAGCCACCTCATGCCCTCTCCTGCTCCCACCTACTAATGCTTTCTCTGCTCCTCCTCACTGCTGGCGACATCTCTCCACATCCCGGCCCTCCTCACCACATCACATCCCTACAATCACTTCCACCTCCTACCCACAATCTATCCCAAACTCTCGTAACCCTTCTGACCTTATACCCATCCTCCCAGCCCCTGCTTCCCCAGTCCCCCTAACAGGAGCTCTATGGAACGCTCTCTCCGTCTGCAACAAACTTTCCTACATTCACGACCTCTTCATCACTAACAAGCTTTCCTTCCTCGACATCACTGAAACCTGGCTCAACCCCTCTGACACGGCCTCTCCTGCTGCACTTTCGTATGGCGGATTCCACCTCTCCCATACCCCGCGCCCCACCGGCAAGCACGGTGGAGGAATAGGTTTCCTCCTCTCAGATAACTGCTCCTTCACCCATATCCCACTGCCGCCCTCAATTACTCTCCCATCTTTTGAAGTGCACTGCGTGCGCATCTACTCCCCCTCCAACTGGCTGTCATCTACCGCCCCCCAGGATCAACCACCACTTTCTTTGACCACTTCACCACTTGGCTACTTAATTTCCTCTCCGTTGACATCCCCACTATCCTCATGGGTGACTTTAACATCCCCATTGACACTTACCTCTCAGCGGCCTCTAAGCTTCTATCCCTCACTTCCTCCTTCGGTCTAACTCGGTGGTCTTCCACACCCACCCACAAAGACTGCCACATGCTGGACCTCATCTTCACCCATCTCTGTTCCCTATCTAACCTCTGTAACTCACCTCTCCCTCTCTCTGACCACAACCTACTTACATTCTCTACCCTCTCCTCTCCAGGTCAACAATCCCCACTCCACAAACTTGCACACCCTCGCAGAAAGCTCAGACACCTTGACCTACACTCACTCTCTGAATCCCTCCTCCCTCTTACAGACATTAGTTCCTTACATGATGCAGATGTTGCTCCCACTTTATACAACACCACAACAGCTGCAGCTCTCTATTCGGTCGCCCCCCTCACACATACCAAAGCTTGCACAATCAATAGACAACCCTGGCACACCAGCCTAACTAAAGAACTGCGACGGGCCTCCAGGGTTGCCGAGGGCAGATGGAAAAAGTCCCACTCCAATGAGCACTTCATTGCATTCAAACAATCCCTCACTACCTTCAAGTCCACACTCACTGCAGCAAAACAAACATACTTCGCATCCCTCATATCCTCCCTGTCTCACAACCCCAAACAACTATTCAACACCTTCAATTCTCTCCTCCGTCCCCCAGTGCCTCCTCCCTCTCCTCTTATTTCAGCCGAAGACTTTGCCTCATTCTTCAAGCAGAAAATTGACACCATCAGACAAAGCTTTTGCCTAAAGCCCCCACAGCCCCTCCCCACACCTACTAAGCCCTCCTCCTCCAAAACCACCTACGGATAATCAACTATCCTCTTTACTCACCAAATCACACCTCACCACCTGTGAACTTGACCCAATCCCGTCCCACCTCATCCCAAACCTTACCACTATCTTCATCCCAACCCTAGCCCACCTCTTTAACCTGTCACTAACAACTGGTATCTTCCCCTCATGCTTCAAACATGCCTCAATCACACCCATCCTCAAAAAGCTCTCCCTTGACCCATCCTCTCTGACTAGCTATCGCCCCATATCACTTCTCCCCTATGCCTCAAAACTACTAGAACAACACATCCATTCTGAACTGTCCTCCCACCTCTCCTCCTGCTCTCTCTTCGACCGCCTACAATCTGGTTTCCGACCGCACCATTCTACTGAAACTGCACTGACTAAAGTCACCAACAACCTACTAACCGCCAAATCTAAGCGACACTACTCCGTCCTCCTCCTCCTCGACCTGTCATCTGCCTTCGACACAGTGGACCATTCCCTCTTACTACAAACTCTCTCATCTCCTGGCATCACAGACTTAGCCCTATCCTGGATCTCCTCATACCTAACCGACAGGACATTCAGTGTCTCCCACTCACGCACCACCTCCTCATCTCGCCCCCTATCTGTCGGTGTCCCCCAAGGTTCAGTACTAGGACCTCTGCTCTTCTCCATCTACACCTTAGGCTTGGGACAGCTCATAGAGTCTCATGGCTTTCATTATCACCTCTATGCTGATGACACACAGATCTACCTCTCTGGACCAGATATCTCCTCCCTACTAACCAAAATCCCACAATGTCTGTCCGCTATTTCATCCTTCTTCTCTGCTAGATTTCTAAAACTTAACATGGACAAAACAGAATTCATCATCTTTCCGCCATCCCATTCACCCCCCCCAACTGACCTATCTATCAATGTCAATGGCTGTCCACTCTCCCCAGTCCCTCAAGCTCGCTGCCTTGGAGTAACCCTGGACTCTGATCTCTCCTTCAAACCACATATCCAAGCCCTTTCCACTTCCTGCCGACTCCAACTCCAAAATATCTCCCGGATCCGCACATTCCTCAACCATGAATCTGCTAAAACACTAGTGCACGCCCTCATCATCTCCCGCCTTGACTACTGCAACCTCCTGCTCTGTGGCCTCCCTTCTACCACTCTTGCACCCCTCCAATCTATCCTAAACTCTGCTGCCCGACTAATCCACCTGTCCCACCCGCTATTCCCCGGCCTCTCCTCTCTGTCAATCTCTTCACTGGCTCCGCATTGCTCAGAGAATCCAGTTCAAAACCCTAACCATGGCATACAAAGCCATTCACAACCTGTCTCCTCCATATATCTCTGACCTAGTCTCCCGGTACATACCCGCATGCAACCTCCGATCCTCACAAGATCTCCTTCTCTACTCCCCTCTTATCTCCTCCTCCCACAATCGCATACAAGATTTCTCCCGTGCTTCCCCCCTACTCTGGAACTCTCTACCCCAACACATCAGACTCTCGTCGACCGTGGAAACCTTCAAAAGGAGCCTGAAGACCTACCTCTTCCGACAAGCCTACAACCTGCAGTAACCACCGCTGCATGACCAGCTCTACCCTCACCTAATGTATCCTCACCCATCCCTTGTACATTGTGAGCCCTCGCGGGCAGGGTCCTCGCTCCTCCTGTACCAGTCGCTGTCACATTGTGTTCAAGATTATTGTACTTGTTTTTGCTATGTATACCCCTTTTCACATGTAAAGCGCCATGGAATAAATGGCGCTATAATAATAAATAATAATAATAATGTATACATGCATGTAGGGGAGCAGGCCTTACTAGATGTCTAGTCTTTGTACAGTATTATACCGCATGAGGATGGTATCAGAGGAGTAAGATGTTTCTTGAAATCGAGATCAGTAGAGTATAGCAGACATAATGACTTTATGGAGGATCTTCTAAAATTCACTCTTACTCATAATAACTTCTTTCTTTTTGACAGGAAGTACTTCCACCAGCTCAGGGGTACTGCGATGGGGAGCCACTGTGCCCCCTCGTATGCTAACCTATTTCTGGGCTGGTGGGAGGAAAACACAATATTCATAGATGATCATAAGTGGTGGCAACCATATCTTGGGGCTTAGTATAGATATATTGACGACATTTTTATCATCTGGTCAGGAACGAGTGAAAAGTTTCTTGAATTTGTCAGGGAACTCAATAGCCGTAGAGTGGGCCTGAGATTTATATCAGAGTTTAACCTCTTTACCCCCGAGGGTGGTTTGCACGTTAATGACCTGGCCAATTTTTACAATTCTGACCACTGTCACTTTATGAGGTAATTACTTTGGAACGCTTCAACGGATCCCCCTGATTCTGAGATTGTTTTTTCGTGACATATTGTACTTCATGATAGTGGTAAAATTTCTTCGATATCACTTGCATTTATTTGTGAAAAAAAAACGGAAATTTGGTGAAAATTTGGAAAATTTTGCAATTTTCAAAATTTAAAATGTTATGCCCTTACATCAGAGATATATGTCACACAAAATAGTTAATAAATAACATTTCATTTCCCACATGTCTACTTTACATCAGCACAGTTTTGGAACCAACATTTTTTTTTTTATTAGGGAGCTATAAGGGTTAAAAGATGACCATTGATTTCTCATTTTTCCAACAAAATTTACAAAATCATTTTTTTAGGGACCACATCACATTTGAAGTCACTTTGAGGGGTCTTTATGACAGAAAATACCCAAAAGTGACACCATTCTAAAAACTACACCCCTCAAGGTGCTCAAAACCACATTCAAGAACTTTATTAACCTTTCAGGTGCTTCACAGGAATTTTTGGAATGTGGAAGAAAAAAATGAACATTTAACTTTTTTCACACAAATGTTACTTTAGACCCCTTTTTTTTATTTTCGCAGAGGTAACAGGAAAAAATGGACCCCAAAATTTGTTGTGCAATTTGCCCTGAGCACGCAGATACCCCATATGTGGGGAAAAAACACTGTTTGGGCACACAGCAGAGCTCAGAAGGGAAGGAGCGCCATTTGACTTTTTGAATGTAAAATTTGCTTGAATAATTAGCAGACGCCATGTTGCGTTTGGAGAGCCCCTGATGTGCCTAAACAGTGGAAACCCCCCACAAGTGACACCATTTTGGAAACTAGACCCCTCAGGGAACTTATGTAGATGTGTGGTGAGCACCTTAAACCCCCAGGTGCTTCACAGAAATTTAGAACATTGAGCCGTAAAAATAAAATGTTCACATTTTTCCCACAAAAATGTTTTTCAGCCCCCAATTTTGCATTTTCATAAGGGTAACAGGAGAAATTGCACCATGCAATTTGTTGTACAATTCCTCCTGAGCACGCAGATACCGCCATCTGACTTTTTGAATGTAAAATTTACTTGAATACTTAGCGGATGTGCCCCTGATGTGCCTAAGCAGTGGAAAAAACCCACAAGTGACACCATTTTGGAAACTAGACCCCTCAGGGAACTCATCTAGATGTGTGGTGAGCAACCTGAACCCCCAAGTGCTTTGGAGAAGTTTATAACATGGAGCTGTGAAAATAAAAAAAATCTAACTTTTTCCACAAAAATGTTTTAGCCCAAATTTTTTTATTTTCACAAGGGTAAGAGGAGAAAGTGGACCCCAAAAACTGTTGTGCAATTTCTCCTGAGTACGCCAATACCCCATAGGTGGGGAAAATACAGTGTTTGGGCGCATGGCAAAGTTCAGAAGGGAAGGAGCATTGTGTGACTTTTTGAACGCAAAATGGCTGGAATTGAGAGCGGACGCCATGTCACATTTGGAGAGCCCCTGATGTGCCTAAACAGTGGAAACCCCCCCACACGTGACCCCATTTTGGAAACTATGCCCCTCAAGGATTTTATCAAGGGGTATAGTGAACATTTTGAACCCAGAGGTACGACACAGAATTTGACAACATTAGGTCATCATATTGAATAAGTTGTCATTAGTCTTGAGCGCAAGTGCTCGCTACTTGAGTCTACATCAGGTACACGGGTATGCACCATGTATCGTGCGTGCTCGAGTGACATGCTCGAGTCCCTGCTCGCATGTTTCATGGTTATTAGACACCCCAAAAAAAACATGCGGGGATCGCCCGTGCATAGCAGGCAATCCCCGCAAGGTTTTTTGGCCATGAAGCATATGGGGCAGAGACTCGAGCATGTCACTTGAGCACTCGCGATACTCAGTGCATACCCGAGCTCCCGATGCAAACTCAAGTAGTGAGCACTTGTGCTTAACACTAGTCGCCATATCGTCATCTTTTTTTTTTAACTTTTGAAAAAAATCCCTAGCCCAACCCTAGAGTTTATTTTTTACGCCGTTCCTCGTGCAGTATAAGTGATTAGACGACTTTATTCTTCGGGTCGGTGCGATTACAGAGATACCAGAATCATATCGGGTTTTTATGATTGACAGCTGTCACACACTAAAAGACGCATCTTTTGGTAAAATCTAGTTTTTGCATCACCATATTTTGAGAGCTATAATTTTTCCATATTTTGGCCAACAGTCATGTGACAGCTTGTTTTTTGGGGGATGATTTGATGTTTTTATTGGTACCATTTTCAGGCACTTGACAATTTTTGATCGCTTTCTATTCCGATTTTTGGGAGGCAGAATAAACAAAACACAGCAATTCCAGAATTTTTTTTATGTTTTTTTTTTTTTTATGCTGTTCCGCGTGTGGTAAAATTGATAAGGCAGCTTTATTCTTCGGGTCAGTACGTTTACAGCGGTACCACATTTATATTGTTTTTCTATGTTTTGGCGCTTTTACACAATAAAAGCTATTTTATAGAAAAAAATATTTTTTTGCATCGCTTTATTCTGAGAGCTATAACTTTTTTATTTTTCGGCTGATGGAGCTGTATGGCAGTTTGTTTTTTGCGAGAAAAGATGACGTTTTCAGCAGTACCATTTTTATTTATATTCGTCTTTTTGATCGCGTGTTATTTCATTTTTTGTTTGGCGGTATGATGATAAAGCATTGTTTTTTGCTTTTTTTTTTTTTTTTACCGTGCTCACTGAAGGGGTTAAGTAGTGGGACAGTTTTATACGTCAGGTCGTTCCGGACGCGGCGATACTAAATATGTGTACTTTTATTGTTTTGTTTTTTTTTCCATAATATTTATTAATGGGTACATTATATTTTTATTTTTGGTGGATTATTTTTTTTATAATATTTTTACAATAATTTTTATTTTTTTTTTTTCCATTTTTTAACACTTTGTGGACTTTTATTCTGTGTCCCACTCTGGGACTTTCACTTTTTTTATTCTGATTGCCTGTATAGCACAGGAATGCAGCACCATTCCTGTGTTGTACAGGCTGTCAGTGCTGCACAGGGAGAAGATTATTTTGTCATGCACTGCGCATGACTAAAGAATCTTCCTGCTGTCTGGTGACCCGGATGTTGTCATGACGACATCGGGTCGTCATGGCAACATCCGGGAAGCCGCGGCAGACAGCGCTGGAGGCCGGAAGAGGAGATGAGTATCCGAATCACCTCCCCTTGCCACCGCAATGCTGCGATTGACTTCGATCGCAGCATTGAGGGGGTTAATGTGCCGGAAACGGTGCGGGACCACTCCCTGCACATAGTACCAGGTGTCAGCTGTGACAATCAGCTGACACCCGTCGGCGATCGCCCCGCACCGCTTGTGTGCGGGCGCGATTGCCGTATGACCTAATAGTACGTCATTGGTCTAATAGGCCCAGGTCACCAAGACGTACTATTAGGTCATACGTCAGAAAGGGGTTAAATATTACCAGTTGCCTTTCCTGGATGTACTAATCAAGAATGAAGGGGATGGGGCCCTAGGGACACTCATCTACCATAAACCTAGAAGCACTAATAAACTATTGTAGTGGGATAGTCACCACCCCATCCTCCTTTAAAAAAGCAATATCCAAGGGCCAATTTTTACGGTTGAGAAGAGACTGCTCTAATGTCACAGATTTTAATATAGACATGAACACCAGATTCATGGAAAAAGGGTACCCACAGTACATTTTGGATTTCACACGATTATTTGCAGAAAATCAGGAGAGTCAGACACTCCTCTATACCTAACCAAGAGAGCAAGAAAAAGATGGGATAACACGAGTAATAGGAACTTATGAGAATCGGAGTGACCATATCTTTAATATCCTGAGAAAACCCTGGACCTGAGGGTGCTGTGTGATCTACTCCCACAATAACTTTCAGAAAGGGTCGATCAATTAGGGACCGTTTAGTGCATAGTTTCTATAGAAACCTGCACCCAAGTGGACTTAGCTGGATTGAAGAGTCTGCGGTTTCTTTAGATGTGGATAATGTTGTACATGTAATTGGATGAGACCTTGTAAATCTTTCTTGAGTTCCTCTACAGTTAAAATCATTTTCCAGAGGGATTATTCCAACTGTAAAACCTCAGGACTTTTATATGTGGCCACATGCACCTGTCCCCTAGATTATGTATGAACGACCAAGAGGCAGTCTAGGAGGAGGGTGGGGGAGGGGGCATTTGGGTAATTTTATGCCATGGTCAGGATACCCCAATTAGTGAGACACATGAACAGTGCACATCGAGTGAAACCGGAAACCTCTCCTTTTGCATCATTGAGGTGGTTAAACCCAATGTGAGAGGAGGTGATCACAATAGATGTATCAAAAAGGAAAGAGTGGATTTCCAGACTGGATTGATGAGCCCCTAAGGGACTTGATGAGCAAATTTCCTATGCCTGTTTTGTGTGAATACATCCATATTCTGAATTACATTTTTGGATTTTATACTCTACCCATTTCTACTCAGTTCCCAGTGAATGAGGTTCACATATTGTTTTACTTCATCAAGATATCTGAGCTCCTATATCAGAATTAGCTCTTATCAGTTATATCCCACATATACTATTTAGTAATTAACAAGTGTGGTGATCATTGTATATCTCCAATTATGTAATAAGGGTCAAATTTGACCATTTAGGAATATACTGTGGGCTCTCATCCCATATTTTATGTAGTGATAAAGTACATCTACATGCCTATTGCATGATGGGAGGATGTGCAATACTTGTTTTTAGTCTCCCATGATGCTGATCTCAGAGACAGGACTTTTCTATATGGGAGGAATGCAATCCAGATTCAATATGCACTCCGGCACATCCGGACATGCACAATCGCCAAAAATTACCCTAGATGCTCTCCGGCGTGGAATGCATAACTACGGTCATGCGCAGTGAAGGGTATGAGTAGCGTGGCAGCAATCAGTTTATCTGCCGTTAAACTTTATAGCACATCACTTCCGGACATGCACACTAGGAGATGGACATTATCGGACCTCTCGCGCATGAGAAGAAGCTCAAGCGCAGTACATTATTGTAGACAGACTCCATTTTATATATCCTATGACAATTCACTTCTAGGAATGGGAATGGTTCTCCTAGTCTGGGAGGGTTTTGGATGAAGTGGGATATTTAAACATGGACACCTGGCTATTAGGCACACTATGCTGAACATCATGAATTAACATCCCTGAATCAAGTCTCCTGATGAACCTGTTGGGGAAACGCGTTGAGGCGGATTATTGAAACATTCTCTGAAGAGTACCATACCCTTTCCTTTACATATACCTTGAGACATACGTGGTCCTATTTTAATGTATCAGTGTATTTTTTGATATATACTAATCAGGGTTATCTAGGGCTTCTGAGGGACAGCCACCGGTGAGTCTGGATGCCACTGTCGTCTCTTAGGGTGCCAAACTCCGCACTTAGGCTGTAACAGCTTTGTTTAGGTACAGGATAGGGTAAGCCATTCAGCTTGTAGTTTTAAGTATATATATGTTGTTAGTCCAGTTTTTAGTGCATATATTTTAATTTGGGGGGCAGAGGGTTTCCCACAGTACTACCCATTAGACACACAATTTTGTGTGGCCACTATAATGCCTGTGAATTGAGAGGGCTCGGTGCGGGTCAGCAACGGGCACCCTCTCCTTCCCAATCATCAAACTTTCAGCTACAACCACATTCCTGTGACGGTAATACCATTGAATAGGATAATGAATCAGGAAGTCGAAAGCTCACTGATCCATCATTCAGCCTTCGCCTGTGAATCTGAGTCTCTGTGCACTGCAGGCACAATGATGTCACTACATTACACCTGTAGTATGGAGCTCAGTACTCACACTGCACAGACCGGAGCAGTGCACCCAGGAACGGAGTTGGTTGAGTAGTGTGTGTGTGTGTTTTTTTCTTAATATCAGGAATTATGGTGGCATCATATTAAGTGAAGGGCTGTTGGGGCTCTCATGCAGAGTGGGAGGCTGCTGGGGGCCATTAAACTGTGTTGGGTGCTTTGATGGACTTTAATGGCCTCCATATTGAGTGCGTGTCCTCATTTTGTTTAGCAGGCTATTGTGGCCATAATACTCTATGAGGGGCTGTGGGGGCCATCCTACTGTGTGGGGCCATTATACTGTGTAGGAGCCTCATTCTGAGCTACATGGGCATACAGGAGAACAATTTCCTGGTGATGAGTCAGATAGGGAAAATTAAGTGAGAAATACAAATTTTTGGTCTACCTGGTGACTTGAATTGATATGGTGTTGTGTGCCCAAAGGAAGACATCAGATGGTACGTTCTGAAGGAAAACAAAGATATAATAGCAGTGGGAATCAGGATTCCAAGGCGAGAGCAAAACAGAGACAAAGAGCATAGAGTGGAGTAGAAAAGGAGATCTTGTGAGGATCGAAGGTTGTGTGTAGGTAAGTACCAGGAGACTAGGTCACAGATGTATGGAGGAGACAGGTTGTGGATGGCTTTGTATGTCATGGGTAGGGCTTTGTACTGGAGTCTCTGGGTAATGGGGAACCAGTGAAGGGATTGACAGAGGGGAGAGGCGAGGGAACAGGTGGATTTGACAGGCAGCAGAGTTTAGTATAATTTGGAGAGGTGCGAGAGTGTTAGAACAGAGGCCACACAGAGCAGGAGGTTGCAGTAGTCGAGGCGGGAGATGATGAGGGTATGGACTATGGTTTTTGCAGATTATTAAGTAAGGAATGTACTGATCCGGGAAATATGTTTGAGTTGGAGTCGGCAGGAAGTGGAAAGGGTTTGGATATGTGGTTTGAAGGAGAGATCAGAGTCCAAGGTTACCCCAGGGCAGCCAGCTTGTGGGACTATGGAGAATGAGCAGTCATTGTGGTGAGATGTGATCTTGAGAGTAGAGCGGAAAGTTGATCTTCCGTGATGGCGGAGAAGCTGGTTTTGGAGGAGGAGGACTGAGTAAATATGAGCAGGGGCTGTGGGGGTTGTCGGCCAAAGCTTTCTCTGATGTTATCAATCTTCTGCTTGAAAAATGAGGCAAAGTCTTCAGCTGAGATGATTGGAGAGGGAGGATGTGCTGGGGGATGGAGGAAAGAATTGAAAGTGTTGAATAGCTTTTTAGGGTTGTGAGACAGGGAAGCTATGAGAGATGAGAAGTATGTTTGCTTTGCTGCAGTGAGTGTGGACTTGAAAGTGGTGCCATGAAGTGCTCTTTGGAGTGGGATCTTTTCCATCTCTGCTCAGTAACTCTGGAAGCCCGCCTCAGTTCTTTAGTCAGGCTGGTGTGCCAGGGTTGCCTGTTAATTTTGTGAGCTTTGGTATGTCTGAGAGGGGAAGCCGATTTGGGAGATGCAGATATAGTGGTGTTATATAAAGCGGCAGCATCTGCATTGTGTAAGGAACTTATGTTTGCAAGAGGGAGAAGAGACTCGGAAAGTGAACGTAGATCAAGGTGTTTAAGATTTCTGCTAGGGCGTGCAGGTTTGTGGAGTGGGGATTGAGCACCTCGAGAGGAGAGGGAAGAGAATGTAAGTAGGTTGTGGTCAGAAAGAAGGAGAGGTGAGTTAGAGAGGTTAGATAGGGAACAGAGGCGGGTGAAGATGAGGTCCAGAGTGTGGACATCTTTGTGTGTGTCTGTGGAGGACCATTGAGCGAGGCCGAAAGAGGAAGTGAGAGATAGAAGCTTAAAGGCAGATGAGAGGGAAGTGTCAATGGGGATGTTGAAGTGACCCATGATGATAGTGGGGATGTCAGCGGAAGGGAAATGATATGGACGATTCCTTATCTTAGACTAACAGAGTTTAAGCAAACAATTGTCTGGAGAGGAAGCTACAGTGTCGCCAAACTGGGACATGAGTTCTCCTACGAAGAACTGAAGATGAAATGCCACAGCAATATTCATTCTCTTTAATAGTGAGCACACGTGACCGCCGAGCCGTAGCTGTAGCCGTGCTGCGGCAACATTGTGAGAGCTATTAAGGAGAATGAATATTCACTGCTCCCCACATCCATGGGCGTGGGAAGCAGCGAATATTCATTTTCTTTAGCAGCGAGCACAGTGTAATCTACAGTAGGTGGCTCCTGCCTCCTGAGCCCCGCTACGCTGCTGCTCCCCCACCAGCCACAGTGTATGTGTGTGTGTGTGATATATATATATATATATATATATATATATATATATATATATATATATATATATATATATATATATATATATATATATATATATATATATATATATATATATAATATGTGCGGGATGTTTGGCCTACTTATAATGATTTGCTGGACTGTTGTAGCTTATAACAAAAGTTAAGTACCGACACGTGTAACCGGTTCTTGACTCTGCATAATACAGAAGAAGCATCCATGAAGTGTTGTGCCTGCTATCTGATGTATATCAAGTTCTTGTAAAGTAAAGTTTATTTTTGGACTTTGGTCTCCCTCATTCATCTCCATACCATCTGGTCCGGGTTATATATATATGGTTATATTTATGTTTTATATTGGGATCTGTGATTTCAGTCTACTCCACTGTGTATAGGATGTCTATAGGATAATAGAGTATAGTAAAGTTGTTATGGACGTGACTCAACCTATATTGTGCAGTGAGTCTGTTGTTCCTATAGTGACAGATTTTTCTTGTTGCTAAAACTGATCTATTTTTTTTCATGTTAAACTTTTTTTAAACCACTCTCATTAGTGCGATCATACAACATACAAGCCTCTGATCGCTCCGGTGATGCACTGTACTACTGTAGTGCCGTGTACTATCACTGCCTGTCAGTGTAATACTAACGGCCCCATACACATGAGATAAGTGTTGACTGAACGGTCATTTGGCAGACGGCTATCTCTCCAGACTCCCCCATACTCCCAAATATTCCAGCTTTCCTGTGATCTGTATGAGGGTCACCTCCAGACTCCTCTAGGGGAGGATTATCTACAGGAAGAACAAACGGATTAGCCTCTGAAATTCAGGATGCCAGATCCTTCTCTGCCCTGACATCATCTGTCAGGAGGCCCCCAAATACATTATATAGTCGACCTAACCCCCGAAATCAGTGCTTTCATGCAACTTTAGTCTAATGTGTATGGGGGCGTTAAAAGTTTATTGAACGCTGCCTCTGGCCCGACCTAATAGACTTTTGTACATTGCAGGCGCAGACACCATTATTAGACATTTAAGTATCGTAGTAACTAGGCGGCCCCATACTATCGAGTACTTGGGGAAGGAGGGGCATTTAGCCCAACTTTGTCAAACCTTATTAGATGCCATGTTTGCTTTTGACAGCAGCAAGTGGTTAAACTACCATGGTATCGTTGTAACTAGACGGCCCCATATTATCAAGACCTTGGGGGAGAAGGGGCTTTCAGCTAAACTCTACCAAACCTTCTGAGATGCCATGTTTGTTTTTGTCAGCAGCAAGTGGTTCGACTGCCAGGGTTTTTGTTGCAGTCACACCTGTGCCATCCCTGCGGTGTACATCTATGTCCTGATGCCCAAAAGAGGTTTTTTGTTTTTCTTAAATGTTTAACGTATTAAAAAATAAGAAAATTTCTTTTTGCATGTTTTTTTCTTTTTACAAGATTTGTTGGTACCAATTTTCTTTTGAAACATTTTAATATCTGTTTTTTTCTGGTGTTTTTCTTGCAGTATAGGAAAGCCTAAGGCCAGAAATAAACCCCATAAAACACTGTACGAGGAGACTTTGGTATCTAATAATTTCTGTCCGAGGAGTTTGTGAAAACAAAAAAGGTTTTCTAAATGCCTCAAACTTATATGTGTGAATGAGACATAAGATCTAACGAGATAGAAGATTACAGACCAGGAAAGATGGGAAACATTCATATAGACGGGTGGTGATGTAGTCAGTGATGGACTCTGGCCAAATATGTTTCTAGAGCCGTAGTAGATGAAGATGAAGATGTCGTCCTCATCATGAAGTAGTTATTTCTCATGTCGCGTGTAATGAATATCTCCTGCAGTATTGCTAATGCCGATTCCAGTGTCTGTAAATGAGACGAGAATTAGCGTTATGGAAGATGAGTCTATGAGAAATGTATTCAGCTGCAGACTCCAAGGAAGAAACTGCTTGTTGTCTGTGGCCTAAAATATATAGGTTTTATTACTAGATGTAAAGAAGAAAACTAAATACTGTAAAATAATAAATATCCTCATATGTTTCCCCTTATTATCTCCAGTAATTGTATTATTACACAGGGTTTTTATGATGTTACATCGGCTCATCTTCTTCTCATTCAGGTCTCTACAATTTCGGATCCTCTCAGATCTTTTATAGAAGAGAATTTTCCTGATTTTACCCATCAAGGATGGATATGGACAGACACAAGATGGCGGAGAGGATAATACACCTCACCCTAGAGATCCTCTTCCGGATTACTGGAGAGGTGAGAGATTCTGATGACGTCACATTACATCATTCTTATCTATGGGAATAACAGATGGACAGAACTGGAGAGGTGAGGACTCTGGAAATGTCTGTAGTGAGATTTATTAATGTGTCTCTCCATAACCAGGATTACACAATAATGGAGAAGACCTCTAGTGAGCGTTGTCAGGACCCTGTGTCTGAGGGATGGGAAAGACACCTGAGCCCAATCACGGGGTCTCCACCTCACCCCCTCATACATGAGGACATCAATGACCAGAAGATCCTAGAACTCACCTACAAGATGATTGAGCTGCTGACTGGAGAGGTGACACTGCTGGGAATACTGGGATATTATACAGTAACGCTATGAAAGGATTGGGGGGATGACTGTATCATTGTATGTGTCAGGTTCCTATAAGGTGTCAGGATGTCGCTGTCTATTTCTCCATGGAGGAGTGGGAGTATTTAGAAGGACACAAAGATCTGTACAGGGACATCATGATGGAGGTTCCCCAGCCCCTCACATCACCAGGTAATAGACAGGACTAAATACACACGGCCTATAATTATCTGTATGTAAAGAATGAATTCAGCCCCTTATGTGTTTCCTCCAGATCTATCCAGTAAGAGGACAACACCAGACAGATGTCCCCGTCCTCTTCTTCCACAGGACTGTAAACAAGAAGATCCCAATGTTCCTCAGGATCATCAGGTAGATGGAGAGAAGGTGCCATGAGATCTCCCCTATGATGTGTAGACGGCTGTGAAGGTCTTATGCTCAGTCTTGTTTTATCCACTAGTATTATATGGTTTATACTTGTGTAATGAGAGCGGTGGAGATGGCAGGATTAGAGCTGATCATAGATGTGACTTCTCCATCTGTCTGTGACTTTTACAATATATCTTTCAGGGTGAAGATCTGTCCCATATTAATACTACAGAGACATATGTGAGGGGTGATGAGCGGTGTAAAGAGGAGATTCCTACATATGACTACCCAGGTGAGTAGTAACCACTAAATGCAGAGAGGTCATATAGTCTTCTCAGTCACCGGCTGTGGCTGCTTTATTGGTGGTGTAGTCCGACCGTATCACAAACGTGTGATCACCATTTTGCCGCTAGAGCATAACATTCGCCACCATCTGAAAATGTTCAAATGACTTTGTGAATTGGGAAAGCCCTTTTCTATAGAACTTACAACCTGGAGGATCCACCTACCCCCTGGGATTAGGAGACACTGACCTTTACCTGCCCAGATCTGTAAACCACAAAGCCAAATGACAGCGTACATAGAATGTGCTGACTAGTGAGAAAATCACTTGAAGAAAAATATTATGATGGGCCTGTAAGAGAAAGCAAGAGGGTAATGATGCAATAACAACATAGTTTCCTTTTATCTAAACTTTAAAATGTATTTTAAATCTAACTTCAAACAGGATTGTGATAAACTATACAGAAAACATTACACCTGTGCCATGATATATCTCTAAGCTGTGCGTGGCTGATGGCTGTAATATACATTTATTCACACCTGCAGGAGATGTGGTGGCTCCAGCCCTGGTTTCATGGATTCACTCCATGTCATAAATTCCATTATGTTTTCCATCCTAAGGAATTCAGATTACTGCACAATCTCTGAAATGGGAGCACTAATACTTTCTCTAAACTCAAGTTTAGTGTTGGAGGTCTCTCCCCAAATATACATTGTTGTTTGGGATCTAACATAGAATAAAAAAATTTCTTTTTTTTTTTTACAGGTTGTGGTGGGATCGGCCGGCCTCACTTATGTGAGACTCATTACACCCTGGCAGTCTTTTGAAAAACGTTCTCCATTGCTTTTTCCAAATGTCCGAGATCTAAATTTAAGACACCTCAGCTCTGCACTATTATAAAAAGTTCTCTTTGAACGTCTAATATTTCTTCTTGAAACTCATCGGATAGAAAATATTGTCCCTTACGATAGTTTAGATTGCCAAGAGGTTTCACCACTAATTACTCACTTTTTACTGATGAAGACTGTTGAGTTTGATCATTTCAGTAGATGTTATTGTCTATACTCACAGTTTTTGACTATAGTAGTTAGTGTCCAAAATACTCTGATTTAACCCGTTCTCGCAGCCAGTTTTGCGTTTTAATCAGGCCCCATTTTTCTAATCTAACGTGTCACTTTATGTGGTGATAACTTTGAGATTCTTCACAAAGGATAATAGGAAACAAATGGACCTTACAAATTATTTTCTAACTTCTCTTGAATCCGACAATACCCTATATACGATTGTACACTACTGTCTGGGCACATGGCAGGTTAAGAAGGGAAGAAGCGCCATTTAGTTATTTGAATGCAGATCTTGCTGGGATAGTTTACAGACACAATGTATTGGGGGCACTGTTCATGGTCACCTGGCAGCTCAAAAGAAGGCTACCACAAACAGGCTTGGCGCTATCTACTTCATTTTCCAGATCCCAGGGATTACTTGGCTCATCACTTATTTAACCCCTCAACATGGATCTGGACTTAGACAGAGACCCCTAGGCTTGGGCCACGGTGTTACCTACTGTTCTGTGGAGTGAGAGGGCAAGAAGAATAGTCAGGTAGTTGGGTCAGAACCATGAGGGCAGAGAAAATACAAAATCAGAAGACACAAAAGTAGTCAGTAAACGGGCCGGGATCACAAGAGGAAACAAACACACAAGCCGGGAGCTGAGCACAGAGGACTGAACCAGAGGAGGACAAGGCTGTATCTGGCAGCTTCCGGCAATATGCTTCCAGCTTTAGTAGGGTGCGTTGCTTTCCAAATGGCTGAAATAGGGAGCAGATTACTTCAGCTGGACAACAAACACACCCATACTGCCAGACTGGATGGTACTACAGGTCCCAGGCACCCTAATCTTAGTGGCTGGACAGAGACTGCGCCACCCAGAACTTCTGGTTCCTGACGTCTCCTCCATCACCAGCGCCGCCTACAGAATGAGTGTGCGGTAAAAATTTCTCTACTGGTGAGAGAAGCAGATGTCGCAGGAGCAGATCCCAGAGGAGATGGGACGCACCATTTGCAGAAGCCCTAATATGACAAAATGTCAGAAAACCCGGGCAGTAAAAATCCCCATAAAGTGAATTCATTTTGGAAATTATAACCCTCAGTGAATTAATCTATAAAAGTTTTGATTATTTTGACTCCATAGGCACTTTCTGAAAATTAGCACTCAGTGGATGTTGGAGAGTAAAAACTGCACATTGGCCATTTTTTTTTACCAAACACATAATGCCCAGATTGTGCTCCAGGAGACGCACACCGTAAATTAAGTTGGTTCTTCTCACTATAGTAATGCCAAATACATGGAGGCTAAATGTGGTTTGGGCACACTGCAAGGCTCAGAAGTGAGGGGGAGATTTGACTTCGAAAAAGCGGATTTTGCTGGATTGGTTTATGGAAGCCATGTTGATTCTAAAGAGCCTTTGAGAATCTAATAATGTAGAATCCTCTGTTTGACTTGAGTGGGGACTTGTTTTTTGTGAGATGAGTAGAAGTTTTCATTGGTATTATTTTTCCCTACATAACATTTTTTGATGGCTTCTTATTCTGTATTTTTGAGGCAGAATGAACAAAAAGTTGAACACCACACTCTACTGGTTCATCCTATGAGGTTTTTTATTAGACTGTGAACTGTCATTCTATCAATAACTTGCCATTTCTACAGACATTTTCAAGTGCAATTAACACAAGAATCCCATAGAAAAATAAATAAAGATTGCATACCACTTCTAAATCAATCTAAACAAACACATCCCTGGGCTACATGCTAGTCCAGGGAAATGAAGAGATATATGCTCAAGTTTAAAAATCAATTTTATTAGACACAAATCTAAAAAATAGAGGAATATTTTAAATCCTCTATTGTTTAGATTTGTGTCTAATAAAATTGATTTTTGAACTTGAGCATATATCTCTTCATTTCCCTGGATTAGCATGTAGCCCAGGGATCTGATTGTTTAGACATTTTAAGTAGAAATGTTCAAAAATATAAATTTCAAGGATATTTTATTCAAAATTAATAATTGTTTTTTTTTCTTCGCAGACGACTGTACCAGAAGATCAGATGGACAGGAGATTTTTAAATTGGATGATCTTGAGATCCCACAGGATACAATTGAACTGAATGCCATTACTCCAGATATACCATCATCCCTTCACAGCAAAGATCTATCATCTAATTCTATGAAACATGTCCTGTCTGCTGATTCATTACCGACTACTAAGGAAAATCAAAATAAAATAAGCATTACAAAACAAACTGCTCCTAAAGCAAATAAGTCATTTTCACATTCAGAAAATGAAAACAGTTTTACCCTCGAAAAGTCTATTCTTAAACATCAAAAAATACACACAATGTATAATAGATTTTTTTATTCCAAATATGGAAAATGTTTTAACCAGAAATCAGTTTTTGTTAATCACCAGAGAAGTCACACAGGGGAGAAGCCTTTTTCATGTTCAGAATGTGGGAAATGTTTTAACCGGAAATCAGATCTTGTTCGTCACCAGAGAACTCACACAAGGGAGAAGCCTTTTTTATGTTCAGAATGTGGGAAATGTTGTAACCAGAAAATACATCTTAATAAACACCAGAGAACCCACACAGGGGAGAAGCCTTTTTCCTGTTCAGAATGTGGGAAATGTTTTTACCAGAAAACAAATCTTGTTAATCACCAGAGAACTCACACAGGGGAGAAGCCTTTTTCATGTTCAGAATGTGGGAAATGTTGTAATCAGAAATCAGATCTTGTTCGTCACCAGAGAACTCACACAGGGGAGAAGCCTTTTTCATGTTCAGAATGTGGGAAATGTTTTAACCGGAAAGCGCATCTTGATAGCCACCAAAAAATACACACAGTGGAGAAGCCTTTTTCTTGTTCAGAATGTGGGAAATGTTGTAACCAGAAATCAGATCTTGTTCGTCACCAGAAAACTCACACAGGGGAGAAGCCTTTTTTATGTTCAGAATGTGGGAAATGTTTTAACCAGAAAATACATCTTAATAAACACCAGAGAACCCACACAGGGGAGAAGCCTTTTTCCTGTTCAGAATGTGGGAAATGATTTAACCCGAAATCAGATCTTGTTAATCACCAAAGAACTCACACAGGGGAGAAGCCTTTTTCATGTTTAGAATGTGGGAAATGTTTTACCCTTAAATCAGCTTTGATTAAGCACCAGAGAATTCACACAGGGGAGAAGCCTTTTTTTCTGTTCAGAATGTGGGAAATGATTTAATCAGAAATCAGATCTTGTTAATCACCAAAGAACTCACACAGGGGAGAAGCCTTTTTCATGTTTAGAATGTGGGAAATGTTTTAATCGTAAAATGATTCTTGATAGTCACAAGAGAACCCACACAGTGGAGAAGCCTTTTTCGTGATCTTTTTTTTTTAATCCAATTCACTTCTGAGATTTTTTTCACTAGTTTTTTTTTTTTTTGACAAAACAAGAAACCAGTTCATACAATAATCAAATAACATACCATAGGGATGACATACATGCATCTCTCCTATAGATCTTTTCAGCTTTCCTATTACCGTCTGATAACTTGCAGTTACTATATCTTACAATTAACATTCCACATTCTTGAAATCTCTTATATAACCATAATATTGTAATAAACATTATAATCCTATAACCCATACCACATGTTAAGGAATTCCAATACACATTACAATGAAACATTAGACCTCGCCAATACCCCCCTTCTCCCATAAGTCATTGTCTCTCCAACAATAACCCCCTTGATGGCATTCCAGGTGTATCCAACCATAAGCCCCATATTTTCTCAAATTTATTCATTCAGTTTCGTTTTTTATATACCCCTTTTTCTAATCTGATAATATTATTTACCCTATTTTTGAGTTCACCAATTTCTGGAGGTAAGGGGTTAATCCATTTGGATGGAATATGTTTCCTATCTTGAAATAAAATATGTGAAATCCCTATTGAAATTGGGTCAAATTCCATATCATCCTCTAATATACCTAATAGGCATTTTTGGGGTCTGGTTGAATATCTATTTTATATACCCTCTTTATAATAGACAGAACTCCTTTCCAGTATTTACCTAACTCCCGGCATTCCCATAGCGGATGTAATAGGCCCGCAGCATCCATGTTACATCCTGGACGTTCAGTGACAGTCCGGTATCCTATGTTACATAGGAATCTAGGCGTCTTATATTTCCTGTGTATTAATATGATCTGGGAAAATCTCTGAACCTCATGTAAAGATAATTGGGGTACCAGTTCTAATACCGCTCTCCATTGATCCTCAGTAGTGTTGAGCGAGTATATTCTATTAACCCTTTCGCCGAGTATGCTCGGGCCGAGCTCCGAGTATTTACAGCTGCTCGGTGATATGCTTGAATCGCTCCCATGTGCATGATTTGCAACTGTTTGACAGTTTTATTACATGGGAGGAATGTCTTTCTTACACATTCCTCACATGTAATAAAGCTGTCAAACGGTTGCAAATCATGCACACGGGAGCGATTCAACCATATCCCCAAGCAGCTATAAATACTCGGACAGAACATACTCGCTCAACACTAATCCTCAGAAATTGGACCTATATCTCCATCCATTTTTGTCTAGCTGGAGAAGGAAATTTTTTTAAAATAATTATCAAGAAGGACTCAATAAAATATCAGAAATACAACGCTTAGTATTTCCCTTCTCTAATACCAACTTAACAAAAGTATTATTTTCTACCCAAAAGGGAGTCCATCTTGATTGTGCATTAAATGAATGCCGAAACTGTAGATATTTATAGAATTGTTTATTTGTCAACCCAAATTGATCAAAGGTCCTTTAATTGATCAAAGGTCTTAAGTATCCCTTCAGACAATATGTTTTATATTGCATATATTCCTTTATCCACCCAACTCCAAAATCCCTCTAATTTATAGACCTCTGCATATTTATTATTAAACCATATAGGTGTAGATTCATTGCAGTCTCCTATTTCCATTATATCTCTACCCCTATCCCAGACCTTGTAGAGTAGAGCAAGTGTAGGGTATATGGATTTCTTGTGTGCGAGGTCTTTCAGTTCCACTATATGAATAGGAATATTCCACGGTGTCCTGAGGTAATTAACCCCTTAATACTATTTGGGTTTGCAGCGCTTTGCCACCCACCCCAATGTTGCAATATAATATATTAGTGCATTAGGAATCGCCAATCCACCAGATTCCTTGTCACTTTGTAGATATTCACATTTTATCCTAGCCGATTTCTTTTTCATATAAGAGAACGAAACTTGCTATGAATTTTCTGAAAATGGGAATTATGGATCCAAATAGGGGCACTATGCAGAATGTATAAGAGTTGGGGCATCAATATAATTTTTAATAAGTTCCCTCTTCCTACAGCTGATAATGGTAATCTCCACCACGCATCGATTTTCTCTTTAAACTTTTCCAGAAGAAGATATAGAATCAGTACAATGTAATCCGGAGATCTTATTGTTATACTTATACCAAGGTATTAGAATTTCTCAACCGTTTGTATTCGTGTATGTTCTAATATGCTCGAATTAGGGATATCATCACATGGTAGAATAACCGACTTATCCCGATTAATGGACAGGCCTGACCATTCACCAAACTCTCCAATAATGTTCAGAATAGGATCAGTAGACTTCTGGATATCACCTACAGTAGAAACCAGAAGTTTACATACTTTATAAAAAGACACATATACATGATTTTCTAAATAGCTGACATGAAATCAGAATAAACCTTTCCCGATTTAGGTCAATTAGGATTACCATAATTTTTAATATTTGCCAAATGCCAGAATAATGAGAGATAGAGAGAATGTTTAAGGCATTTTTATTACTTACTGCAAAGTCAAAAGTTTCCATACATTTCATTAGTATTTAGTAACATTGCCCTTAGGCTGCGTGCCCAATATGCGTTTTTCAAGCATTTTTGCAGCAGAATTTCCGCAGCGAAAACGCTTACAAAATGCTTGGTAATACGTGCCCCATTGTCCCCATTATCATTGCGGAAAAATACACACCATGTCCATTAAAAAAACGCATGTAAAATTCACATGCATTTTTCCTGCCAGGGAGATGCGGAAAAAATCTGCAGCATTTCTGCATTGTGGGCCCTTAGCCTTAAACTGAATGACTTGCGTCAAACGTTTGGGATATCCTTCCACAAGCTTCTCACAATAGTTGGTTGGAATTTGGGCCCATTCCTCCTGACAAAACTGCTGTAACTGATCCAGGTTTGTAGGTCGTCTTGCTCGCACCTGCTTTTTCAGCTTTGCTCATAAATCTTCAATAGGATTGAGATCAGGGCTTTGTGATGGCCACTCCAAAACATTGACTTTATTATCCTTAAGCCACTTTGTTTCGGTCATTGTCCATTTGGAAGACCCATTTCCGCCCAAGCTTTAACTTCCTGGCTGATGTTTCAGATGTTGCTTCAGTATTGCTACATAATGTTCTTTTCTCATGATGCCATCTATTTTATGAAGTGCACCAGTCCCTCCTGCAGCAAAACAAACCCACAACATGATGCTGACTCCCTCGTGTTTCACAGTTGGGATGGTGTTCTTAGGCATCCAAGCTTCTTCCTTTTTCTTCCCAACGCAACAATGGTCATTATGTCCAAAAAGTTCAATTTTAGTTTCATCAGACCACAGGACATGTCTCCAAAAATTAAGGTCTGTGTTCCTGTGTGCATTTGCAAACATTAATCTGCCTTTTTTATGTTTCTTTTGGAGTAATGGCTTCTTCCTGGCAGAGTGGCCTTTTAACCCATGTTGATACAGTACTCGTTTCATGGTGGATATTGACACAATCTTACCAGCTTCCGCTGTAAAGGACATATCGATATCCATGCTATAATTACTTTTATAGTTACTTCATTTTTGCTGCTTGCTAAAATCATGTTATTATTATTCTTTGCATAGCATACATTCTTTCCTTCTTTCCTCTTGTTTCACATGCAATTTTCTCACAAGAACCTTTTCTCTCAAGAACATTCTATGAGACACACTGCTCCTGTTATCTAACTAGTCTGAGCCGGGATGTGTAACCTTGTAACTTTCCATCATGCGCTGAACGAACAATAATATGACCATATGTGTGTTTCCGTAATAATTGTACTAACATTGGTTTAAGCCTGTAGTATGGCTGTAGGTGATTGGCTATTGATATACTCAAAACAATATATAATGCTAAGTAAAATAAACGGGATTAGAGATTCTCCAAATCCTCCCATACAGAGCTTTGTCTCAGTCTGGTTTCCTGTTGGATTGCGCAATCAACCTTGTAACATAATAATTTGACACTCACTTGGTCAACCGTGACGGGTCATTGCTGCCCTCCCTCAACACCGCCATCATCCGCTGCTGTTATACAGCTGTGACACATGAAGGGATTGCCTAACAAACAGGCAATCCCTGCATATGTCACAGCTGTGTAACAGCCACGACACATGCAGACGAGGTTGCTTCAACTGAAATGCCGAGCACGCCGAAACTACTCGGCGAGTAGCCGAGCGTGCTCGTTTAAAGGGTTAAACACACATGCTCGCTCATCACTAATGTCAGATATTGAGAAAAACATGCATATGTGTCTTTTTATATAGTGCATGTAAACTTATGGTTTCAACTGTATATATATCAGTAAATCATCAGCATAGAGTGAACACATTCATCTAAGCCTACAATATCCGGACTAGCACTCAACATACGGGCCATAGGTTCAATGGCCATCGTGAGAAGGAGGGGAGACAGGGGACATATAAGAGAAGCATATAAGAGAACGCTAGTTCTTATTTTAGTCTGAGGTCCAGAGTGCAAAACCTGTATGTATGATAGGAATTTGGGACCCACCTTAAGCCTTTTCAGAACCTCCCACAGGTATTTTCATTCTACGCCATCGAATTCTTTAGCCGCATTGAGAGTAAGAATAGCTTTGTGTCCCATTATTACATCTGATTTCTGAATATTCAAAAAAAGCCTTCGTAAATTCATTGCTGTGGACCAGTTTGGCATAAAGCCTGATTATTCATCAGGATCAATCTCTGTAATAATGTGAAACAATCTATTTGCCAGGCCTCTGCAATTATTTTAGTGTCTACCGATAGAAGAAAAAAGGGATGATATGACAGCAGGTCTTTCCCTGGTTTCAAAAGGACCACTACAATTGCCTCATTCATAGATTTTGGCATGTGACCTGATTCTAATGCTTCATTAAAAGTATCTAATAGTTTAGGGATTAGGAGATCCTTACATTTTTTAAAAAATTTACATGACAGTCCATCAGAGCCGGGGGGCCTTTTCATTAGCAAGGGACTGTAATGCATCCTCAAGTTCAGACATTGTCAGTGGGTTTTCTAGGTAGGAGCTACTTTCCTCTTTAACCCCTTAACAACATCTGACGTACTAATACGCGTCTGTGCCCTGGGACTTAAGAGTCAGACCCGTATTAGTACGTCATCGCGATCGCGCGCGCACACAGGCTGTGCGGGCGCGATCGCCGCCGGGTGTCAGCTGATTGTCACAGCTGACACCCGGTACTATGTGCAGGGAGCGGTCCTGCACCGCTCCCAGCACATTAACCCCTGCGATGCTGCGATCGAAGTCGATCGCGGCATTGCGGGGGCAAGGGGAGGTGATCGCCGATACTCACCTCCTCTTCCAGCGCAGTCTGCAAAGGCTTCCCGGGTGTTGCCATGACGACCCGATGTCGTCATGACAACATCCGGGTCACCAGACAGCAGGAAGATTCTTTGGTCATGCGCAGTGCATCTCCAAACAATCTTCACACTGTGCACCGCTGATAGCCTGCATGGCATAGGGATGGTGCTGCATTCCTGTGCCATGCAGGCGATCAGAGAAAAAAAAGTGAAAGTCCCAGAGTGGGACAAAGTAATAAAGTGTATATACTGTCTGAAAGTGGAAAAAAAAAAAAAAAATTGCAAAAATATAAAAAAAAAAATAAAAAAAATAATCCACCAAAAATAAAAATATAATGTACCCATCAATAAATATTATTATAAAAAAAAACAATAAAAGTACACATATTTGGTATCGCCGCGTCCGGAACAACCTGACCTATAAAACTGTCCCACTAGTTAACCCCTTCAGTGAACACAGTAAAAAAAAAAACAAAAAAAAACAACGAAGCAAAAAACAATGCTTTATCACCATACCGCCAAACAAAAAGTGGAATAACACGCGATCAAAAAGACGCATATAAATAATGTTGAGCACTGTATGTACAACGTACTGAGAATACAGAGGGTGTACTCACTTATGCTGAGCGCTGTATGTATAAGGTACTGAGAATACAGGGGGGTGTACTCATGCTGAGCGCTGTATGTATAACGTACTGAGAATACAGGGGGGTGTACTCACTTATGCTGAGCGCAGTATGTATAACATACTGAGAATACAGGGGGGTGTACTCACTTATGCTGAGCGCTGTATGTATAACGTACTGAGAATACTGGGGGGTGTATTCACTTATACTGAGCGCTGTATATATAACGTACTGAAAATACAGGGGGGAGTATTCACTTATGCTGAGCGCTGTATGTATAATGTACTGAGAATACAGGGGGGTGTACTCACTTATGCTGACCGCTGTATGTATAACGTACTGAGAATACAGAGGGGTGTACTCACTTATGCTGAGCTCTGTATGTATAATGTACTGAGAATACAGGAGGGTGTACTCACTTATGCTGAGCGCTGTATGTATAACGTACTGAAAATACAGGGGGGTGTACTCACTTATGCTGAGCGCTGTATGTATAATGTACTGAGAATACAGGGGGGTGTACTCACTTATGCTGACCGCTGTATGTATAACGTACTGAGAATACAGAGGGGTGTACTCTCTTATGCTGAGCTCTGTATGTATAATGTACTGAGAATACAGGAGGGTGTACTCACTTATGCTGAGCGCTGTATGTATAACGTACTGAGAATACAGAGGGGTGTACTCACTTATGCTGAGCGTTGTATGTATAACGTACTGAGAATACAGAGGGGTGTACTCACTTATGCTGAGCGCTGTATGTATCATGTACTTTGAATAAAGAGGGGTGTACTCACTTATGCTGAGCGCTGTATGTATAACGTACTGAGAATACAGAGGGGTGTACTCACTTATGCTGAGCTCTGTATGAATAATGTACTGAGAATACAGGAGGGTGTACTCACTTATGCTGAGTGCTGTATGTATAACGTACTGAGAATACAAAGGGGTGTACTCACTTATGTTGAGCACTGTATGTACAACGTACTGAGAATACAGAGGGTGTACTCACTTATGCTGAGCGCTGTATGTATAAGGTACTGAGAATACAGGGGGGTGTACTCACTTATGCTGAGCGCTGTATGTATAACATACTGAGAATACAGGGGGGTGTACTCACTTATTCTGAGCGCAGTATGTATAACATACTGAGAATACAGGGGGGTGTACTCACTTATGCTGAGTGCTGTATGTATAACGTACTGAGAATACAGGGGGGTGTATTCACTTATACTGAGCGCTGTATATATAACGTACTGAAAATACAGGGGGGTGTATTCACTTATGCTGAGCACTGTATGTATAACGTACTGAAAATACAGGGGGGTGTACTCACTTATGCTGAGCGTTGTATGTATAACGTACTGAGAATACAGGGGGGTGTACTCACTTATGCTGAGCACTGTATGTATAGCGTACTAAGAATAGACGGGGGTGTACTCACTTATGCTGAGCACTGTATGTATAACGTACTGAGAATACAGGGGGGTGTACTCACTTATGCTGAGCGCTGTATGTATAACGTACTGAGAATACAGGGGGGTGTACTCACTTATGCTGAGCGCTGTATGTATAATGTACTGAGAATACAGGGGGGTGTACTCACTTATGCTGAGCGCTGTATGTATAACGTACTGAGAATACAGGGGGGTGTACTCACTTATGCTGAGCGCTGTATGTATAACGCACTGAGCATACAGGGAGGTGTACTCACTTATGCTGAGCGCTGTATGTATAACGTACTGAGAATACAGGGGGGTGTACTCACTTATGCTGAGCGCTGTATGTATAACGTACTGAGAATACAGGCTGGTGTACTCACTTATGCTGAGCGTTGTATGTATAACGTACTGAGGATACAGGGGGGTGTACTCACTTATGCTGACCGCTGTATGTATAACGTACTGAGAATACAGAGGGGTGTACTCACTTATGCTGAGCTCTGTATGTATAATGTACTGAGAATACAGGAGGGTGTACTCACTTATGCTGAGCGCTGTATGTATAACGTACTGAGAATACAGAGGGGTGTAATCACTTATACTGAGCGCTATATGTATAACGTACTGAGAATACAGGGGGGTGTACTCACTTATGCTAAGCGTTGTATGTATAACGTACTGAGAATACAGAGGGGTGTACTCACTTATGCTGAGCGTTGTATGTATAACGTACTGAGAATACAGAGGGGTGTACTCACTTATGCTGAGCGCTGTATGTATAACGTACTGAGAATACAGAGGGGTGTACTCACTTATGCTGAGCTCTGTATGAATAATGTACTGAGAATACAGGAGGGTGTACTCACTTATGCTGAGCGCTGTATGTATCGTGTTTTGAATACAGAGGGGTGTACTCACTTATGCTGAGCGCTGTATGTATAACGTACTGAGAATACAGAGGGGTGTACTCACTTATGCTGAGCTCTGTATGAATAATGTACTGAGAATACAGGAGGGTGTACTCACTTATGCTGAGTGCTGTATGTATAACGTACTGAGAATACAGAGGGGTGTACTCACTTATGTTGAGCACTGTATGTACAACGTACTGAGAATACAGAGGGTGTACTCACTTATGCTGAGCGCTGTATGTATAACGTACTGAGAATACAGGGGGGTGTACTCATGCTGAGCGCTGTATGTATAACGTACTGAGAATACAGGGGGGTGTACTCACTTATGCTGAGCGCAGTATGTATAACATACTGAGAATACAGGGGGGTGTACTCACTTATGCTGAGCGCTGTATGTATAACGTACTGAGAATACTGGGGGGTGTATTCACTTATACTGAGCGCTGTATATATAACGTACTGAAAATACAGGGGGGTGTATTCACTTATGCTGAGCACTGTATGTATAACGTACTGAAAATACAGGGGGGTGTACTCACTTATGCTGAGCGCTGTATGTATAATGTACTGAGAATACAGGGGGTGTACTCACTTATGCTGACCGCTGTATGTATAACGTACTGAGAATACAGAGGGGTGTACTCACTTATGCTGAGCTCTGTATGTATAATGTACTGAGAATACAGGAGGGTGTACTCACTTATGCTGAGCGCTGTATGTATAACGTACTGAGAATACAGAGGGGTGTACTCACTTATGCTGAGCGTTGTATGTATAACGTACTGAGAATACAGAGGGGTATACTCACTTATGCTGAGCGCTGTATGTATCATGTACTTTGAATACAGAGGGGTGTACTCACTTATGCTGAGCGCTGTATGTATAACGTACTGAGAATACAGAGGGGTGTACTCACTTATGCTGAGCTCTGTATGAATAATGTACTGAGAATACAGGAGGGTGTACTCACTTATGCTGAGTGCTGTATGTATAACGAACTGAGAATACAAAGGGGTGTACTCACTTATGTTGAGCACTGTATGTACAACGTATTGAGAATACAGAGGGTGTACTCACTTATGCTGAGCGCTGTATGTATAAGGTACTGAATACAGGGGGGTGTACTCACTTATGCTGAGCGCTGTATGTATAACGTACTGAGAATACAGGGGGGTGTACTCACTTATTCTGAGCGCAGTATGTATAACATACTGAGAATACAGGGGTGTGTACTCACTTATGCTGAGTGCTGTATGTATAACGTACTGAGAATATAGGGGGGTGTATTCACTTATACTGAGCGCTGTATATATAACGTACTGAAAATACAGGGGGGTGTATTCACTTATGCTGAGCACTGTATGTATAACGTACTGAAAATACAGGGGGGTGTACTCACTTATGCTGAGCGTTGTATGTATAACGTACTGAGAATACAGGGGGTTGTACTCACTTATGCTGAGCACTGTATGTATAACGTACTAAGAATAGACGGGGGTGTACTCACTTATGCTGAGCGCTGTATGTATAACGTACTGAGAATACAGGGGGGTGTACTCACTTATGCTGAGCGCTGTATGTATAATGTACTGAGAATACAGGGGGGTGTACTCACTTATGCTGAGCGCTGTATGTATAACGTACTGAGAATACAGGCTGGTGTACTCACTTATGCTGAGCGTTGTATGTATAACGTACTGAGAATACAGGGGGGTGTACTCACTTATGCTGAGCACTGTATGTATAACGTACTAAGAATAGACGGGGGTGTACTCACTTATGCTGAGCGCTGTATGTATAACGTACTGAGAATACAGGGGGGTGTACTCACTTATGCTGAGCGCTGTATGTATAACGTACTGAGAATACAGGGGGGTGTACTCACTTATGCTGAGCGCTGTATGTATAATGTACTGAGAATACAGGGGGGTGTACTCACTTATGCTGAGCACAGTATGTATAACATACTGAGAATACAGGGGGATGTACTCACTTATGCTGAGCGCTGTATATATATCATACTGAATACAGGGGGTGTACTCACTTACGCTGAGCACTGTATGTATAACGTACTGAGAATACAGGGGTGTATTCACTTATGCTGAGCACAGTATGTATAACGTACTGAAAATACAGGGGGGTGTACTCACTTATGCTGAGCGTTGTATGTATAACGTACTGAGAATACAGGGGGGTGTACTCACTTATGCTGAGCACTGTATGTATAACGTACTGAGAATACAGGGGGGTGTACTCACTTATGCTGAGCACTGTATGTATAACGTACTGAGAATAGAGGGGGGTGTACTCATGCTGAGCGCTGTATGTATAACGTACTGAGAATACAGGGGGGTGTACTCACTTATACTGAGCGCTGTATGTATAACGTACTGAGAATACAGGGGGGTGTACTCACTTACGCTGAGCACTGTATAACATACTGAGAATACAAAGGGTGCACTCACTTATGCTGAGTGCTGTATGTATACGTACTGAGAATACAGGGGGGTGTACTCACTTACGCTGAGCGTTGAATGTATAACGTACTGAGAATACAGAGGGATGTACTCACTTATGCTGAGCGCTGTATGTATAACGTACTGAGAATACAGGGGGTGTGCTCACTTATGCTGAGCGTTGTATGTATAACGTACTGAGAATACAGGGGGGTGTACTCACTTATGCTCAGTGTTGTATGTATAACGTACTGAGGATACCTGTACTCACTTATGATGGGCGTTGTATGTATAACGTACTGAGACTACAGTGGCGTGTACTCACTTATGCTGAGCACTGTATGTATAACGTACTGAAAAAACAGGGGGGTGTACTCACTTATGCTGAGAACTGTATGTATAATGTACTGAGAATACAGGGGGGTGTACTCACTTATGCTGAGCGCTGTATATATAGCGTACTGAGAATAGAGGGGGTTGTACTCACTTATGCTGAACGCTGTATATATAATGCACTGAGAATACAGGGGCGTGTACTCACTTATGCTGAGCACTGTATGTATAACGTACTGAGAATACAGAGGGGTGTACTCACTTATGCTGAGCGCTGTATGTAGAACGTACTGAGGATACAGGGGGTGTACTCACTTACGCTGAGCGTTGTATGTATAACGTACTGAGAATACTGCGGGGTGTACTTACGCTGAGCGTTGTATGTATAACGTACTGAGAATACAGGGGGGTGTACTCACTTATGCTGAGCGCTGTATGTATAACGTACTGAGAATACAGGGGGATGTACTCACTTATGCTGAGCGTTGTATATAATGTACTGAGAATACAGGGGGGTGTACTCAATTATGCTGAGAGCTGTATGTATAACGTACTGAGGATACAGGGGGTGTACTCACTTATCCTGAGCGCTGTATGTATAACGTACTGAGAATACAGGGGGGTGTACTCACTTATGCTGAGCGCTGTATGTATAATGTACTGAGAATACAGGGGGTGTACTCACTTACGTTGAGCGCTGTATGTATAACGTACTGAGGATACAGAGGGGTGTACTCACTTATTCTGAGCGCTGTATGTATAACGTACTGAGAATACAGAGGGTGTACTCACTTATGCTGAGCATTGTATGTATAACGTACTGAGAATACAGGGGGGTGTACTCACTTATGCTGAGAACTGTATGTATAATATACTGAGAATACAGGGGGGTGTACTCACTTATGCTGAGCGCTGTATGTATAAGTAACTGAGAATACAGGGGGGTGTACTCACTTATGCTGAGCGCTGTATGTATAACGTACTGAGAATACAGGGGGGTGTACTCACTTATTTTGAGCGTAGTATGTATAACATACTGAGAATACAGGGGGGTGTACTCACTTATGCTGAGTGCTGTATGTATAACGTACTGAGAATACAGGGGGGTGTATTCACTTATACTGAGCGCTGTATATATAACGTACTGAAAATACAGGGGGGTGTATTCACTTATGCTGAGCACTGTATGTATAACGTACTGAAAATACAGGGGGGTGTACTCACTTATGCTGAGCGTTGTATGTATAACGTACTGAGAATACAGGGGGGTGTACTCACTTATGCTGAGCACTGTATGTATAACGTACTAAGAATAGACGGGGGTGTACTCACTTATGCTGAGCGCTGTATGTATAACGTACTGAGAATACAGGGGGGTGTACTCACTTATGCTGAGCACTGTATGTATAACGTACTGAAAAAACGGGGGTGTACTCACTTATGCTGAGCGCTGTATATATAGCGTACTGAGAATAGAGGGGGTTGTACTCACTTATGCTGAACGCTGTATATATAATGCACTGAGAATACAGGGGCGTGTACTCACTTATGCTGAGCACTGTATGTATAACGTACTGAGAATACAGAGGGGTGTACTCACTTATGCTGAGCGCTGTATGTAGAACGTACTGAGGATACAGGGGGTGTACTCACTTACGCTGAGCGTTGTATGTATAACGTACTGAGAATACTGCGGGGTGTACTTACGCTGAGCGTTGTATGTATAACGTACTGAGGATACAGGGGGTGTACTCACTTACGCTGAGCGTTGTATGTATAACGTACTGAGAATACTGCGGGGTGTACTTACTTACGCTGAGCGTTGTATGTATAACGTACTGAGAATACAGGGGGGTGTACTCACTTATGCTGAGCGCTGTATGTATAACGTACTGAGAATACAGGGGGATGTACTCACTTATGCTGAGCGTTGTATATAATGTACTGAGAATACAGGGGGGTGTACTCACTTATGCTGAGAGCTGTATGTATAGCGTACTGAGGATACAGGGGGTGTACTCACTTATCCTGAGCGCTGTATGTATAACGTACTGAGAATACAGGGGGGTGTACTCACTTATGCTGAGCCCTGTATGTATAATGTACTGAGAATACAGGGGGTGTACTCACTTACGTTGAGCGCTGTATGTATAACGTACTGAGGATACAGAGGGGTGTACTCACTTATGCTGAGCGCTGTATGTATAACGTATTGAGAATAGAGGGGGGTGTACTCACTTATTCTGAGCGCTGTATGTATAACGTACTGAGAATACAGAGGGTGTACTCACTTATGCTGAGCATTGTATGTATAACGTACTGAGAATACAGGGGGGTGTACTCACTTATGCTGAGAACTGTATGTATAATATGTATAACGTACTGAGAATACAGGGGGGTGTACTCACTTATGCTGAGCACTGTATGTATAACGTACTGAGAATACAGCGGGGTGTACTCACTTATGCTGAGCGTTGTATGTATAATGTACTGAGAATACAGGGGGGTGTACTCACTTATGCTGAGCGTTGTATGTATAACGTACTGAGAATACAGAGGGGTGTACTCACTTATGCTGAGCGCTAAATGTATAACGTACTGAGAATACAGAGGGGTGTACTCAATTATGCTGAGCGCGGTATGTATAACGTACTGAGAATAAAGAGGGGTGTACTCACTTATGCTGAGCGCTGTAGGTATAACATACTGAGAATACAGAGGGGTGTACTCACTTATGCTGAGCTCTGTATGTATAACGTACTGAGAATACAGGGGGGTGTACTCACTTAAGCTGAGCGCTGTATGTATAACGTACTGAGAATACAGGGGGGTGTACTCACTTACGCTGAGCGTTGTATGTATAACGTACTGAGAATACAGGGGGGTGTACTCACTTATGCTGAGCGCTGTATGTATAACGTACTGAGAATACAGGGGGGTGTACTCACTTATGCTGAGCACTGTATGTATAACGTATTGAGAATACAGGGGGGTGTACTCACTTATGCTGACCGCTGTATTTATAATGTACTGAGAATACAGGGGGTGTACTCACTTACGCTGAACGCTGTATGTATAACGTACTGAGGATACAGAGGTATAACGAACTGAGGATACGGGGGTGTACTCACTTATGCTGAGCGCTGTATGTATAACGTACTGAGAATACAGGGGGTTGTACTCACTTATGCTGAGCACTGTATGTATAACGTACTGAGAATACAGGGGGGTGTACTCACTTATGCTGAGCACTGTATGTATAACGTACTGAAAATACAGAGGGGTGTACTCACTTATGCTGAGCGCTGTATGTATAACGTACTGAGAATAGAGGGGGGTGTAGTCACTTATGCTGAGCCATTGTATGTATAACGTACTGAGAATACAGGGGGTGTACTCACTTACACTGAGCATTGTATATAATGTACTGAGAATACAGGGGGGTGTACACACTTATGCTGAGCGCTGTATGTATAACGTACTGAGGATACGGGGGTGTACTCACTTATGTTGAGCGCTGTATGTATAACGTACTGAGGATACTGGGGGGTGTACTCATTGATGCAGAGCGCTGTATGTGTAATGTACTGAGAATACAGGGGGTGTACTCACTGACGCTGAGCGCTGTATGTATATTGTACTGAGAATACAGGGGGGTGTACTCACATATGCTGAGCGCTGTATGTATAATGTACTGAGAATACAGGGGGGTGTACTCAAGGATGCTGAGCGCTGTATGTATAACGTACTGAGGATGCAGGGGTGTACTCACTTATACTGAGCACTGTATGTATAACGTACAGAGGATACAGGGGGGTGTACTCACTTTTGCTGAGCGCTGTATTTATAACGTACTGAAAATACAGGGGGTGTACTCACTTATGCTAAGCACTGTATGTATAACGTACTGAGAATACAGGGGGTGTACTCACTTATGCTGAGCGTTGTATGTATAATGTACTGAGAATACAGGAGGGTGTACTCACTTATGCTGATCGCTGTATGTATAATGTACTGAGAATACAGGGGGTGTACTCACTTATGCTGAGCACTGTATGTATAACGTACTGAGAATACAGGGGGGTGTACTCACTTATGCTGAGCGCTGTATGTATAACGTACTGAGAATACAGGGGGGTGTACTCACTTTTGCTGTGCGCAATATATATAATGTACTGAGAACATGGGGTGTACTCACTTATGCTGACTGCTGTGTATATAATGAACTGAGAATACAGGGTGGTGTACTCACTAACGCTGAGCATTGTATATAATGTACTGAGAATACAGGGGGGTGTACTCACTTATGCTGAGCGTTGTATGTATAACGTGCTGAGAATACAGGGGGGTGTACTCACTTATGCTGAGCACTGTATGTATAACGTACTGAGAATACAGGGGGGTGTACTCACTTATGCTGAGCGTTGTATGTATAACGTACTGAGAATACAGAGGGGTGTACTCACTTATGCTGAGCGCTGTATGTATAACGTACTGAGAATACAGAGTGGTGTACTCGCGTATGCTTAGCTCTGTATATATAATGTACTGAGAATACAGGAGGGTGTACTGACTTATGCTGAGCGTTGTATGTATAACGTACTGAGAATACAGAGGGGTGTACTCAATTATGCTGAGCGCTATATGTATAATGTACTGAGAATACAGAGGGGTGTACTCAATTATGCTGAGCGCTATATGTATAATGTACTGAGAATACAGAGGGGTGTACTCAATTATGCTGAACGCTGTATATATAATGTACTGAGAATACAGGGGGTCTACTCACTTATGCTGAGCGTTGTATGTATAACGTACTGAGAGTACAGGGGGTGTACTCGCTTGTGCTGAGCGTTGTATGTATAATGTACTGAGAATACAGAGGGGTGTACTCACTTATGCTGAGCGTTGTATGTATAACATACTGAAAATACAGGGGGTGTATTCACTTATGCTGAGCACTGTATGTATAACGTACTGAAAATACAGGGGGGTGTACTCCCTTATGCTGAGCATTGTATGTATAACGTACTGAGAATAAAGGGGGGTGTACTCACTTATGCTGAGCACTGTATGTATAACGTACTGAGAATAGAGGGGGGTGTACTCACTTATGCTGAGCGCTGTATGTATAAGGTACTGAGAATACAGGGGGGTGTACTCACTTATGCTGAGCGCTGTATGTATAACGTACTGAGAATACAGGGGGGTGTACTCACTTATGCTGAGCGCTGTATGTATAATGTACTGAGAATACAGGGGGGTGTACTCACTTATGCTGAGCGCTGTATGTATAATGTACTGAGAATACAGGGGGGTGTACTCACTTATGCTGAGCGCTGTATGTATAACGTACTGAGAATACAGAGGGGTGTACTAAAGTATGCTTAGCTCTGTATGTATAATGTACTGATAATACAGGAGGGTGTACTCACTTATGCTGAGCGCAGTATGTATAACGTACTGAGAATACAGAGGGGTGTACTCGCTTATGCTGAGCGCTGTATGTATAACATACTGAGAATACAGAGGGGTGTACTCACTTATGCTGAGCTCTGTATGTATAACGTACTGAGAATAAAGGGAGGTGTACTCACTTAAGCTGAGCGCTGTATGTATAACGTACTGAGAATACAGGGGGGTGTACTCACTTACGCTGAGCGTTGTATGTATAACGTACTGAGAATACAGAGGGGTGTACTCACTTATGCTGAGCGTTGTATGTCTAACGTACTGAGAATACAGGGGGGTGTACTCACTTATGCTGAGCTCTGTATGTATAACGTACTGAGAATACAGGGGGTTGTACTCACTTATGCTGAGCACTGTATGTATAACGTACTGAGGATACGGGGGTGTACTCACTTATGCTGAGCGCTGTATGTATAACGTACTGAGAATACAGGGGGGTGTACTCACTTATTCTGAGCGCTGTATGTATAACGTACTGAGAATACAGGGGGTTGTACTCACTTATGCTGAGCACTGTATGTATAACGTACTGAGAATACAGGGGGGTGTACTCACTTATGCTGAGCACTGTATGTATAACGTACTGAGAATACAGGGGGGTGTACTCACTTATGCTGAGCACTGTATGTATAACGTACTGAAAATACAGAGGGGTGTAGTCACTTATGCTGAGCGCTGTATGTATAACGTACTGAGAATAGAGGGGGGTGTAGTCACTTATGCTGAGCGTTGTATGTATAACCTACTGAGAATACAGGGGGGTGTACACACTTATGTTGAGCGCTGTATGTATAACGTACTGAGGATATTGGGTGGTGTACTCATTTATGCAGAGCGCTGTATGTATAACGTACTGAGAATACAGGTGGTGTACTCACTTACGCTGAGCGCTGTATGTATAATGTACTGAGGATACAGAGGGGTGTACTCACTTTTTCTGAGCGCTGTATGTATAACGTACTGAGAATACAGAGGGTGTACTCACTTATGCTGAGCGCTGTATGTTTAACGTACTGAGAATACAGGGGGGTGTACTCACTTATGCTGAGCGCTGTATGTATAACGTACTGAGAATACAGGGGGTGTACTCACTTATGCTGAGCGCTGTATGTATAACGTACTGAGGATACGGGGGTGTACTCACTTATGCTGAGCGCTGTATGAATAACGTATTGAGAATACAGGGGGGTGTACTCACTTATGCTGAGCACTGTATGTATAACGTACTGAGAATACAGGGGGGTGTACTCACTTATGCTTAGCGTTGTATGTATACCGTGATGAGAATACAGAGAGTGTACTCACTTATGCTGAGCATTGTATGTACAGTGCTGGCCAAAAGTATTGGCACCCCTGCAATTCTGTCAGATAATACTCAGTTTCTTCCTGAAAATTATTGCAATCACAAATTCTTTGGTATTATTATCTTCATTTAATTTGTCTTCAATGAAAAAAACACAAAAAGAATTGTCCTAAAGCCAAATTGGATATAATTCCACACCAAACCTAAAAAAGGGGGTGGACAAAAGTATTGCCACCCTTTGAAAAATCATGTGATGCTTCTCTAATTGGTGTAATTAACAGCACCTGTAACTTACCTGTGGCACCTAACAGGTGTTGGCAATAACTAAATCACACTTGCAGCCAGTTAACATGGATTAAAGTTGACTCAACCTCTGTCCTGTGTCCTTGTGTGTACCACATTGAGCATGGAGAAAAGAAAGAAGACCAAAGAACTGTCTGAGGACTTGAGAAACCAAATTGTGAGGAAGCATGAGCAATCTCAAGGCTACAAGTCCATCTCCAAAGACCTGAATGTTCCTGTGTCTTCCGTGCGCAGTGTCATCAAGAAGTTTAAAGCCCATGGAACTGTGGCTAACCTCCCTAGATGTGGACGGAAAAGAAAAATTGACGAGAGATTTCAACGCAAGATTGTGCGGATGGTGGATAAAGAACCTCGACTAACATCCAAACAAGTTCAAGCTGCCCTGCAGTCCGAGGGTACAACAGTGTCAACCCGTACTATCCTTCGGCGTCTGAATGAAAAGGGACTGTATGGTAGGATACCCAGGAAGACCCCACTTCTTACCCCGAGACATAAAAAAGCCAGGCTGGAGTTTGCCAAAACTTACCTGAGAAAGCCTAAAACGTTTTGGAAGAATGTTCTCTGGTCAGATGAGACAAAAGTAGAGCTTTTTGGCAAAAAGCATCAACATAGAGTGTACAGGAAAAAAAAGAGGCATTCAAAGAAAAGAACACGGTCCCTACAGTCAAACATGGCGGAGGTTCCCTGATGTTTTGGGGTTGCTTTGCTGCCTCTGGCACTGGACTGCTTGACCGTGTGCATGGCATTATGAAGTCTGAAGACTACCAACAAATTTTGCAGCATAATGTAGGGCCCAGTGTGAGAAAGCTGGGTCTCCCTCAGAGGTCATGGGTCTTCCAGCAGGACAATGACCCAAAACACACTTCCAAAAGCACTATAAAATGGTTTGAGAGAAAGCACTGGAGACTTCTAAGGTGGCCAGCAATAAGTCCAGACCTGAATCCCATAGAACACCTGTGGAGAGATCTCAAAATGGCAGTTTGGAGAAGGCACCCTTCAAATATCAGGGACCTGGAGCAGTTTGCCAAAGAAGAATGGTCTACAATTCCAGCAGAGCATTGTAAGAAACTCATTGATGGTTACCGGAAGCGGTTGTTCACAGTTATTTTGGCTAAAGGTTGTGCAATCAAATATTAGGCTGAGGGTGCCAATACTTTTGTCTGGACCATTTTTGGAGTTTTGTGTGAAATGATCCATGATTTGATTTTTGCTTCATTCTCTTCTGTGTTTTTTCCTTGCAAGCAAATTAAATGAAGATAATAATACCAAAGAATTTGTGATTGCAATCATTTTCAGGAAGAAACTGAGTTTTATCTCACAGAATTGCAGGGGTGCCAATACTTTTGGCCAGCACTGTATAACGTGCTGAGAATACAGGGGGGTGTACTCACTTACGCTGAGCGCTGTATGTATAATGTACTGAGAATACAGAGGAGTGTATTCACTTATGCTGAGCGCTGTATGTATAATGTACTGAGAATACAGGGGGTGTACTCACTAATGCTGACTGCTGTGTATATAATGTACTGAGAATACAGGGGGTGTACTCACTAATGCTGAACGGTGTATATATAACGTACTGAGAATACAGGGGGTGTACTCGCTTATGCTGAGCGTTGTATGTATAACGTACTGAGAATACAGGGGGGTGTACTCACTTATGCTGAGCGCTGTATGTATAACGTACTGAGAATACAGGGGATGTACTCACTTATGCTGACTGCTGTGTATATAATGTATTGAGAATACAGGGGGTGTACTCACTTGTGCTGAGCGCTGTATGTATAATGTACTGAGAATACAGGGGGTGTACTCACTTATGCTTAGCACTGCATGTATAACGTGCTGAGAATACAGGGGGTGTACTCACTTATGCTGACTGCTGTGTATATAATGTACTGAGAATACAGGGGGTGTACTCACTTATGCTGATCGCTGTATGTATAACGTACTGAGAATACAGGGGGTGTACTCACTTATGCTGAGCACTATATGTATAATGTACTGAGAATACAGGGGGTGTACTCACTTATGCTGACTGCTGTGTCTATAACATACTGAGAATACAAGGGGTGTACTCACTTATGCTGAGCGCTGTATGTATAATGTACTGAGAATACAGGGGGTGTACTCACTTATGCTGAACACTGTATGTATAACATACTGAAGATGCTGTGGGTGTACTCACTTATGCTGAGCACTGTATGTATAACATACTGAGAATACAGAGGGGTGTACTCACTTATGCTGAGCACTGTATGTATAACATACTGAGAATACAGAGGGGTGTACTCACTTATGCTGAGCACTGTATGTATAACATACTGAGAATACAGAGGGGTGTACTCACTTATGCTGAGCACTGTATGTATAACATACTGAGAATACAGAGGGGTGTACTCACTTATGCTGAGCGCTGTATGTATAACGTACTGAGAATACAGAGGGGTGTACTCACTTATGCCGAGCGCTGTATGTATAACATACTGAGAATACAGAAGGGTGTACTCACTTTTGCTGAGCTCTGTATGTATAATGTACTGAGAATACAGGAGGGTGTACTCACTTATGCTGAGCTCTGTATGTATAATTTACTGAGAATACAGGAGGGTGTACTCACTTATGCTGAGTTCTGTATGTATAACGTACTGAGAATACTGGAGGGTGTACTCACTTATGCTGAGCGCTGTATGTATAGCGTACTGAGAATACAGGGGGTGTACTCACACTGAGCATTGCATATAATGTACTGAGAATACAGGGGGGTGTACTCACTTATGCTGAGCTCTGTATGTATAACGTACTGAGGATACAGGGGGGTGTACTCACTTATGCTGAGCGCTGTATGTATAACGTATTGAGAATACAGGGGGGTGTACTCACTTATTCTGAGCGCTGTATGTATAATGTACTGAGGATACAGAGGGATGTACTCACTTATGCTGAGCACTGTATGTATAACGTACTAAGAATCCAGAGGGTGTACTCACTTATGCTGAGCGCTGTATGTTTAACGTACTGAGAATACAGGGGGGTGTACTCACTTATGCTGAGCGCTGTATGTATAACGTACTGAGAATACAGGGGCGTGTACTCACGGATGCTAAGCGCTGTATGTATAACGTACTGAGGATACGGGGGTGTACTCACTTATGCTGAGCGCTGTATGAATAACGTATTGAGAATACAGGGGGGTGTACTCACTTATGCTGAGCACTGTATGTATAACGTACTGAGAATACAGGGGGGGTGTACTCACTTATGCTGAGCGTTGTATGTATAATGTACTGAGAATACAGGAGGGTGTACTCACTTATGCGGAGCGCTGTATGTATAACGTACTGAGAATACAGGGGGGTGTACTCACTTAACCTGAGCGTTGTATGTATAATGTACTGAGAATACAGGGGGGTGTACTTACTTATGCTGAGCACTGTATGTATAACGTACTGAGAATACAGGGGCGTGTACTCACTTATGCTGAGCATTGTATGTATAAAGTACTGAGAATACAGGGGGGTGTACTCACTTATTCTGAGCGCTGTATGTATAACGTACTGAGAATACAGGGGGGTGTACTCACTTATCCTGATCGCTGTATGTATAACGTACTGAGAATACAGGGGGTGTACTCACTTTTGCTGTGCGCTGTATACATGTACTGAGAATACAGGGGGTTGTATTCACTTATGCTGAGCGCTGTATATATAATGTACTGAGAATACAGGGGGTGTACTCACTTATGCTTAGCGTTGTATGTATACCGTGATGAGAATACAGAGGGTGTGCTCACTTATGCTGAGCGTTGTATGTATAACGTGCTGAGAATACAGGGGGGTGTACTCACGCACGCTGAGCGCTGTATGTATAATGTACTGAGAATACAGAGGAGTGTATTCACTTATGCTGAGCGCTGTATGTATAATGTACTGAGAATACAGGGGGGTGTACTCACTTATGCTGACTGCTGTGTATATAATGTACTGAGAATACAGGGGGGTGTACTCTCTTATGCTGAGCGCTGTATGTATAACGTACTGAGAATACAGGGGGGTGTACTTATGCTGAACGCTGTATATATAATGTACTGAGAATACAGGGGGTGTACTCACTTATGCTGAGCGCTGTATATATAATGTACTGAGAATACAGGGGGTGTACTCACTAATGCTGACTGCTGTGTATATAATGTACTGAGAATACAGGGGGTGTACTCACTTATGCTGAGCACTGTATGTATAACGTACTGAGAATACAGGGGGTATACTCACTTATGCTGACTGCTGTGTATATAATGTACTGAGAATACAGGTGGTGTGCTCATTAACGCTGAGCGTTGTATATATAATGTACTGAGAATACAGGGGGGTGTACTCACTTATGCTTAGCGTTGTATGTATACCGTGATGAGAATACAGAGGGTGTACTCACTTATGCTGAGCGTTCTATGTATAACGTGCTGAGAATACAGGGGGGTGTACTCACGCACGCTGAGCGCTGTATGTATAATGTACTGAGAATACAGAGGAGTGTATTCACTTATGCTGACTGCTGTGTATATAATGTACTGAGAATACAGGGGGGTGTACTCACTTATGCTGAGCGCTGTATGTATAACGTACTGAGAATACAGGGGGTGTACTCACTTATGCTGACTGCTGTGTATATAATGTACTGAGAATACAGGGGATGTACTCACTTATTCTGAGCACTGCATGTATAACGTGCTGAGAATACAGGGGGTGTACTCACTTATGCTGACTGCTGTGTATATAATGTACTGAGAATACAGGGGGTGTACTCACTTATGCTGAGCACTGTATGTATAACGTACTGAGAATACAGTGGGTGTACTCACTTATGCTGACTGCTGTGTATATAATGTACTGAGAATACAGAGGGTGTACTCACTTATGCTGAGCAATGTATGTATAACGTACTGAGAATACAGGGGGTGTACTCACTTATTCTGACTGCTGTGTATATAATGTACTGAGAATACAGGGGGGTGTACTCACTTATGCTGAGCACTGTATGTATAACGTACTGAGAATACAGGGGGTGTACTCACTTATGCTGACTGCTGTATATATAACGTACTGAGAATACAGGGGGTGTACTCACTTATGCTGACTGCTGTATATATAATTTACTGAGAATACAGGGGGTGTACTCACTTATGCTGACTGCTGTGTATAGAATGTACTGAGAATACAGAGGGGTGTACTTACTTATGCTGAGCACTGTATGTATAAAGTACTGAGAATACAGGGGCTTGTACTCACTTATGCTGAGCATTGTATGTATAAAGTACTGAGAATACAGGGGGGTGTACTCACTTATGCTGAGCGCTGTATGTATAATGCACTGAGAATACAGGGGGGTGTACTTATGCTGAGCGCTGTATGTATAATGTACTGAGAATACAAGGGGTGTACTCACTTATTCTGAGCGCTGTATGTATAACGTACTGAGAATACAGGGGGGTGTACTCACTTATGCTGAGCGCTGTATGTATAACGTACTGAGAATACAGGGGGTGTACTCACTTTTGCTGTACGCTGTATACATAATGTACTGAGAACACAGGGGGGTGGATTCACTTATGCTGAGCGCTGTGTATATAATGTACTGAGAATACAGGGGGTGTACTCACTTATGCTGAGCGCTGTATGTATAACGTACTGAGGATACAGGGGGGTGTACTCACTTTTGCTGACCGCTGTATGTATAACGTACTGAGAATAGAGGGGGGTGTACTCACTTATGCTGAGCGCTGTATATATTATGTACTGAGAATACAGGGGGGTGTACTCACTTTTGCTGAGCGCTGTATATATAATGTACTGAGAATACAGGGGGTGTACTCACTTATGCTGAGCGCTGTATGTATAATGTACTGAGAATACAGGGGGGTGTACTTATGCTGAGCGCTGTATGTATAATGTACTGAGAATACAAGGGGTGTACTCACTTATTCTGAGCGCTGTATGTATAACGTACTGAGAATACAGGGGGGTGTACTCACTTATGCTGAGCGCTGTATGTATAACGTACTGAGAATACAGGGGGTGTACTCACTTTTGCTGTACGCTGTATACATAATGTCCTGAGAATACAGGGGGGTGGATTCACTTATGCTGAGCGCTGTGTATATAATGTACTGAGAATACAGGGGGTGTACTCACTTATGCTGAGCGCTGTATGTATAACGTACTGAGGATACAGGGGGGTGTACTCACTTTTGCTGAGCGCTGTATGTATAACGTACTAAGAATAGAGGGGGGTGTACTCACTTATGCTGAGCGCTGTATATATTATGTACTGAGAATACAGGGGGGTGTACTCACTTTTGCTGAGCGCTGTATATATAATGTACTGAGAATACAGGGGGTGTACTCACTTATGCTGACTGCTGTGTATATAATGAACTGAGAATACAGGGTGGTGTGCTCACTAACGCTGAGCGTTGTATATATAATGTACTGAGAATACAGGGGGGTGTACTCACTTATGCTTAGCGTTGTATGTATACCGTGATGAGAATACAGAGGGTGTACTCACTTATGCTGAGCGTTGTATGTATAACGTGCTAAGAATACAGGGGGGTGTACTCACGCACGCTGAGCGCTGTATGTATAATGTACTGAGAATACAGAGGAGTGTATTCACTTATGCTGAGCGCTGTATGTATAATGTACTGAGAATACAGGGGGGTGTACTCACTTATGCTGACTGCTGTGTATATAATGTACTGAGAATACAGAGGGGTGTACTTACTTATGCTGAGCACTGTATGTATAACGTACTGAGAATACAGGGGCGTGTACTCACTTATGCTGAGCATTGTATGTATAAAGTACTGAGAATACAGGGGGGTATACTCACTTATGCTGAGCGCTGTATGTATAATGTACTGAGAATACAGGGGGGTGTACTTATGCTGAGCGCTGTATGTATAATGTACTGAGAATACAAGGGGTGTACTCACTTATTCTGAGCGCTGTATGTATAACGTACTGAGAATACAGGGGGGTGTACTCACTTATGCTGAGCGCTGTATGTATAACGTACGGAGAATACAGGGGGTGTACTCACTTTTGCTGTACGCTGTATACATAATGTACTGAGAATACAGGGGGGTGTATTCACTTATGCTGAGCGCTGTGTATATAATGGACTGAGAATACAGGGGGTGTACTCACTTTTGCTGAGCGCTGTATGTATAACGTACTGAGAATAGAGGGGGGTGTACTCACTTATGCTGAGCGCTGTATATATTATGTACTGAGAATACAGGGGGTGTATTCACTTTTGCTGAGCGCAGTATATATAATGTACTGAGAATACAGGGGGTGTACTCACTTATGCTAACTGCTGTGTATATAATGAACTGAGAATACAGGGTGGTGTGCTCACTAACGCTGAGCGTTGTATATATAATGTACTGAGAATACAGGGGGTGTACTCACTTATGCTGACTGCTGTGTATATAATGTACTGAGAATACAGAGGGGTGTACTTACTTATGCTGAGCACTGTATGTATAACGTACTGAGAATACAGGGGCGTGTACTCACTTATGCTGAGCATTGTATATATAAAGTACTGAGAATACAGGGGGGTGTACTCACTTATGCTGAGCGCTGTATGTATAATGTACTGAGAATACAGGGGGGTGTACTTATGCTGAGCGCTGTATGTATAATGTACTGAGAATACAGGGGGTGTACTCACTTATGCTGAGTGCTGCATGTATAATGTACTGAGAATACAGGGGGGTGTACTCACTTTTGCTGAGCGCTGTATGTATAACGTACTGAGAATAGAGGGGGGTGTACTCACTTATGCTGAGCGCTGTATATATTATGTACTGAGAATACAGGGGGGTGTACTCACTTTTGCTGAGCGCAGTATATATAATGTACTGAGAATACAGGGGGTGTACTCACTTATGCTGACTGCTGTGTATATAATGAACTGAGAATACATGGTGGTGTGCTCACTAACGCTGAGCGTTGTATATATAATGTACTGAGAATACAGGGGGGTGTACTCACTTATGCTTAGCGTTGTATGTATACCGTGATGAGAATACAGAGGGTGTACTCACTTATGCTGAGCGTTGTATGTATAACGTGCTAAGAATACAGGGGGGTGTACTCACGCACGCTGAGCGCTGTATGTATAATGTACTGAGAATACAGGGGGTGTACTCACTTATGCTGAGCACTGTATGTATAACGTACTGAGGATACAGGGGGGTGCACTCACTTATGCTGACTGCTGTGTATATAATGTACTGAGAATACAGGGGGGTGTACTCACTTATGTTGAGCGCTGTATGTATAACGTACTGAGAATACAGGGGGGTGTACTTATGCTGAGCGCAGTATATATAATGTACTGAGAATACAGGGGGTGTACTCACTTATGCTGACTGCTGTGTATATAATGAACTGAGAATACAGGGTGGTGTGCTCACTAACGCTGAGCGTTGTATATATAATGTACTGAGAATACAGGGGGGTGTACTCACTTATGCTGACTGCTGTGTATATAATGTACTGAGAATACAGGGGGGTGTACTCACTTATGCTGAGCGCTGTATGTGTAACGTACTGAGAATACAGGGGGGTGTACTTATACTGAACGCTGTATATATAATGTACTGAGAATACAGGGGGTGTACTCACTAATGCTGACTGCTGTGTATATAATGTACTGAGAATACAGGGGGTGTACTCACTTATGCTGAGCACTGTATGTATAACGTACTGAGAATACAGGGGGTGTAGTCACTTATGCTGACTGCTGTGTAAATAATATAGTGAGAATACAGGGGGTGTACTCACTTAATCTGAGCACTGCATGTATAAAGTGCTGAGAATACAGGGGGTGTACTCACTTATGCTGACTGCTGTGTATATAATGTACTGAGAATACAGGGGGTGTACTCACTTATGCTGACTGCTGTGTATATAATGTACTGAGAATACAGGGGGTGTACTCACTTATGCAGAGCACTGTATGTATAACGTACTGAGAATACAGGGGGTGTACTCACTTATGTTGAGCGCTGTATATATAACGTACTGAGAATACAGGGGGGTGTACTCACTTATGCTGAGCGTTGTATGTATAACGTACTGAGGATACAGAGGGGTGTACTCACTTATGCTGAGCACTGTATGTATAACGTACTGAGAATACAGGGGGTGTACTCACTTATGCTCACTGCTGTATATATAATGTACTGAGAATACAGGGGGTGTACTCACTTATGCTGAGCAATGTATGTATAACGTACTGAGAATACAGGGGGTGTACTCACTTATGCTGACTGCTGTGTATATAATGTACTGAGAATACAGAGGGTGTACTCACTTATGCTGAGCACTGTATGTATAACGTACTGAGAATACAGGGGGGTGTACTCAATTATGCTGACTGCTGTGTATATAATGTACTGAGAATTCAGGGGGTGTACTCACTTATGCTGACTGCTGTGTATATAATGTACTGAGAATACAGGGGGTGTACTCACTTATGCAGAGCACTGTATGTATAACGTACTGAGAATACAGGGGGTGTACTCACTTATGCTGAGCACTGTATGTATAACGTACTGAGAATTCAGGGGGTGTACTCACTTATGCTGAGCGCTGTATGTATAATGTACTGAGAATACAGGGGGTTTACTCACTTATGCTGACTGCTGTGTATATAATGTACTGAGAATACAGAGGGGTGTACTCACTTATGCTGAGCGCTGTATGTATAACGTATTGAGAAAACAGGGGGTGTACTCACTTATGCTGACTGCTGTATATAAAATGTACTGAGAATACAGGGGGTGTACTCACTTATGCTGAGCTCTGTATGTATAATGTACTGAGAATACAGGGGGTGTACTCACTTATGCTGAGCTCTGTATGTATAATGTACTGAGAATACAGGGGGTGTACTCACTTATGCTGAGCTCTGTATGTATAATGTACTGAGAATACACGGGGGTGTACTCACTTATGCTGAGCGTTGTATGTATAACGTACTGAGAATACAGGGGGGTGTACTTATGCTGAACGCTGTGTATATAATGTACTGCGAATATAGGGGGTGTACTCACTTATGCTGAGCACTGTATGTATAACGTACTGAGAATACAGGGGGCGTACTCACTTATGCTGAGCACTGTATGTATAACGTACTGAGAATACAGGGGGTGTACTCACTTATGCTGACTGCTGTATTTATAACGTACTGAGAATACAGGGGGTGTACTCACTTATGCTGACTGCTGTATATATAATGTACTGAGAATAAAGGGGGTGTACTCACTTATGCTGAGCATTGTATGTATAACGTACTGAGAATACAGGGGGTGTACTCACTTATGCTGAGCACTGTATGTATAACATACTGAGAATACAGGGGGTGTACTCACTTATGCTGACTGCTGTATATATAATGTACTGAGAATACCGGGGGTGTACTCACTTATGCTGACTGCTGTATATATAATGTACTGAGAATACAGGGGGTGTACTCACTTATGCTGAGCACTGTATGTATAACGTACTGAGAATACAGGGAGTGTACTCACTTATGCTGAGTACTGTATGTATAACGTACTGAGAATACAGGGGGCTGTACTCACTTATGCTGACTGCTGTGTATATAATGTAGTGAGAATGCAGGGGGGTGTACTCACTTATGCTGAGCGCTGTATGTATAACGTACCGAGAATACTGGGGGGTGTACTCACTTATGCTGAGCGCTGTATGTATAACGCACTGAGAATACAGGGGGTGTACTCACTTATGCTGAGCGCTGTATGTATAATGTACTGAGAATACAGAGGGTGTACTCACTTATGCTGAGCGCTGTATGTATAACGTACTGAGAATAGAGGGGGTGTACTCACTTATGCTGAACGCTGTGTATATAATGTACTGAGAATATAGGGGGTGTACTCACTTATGCTGAGCACTGTATGTATAGCGTACTGAGAATACAGGGGGTGTACTCACTTATGCTGAGCACTGTATGTATAATGTACTGAGAATACAGGGGGTGTACTCACTTATGCTGAGCACTGTATGTATAACGTACTGAGAATACAGGGGGTGTACTCACTTATGCTGACTGCTGTATATATAATGTACTGAGAATACAGGGGGTGTACTCACTTATGCTGAGCATTGTATGTATAACGTACTGAGAATACAGGGGGTGTACTCACTTATGCTGAGCACTGTATGTATAACATACTGAGAATACAGGGGGTGTACTCACTTATGCTGAGTACTGTATGTATAACGTACTGAGAATACAGGGGGCTGTACTCACTTATGCTGACTGCTGTGTATATAATGTACTGAGAATGCAGGGGGGTGTACTCACTTATGCTGTGCGTTGTATGTATAATGTGCTGAGAATACAGGGGGGTGTACTCACGCACGCTGAGCGCTGTATGTATAATGTACTGAGAATACAGAGGAGTGTATTCACTTATGCTGAGCGCTGTATGTATAATGTACTGAGAATACAGGGGGGTGTACTCACTTATGCTGACTGCTGTGTATATAATGTACTGAGAATACAGGGGGTGTACTCACTTATGCTGAGCGCTGTATGTATAACGTACTGAGAATACAGCGGGGTGTACTTAAGCTGAACGCTGTATAGATAATGTACTGAGAATACAGGGGGTGTACTCACTTATGCTGACTGTTGTATATATAATGTACTGAGAATACAGGGGGTGTACTCACTTATGCTGAGCACTGTATGTATAACGTACTGAGAATACAGGGGGGTGTACTCACTTATGCTGACTGCTGTGTATATAATGTACTGAGAATACAGGGGGGTGTACTCACTTATGCTGAGCACTGTATGTATAACGTACTGAGAATACAGGGGGTGTACTCACTTATGCTGACTGCTGTATATATAACGCACTGAGAATACAGGGGGTGTACTCACTTATGCTGACTGCTGTATATATAACGTACTGAGAATACAGGGGGTGTACTCACTTATGCTGACTGCTGTGTATATAATGTACTGAGAATACAGAGGGGTGTACTTACTTATGCTGAGCACAGTATGTATAACGTATTGAGAAAGCAGGGGGTGTACTCACTTATGCTGACTGCTGTATATAAAATGTACTGAGAATACAGGGGGTGTACTCACTTATGCTGAGCACTGTATGTATAACGCACTGACAATACAGGGGGTGTACTCACTTATGCTGACTGCTGTGTATATAATGTACTGAGAATACAGGGGGTGTACTCACTTATGCTGAGCGTTGTATGTATAACGTACTGAGAATACAGGGGGGTGTACTCACTTATGCTGACTGCTGTATATATAATGTACTGAGAATACAGGGGGGTGTACTCACTAATGCTGACTGCTGTGTATATAATGTACTGAGAATACAGGGGGTGTACTCACTTATGCTGAGCTCTGTATGTATAATGTACTGAGAATACAGGGGGTGTTCTCACTTATGCTGAGCTCTGTATGTATAATGTACTGAGAATACAGGGGGGTGTACTCACTTATGCTGAGCGTTGTATGTATAACGTACTGAGAATACAGGGGGGTGTACTTACTTATGCTGAACGCTGTGTATATAATGTACTGAGAATATAGGGGGTGTACTCACTTATGCTGAGCACTGTATGTATAACGTACTGAGAATACAGGGGGTGTACTCACTTATGCTGACTGCTGTATATATAATGTACTGAGAATACAGGGGGTGTACTCACTTATGCTGAGCACTGTATGTATAACGTACTGAGAATACAGGGGGTGTACTCACTTATGCTGAGCACTGTATGTATAACATACTGAGAATACAGGGGGTGTACTCACTTATGCTGAGCGCTGTATATATAACGTACTGAGAATACAGGGGGGTGTACTCACTTATGCTGAGCGTTGTATGTATAACGTACTGAGGATACAGAGGGGTGTACTCACTTATGCTGAGCACTGTATGTATAACGTACTGAGAATACAGGGGGTGTACTCACTTATGCTGACTGCTGTATATATAATGTACTGACTTATGCTGAGCAATGTATGTATAACGTACTGAGAATACAGGGGGTGTACTCACTTATGCTGACTGCTGTGTATATAATGTACTGAGAATACAGAGGGTGTACTCACTTATGCTGAGCACTGTATGTATAACTTACTGAGAATACAGGGGGTGTACTCACTTATGCTGACTGCTGTTTATATAATGTACTGAGAATACAGGGGGGTGTACTCACTTATGCTGAGCACTGTATTGATAACGTACTGAGAATACAGGGGGTGTACTCACTTATGCTGACTGCTGTATATATAACGTACTGAGAATACAGGGGGTGTACTCACTTATGCTGACTGCTGTGTATATAATGTACTGAGAATACAGAGGGGTGTACTCACTTATGCTGAGCGCTGTATGTATAACGTATTGAGAAAGCAGGGGGTGTACTCACTTATGCTGACTGCTGTATATAAAATGTACTGAGAATACAGGGGGTGTACTCACTTATGCTGAGCACTGTATGTATAACGCACTGACAATACAGGGGGTGTACTCACTTATGCTGACTGCTGTGTATATAATGTACTGAGAATATAGGGGGTGTACTCACTTATGCTGAGCACTGTATGTATAACGTACTGAGAATACAGGGGGGTGTACTCACTTATACTGACTGCTGTATATATAATGTACTGAGAATACAGGGGGGTGTACTCACTTATGCTGAGCACTGTATATATAACGTACTGAGAATACAGGGGGGTGTACTTACTTATGCTGAACGCTGTGTATATAATGTACTGAGAATATAGGGGGTGTACTCACTTATGCTGAGCACTGTATGTATAACGTACTGAGAATACAGGGGGTGTACTCACTTATGCTGACTGCTGTATATATAATGTACTGAGAATTCAGGGGGTGTACTCACTTATGCTGAGCGCTGTATGTATAATGTACTGAGAATACAGGGGGTGTACTCACTTATGCTGACTGCTGTGTATATAATGTACTGAGAATACAGGGGGTGTACTCACTTATGCTGACTGCTGTATATATAACGTACTGAGAATACAGGGGGTGTACTCACTTATGCTGACTGCTGTATATATAATGTACTGAGAATACAGGGGGTGTACTCACTTATGCAGACTGCTGTATATATAATGTACTGAGAATACAGGGGGTGTACTCACTTATGCTGACTGCTGTGTATATAATGTACTGAGAATACAGAGGGGTGTACTCACTTATGCTGAGCACTGTATGTATAACGTATTGAGAAAGCAGGGGGTGTACTCCCTTATGCTGACTGCTGTATATAAAATGTACTGAGAATACAGGGGGTGTACTCACTTATGCTGAGCACTGTATGTATAACGCACTGACAATACAGGTGGTGTACTCACTTATGCTGACTGCTGTGTATATAATGTACTGAGAATACAGGGGGTGTACTCACTTATGCTGAGCGTTGTATGTATAACGTACTGAGAATACAGGGGGGTGTACTCACTTATGCTGACTGCTGTATATATAATGTACTGAGAATACAGGGGGTTGTACTCACTAATGCTGACTGCTGTGTATATAATGTACTGAGAATACAGGGGGTGTACTCACTTATGCTGAGCTCTGTATGTATAATGTACTGAGAATACAGGGGGTGTACTCACTTATGCTGAGCTCTGTATGTATAATGTACTGAGAATACAGGGGGGTGTACTCACTTATGCTGAGCTCTGTATGTATAATGTACTGAGAATACAGGGGGTGTACTCACTTATGCTGAGCTCTGTATGTATAATGTACTGAGAATACAGGGGGGTGTACTCACTTATGCTGAGCGTTGTATGTATAACGTACTGAGAATACAGGGGGTGTACTCACTTATGCTGAGCACTGTATGTATAACATACTGAGAATACAGGGGGTGTACTCACTTATGCTGAGCACTGTATGTATAACATACTGAGAATACAGGGGGTGTACTCACTTATGCTGAGCGCTGTATATATAACGTACTGAGAATACAGGGGGGTGTACTCACTTATGCTGAGCGTTGTATGTATAACGTACTGAGGATACAGAGGGGTGTACTCACTTATGCTGAGCACTGTATGTATAACGTACTGAGAATACAGGGGGTGTACTCACTTATGCTGACTGCTGTATATATAATGTACTGACTTATGCTGAGCAATGTATGTATAACGTACTGAGAATACAGGGGGTGTACTCACTTATGCTGACTGCTGTGTATATAATGTACTGAGAATACAGAGGGTGTTCTCACTTATGCTGAGCACTGTATGGATAACGTACTGAGAATACAGGGGGGTGTACTCACTTATGCTGACTGCTGTATATATAACGTACTGAGAATACAGGGGGTGTACTCACTTATGCTGACTGCTGTATATAAAATGTACTGAGAATACAGGGGGTGTACTCACTTATGCTGAGCACTGTATGTATAACGCACTGACAATACAGGGGGTGTACTCACTTATGCTGACTGCTGTGTATATAATGTACTGAGAATACAGGGGGTGTACTCACTTATGCTGAGCACTGTATGTATAACGTACTGAGAATACAGGGGGGTGTACTTATGCTGACTGCTGTGTATATAATGTACTGAGAATATAGGGGGTGTACTCACTTATGCTGACTGCTGTATATATAATGTACTGAGAATACAGGGGGGTGTACTCACTTATGCTGAGCACTGTATATATAACGTACTGAGAATACAGGGGGGTGTACTTATGCTGAACGCTGTGTGTATAATGTACTGAGAATATAGGGGGTGTACTCACTTATGCTGAGCACTGTATGTATAACGTACAGAGAATACAGGGGGTGTACTCACTTATTCTGACTGCTGTATATATAATGTACTGAGAATTCAGGGGGTGTACTCACTTATGCTGAGCGCTGTATGTATAATGTACTGAGAATACAGGGGGTGTACTCACTTATGCTGACTGCTGTGTATATAATGTACTGAGAATACAGAGGGGTGTACTCACTTATGCTGAGCGCTGTATGTATAACGTATTGAGAAAACAGGGGGTGTACTCACTTATGCTGACTGCTGTATATAAAATGTACTGAGAATACAGGGGGTGTACTCACTTATGCTGAGCTCTGTATGTATAATGTTCTGAGAATACAGGGGGGTGTACTCACTTATGCTGAGCGTTGTATGTATATCGTACTGAGAATACAGGGGGGTGTACTCACTTATGCTGAGCGTTGTATGTATATCGTACTGAGAATACAGGGGGGTGTACTCACTTATGCTGAGCGCTGTATGTATAACGTATTGAGAAAACAGGGGGTGTACTCACTTATGCTGACTGCTGTATATAAAATGTACTGAGAATACAGGGGGTGTACTCACTTATGCTGAGCTCTGTATGTATAATGTTCTGAGAATACAGGGGGGTGTACTCACTTATGCTGAGCGTTGTATGTATATCGTACTGAGAATACAGGGGGGTGTACTCACTTATGCAGAGCGTTGTATGTATATCGTACTGAGAATACAGGGGGGTGTACTTACTTATGCTGAACGCTGTGTATATAATGTACTGAGAATATAGGGGGTGTACTCACTTATGCTGAGCACTGTATGTATAACGTACTGAGAATACAGGGGGTGTACTCACTTATGCTGAGCACTGTATGTATAACGTACTGAGAATACAGGGGGTGAACTCACTTATGCTGACTGCTGTATATATAATGTACTGAGAATACAGGGGGTATACTCACTTATGCTGACTGCTGTATATATAATGTACTGAGAATACAGGGGGTGTACTCACTTATGCTGAGCACTGTATGTATAACGTACTGAGAATACAGGGGGTGTACTCACTTATGCTGAGCACTGTATGTATAACATACTGAGAATACAGGGGGTGTACTCACTTATGCTGACTGCTGTGTATATAATGTACTGAGAATACAGGGGGTGTACTCACTTATGCTGAGTACTGTATGTATAACGTACTGAGAATACAGGGGGCTGTACTCACTTATGCTGACTGCTGTGTATATAATGTACTGAGAATGCAGGGGGGTGTACTCACTTATGCTGAGCGCTGTGTATATAATGTACTGAGAATGCAGGGGGGTGTACTCACTTATGCTGAGCGCTGTATGTATAACGTTCCGAGAATACTGGGGGGTGTACTCACTTATGCTGAGCACTGTATGTATAACGCACTGAGAATACAGGGGGTGTACTCAGTTATGCTGAGCGCTGTATGTATAATGTACTGAGAATACAGAGGGTGTACTCACTTATGCTGACTGCTGTGTATATAATGTAGTGAGAATACAGGGGGTGTACTCACTTATGCTGAGCGTTGTATGTATAACGTACTGAGAATACAGGGGGGTGTACTCACTTATGCTGAGCGCTGTATGTATAACGTACTGAGAATACAGGGGGGTGTACTCACTTATACTGAGCGCTGTATGTATAAAGTGCTGAGAATACAGGGGGGTGTACTCACTTATGCTGACTGCTGTGTATATAATGTACTGAGAATACAGGGGGTGTACTTACTTATGCTGAGCGCTGTATGTATAACGTACTGAGAATATAGGGGGTCTACTCACTTATGCTCACACTAGCGCTAAGAGGCCGCTGTATCCTGTGTGTTACGTGTCAGCGCGTCACACAAGTCTCGCGCGCTTTCTGCAGGAAGTGCGTGCTTTCCCTATCCGAGGTCACGTGAGAAGCGGAAGTCACCGGCCGGGACTCCGCTCTTGCTCCGGATAACAGTCACGGTACCTGCCGACAGGACGCCACCGACCCTGGGACGACTGTCCTATTAAGATCCACGTAGACCTCTCCAACTGTGAGTAACTGGATGTTGCGCTGATTCGTCAACATACACAGCTTTATCCTCTATTGATTAACCGGCCGCTTCTCTCCTAGAACCAGGCCTATCTATACACAGAGGCTACCCCTACCATTTATTTCTCCTATCTGGCACCGACCGGCTCTAGGACCTAGGGGAACCACCGTGCCATAAACAAACTCCCCTGACAAGGTATACCTATTAAGGATTCTTCTACCTTGACTTAGTTGACATCTTGCTTCACCTGACCCATGTGACTTACCTCACTACAGGTATATTTGTCATAACCACCAGGACGTACAGGGCCACCACTGTATGAGACCCACCTAACCTCCCCTTGACTGCTACAGGTCACCTACTGCAGCACATCTGCATCATCAGGTAATTATTCACTACCTATTTATAGCCCCCACCAGGGCAAAAATAGTTTTCTACCCACCCTCTACCTTCGCACCATAGGTAAAATAAAGTGATAATCGAGGACACCAGTTCTACAGGAAGCCCAGAGCCCCTGAACCTCTTCTTACCCCAAACTAATATCCGCCCGGATTACAATAGGTACATTCATTCTATTTACCTTGTAGCACCTCTCTATTTTAATTAATCCTCCATACTTATTATTTAGCCCCGTAGGTTCTCCCACCACGGAATAAGATCACCTACCTAGCAGTCCATAGTCCCTGGTACTTATCCACCAGTACAGAAATAAGAACAAGGACCTTATAGCAGGTACAAAGGTTACCATCTATCTCATCTAGACCTTATTAAATAATCCCACTAAACTAACCCCCCTTACCCTTTTCCACAGGTTTTACACCTCTGGACCACGTTAAGGATCATCTTCTATCAAAATATAATAAATTACTTCTATTCTCTAAGATATACTGGCCTCTGGTTCGGAGACTTCATCAACTTTTAACTGTTTTTAATACTTTTTATCTATTTATTCCAAATAAAGCTCATTTAATTTTTATCCAACCTACGACTAGTCCTTAGTAACGCCTTCACATTGGTATCTCCCTATTTTCCCTTTTCCCACTACCCAAGCGCGAATTATACTCCTACTTGTATTGATAAGATCCCAGCAATTATATAAAGAACTAAAGATCCCAGAAAGTATATAGAGAACTGCAGATCCCAGCAATCACAGATAGAGAACGACAGATCCCAGCAATCGTACAGAGAACGACAGATCCCAGCAATCATACAGAGAACGACAGATCCCAGCAATCATACAGAGAACGACAGATCCCAGCAATCATACAGAGAACGACAGATCCCAGCAATCATACAGAGAACGACAGATCCCAGCAATCATACAGAGAACGACAGATCCCAGCAATCATACAGAGAACGACAGATCCCAGCAATCGTACAGATCCCAGCAATTGTACAGATCCCAGCAATCGTACAGATAGAGAACTACAGATCCCAGCAATCATACAGAGAACGACAGATCCCAGCAATCATACAGAGAACGACAGATCCCAGCAATCATACAGAGAACGACAGATCCCAGCAATCATACAGAGAACGACAGATCCCAGCAATCGTACAGATCCCAGCAATCGTACAGATCCCAGCAATCGTACAGATCCCAGCAATCGTACAGATAGAGAACTACAGATCCCAGCAATCATACAGATAGAGAACTACAGATCCCAGCAAGTATATAGAGAACTACAGATCCCAGCAATCATACAGATACAGAACTACAGATCCCAGCAAGTATATAGAGAACTACAGATCCCAGCAACCATACAGATACAGAACTACAGATTCCAAAAATTATTTGGCTGTAGAACTACAGATCCCGGCAAACCCTGCCACTTTAAGGCTCGTGAAACTACAACTCCCAGCATGTCCTTTCCTGACAACCATGCTGGGAGTTGTAGTTTCGCCCCACAGATGCCAGTAGCTCAGCTGTGGAACCCATGTGAGGCACATGCCCAGTGCCAGCCACAAAGCAGGGAGCATAGTGGTGGGGGGTCTCTGGGGGTCTTGTCATCCTCTTGTACAGTAGCCGCAGGCTATGGGGCAGTGGGTGAGTCAGAGCCCCGCCTCCATCTCCGGGTGCAGTGTCAGTGTGCAGTGCGGGGGGCGCAGCTGTCAGTTTCCGGGGGTCAGGCGGGTCCAGGACACAATACACTTCTCCACCTGCAGGAGGCCAGACTTCAATCACTTGTGCTCATGTGGGAGGAGCCAGTCACAAAGCATCATGGGAAACCGGCTCTGAGTCTCCTCCTCCTCCCAGTCCACAGTCAGGAAGAAGCGAAGCAGCTGAAAAGCAATAAAGCGGGGAAAAAACAATCTGTCTCTGTGGCTCAGCTCCCAGTGGTGAGCGGCTCTGTGCCTCGGATCGTTCACGAACAACACATCACTAATGTGGAGTCTCCATTACTCCCTATCAGGATTAGCCGTTATTCACACTGTGCTACTATTTTGTGTCTGTTTCTCCTGCACCGTACACACGCGGCTCTGCTCCGTACACCTCGTACACGCGCGGCTCCGCTCCGTACACCTCGTACACGCGGCTCCGCTCCTTACACCTCGTATACACGCGGCTCCGCTCCTTACACCTCGTACACATGCGGCTCCGCTCCTTACACCTCGTACACACGCGGCTTCGCTCCGTACACCTCGTACACACGCGGCTCTGCTCCGTACACCTCGTACACACGCGGCTCTGCTCCGTACACCTCGTACACACGCGGCTCTGCTCCGTACACCTCGTACACACACGGCTCTGCTCCGTACACGCGCGGCTCCGCTCCGTACACCTCGTACACACACGGCTCTGCTCCGTACACCTCGTACACGCGCGGCTCTGCTCCGTACACCTCGTACACGCGCGGCTCTGCTCCGTACACCTCGTACACGCGCGGCTCTGCTCCGTACACCTCGTACACGCGCGGCTCTGCTCCGTACACCTCGTACACGCGCGGCTCTGCTCCGTACACCTCGTACACGCGCGGCTCTGCTCCGTACACCTCGTACACGCGCGGCTCTGCTCCGTACACCTCGTACACACGCGGCTCTGCTCCGTACACCTCGTACACGCGCGGCTCTGCTCCGTACACCTCGTACACACGCGGCTCCGCTCCGTACACACGCGGCTCTGCTCCGTACACCTCGTACACGCGCGGCTCTGCTCCGTACACCTCGTACACGCGCGGCTCTGCTCCGTACACCTCGTACACACGCGACTCTGCTACATCCACACTGTAAACCCCTCCTGACCCCACACATAAACTTCAGCTCATCCAGCACCATGACAACCAGCACAGCAGAGTCCTGCATCCACTGAGGCCCCTGATCATGTGACCCCTGACTCCTCCCCTCCTGTGACCTCATCACAGCTCCTGTGCGCACAGAGCAGCCATATATGTGGTGGCGGCTCTGCAGGTGGAGGTATGTGCCGTCTCCATTACTCCCTATCAGGATTAGCCATTATTCACACTGTGCATCTATTTTGTGTCTGTTTTTCTTGCATGGTGAAATAAATCATCCCTCTGATTGGCTGCTCGCAGGGAGGCAGCTGACAATCAGTGTGATGTCGTCAGTCACGTCCCATCAAGAAAGCAGAGCCAAAGAGAAGCCGCTGCTCCGTCTACGTGACTCATCAGGAGCCGCTGAGTCACCGGCAGGAGCAGTCCGTCACGGCTCTGCTCAGACACTGGCTCAGATATGGTCCGTGGACAGTCCGTTCTTTTTCCTGGACCTCTTCTCTTGAATGAGCGAGTTTAGTCCACAAATCACCGGAGGGAAGAACAAGAGAATATCCCTAAATAATCGACTATGTCCGTGTTCACACCACGAGTGCAGCGTTCAGGCCGAACCTCCTCTGGTCCTCAGAGCGAAGCTCATTAATGGCTGCCATAAAAATCCTCCACTTCTTCCGGCATCATCCAGGATCAGATCCACAGATTACTACTTTATACCAGAATCAGTAATTGTATTATTACATAGAATTATTGATGATCTTACATCTTCTCATCTTCTCATTCAGGTCTCTACAATATCAGATCCTCTCAGTGAAGATCTTCTATATAAGAGAATTTTTCAGAATTACCCATCAAAGATGGATATGGACAGAGACAAGATGGTGGAGAGGATATTACCCCTCACCCTAGAGATCCTCTTCCGGCTTACTGGAGAGGTGAGAGATTCTGATGACGTCACATGACACCATTCTTATCTATGGGAATAACAGATGGACAGAACTGGAGAGGTGAGGACTCTGGAAATGTCTGGAGTGAGATTTATTAATGTGACTCTCCATAACCAGGATTACACAGTAGTGAAGAAGACCTCTAGTGAGCGCTGTCAGGACCCTGTGTCTGAGGGATGGGGAAGACGCCTGAGCCCAATCACATGGCCTCCATCTCACCCCCTGATACATGAGGACATCAATGACCAGAAGATCCTAGATCTCACCTACAAGATGATTGAGCTGCTGACTGGAGAGGTGACACTGCTGGGAATGCTGGGACATTATACAGTAAAGCTATGAAGGGATCGCAGTGGTGACATTATCATTGTATGTGTCAGGTTCCTATAAGGTGTCAGGATGTCGCCATCTATTTCTCCATGGAAGAGTGGGAGTATTTAGAAGGACACAAAGATCTGTACAAGGACGTCATGATGGAGGTTCCCCAGCCCCTCACATCACCAGGTAATAGACTGGACTAAATACACACGACCTATAATTATCTGTATGTAAAGAATGAATTCAGTCCCTGTATGTGTTTCCTCCAGATCTATCCAGTAAGAGGACAACACCAGAGAGATGTCCCCGTCCTCTTCTTCCACGGGACTGTAAACAAGAAGACCCCAATGTTCCTCAGGATCATCAGGTAGATGGAGAGAAGGTGTCATGAGATCTTCTCTATGATGTGTAGACGGCTGTGAAGGTCTTGTGTTCAGTCTTGTTTTATCCACCAGTATTATATGTTTTATACTTGTGTAATGAGAATGGTGGAGATGGCAGGATTAGAGCTGATCATAGATGTGACTTCTCATCTGTCTGTGACTTTTATAATATTTGTTTCAGGGTGAAGATCTGACCCATATTACTACTACAGAAACATGTGTGAGGGGTGATGAGCGGTGTAGAGAGGAGATTCCTACATATGACTATCCAGGTGAGTAGTGACCACTAAATGCAGAGAAGTCACGGATTACAAAAAATTGTATTACATGTAAGAATCTGTGTCCTGTCCGGATTTGTAATCGTTATATTAATTGTTTATTAACCCCCTACTGACAATGTCAGTAATAGTACGTCCCTGTGCCCTGGGCCTTATGGCTAACACCCGGTAATATGTGCCAGGAGCTGTCCCACAGCGGCAGATTAACCCCCAAAATGCTGCGATCAAAGTTGATTGCATCATTCCGGGAGCAAGGGGAGGTAACCCCTCTTACCTTGTATCCGGGATCCCGCGCTGTGTCTGCTGGGTCCGGTAGTTGCCGTGTGACCTGATGTCGTCATGACAACATCCGGGTCACCAGGCATTAGCAAGTTAGTTAGATCGTTCTCAGTGCACGTTCTAACTAACTTGTGCCAGTGCAAGACTGACAGCCTGCATAGCACAGAGATGCTCCTGCATCTTTATTCTATGCAAGTGATCAGGCTGCAAAAAGTGAAAGTCCCATAGTGGGACAAAGTGTAAAAGTAATTAAAAAAGTGCCAGAAAGTGGGGAAAAATAAAATAAAAATTGTAAAAATATTTAAAAAAATTAAAAATTAAAAATTAAAAATAATGAAAAAATCAAAATATACTGTATCCATAAATAAATATTATTATAAAAAAAAAAAACATTGAAAGTACACACATTTGGTATCGTCACATCCGGAATGACCTGACCTATAAAACTGTCCCACTAGTTAACCCCTTTAGTAAACACAGTCAAAAAATAAAAAACGAAGAAAAAAATTATGCTTTATCATCATACCGCCAAACAAAAAATGAAATAAAACGCGATCAAAAAGACAAATGTTATTAAAAATAATACTGCTGAAAACTTCATCTTGTCCTGCAAAAAACAAGCCACCATACAGCTCCATCAGCCGAAAAATAAAAGTTATAGCCCTCAGAATAAAGCGATGCAAAAAAATATTTTTTTCTATAAAATAGTTTTTATTGTATAAAAGCCCCAAACCTTAAAAAACAATATAAATGTGGTACTGACCAGAAGAATAAATTTTACCACACGCGGAATGGCATTAAAAAAAAAAAAAAAAAAAAAAAAAAAAAAAAAAAAAAAAAAAAAAAAAGCAATTCCTGAATTGCCTCCCAAAAATCAGAATAGAAAGCGATCAGAAAATGTCACATGCCCGAAAACAGAACCAAGAAAAGTGTCAACTTGTGCCGCAAAAAACAAGCCCTTACATGACTCTTCAGCCGAAATATGGAAAAATTATTTTTCTGCGCTTTAGGGGGTGACAGCTGCCAAATATAGAAACCCTATATGAATCTGGTATCGCTGTAATCGCACCGACCTGAAGAATAAAGTTGTCTAATCACTTATATCGCACGAGGAACGGTGAAAAAAATAAACTCTAGAGTTAGGGTTGTGCTAGGGTTAGGGTTGTGCTAGGGTTAAGGTTGTGCTAGGGTTAGGGTTGTGCTAGGGTTAAGGTTGTGCTAGGGTTAGGGTTGTGCTAGGGTTAGGGTTGTGCTAGGCTTAGGGTTGTGTTAGGGGTTAGGGCTGTGTTAGGGTTATGATTTTTTTAAAAGTAAAGAAAAAAATGATGACTAGTGTTGAGCACAAGTGCTCGTTACTTGAGTTTGCATCGGGTGTTCGGGTATGCACTGAGTATAGCGGGTGCTCTAGTGACATGCTCGAGTTTCTGCCCCATATGCTTTGTGGCCAAAAAAACATTGCGGGGATTGCCTGCCATGCACGAGCGATCCCCACATGTTTTTTTGGGTGTCTTAACAACCGTGAAACATGCGGGGCGGGGACTCGCACATGTCACTCGAGCACCCGCGATACATGGTGCATACCCGAGTACCCGATGCAAACTCAAGTAACGAGCACTTGCACTCAAGACTAATGACAACTATTTCAATATGATGACCTAATGTTATCAAATTCTGTGTCGTACCTCTGGGTTCAAAATGTTCACCATACCCCTTGATAAAATCCTTAAGGGGTCTAGTTTTCAAAATGGGGTCACTTGGGGAGTTTCCACTATATAGGCACATCAGGGGCTCCCCAAACGCTACATGGCGTCCCCTCTTGATTCCAGCCAATTTTGAGTTCAAAAAGTCACACAGTGCTCCTCTCCTTCTGAACCCTGCCGTGCACCCAGTGTATTTTCCCCATATATGGGGTATCTGCGTACTCAGAAGAAATTGCACAACAGTTTTTGGGGTAAATTTTCTCCTCTCACTCTTGTGAAAATAAAAAAATTGGGGCTAAAAGATCATTTTTGTGGAAAAAGTAATTTTTTTTTTTATTTTCACGGCTTTACGTTATAAACTTCTGTGAAGCACCTGGGGGTTCAGGGTGTTCACCACACATCTAGAGAAGTTCCTTGAGGGGTCTAGTTTCCAAAATGGGGTCCGTTGTGGGCAGTTTCCACTGTTTCGGCACTTCAGGGACTCTCCAAACGCGACATGGCATCTGCTAATTATTTAAGCAAATTTTACATTCAAGAAGTCAAATGGCGCATCTTCAATTCGTGCGCCCAAACAGTGGTTTTCCCCCACATATGGGGTATATGCGTGCTCAGGAAAAATTGCACAACAAATTTTGCTGTCAATTTTTTTCCAGTCACCCTTGCGAAAATAAATTAATTTGGGTCTAAATTAACATTTTTGTGAAAAAAAGTTAAATGTTCATTGTTTTCTTCCACATTCCAAAAATTCCTGTGAAGCACCTGAATGGTTAATAAACTTTTTGAATGTGTTTTTGAGCACCTTGAGAGGTGCAGTTTTTAGAATGGTGTCACTTTTAGGTATTTTCTGTCATAAAGGCCCCTCAAAATCGCTTCAAATGTGATGTGGTCCCTAAAAAAAAATGGTTTTGTAAATTTTGTTGGGAAAATGAAAAATCGCTGGTCAACTATTAACCCTTATAACTTCCTAACCCAAAAAAGAAATTTGGTTCCAAAATTGTGCTGATGTAAAGTTGACATGTGACAAATGTTATTTATTAACTATTTTGTGTAGCATAATTCTCTGATTTAAGGGCATGAAAATTCCAATTTACAAAATTGCAAAATTTTCTAAATTTTCGGACAAATTTTCAGATTTTCGTAAACTTAAAGCGCATCTGTCAGCAGGATTGTGCTCCGTAAGCTACATACACTGTCTAGTGGGCGACATTACACTGGTTAATATGATACCTTGGTTGATGAAATCTTGTGGTTCTTGTGTAATCTTTACTTTCAGTTTGGAGATAATGCTATGCTTCGGGGCGGCTTGTGGGAGGTGCTCTATCTGGTGCGCTGCTTACATACTCATCTGTATGCTCTTATGACAGCTCACTGTGCCTTCACTGACCTGCTTCCTATTTTACCTAGGCCCGCACTACTAGATGTGACGCGCCCCCCTGGGCCGCGGGGTACACGGTGCCTGGCCGGTCGTTGCTAGGGGAGATGTCACAGCGGCGGTGATCCGGTCCGTGACCCAGGGCGTTCAATCAAAAGGGGAATATTTATTTACAGGGGATTTATAGTTCTTAGATACGGTTCGTGACGCCACCTGTGGTATGCGGCTAAAGGGAGCCACCGCTGCGGAGCAGGTCCTCTGGAGCTGTTGGTAATGCAGCAGAGTTGGTATAGCTCTCCACAGGTAGAGCTAAGCTCCAGGGCAGTGTAGATGTTGCTGTTATGGTGTAGTGCAGAGGATGGCGCAGATAATGATCATTGAGACAGTAAGGTGCAGTCCTCAGGGTTTACTCACGGTTTCTTAGACTTCCAGTTACCAGTACTAGAGTAACTTCCCACGACGTTCTGTGCTTACTCAGGGAGGGGTTCAGCAAACTCCCAGGTCTCTCCGGAGTACGTAACGGGACCCCCTTCTATGTGTTCCTTCTGGCCGTCTCCCTGCACCTCACACTCAGTGTATCAGGCCAGTGGCCGTGGATCTTGCCGGGCGACGTCTTCTCTGTCCCCTAGGTCCTCTATGGCCACCTTTCTGGTGATTAGATGTGGCTTGTGGCTACAGTACCTGAAATACTGCAGCCTCCGGTTTCCTAGTTGTGGCTTAAAAAACTCTGTTAATTTAGGGACCGGTCCCCTCTGTGCGTCCTGACCCCTCCACCTCCTGGCAGATTCGGGCGTACGGGTGGCATCCAGCACTACCTGTACCCCTGGGGTCCCTTCCACGTTTCTGGAGCCTTTCCTGCTCCTCTCTCTCTCTCCAGCCTTGGGCCTCTCTGGCTAGGCCCTCCTCCAGATTAGAGCTCCTGCTCCTCTCACTGGCCTCTTCTGACTGACCTGATCTCTTCAAGATGGCTTCTCTCTATATACTATCCCTAACAAGTGCTCCCCTGAACTTCTTCCTCCACCCACACCCACTACATGGTTCCCACTGACTTTGGTTCCCCTTGCTTCAGCCAGGGACAGGGCTCAGCAGGAAGCGACGCATCTTGCCCCTCCTGCCGGTCTGGAGTAGTGTAGTGTTGGATGCAGGTGTTAGGGTCCCGGGCAGTACTCTTTCCTTACCTGAGCGTGAGATACGACATCTCTGGGTGAGATGCTGTACCTCTGTGGCGACTGAACCCGCAGGGGCGCCACAGATGCATTATGTAAAATAAAATATAATTGATGAATTATATAAAATGAATTTTATCGATCACCCATGACAGCACCACGAGAGAGGGGATTCGTCCTTCAAGGACAGGATACCCACAGGCTTAAAAGGGCAGCACCTCTCCCACAGATCAGTTGTTTTCCTGTCCTTGATGAGTGAACCTTTGTACCGGAAGATTATTCTCCCAGGCCCAGACGGACGGTTCAGACAGCGGTATTTTCCCTGCCTCTCCCAGTGCAGGGTCCCTAGAAGCGCCACAGTGGGTCCAGGAGGACTTTCACGGTTGTGTGCGGGCGCAGGTGAGCAGCATCCTGGGAGAGGATAGCGTGGCTCATCGGGTGTTGGCACATGCCTGGAAGTGAGATACAGGGCAGCAGCATGTGCAGTGCTTCCTTGGAATTCACGCCAGCTGGCGTTTTCCAGTCTGAAGGTGCGCCTCTCCGATGCGAAGAAGGCGTGTTCAATGCCAGGATGCGCCTGAACAGCATGTTAACAGCGGCCGGGGCGTGTCCAGATTGCACAACTGGGGCATTCCTGGATGAAGCGTGAGCCACTTGACCGGAACTGTGTGGGAACCGGTGGTTCCGGAAGGGCCTGGAGAGGTGGGGAATAGCGTTTCTCCGGCATCTAAATGACGGCAGGAGCATGGATCGGTGCTTCCTTGCTCATTGTTCCCTCCAGAATAATGGATATCACTGAGCAGCAGCAGCCTGATAAGAAGCCCCAGAAGCAGGCGGAACAGTGTCGACCCCGTAGCAGTAGTTTTGGTGGCAGTATCTGTGAGAGACAGAGGTCTGCAGGCAGTGGCGAATCCAGACAGAGGAGCTCCAGGAAAGTAGACGAGTTTTCGGCCTCTAGAGATGGTCTTTTGGCTGAGGTGGGTTCCCCTTTAAATCTCGTACTATTTGATTGCCTCACACTGGTAAGTGATCTTTGTGAAAGTTCACTCAGTGATGTAGCCTTTCCCTTTTTTGGCAGTTATTGCCAGGGAAAGAAGTGTGCAGCAAAGTCTAAGCACAAGGAGTGTGCTCTTTGCAGAAATCTATTGCCTGACTCCAACCAAAAAAAAACTTTGCCAGTCTTGTATAGAGCAGACAGTAGCGGAGGAGACCACTAACTCTGCCACCGATTTAAGATCAATTATCATGGCGGAAGTCCCTTAAATTCCTTTCCCAGGAAGAGGTTCATAGAGGTAAGAAGAGCAAAAAGGGCTAGCCAGTGGTCCCGGGGTTACATGTGTCTAGCGTTTCAAATAATGATGACGAATTCTCCTCAGACGGTAACGCTGTCATTCTTTGTTTTCCTATAGATGAGATGGACAAACTCATAAAGGCAGTTTGGACCACAATGGGGATAGTCGAGTCAAAACTCGAGAAATCAGTTCAGGACATTATGTTTGGAGGCTTGGACCAAAAAAAGCATAGGTATGAAAAAATCTGCCCCCTAATTTAGAGGGAATGGAAAAGATCTGAAAAGAGAGGCTCCCTTCCCCTATCAATTAAGAGGAGATTTCCCTTGGATGAGCCTTCCTTGTCAAACGGGGACAAAGCCCCAAAACTGCATTCGGTCATAGCAAAAGCGGCTTAGATGTACATGGGAGATGTTGACTGGTGCTTTAAAGCCAACAATGGCTGCTACATGTGCAGCCAGATCCTTAATCATCTGGTTGGTTCATCTGGAAACCCAGTTAAAAGACACAATATCAAGACACAATATCTTGGCCACTGTCCCACTTATGCGAGGGGCTGCAGCTTTTCTATCTTCGCTTCGGCTGTTTCAAGTTTGTTTAGCATCAAGATCAGCAGCCATTTCAAACACTTATGGTTAAAATGTTGGCCAGGGAAACTCCAGGCTAGAATGAAACTGTGTGCCATTCCATATGAGGGGGAACACCTGTTTGGCCCAGCTTTGGAAAAGGCAGGCGATGCTAAAAAGGGATATCCTAACTTGTCCATCCCAGCCTACAAGCGATCATTCCGGAAAAGAAGGTTCACTCGTTGGAAGACCTCCACAGATCAAGACAAATGGAAAGATCAAAGAAGAAAAGGTAGCAGCTTCATGTTCGGAACCTCCTCCCAGGATTCCGAAAAGTCAGTGATTTCCAACCCAGGTGGGGGGAGACTTTCGTCCTTCTTCCCGGCCTGGGAAAAAATATCGGGAAACAGTTGGAGTCTCGGCCTGATAAAATCCGGTCTAGAAATGGAGTTCCGCTCAATCCCGCATGGAAGATTCGTGGCAATACCCTCTAGGTCTTTGTCAGCAGGGCAACGGGCCCCAGAGGCCGAAGTCTCAGCTGGTACAGAAGGCTGTCCTATTAGAAGTTTCAGTGTCAGAAAGAGGGAAGGGGTTTTAATCCCCTCTCTTTCTAATCAAGAAACCAGACTGCTCTTTCAAGATGATAATAAATTTGAAGGGATTTTTTAAATTTCTGAGAATCCTTTCATTCAAAATGGAATGTGTAAAATCTGCAATAAAGTTACTCTTCCCAGAAGAGGTGATGGCCCATCTCCGGGAGAAGAATGTATTGACTATACCGTATTTGTATAATTTTCTGGTTGTAGGCAATTCGACCCGGCATTGCACTAGTCAGTTACAGGAGGTGATATCCACCTAAGAATGTTTAGGTTGGCTATTGAACCTTAAAAAGTCAAAGATAGAGCCCCTAAAAATACAGGACTATTTTGGGCTTCTGCTGGACTCAGAGGTGCAGGAGTATAATTTCCCAGGCGATAAAAAAGAAAAGATCTGAGGCCAGATGTTAAGGGCCCTGAAATTCCCCATCCTGTCCCTTAGAAGAAGCGCTGTGTCCCTTCTAGGTTTCTAACTTCATGCATTCCGGCAGTCTTGTGAGCCCAGTTCCATACTAGAGCCTTGCAGTAGGATGTGTTAAGAAATGGCATTTCCTTTAGAGGACACCTGGAATGAAGGTTGACGCTATCTCCAATGTCAGTGCAGTCCCTCCTTTGGTGGCTGAATGTCACTAATCTGTCCAGGTGGGCTCTCTGGGTAAATAAAGTCACACAGTTGTTCACCACGGATGTGAGTCACAGGGATTGGGGGGCTCATCCAGAAGACGTAGTAAACCAGGGCTTTTGGACAAGGGGACGAGAGAGTTTTTTCCTCAAACTTGAAGGAATTACTTGCAGTTGAGTTGGCAGTAAGAAGACTCGACTCCTTGCGTTCCTGCAGAGTCATCATGTCAGGGGCTTTTCATGGTTGAGGACAATGTCTGTCACCGACTCGTGGGTCCTCCCGCAGATTCCAAATCTCCTCTCTGGGGCCAATTCACTATCCACAAGTAGCCAATCTTCATTTGATGGCGTGGCCTCACCTTTGAAAGAAGGGTGCTCCAGGCTGTGGTCCCTCCCTAAATTCATAATTTTCTCTGTAATTCTGTCATGGTGCTGTCATGGGTGAGTCTTAGTTACTTACCAGTAATGTGTTTTTTCGGAACCCATGACAGCACCCTTATAATCCCTCCCGTCACGTGTGTGTGAGCACTTCTTTCACTAGTGTTATAAGTTCACAGTTTTAGTTGTGATTTGTGGTGCGGGTAAGATTTGTGTTTTGGCAACAACCAATGGAGGTCCTATCGTGCTCTGTAATCCAACTGATGGGGAGGAGAGGTGCCAACCTTTTAAGCCTGCCGGTTTCCTGTCCTTGAAGGGCGGATCCCCTCTCTCATGGTGCGGTCATAATCCTGTTATCGGTAAGACTTTACAATGAAGAATCTGAGAACAAAAATTGAAATGCTGGGTGTAATTTTCTGGTTCTGCACTGTATTATCTCAATAATTAATTATATTATTCTGTAAATAAAGTCTAAAAAAAAGTGTTAAACAATGCAAGAAAAAATCCCCAAATGCCCAATGCTGCCAATAAAAAATAGCTTAATTTGAAAGATAAAAAACAAACCTGGCATATTTGGTATCACCATTTCCATAACAACTTGTATGTATAAAACTATTTCAATATTTATCTAGCACAATGAACAGACTTAAAAAAAGATGAGAAACTATGTCTGAATTGCAGCTTTTGCTTATTCTGCATAATAAAAAAAAAATCAAAAAGTGACCAAAACACAAAAAAAAAACACCATTAAAAACCACAGCTCGTTATGCAAAAATAATTCCCCATATACAAGTAATAGATCACGTAGGCAGAGGCCTGTCAATCTAAGACAGCAGGCAGAGAGAAGCCGCCGGGAACCCGCCTGTCCGACTAGTCTATTACAGTATGAATTTCTCTAAAACGCCGCAGAATTTCAGAATGAAACGCACCTGGCTGACATCATACAGTCATACAGTCATACAGTCAGTGTCTTCTGTACACAGTCCGCGCATTGGGAGCCACTGGGGACCAACATGGCAGCCATGGGGGACTTTACCAGACCCACAGCTGCAATAATAACTCATGGGGGGGAAGCGATGTGTACCTAACTGTTTAAATGCCACTCAGCCACTACTGCTAAAGGCAGATGGTGGCTGTGTAACAAAATTCCTTCTCCGCCTCGACTGAATGACATAATTTTAGATGGTCATTGCACATAAATTAATAAATTCTGGCTTGCATCTGGTTTAATGGCAGGGCTTCACTGTTCATTACCATACTGCTCCACCGCGCTGCCCTGCCCCACCGTGCTGCCCTGCTCCACCGCGCTTCCCTGCTCTGCTAAAGTTCATTTAAGGATCAACACTGAAATCAGAAAACTGCTGAAAAACTGTGTAGTGTCCTAATATCAGTATCTTGCTCTATCGATAGATTGAGATCTATTTTGTCATCACACTTTTATTTGGTTAATAGCTGAATTTTGCTATTTCATATAGAAATCCTAATAAATATAACATTAACAATATAAATATACAGTTACATTATTACAAATATGTTTGTTTTATTCTTGGCAGATGCCTTTACCATGAACTCAGAAAGACATATGATATCCTCAGATTTGAAAGCCGATGATCATGGTATCACACCAGATACATATGAAGAGTATGCCATTGCTTCAGATATAACATCAGCCCTTCACAGAAAAGATCTATTTTATGATCAAGTGGTCCTATCTTCTGATTTATTACAGAATGTTGAGCAAAGAAAGGGAGCTAAGGAGCGGAGCGCTCACTCAGCGGTGAAGCCATATTCATGTTCAGAATGTTGTAAACGTTTTAATCATAAATCAGATCTTGTTATACATCAGAGAATTCACACAGGGGAGAAGCCATATTCATGTTCAGAATGTTGTAAACGTTTTAATCATAAATCAGATCTTGTTATACATCAGAGAATTCACACAGGGGAGAAGCCATATTCATGTTCAGAATGTGGGAAATGTTTTACAGACAAATCAAATCTTCTCAAACATCAGAGAACCCACACCGGGGAGAAGCCTTTTTCATGTTCAGAATGTGGGAAATGTTTTATTCGGAAAGAGTATCTTGATAACCACCAGAAAACCCACACAGGGAAGGAGCTTTTTTCATGTTCAGAATGTGGGAAATGTTTTATTCGGAAAGAGCACCTTGATAACCACCAGAAAACCCACACAGAGGAGAAGCCTTTTTCATGTTCAGAATGTGGGAAATGTTTTATTCGGAAAGCGGATCTTGATCGACACCAGAGAACCCACACAAAGGAGAAGCCTTTTTCATGTTCAGAATGTGGGAAATGTTTTTATCAGAGATCAAATCTTATTGAGCATGTGAAAACTCACACAGGGGAGAAGCCATATTCATGTTCAGAATGTGGGAAATGTTTTATGCAGAAAGCGCATCTTAATAACCACCAGAAAACCCACACAGGGGAGAAGCCTTTTTCATGTTCAGAATGTGGGAAATGTTTTACAGACAAATCAAATCTTCTCAAACATCAGAGAACCCACACCGGGGAGAAGCCTTTTTCATGTTCAGAATGTGGGAAATGTTTTATTCGGAAAGAGTATCTTGATAGCCACCAGAAAGCCCACACAGGGAAGAAGCCTTTTTCATGTTCAGAATGTGGGAAATGTAGGTGTAATTAATACAGGTTATGAATGCAGTGTAGGAGGGCTTCTTAAAGAAAAACCGGCAGAATTCTTTCTGGTTGGTGGGTGATCAAATACTTATATCATGCAATAAAATGCAAATTAATTATGCAAAAATCATACAATGGGATTTTCTGTTTTTTATTTTTAGATTCTGTCTCTACCATTTTATGAGCTGCCTTGAATAATAACCAAGCTTATTCTATGGAAAAGTCTTATTTGTACAAGTGCCCTGTGCATTGTAAAGTGCTGCCAAATATAAAAGTAATTATACATATAGTTGCAATAAAAATTATTCAACTTCCTTTCCAAATTCCTTTTATTTCCAAAACTTACAAACGTTTTGCTGTTTGCAATAAACTAATGAAACAAGAACAATATAAAAAGCTCAACACAACTAATATAACATGTGTTTTCTCTAAATTCACCACAAAATTGCACGTTTAATGACTCCTGCCATCCAAGAATGATTCCATCCCTTCATGAGCTGCATCTTGAGTACTTAGGAGAGACAGAAAACACTGAATCTTAAAGCACAGGACACAGACCATACTATCACCTGTAGGTTGGCCTGGTCAAACTTATGTCAAGTGCTTAGTGTATGGACCAATAAGGAATGGCAGACCATTCGGTAACACACATGGAAAAAAGAGAACCACCGAATGATAGGTCCAATCATACAAAGGATTAAATAAATCACTTTATTTATGTAAGGGTGACAAGTGGCACTACATGCAAAGAAAAAGCCGCATTGTAGAGTCCAAAACACAGAAATAAATACAGAGTACAATTACATGATGAGCTGCATAATAAACATAATGGTAATGCAACAGGTACAAGTATTAGAAATATATATATATATAGAACGAGTCCCCCAAGCATCCCCTAAGAATCTAGGAGAAAGAGCAGAAGTATGCTCAAGGATATAGAGCAAGAAAATGGACAACCAATATATATAGAAGTACTATGTGTACTGTAATACTGACCATATCTATATCAAATATCCAATATATACGTACAAGCAATACCAAAGGGACAACATACAATCAATTAGAAGAATATGTATGGGAGAAAGATGTGTAGCGTACCTGTGTAAACTGCAGCCAGTGTGAGTGGCACTCCGCGGCAAACCCCGACGCGCGTTTCGGACACCACGTCCTTCGTCAGGGGGTGACGTACACATAGTACTTCTATATATATTGGTTGTCCATTTTCTTGCTCTATATCCTTGAGCATACTTCTGCTCTTTCTCCTAGATTCTTAGGGGATGCTTGGGGGACTCGTTCTATATATATATATATATTTCTAATACTTGTACCTGTTGCATTACCATTATGTTTATTATGCAGCTCATCATGTAATTGTACTCTGTATTTATTTCTGTGTTTTGGACTCTACAATGCGGCTTTTTCTTTGCATGTAGTGCCACTTGTCACCCTTACATAAATAAAGTGATTTATTTAATCCTTTGTATGATTGGACCTATCATTCGGTGGTTCTCTTTTTTCCATCTTGAGTACTTAGTAGAACCCTTTCCCTGCTACATTCAGAAACCCTGCTAACCTCATTAATATTCCTTGCATGCCTTCTGTCTCTTTCAGTTGTGCCCTTTGAAATGTGCAGTCAGCATGTAATAAACTCTCCTACATCCATGACTTTTTCCTCTCAATTCCCTCAACCTTCTTGTTCTCACTGAAACCTGGATCCAGCAGTCGGATACCACCGCCGCTGCTCTCTCTCATATGGTGGCCTACACTTCTCTCATACCCCGAGAACTAACAACAGATCAGGCGGAGGTGTTGGTCTGCTCCTTTCAACAAAATGCACTTTTTTACCCCCAGTACCCCTCCCTTATCTTCCCTTCTTTTTGAGGTCCAGACTGTCAGACTCTACCGGCCTTTCTCCCTGTGAGTGGCATGTATGTATCACCCTCCGGGCACCTCCCATCAGTTTCTGGATCACTTTTCCACTTGGCTTCCAAATTTTCTATCTTGTGACATCCCCACTCTCATCGTGGGGGACTTTAACATCCCAATTGGCGATCCCCTTTCCCCATCTTTCGCTCATCTTTTATCGCTAACCTTCTCCTTCGGCCTTTCACAACTTACTAATTCTCCTACACATGAAGACGGGAACACACTGGACCTGATCTTCTCCCGGCTATGCTCAGTACATGACTTGACTAACTCTCCTCTTCCGCTCTCTAACCACAACCTTCTTTCATTATCTGTCAAGAACTGTAACCCTACTCAAGACACCCCCACTTTCCACACTTATAGAAATATATGCGCCATTAACACCCAGAGATTTATGAAAACGTTGCAATCATCATTGGCCCCAATCTCCTCCCTCTCATGTCCTGACCCTGCACTGAAGCACTATAACGAAATATTGTAATGCGCCCTGGATGAAGCCGCACCTCCTACACTTAGAACAACTCGGCACACATGGCAACAACCCTGGCACACGCCGCAAACACGTTTTCTCTAGCGGTGCTCCAGGTGCGCTGAACGGCTGTGCTGAAAATCTAACCTGGCCGAAGATTTCATCCATTATAAATTTATGCTTAAAACATATAACTCCGCCCTTCACCTCTCCAAACAAACCAACTTTAACAACTTCATCATCTTACTGTCCAATAATCCTGAACACCTCTATGACACTTTTCATTCTCTCCTTAATCAAACAGCACAGGCCTCGACCACCGACCTCAGCGCTGAAAATCTGGCCAATTATTTCAAAGAAAAATTTGACCATATCCGATAGGAAATTTTCTCCCAATCCCCAAATGTTATGCATGCTCCTCCCTCCAACATTGGTTCAAAGTCAGAAAATGAGCAAGATGCAGTCACGGAAGAAGTGACCAGGCTCCTTGTATCTTCTCGCCCTACCACCTGCACCAGTGACCCTATTCCCTCACATCTTCAGTCCCTTTCTCCAGCTGTCACCACTCACCTACCTAAAATATTCAACCTCTCCCTCTCATCTGGTATTTTTCCCCTCCTCTTTTAAACACGCCAGCATACATCTATTACTTAAAAAACTATCCCTTGACCAGAACTGCGCTGCTAACTACAGACCTGTTTCCAATCTTCCCTTTATCTCTAAACTCCTGGAATGCCTGGTCCACTCCCGTCTAATCCGCTATCTCTCAGATAACTCTCTTCTTGACCCTTACCAATCTGGTTTCCGCTCTTTAGACTCTACTGAAACTGCACTCCCTAAAGTCTCTAATGATCTACTAACATCTAAATCTAATGGCCACTACTCCCTGCTGATTCTCCTGGATCTCTTTGCAGCATTCAACACTGTGGATCACCAGCTCCTGCTCACTATGCTCCTCACTATTGGCCTCAACGACACTGTTCTCTCCTGGTTCTCCTACCTCTCTGACCGCTCCTTCACTGTATCTTTTGCCGGCTCCTCCTCCTCTCTCCTTCCCCTTACTGTCAGTGTTCCTCAAGGATCAGTCTAAGGGTATGTGCACACGATGCAGAAATGCTCAGGATTTTTTCCTGAGCGTTTCTGCATCTCTCTGGCAGGAAAAAACGCATGCGGATTGTACATGCGTTTTCCTGCCAGGGACATGCGGAAATGAAGCGGTCTTCACTTTCATTTCCGCATGTGGGTTGACAAGCGCTTCCCAAGCGATTTTAGCATCAGTTGGAAAGTGCTTGTCAACTTTACACTATATAAATCCATGCAACCGGCATGGATTTATATAGTGTGTGAATGTCAAAAAATAAAAAATAAATCTATACTTTACCCTCTGATGGCCCCCGGTGTCCTGCTTCATCGGTCCCGGCTGCCGGCAGTGAAGACTTTAGGACCTTCCGACGTCAGCGTCACGTGACCCGTCACATGACTCTGACGTCAGCGAAGGTCCTTCATTCAACCGCGAAGTGCCCGGGAAGCCAGCAGGAAGCAGCGCGGGCCGTCAGAAGGTGAGAATATATATATTTTTTATTTTATTCTTTTTTTTTTAATGGTACCTGGGTCTGGATGAGAGTCCTCTCATCCACACCCGGGTACCATCCGCACATTAGACCGCATGAAAAGCGCATCAACATATACAGTGATGCGGATTCCATGCGGTCTAATGCAAGTCAATGGCGGCAAAAGAGCAGCGTTTCCGCAAAATTAATTGACATGCTGCGGACTCTTGACCGCAGTGTTTACGCTGCGGAAAAATCCGCATCATGGGCACAGCACATGCGGATTTCAATTGGGGAACATTGCTGCCCTTCTACCATGCGTTTTTCATGCGTTTCCGCGGCGTTTACGCAGCTGCAAAAACGCCGCGGAAACGCATGAAAAACGCATCGTGTGAACTCAGCCTTAGGCCCCCTTCTTTTCTCCTTATACACTGCTCCTATTGGACAAACAAACAGCAGATTTGATTTCCAGTACCATCTCTATGCTGATGACACCCAATTATAAACCTCAGCTCCAGATATCACCCCTGCATTATTACAAAAGACCAGTGATTGTCTTTCCGCTGTCTCTAACAGTATGTCCTCCCTCTATCTAAAACTGAATCTGCCAAAAACTGAACTACTTGTATTTCCTCCCTCCACTAACCTACCTATGCCCTTTATTCCTATTTCCGTTTGTGGCTCTACCATTACTCCCAGCAACATGCCCGCTGTCTTGGGGTCATATTTGATTCAGATTTTTCCTTCACTCCTCTCATCAAATCACTCGTTCGTTCATGTCATCTACACCTCAAAAACATCTCTAGACTCAGAACTTTTCTTACCTTTGACTCGGCAAAAACTCTTACTGTAGCTCTTATTCATTCTCGCCTGGACTACTGCAACTCTTTACTAATCGGTCTCCCTCTTTCTAAACTTTCCCATCTCCAATCTGTCCTTAACGCAACAGCAAGGATCATATTCCTCTCCAACCGCTACACCAATGCCTGTTCCCTATGCCCATCCAATACAGAGTTCAATATAAACTTATCATGCTTACTCACAAAGCGCTCCATGCTTCAGCACCGCCCTACATCTCCTCCCTCATCGCAGTCTACCACCCTACCCATGCCCTCTGTTCTGCCAATGACTTTAAACTAAAATCCTCCATAATCCGAACTTCCCACTCTCGTCTCCAAGATTTCTCATGTGCTGCGCCAATTCTTTGGAATGCACTACTCAGGACAATTCGATTAATTCCCAATACCCACAGTTTTAAGCGTGCCCTAAAAACCCATTTCTTTAGACTGGCCTATCGCCTTAACATACTTATCTAACTGTCCTAGTTTAGCCCATATTAAAATTTTCTTCAAATTCATATTCATACCATTCATGCACATAATAGTCTGTAATGTACACGTACTGACTGGCGAACAGTTCATGTAGTGTTATGTACATACCCTATTTAGTATATTATGGCTATATTATATAACATATGTACATGATACCTTTTGTGCCCCCCCCTATGTCCTCATAGACTGTAAGCTTGCGAGCAGGGCCCTCACTCCTTTTGATATGAGTTATGCTTATTTTGTAACGTCTGTATTGTCTGTATAAGTCCCCCTAAAATTGTAAAGTGCTGCGGAATATGTTGGCGCTATAAAAATTATTATCATTATGGCAGTTATCACCAGCTGTAAACATTGCTACATACCCAGACATCGGTTTTGCCTCATTCCTGAGGAATCTTAGCCCAGTCTTTATGGTTAACTCCCTTTGGTTCATTAATATTCTTGTGTTCTCGAGAGTGGTTGAAAAAGTTGTGAAGAGACCATTGCTTAGTGGAAACAAGGAAAAGAATACAAAAGAATTGCAAAGATATTGAACTTGTAAAGACTGCTTCCAGCTGTAACTCTAAAAACATTCAAAGTCCCAGTAACACTGACTACATTACCTGGACTTGAAGGAAGCATGACCCATCTCCAAGAAGTACACCTTCACTGACCAGAGTTGTCAGCTCTAACAGTGTCAAAATCATGTCAATAAGTCACAGGAATTTTGGGATTCTGTCCTGTCGAGCGATGAAACAAAACTGAACATTTTCAGGCCTATGGATAAAAGTATTATTGAAAGAGGATGAATGAAGCAAATGCTAAAAAGAACATCCTGCCTATGGTGAAGCATGGTGGTGGCTGGGGTGCACTTCCAAAGATTTTACAGTACCAACCTTCAAAAATGATGGACACCTAGTAAATGTTTTGGAGTCATTCCCATTAAACCATCAGGAACTGTATGTGGAATGACTCTTTTGGTTGCACTTCATAAATAGCTGTCTTTGTGGGAGTTAAAGCAGGATTTTGCCAACTTCCTTCTCAGTTTCACAGATTTTCCATTCCAAATTAATTTGATTCAGGTTTCCTCCCCAAGTCTCTCATCCAATGGTACTAGATTTCACCTCTGCAAAGCATCAGTAATGAAAGTTACAATCTTAGCTATGACTACTTTCTGCTCTCTTGTATATGTTCTTGCCTCCTCTTGATGTACCATCCTACTCAAGTGAATGAGATAGATAACCATTACTATGAGAGAGTTCCACTGTGCAACTGATTCTCTTAACCCTAATCAACATCTTCAATGGATATCGCACTTTCCGCAAGGATTTTGTGAAGGAACAGATTCTTATATTAATTGTGTGATGTGTTTGAATTATATAAGACTTTGTGCTAAGAAGAATTTCTGCTGCGACATACAGATATCCAAGATGGCGATTGAGAGCTTCATATAACTTTAAGAACAAGAATGACTTTGCTTAAAGTGAACTTGAGATGATGATGGCCACCTGCCAAGAGTATTATGTTAAAGTAGATAAGTAATAGATGTAATGTTGCATAACTGGGTGTAACCAATTAAGTAAGACTACTGGATTAATTAGACAATTGAGTGTCTTTGTAGAGGGGCCCCAGTTCTGGAAACCCCCTTGGAAAACCTATAAAAATATACGCTTGACCCTCCCACAGTGAGGGACTCTTGCTGAGCATCACCGGGTTGTGGTCTCCTTTATTCCCTCCCATCGTGACGCCTGGGCGCAATGACACCCCCTGCTGTTGGCAGATTGCCATAACAGATTTTATGAACAAGTTAATTCGACCTGTACAGGCATTCGCACAATTTCTCCCTCTACATTTCCGGCCTCTGTCAGTCACTGCAATGGAGCTGAGCTGCAGTGGCCGCAAAGAATAGTAGCCGAGCTTAAGTAGCTGGTGTTATAAAGATTGTTAAAAAAAAGACTCCGGTCCATCAAGGTCAACCTTCCTCCACCAGTTATACGTTCTCTATCGCTAGATTATTTAAAACCCCCAATGCCATTTGTTGTGATAAAAACATCCAGCCATTTTTTAAAAACTGTTCTAGTGTCTGCCATTACTACCTCTTGTGGTCGGCATTCCACAGTCTGACTGCTCTATTTGTAAAGAACCCTTTCCTATTTAGCTGCCGGAATCTCCTCTCCTCCAAACGTAATGAGTGCCCCTGGTTCTTGGAAGGAATAAGTCATGTGCAAGTTGTAGCGCCTGCGTCTCTGCCTCCTGCCCCTCTCCCGTGGCAGAGACGCCGACCCCCTTACTGCCACAGCCCCCGGCTAGAGTGTCCCACGTGCACTTCCTGCCTCTTAAGGGGCCGCACACCATTCTGAATGTCCCTGGCCAATGGTTGGATTACACTAAAAGGACAACATCTGCAAGGAGTTTGTGTGGGTTTCCTCCTGGTTCTCCGGTTTCCTCCCATACTCCAAAAGACATAATGATAGCGAATGTAGATTGTGAGCCCCAATGGGAACAGTGCCCATAATGTCTGTAAAGCGCTGTGGAATTAATGGCGCTATGTAAGTGAGTAAAATAAATAAAATAAACTACTTAAGGCACCTCCTCCAACATGGAGGTGCCTGTGCAATGTTGTAAATTTGTTTGCTAAACACTCTTGTTAGTTCTCAGGTCCCAGTGCATGTATCTCCATTTACCTGCCTGTCCGTCAGCCTGTCTACCAATCGTGCCCGCCTGCCAGTCTACCAACCGTGCCCACCTGCCAGTCTACCAGCCGTGCCCGCTTGTTCCTGCCTCCTGTCCCTTGGGGGTCAGTTGCTATCTTCCCGATGTCAGACCCGGATTAGCACCTGGTCCACCTTCCTCGCCCCTCCTTGGGTCATGGAGTAGTCAAGCCGCTGTACATCCGAAGTTGAATTTCGTGAGGTCCCTAGTTATTTTCCCGAGTCTCTCCTTGCACCACGGCACAGTGGCTCCACCACCCATCCCGTTACACAAGTCCTTTGTATTGATCTCACATGTATTTATACATATAAGTGAGATCTCCTCTGAGGCTTCGTTTTTCTAAGCTAAAAAAGCCCAACTTTTCCAACCTCTCAACATATGAGAAGTCTCCGTCCCTTGTAATAATCTAGCTGCTGCCTCTGAACTGACTCTAACTTCCGAATACTGTTTTAAAATGTGAAGCCCAAAACTGGATCCCACATTCTAGATGTGGCCTCACAAGTAATTTGTACTGACTACTACAGATTAAATGCAGCTATACTTTGCAGCTTTGTTCTTAGTGTTTCTAATCTGCAGACACCAGAACAAATAACAGTTCATTACGGGGTTGTTAGATGTTGGACCCTACCGATCTCATATGGATGACCGATCCAATTAATCAGTATTCTGTGACCAAACAACCACTTTAATCATCTGTACTCCCCAGCATGTTGAGTCTTCAAAAGTTGATTCACAAGCTTGTTTATAATGGTGATGAACATCATCTGAGCTTGCCCATCATCTGAAGCCGCAGTTTTCCGCCACTGGACACAACTCTACATATTGACCCCAGTTCATTTGACACAGAGGTAACTTGAACATTCTTCAGTCTTGTAGACATAGTGCAGGTTTGAGTCCTCTATCGGGGTCATTTCAGGAGAACCACTAAAGCTTATCTGAAGGTTTTATTATGGAAGGTATATGGTACAAGAAAACAAACTGGGACTCTTATTGTTTTAACCCCTTCTTGTGATGTGTATTACCAGATAAAGACAGTTTGGAAAAGTACACTGCTCAAAAAAATAAAGGGAACACTTAAACAACACAATGTAACTCCCAAGTCAATCACACTTCTGTGAAATCTACCTGTCCAGTTATGAAGCAAAACTGATTGTGAATCAATTTCTCCTGCTGTTGTGCAAATGGAACAGACAACTGGTAGAAATGATCGGCAATTAGCAAGATACCCCCTATGAAGGAGCGGTTCTGCAGGTGGTGACCACAGACCATTTCTCTGTTCTCATCCTTTTGGGCTGTTGTTTTGGTCACTTTTTCATTTTGCCGTTGCTCTCACCCCTAGAGGTACAGTAGCATGAGGCGGTGTCTACAGTACAATCCACAGAAGTTGCTCAGGTAGTGCAGTTCATCCAGGATGGCACATCAGTGCGAGCTGTGGCAAGAAGGGTAGCTGTGTCTGTCAGCACAGTGTCCAGAGCATGGAGCAGATACCAGGAGATGTGGAGGGAGCCATAGGAGGGCAACAACCCAGCAGCTGGACCGTTACCTCCTCCTTTGTGCAAGGAGGAACAGGAGGAGCACTGCCAGAGCCCTGCAAAATGAACTCCAGCAGGCCACAAATGTGCATGTGTCTGGTATGAGGTGGTATGAGGGCCCGACGTCCACAGATGGGGGTTGTGCTGACAGCCCAACACCGTGCAGGATGATTGGCATTTGCCACAGAACACCAGGAATGGCAAAGTCGCCACTGGAGACCTGTGCTCTTCTCAGATGAAAGCAGGTTCACACTGAGCACATGTGACAGACGTGACAGAGTCCGGAGACGCCGTGGAGAGCGATCTGCTCCCTGCAACATCCTTCAGCATGACTAATTTGGCAGTGGGTCAGTAATGGTGTAGGGTGGCATTTCTTTGGAGGGCCGCACAGCCCTCCATGTGCTCGCCAGAGGTAGCCTGACTGTCATTAGGTACCGAGATGAGATCCTCAGACCCCTTGTGAGACCATATGCTGGTGCGGTTGGCCCTGGGTTCCTCTTAATGCAGGACAATGCAAGACCTCATGTGGCTGGAGTGTGTCAGCAGTTCCTGCAAGATGAAGGCATTGAAGCTATGGACTGTCCCGCCCGTTCCCCAGACCTGAATCCGATTGAGCACATCTGGGACATCATGTCTCGCTGCATCCACCAACGTCACGTTGCACCACAGACTGTCCAGGAGTTGGCGGATGCTTTAGTGCAGGTCTGGGAGGAGATCCCACAGGAGACCATCCGCAACCTCATCAGGAGCGTGCCCAGGCATTGTAGGGAGGTCATACAGGCACGTGGAGGCCACACACAATACTGAGCCTCATTTTGACTTGTTTTAAGGACATTACATCAAAGTTGGATCAGCCTGTAGTGTGTTTTTCCACTTTAATTTTGGGGGTGACTCCAAATCCAGGCCTCCATTGGTTAATAAATTTGATTTCCATTGATGATTTTTGTGTGATTTTGCTGTCAGCACATTCAGCTTTGTACAGAACAAAGTATTCAATGAGAATATTTCATTCATTCAGATCTAGGATGAGATGTTTGAGTGTTCCCTTTATTTTTTTGAGCAGTGTATATAATCCTGAGCACATTGCTGTAAGGCAGGGATGTCAAGCTCCAACACACAGAGGGTCAAAATGAAAAACTTGGACAAAGTCACGTGTCATCCAGTATACAGTATGATGGGTCCCACCTAGTCCTCCATACAAATAATAGCCCCACATGGGGATGGCGGTTCTGGTATTGCGGGCCAAATATAACAACCCTGCGGGCCAGATTTGGCCCACAAGCCAGAGTTTGACATGTATGCTGTAAGGCATATAATATTCACGGAGTATGGACGGTACGATACAAGCTCGTATAACAATGGCAGATGTGGTTGGGCTTTTCAGCTTTACAAAACATGTCTATGGGAAAACATTTCTGCTTGTGGAGAGTGACAAGCCAAGCCTGGCATGTCAGAGTGAGGAGACTTATAAGCCATGCATGCTCCTCTGGTAAATTGTGGAGCTAGAACTCTAGTCCTCTTCCCCTCTGAAGAGGCGGCTTTACAAAAGTAATTGATAAGTAACATCAGAACTTTCCTGGCACAGTCAAAAGTGTTTAATCCACGAAAATGTGTAAAATGACCAGACCGTGCTCCTAAAGTTAACTTACACCCAGCTCACTTCAAGAGGTTGCACTAAATTGCGAAGGAGCCATCATCAAAATGATTGGGGCGACTATAGACTACCGTAAGTGCGTTGTGCATCATTTGATGATACAGGGGCAAGTAAACAGAAGACCCGACCAGAAGCGCACTAATGCTTAAGAAACAAGCATTCCTTACATGTATTAAAGCAGTCAAACAGTCGCAAATCATGCACACGGGAGTGATACGCTGAAAATACTCGGTTCTCGCCCGAGCATACTCGCTGAAAGGGTTAACCGAACATACTCGCTCATCACTAGTAAGCACACTATGGCCCCCTCCAGGGCTCAACACCCTTATCCACCCATCTTTCCAACACAAGGTTTGGCACATAGAGAGGTAGGACATATAGTGGTTAGGGACCATCCATATTAAAAGGTCACCTTGACGTGGTTGGAGGCTTTGTGCTTGTTGATCAAAAACGCTAACTAAATACCTTGCGTTTTTAACGTTTACAGCAATATTGGAGTTAATGTAATCATTAGTCGCAGCGCTCTGACGCATCGTGTAACATGTGTATGTTAGTACATTGCCACATAGCGTATTTGTGCACCTGTACTTTAATACTAAAAGTGTGCGGGTCCTATTTTTCAGATCTACAGGTCTGGGAGCATTTGGGAAGCAGCGACCATAATATGGTAACTTTCAATGTTTGGCACATAGAGAGGTAGGACATATAGTCGTTAGGGACCATCCATATTAAAATGTCACCTTGATGTGGTTGGAACCTTTGTGCTTGTTGATCAAAAACCGCTAACTAAGCACCTAATGTTTACAGCAATATTGGAGTTCATGTAATCAGTAGTCGCAGTGCGCTGACACATCGAGTATTAGTATGTTGGTATATTGGCAACATAGAGGATTAATTAAATACTAAAGGTGTGCGAGTCCTATTTTTTTTTGTATTATCCATTGTACAATATTCCACAGCTACAACTCTCTCATTTCATTCAACAGAAGCCGCCTATGTGGTCAACTTGTTTCATCATTTATACCTTATTCAGGACATTCTGCAACAACTGGGCGTCGCCTTACTGGAAAGGGGCATGGTCTAGAGCGAGGCATCGCGCACTGAAAGATGCTGCAAAACGGAAGCACACATTCCTAGCACAGAGGAAGCGCCACCTAGTGGTTTGTGTAAACTTAGCCTAAACACGTGCACATTGATCAAACAGCATGAACCTGCAATAAATCAGCCCCATCATCTCCACAGCCTCAATGAAGACCTCAGCATGGATGAAATAAAGGAGGCGCAGTGTCAGTCCTAGGGCTCGTTCACACCTCTGCTTTTCACGTTCATGTTCTATCCATGTTTTGACAGACAGAATATAAACACACACGGCTCCGCTCCGTACACAGCTCCACTCCGTACACCTCGTAGACAGCTCCGGTCCGTACACCTTGTACACACACGGCTCTGCTCCGTACACCTCATACACGGCTCCGCTCCATACACCTCGTAGACAGCTCCGGTCCATACACCTCGTACACACGTGGCTCCGCTCCGTACACCTCGTACACACACAGCTCTGATCCTTACACCTCATACACGGCTCTGCTCCGTACACCTCGTAGACAGCTCCGGTCCGTACACCTCATACAAACACGGCTCTGCTCCGTACACCTCGTACACACACGGCTCTGCTCCGTACACCTCGTACACACACGGCTCTGCTCTGTACACCTCGTACACACGCGGCTCCGCTCCGTAAACTTCATACACACGGCTCCGCTCCGTACACCTCGTACACAAGCGGCTCCGCTCCGTACACCTCGTACAGACGCGGCTCCGCTCCGTACACCTCGTACAGACGCGGCTCTGCTCCGTACGCCTCGTACACACGCGGCTCTGCTCCGTACGCCTCGTACACACACGGCTCCGCTCCGTGCACCTCGTACACGCGCGGATCCGCTCCGTACACCTCGTACACGCGCGGCTCTGATCCTTACACCTCATACACGGCTCTGCTCCGTACACCTCGTAGACAGGTCCGATCCGTACACCTCATACACACACGGCTCCGCTCCGTACACCTCGTACACACACGGCTCCGCGCCATACACCTCGTACACACGCGGCTCTACTCCGTAGGCCTCGTACACACGCGGCTCTGCTCCGTACGCCTCGTACACATTCGGCTCCGCTCCGTGCACCTCATACATGCGCGGCTCTGCTCCGTACACCTCGTACACGCGTGGCTCTGCTCCGTACACCTAGTACACGTGCGGCTCCGCTCCGTAGACCTCGTATACACGCGGCTCTGCTCTGTACGCCTCGTACACACGCAGCTCCGCACACCTCATACATGCGCGGCTCAGCTCCGTACACCTCGTACACGCGCGGCTCCGCTCCGTACACCTCCTACATGCGCGGCTCCGCTCCGTACACGCGCAGCTCACCTCCGTACACGTCGTACACGCGCGGCGCCGCCCTGTACACCTCGTACACCCGCGGCTCCACTCCGTACACCTCGTACACACGGCTCCGCTCCGTACACCTCGTACACACGCGGCTCTGCTCCGTACGCCTCGTACACACGCGGCTCCACTCCGTACGCCTCGTACACGTGCGGCTCCGCTCTATAAGCCTCGTACACGAGCGGCTCCGCTCCGTACGCCTCGTACACGCGCGGCTCCGCTCCGTACGCCTCGTACACGCACGGCTCCGCTCCGTACACCTCGTACACCCGCGGCTCCGCTCCGTACGCCTCGTACACACGTGGCTCCGCTCCGTACACCTCGTACACCCGCGGCTCCACTCCGTACGCCTCGTACACACGCGGCTCCGCTCCGTACACCTCATCCACACGCGGCTCCGCTCCGTACGCCTCTTACACACACGGCTCCGCTCCGTACACACACGGCTCTGCTCCGTACACCTCGTACACACGCGGCTCTGCTCCGTACACCTCGTACACACGCGGCTCCGCTCCGTACACCTCGTACACACGCGGCTCTGCTCCGTACACCTCGAACACACACGGCTCCGCTCTGTACACACGCGGCTCCGCTCCGTACACCCCGTACACGCGCGACTCCACTCCGTACACACCGTACACGGGCGGCTCCGCTCCGTACACCTCGTACACGCGCGACTCCGCTCCGTACACACAGTACACGGGCGGCTCCGCTCCGTACACCTCGTACACGCGCGGCTCCGCTCCGTACACACCGTACACGGGCGGCTCTGCTCCGTACACCTCGTACACGCGCGACTCCGCTCCGTACACACGCGGCTCCGCTCCGTACACCTCGTACACACGCGACTCCGCTCCGTACACACCGTACACGGGCGGCTCCGCTCCGTACACCTCGTACACGCGCGGCTCCGCTCCGTACACCTCGTACACGCGCGACTCCGCTCCGTACACACGCGGCTCCGCTCCGTACACCTCGTACACGCGCGGCTCCGCTCCGTACACGCACGGCTCCGCTCCGTACTCCTCGTACACGCGTGGCTCTGCTCCGTACACCTCGTACACGCGCGGCTCCGCTCCATACACCTCGTCCACGCGCGGCTCCGAACACCTCGTACACACATGGCTCCGCTCCGTACACCTCGTACACACGCGGCTCCGCTCCGTACACCTAATACACACGCGGCTCCGCTCCGTACGCCTCTTACACACACGGCTCTGCTCCGTACACCTCGTACACACGCGGCTCTGCTCCGTACACCTCGTACACACACGGCTCCGCTCCGTACACCTCGTACACGCGCGGCTCCGCTCCGTACACACCGTACACGGGCGGCTCCGCTCTGTACACCTCGTACACGCGCGGCTCCGCTCCGTACACCTCGTACACACGCGGCTCCGCTCCGTACACCTCGTACACGCGCGGCTCCGCTCCGTACACTTCGTACACGCGCGGCTCAGCTCCGTACACGCACGGCTCCGCTCCGTACTCCTCGTACACGCGCGGCTCCGCTCCGTACACCTCGTACACGTGCGGCTCCGCTCCGTACACCTCGTACACACGCTGCTCCGCTCCGTACACACATGGCTCCGCTCCGTACACACGCGGCTCCGCTCCGTACACCTAATACACACGCGGCTCCGCTCCATACGCCTCTTACACACACGGCTCCGCTCCGTACACACACAGCTCTGCTCCGTACACCTCGTACACACCCGGCTCTGCTCCGTACACCTCGTACACACGCGGCTCCGCTCCGTACACCCCGTACACACGCGGCTCTGCTCCGTACACCTCGTACACACGCTGCTCCGCTCCGTACACCTCGTACACACACGGCTCCGTACACCTCGTACACACCCGGCTCTGCTCCGTACACCTCGTACACACGCGGCTCCGCTCCGTACACCCCGTACACACGCGGCTCTGCTCCGTACATCTCGTACACACGCTGCTCCGCTCCGTACACCTCGTACACACACGGCTCCGCTCCGTACACCCCGTACACACGCGGCTCTGCTCCGTACACCCCGTACACACGCGGCTCTGCTCCGTACACCTCGTACACACGCGGCTCCGCTCCATACGCCTCGTACACACGCGGCTCTGCTACATCCACACTGTAAACCCCTCCTGACCCCACACATAAACTTCAGCTCATCCAGCACCATGACAACCAGCACAGCAGAGTCCTGCATCCACTGAGGCCCCTGATCATGTGACCCCTGACTCCTCCCCTCCTGTGACCTCATCACAGCTCCTGTGCGCACAGAGCAGCCATATATGTGGTGGCGGCTCTGCAGGTGGAGGTATGTGGAGACCCCATTACTGGGCGCAGGGGGCATTAACCCCTTCAGCACGGAGACTCTTTTGGGGTCTTGTGTTGCCCCTTTATAAGAATCATAAGGTTTTTGTTCTGTTTCCTGTAATAGATACATACGACCCAACTATGGAGACAGGAAGGAGGAAACGTATTGTTCTCATAGTACAGGACCCCTTTACTGGCCCCACAGTGTAATGCCCCCATTATACCCCTTATTCAGGATGTATGATGCCCCCACACAGTGTAATGCCCCCATTATACCCCTTATTCAGGATGTATGATGCCTCCACACAGTGTAATGCCCCCATTATGCCCCTTATGCAGGATGTATGATGCCCCCACACAGTGTAATGCCCCCATTTTGCCCCTTATGCAGGATGTATGATGCCCCCCACAGTGTAATGCCCCCATTATGCCCCTTATACAGGATGTATGATGCCCCCACACAGTGTAATGCCCCCATTATGCCCCTTATGTAGTATGTATGATGCCCCCACACAGTGTAATGCCCCTTATGCAGTATGTATGATGCCCCCACACAGTGTAATGCCCCCATTATGCCACTTATGCAGTATGTATGATGCCCCCACAGTGTAATGCCCCTTATGCAGGATGTATGATGCCCCCCACACAGTGTAATGCCCCATTATATGATATGCGCAGTCACGGGTACAAGTGGCGCGGCGGCAATCAGTTTATCTGGTGTTTCAGTGTAAACCACGTCACTTCCGGATATGCACACTAGGGGACGGACATTATAGGACCTCTAGCTCATGAGAAGTAGCGCAGGCGCAGTACATTTTTGTAGACAGACTCCATTCTATATATCCTATGACCATTCACCTTTAGAAATGGGAATGGGTCTCCTAGTCTGGGGAGGGGTTTTTGGATGAAGTGGGATATTTATACATGGACACCTGGCTATTAGGTACACTATGCTGAACATCATGAATTATCATCCCTCCTGATGAAGCTGTTGGGGAAACACGTTGAGGCGGATTATTGAACCATACTCTGATGTGTACCATACCCTTTCCTTTATATATACCTTGCGATATATCTGCTTCTATTTAATGTATCAGTGTATTTTTTGATACACTACCGTTCAAAAGTTTGGGGTCATTTAGAAATTTCATTATTTTTGAAGGCAAAGCACATTTTTTTTCAATGAAGCTAACATTAAATGAATCAGAAATACACTCTATACATTGTAAATGTGGTAAATGACTATTCTAGCTGCAAACGTCTTGTTTTTATTGCAATATCTACGTAGGTGTATAGTGGCCCATTTCCAACAACCACTACTCCAGTGTTTTAATGATACATTGTGTTTGCTAACTGTGTAAGAAGGCTAATGGATGTTTAGAAAACCCTTGCACAAGTGTGTTAGCCCAGCTGAAAATGGTTTGGCTGATTTGAGAAGCTATAAAATTGACCTTCCTTTGAGCTAGTTGAGAATCGGGAGCATTACATTTGTTTGTTCTATGAAACTCTAAAAATGGCCAGAAAAAGATAACTTTCATGTGAAACTCGACAGTCTATTCTTGTTCTTAGAAATTAAGGCTATTCCATGCGAGAAATTGCCAAGAAACTGAAGATTTCCTCCAACGGTGTGTACTACTCCCTTCAGAGGAGAGCACAAACAGGCTCTAACCAGAGTAGAAAGAGAAGTGGGAGGCCCCGCTGCAAAACTGAGCAACAAGACAAGTACATTGGAGTCTCTAGTTTGAGAAATCGACGCCTCACAGCTCCTCAACTGGCAGCTTCATTAAATAGTACATGCAAAACGGCAGTGTCAACGTCTACAGTGAAGATGCAACTCCGGGATGCTGGCCTTCAGGGCAAATTGACAAAGAAAAAGCCATATCTGAGAGTGGCTAATAAAAGCAAAAGATTAATATGGGCAAAAGAACACAGACACTGGACAGAGGAAGATTGGAAAAAAGTTTTATGGACAGACAAATCAAAGTTTGAGGTGTTTGGATCACACAGAAGAACATTTGTGAGACGCAGAACAACTGAAAAGATGCTGGAAGAGTGCCTGACTCCATCTGTCAAGCATGGTGGAGGTAATGTGATGGTCTGGGGTTTCTTTGGTGCTGGTAAAGTGGGAGATTTGTACAAGGTAAATGGGATTTTGAATAAGGAAGGCTATCACTCTATTTTGCAATGCCATGCCATTCCCTGTAGACAGCGCTCGATTGGAGCCAATTTCATCCTACAACAGGACAATGACCCAAAACACACCTCCAAATTATGCATGAACTATTTAGGGAAGAAGCAGGCAGCTGGTATTATATCTGTAATGGAGTGGCCAGGACAGTCACCAGATCTCAACCCCATTGTGCTGTTGTGGGAGCAGCTTGACCTTATGGTACGCAAAAAGTGCCCATCAAGCCAATTCAACTTGTGGGAGGGGCTTCAGGCATCATGGGGGAAAATTTCTCAAGATTACCTCATCAACAGCTAGAATGCCAAAGGTCTGTAATGCTGTGATTGCTGCAAAGGGAGCATTCTTTAACGAAAGCAAAGGTTGAAGGAGAAAAGTATTCTTTCTAATAAAAATCATTATTTCTAACCTTGTCAATGTCTGGACTATATTTTCTAATCATTTTGCAACTCATTTGATAAATAAAAGTATGAGTTTTCATGGAAAACTTAAAATTGTCTGGTTGACCCCAAACTTTTGAACGGTAGTGTATATCACAGTTAACTAGGGCTTCTGAGGTACAGCCACCAGTGAGCGGGGGCACCATTATCGTCCTTAGGGTGCCAACCTCCGCAGCTAGGCAGAAAACTCTTTGTTTAGGTATGGGGTAGGGTAAGGTAGTGACTGTATCAATTATTCAGCATCATTGTTTACGTCTGTTTATATACATCCACAGAAAGCCATTGAGCTTGTAATTTTGCTAGTATATACAGTACAGACCAAAAGTTTGGACACACCTCATTTAAAGATTTTTCTGTATTTTCATGACTATGAAAATTGTACATTCACACTGAAGGCATCAAAACTATGAATTAACACATGTGGAATTATATACTTAACAAAAAAGTGTGAAACAACTGAAAATATGTCTTATATTCTAGGTTCTTCAAAGTAGCCAACTTTTGCTTTGATGACTGCTTTGCACACTCTTGGCATTCTCTTGATGAGCTTCAAGAGGTAGTCACTGGAAATGGTTTTCACTTCACAGGTGTGCCCTGTCAGGTTTAATAAGTGGGATTTCTTGCCTTATAAATGGGGTTGGGACCATCAGTTGTGTTGTGCAGAAGTCAGGTGGATACACAGCTGATAGTCCTACTGAATACACTGTTAGCTGCTTTTTTCTTGCCATAATACAAATTCTAAGTAAAGAAAAACGAGTGGCCATCATTACTTTAAGAAATGAAGGTCAGTCAGTCCGAAAAATTGGGCAAACTTTGAAAGTGTCCCCAAGTGCAGTTGCAAAAACCATCAAGCGCTACAAAGAAACTGGCTCACATGAGGACCGCCCCAGGAAAGGAAGACCAAGAGTCACCTCTGCTTCTGAGGATAAGTTTATCCGAGTCACCAGCCTCAGAAATCGCAGGTTAACAGCAGCTCAGATTAGAGACCAGGTCAATGCCACACAGAGTTCTAGCAGCAGACACATCTCTACAACAACTGTTAAGAGGAGACTTTGTGCAGCAGGCCTTCATGGTAAAATAGCTGCTAGGAAACCACTGCTAAGGACAGGGAGCAAGCAGAAGAGACTTGTTTGGGCTAAAGAACACAAGGAATGGACATTAGACCAGTGGAAATGTGTGCTTTGGTCTGATGAGTCCAAATTTGAGATCTTTGGTTCCAACCACCGTGTCTTTGTGCGACGCAGGAAAGGTGAACGGATGGACTCTACATGCCTGGTTCCCACCGTGAAGCATGGAGGAGGAGGTGTGATGGTGTGGGGGTGCTTTGCTGGTGACGTTGTTGGGGATTTATTCAAAATTGAAGGCATACTGAACCAGCATGGCTACCACACCATCTTGCAGCGGCATGCTATTCCATCCGGTTTGCATTTAGTTGGACCATCATTTATTTTTCAACAGGACAATGACCCCAAACACACCTCCAGGCTGTGTAAGGGCTATTTGACCAAGAAGTAGAGTGATGGGGTGCTACGCCAGATGACCTGGCCTCCACAGTCACCAGACCTGAACCCAATCAAGATGGTTTGGGGTGAGCTGGACCGCAGAGTGAAGGCAAAAGGGCCAACAAGTGCTAAGCATCTCTGTGAACTCCTTCAAGATTGTTGGAAGACCATTTCCGGTGACTACCTCTTGAAGCTCATCAAGAGAATGCCAAGAGTGTGCAAAGCAGTCATCAAAGCAAAAGGTGGCTACTTTGAAGAACCTAGAATATAAGACATATTTTCAGTTGTTTCACACTTTTTTGTTAAGTATATAATTCCACATGTGTTAATTCATAGTTTTGATGCCTTCAGTGTGAATGTACAATTGTCGTAGTCATGAAAATACAGAAAAATCTTTAAATGAGAAGGTGTGTCCACACTTTTGGTCTGTACTGTATGTATTTATATAATGTTGTTAATCCAGTTTTCAATGCATATATGTAAAAAGGGTTTAAGATTTCATTTGAGGGGTTTTCCCACAGTATTGCCCCCGTACACACACAATATGGTACCATCCACCCCACCGACTACCCCACAGCTAATGAATAAATACTCACTGAGCCCCATTCTTGGTGCAGATACTAATGAACCCAGGACCTATGAGATATTTGCCACACAATAGGTAGCAGGGCCGTATCATCCATAGTGGCAGCTCTTGCGGCCGCAATGGTGCCCATGAATTGAGACGGCTCAGCACCGAGAATGCTCTCCTTACCCATCATCACAATTTCAGTGATATTCACTTTCCCATGATGGGGATACCATTGAATAGAATAGTAAATCAGGGAGTTGAAAGCTCGCCGATCCGCCGTTCAGCCTTCACCTGTGAGTCCGAGACTCCGTGCACTGCAGGCGCAATGGCGCCACTACATCACACCTGTAGTATGGAGCCTCAGTACTCACACTGCACAGACCGGAACAGCGCATCTCAGGAAAGGGGTTGGTTGAGTAATGTGTGTTGTTGTGTTATTTTTTTTAATATCAGTAATTGGGGGGGGGGGGGGGCAATCATACTCTGTGGGGGCAATCATACTGTCTGGGAGCCCTCATTCTGGGCTAGATGTGCACACATAAGAACAATTTCCTGGTGATGAGTCAGATAGGGATAAGTAAGTGAGTTCAGTCAGTTCATTCAGTCCATCTGATTGCAGACTTGAATTGATATGGTGTTGTGTGCAGTAGTGTTCGGGTTCGGTTCGTCAAACAGCGGTATGTTCGCCGAACGGTTCGTCGAACACCGTTAAAACCAATGCAGGCAAACAAAAACTCATAGAAACACATAGAAAACACATTCAAAGGTGTCCAAAAGCTGACAAACTGCTCAGAAGACACAACTAACACATGGAAAAGTGACAAGTACATATAGTCATGCAAAAAGAAAAGAGGTGGAGGAGTAAAAGGAGGAGGAGACACAGATATAGGCGTGTCATGCCCTTCTAAAATCAAGAAAGGCTGGAGTAAAAATCTAAAATCAGCCTACCAACACCCAGACGTCGTGACAAGAAAATTAAAAAAAAGAAATATCTTTAGGTAGAATGGCGGTTCCATTCAGAACACTTTCCTTACAAGACGTAGTGGTATCCTCATTGGGAGTCGTGCCAAAAACGGAACCCAATACATTTGGACAAATCCACCATTTGTCATATCCAAGGGGCAGGTCAGTAAACGACAACATCGACGCGGAACCAAGTACAGTAGTATATACTGTACCTCCTTTGACAAGGGAATCAGGCGGGTCAAGAAGTTGGGAAGGGGCACCCTAATGGCCAAAACAGACATTGAGGGGGTGTTCCGGTTACTTACTGTTATGCACACGCCCGGGCTAAGCGGCGTGTGCGTGTGATTGGTAGTGATTCCACTGGACCGTGCCGGAGAGTGAATGCCTGGAGGGGCGTGACTAAGTATTCACCCGATCCGACCAGGGTCGCATGACGGCATACGACGCCAGTGCACCAAGGAGGAACCGAGCAGAGGGACCAGGTGCTACTCCAGGACAGACCCCGGACACGGCTGTTGACCCACACAGGGGAATACAGGAACAGGCTGGTAGGCTGGCACACAGACTGGAGGGTATAGGCAGGCACGACTGGTATGCAGGCAGGTGGGTATGCAGGCAGGGGGGTAAAGGCAAGCACAGCTAGAGTGCAGACAGGGAGGAACTAGCAGGTAGGAACACAGGCGGGATAGGACCCAGTACACACCGGGACTCAGGAACAATACAGGCAGAGGGTTACAGGCAAGCACAGCTAGAGTGCAGACAAGGCTGAGCAGGGAGGACAGGGCTCTGTTCACACGGAACAGACAGGAAGGGAAAGACAGAGCCAGATACTCACACAGTACTTGCAGAGACAACAAGCAGGAGTTAGGTACGAGTTCAGACTCTGCAGAAAAAGGAAGGGAACGGACATAGAGGTAAAACAGGTAAAGGACAGGAGAGAGTTCAGACTAGAACTGAGTGTACGGAGGAGACCGACACTGCAGAGGGATACAGGAGCGGGTCTGGGAATACGGCCCCCAGAGAGGCGGAACGAACAGGCAAGGAGCGTGTTCAGACAGGACAGACCAGACACAGGAGCGGGTCTAGGAAATCGGCCACAAGAAGGCGAGAGGAACAGGCTAGGAGCGTGTTCAGACAGGACAGACAAGAGAACAAGAAAGGACTCAGTTCAGACACGGGAGCTGATACCGCAAAGCAGGAGAAATACAGGACTCAGTTCAGACACGGGAGCTGATACCGCAAAGCAGGAGACATACAGGACTCAGTACAGACACGGGAGCTGATACCGCAAAGCAGGAGACATACAGGACACAGTTCAGACACGGGAACTGATACAAAAAGCAGGAGACAAGAGACGGGACCTGGCACCTTCAGAGTGCAAGCACACACTGAAGGAAACACTATGCTCAGGCAGGGATAGAAGGGAGCTGCTGAGCTATATACCAAGTGACAGACAGCAATAGGCTGAGGACGCACAAGGGGTGTGACCCACAGCAGGTACAAAAGGCAGGAAGTGATCGGGCGCCGCCCTTAAGCAGCAGAAACAGACACAAACAGACAGCATGGAGGGAAGCCAGAGAGACATTCTGGACAGGAGATCAAGTGCGCCCTCTTGCACAGTGGGAGATGGACCACCATGCAAGGACGCCGCCAGGTATGTTACAGTACCTCCCCCCTTACGCCCCCTCTTCTTCAGGCCTGCCAGAATCTTCCGCAGGGAATTCGAGGGCCAGTCGTTCACTGGGTTGGAGGGGGACAGAGACTTAAGGGTAATCTCTGCTTCAGAGTACACTAGGTCGGACTCACTGGAGGAAGCAGGCGAGGTATCGGGTACAGAGTATAGGAAAGTCTCTGTCCATTCACCACCAGGTGGCACCCCGAAGGGTTCTGGAGACAGCTGGCGGTCCTCCGCCTGGTCAGAGGGGTGTAGAGACTCACGGGTAACCTCTGCTTCAGAGTACACTAGGTCGGACTCACTGGACGAAGCAAGCGAGGTATCAGATCCAGGATATAGGAAAGTCTCTGTCCATTCACCACCAGGTGGCACCCCGAAGGATTCTGAACACAACTGGAGGTCCTCCGCCTGGTCGGAGGGGTGTAGAGACTCAGGAGTAACCTCTGCTTCGGAGTACACTAGGTTGGACTCACTGGACGAAGCGAGCGAGGTATCAGGTACAGAGTATAAGAGAGTCTCTGTCCTTTCGCTACCAGGTAGCACCCCGAAGGGTTCAGGAGACAACTGGAGATCCTCCGCCTGGTCGGAGGGGTGTAGAGACTCGGAGGTAACTACCACTTTGGGGTACCCATTGTCAGGCTCACAGGACGAAGCGGACAAAGTATTGAGTACCGGGTGTAGAGAAGTCTCTCTCCATTTGTCATCGAGTGGTATCCCGGAGGGTTCAGGAGGTCTCAGGGAGGACAGACCCTGGCGTGACGGCTTGCCTCTAAGTCTAGCACGTCTGGACTGCCTCTTGAGGTTGAGAGAAGTATTCCGGAAAGCGTAGTCACCCTGTGAGGATTCTGGGTGGGCAGTAGTCTCATTGGGCTGGAGGACTATTGCGCTACCCACACACATTACCCGTCGGGGCTGCTCCGGGATATTGGGAAGTGAAGCTTCAGCAGGGGCTTCAGAGTTAGGGTCCTCGAAGACCATACGAAAGGCCACCAGGAAGGCCTGCAGGTCAAGGATGACAGGATCCCATGCTTCCCATAGGGGGGTGACCCATTTCAAGACATCACCCGCTAGGTAGTCAATCATAAAGGCCACTTTAGCCCAATCGGAAGGAAAATAGAGAGGGTAGGCCTTAAAGTGTAGCATGCATTGCTCCACAAATGCACGACACTGTCTTGGATCCCCATAGTAACGTGGCGGATCCGCAGGAACGAGAGCTGATAGATCCATCTGGACGGGTGCGTAATTCGCCTGGAACTCAGCTAAAGGGGGAAAAAAATTTATTTATTTATTTTAATGCATGTATTCGCTGGAAAAACTTCTCAAAGAGCGAAGGCCGTGGGGCTCAACGGGAACCATGGCCTGAGCATGCTGTTATGCACACGCCCGGGCTAAGCGGCGTGTGCGTGTGATTGGTAGTGATTCCACTGGACCGTGCCGGAGAGTGAATGCCTGGAGGGGCGTGACTAAGTATTCACCCGATCCGACCAGGGTCGCACGACGGCATACGACGCCAGTGCACCAAGGAGGAACCGAGCAGAGGGACCAGGTGCTACTCCAGGACAGACCCCGGACACGGCTGTTGACCCACACAGGGGAATACAGGAACAGGCTGGTAGGCTGGCACACAGACTGGAGGGTATAGGCAGGCACGACTGGTATGCAGGCAGGTGGGTATGCAGGCAGGGGGGTAAAGGCAAGCACAGCTAGAGTGCAGACAGGGAGGAACTAGCAGGTAGGAACACAGGCGGGATAGGACCCAGTACACACCGGGACTCAGGAACAATACAGGCAGAGGGTTACAGGCAAGCACAGCTAGAGTGCAGACAAGGCTGAGCAGGGAGGACAGGGCTCTGTTCACACGGAACAGACAGGAAGGGAAAGACAGAGCCAGATACTCACACAGTACTTGCAGAGACAACAAGCAGGAGTTAGGTACGAGTTCAGACTCTGCAGAAAAAGGAAGGGAACGGACATAGAGGTAAAACAGGTAAAGGACAGGAGAGAGTTCAGACTAGAACTGAGTGTACGGAGGAGACCGACACTGCAGAGGGATACAGGAGCGGGTCTGGGAATACGGCCCCCAGAGAGGCGGAACGAACAGGCAAGGAGCGTGTTCAGACAGGACAGACCAGACACAGGAGCGGGTCTAGGAAATCGGCCACAAGAAGGCGAGAGGAACAGGCTAGGAGCGTGTTCAGACAGGACAGACAAGAGAACAAGAAAGGACTCAGTTCAGACACGGGAGCTGATACCGCAAAGCAGGAGAAATACAGGACTCAGTTCAGACACGGGAGCTGATACCGCAAAGCAGGAGACATACAGGACTCAGTACAGACACGGGAGCTGATACCGCAAAGCAGGAGACATACAGGACACAGTTCAGACACGGGAACTGATACAAAAAGCAGGAGACAAGAGACGGGACCTGGCACCTTCAGAGTGCAAGCACACACTGAAGGAAACACTATGCTCAGGCAGGGATAGAAGGGAGCTGCTGAGCTATATACCAAGTGACAGACAGCAATAGGCTGAGGACGCACAAGGGGTGTGACCCACAGCAGGTACAAAAGGCAGGAAGTGATCGGGCGCCGCCCTTAAGCAGCAGAAACAGACACAAACAGACAGCATGGAGGGAAGCCAGAGAGACATTCTGGACAGGAGATCAAGTGCGCCCTCTTGCACAGTGGGAGATGGACCACCATGCAAGGACGCCGCCAGGTATGTTACACTTACTACCTATGCTTCCGAATAGTGTCTACCTATTGGGCTGCTTCTGGGAAGGGGTGCTCCATATCCTGCTCACTATTTGAGGCGTTTAGTTGCTTCCTCGAATGGGTCGACAAGGACGTTTCTAAGGGGGCACATATTATCCATTACCTCGACGACTTCTTATGCCTGGGCCCAAAAGATTCGCCACAGTGTGAATACACTCGGTAGTCCACCTGTGAGAAGGAGAGAGCTGGAGGGAGAGCGGACACCACAGAGCCGAGGGGTTAGATGGAGAACTGAAGAAGGAAAGAGGGCGAGGGAGGTAAGGGAGTACGGTGGAAGGCCGACCTGAGCTCCCCCACGTTCCTGCTGGGCGAGGAACAGCCCTGGGAAGAAAAGCCGCTTGCGCATCCCTTTGAGGTTACGGGTGCGAGCGGGCAAAGGGACTACGCTGGAGTGCGAAGCCGACACGGCCAGGCCGTTCCTGCCCGTGCGACCTCCATGTCGCTGGGTTTGTGCCAGAGCTGCGATGGACCCTGACGGCCAGCCCCCCTCTCCCAATACTTGTGCCTGTCCGCTGGTGGGTCGAGACCCCCCGCGGTGGAGGCAGGGCTAAGCTCTGTAATTTAAATTGGCTCTGTAATTTGAATGAGTACACTTTAAATCCTTTTACAAGGATCTATTGGAGGTCAAGTCTGGTGCCAGCAGCCTTGGTAATTCCAGCTCCAGTAGCGTCCCCTAAAGCTGCTGCAGTTAAAAAGCTTTTATAAGGATCGAGCTTGGCGGTCCGCCGCAAGGCGTGCTACCGCCAGTCCCAGCCCCTTTGCCTTGGGGCGCCTCCCCGATGCTCTTGACTGAGTGTCCCGTGGGCCCGAAGCGTTTCCTTTGAAAAAATTAAGTGTCCGCAGCACAGGTGGTGTAGCTTGCTTAACAGCTGGGCTACTCCGCTGACTAGCTGACACTGCTACTAGGCCCAAAGTATTGCCTGGGCTAGATACAGTTAAAAATTGTTTTTAGATACAAAGGCGGTGTAACTTGCTTCAGATGGGCTACTCCACTGACTATGAGACACTGCTACTAGCCCAAAATGATTGGCTGGGTTAGATGCAATAAAAAATTATTAGATACACAGGCGGTTTAGCTTGCTTCACAGGTGGGCTACTACGCTGACTAGCAGACACTGCTACTAGGCCCAAAGTATTGCCTGGGCTAGATGCAGTTAAAAACTGTTATTAGATACACAGGCGGTGTAGCTTGCTTCACAGCTGGGCTACTACTCTGACTAGCAGACATTGAAGCTTTGGAGCAGACCTCTGATTCCCAGGCTATAGTATGAGTAAACAGCTCTGCAGACTCAGCCATCTGTGTTACCCCAAGCCATATTGTATGTAGTTTCTTACGGTTAAAAGGGGGGCGGAGCGACCCGACCCACCTGGAATTGACGATGCCAACGTCATGTAAAACACAGCAAGGGGACTCCAAAAAGAGTCTCCATTTTTTCCAAAAATTGTGGCACAGACACCAATTAAGTGGCATCAATTGCCCCAGAGTTGCTTAAAATGGTTGGTGAGGTGATTTTCCTAAATCCTCATGCTTTTAGTCTCCCCAGTATGACACAGGGGTAGAAAAGTCCTTTCGGATCCATGATTTGTTCATCTTTATGAACGTGAGTCTGTCTACATTGTCAGTGGACAGTCGCGTGCGCTTATCTGTCAGCACACCACCAGCAGCGCTGAACACACTTTCAGAGAGAACGCTGGCTGCGGGGCACGACAAGATCTCCAAGGCGTGAGTGGCGAGCTCAGGCCATTTTTCCAGATTGGAAGCCCAAAATGAGCAAGGGTCCAGTGACAGTCATGGCTTACATGTTCACTTGGAGATACTCCTGTACCATCCTCTCTAGACGTTGACTATGTGTCAGACTTCTTGTCTCCTGTGGCCTTGCAAAGGATGGTCTAAAAAATTGGTGAAACGATTCCACAAAATTGGTGTTACAAGCAGATACGGTGTTACTGTTACGGTTTGAGTGATGAAGACTCGACAGTCCTACGGTTGGCAAGTTAGAACTGTGAAATTCACTACGTGCACCACTGGTGTTTTGTGGAAAAGCAGATGTAAGATTCTGTAACAGCCTATGCTGATACTCCTGCATGCGTGAATCCCTTTCTATGGCAGGAATTATTTCGGCAAATTTACTTTTGTATCGGGGATCTAAGAGTGGCAACCCAGTAGTCGGGATTACTTCGAATTCTGACAATCCGAGGGTCATGTTGCAGGTAGTGCAGCCCGAAGGCACTCATGTGTCTTGCGCATCCAGGAGGACCAAGTCCTTGTTGTGTTGGTGGCGAGGTAAGGATCATGCTTCCTTCCTCTGCCCTCCCCCCAACCTCGGGTTAGATTCAGTAAAAAATTAGAATTAGATACACAGGCGGTGTAGCTTCCTTCACAGGTGGGCTACTCCGCTGACTACAAGACACTGCTACTATGCCCAAAAGGATTTACTGGGTTAGATGCAGTAAAAAATTATTAGATACACAGGTGGTGTAGCTTGCTTCAGATGGGCTACTCCACTGACTACCAGACACTGCTACTATGCCCAAAAAGATTTACTGGGTTAGATGCAGTAAAAATTTGTTATTAGATACACAGGTGGTGTAGCTTGCAACACAGATACGCTACTCCAATGACTAACAGACACTGCTACAGGCCCAAAAGGATTAGCTGAGCTACATTTAGCCAAATGCTGTGAAAAACACTTGCACAGCACTGGCACAGACCTGCCTGGCAAAAAGTGCTAGTAACTGCTTTAACCTAGCCCTCAAAAGGGCTGCAATGGGGGTGTGGCCTGCAAGACAAGGTGGCAGCAGCTTAACTGCATAGCTCCAGCCAGCCAGGATTAAAACCAGCAAAAAGCAGCACACAGCATCGTCCTACAGCCTATTACCTAACACCCAGTGGCGGCAGAACACCCAGGGCCCATGATGACCAGGGGAAGGTCTCAAAAAAGAGGATCCCCGGCGAGATTGGAGGCTTTCTTCCAGAGGGGACAAACAACAAGAACAGTGAGTAAGATGGCACCTGCTTCCCCTGCAGCTTCTTCACACTCCTCAGGGGGAGGGGAAGCAGAGAATGTGAAACACAGCAGCAGGGATAATGAGCCCACAGCACCAATGACCAGGGCAGATATGCAAGCATTTCTGGCTGCAATTCGCTCCTCCATCAGGGAAGATATGCAGGCAATGTTACAGGAGATGAAAGGTGAGATTACTTCCATTGGGGATTGTACTTCCCACATTGAAAACAAGATGGAAGAATATGCCAGAACGATCAATGCCTTGGTAGATGAAAATGAGGCATTCAGTGAAAAGATGTCTCGAGTCACTGATAAAGTTTATGACTTAGAAGATAGATCCAGACGTAACAATATGAGGCTTAGGGGAATCCCTGAAGAAGTGCCAGATAAGGATCTCTCTGAGTTCATGCCACGCTTCCTGGTGGCTGTATTACCTGAGGTTGCCCCTAATGAATTAATGGTGGACAGGATTCACAGAACACCGAAGCCCAGACACGTAGATCCTACCCTGCCTAGAGATACCTTGGCACGCATTCATTTCTTCACTACGAAGGACATGTTCCTATACCAACTAAGGAAAACCCCCAGGCTGCCTGAGGAATTTCAAAATCTGCAGGTCTTTCCAGACCTTTCTGCGGCTACCCTGGCAAAGAGAAGAGAATTTGCCCATCTGTGCAGGGCATTGAGAGAGACCGGCATACGGTATAGATGGGGATTCAACCCAGTAAAACTACTAGTACTCCGTGACAGTGGCGTGGTAGCGTGTTTTACCCCTAAACAAGGCGAAGAGAAATTGGCTTCCTGGAAGATTGCCTATGCTCCTAGACAACCTGCTAAGGACAAGAAAATTGCGCAGGAATGGGTATCGACCTGAAAGAGAGGCGAGGACGCTATCCTGGCTGAGATGGAGCTGTTAGAGGATTGCTGACCTTTTTTTTTCCCTTTGTTCTTGTTCGGCAGAAGCCGTCTGGTTGGTGATCCTCTGGACTGTGAGAAATCTTGCTGAGTGACAGCGAGATTTGAAAATCTCACGTGACCCCGTGGTCAGATTTGTCTGAAGAATTTACTTTTTTGACTGAAGTTTTCTCTATGGTTTTTTCTGCGGACTTTTTTCCGCTGTGTTGTTTCCTTCTTTTTACTGTTTTTTATCTGTTTTTTTTCAATTTAACTTGAGGTATATTTCCCCTATTGACATAACTGCTGATCGTTCTAAGGACATATGTGCTTTTTTCAGTGAATGGCTCATAAGGGGTGGTGTGGGGGGGGGGGAGGGGTTGGGGTGGGGCAGGGGGGGGGGGAGAAAATTTTTGTATGCGGCTCATAACCATTTCCTCCTTTATGTGTAATTATGAGTATACAATTTCTCTCGTTGAATGTATACAATTTCTCTCGTTGAATGTGAAAGGGTTAAATTCACCTGCCAAACGCTCTATGTTGTGGAGGGAGGTGAGGAAATCGAAGGCAGACATTGTGTGTCTGCAGGAGACGCATTTATTGGCAGCAGATAATCATAGATTGCATCAGGCACAATTCCCCCATATATTCTTTGCAAATGCCCAGACTAAGACAGCAGGAATCTGTATTATGATAAAAAATTCGGTGGCCTTCCAGAACATTCAGATGTGTGCAGACCCCATGGGTAGATACTTGGTGTTGGTGTGTACATTGGATGGGACCCCTCATACGATTTCAGCACTATACGCCCCAAATTCTGCCCAGCTCCCATTTGTGCGAAAAGTCCTCTACCATTTCAACACTTAAACAAGGGGAGGTTATTGTATGCGGGGATTTTAACATGCCAATGGATGGTACTTTAGACTGCTCATCTAGATCGGGTCGCCCTCAGAGAGAATTGGGCAAGTTGGTCCATGAATTTGGTCTGCACGATTTTTGGAGATACACTCATGCCAGTGAAAGGGACTATACTTTTCATTCTCTCCGACATGGGTCATATAGTAGGATTGACTTATTCCTAGTAGACAATAGAGCTCTCAATAGATGTATATCTGTGGAGGTTGGAACGATTACGTGGTCTGACCATGCACCGATCTACCTATGTGTACATCTTGCGCACCAATTCAACCCAACACCACACTGGCAACTAAACACCTCTCTATTATTGAATGACTCTATAATGACAAAAGCAACAGCAGAATTGATATCTTATTTTGAATTAAACGACAATGGCACAGTTTCCGACGAGACTTTATGGACAGCGCACAAAGCGGTGATACGGGGAGTCTTCTTACAACAAGCGTCACAATTGAAAAGAAAGAGGGAGCAACACAGGAATGACCTCCTGACTGAGTTGAAAAAGCTAGAAATATTAAATAAAACCTCCCCCTCTCCGGCTACCACTGAAGCCATATATCAGCTCAAATTTAAACTGCGCTCTGATCTGCTGGCAGTATATGAATATAACCTCCGCAAGTTCCAACTTAGTCACTACGCCATGGGAGATAGGCCGGGAGCCATTTTGGCCAGGCGGGTCAAGAAAAGGGCTGCAAAATCCAGAATAGATCATCTACGGGACTCGAAAGGGTTGATAGCCAGAAGTCCGAAGGACATAGCTGCAGTCTTTACTGCATACTATAAATCTTTATATAACCTAAAAGATGATGTTGATACCCCACAGCCACAACAGTCAGATATTGATCAATATTTGAGTGATTTGAAGCTCCCGAAGGTTTCCCGGGAACAGTTACAAATATTGAATGCCCCCTTCACAGAAGTAGAACTGAAAGATGTTATTGATTCATCCAAATGTCACAAGACCCCTGGCCCAGACGGCATGGCTAATGAGTACTATCGTGGTTTCCAAAAAATTCTTACCCCATACCTTATCAGGTTATATAATACCTGGAGAGACTCGGGAAAGGTAGCAGTACCTAATTTGGAGGCTACGATCGTCACATTGCCTAAGCCTGGAAAGACCCCTTATTCTCCAGGTAATTTTAGACCAATAGCACTTTTGAATAGTGTTGTAAAGATCTTTACCAAGCTCTTGGCTGTTAGACTAAATCGTGTCGTTCCTTCCCTGATATCCTCGGATCAAGTTGGCTTTGTAGCTGGTAGGGAAGCTAAAGATGGTACGAGGAGGATGTTGGATCTGATCAAAGTGGCAGAGTTGAGCGGCCTCCCCAGTCCACTCCTGTCGCTAGATGCTGAGAAAGCGTTTGATAGGGTGCACTGGGGATACCTTAAAAGTGTTTTGCTTAAATTTGGACTAAAAGGACCTATTCTGTCTGCGATTAACGCATTGTACTCTACTCCTTCCGCTAAGGTTTTGACGTCTAGTATCCTCTCTGAATCCTTCCCCATAACAAATGGGACACGGCAGGGCTGACCTTTATCTCCAGTCATATTTGCTTTATGTATGGAGCCCTTGGCTGAAAAGATTAGAAATAACTCAGAGATTTTGGGCATCTCGGTGGGGGGGTCCTCCCACAAAATCGGTCTATATGCAGACGATGTGGTTATCCCGTGCACTGATCTGGACAGGTCCTTCTCTGCCATTATGTCCGATCTCAAAACGTTTACAAACATCTCGTATTATAAACTGAATGCAGCTAAGACTGTTGTCCTGCCGATTCTTGTTCCGTTGTCACTTAGGCAAAGACTGGAAGGGGCATACCCTTTTCAGTGGGCGCAGGAAGGAATGACGTATTTTGGTATCACCTTAACCCTTTCAAAACAATTGGTGGAAGTAAATTTTACTAGACTGATAAATACGGTGCGGGAGTAGCTGGCGGTATTACAAAACGTTGTTGCATCGTGGATAGCCAGGATAAATATTTTTAAAATGAATAGACTGGCTAATAATCACGTTTGGGACAATAGGAGACCGAGGGTGTCTGGTAGACTTCTGTATTATCCATATGACATGGGAGGAATGGGCATGCCCAATCTCATGGCCTACTATAGAGCGGCGGTCTTGACGGGAATCAGGGACTGGTGGAACATGGACAGCAGCCACAAATGGTTGCAAATAGAGTCCTTACTTGCCCGAAACCATTCTACCAGATTGATATTGGAGACAGAAGTAGTGAAGCGAAGCACTATGGTCGCCGTGTTACCAACATCGGCGGCTACTATGCATTGTTGGAGGAATTTGGCATCCAAACTGCTGTTACTCCCCAGGACTGAGATCTCTTTACGAGCTCTAGAATATCATATTCCATATATTAACCTTCAACGTTTGGTGTCAGCTGGAGTTCAATTGCTATCAGTCCTGTTGGAGGACAATGTAATAATTCCTTTTGATAAACTAGTTATGAGATTCCCGGACCTACGGCCCTTGTTTTACCAGTATTTGCAAATAAGGCATTTACTCCACTCTACACAGACATCCCCCTTTTTTATTCTACCTAAGGATAAAAGAGCTATGGGTTATTTTCTCCACTCTAAGACTGGTTCTAAGGGGGTTTCTATACTTTATAGGGCTCTAAACGACCCAGATCTGGACAATAAATTGACGTATATGACTCGTTGGGAACGGGATCTAAGAATTTCTACGGACCCTCAGGACTGGCGGGATGGTTTGGATGAGGTCCAGCGAGTTTCGTCGTGTTTAAACCACCTAGAGCAGCTTATAAAGACGCACATGAGATGGTACTACTACCCGGCACAGATGTTACACTTCGGGTCTGAATCATTATCTTTATGTTGGAGAGGATGCAATGGGGAAGGCTCGTTGGGCCACATGTGGTGGTTTTGTCCAAAACTTCAATCACTATGGGGGGCATTGGATAGTTTGATATGGGATGTACTGGGGACTCACCTGGAGATAACACTTAGTATGGGAATACTTCATATAGGATTAATAGATGTCCCCTGGGAAATTAGAGGAATTTTGTCACATATTCTGATCGCAGTTAGATCAGCTATCGCGGCTAAATGGAAAGGAGTAGGCATCCCTACGGTTGGGGAGATAGTGACCAGACTCAACATGAGCTGTCAATATGAAAGGGCTCTGGTACACACACTCAAGGCAAAGAAGAAAACTGATAAAATATGGGAACCTTGGTTAAACAGCCCATTGTCTATACATGGGGAACGTTGAGGAAGCGGGAAATTTTGTGCGCCGTTCTGAGTTTGGGTGACGCGCGGGACGATTCTGGGCCCCTCTCCCTACCTTGCACCTCCGATCTTGCAATAGAGCAAAATATGAGCCATGCGACATTCACAGCACTTACGGATATAAATTATTTCTCACAATCATCTAATATATGGGGAATTTAATGTAATTAATCCATTCTTTTTTATTTTGTTTTCTTTTATGTATATGTATTTTCTTTTTGTTTTGTTTTTGTGCTGTTCATTTTGTGCATTTTGTGGGCCCAGAGGTTGGGGCACAGTTTTGGGCATCTGTTAGCTCTATAGATTGTATGTTCTGATTTTTGTGCAAAATTCAATAAACACATTGTTTAAAAAAAATAAAATAAAATAAAATAATGGTTGCCCAATAACATGGCCCAGTAGTACAAGCTATACCCATAATCATTGCGAGCTGTGTATGGGGGTGAAATAGCACATGTCATCCACGGTATGCGGGTCACCCTGATACGCACCGTCGGAAATGACAAGCGCAATTGAAACCCATGACCGAACTGACGCGGCCTGTAGAAGATGAGCAGTCACGGCGTGCGATCACCATGGAACGCAGCAACGGAAGCAATATACAGCTGCATAGGCCACATAGCCGGTGACAGGACACAAGTGGTAAGTATAATAAAAAGGGGAACTTGCACAGAGAGGAGGTGGGAGACAAGGAAAAATGGTCAAGGAACGCACAATATGTTATATAGAATACAGAGGTGATAGACAATTAAATTAATAAATCTACAAGAAAAAATGGGATCAGGGAAAAGATGACAAAAAAATATACAAAGAACCTATACAAAATATTGAAGACCATAATAATTATCGCACAGTATGAAAAACAAATATATATATATCCTGTATATACTCATCATCACAGTATAAGACACATCGCAAAAAACAAGAACAAAACTGTGTAAAAAAACAAGCACACTTGTCATATCAAGAAGATGAAGGAAGAGAGTAAATTGGATAAAGTGTCCGCCGGACACTCTCACCGGATTTATATCAGTACTGATATGGAAAGGAAAAGCAAAAAACTATTTCCCATAAAAACCTGTAAACAAAAGATTTTCATTAATGCCCATAGGGAAAACACAATTAACTTTGTAGATCCAGCGGGATTTGAGCCAAAGCAGGGTCGGAGCCACATCCACCCCACGGATATTGGAAGAGACCTTACCACAGTCGTCCCCCTTCAATCTGCAACGATGTTTCAGCAAAAACTGCATGGCCATTGTGGAAAGAGTCTTCCCTGATTCAAGATCAACCTCTGCCAGGGCAATATTGGAAAAGTGTTGCTGTATCCTTTTCCGTAACTCTTGTGAGGTTTGGCCTACATACACCAGGGGACAAGGACAAATCAACGCATAGACCACATTTGCAGATCGACAATTGATATAATATTTTAGCAAAAACTGCTTGTGATCTTCTGAAAGTAGTTATCATTAGATGCAAGCCAGGGTATCTGTTTCTGTGCTGCATGTATACCAACTTAAACCAAGCTCTTCTGTGTTTTTTCTTTGTATTTTTTGCATTCTGGGAAAGCCAGGGTGTGGCCTATTAACAAAGCATACAGTCTAGATCACGTGAAGTCATTATCGGACTTTACTCCTCTTTGGTCAGACCTCATCTGGAATACTGTGTACAGTTTTGGGCACCACATTTTAAAAAAGACATCGACAAACCGGAGCAAGTTCAGAGAAGAGCGATCGATATGGTGATCGATCTGCAAACCATGTCCTATGAGGAACAGTTACAGGATTTGGGAATGTTTAGCTTAAAAAAAGAAGACTGAGAGGAGACTTAATAGCTGTCTACAAATATCTCAAGGGCTGTCACATTGTAGAAGGATCATCTTTGTTCTCATTTGCACAAGGAAAGACAAGAAGCAATGGGATGAAACTGAATGGGAGGAGACACAGATTAGATATTAGAAAAAACTTTTTGACAGTGAGGGTGATAAATGAGTGGAACAGGTGGCCACGAGAGTGAGTTCCCCTTCAATGGACGTCTTCAAACAGAGGCTGGACAGATATCTGTCTGAGATGATTTAGTGAATCCTGCTTTGAGCAGGGGGTTGGACCAGATGACCCAGGAGGTCCCCTCCAACTCTACCATTCTATGATTCTATGGCCTCCCTTCCTAGAGCTAGATAATACATTAAAAGATTCTCTAGGCTGGTGTCCACAGTACAGGACCCAGTCCTTTGTCTGCACTTATTCCCCAACTGAAGTCAACTTTGACACATGGTAAGGTTTTTAACCCCTTTACCCCCGAGGGTGGTTTGCATGTTAATGACCGGGCCAATTTTTACAATTCTAACCACTGTCACTTTATGAGGTAATTACTCTGGAACGCTTCAACGGATCCCGCTGATTCTGAGATTGTTTTTTCATGACATATTGTACTTCATGATTGTGGTAAAATTTCTTCGATATCACTTGCGGTTATTTGTGAAAAAAATGGAAATTTGGCAAAAATTTTGAAAACTAGTTAATAAATAACATTTCCCACATGTCTACTTTACATCGGCACAATTTTGGAACCAATTTTTTTTTTTATTAGGAAGCTATATAAGGGTTAAAAGATGACCAGCGATTTCTAATTTTTCCAACAAAATTAACAAAACCATTTTTTTGGGGACCATGTCACATTTGAAGTCATTTTGAGGGGTCTTTATGACAGAAAATAGCCAAAAGTGACACCATTCTAAAAACTGCACTCCTCAAGGTGCTCAAAACCACATTCAAGAAGTTTATTAACCCTTCAGGTGCTTCACAAGAATTTATGGAATGTGGAAGAAAAAAATTAACATTTAACTTTTTTCACAAAAATGTTACTTTAGACCCAATTTTTTTATTTTTGCAGGGGTAACAGGAAAAAATGGACCCCAAAATTTGTTGTGTAATTTCCCCTGATCACGCCAATACCCCATATGTTGGGGGAAAACCACTGTTTTGGCACACGGCAGGGCTCGGAAGAGAAGGAGCGCCATTTGACTTTTGAACGTCAAATTTGCTTGAATAATTAGCGAACGCTATGTTGCATTTGGAGGGCCCCTGATGTGCCTAAACAGTGGAAACCCCCCACAAGTGACATTTTGGAAATTAGACCCCTCAGGGAACTTATCTAGATGTGTGGTGAGCACCTTGAACCCCCAAGTGCTTTGCAGAAGTTTATAACATGGAGCCGTGAAAATAAAAAATCTAACTTTTTCCACAAAAAATAATGATTTAGCCCCAATTTTTTTATTTTCACAAGGGTAAGGGGAGAAAATGGACCCCAAAAACTGTTGTGCAATTTCTCCTGAGTATGCCAATATCCCATATGTGGGGAAAATACAGTGTTTGGGCACACGGCAGAGTTCAGAAGGGAAGGAGCACTGTGTGACTTTTTGAACGCAAAATTGGCTGGAATTGAGAGCAGACGCCATGTCGCGTTTGGAGAGCCCCTGATGTGCCTAAACAGTGGAAACCCCATCACAAGTGACCCCATTTTGGAAACTACACCCCTCAAGGATTTTATCAAGGGGTATAGTGAACATTTTGAATGTAGAGGTACGACACAGAAATTGATAACATTAGGTCATCATATGGAATAAGTTGTCATTCGTCTTGAGCGCAAGTGCTCGCTACTTGAGTTTGCATCAGGTACACGGGTATGCACCATGTATCGCGTGTGCTCGAGTGACATGCTTGAGTCCCCGCTCGCAATGTTTCATGGTTATTAGACATCCAAAAAAAAACATGCGGGGATCGCTCGGGCATGGCATGCAATCCCCGCAAGTTTTTTTGGGCCACAAAGCATATGGTGCAAAGACTCGAGCATGTCACTTGAGCAGCCGCGATACTCAGTGCATTCCTGAGCACCCAATGCAAACTCAAGTAGTGAGCACTTGCGCTCAATACTAGTCGCCATATCGTCATCTTTTTTTTTTTACTTTTGAAAAAAATCCCTAGCCCAACCCTAACCCTAACACAACCCTAACCCTAACCCTAGAGTTTATTTTTTACGCCGTTCCTTGTGCGGTATAAGTGATTAGACGACTTTATTCTTCGGGTCGGTGCGATTACAGAGATACCAGATTCATATTGGGTTTTTATGACTGACAGCTGTCACACACTGAAAGACGCATTTTTTTGCAAAATCTAGTTTTTGCATCGCCATATTTTAAGAGCTATAATTTTTCCATATTTTGGCTGACAGTCATGTGATGGCTTGTTTTTTGCGGGATGACTATGTTTTTATTGGTGCCATTTTCAGGCACATGACATTTTTTCATCGCTTTCTATTCCAATTTTTGGGAGGCAGAATAAACAAAAACCAGCAATTCCAGAATTTTTTTTATGGGATTTTCTTTATGCTGTTCCGCGTGTGGTAAAATTAATAAGGCAGCGTTATTCTTCGGGTCAGTACGTTTACAGCGGTACCACATTTATATTGTTTTTCTATGTTTTGGCGCTTTTACACAATAAAAACTATTTTATAGAAAAAAATATTTTTTAGCATAGCTTTATTTTGAGAGCTATAACTTTTTTATTTTCGGCTGATGGAACTGTATGGTGGCTTGTTTTCAGCGGTACCATTTTTATTTATTTATATTCGTCTTTTTGATCACGTGTTATTTCAATTTTTGTTTGGCGGTATGATGATAAAGCATTGTTTTTTGCTTCGGTTTTTTTTTTTTTTTTTTACCATGCTCACTAAAGGGGTTAACTAGTGGGACAGTTTTATAGGTCAGGTCGTTCCGGATGTGGCGATACCAAATATGTGGACTTTTATTGTTTCTTTTGCATAATAATATTTATTGATGGGTACATTATATTTTTATTTTTCGTGGATTATTTTTTTTTACTTTTTTTTTTAATATTTTTACCATTTTTTTTTTTTTAACACTTTTTGGACTTTTATTCTGTGTCCCACTCTGGGACTTTCACTTTTTTTATTCTGATCGCCTGTATAGCACAGGAATGCAGCACCATCCCTGTGCTATACAGGCTGTCAGTGCTGCACAGGGAGAAGATAGTTTGGTCATGCACTGTGCATGACCAAACAATCTTCCTGCTGTCTGGTGACCCAGATTTTGTCATGACGACAGCGGGTAGCCATGGCAACATCTGGGAAGCCGCTGCAGACAGCGCTGGAGGAGGTGAGTATTGCGATCACCTCCCCTTGCCACCGCAATGGTGCGATCACAGCATTGAGGGGGTTAATGTGCCGGGAGCGGTGCGGGACCGCTCCCTGCACATAGTACCGGGTGTCAGCTAACACCTGGCGGAGATCGTCCCTCACCTCTTATGTGCGGGCGCGATTGCCATATGACATAATAGTACGTTATTGGTCCAATCGGCCCAGGTCACCAAGACTTACTATTAGGTCATACGTCAGAAAGGGGTTAATATTAGACAGAGTAGAATGGGTTCACCTTGTCGTGGTGGGATAGCTTTCATGCTATTTTGTGATGAAATACAGTGTTACAAAAAAAACCTATTTTATTTAAATGCACTTTTGCTTTTTATTCATTTATAGCAGGCTTTATGTTCATTTTGCTTCTTGTAGTTTTTTTTATTAGATGGAAGCTATTGCAGTTGGATGAAAGTTGTTGCCATTAGATGAAAGTTGTTGTTGCCATTAGATGGAAAAAGTTGTTGCCATTAGATGGAAGTTGTAGTTGTTACCGTTAGATGGAAATTGTTGCTGCTGTTGCTGAACGATTGATGTTGTTGTTGCCGTTAGATGGAAGTAGTTGTTGCCATTAGATTCAAGTTGTTGTTGCCGTTAGATTGAAGTTGCTTGTTGTTGTCATTAGATGAGGAAGTTCTTGCCGTTAGATGAAAGTAGTTGTCATTAGATGGAAGCCAGGGTGTGCGTTTCTGTGCTGCATGTATACCAACTTAAACCAAGCTCAAATTCTGTGTTTTTTCTTTGTATTGTTTGCATTCTGGGCAAGCCAGGGTGTGGTCTCCCTTCCTAGAGCTATATAATTCATTAAAAGCTTCCCTAGGCTGATGTTCACAGTTCAGGACCCAGGCTTTTGTCTGAGCTTATTCACACACGGAAGTCAACTTTGACACATGATAAGGTTTTTAATATTAGACAGAGTATAATGGGTTCACCTTGTCGTGGTGGGATAGTTTTCATGCTATTTTTGATGAAAAACAGTGTTCCAAAGAACCCTATTTTATTTAAATGCACTTATGCTTTTTATTCATTTATAGCAGGATTTATGTTCATTTTGCTTCTTGTAGTTTTTTTATTAAATGGAAGCTGTTGCCGTTAGATGAAAGTTGTTGCCATTATATGAAAGAAGTTGTTGCCATTAGATGGAAGTTGTTACTGTTAGATGGACATTGTTGTTGTTGCCGTTAGATGGACATTGTTGTTGTTGCCGTTAGATGAAAACTGCTGTTGTCGTTAGATGGAAGTTGTTGTTGCTGTTCCTGAACAATTGACGTTGTTGTTGCCGTTAGATGGACGTTGTTGTTGTCGCTAGTTGGAAGATGTTGCCATTAGATGGACGTTGATGTTGTTGCCATTAGATGGAAGTTGTTAACGTTAGATGGACATTGTTGTTGTTGCCGTTAGATGGACATTGTTGTTGTTGCCGTTAGATGGACATTGTTGTTGTTGCCGTTAGATGGACATTGTTGTTGTTGCCATTAGATGGACATTGTTGTTGTTGCCTTTAGATGAAAACTACTGTTGTCGTTAGATGGAAGTTGTTGTTGCTGTTCCTGAACAATTGACGTTGTTGTTGCCGTTAGATGGACGTTGTTGTTGTCGCTAGTTGGAAGTTGTTGCCATTAGATGGACGTTGATGTTGTTGCCGTTAGATGGAAGTTATTGTTTTTGCCGTTAGATGGGAGTTGTTGTTGTTTCAGTTAGATGGAAGTTATTGTTGTTGCAGGTAGATGGAAGTTGTTGTTGCTGTTGTCGTTAGATGGAATTTGTTGTTGCCAGATGTATGTACAATCTTTTGGAGATATAACAAACAATAATGTTAAAGTGCATTCCAGTCACAAGATATTGATGAGCTATCCTCAGGACCTATCTCCAAAGATAAACTGCTATAAGCTGTACATTGACTGGGACTACATACAGTGGGTTAAATAAGTATTTGATACACTGCAGATTTTGCAAGTTTTCCCACCTACAAAGAATGGAGAGGTCTGTAATTTTTATCGTAGGTACACTTCACCTGTGAGAGACAGAATCTAAATAAAATCCAGAAAATGACACTGTATGATGTACATAATTAAATTGCATTTTTTGCATGAAATAAGTATTTGATACATTAGAAAAACAGAACTTAATATTTGGCACAGAAACCTTTGTTTGCAATTATAGAGGTCAGGCATTTCCTGTAGTTCTTGACCAAGTTTGCACACAATGCAGCAGGGATCTTGGCCCACTCCTCCATACAGATCTCCAGATCTTTCAAGTTTCGGGGCTGTCACTGGGCAACATTGAGTTTCAGCTCCCTCCAAAGATTTTTTATTGGGTTCAGGTCTGGAGACTGGCTAGAACACTCCAGGACCTTGACATTTTTTTTTACGGAGCCACTCCTTAGTAGCCCTGACTGTGTATTTTGGGTCATTGTCATCTTGGAAGACCCAGCCACGAGCCGTCTTCAATGCTCTTACTGAGGGAAGGAGGTTGTTGGCCAAAATCTTGTGATACATGACCCCATCCATCCTCCCTTCAATACGGTGCAGTTGTCCTGTCCCTTTTGCAGAGAAGATCCCTCAAAGTACACTGCTCAAAAAATAAAGGGAATACTCAAATAACACATCCTAGATCTGAATGAATGAAATATTCTCATTGAATACTTTATTCTGTACAAAGTTGAATGTGCTGACAACAAAATCACACAAAAATCATCAATGGAAATCAAATTTATTAACCAATGGAGGCCTGAATTTGGAGTCACCCCCAAAATTAAAGTGGAAAAACACACTACAGGCTGATCCAAATTTGATGTAATGTCCTTAAAACAAGTCAAAATGAGGCTCAGTAAAGTGTGTGGGCTCCGCGTGCCTGTATGACCTCCCTACAATGCCTGGGCATGCTCCTGATGAGGTTGCGGATGGTCTCCTGTGGGATCTCCTCCCAGACCTGGACTAAAGCATCTGCCAACTCCTGGACAGTCTGTGGTGCAACGTGATGTTGGTGGATGGAGCGAGACATGATGTCCCAGATGTGTTCAATCAGATTCAGGTCTGGGGAACGGGCGGGCCATGCCATAGCTTCAATGCCTTCATCTTGCAGGGACTGCTGACACACTCCAGCCACATGAGGTCTGGCATTGTCCTGCATTAGGAGGAGCCCAGGGCCAACCGCACCAGCATATGGTCTCACAAGGGTTCTGAGGATCTCATCTCGGTACCTAATGGCAGTCAGGCTACCTCTGGCGAGCACATGGAGGGCTGTGCGGCCCTCCAAAGAAACGCCACCCCACACCATTACTGACCCACTGCCAAACCGGTCATGCTGAAGGATGTTTCTGGCAGCAGATTGCTCTCCATGGCGTCTCCAGACTCTGTCAAGTCTGTCACATGTGCTCAGCGTGAACCTGCTTTCATCTGTGAAGAGCACAGGGCACCAGTGGTGACTTTGCCAGTCCTGGTGTTCTGTGGCAAATGCCAATCGTCCTGCACGGTGTTGGGCTGTGAACACAACCCCCATCTGTGGACGTCGGGCCCTCATACCACCCTCATGGAGTCGGTTTCTAACCATTTGTGCAGACACATGCACATTTGTGGCCTGCTGGAGGTCATTTTGCAGGGCTCTGGCAGTGCTCCTCCTGTTCCTCCTTGCACAAAGGCGGAGGTAGTGGTCCTGCTGCTGGGTTGTTGCCTTCCTACGGCCCCGTCCACATCTCCTGGTGTACTGGCCTGTCTCCTGGTAGCGCCTCCAGCCTCTGGACACTACGCTGACAGACACAGCAAACCTTCTTGCCACAGCTCGCACTGATGTGCCATCCTGGAGGAGATCCCACAGGAGACCATCCGCAACCTCATCAGGAGCATGCCCAGGCATTGTAGGGAGGTCATACAGGCATGTGGAGGCCACACACAATACTGAGCCTCATTTTGACTTGTTTTAAGGACATTACATCAAAGTTGGATCAGCCTGTAGTGTGTTTTTCCACTTTAATTTTGGGGGTGACTCCAAATCCAGGCCTCCATTGGTTAATAAATTTGATTTCCATTGATGATTTTTGTGTGATTTTGTTGTCAGCACATTCAACTTTGTACAGAGCAAAGTATTTAATGAGAATATTTCATTCATTCAGATCTAGGATATGTTATTTGAGTGTTCCCTCTATTTTTTTGAGCAGTATATAATGTTTTCTCAACCATGCTTCATGGTTGGGATGGTTTTCTTGGGGTTGTACTCATCCTTCTTCTTCCTCCAAGTACGGCGAGTTCTATTTTGGTTTCATCTGACCACATGACCTTCTCTCATACCTCCTCTGGATCATAAAGAAGGTCATTGACGAAATTCAAACAGGATATGTGCTGGTGTGAGCAGAGGGACCTTGCATGCCCTGCAGGATTTTAATCCATGATGCTAAAATTTTACACTGTGGTCCCAGCTCACTTCAGGTCATTGACCAGGTCCTCCTGTGTAGTTCTGGGCTGATACCTGACCTTTCCCAGAAATCATCGTTACCCCACGAGGCGAGATCCTGCATGGAGGCCCAGATCGAGGAAGATTGACAGTCATCTTGTGTTTTTTCCATTCTCTAATAATTGTGCCAATAGTTGTCTTCTCACCAAGCATCTTACCTATTGTCCTGTAGCCCATTCCAGCCTTGTGCAGGACTACAATTTTGTCCCTGGTGTCCTAAACAGCTCTTTGGTCTTTGCCATTGTGGAGAGGTTGGAGTGTGATTGATTGAGTGTGTGGACAAGTGTCTTTTATACAAGTAACGAGTTCAAACAGGTGCAATTAATACAGGTAATGAGTGCAGAGTAGGAGGGCTTCTTATAGAAAAACTAACAGGTCTGTGAGAGCCAGAATAATTCTTGCTGGTCAGAACTTGATCAAGTAATTATTTCATGCAATCAAATGCAATTTCATTATTTAAAAATCATACAATGTGATTTCCTGTTTTTTTCTGTTTAGATTCTGTCTGTCACAGTTGAAGTGTTAGATAAAGTGGGTGAGTTTTTTTTAGAAAAAAGACATCCATCCATCCTTGGCAAATACTTACTAATGACAGTTTTTATTAGATTATATTCTCTACTGAAAATAGTGACAAAAACTGTTTTTTTATACGTTCACTAAATTTGCATTTTTTTAATAAACTCTTTGCGACTTTTACTTTGCACTATAATCGTTGCTCTATTTAGGGTCCAGTTTTTATATCCCCTTTTACGCAATCTATCGCAAATTATGCTCCTTTCTTTTATAAATTGATTCTCCTCTGTACAATTTCTTTTGGCCCGAATCATCTCGCCTATGAGAACATTAGTTGTAATATGTCTGGGATGACAAGAATTTGCCCTTAATATTGTATTCCTTGATGTTTCCTCACCATTGGTTTTTGTTTCTACATCTCTCAAATCTCAATCGACCCTTAATAACAATTCCAAAAAAACCAGCTCATCTGTACTCCATTTATAGGTAAAAAGACAAATGACACGGTTGTGATTGAAATAGTTCCCCAGGTGTGGCATGGCCGACACTCCAGATGACCAGATGATGAGACAGAGGAGTAAGGAGCAGATCACAGATTCATACAACAGAGAAGACAATAATCCATTAAATGTATCGAGACATTTTTTACAAAAACATGGGAGCAATGTAAAAGGATTAGAATTTTATGGTTTAGAGAAAATGAACCCGTTACCTAGAGGAGGAGATGGAAGACGTGCCCTCCCTAACAGAGAGGCATACTCAATACTGGTGCTAGATACGTCCTGTCCATGGGACTTGAAGAAGAAAACCAAATTGATTCTGCATTCTTAAATATCAGGTATTGATATAGGTATGGATGATATAATTGTTTTTTTATTTGTTTCTTGAGAATTATATGTAACTTACATTTGATGTTGTTAGCCCGATGACGTTATGGGACACGTGTGCGGAGGGGATGTCATCTAGCGGGGTTTTTAAACAGTGGCATTATTTAGTTATATCAACAGATATTGGAAAAATAATCGTTTCCACAATTGGATGTGTTTAAATAAAATGTTCCTGTGCTGAGATAATCTTATAAATGTGCCCCTGCTGTGTACTGTGTAATGGCTGTGTCTGACCGTGCAGGAACATAGTCTGATCATACCACATTTCTGGGGCGGAGGGGGGGTGAGGACTATACAGACATTACAGCAGAGGATCACAAATGATTCTTTCTTTGAAGTAAAACTTTGTTTGACAACAGGCAGGGAAATGTTTTACCTCACAAAAAGAATGAGCTGTGATCCCCTGCTGTGCTACCTGTATCCTCTTTTGCGTCCTCCCCAGTCCAGGAGCTGTAGTATGATCAGACCATGTTCCTGTACGGTCAGACACAGCCATTACACAGTACACAGCAGGGGCACATTTATAAGATTATCTCAGCACAGGAACATTTTATTTAAACACATCCAATTGTGGAAATTATTATTATTCCAAGATGTATTGATTAAAATTAACTTTAGTTCCTGAGGAAACCCCTTTTAATGATATGCTCGTGCTCTGGGGTTGGACTGTAGGCGGGTCTTAACTTATGCTCTAGGCCAGATCAGCAAAAAAAGACCTGCCCCCAGGCTGCCTCGAAGCACAAGTATGTTCCTGATAATAGAGACAGCCAGCCACAGAGAGAGAGACAGCCAGCCACAGAGAGAGAGACAGCCAGCCAGAGAGAGAGAGACAGCCAGAGAGAGACAGACAGCCAGAGCGAGACAGACAGCCAGAGAGAGCGAGACAGACAGCCAGAGAGAGAGAGAGAGACAGACAGCCAGAGAGAGCCAGAGACAGAGATCCAATGAGAGAGCGAGACAGCTAGCCAGAGAGAGCCAGCCAGAGAGAGACATCCAGAGAGAAAGAGACAGTCAGCCAGAGAGCTTCAAAAACAATTCACCACAGTGACTGGTATAACAAAAAATGGTAAGTAAAGCGACTGTTTTCCAACGTTTCGACCCGAGCCTGGGTATTTTTCAAAATCGCAATACTAGGTTAAGTCATCATTTAATCTGGCTGTAATACTGGTATCCTGAATAGAGCATAAGGCCATAGAGGAATGGTATGTAAGTAGGCAGTGGTGAAAGTAGCTGTCAATGATTGGGTAGCCTGGTAGCACCAGCAGGGCATATGACGTCAGGCATCTGGAGTATCGTGTTCAAGGGCGCGCTGTGCACTGGCTGAGGTGGATTGGTACCTTCCTCTCCTGCTCTGCACCCATCAGTTAGATAAGTGTGGTGTGGAAGATCGAGAGCAGTTCTATTAGTGATCAGGAAGGACACTGTCCAGTAGCATAGCTACCGGGAAGGGGCAGAGGGTGTTGCCGCCCTGGGCCCCGTGCTCAGTGGGGCCCACCATGGGGCACCCACCCAGAGCTACGCTATGCTTAGGTATATTGGAGCACTGTGCACTCTGATATAGTTAAACCAGGGCTGCACAGCAAGCGACTCGCCGCCAGCTCCCTACTCCTTGAGCTCAGCTGTATTCACGTCTCTTAGAAGTGAAATGTGTTTTCGTTGTAATATCTGCAGACGAATGTTGACTGGAGAAGTCGTCATGTCGGTCTGGGCCAGATGGAAAAGATGGGAAAATTAATGACTCCACCAGAAAGAACTTCAGCTGTAAGTTACTATATACAGTATAACTGTACTGTGATTATTTGTATGTTCTGCAGCACTGGTATCTACCACGAAATGGTCACCATATGGTGATACTATCAGTGTTGGTGTAGAGATTCATTTTCAGAGCGTTCATCTCCTGAGGATTCTCTATACCCACGATCAGAGGGCACCACCATAGTTGTACCCACGATTACCTGGTTAGAGCCCACTCAGATGTTTCGCCCCCCCTGAGCTGAACCCCTAGCTATGCCTCTGACACTGTCTCATTGTTCTCCTCTGTCACGGGAAGCTGCCTCCAGTCTATAAGATGCACTCACTTTTTAGCAAGATTTTTTCTTGCTAAAAGTGTGTCTTATAGTCCAAAAAATACAGTAAGTTCCAAAGTAATTTCACTTTCTCATTTGATTATACAACTGTCTGTTATATGTTTTTGTACAATTTGTCAATAACATATATAGTTTCTCTCCGTCTGAATTATTTTTGATGGTCAACAAAATACAATTTTCCAATAATTTATTTTTCACACTCTAGGTATGATAACGACTTCTCTCTGTGTGGGATTTTTGATATTTTTGATGTTTAAAAGGGATGTCCGTTACTTGGACAACCCCTTCTCATTCCTCAGGTTTGGTTCTGTTAAATTAAAAACAATTATGCAAACCTCTTATGCTGGTGCGGTTCCAGCGGTGTCGGCGCTTGCGTTTCCAGGGTTCATGTGAGCTTGTTAAGTCATGTGAGCCCTGCGCTGATGTCACTTTCCCCAACTTCGGACAAATCAAACATTAAAAAGAAGTCAAACAGCAGCCGCAGCCCTGGCTTCTGGTTGTTGTTCAATACATCCGAAGGCAGAGACAGTGAAGCTGGCACTGATTAGGACCAGGGCTCGCGAGATGTAACAACCTCATGTGAGCCTTAGGAACTTGAGTCCCAATACCGCTGGAACATTGCCGACATAGGAGGAGCGTATGAGTGTTTTCATATTAACAAGGCCAAACACGAGGAATGACAAGGGGTTGTCCTTGTAGTGGACAACCCCTTTATGACGATACAATTTTCGGTTAAAAGACTTCCAACATTCTGAACATGAATAAGGCTTCTTCCCTGTGTGACTTTTCTGAGGTTTATTAACAGCTGATTTCTGTGAAAAATATTTCCCACATTAAGAACATGAAAAAGGCTTCTCCCCTGTATGAACTGTTTGGTGACTAAGAAAAGATGATTTCTTCACAAAACATTTTCCATATTCTGAACAGGAAAAGAAAACTTATCCCGTGTGAGTTCTCTGGTGACTATCAAGATGCTCTTTACGGTTAAAAGATTTCCCACAGCTTGAACACGAAAAAGGCTTTTCTCCAGTGTGAGTTCTCTGATGTCTGGTAAGGCTTGATTTATCTGCAAAACATTTTCCACATTCTGAACATGAAAAAGGCTTCTCCCCTGTGTGAGTTCTCTGGTGCTTAACCAAATCTGATTTCTGGTTACAACGTTTCCCACATTCTGAGCATGAAAAAGGCTTCTCCCCTGTGTGGGTTGTCTGGTGGCTATCAAGATGCGCTTTCCGGATAAAACATTTCCCACATTTTGAACATGAAAAAGGCTTCAACCCTGTGTGAGTTCTTTGGTGATTAACAAGATTCCATTTCTTGTTAAAACATTTCCCACATTCTAAACAGGAAAATGGCTTCTCCAATGTGTGAGTTCTCTGGTAACTAACAAGATCTGATTTCTGGTTAAAATATTTCAAGCACTTGGAATAAGAAAATCTATTCTCCGCTGTGTTAATTTTTTGATGTATAAGAAAAGACTTTTTGTGTGGAAAACTATTTCCATATTCTGAACATGAAAATGTCTTCTTTGCTTTAGGAGCAGTTTGTTTTTTAGTGCTTATTTTGTGACTTTCATTTTCATTAGTAGTCGGTAATGAATCAGAAGACAGGGCCTGTTTCATAGGATCAGATGACAGATCTTTGCTGTGAAGGGATGATGGTATATCTGGAGTAATGGCATTCACTTCAATTGTATCCTGTGGGATCTCAAGATCATCTGATTTAAAAATTAAAGATGTCAGCTGTCCCTCTGATCTCCTGGTACAGTCATCTGCCAAGAAGAAAACCAATTATTATTTTTGAATAAAATATCCTCAAATTTTTTATTTTTGAAATTTCTACTTAAAATGTATGTAAAAATCGCAAGTTATGTAAAAAAATTAATTACTGACCAAGACAATGACAGTACACAGTCTAATAGAAAACATCATAGGATGAACCAGTAGAGCGTGGTGTCCAACTGTTTGGTTGCTTTTTATTCCATATTTGGAAGACAGAATGAACAAACAATGTTATGTAGGCGAAAATAATATCAATAAAAACTTCTATTCATTCAGTAAAAAAACAAGTCTCCACTCAGGTCCATCATCTGTCAAAGGTTTCCACATTACTAGTGGCTCAAAGACTCTTGAAAAGCAACATGGCTTCCATAAACCAATCCAGCAATATCCACTCTCCCAAAGTCAGATCTCCCCCTCACTTCTGAGCCTTGCAGTGCGCCCAAACCACATTTAGCCTCCATGTATTTGGCAATACTATAGTGAGAAGAACCCACTTAATTGATGGTGTGTGTCTCCTGGAGCACAATCTGGGCACTATGTGTTGGGTAATAAAATGTTATATTTGCAATTTTCACTCTCCATCATCCACTGTGTGCTAATTTCTGGAAAGTGTTGGCGGAGTCAAAATAGTCACTATTCCTAGAGATTAATTCACTGAGGGTTATAATTTCCAAAATAGAGTCACATTATGGGGATTTCTACTGTTTTCTGCCATTTTCTCATATTATGAAAATAGTGTCTCCCATCTTCTCTGGACTCAGCTCCTGCAACTTCTGCTGCTGTCACCAAGCGCCACCTTATTCATTGTGCAGGTGGCACTGGTAATGGAGGAGACATCGGAACCAGAAGCTCTGGGTGATGCAGGCTCTGTCCAGCCACTAAGATTAGGGTGCATGCGACCAGTAGTACCATCCAGTCTGGCAGTATTGGTGTGTGTGCTGTCCAGCTGGAGTAATCTGCTCCCTACTTGGGTCAATTGGAAAGCACCGCACCCTACTAAAGCTCAAAATAAATTGCCGGAAGCTGCCAGATACAGCCTTGTTCTCCTCTAGTTCAGTCCTCTGTGCTCAGCTCCTGGCTTGTTTATTTTTTTTCCCATTGTGACCCTGGCCTTTTTGCTGACTACTCTTACTGACTACTGTTGTGTCTTCTGATTTTGTATTTTCTCTGCCCTCCTGGTTCTGACCCGGCTACCTGACTATTCTTCTTGCCATCTCACACCACAGAACAGCAGGTAACACTGTGGCCCAAGTCTAGGGGTTTCTAAGTAAGTCCAGATCCATGTAGAAGGGATAAAGGGTAATGGGAAAAACTGAGTACATACAATAACACATCTCCAGAAATTATCAAACTCAGCAGTCTCCATCAGTAAGTAGTGAGTAACTAGTGGTGAAACCTCTCTGGGGTAATTAGAGTATGGGGCTCGATGGCTCTTCTCAATCTAAACTATTGTAAGGGACAATATTTTCTATCAGATGAGTTATAAGAAGAAATATTAGACATTTAAAGAGAACTTTTTATAATAGTGCAGAGATGAGGTGTCTTAAATTTAGACCTCGGGCATTTGGAAGAGACAATGGAGATATTTTTTTTAAAAGACTACCAGGGAGTTAGACTCACATACATGAGGCAGGCCGACCCCATGAGTTGCACTCATTTATGGTGGACCATTGGAGCTACTATGAGTCCTGACCAGAAGAATAGAGAAAGTATTAGTGCCCCCATTTCAGGAGAGATTTTGCAGTAATCTGAACTCCTTAGGATTGAAAACATAATGGAATTTATGACGGAGTAAATCCATGAAACCAGGGCTGGAGCCAACACATCTCCTGCAGGCGTGAATAAATGTATATTACAGCCAACAGCCACGCACAGCTTAGAGATATATCATGGCACAGGTGTAATGTTTTTATGTCGTTTATCGCAATCCTGTTTGAAGTTAGTTGGTTTTAAAAGAAATTGAAAAATTAGAAAAATTCACACTTGGCCCTCACTGCACATTTAATGTTGTCGATCATAAAAGTGAAGTTTTGTAGGGACCATATGAGCACATTCAGCATCACAGAAGGGAGAGAAGGTAGAGTTATCCAATAAGATATCAGGGTTCTAGGAAGCCAACAGCATCATTACCCTCCACCTTCTCTTACGGACCAATCATATTAGTTTTTTTCAAGTGATTTTCTAATTTGTCAGCACATTCTACATACGCTGTCATTTTACTTTGTAGTTTACAGACTTGAGCCGGTAACGGTCAGCATCTTCTAATTTAGGTAGGTGGATCCTCCAGGTTGTAAGTTATATAGAAAAGGGCTTTCAATGTTCAAAGTCATTTGAACAGTTTTGGGTGGAGAAGAATGTTGTGGTCTAGAGGCAAAATGGTAGTCACATGATAGTGGAACGGCTGGACTACACCATAGATAAAGCAGCCAAAGCCGGTGACTGAGAAGAATCTGTGACTTCTCTGCATTTAGTGGTTACTACTCACCTGGGTAGTCATATGTGGGAATCTCCTCTTTACACCGCTCATCATCCCTCACATATGTCTCTGTAGTATTAATATGGGTCAGAACTTCACCCTGAAACAAATATTGTAAAAGTCACAGACAGATGGAGAAGTCCCATCTATGATCAGCTCTAATCCTGCCATCTCCACCGTCCTCATTACACAAGTATAAAACATATAATACTGGTGGATAAAACAAGACTGAACACAAGACCTTCACAGCCGTCTACACATCATAGGGGAGATCTCATGACACCTTATCTCCATCTACCTGATGATCCTGAGGAACATTGGGGTCTTCTTGTTTACAGTCCTGTGGAAGAAGAGGACGGGGACATCTCTCTGGTGTTGTCCTCTTACTGGATAGATCTGGAGGAAACACATACAGGGACTGAATTCATTCTTTACATACAGATAATTATAGGCCGTGTGTATTTAGTCCTGTCTATTACCTGGTGATGTGAGGGGCTGGGGAACCTCCATCATGATGTCCTTGTACAGCTCTTTGTGTCCTTCTAAATACTCCCACTCCTCCATGGAGAAATAGACGGCGACATCCTGACACCTTATAGGAACCTGACACATACAATGATACCGTCATCCCCCCGATCCCTTCATAGCGTTACTGTATAATGTCCCAGCATTCCCAGCAGTGTCACCTCTCCAGTCAGCAGCTCAATCATCATGTAGGTGAGTTCTAGGATCTTCTGGTCATTGATGTCCTCATGTATCAGGGGGTGAGGTGGAGGCCCAGTAATTGGGCTCAGGGGTCTTCCCCATCCCTCAGACACAAGGTCCTGACAGCGCTCACTAGAGGTCTTCTTCACTACTATGTAATCCTGGTTATGGAGAGACACATTCATAAATCTCACTTCAGACATTTCCAGAGTCCTCACCTCTCCAGTTCTGTCCATCTGTTATTCCCATAGATAAGAATGATGTAATGTGACATCATCAGAATCTCTCACCTCTCCAGTAAGCCGGAAGAGGATCTCTAGGGTGAGGTGTAATATCCTCTCCACCATCTTGTCTCTGTCCATATCCATCCTTGATGGGTAAATCAGGAAAATTCTCTTATATAGAAGATCTTCACTGAGAGGATCCGATATTGTAGGGAACTGAATAAGAAGATGATGAGCCGATGTAACATCATAAAAATCCTGTGTAATAATACAATTACTGGAGACAATAAGGGAAACATATGAGGAGATTATTGTACAGTATTTAGATTCCTTCTTTACATCTACTAATAAAACTAAAGGTGGTGTGAAAAAGTGTTTGCCCTTTTCCTGATTTCTTATTCTTTCACATGTCTTTCACACTTAAATGTTTCAGATCACAAAACAAATTTAAATATTAGACAAAGATAACACAAGTAAACACAAAATGCAGTTTTTAAATGAAGGGCTTTATTATTAAGGGAAAAAGAAATCCAAACCTACAGAGCCCTGTGTGAAAAAGTGATTGCACCCCCAACCCCCACCATTAAAACATAAATTAACTGTGGTTTATCACATCTTTGGGAAGCAAAGTTCAATTTCCCTAGCCACACACAGGCCTGATTACTGCCACACCTGTTCTCAATCAAGGAATCACTTAAATAGGACCTGCCTGACAAAGTGAAGTAGACTAAAAGATCCTCAAAAGCTAGACATCATGCTGCGATCCAAAGAAATTCAGGAACAAATGAGAAACAAAGAAATTGAGATCTATCAGTCTGGAAAAGGTTCTAAAGACATTTCTAAAGCTTTCACACTCCAGCGAACCATGGTGAGAGCCATTATCCACAAATAGCAAATACATGGAACAGTGGTGAATGTTCCCAGGAGTGGTCGGCCGACCAAAATTACCCCAACAAGTGTTTGATCCATGAATCGCCCAATAAATTTTGGGGTTAGAATTGAAGCAGGATGTTTTCAGATGAAAGTGGCCACTGAGCTTTGATTGTCACATAGTGTCATCATCAGCAGGTTGCAATAGAGATGCAGAGAGACTGGAAAAGTCACAGAAAGGCAGAGAAATGGACGTCCTTTGGCCACATCCCACACTAATGACTGTTTCATTGTGAACAATGCCTTTCAGAACTGGATGATGAATGCCACACAACTGCAGGCACATTTAAGGGAGGTGAGAGGAACCCAAGTGTCCTGTCAGACCATTTGAAACAGTTTACATCAGTGTGGTCTGCTAGGGTACCTGACCATACAACCAGGCACAGGCGTCATCAACTTGCATGGGCCAGGTAGCATCTACACTGGACAGTGGGCTGCAGTGCTGTCCATTGATTAAACTCTATTGAAACTGAGCAGAAATGATGGCTGCCAATGATGTTGGAGACGTCAAAGAGAGTGCTATGCATCAGCGACTGTTGTAGCCAGTGATGGTTTTGTTACAGTGTGGGCAGGTGTGTCTAGTCAATACAGAACTACCCTACACTTTGTGAATGGTACAGTGACAAGCCCCTACTTCTTGAATAACCTCATTAATCCAGTCATTGTGCCTCTGCACAAACAACATAGGCCTAATTTCATCTTCATCCCACCATCGACAAGGTGAACCCGTTTGGGAAAGATCTACACTGTCTAATATTAAAAACCTTACCATGAGTCAAAGTTTACCTCAGAGTGAATAAGGGCAGACAGAAGGTGTCTGTCGCTGGTGGATAGCTTTTATACTATTGTTGATCAAAAACAGTGTTACTAAGAACCCTATTTTATTTAAATGCACTTGCTTTTTATTTATTTATAGTAGGGTTTTTGTTCATTTTGCTTCTTGTAGATTTTTCTGAATCTTATAGAAAACCTGTGGGATCAGCTGAGTCGCTGTGTAGAGGATTGTAATTCTGTACCCCAGAACCTTAATGACCTGTGGGCCGCCCTTCAAGAAGAAAGGCATATCATGCCTCAGCAGACAACAATTAAACTTGTGACCAGCACTCACCACTGTTATTATTATTTATTTATATAGCACCATTGATTCCATGGTGCTGTATATACAACCCCTGGCAAAAATTATGGAATCACCGGGCTCGGAGGATGTTCATTCAGTTGTTTAATGTTGTTGAAAAAAAGCAGATCACAGACATGGCACAAAACTAAAGTCATTTCAAATGGCAACTTTAGGGCTTTAAGAAACACTAAAAGAAATCAAGATTAAAAATGTGGTACTGAGTAAGAGTATTTTTTTTCACACCAAGCAGAGGGAAAAAATTATGGAATCACTCAATTCTGTGAAGAGATTTGCAAAGGGAGGTAGCAGAGGAGTAGCGAGGCGAGAGATGAACTAGTAGGGCAGCAGAGTTAAGGACAGACTGGAGAGGTACGAGAGTGTTACCAGGTAGGCCACAAAGGAGGATGTTGCAGTAGTCGAGGTGGGAGCTGATGAGGGCATGCACAAGCAGTTTAGTAGATTGACGGTTGAGGAAAGGACGGATTCTGGAAATTATTTTTGAGCTGGAGGCGACAGGAGGTGGCAAAGGCTTGGATGTGGGGTTTAAAGGACAGGACAGAGTCAAGGGTTGCTCTGAGGCAGCGGATTGCCGGTACAGGGGAAAGTGTGATGTCGTTTATTGTTATAGAAAGGTCAGGTGAGGAAGATACGCAAGATGGAGGAAAGATGAGGAGTCCAGATTTGTCCACATTGAGTTTGAGGAAGCAAGAGGAGAAGAAGGAGGAAATGGCTGATTGAAATGCTGGAATTCTGGACAGCAGAGAGGTGACATCTGGGCCAGAGAGGTAGATCTGGGTGTCATCAGCGTACAGGTGGTACTGGAAACCATGGGACTTTATGAGCTGTCCCTCGCCAAGGATATAGATGGAGAAGAGTAGGGGTCCTAGAACAGAGCCTTGAGGGACTCCAACAGAGAGAGGACAGGATGAGGAAGTAGTGTGGGAGTGGGAGACACTAAAAGTGTGGTTAGAAAGGTATGAGGAGATCCAGGATAGGGCAACCAAAGGAAGAAAGAATCTATAGTAGGAGGCAGTGGTCAACTATGTCGAAGGCAGAGGACAGGTCTAGAAGAAGGAGTATGGAGAATAGTCTGTTAGCTTTGGCTGTAAGTAAGTCATTAGTAATTTTGGTAAGGGCAGTTTCGGTGGAATGGTAGGGACGGAACCAGATTGTTGGTTGTCGAAGAAAGAGTTAGATGAGAAATGGGAGGAAAGTTCAGCGTGAACATGTTGCTCAAGGAGTTTGAATGCAAATGGGAGCACCGATATGGGGCAATAGCTGGACAAAGCGGTTGAGTTGAGGGATGGCTTTTTGAGGATAGGCGTGATTGTGGCATGTTTGAAAGCAGAGGGGAAGGTTCCAGAAGTTAGTGATAGATTGAAGAGATGGGTTAGAGATGGGATGAGTGTGGGAGTGACGTTGGGGAGGAGGTGGGATGGGATGGGGTCAAGTGCACAAGTGGTAAGGTGTAATTTGGAGAGGAGGTGAGTAAGCTCTCTTTCAGTGATGTTGGAGAGGGAGGTTATGGGGAAAGGACAATGGTCTGGAAAACAAAGGGGTTGTGGTGGTCAGACCGTGAAGGCTTGCCTTGTTTGGTCAATATTGTTTTTGAAGTGTGTGGCAAACGCCTCAGCAGTGATGAGGGAGGTCAGAGGGGGCAGCAGAGGTCGGAGGAGGGAGTTAAAAGTTTTGAATAACTGTTTGGGGTTGTCGGAAAAGGAAGAAATGAGGGTTGTGAAGAAGGCCTGTTTGACAGAGGTGAGGGCTGATTTGAATTTGAGTGTTGCTTGTTTGAATGCAGTGAAGTCATCTTGCGAATGTGTTTTCTTCCAACGCCGCTCTGCAACCCTGGATGCTTGCCGAAACTTTTTGGTGAGGTTATTGTGCAAAGGTTGTCTATTGATTCGTTGCACTCTGCCATACACAAGAGGGGCAACAGAGTCAATAGCAAATGCGAGAGTGGCATTGTAGAAAGCAGAGAGGGAGAGAAGGTGAGAGAAGGAGAGTCGCCGGCTTGTTTTATGTTTGAGTAGGACAGATCTGAAGTTGAGGAGCAGGTTGGCAGATGAGGTCAGGTGGGGAAGTAATAGGGAAGGAGATATGATTATCTGGTTAGAGGGTACTGGGGTCTGGGGATAGCGGAGAAGAGTGAGGATTAATGGAACAAAAACTGTAAAGGCATATGTAAGCACGGTGAAAGTGTAAGGGAGAATAGAGAAGCAAGTACAGTTAATAGGTGGTTACTCGTACCTTCTCGTCACTTCTGGTCCAATTCTGGCATATTTCTGCAGGTTACTCAAGGAGACATACTCATGGAGATAGACCACGGTCACACAGACCTGTATGTCTCAATTTATACAGCTTCCAAAGCACATGGAATAGGCCACGTGTGAGTAGGAGGGAGGAGCCACAAGGAGACGATTCACAAAAACAGGGGGGATAAATAGGAGAGAGAGGCCGTATAAACAGTTTTGAATGGAGATAAATGGATATGTAGAGTATTGCACATTGAAACGTTCCTGCAATTGAAACAGATGGTTGTCAGATCAAGGGTGATGGCAATATTGAAGAATATAAATTGTGAGATTACATGTCTGGATATCTGGCATATTTCTGCAGGTTACTCAAGGAGACATACTCATGGAGACAAACCACTGTTGTTGGCTTTTGTTTCAATAAATTGTTTGAGATGAGAAAATTACCATTGCATGCTTCTACTTAAGTGCCCTACTTTCATGATGAAATCTCACAGTAGCGTGAAGTTTTTACGTTTTCCAGAAATTTCTCCAGAAAGCCAAATATCCCTAACTTTTTGTGAGTAGTGTATATACACACATACATTTGGCGGATTTCCCTATTCTGCAGACCGCCTGCTGCCGTTTTACTTGGCGGAACCGGACCAGATGGTTTGGAGATGAATGAGAGAGACCAAAGTCCAAAAATAAATTATTATTTACTTAACAAAACTTGATGAGAAGTAATACATCAGATAGCCACATGTAAGGGAATGATAATCCTCCAGATATATTTTCAAGCTATATGTAGCAAAAATACGGATAACTAAAATATAACTTTTACTTAGAATCTTTAAAAACTATTAAGAAAATACAGTAAAACACCACTACGTGTGGACGAACAAGCCAAACATATATTACACACCACCTTTGCTATGGTCCAAAAGCTATCTCAAAAGTCAGACCTTTATCAGATAGGTGTGTAAATTTAAGCGGAAAAAATACAGTTGCTCTTCCACCCAGAAATAGCAGAATGCTGTCACTTTCTTTAATGGAGCAACACAAATTAGTTAGTTTACACTTGGTAAATGGAATCCATTACTGCGTTGTCATTAACTCATTCTTAGCAGCGTATCAACGGCAGGGTTTTATTGTGCCCAAAAATACCACTTGCCACCAAATCCGTCTCACACTGCTCTTCACAATGGTATATATACAGAGACAGTGATAGTGGTCAGTATAAACCAACACCGCTTAGACATGTACAGCAGCACCGTTAAACGTTGCACTAGGGGACAATCAAACCCATCTACTATGGTGCCTATACATACAGAGACTATCTCAAATCATAGCTGTGTATTATGTAGTACTATATACACGTATTCTAGAAATCTCGTAGGCAGTACTCAAGTGGTGGAGCATCTTTTCTACTCCATCCCACTGAAACCCTGTTCTTGATCATATATAGCATGGAGTGCATACATTTATTTCTGCACTCAGACCACTGCTTTATCACAGTAAAGGAACGGTCTCACCCAAGATTTAGTCCCTTCCGGCTTGCACTCAGATCCTTATTAGTGTTGAGCGAGTATGTTTATCCGAGTATGCTCGGGCCGAGCTCCGAGTATTTATAGCTGCTCGGTGATATGCTTGAATCGCTCCCGTGTGCATGATTTGCGACTGTTTGACAGCTTTATTACATGTGAGGAATGTGTAAGAAATAGATATTCCTCACATGTAATAAAACTGTCAAACAGTCGCAAATCATGCACACGGGAGCGATTTAACCTCATCACCAAGCAGCTATAAATACTCGGAGCTCGGCCCGAGCATACTCGGCGAAAGGGTAAATAGAACATACTCACTCAACACTAATCCTTATGCCTCCTGCCAACCCTGGGTGTGTGAACTCCCACAGGATCTCCCAACGCGTTTCATCACAAATGTAGAATCATCAGGGCAGTTGTGAACCTGCTTGTGTCCTCATGGGGGCCTTTGCAAGTCATCTGCCAACTTTCCTGGCTGTTGCAGTATCACTTACTGGCTTCCTTGTTCTTTTATTGTGCACTCTGTCGAAACCCCGCCTCCGGCGGATGGCGCATTTCCGGTCTTTGGACCGCATATCCGGTTTCCGGAGCGCACATCTGGCCTGTGGAACGCATATTACCACTTCCGCCGGCTGTGCTACAAACACCAGCCTGCAAACTAGCCTGAAGCTCCATTCCAGATAATGACAGGAGGGGAACGGTCACACCACCTCTCCATGCCCATCACCACAATTCTTATGCTTGTGGGGAGGCCATAACACAGATCTTAACCATTAGACTAGGATCCTATAGGCCTATTCTTGTTAGACAGGTAATTCATATGTCCTGCCCCATCCCTAGGGGTAGTGCAGGTATTCCTTCAGCAACTAATTTTTAATAAAAACCAATGGTCTCAAAAAAAAGCATTCCTTACCAAAAAAGTATTTTCACTCTTTAATAATGACATAATCCAATTCACTTAAACACGTCATGTAGAGAAGATGTGTGTGTCAAAAAAATGCCAGGGTGATCAAACAGGAAGAAGGGTAGTAGTGGAGGAACGCATGATATAATTTGCATGAGGGAACCAGGGAACACCACCGAAAACCCAAAGAATGGGTGGAAAAGATCTCTAGAGTATCCCTCTCTATCTGCACACCTACTTAAGGCGGAGGTTGGCACCCTGTCCTGCGCAATGGCACCCCCACTCATTGGCGGCTGTCCCTGACTACATGTCCCTATTACACCTCTATTTCAAAGAAAAGAGTTACGAACATTTGCCCATTCAGGCCATTCGGGTATACCATTCTGAGGTTGAAAATCCAATGGGTCTCCCTCTGTAAAATCGACCTATCCCAGCTACCTCCTCTCACAGGAGGTGTGATTTTCTCGATCCCCATAAATAGGTTCTTCCTTACATCCCCGTGATGCAGTAGGTTGATGTGATTAGCGACCTGTGTATCTCTTTTATTCCTTATATCTCGTATATGTTTCCCCACTTGCTTACGAAATTCTCTTCTTGTTTTTTCAACGTACTCCACCCCGCACTCACATGTGCCCTTATAGATGACGCCCTTAGTGCGACAATTTATGAAGTGCCGGATGGAGTACGTGGTACCAGTAACATTGCTTTTGAACTCAGCCTGACTGGATCGATTCACACATCTTACATCCCCCACATGTGAAACACCGTTTGAATCCTCTAGCCAACCAAGTCGGGGCGGTTCTCAGCTGATAGTGGCTATGCACTAGCCTATCCCTCATAGATTTACCTTTTCAGTATGTGATTTGTGGGTAAGGTGTGATCTCATTCTCTATGTCTGTGTCCATCTTTAATAATGACCAATGCCTTTGGAGGATTGATCTAATCTCCTCCGCTCTATTGCAATATCTCATGACGAATTGTGTAGTTACACTTTGATCAGGTTTTTGTTTTGGGATCAAAAGGGGTCTCCGATCTCTCTTTAAGGCCTCATTGTATGCCACCCTCAAGACTCTTTCGGGGTAACCCCTGTCTTTAAACCTTATCTTGAGGTCATCTGCCTGCTCCTTGAAGGACCACAAGGTAGAGCAATTCTGGCGCATTCTTAAATATTGTACCTTAGGGATTCCCCTCCTGAGGGGGGCCGGATGGTTGTTCTCCCACCTCAGGAGGGAATTTGTGGCTGTTTCTTTCCTATGGGTCTTAGTGATAATTTCACCCTTGGAATTGATCTCAATTTTAATGTCCAAAAAAGCCAGGGTAGATGAATTCACCTCATACGTAGAATGTAACCCAATATTGTTGACATTGAGTTTCTTGACAAAATCCCCGAACGTCTCCACAGTGCCCTTCCAGATGACAAAGAGACCACCAGCCCAGGAGCAGGTTGACATACGATGGTGCACACGGGCTGCCTATCGCGGTGCCCCTGAGCTGGTGGAAGTACTCATTATTGAATAAAAATACATTTTTGGTCAGGCAAAATTCCAGTGCTTTCATCACGAACTGGTTATGTCTCTCATACTGTCGCCCCCTGGTGCTCAAATAGCGATTAACTGCTTTCAAACCCTCCTGATGTAGGATGGAGGAGTACAGTGCCTCCACATCTATAGTCTCCAAAACCATGCCAGGTTCCACACATATCCCCTCCAATTTACACAAAAGCCTTAGTTACTTACCGGTAACGGGATTTTTCGGAGCCCATGACAGCACCACGTGAGAGAGAGGATCCGCCCATCAAGGACAGGAAACCTACAGGTTAAAAAGGGCAGCCCTCTCTTCCCGCCTCAGTTTAGTTAACAGAGCATGAGAGTAACGCCAAGGTTAGTTATAACAAAACATAATCACATTAAGTACATCACTTTTCATCAATTTCCCGCAAGGGTGCACAAAAAGAAATCAACTCTACGGGAGTGCACAACACCAGTGAAGGGAGGGAATATAAAGGTGCTGTCATGGGCTCCGAAAAATCCCGTTACCGGTAAGTAACTAAGGCTTTATTCGGTCTCCCATGACAGCACCACGTGAGAGAATTTCAGAGACGAAGGAAATTAGGGAGGGACCACAGCTTGAAGTACCCTTCTCCCGAAAGTGAGATCTGCAGAGCCACCCAGATCCAATCTATAGTGCCTATAGAAAGTAGAGGGAGAAGACCAAGTGGCAGCCTTACAAATTTCCTCAATGGAAAGCCCTGTCTTCTCCGCCCAGGAGGTTGATACCGCTCTGGTAGAATGCGCCCTCAATCCCTCCGGTATCTCTTTATCCCCTGAGGAGTATGCGAGGGAAATGGCCTCCTTGATCCATCTAGCGATTGTAGTCTTTGAGGCCTTACAACCCTTCCTAGCCCCCTGATAGCAAATAAATAGGGACTTATCCTTTCTAAAGCCACGTGATACTTCTAAGTACCTTAGTACGCACCTCCTAACGTCTAAAGTGTGAAGTCTCTCCTCTTTTTGATTTTTGGGCGGAAAGCAAAAAGTTGGGAGAACTATTTCCTAGGTTCTATGGAATCGAGTGGCCACTTTAGGAAGAAAGGCTGGATCAGGTTTTAATATAATCCTATCGTCCAGAATTTGCGTAAATGGAGGGCATATTGAAAGGGCCTGTAGGTCACTGACTCTCCTGGCTGAAGTTAGGGCTACTAACAGGACCGTCTTTAGGAAAATAATTTTGGGGGAGACTAAATCTAGTGGCTCAAAAGGAGGACTGGTCAAGGCATCTAAGACAAAATTCAAATCCCAGGGAGACATCTTTACCTTGGTAATGGGTCTACACCTAAAGGAAGCTTTTAAAAAACGGGCTATCCAATAGTTATCTGCAATATTGGAAGAAAATAAAGCTCCCAACGCCGACACCTGTACTTTCAAGGTACTAGTAGTGAGACCTAATTCTAAGCCTCGCTGCAGAAATTCCAGAATTTTCCCAATAGGGGGCTCCTCCTCCACCTTAACATCTGCAAAGGACAGAAACTTCCTCCAGGTCCTGGCATAAATACGGGTGGTAACAGGTTTTCTGCTAGCCAGGAGAGTATTCACTACATTTGCGGGGAATCCTTTGTTGGTCAATAACACCCTCTCAAATTCCACGCCGTCATATTTAGACTCGGGGTTGGAGGATGGGAAAGTGGCCCTTGAGTGAGGAGGTCCGGAATCTCCGGAAGAACCCAGGGATCTGATATGGACATCTTCCGGAGACAAGGGAACCACGGTCTTTTGGGCCAAAAGGGACATATGAGTATCACTCTGGCCCGGTCTGCCCTGATCTTATCACCGCTGGGAGCAGGATCATGGGAGGGAAGGCATATGCCAGAGGAAATCTCCAGGGAACCATGAAGGCGTCCACTGCCAGGGGTCCTTCTCTGGGGTCTAAGGAACAAAAATTTTCCACTTTCCGATTGGCTCTTGTTGCGAATAAGTCCACAGTCGGAAGGCCCCACAATTCTACGATTCTGGAGAATATTTGTATATTTAGGGACCACTCTCCCTCTTTTACAGAAGTACGGCTGAGGAAATCCGCTGTGATGTTTTCCTTGCCTTTTAGATGAGTAGCCGAAAGAGAGAGACAGTGATCTTCGGCTTTCAGCAGAAGTGCGTTCGCTACCCTCATCAAGTTTCTTGAGCGGGTTCCCCCTTGGTGGTTTATGTAAGCTACCGTGACTTGATTGTCCGAGAGTACACGGACATGCTGGTCCTGTAAATATACAAGGAACTCGTTGAACGCATGCTGCATCGCCAGAAGCTCCTTAACATTTGATGACAACTGTTGCTCACTGCTTGACCAGGTTCCCTGCACTAATTTCCCTTCAAAGTGAGCTCCCCAACCTGTGGCACTTGCATCAGTGGACAAGACTGCAGTTGGACTACATTCCCAGGGAACCCCTTTAGCAAGATTGTCTTGTCGTAACCACCAACGAAGGGACCATATGGCACAAGGACCTAGCGTAAACCTACGGTCTAGATGCCCCTCTAAAGCTGCGTTATTGTACAACACATCCCACTGAAAGGCTCTTGAATGCAATTGTGACCAACGAACCGCAGGAAAAGTGGAGGTGAAGGTTCCCAATAGTGACATGGCCTTACGGAGTGACATAGAAGGTTTACGTATACATTGTTCTACCAACTCCCGGATTCTATCAATTTTCTCTTCTGGAAGACAACATAGCTGTTTCCTGGAATCTAACATGACCCCCAGATATTGTTGTACCTTGAGTGGAGATAGTCTAGACTTTTCTAAATTTAGAAACCACCCCAAACTCTTTAAGACCGACATGGTCTCCTGCAGGTGGGTCTCGCACTGAACCAACGAATTCCCCACTATCAGGAGATCATCCAGGTAAGGGATAATTAGAATGTCCCTTTCTCTTATATGGGCCATAACTTCCGCCATTACTTTAGTAAAAACCCGTGGGGCTATAGCTAAACCGAAGGGGAGTGCAGTGTATTGGAAGTGTCTATTTCAATGGCCAGCCTCAAGTATTTCTGGTAATCACTATGAATTGGGATATGGTAATACGCATCTTTGAGATCGAGCACTACCATATAGCAGTGGGGAAAAAGTAACTTTATTACGGATTTTAAAGACTCCATTTTAAAGGTGTGTATTTTAAGGAAATTATTCAGGGATTTCAGATTTATAATTGTCCTGAAACTTCCATCCGGTTTCGGAATCAAGAAGAGCAGGGAGTAGAAACCAAGACCCTTTTCAGCTTCCGGAACCTCAATCAGGACGTGCTTTCTTATTAGGGTTTGTACTTCCGAAACGAGGGCAGCCTGGCGTTCTGGGGAAGAACTGGAGGGAACAACCATGAATCTTTTGTGAGGCAATGCTTTAAATTGAAATTTAAGACCATACTTAATCAGGCTCAAAATCCAATTACTATGAGAAATCTGTTCCCAAGCTGGGACAAAAAATGACAATCTCCCTCCCACCTGGGCTGATTGTGTATCCCCTGGCTCCTGCTCAATTTTTGGAGACGGACCAAAGAGTAGACCTCTACCTTTTCGACCCCTTTCGTCAGACTTGTCTTGCTCCCTGAAATATCTCTTCCGGAAAAATTTCCTCTTCCGGAACGATCTCTTAAAGGAGGGTAGAGGTACTGATGGAAACCCCTTCTTAGGGTCCCCCGCTTTCTCCCATAAGTCGTCCATGGTCTGACCAAAGAGGTATTCCCCTTCACACGGGATTGTACACAGTCTGGACTTAGTCTGTAAATCCCCTGGCCAGCTTTTAATCCACAAGGCTCGCCGAGCCGCATTTGACAGTGCTGCTGACTTTGCTGCCAACCTCACCGAGTCCACAGATGCATCAGCAAGAAAAGCTGCCGCCCCCTGAACCAGTGGAAGGGAAGAAATAATGTCTTTCCTAGAAGTCCCATCCTTCAACTGACTGTCTAGCTGTTCAAGCCACACCATCAGGGCTCTGGACGTACAGGTAGCTGCTACTGTTGGTCTCAGTGCTCCCGCAGCTGTCTCCCATGCCCCTTTCAGGAAAGTATCAGCCCGTCTGTCTATGGGATCTCTCAATGCACCCATATCATCGAACGGGAGGGAAGTTCTTTTCGCTGCTTTGGTAACAGCAACATCCAGCTTGGGTGCTTTTAACCAGGAGGAACACATAGCATCCTCAAACGGATATTTCCTTTTAAAGGATGGAGGAACACTACCCTTCTTGTCAGGCTTTCTCCACTCCTTATCAATGAGGTCTTTCACCTTTGAATTTACTGGAAAGACCCTTCTCTTCTTTAGCCCCAGACCACCAAACATAACATCCTCAGCTGACTTCTCTACCCTCGAGTCCACTATCCCCATTGTAGATCGGACGGCTTTTACTAGGGCATCGACCTCCTTCAGGGGGAAGCACTGTCTATCTGGCTCACTATCAGAGGAAGAGAAGGCGGAGGAGGAAGCGACCGATAGCTCAGAGTCTGAACCCAGCTGCGTTTCTTGAGGAATATGCCCAGACTCTGAACCTTGCAATGCTTTGCCTATTTCTTCCCTTATTAAAGTTCTAAGGCCTAGGGAAAAATCTGGGGTCTCCTCCGATATCATTTTGCTGATACAAAGCTGACATAATCTTTTGCTATATGAATCAGGGAGTGGACAGCTGCATAAGGCACACTCTCTGTGCTTGAACTTCAAGGAACATTTCTTGCTCTAAAAGAAAGTCATAGATAGAAAGAAGGAGGAAACATTAGTAGAACTTTCACGAAGATTCCACTCACCCCACAGAACCTTCGGTACCGTAGAAGCAGAAGAATCCAGCATGCATGGCGAGGAATCACGCCGCACCGGACCGTCCTTCCTGCTCTTAGTGGTAGCTCTTCTAGCTGTATGACCAGACCCTAGCCGGGAATGACGCTGCGCCACTAGCTGTGAGGGCTCCCCAGAGGGCTGCTCCTGCAGCAGATGTTGTTGCCTAGGTGACAGCTCCTATGAATCTTCCATAGCTTACAATGTAAGAATGGGCTGGGAAGCACCTCTGTATGTTACCAGACCCTTTATATACTGGCCATACCGGTACCATGTGTGGGTGTGTCTTTCCTTTTTTTTTTTTTTACCCAGGAGGGCGTTACCTGCTCCTTGGTCTTCCTCCCCAGGTCCAGGTGGGATCCAGGTGGGCTCCTCGCCGCCAGATCCTCAATCCCCCGGCGTTCAGCTGCTCGCGCCAAAAAACTCAAACGAGCCCCGCCCCTTCCGGTGTCGTCACAGGGCTTCCTGCCCGGCGCACCGGAAGTCGCGTCAGAAGGCGCCCCCATGAGCCCTGCCGTGGCGTCTCCAGAGGACCGGGACGAACCGGCTCAAACCACCTGCTGTGGCCCTCTCTGGGACAGGAGTCCATCTTCTGCAGGTAAGCCTGCAAGGTCCCCCATCATGGACAGGAAACCTAAACTGAGGCGGGAAGAGAGGGCCGCCCTTTTTAACCTGTAGGTTTCCTGTCCTTGATGGGCGGATCCTTTTTCTCACGTGGTGCTGTCATGGGAGACCGAATAAATATTGGTGGTATCCCGTACGTGTGAGTTGAGGACTGTCACAAATGGCCTTAGAATTTTTCCACATACATACCAAGTTTCTCGGTTAAGCTGTTAATTCCACAGACAATCGGCCTTCCTTTTAACGGATCGATGCCTTTGTGGACTTTCGGGAGGCAATAAAAAGTTGCCATCACCGAAAAAAGGGGAGCAGAAATTCCTTTTCTTCCCTATTGATCACCCCCTGCGCAAATCCATCCTCCGCAAAGGATCTCAGCTCTTTACAAAATTCTTTCACTGGATTGAAGTAATACATCAGATAGCAGGCAAAGTACTTTATGAAGGCTTCTTCTGCATTATGCAGTCCAGTAAACCATTATGGGAAGGTCCTTCATTCCCTGTGAGGACCATCCGGGTCAAGATGTGTCGCTATGGCCCATCAGAGCTACTCTCGGCTCCCAGTTGATTTGTGAAGACCTCACAGGCTGAGGTGCATCCTCACTACTACTCTCAAAGTCCATTCAATGACGGCCACACACACTCCTTTCTGTGGCACTACATCTTCATCTCTCCGTAGGAGAACTCATGTCCCAGTTTTGCAACACTGCAGCTTCCTCTCTAGTATAGACAATTGTTTGCTTAAATGCAGATTATCTAAAATAAGGAATCCATCCTAAACTTAACCCCCTTTAATTAGGCCTTCTGACCACCATCCAGGGCAAAGTACCTTATTCTGCTGCTCACCTTAGCAAAGTTTTTTTTCCTTTTAATTAGGCCTCCTGGCCTTCTGATTCCCCTGGGCAAAGTTCCGTACTGTTTAAGTAGGCCTCCTGGCCTGAGCTAAGGACCTCATCCTGCTCTTGGTCTCCTCTGCCATTATATCTTTGCTTTCCTTCACAGCGTACCATCTGATGTCTCCCTCCTGGCACACAACACCATATCAATTTAAGCCTGCAACCAGATATACGAGAGGTCTGTATTTCTCACTTACTTATCCCTATCTGACTCATCACCAGGAAACTGTTCTCCTGTCTGCCCATGTAGCTCAGAATAAGTTCTCCCACCAGAATGATGGCCCACACAGACCCCACACAGTATGATGGCCCCCAAAGCCCCTCAAACAGTATTATGTCCATGACAGCCTGCTACACAAAATGAGGACCTCCTCTCAGTATCGAGGCCCTTAAAGTCCACCACAGCCCCCCACACAGTATAATAGCCTCCACCAGCCGCCCATTCAGTATGAAAGCCTAAACAGCCCTTTGCTTATTATGATGCCCTCACAATTCCTGAAGTTTAAAAAAAAAAGCACACACACTACTCATCCAAACCCATTCCTGAGGTGCGCTGCTCCGGTCTGTGCAGTGTGAGTACTGAGGCTCCATACTACAGGTGTGATGTAGTGACGCCATTGTGCCTGCAGTGCACGGAGTCTCAGACTCACAGGTGAAGGCTGAATGGTGGATTGGGGAGCTTTTGACTCCCTGATTCACTATTTAATTAAATGGTTTCACAGTCATGAAATGTGGATGTTGCTGAAATTTCGATGATGGGTAAGGAGAAGGTGCCCGATGCCAAACCGCCCTGATCCCTCTCAATTCACAGGCACCGTAGCGACCGCATGGGCTACCTCTATGGATGATACTCCCTGCCTAGAATGGGACTAAGTGAGTATTTATTAATTAGCCATGGGGTAGTCGGTGATGTGGATGGTACCATAATGTGTGTGTAGGGGACAGTACTGTGGGAATATTAGAAAGTGGGGGAATAGCAGTAATGTGGGAACATTAAACTGTGTGTGAGGGGGATGCTAGTCCTGTGGGAACATTTCCTGTGTGTGGGGGAAGCCAGTACTGTGGGAACATTATACTGTGTGTGGGGGGATGGCGGCACTGTGAAAAGATTGTACTGTGTGTGGGGGGATGACGGTACTGTGGGAATATTATACTGTGTAGAGGAGATGGCGGTAATGTGGGATCATTATACTTTGTGTGGGGGATGGCGGTACTGTGTAAAGATTATACTGTGTGTGGCCTCCTGTGGCTCTGGTTACTTAATGTGTTTGTTAGCACTGAGACAAATGTCTGTTATACGTTCAGCGGGGCTCCCTGTATGCTCGATGCCATGCAGGTGCTTCAAGATGTTTTGCTCCTTTCGTGACTCCTATTCCTCTCAACCCTCCAACTCCAGGCAGCCCTCGTTCAAGCCTAAAACTTCTTTACACACTTTTTCAAGGCCACAAAGCCCTCCACTTCTAAATCCATCACCATATGAAGGTTTTATCTCACCCTAAACTTTTCCTACTTGAAGGGATAGGTTTCTGCCCTTTCAATACTCTTTCAGTATACACAGGCTTTTCACAATCATGTTAAGACCCTTCAGGGGGTGGTTCACTGTGTCCTCCTTACATTCAACCGGTAGGACCTTGGGACCTTTTTTTGTCTGCTCTCCAAAAAAGGGAAAGATTCTTAGTCAGCTTCTCCTCAAAATTACTTTAATAGAATCTGTCGCGAGGCAACAAATGAGAAAGAAAAAAATATTGTGGTGGGCACTGTCATGATGAAAACCAAGATGAGAAGGTGTAGAAGAAGAAAAGAACATTTGTTTATCACATTATGGCCTGAGGAAGAAGTCAACTCAATGTTGAAATGCGTTGCTGTCTTTTAATAAATGTTTGTTATTTTTCTATATGGTCTCATCCTGGCCTTCATTGTGACTGCGCCAACCACAACTTTTTTTTCTTTTATTGCCTCGCAATTCTTTTAATGAGCCATTCTGTCGGCTTTTGCCGGACTCTCACAACTCCACCAGATGAGCCAATACCATCTACTCTTCCCTGCTTCTTATCACCAGGAATTTACTATGGAGCGCTCTTATTTTATCTTTTAGTTTTATAGCATTTTATGGCATTTCTGGTGCTCAAAACCTCCATTCACAGGGTGTCTGAGATTGCTGCCCTTTCCTGTAGGGTTCTCTTCCTCATTCTCCATCAAGATAAGGTGGTCTTGTCACTCGCACCATCATTTCTTCCAAAATGGTCTTGACTTTCTACATCAAAAAGGACATTGTCCTCCCCTCATGTTGTCCATTTACAGTTCATCCATAGGAGCACCTGTCTGGATTTGGCCAGGGCATCTAGGCTAATATTTTGTTAATGGAAGCCATCCAGCATTCCGATTTTCTTCTCTTGATCCTTGATTGTCTACACAAGGGCCTGTCAGCCTCCAAGACAACCTTTACCAAATGGATTAAGTCGGCTATTGTGGAAGCCAAAAAATCCAAGGATAAATCTCTACCTCTTTGGGAAATTACATATTCCACAAGGGCAGTCAGACATTACATCTCAGCTGCTCAGGTCTCTAAGGATGTTACCTGGGCCTCTGTTCATACATTTGTCATATTCTATAAAATCCACTCTACGGCTTCAGCCAGTACCATCTTATGATGCAAGGTATTGCAGGCTGCTGTCAGTTTGGCAGTCCACATGGTTGGCTGTTGTACTTTCTACTCATTTGGACTTTTCTGGAACGCCCCACGGTCCTGGGTCCCCTGTTGCTATCAATGGTGTGATCAGTGTAATGAAAGTTAAAGTCCCATAGAGGGACTAATTAAAATGAACATAAGTAAAATATATATATATATATATTATATATATATATATATATATATATATATATATATATGAAAAATCTATTATTTTTTAAAAATCACAGAATAATAAAAAATGAAAAAAAAAACATTATACCCAGAAAATATATGAAAACAAAAATATAGAAATAAAGTACACATATTTGCTATCATCGCCCCCAGAATGATCTGATCTATAACACTGTCACACTAGTTAACCCCTTCAGTGAACAGTGTAAAAAATAAAAAAGGTGGCAAAAAAAACTATGGTTTTTCATGAAGCCGCTGTAAGGCAGCGCTAGTCATCATACTGGGGTTACTCGCTTCGCTGCGTCAATCAATGCACACGTGCAATGTCTTTATGTATTTTCTCACAATGCTGCAGTTTATTACTTCATAAGCCACAGTTCGCCGGGTCCAACTCCGTGGCACGCCGACACACATTAACACAATGTTCATGAGCCAAGTGGCACACAGGCCCACTTGCTCCAGGTTACAGCTTATGGCAAGGTAAAAATAGCAATGTTCATATCACAAAGTCCATATAGCACAGGGTATTACTTTTGCCGGGTTTAGCTGCTGCAGTCCTTTACGCTTGCCACCACTGTGGCTTCGTGGCTTCCCAGGTAGGGGTCTCTAGCCGTCGTCCCCTCATAGGCTACTGGTATGTCTTCCACACTTGACATCCAGCCTGCACCTTTCAGGGTTCCTCAACAAGCCGGCTCTCCCTCAAAGGTCACTGGCATCCACGCACAGGATCCGGGCTCGGCCTTTCAGGCTGCCAGGCTTCACTCGGCCTCACTAGGCCTCTCACAAACGGTGTCTCACGCCTCACACCGAACACACCTGTCTCAAATCACCAGGGTTTATATATCCTGTGCACAGATACACACATACTGACAGGACCTTGCTGATGTCAGTCATGTGATCAGTCAGCTGTGTGTATAGGTCCTGTGTGCTGTCCCAGTCATGTGTACAGAGCTTTACTGTGCATACAGGACCTGTGTGATGTCACAGTCATGTGACCAGTCAGTTAAAGGGGAAGGTACATGGTCAGGTAAAACACATCCTGGACCTTTTACAGTAATGCTAGCAAGCTGCTGCATTACATATCCACCCCCCCTCTGTTCAAACTTGTGGGGTTGAACACATAATATACACAATAACATTATAACCCCCAGCTCACATAGAGACCATGTACTTTACAATTGTGCTACTCAGCCCCTGGAACCTTAGTCAACGACATTAGCCCATTCCTTAGGGACCTACCATTTGTCACTGTCACTGACTTCGTCAGGTCACCTTTCCGGGTCGTAACCTTGCCAGGTCTCCCCTGCTCCCAGCGGTCAGTCATAATCTTGTCAGACCTCCCCAGCTCCCAGCGGTCAGTCATACAGCGGTGTGACTCACATGCCCTGGTATTTAAGGTCCGGTTCGACTCCGTACTGTCCCGTCCTCTATGGGGTCGTTTGTATGGGCTGCTCAAACCTGAGTTACTGGAGGTCTCACTACCTCTAAACCCACGCCCACTACTCTCAGGACATCTTGAAAGGTCCCTAACTCCAGCTGTAGCTGTTCTGTTATTTAGGGGGCCCTTTCTCTGTCGGGTCTCACTATTTCTAGACGGCTTCCATCTTCTGCTGCTCAGATGATGCTGTCTATCTACTCGCAGTCTAGCGAGATTCAATTGTTCTACCTCCTGCAGGTAGGTCACTCGGTACTCAATCAGCATGCGTATATATTCTAGGCTTTCTTCTGTTCCTACAGCGGAGAAGGACACCATGCCGTCTTCGTCTGGTATCCAGTCCTGATGATCACGGGGACTGCTTACTTTCACCACACCAGACTTCTTGACCATCATCTGCATGGCTCGACCGCTTCTCCCAATGAGCTTTCTCACCAGAACATGAGGCACCCGGATGACCTCTTCACGCATACTGTGAGCTTTCCTCATCAGTTCCAGTTGTCTAACGGCTTGTTCCGTCTTCAACCGGAGAAACCGCTTCATGCGCATACATTGCCAATGCATATCACTTAGGATCGCCACCCTCTTCACTGTGACTTCGGTCATGGACAGAACCACCAGCTGTTTAGCTTCGGAGGTCAAGTACACCTTACAGGCTCCCACAGCCTTCTTAAACTCTTCATGCACAGACTCACGGGTGCATTCTTCTCTCAAATCCTCGGGTATATCTACGAGGCATTTGTACCAAGACGTTTCGGTCTCACCAGTGGTTTCCAGACGATCAACCAGCTCAGGGTTCAGGGACAACTGACTTTCAGCTTCTTCCCCCTGTATGCTTACCCTGAGCTGACTCACAGCTACAAATTCACGAATTTTCGTCTTGACCACTTCCACTTCATATTTATCTTCTGTTACTCTGCTCTTAGCTCTCCTCAGGTCCACCTTCTCATGGTACAAGGGAGTGAGTACAACGTGTTTGCCCTTTTCCTTCTCCAAGGAGGCCTCGCTCACCGAGTGATACTTTGTCAGGCGACTTATGAGCCCGGAAACCTCTTCCTCTAGTTCCGTCACTCGCCTCTCAGCGGCCCATCTCTGAAGCTCTTCCTGCTTCAACTGCTCTTTTAACAGTAGAGTTCTCTCAGACCTCTCTTGCCTCAAATGGGCCTGAAGCAATTCCTTGAGCTCCCTGATCTCGGCTCTTACTTCCACCGAATCATCCAAGCTCGCATCACTCGAGGAGGTATCTACTTCACACCTCCCCTCACCAGCGGCCAACTCCTGGCCCTGGTCTGTGGCTTCTTCGATGGACTCCTCCATCTTTTTCTGCTCAGCTTCCATCTTGCTGACTGTTTCTTTAAGGCACGTCTCCGCCCTCTGGAGAGTTTCACAGGACATCTGTAGCTCCTTCACCTGAGCTTCCAGACCTAGGGTCTTTCCACAGAGATAATCATTCTCCTCATGGGTCTCTTGCAGAGTGGTCTCACCCACTTGGCGCACTTGCTCTGCACCCGCCTTATCCTCCTCTAGTTTTTCTTTTACCTTGAGGAGATCCTCATAATCTCTCTTAAGTTGTTGTAGTTCCATACCGAACTTTTCATCACACTCCTTCTTGGAGTCACACAGCTCCTGGTTGAACTGTTCACGCAATCGTTCTAGGTTTTGTTCACGCCCAGCAACTTCATGCTGCAGTGCCTCTTTGAGGGCAGACAGCTCTAACTGTACCAGGGAGAAGCGATCTTTCACCTCGCATAACTCATCTTCACACACCGCTTTGTCAATCTGTAATTGAAAAACCTCCTCCTTGATTTTGCGGCGGTCCTCCTTAATTCCGTAGAACATTTCCTTCCAATGGTTAATTTCCGCGTTGCTTCCCTCCATGTCTCGCTGCCAGTTCCTCATAACCTGGTATATTTTCTGCTGCTCAGACTCCAGGTTCAGCTGGTCTGAGGACACGTTCCCCAGGTTTCCACATAACTGCTACACGTCAATCTGACACTGCGGCCTGATAGGCTCCAGCTCTTGGTCATGACTGGCCGCCTCCCCTTTCAGGGCTGTCGGATCCTGACCCGTCAGTCTCAGTACCGTACCGGAGGTTGTTACTGGCAACGTCATCTCCTCTTCTACCTCTAAAGGAGGATCCTCACTTGAAGCATAGGCACACAGTACTACATTCTCTTTATTTTCATTTTCAGGGAGTACTATCGGAGCAACCTTTTTGTGGCCCTTGCGCCGTCGACGACGAGAGGGGGACTCTCTCCCCTCGTCTAGCCCCTCCTGACTGGACTTACTTTTTACTTTCATAGTGTCACAATCAGCTACGGGGTCTGTGTCACTCCCCATAGTGTTGTGGACTAACAGGTCACCTCCCACTTTGACGTCACCCCCTTCTACTGGAGTTACCCCGTTATCAACGGTCACATTGTCTTTTTTAGGAGGTACCAACCCACAACCAGTAACAATTTTCAGTTTTCTACACTCCACACTCTTGTGAAAATCCGCCCCTTTTTAGACTCCACCCCCTTTTTAACAACCACACCGGCAGGGTAATTTTTACACAAAAAATCAGCAGTAGTCTTAGGACTCAGTTCACAACATCTCTTACCACCTCCCTGGGCACTCTGGGACAACACTGGCGCCCCCGGAGAGTCCATAGAATGGTCCACTGCCGCCATTCCACATGGTGCCCACAGCTCCCGCACCATGTCCAGTTTCATGTCCAGTAGACGTTTCTCATATATGCGGTCCGACTCGTCAGACCCATTTGCTGCTCCGTTCACAGCCATCGCGGTACGCTGTTTACACTAGAACTTCACCGCAAACCAGGTTTGAGTGCGACGATAATCTTCGCAAGCCCGCCGAGTTGCCGCAAGATGCTTTAAACTTTGTGAGCCCCGCCGAGCCACAGCAAACCAGGTTTGAGTGCGACGTCAATCTTCGCAACCCCGCCGAGTTGCCGCAAGATGCTTTATCCACACTCGTCATCCTGTGCCGTTGACGCTAGCAACCGGGTTGTCGGGGTTGTCGTTGCCGCTAGCAACCGGGCTGCCGTTGCCCGCACTCTCGAACCATATGTAAGGCAGCGCTAGTAATCATACTGGGGTTACTCGCTTCGCTGCGTCAATCAATGCACACGTGCAATGTCTTTACGTATTTTCTCACAATGCTGCAGTTTATTACTTCATAAGCCACAGTTCGCCGGGTCCAACTCTGTGGCACGCCGACACACATTAACACAATGTTCATGAGCCAAGTGGCACACAGGCCCACTTGCTCCAGGTTACAGCTTACGGCAAGGTAAAAATAGCAATGTTCATATCACAATGTCCATATAGCACAGGGTATTACCTTTGCCAGGTTTAGCTGCTGCAGTCCATTACGCTTGCCACCACTGTGGCTTTGTGGATTCCCAGGTAGGGGTCTCTAGCCATCGTCCCCTCGTAGGCTACTGGTATGTCTTCCACACTTGACATCCAGCCTGCACCTTTCAGGGTTCCTCAACAAGCCGGCTCTCCCTCAAAGGCCACTGGCATCCATGCACAGGATCCGGGCTCGGCCTTTCAGGCTGCCAGGCTTCACTCTCGGCCTCACTAGGCCTCTCACAAATGGTGTCCCACACACACGGAGCACAGGCCTCACGCCTCACACTGAACACACCTGTCTCAAATCACCAGGGTTTATATATCCTGTGCACAGACACAAACATACTGACAGGACCTTGCTGATGTCAGTCATGTGATCAGTCAGCTGTGTGTATAGGTCCTGTGTGCTGTCCCAGTCATGTGTACAGAGCTTTACTGTGCATACAGGACCTGTGTGATGTCACAGTCATGTGACCAGTCAGTTAAAGGGGAAGGTACATGGTCAGGTAAAACACATCCTGGACCTTTTACAGTAATGCTAGCAAGCTGCTGCATTACACCGCCAAAAAAGTGAAATAAAACACCATCAAAAAGTTGAATGTAAATTAAAATGGTATCACAAAAGACATCATCTTGTCACACAAAAAACAAGCTGTAATACAGCTACATCAGCAGAGAAGAAAAAAATATATAGCTATCAGCACGGCAGCAAGGCTGACGGGTGGTCCGGGTGGATAAGCTGGCTGGTTCGGCAGAGAGCCAGACGGGTGCTCCCGGTAGGTTGGCTGGTGGGCACGGCAGGTTACAGGCAGGTGCTCCAGGTAGGCTGGCTGGTGGACAGAACTGTTAGACATGGCTGGCAGGCTGGACTGCCAGACAGGCATGCAGGACTAACAGGCAGCGGGACCTGAGGGCTGGAGCAAGTGAAGCACACGGAACAACAACCTTGCACAGGCACCTCCATTTTGGAGGAGGTGCCTTATATAGGGGAAGTCCTCCGGCCATTGGCCGGGAACTCTATAGGATGGTGCGCGCGGCCCCTAAGCACAGTGCCCGGGAAGCTGCACGCCACAGCAGCAGGGGGGCGGGAGGACGCCGGACCTGGACCGCGGCGGTGAGGGGAACGGCGTCTCTTCCCGGCAGGAGGCAGAGACGCCGATGCTACAGTACCGCCCCTTTACGCCCCCATTCCCTAGGATTTGCTCCTTATGGGTGAGCGCGGAGAAGGGAGCAGTCCAGGAGGAGAAATGAGGAATGAAGAGGCGGTAATAATTTGCGAAGCCCAGGAATCGCTGAATCGCCTTCAACCCATCCGGTCGGGGCCACTTTAAGACGGCAGAGACCTTCTCGGGATCCATCCGCAGACCAGTCTCGGAGATAATATAGCCCAGGAACGGTAGAGAGGTCTGCTCAAAGAGGCATTTCTCGAATTTAGCGTATAGGCGATTCTGCCGGAGCCTAATCAGAACCTGACGAACATCCCTCCGGTGTAAGGGCAGATCCGGAGAGAATACCAAGATATCGTCCAGGTACACCACCACACAAGAAAACGGAATATCACGGAAGATGTCGTTAACCAGCTCCTGGAAGACGGCTGGAGCATTACAGAGACCAAAGGGCATCACGTGGTATTCGTAGTGACTGTCCCGAGTGTTGAATGCCGTCTTCCACTTGTCTCCCTGGATCCGGACCAAATTGTACGCCCCATGAAGATTGAGCTTGGTGAAGATCTTCGAGCCTTTAAGGCGGTCTTACAGCTCTGAGATGAGAGGCAGGGGGTACTTATTTTTGATGGTAATTTGGTTAAGACCCCTCGATACAGGGACGTAGGGAGCCGCCTTTCTTCTTGATGAAGAAGAATCCTGCTCCAGCCGGAGAGGTGGATTTCTGGATAAATCCCCTAGCAAGATTCTCCTCTATGTACTCAGACATGGCCCGGGTCTCAGCCGGCGACAAGGGGTAGATACGCCCTCGGGGAGGAGAAGCACCAGGAACCAGTTCAATGGGGCAATCATACGGCCTATGAGGTGGTAGGGTCTTGGCTTCCTTTTTGTCAAAGACATCCGCATAGGACCAGTAGGGTGCCGGCAGACCAGGTAGATTAGCTGGAGTAGACGGGGGTCGAGCTGGACGAACCGGAACCAGACAGGACTCATGGCATTCCTGACCCCAACGGAGCACTTCACCAGATCTCCAATTCAGGACGGGCTCATGTCTTTGTAACCAGGGTAGACCAAGCATGAGGGGATGAGAGAGACCGGACAGCACATGAAAGGAGATCTTCTCTGAGTGCAGCATTCCCACCTGAAGGGTTACAGGCTCTGTGACGAGCAAGATGGTCTTCGGAAGAAGCCTCCCATCCACGGAGGCAACCGCCAATGGTTCAGCCAGACGTACAGTAGAAATCTGATACTGCTCCACAACAGCCTGTTGAATGAGATTCCCAGCGGCTCCAGAATCCAGATGGGCAATCTCAAAGAAGCGGGTCTCACCACTGGAAATAGAAACACACAGAGTCAAGGACGGAGAGCATTTACTCTTGCCTAGGACGACCTCTCTGAGCGGTCCTAGACACTGGAGTTTCCCGGCCTCACCGGGCAGGAATGGATCAGATGCTCTTTACTGCCACTGTAGAAGCAACTCCCCTTGGCTCGGCGCGTCTCCTGGCAAGACTTGACCATCTTGGTTTAGTCAATTTGCATGGGCTCAGGTGAACATGCCCGGGGAATTGCTGGTTGCGAGGCTGGCTTTTGGAATACAGGAGCGAGAAGAGGAAATCTTCTCTCTCGGGTAGTCTCCTTAGCACGTTCCAGAAAACGGATGTCAATCCGGGTAGCTAATGACACCAGGTCGTCCAGGGTGGAAGGGATGTCACGACCGGCTAGCTCATCCTTGATCCGTCCGGAAAGGCCCTCCCAAAAGGTGGACACCAGGGCCTCGTTGTTCCAGGCAAGCTCAGATGCGAGGGTTCGGAAATGTATGGCATACTGGCCCACGGCGAGACTCCCTTGGCGGAGACGGAGAAGTGAGGAGGCAGTAGAAGATTTTTGTCCGGGCTTATCGAAGACATTCCGAAAGCCAGAAGATCAGACACCAGGGGATCACCTCTTTCCCACAGAGGGTTTAGCCATGCCAACGCCTCCCCGGTGAGGTAAGACATGATGAACGCCACCTTGGCCCGGTCGGAGGGGAACTGATGTGCCAGGAGTTCAAAGTGCAGCGTGCACTGATTTAAGAAGCCCCGACATAAGACGGGGTCACTACCAAAACGTGGAGGCGCAGAGAGCCAAGGTCCAGAGCCGGGTGCCATAGTGCCAGTAGGTTGAGGTGTTGCCGGAGCAGGTGCCGCTCGGCTAGAGACGGACACAGACGAGGTGGACAGCGTGTCCAGACCGGAGTTGACAGTCCGCAGATAGGACAGGGTAGTCTCCTGTTGGGATTTCTGACATGAGACCTCCTGGTACAGGTCAGAGAGTGAAGGAGCCTGGGGGTCACCGGGTTCCATGGCCTGTGCAAACTGTTACGGGTCCGGGTGGTGGAACCTCAGTGCTTCGGTGCAAGGAGGGACCAGAGGGGCGTGACTAAGTGCCTACTCGGCCTGACCAAGGTCACACGGCGGCTTAGTCGACTCTGTGAACCAGGGAGGGACTGGGCAGGTGGACCAGTTGCCACTCTGGGACCGACCTTGTGTGAGAGCAGGTGACTCCCACGGGTCAGATGGCAGGAACTGACCGATACAGCGGAAGAGCACAGCAGGAAGGCTGACGGATGGTCCGGGTGGATAAGCAGGCTGGTTCGGCAGATAGCCAGGCGGATGCTCCGGGTAGGCAAGCAGGCGGGCATGATAGGTAAAAGGCAGGTGCTCCAGGTAGGTAGACTGGCGGGCACGGCAGCTTACAGGCTGGTGCTCCAGGTAGGCTGGCTGGTGGGCACGGCAGTTTCAGGTAGGTGCTCCAGGTAATAATAATTTTGTATTTGTATAGCATAACCTTAGCAACTAGCCATAGTGGATTTTGAATGAGACCAAATATCTTTATTTCTGGAGTTTTCATAAGATTCCATATGGTCCCACTAGGGGGAGACATTAAAAAATTAATTGACACTACTAACAGATATGTGGTACTCCTATTTGGTTCTCATACATGCACTATGCTCTTTTTATTTATATGTATGAAGTAATCATATAGTTAGTGTTTATTAGATATTTGTCCATATGGATCTATATATTTATTTTAAATATTTTTATAACTTTTTTACCTGTTACTTGTTCATTTGCAGTAGATTTCCCTTTTTTAATTCTGGTTTTGTTTTTAATTGTTGTCTTTTTAATATATGTTCAATAACATATATTTAACTATAGTTTGTTGTATGGGAGTTGTTCTTCTTCGGCTTATTATAACATTATGTGAAGCACCTGTGTGTTCCAGGTGCTCACCTCAAATCTAGATAAATTCCTTGAGCGGTCTAGCTTCAAAAATGGGGTCCCTTGTGGGGGGTTGCCACTAATTAGGCACATCAGGGGCTCTGGAAACCCGACATGGGGTATGCTCTCGATTCCAGCCATTTTTGCATACAAAAAGTCAAGTGGACTCCTTCCCTTCCGAGCCCTGCCGTACACCCAAACAGTAGTTTCCCTACCACATATGGGATATCGGCTTACTCAGGAAAAATTGCACAACAAATTGTATGATGCACTTTCTCCTGTTACCCTTTTGAAAATGCTAATTTTGGGGGTAAAGTAACATTTTAATTTTTTCCCTTTGCTTTAATTCTTCACACACTGGTCAGAATTGAAAAAAAGTGACCCGTAAAGAAGGTGAAACAGACTCTGGGATGAAATGGTTAATAAGACTTACAAGTGGAGCCGGTCCAGAAAGCAGAAGATCCAGCAAGTATCTGCCACATATTCCTGCAAATCCCCCGAATGTCATCACTAGTATCTACATTACTGTGCTGGAACTAGGAGAGGAATAATGGCGTTGTGTGAGGACTTCTCTGGGCTTCTGTCCTTCATCCTGCAGTCGTCTGAATGGATCTAATGTGGACGGGAACCAGCTAAGCTGCATTCTGTCCACAGCTGTTACCTCACTGTTCACACCACACAGAGACCCCAAAAGAGCCTCCGTGCTGAAGGGGTTAATGCCCCCTGTGCCCAGTAATGGGGGATCTCCACATACCTCCACCTGCAGAGCCGCCACCACATATATGGCTGTTCTGTGCACAGGACCTGTGATGAGGTCACAGGAGGGGAGGAGTCAGGGGTCACATGATCAGGGGCCTCAGTGGATGCACAGTGTGAACTGTGTGGCTCCTGTACAGTGATATCCGGAGTGAAGACGCTACATGGAGACGTCTCCGCAGTCAGTGACATTTCCGGCATTATTTGCCCCTCACTATTGGCACAAGTACCCCGCGCCGCCTTTTCTACAGTTTTATGTGAGGAATGTAACGTGGGATTTTCCTGCTTGGAGACAAATAGACGACACATTAGGAGATTATCACCAGTTACCGGACGTCTACTATATGGCGGCATATGATTGTGCTATCCACTTCATACTGTTACGGGTCCGGTGGGTGGAACCTCTGTGCCGAGGTGCAAGGAGGGACCCAGAGGGGCGTGACTAAGTATCAACCCGAACCGACCCTGGTCAGATGGCGGCTAACGACTCCGTGACCAGGGAGGATCCGGGCAGAGGGACCAGGTGCTACTCTGGGGACGACCTTGTAAGAGAGCAGGTGGCTCCCACGGGTCAGGTGGCTGGGACTGACCGGTATGACGGATGGACACGGCAAGCAGGCGGAAGTCTCTGGTAGCTGACAGGTGGTCACAGTTCGTGAGAGCAGGGCAAGTAGCAGTCTTTAGGTTTACCAGGAAGGTGGTCACAGCAAGTGACAGCAGGGTCTCCAGGCAGGCTGGCGGGTGCCCCCAGGTGAGCGGGCAGAAAGACAAGGCAGGTTACTGGCAGGTAACTGGTGGGCGCTCCCAGGTGAGCGGGCTGACGGACACAGCAGGTAACAGGCGGGTGCTCCCAGGTGAGTGGGCAGACAGACGAGGCAGGTTACTGGCAGGTAACTGGTGGGCGCTCCCAGGTGAGCGGGCTGACGGACACAGCAGGTAACAGGCTGGTGCTCCCAGGTGAGCGGGCAGACAGACGAGGCAGGTTACTGGCAGGTAACTGGTGGGCGCCCCTAGGTGAGCGGACACAGCAGGTAACAGGCGGATGCTCCCAGGTGAGCGGTCTGACGGGCACACCAGGTAACAGGCGGGTAACAGGTGAGCGCTCCAGGTGAGCAGGCTGGCAGGCTCGGCAGGTAACGGGCAGATAACAGGCTGGCAGGCAGGACGAGGAGTCAGGCTAGCAGTGGGACCTGAGGGCTGAAGCAGAGATCAGACACAGTGCAAAAACTTTGCTAGGGTACCTCCATTTTGGAGGAGGTGCCTTATGTATGGGAGGTCCTCCGGCAATTGGACGGGGACTCCTTAGGACGGCGTGCGCGGTCCATTTAAGAGAGGGGGATCGCGCGCGCGCCCCCTAAGCACTCTGCCCAGGAAGGAGCGCACGCCGGCAGCAGCGGGGAGAGAAGCGCTGGAGGACGCCGTGCCAGGAGCAGGGAGGTGAGAGGGACGGCGTCTCTGCCTAGCAAGGGGCAGAGACGCCGATGCTACAGTATCCCCCCTTTAGGCCCCCTCTTTTTTTGGCCAGAAAGAAATTTTTCAAGGAGAAGCGGGGCGTTGATGTTCTCCCTGGGTTCCCAAGTTCTCTCCTCAGGACCAAACCCCTTCCAATCTACCAGAAAAAAGGTCTTTCCTCTTACCCTCTTGGTGGCCAGAATACTCTCTACCTCAAAGACGTCTTCAGCGGAAACCAGAGCAGGGGGAGTACCTGGATTGTTGGAAAAAGAGTTAAAGACAATGGGTTTGAGGAGAGATACGTGGAAGGAGTTGGGAATCCGTAAGGTGGCCAGGAGTTTAATTTGTAGGCCACTGGATTAATTTGCCTGAGGATTTCGAAAGGGCCGATGAAGCGAGGACCTAACTTGTAGGAGGGTATCTTGAGCCGCACATGTTTGGAGGAGAGCCAAACCTTGTCTCTCGGACGGAATTGAGGCGGATCCAGACGTCTCTAATCAGCATGTCTCTTCATCCGCTCGGAGGACTGAAGAAGTGCGGACCTAGTACTCTCCCAAATGGTAGAAAACTCGCTGACAAGAGACTCCGCGGCAGGGTTGTCCACAGAAGCGGAGACTGGAAATGGAATCCGGGGGTGCTGGCCATAGACAATAAAGAACTGGGACTTGGAAGAGGATTCACTCTCGTGGTTATTATAAGAGAATTCGGCCCAAGGAAGGAGTTCCACCCAATCAGAATGGTGGACATTAACAAAGTGCCGGAGGTAGCTGGTAAGGATCTGATTGATCCGCTCCACTTGACCATTGGACTGAGGGTGGTAAGCGGAGGAGAAATCTAGGGTGACGTCCAGCAGTTTACATGTGGCTTTCCAGAAGCGTGAGGTGAACTGAACCCCTCGATCCGACACGATGTGGAGGGGTAGGCATGGAGACGGAAGATATGGCGGACAAAAGTCCTTAGCCAGCTCAGGTGCAGACGGGAGACCAGGCAGGGGAATGAAGTGGGCCATTTTAGAAAAGCGGTCCGCGACCACCCAAATGACAGTACACCCGGCAGAAACAGGGAGATCGGTAATGAAGTCCATAGCGATGTGTTGCCACGGGGCAACAGGTATGGGAAGCCGCAGGACATGACCGGCTGGTAAGTGTCTGGGAACTGTGTTGCGGCCACAAGATGAACAAGCAGAGACGAAGTCTACCACATCCTTACGCAGGGTAGACCACCAGTAATGCCGGGAAATGAGCAGAAAGGTCTTCTTTTGGCCGGCATGGCCAGCTAGTTTAGAAGAATGACCCCAGCGAAGAACCTTCTCACGGTCAGGAACTGCCACGAACATCTTGCCGGGTGGAAGACGAGTCAAATCCAAGGGGGCCACATTCATCACCTTGGAGGGGTCGATAATGTGCATAGGCTCCTCCTCTTGGTCGAAAGACAGGAAGGATCGAGACAAGGCATCAGCTTTGACATTCTTGTCCGCCGGGCGGAAATGAAGGATGACATCGAAGCGGGCAAAAAACAAAGACCACCGGGCCTGACGTGGATTAAGTCTCTGGGCATTTTGGAGATATGCCAGATTTTTGTGATCCGTGTAGATGATCACCGGGTATAGAGCCCCTTCAAGCAGATAGCCCCACTCCTCCAGCGCCAATTTGACGGCCAGCAGTTCTCGGTCTCCTATGGAGTAATTGTGCTCAGAGGAGGAGAAGATTTTGGAGAAAAAGCCACAGGTTACCATTCTCCCGGATGAAGACTTTTGGGTGAGCACCGCTCCGGCTCCAGAGGAGGAAGCATCAACCTCCAGGTAGAACTGTTTGTTGCAGTCCGGACGGTGCAGCACAGGGGCAGAGGAGAAGGCTTGCTTCAGGGAAAGGAAGGCCTCCTCAGCTTCGGGTGGCCATACCTTGGGATTAGCCCCCTTACGGGTGAGCGCAGATATGGGAGCAGTCCAAGACGAGAAGTGTGGAATGAAGAGACGATAGTAATTAGCGAAGCCCAGGAATCTCTGTATCGCCTTCAACCCCTCCGGACGGGGCCACTTTAGGACAGCAGAGAGCTTCTCGGGATCCATTCGCAAGCCTGTCTGGGAGATAACATAGCCCAGGAATGGAAGAGAGGTCTGCTCAAAAAGGCACTTCTCGTATTTAGCATAGAGGTGGTTCTGCCTGAGCCTAAGCAGGACCTGACGAACATCCCTCCGGTGTGTGGGAAGATCCGGAGAGAAGACCAAGATGTCGTCCAGGTATACCACCACGCAGGAGTAAAGAAGGTCACGGAAGATGTCGTTGACCAGTTCTTGGAAGACGGCGGGAGCATTGCAGAGGCCGAAGGGCATCACACGGTACTCATAGTGTCCGTCCCGGGTATTAAATGCCATTTTCCACTCGTCTCCTTGACGGATACGGACCAGGTTATACGCTCCACGTAGATCCAGCTTGGAAAAGATCCTGGCGCCTTTAAGGCAATCAAATAACTCGGAGATGAGCGGAAGGGGGTATTTATTTTTAACCGTGATCTGATTGAGTCCTCTATAGTCAATACAGGGGCGTAGCGAGCCATCCTTTTTTTTGACAAAGAAGAATCCGGCTCCAGCCGGGGAAGTAGACTTCCGGATGAATCCCCTAGCCAGATTCTCCTCTATGTACTCAGACATGGCCCGGGTTTCAGCCGCAGACAACGGATAAATACGCCCACGTGGTGGAGTGGCGCCAGGTACCAGGTCAATCGGGCAATCATATGGCCTATGAGGTGGCAATGTCTCTGCTTCCTTTTTACCGAAGACGTCAGCATAGGGCCTGTAAGGAGCCGGAAGACCGGGTAAATTAGCTGGGGTAGGTGGTGGACGAACCGGAACCAGGCAGGTCTTATAGCAGGCCGGCCCCCACGGGAGTACTTCACTGGAATGCCAGTTCAACACGGGTTCATGTGTCTGGAGCCAATGTAGGCCTAGCAATAGGGAGTGAGAGAGTCTGGGCAGCACATGGAAGGAGATTACCTCAGAGTGCAGCATTCCCACCTGCAGGGTTATGGGTTCCGTGACAAGCAGGATGGTCACCGGATGGAGTCTTCCATCCACGGAGGCGACTGACAATGGTTCAGCCAGAGACTTGGTGGGAATACGGTATTTCTCAACCAGGGACTGGGAGATGAGGTTTCCAGCGGATCCAGAATCCAGGTGGGCGAGTTCAAAGTGACGGAGATAGAGACAGACAAAGTCAGGGTTGGAGAGGACTTACTTTTGTCTAGGGCGACCTCTCCGAGCGGTCCTAGACACTGGAGTTTCCCGGCCTCTCCGGGCAGGTGCTCCTTACTGCCACAATAGAAACAGCTCCCCTCGGCTCGGCGTGACTCTTGGCGAGATTTGACCATCTTGGTCTGGTCGATCTGCATGGGCTCGGGTGAGTGCGCCCGGGGAGTGACAGAAGAGGAGACCGGTCTCTGGAAAGTAGGAATAAGGCGGGGAAACCTCTCACGGGTGGTCTCTTTGGTGAGTTCTTGAAACCGGATGTCAATCCGGGTAGCCAGCGACACCAGGTCATCCAGGGTGGTAGGAATGTCCAGACCGGCGAGCTCATCTTTAATCTGACTGGAAAGGCCCTCCCAGAAGACGGACACCAGGGCCTCGTTATCCCAGGCAAGCTCAGAAGCGAGGGTGCGGAACCGTATGGCATATTGGCCCACGGTGAGACTCCCTTGGCGAAGACGTAGCAGAGAGGAGGCAGATGAGGTCTTACGTCCTGGTTCATCGAACACTCTCCGGAAAGCAGTGAGGAAAGACGACAGGTCGGATACCAGGGGGTCCTCTCTCTCCCACAGGGGGTTAAGCCATGCCAGTGCCTCCCCAGTGAGATGGGACATGATGAATGCCACTTTGGCCCGGTCAGAGAAAAACTGATTCGCCAAGAGTTCAAAGTGCAGGGTGCACTGGTTTATGAAGCCCCGAGCTTGAGCGGGGTCGCCTCCGAAACGAAGAGGTGCAGAAAGCCGGGGTCCGTGGCAAGATGCCACAGGATTGGTGGGCAGCGGCGCTGCCGGGGTGCAAGTCGTGCGACTAGCGGTGGTTGCTGGTGGAGCAGTCAGTGTGTCCAGGCGGGAGTTGACATTCCGCAGGTGGTTCAGAATGGACTCCTGCTGGGATCTCTGATGGGAGACTTCATGGTATAGGTCAGAGAGCGAGGGAGCTTGGGTGCCACCGGGTTCAATGGCCCGAGCAAACTGTTACGGGTCCGGTGGGTGGAATCTCTGTGCCGAGGTGCAAGGAGGGACCCAGAGGGGCGTGACTAAGTATCAACCCGAACCGACCCTGGTCAGACGGCGGCTAACGACTCCGTGACCAGGGAGGATCCGGGCAGAGGGACCAGGTGCTACTCTGGGGACAACCTTGTAAGAGAGGAGGTGGCTCCCACGGGTCAGGTGGCTGGGACTGACCGGTATGACGGATGGACACGGCAAGCAGGCGGAAGTCTCTGGTAGCTGATAGGTGGTCACAGTTCGTGAGAGCAGGGCAAGTAGCAGTCTTTAGGTTTACCAGGAAGGTGGTCACAGCAAGTGACAGCAGGGTCTCCAGGCAGGCTGGCAGGAAACAGGCGGGTGCCCCCAGGTGAGCGGGCAGAAAGATGAGGCAGGTTACTGGCAGGTAACTGGTGGGCGATCCCAGGTGAGCGGGCTGACGGACACAGCAGGTAACAGACGGGTGCTCCCAGGTGAGCGGGCAGACAGACGAGGCAGGTTACTGGCAGGTAACTGGTGGGCGATCCCAGGTGAGCGGGCTGACGGACACAGCAGGTAACAGACGGGTGCTCCCAGGTGAGCGGGCAGACAGACGAGGCAGGTTACTGGCAGGTAACTGGTGGGCACTCCCAGGTGAGTGGACTGATGGACACAGCAGGTAACAGGCGGATGCTCCCAGGTGAGCGGTCTGACGGGCACAGCAGGTAACAGGCGGGTAACAGGTGAGCGCTCCAGGTGAGCAGGCTGGCAGGCTCGGCAGGTAACGGGCAGATAACAGGCTGGCAGGCAGGACGAGGAGTCAGGCTAGCAGCGGGACCTGAGGGCTGAAGCAGAGATCAGACACAGTGCAAAAACTTTGCTCGGGCATCTCCATTTTGGAGGAGGTGCCTTATACAGTCATGGCCAAAAGTATTGAGAATGAGACAAATAGTAATTTTTCCAAAGTTTACTGCTTCATTTTTTGTAATGGCAATTTGCATATACTCCTGAATGTCAAAGAGTGATGAGCTTAACAGCAATTACTGTACTTGCAAAGTCAATATTTGCCCAGAAAATGAACTTTAACCCCCAAAACACATTTCAACATCATTGCAGTCCTGCCTTAAAAGGAGCAGCTAACATCGTTTTAGTGATTGATCCATTAACACAGGTGTGGGTGTTGATGAGGACAGGGCTGGCGATCAATCAGTCATGATTAAGTAAGAATGACATCACTGGACACTTTAAAAGGAGGCTGGTTCTTGGTATCATCGTTTCTCTTCAGATAACCATGGTTATCTCTAAAGAAACACGTGCAGCCATCATTGCACTGCACAAAAATGGCCTAACAGTATCGCAGCTACAAAGATTGCACCTCAGTCAACAATCTATCGCATCATCAAGGACTTCAAGTAGAGAGCTTCCATTGTTGTCAAAAAGGCTCCAGGGCGCCCAAGAAAGACCAGCAAGCGCCAGGACCGTATCTTAAAACTGTTTCAGCTGCGGGATCGGACTACCAGCAGTGCCGAGCTTGCTCAGGAATGGCAGCAGGCTGGTGTGAGTGCTTCTGCACGCACTGTGAGGCGGAGACTCTTTGAGCAAGGGCTGGTTTCAAGGAGGGCAGCAAAGAAGCCACTTCTCTCCAGAAAAAACATCAGGGACCGACTGATATTCTGCAAAAGGTACAGGGAGTGGACTGCTGAGGACTGGGGCAAAGTCATTTTCTCTGATGAATCCCCTTTTCGATTGTTTGGGACATCTGGAAAACAGCTTATTCGGAGAAAAAGAGGTGAGCGCTACCACCAGTCTTGTCTCATGCCAACTGTAAAGCATCCTGAAACCATTCATGTGTGGGGTTGCTTCTCAGCCAAGGGAATTGGCTCACTCACAGTCTTGCCTAAAAACACAGCCATGAATAAAGAATGGTACCAGAATGTCCTCCAAGAGCAACTTCTCCCAACCGTCCAAGAGCAGTTTGGCTCCCAACAATGCCTTTTCCAGCATGATGGAGCACCTTGCCATAAAGCAAAGGTGATAACTAAATGGCTCATGGAACAAAACATAGAGATTTTGGGTCCATGGCCTGGAAACTCCCCAGATCTTAATCCGATTGAGAACTTGTGGTCAATCATCAAGAGACGGGTGGACAAACAAAAACCAACAAATTCTGGCAAAATGCAAGCATTGATTATGCAAGAATGGACTGCTATCAGTCAGGATTTGGTCCAAAAGTTGATTGAGAGCATGCCAGGGAGAATTACAGAGGTCTTGAAGAAGAAGGGGCAACACTGCAAATATTGACTTGCTGCATTAACTCATTCTAACTGTCAATATAACCTATTGGTACTCATAATATGATTGCAATTATATTTCTGTATGTGATATAAACATCAGAAAAACACTAATAAAAACCAGAGGCCAGCAGATCATGTGAAAATATAATTGTGGTGTCATTCTCAATACTTTTGGCCATGACTGTATATTAGAGGTCCTCCGGCAATTGGTCGGGGACTCCTTAGGACGGCGCGCGCGGTCCCTTTAAGAGAGGGGGAGCGCGCGCGCGCCATAAGCACACTGCCGGGGAAGGAGCACGCGCCGGCAGCAGCGGTGAGAGAAGCGCTGGAGGACGCCGCGCCAGGAGCGGGGAGGTGAGAGGGACGGCGTCTCTGCCTAGCAAGGGGCAGAGACGCCGATGCTACACATACCAGGAGCTAAAAGGCCGAAATCTCACATGTTTAACCCCTTCCAGGGTGGGTGGCCTTGATAGACTATATTCAGAAGAGTCCGGCTAAGGGCAGAGACAGACGGCCGTATTTCTCCTGCGAGGATCACATCATAAACCTCGTACTAGCCGACACCTCTCCTGACCTGACAGCTGCATAGAAATCCATCATGCGGTCAAGTTCAGGTCAGGAGAGGTGCCAGCCAGTCCATTCAGTGCGATGCGATCCTCGCACGAGTTATATGGCAGTGTGTCGCTGCCCTAAGGGTCATATACAGCTTTCCACCTCACCGTGGGGGTTTTTCTTGTTAAAAAAAGGATGGAGAGTTGCATCCGTACTTGGATTTTAGAGAGATTAATAAAATCACGACTCACAATCCCTATCCTTTGCCCCTTATACCGGACCTGTTTAAGCAATTATCTGGAGCTAAATGGTTTTCCAAACTTGAGAGGGGCATATAACCTTATATGCGTACGTCAGGGTGACAAATGGAAGACTGCATTCATTACGCTTGTGCCATTTTGAAAATTTGGTGATGATATTTGGGTTAACCAATGCACCTTCAGTCTTAAAATTTCAGAATTTTTTTTGGTCATTTACCCAGATGACATTGATTTATTCACATATTCTGGAGGAGCATTGTGAGCATGTCAGACAGTTTCTCCAGGTTCCACATGACAACCATTTATTTGCTAAACTGGAGAAATGTCAATTTGAGGTCCATTTGAGTCACCTTACATGCGGTCCATATAAGGTGACTGTCTTGACTGATCATAAGAACCTGTTGTATATTGACGCTACTAAGTGCTTAAACACCAGACAGACTTGGTGGGCCCTGTATTTTTTGCCCGGTTTGATTTTGCTGTTACTTATCTCCTCGGCTCTAAGAATGTCAACACGAAATTCCAGTCAAGATTCTTTTTGTTCCCAAAAACATAATTTTCGTTTGAGGGGTTCAATTTCTGGCTAGTTTTTGCTCCAGATTGGGTATCAAGCTGTTTTTTCTCTCGGTCTCGAGACTAATGGTCAAACAGAAAGGATGAACCAGGAAATAGAGCAGTATTAGGAATGTTTTGTCTCCTCTAATCAGGAAGACTGGGTGGAATTTCTGCCCCTATATGATTGGCCAGGGTCCCGCACCTGGCGGAATTACTTACATGCTTGGCTGTCCATCTGTAGTGGCAGCGGCGGGGCACTGCACATCCGCCTCCTATTCAATCCAATGGGAGGCAGATGTGCAGTATGGCTAGGGCATCACTCATAAAAAAAGTGGACAACTTCTTTAAGGTCTGGAAGGAGATCAAAAAGGATGTTTTGGTAGCTAGTGACCAGGCTAAAAGTTGTACTAACCACAGACGTAGGAAGGCTTCTATCTTTAAAGTAGGGGATTTTGCATGATTGTCCTCAAAATATCTGCACTTAAAGATCACATCTAGAAAATTTGCACATAAATTTGTAGGTCCTTATCAAATTATAACAATTTTAAATCCCCTGACAGTTAAGTTGCAATTTCCTATTGCCTGGAAAATCATAATTCTTTTCATTCTTCTCTTTTAAAAAAATGTGATGGGACCTCAAGACATAATTGAGGTTGATTTGGAATGGTATCGGGAGTATGAGGTAGGCAGAGTTCTTGGTTCCAGGTTGGTCAAGTGCCGTCTGCACTATCTCGTTAAGTGGGAAGATTATGGTCTTTAAGATAACTGCTAAATTAATTTGGGGGATCTTCATGCAATCAGATAGACAGATTATTGGGTGGACCTGGGGAAAACCCAGAAGTCATGGTACACATTGGTACCAATGACAAAGTTAGAGGTAGGTGGAAGGCCTTTAAAAATGATTACAAGGAATTAGGAGAGATGATGAAGTACAGGACCTCCAAGGTAGTGTCTTCAGAAATACTGCAGATTCCAATAATGTCACTAGAAAGTTAGCGGGAGCTTAAGGAGATAAATAAGTGGCAGGAAGAAAGGGTTTGGGTTCATTGAGAACTGGGCCACGTTCTCGGTTGGCTACAGGCTCTACGATAGGGACAGGCTGCAACTCAACAGGGAGGGTGCAACTGTGCTGCGGGGAAAAAATGGTCAGATGGATGAAGGAGCTTTTAACCCCATTACAACCCAAGGTGGTTTGCACGTTAATGACCAGGCCAATTTTTACAATTCTGACCACTGTCACTTTATGAGGTAATTACTCTGGAACACTTCAAAGGATTCCCCTGATTCTGAAACAGTTTTTTCGTGACATATTGTACTTCATGATTGCGGTAAAATTTCTTCTATATCACTTGCATTTTGTAATGCACACGCCCGGGCTGAGCGGCGTGTGCGAGTGATTCCACTGGACCGTGCCGGAGAGTGAATGCCTGGAGGGGCGTAACTAGGTATTCACCCGATCCGACCAGGGTCGCACGACGGCATACGACGCCAGTGCACCAAGGAGGAACCGAGCAGAGGGACCAGGTGCTACTCCAGGACAGACCCCGGACACGGCTGTTGACCCACACAGGGGAATACAGGAACAGACTGGTTAGGCTGGCGCACAGACTGGTGGGTATAGGCAGGCACGACTGGTATGCAGGCAGGCGGGTATGCAGGCAGGGGGGTACAGGCAAGCACAGCTAGAGTGCAGACAGGGAGGCACTAGCAGGTAGGAACACAGGCGGGATAGGACCCAGTACACACTGGGACTCAGGAACAATGCAGGCAGATGGGTACAGACAAGCACAGCTAGAGTGCAGACAGGGAGGCACTAGCAGGTAGGAACACAGGCGGGATAGGACCCAGTACACACTGGGACTCAGGAACAGAACCACAGATGTGGCGGACAAACACAGCAGAGTGAGGCCGCCCAGAGAGGTGAGCGAGAGGAGGGCAGGACGAGGCCGCCTGGAGCGGTGAGCAAGAGTAGAGCAGGACAAGGCCGCCTGGAGCAGTGAGCAAGAGGTCAGAGCAGAGCGAGACTGCCGGGGCAGTGAGCAAAGGAGTCAGAGCGGAGCGAGACTGCCGGAGCAGTGAGCAAAGGAGTCAGAGCGGAGCGAGACTGCCGGAGCAGTGAGCAAAGGAGTCAGAGCGGAGCGAGACTGCCGGAGCAGTGAGCAACGGAGTCAGAGCAGAGCGACACTGCCGGAGCAGTGAGCAAAGGAGTCAGAGCGGAGCGACACTGCCGGAGCAGTGAGCAAAGGAGTCAGAGCGGAGCGAGACTGCCGGAGCAGTGAGCAACGGAGTCAGAGCGGAGCGAGACTGCCGGAGCAGTGAGCAAAGGAGTCAGAGCGGAGCGAGACTGCCGGAGCAGTGAGCAAAGGAGTCAGAGCGGAGCGAGACTGCCGGAGCAGTGAGCAAAGGAGTCAGAGCGGAGCGAGACTGCCGGAGCAGTGAGCAAAGGAGTCAGAGCGGAGCGAGACTGCCGGAGCAGTGAGCAAAGGAGTCAGAGCGGAGCGAGACTGCCGGAGCAGTGAGCAAGGGAGTCAGAGCGGAGCGAGACTGCCGGAGCAGTGAGCAAGGGAGTCAGAGCAGAGCGAGACTGCCGGAGCAGTGAGCAAGGGAGTCAGAGCGGATAGAGACTGCCGGAGCAGTGAGCAAAGGAGTCAGAGTGGCTAGAACCGCCAGAGCGGTGAGCAAAGGAGTCAGAGCAGGCTAGAACCGCCGGAGCGGTGAGCAAGGCAGAGCAGGGGGGACAGGGCTCTGTTCACACGGAACAGACAGGAAGGGAAAGGCAGAGCCAGATACCCACAGGGTACTTGCAGTGAAGTAGCGAGTGGACCACAAACTCACAAATGGGAGTACAGAGACAACAAGCAGGAGTTAGGTACGAGTTCAGACTCTGCAGAAAAAGGAAGGGAACGGACATAGAGGCAAAACAGGTAAAGGATAGGAGAGAGTTCAGACTGGAACTGAGTGTACGGAGGAGACCGACACTGCAGCGGAATACAGGAGCGGGTCTGGGAATACGGCCCCCAGAGAAGCGGGACGAACAGGCAAGGAGCGTGTTCAGACAGAACAGACAAGATACAGGAGCGGGTCTAGGTAATCGGCCCCTAGAAGGCGGGAGGAACAGGCTAGGAGCGTGTTCAGACAGGCCTGGAAATACAGCCTCCAGGAGAGGCAGACAAGAGAACACAGAACGGGACCTGGCACCTTCAGAGTGCAAGAACACACTGAATGAAACACAATGCTCAGGCAGGGATTGATTGGAGCAGCTGGGTTATATACCAGGTGACAGACAGCAATAGGCTGAGGACGCACAAGGGGTGTGACCCACAGCAGGTACAAAAAGCAGGAAGTGATCGGGCGCCACCCTTAAGCAGCAGAAACAGACACAAACAGACAGCATGGAGGGAAGCCAGAGAGACATTCTGGACTGGAGATCAAGTGCGCGCTCTTGCACAGTGGGAGATGGACCACTATGCAAGGACGCCGCCAGGTATGTTACAGTACCCCCCCACCTTACGCCCCCTCTTCTTCAGGCCTGCCAGAATGTTCCGCATGGAATTCGAGGGCCAATCCTTCACTTCAAGGAGATCACTTCCACTGTCCACCGGAAAAACTGGTCTCCTCTGGGTAGCTAGGATGCTACCTCCCATCCAGCCATCCTCAGCAACAGACAAAACGGATGGAGTACCAGGAACAGCACACAAGGAAGTCTCTCTCCACATATTTTCAGGTGGCACCCCAGAGGGTACAGGAGACAACTGGAAGTTCTCCACCGGGTTGGAGGGGAGCAGAGACTTGGGGGTAATCTCTGCTTCGAGGTACATCTTGTCAAACTCACAGGAAGAAATAGACGGGTTATCAGTTACAGGATGAGGAAAAGGCCCTGTCTCCTTGTTATCTGGTGGTACCCCAGAGGATTCAGGAAACAACTGGAGGTCCTCCGCCGGGTCAGAAGGGTGCAGAGGCTTGGAGAAAACATCTGCTTCAGAGTACACTAGGTCGGACTCACTGGATGAGGCAGGCGAGGTATCGGGTACCGAGTATAGGAACGTCTCTGTCCATTCACCACCAGGTGGCACCCCGAAGGGTTCTGGAGACAACTGGAGGTCCTCCGCCTGGTCAGAGGGGTGTAGAGACTCGTGAATAACCTCTGCTTCGGAGTACACTAGGTTAGACTCACTAGGCGAAGCGAGCGAGGTATCAGATCCAGGATATAGGTAAGTCTCTGTCCATTCACCACCAGGTGGCACCCCGAAGGGTTCTGGAGACAACTGGAGGTCCTCTGCCTGGTCGGAGGGGTGTAGAGACTCGGGAGTAACCTCTGCTTTGGAGTACACTAGGTTGGACTCACTGGACGAAGCGAGCGAGGTATCAGGTACAGAGTATAGGAGAGTCTCTGTCCTTTCGCTACCAGGTAGCACCCCGAAGGGCTCAGGAGACAACTGGAGGTCCTCCGCCAGGTCGGAGGGGTGAAGAGACTCATGGGTAACCTCTGCTTCGGAGTACACTAGATCGGACTCACTGGATGAAGCAGACGAGGTATCAGGTACCGAGTATAGGAAAGTCTCTGTCCATTCGCTACCAGGTAGCACCCCGAAGGGTTCAGGAGACAACTGGAGATCCTCCGCCTGATCGGAGGGGTGTAGAGACTCGGGGGTAACCTCTGCTTCGGAGAACACTAGGTCGGACTCACTGGACGAAGCGGGCGAGGTATCAGGTGCAGAGTATAGGGAAGTCTCTCTCCAATTGTCATCAAGTGGTATCCCGGGAGATTCAGGAGGCAACAGGGGGTCCTCCGGTGTGGATTCTGGGTGGGCAGCAGTCTCTTTGGGCAGGAGAACTGGTGCACTACCCACGCACATTACCCGTTGGGGCTTCTCCGGGATACAGGGAGATGAAGCTTCAGTAGGGACTTCAAGGTTGGGGTCAGGAGGTCTCAGGGAGGACAGACCCTGGCGTGACGGCTTGCCTCTACGTCTAGCACGTCTGGACTGCCTCTTGAGGTTGGGAGAAGTATTCCGGAGAGCGTAGTCACCCTGTGAGGATTCTGGGTGGGCAGTAGTCTCATTGGGCTGGAAGACTATTGCGCAACCCACACACATTACCCATCGGGGCTGCTCCGGGATATTGGGAAGTGAAGCTTCAGCAGGAGCCTCCGGGTTAGGATCATCGAAGACCATTAGAAAGGCCACCAGGAAGGCCATTATGTCCAGGACGATAGGATCCTGTGCGTCCCATAGGGGGGTGATCCAATTCAAGGCATCACCCGCTAAGTAAGACATCATGAATCCCACCTTAGCCCGATCTGTGGGAAAACATAGAGGGTAGAACTTGAAGTGTAGCATGCATTGCTCCACAAATGCGCGACTCTGTCTTGGATCCCCATAGTAACGTGGCGGATCCGCAGGAACGAGAGCTGATAGATCCATCTGGACAGGTGCGTAATTCGCCTGGAACTCAGCTAAGGGGAAAAAAAAATTATTTATTTTTAATGCATGTATTCACTGGAAAAAGTCTCAGAGAGCGAAGGCCGTGGGGCTCAACGGGAACCATGGCCTGAGCATGCTGTAATGCACACGCCCGGGCTGAGCGGTGTGTGCGAGTGATTCCACTGGACCGTGCCGGAGAGTGAATGCCTGGAGGGGCATAACTAGGTATTCACCCGATCCGACCAGGGTCGCACGACGGCATACGACGCCAGTGCACCAAGGAGGAACCGAGCAGAGGGACCAGGTGCTACTCCAGTACAGACCCCGGACACGGCTGTTGACCCACACAGGGGAATACAGGAACAGACTGGTTAGGCTGGCGCACAGACTGGTGGGTATAGGCAGGCACTACTGGTATGCAGGCAGGCGGGTATGCAGGCAGGGGGGTACAGGCAAGCACAGCTAGAGTGCAGACAGGGAGGCACTAGCAGGTAGGAACACAGGCGGGATAGGACCCAGTACACACTGGGACTCAGGAACAATGCAGGCAGAGGGGTACAGACAAGCACAGCTAGAGTGCAGACAGGGAGGCACTAGCAGGTAAGAACACAGGCGGGATAGGACCCAGTACACACTGGGACTCAGGAACAGAACCACAGATGTGGCGGACAAACACAGCAGAGTGAGGCCGCCCAGAGAGGTGAGCGAGAGCAGGGCAGGACGAGGCCGCCTGGAGCGGTGAGCAAGAGTAGAGCAGGACAAGGCCGCCTGGAGCAGTGAGCAAGAGGTCAGAGCAGAGCGAGACTGCCGGGGCAGTGAGCAAAGGAGTCAGAGCGGAGCGAGACTGCCGGAGCAGTGAGCAAAGGAGTCAGAGCGGAGCGAGACTGCCGGAGCAGTGAGCAAAGGAGTCAGAGCGGAGCGAGACTGCCGGAGCAGTGAGCAAAGGAGTCAGAGCGGAGCGAGACTGCCGGAGCAGTGAGCAAAGGAGTCAGAGCGGAGCGAGACTGCCGGAGCAGTGAGCAAAGGAGTCAGAACGGAGCGAGACTGCCGGAGCAGTGAGCAAAGGAGTCAGAGCAGAGCGAGACTGCCGGAGCAGTGAGCAAAGGAGTCAGAGCGGAGCGAGACTGCCGGAGCAGTGAGCAAAGGAGTCAGAGCGGAGCGAGACTGCCGGAGCAGTGAGCAAAGGAGTCAGAATGGAGCGAGACTGCCAGAGCAGTGAGCAAGGGAGTCAGAGCGGAGCGAGACTGCCGGAGCAGTGAGCAAGGGAGTCAGAGCGGAGCGAGACTGCCGGAGCAGTGAGCAAGGGAGTCAGAGCGGAGCGAGACTGCCGGAGCAGTGAGCAAAGGAGTCAGAGCGGCTAGAACCGCCGGAGCGGTGAGCAAAGGAGTCAGAGCAGGCTAGAACCGCCGGAGCGGTGAGCAAGGCAGAGCAGGGGGGACAGGGCTCTGTTCACACGGAACAGACAGGAAGGGAAAGGCAGAGCCAGATACCCACAGGGTACTTGCAGTGAAGTAGCGAGTGGACCACAAACTCACAAACGGGAGTACAGAGACAACAAGCAGGAGTTAGGTACGAGTTCAGACTCTGCAGAAAAAGGAAGGGAACGGACATAGAGGCAAAACAGGTAAAGGATAGGAGAGAGTTCAGACTGGAACTGAGTGTACGGAGGAGACCGACACTGCAGTGGAATACAGGAGCGGGTCTGGGAATACGGCCCCCAGAGAAGCGGGACGAACAGGCAAGGAGCGTGTTCAGACAGGACAGACAAGATACAGGAGCGGGTCTAGGTAATCGGCCCCTAGAAGGCGGGAGGAACAGGCTAGGAGCGTGTTCAGACAGGACAGACAAGATACAGGAGCGGGTCTAGGTAATCGGCCCCTAGAAGGCGGGAGGAACAGGCTAGGAGCGTGTTCAGACAGGCCTGGAAATACAGCCTTCAGGATAGGCAGACAAGAGAACACAGAACGGGACCTGGCACCTTCAGAGTGCAAGAACACACTGAATGAAACACAATACTCAGGCAGGGATTGATTGGAGCAGCTGGGTTATATACCAGGTGACAGACAGCAATAGGCTGAGGACGCACAAGGGGTGTGACCCACAGCAGGTACAAAAAGCAGGAAGTGATCGGGCGCCGCCATTAAGCAGCAGAAACAGACACAAACAGACAGCATGGAGGGAAGCCAGAGAGACATTCTGGACTGGAGATCAAGTGCGCGCTCTTGCACAGTGGGAGATGGACCACTATGCAAGGACGCCACCAGGTATGTTACACATTTATTTGTGAAAAAAGCTGAAATTTGGCGAAAATTTAGAAATTTTTAAATTTAAATTTTTATGCCCTTAAATCAGAGAGATACAGTACATAACAAAAGTTTGGACACACCTTCTCATTTAAAGATTTTTCTGTATTTTCATGACTTTGAAAATTGTACATTCACACTGAAGGCATCAAAACTATGAATTAACACATGTGGAATTATATACTTAACAAAAAAGTGTGAAACAACTGAAAATATGTCTTATATTCTAGGTTCTGCAAAGTAGCCACCTTTTGCTTTGATGACTGCTTTGCACACTCTTGGCATTCTCTTGATGAGCTTCAAGAGGTAGTCACCGGAAATGGTCTTCCAACAATCTTGAAGGAGTTCCCAGAGATGCTTAGCACTTGTTGGCCCTTTTGCCTTCACTCTGCGGTCCAGCTCACCCCAAACCATCTCGATTGGGTTCAGGTCTAGTGACTGTGGAGGCCAGGTCATCTGGCGTAGCACCCCATCACTCTCCTTCTTGGTCAAATCGCCCTTACACAGCCTGGAGGTGTGTTTGGGGTCATTGTCCTGTTGAAAAATAAATGATGGTCCAACTAAACGCAAACTGGATGGAATAGCATGTCGCTGCAAGATGCTGTGGTAGCCATGCTGGTTCAGTATGCCTTCAATTTTAAATAAATCCCCAACAGTGTCACCAGCAAAGAACCCCCACACCATCACACCTCCTCCTCCATGCTTCACGGTGGGAACCAGGCATGTAGAGTCCATCCGTTCACCTTTTCTGCGTCACACAAAGACACGGTGGTTGGAACCAAAGATCTCAAATTTGGACTCATCAGACCAAAGCACAGATTTCCACTGGTCTAATGTCCATTCCTTGTGTTCTTTAGCCCAAACAAGTCTCTTCTGCTTGTTGCCTGTCATTAGCAGTGGTTTCCTAGAATCTATTTTACCATGAAGGCCTGCTGCACAAAGTCTCCTCTTAACAGTTGTTGTAGAGATGTGTCTGCTGCTAGAACTCTGTGTGGCATTGACCTGGTCTCTAATCTGAGCTGTTGTTAACCTGCGATTTCTGAGGCGGGTGACTCGGATAAACTTATCCTCAGAAGCAGAGGTGACTCTTGGTTTTCCTTTCCTGGGGCGGTCCTCATGTGAGCCAGTTTCTTTGTAACGCTTGATGGTTTTTGCAACTGCACTTGGGGACACTTTCAAAGTTTGCCCAATTTTTCGGACTGACTGACCTTCAATTCTTAAAGTAATGATGGTCACTTGTTTTTCTTTACTTAGAATTTGTATTATGGCAAGAAAAAAGCTAACAGCCTATTCAGTAGGACTATCAGCTGTGTATCCACCAGTTCTTCTGCACAACACAACTGGTGGTCCCAACCCCATTTATAAGGCAAGAAATCCCACTTATTAAACCTGACAGGGCACACCTGTGAAGTGAAAACCATTTCCGGTGACTACCTCTTGAAGATCATCAAGAGAATGCCAAGAGTGTGCAAAGCAGTCATCAAAGCAAAAGGTGGCTACTTTGAAGAACCAAGAGTATAAGACATATTTTCAGTTGTTTCACACTTTTTTGTTAAGTATATAATTCCACATGTGTTAATTCATAGTTTTGATGCCTTCAGTGTGAAAGAACAATTTTCAAAGTCAAGAAAATACAGAAAAATCATTAAATGAGAAGGTGTGTCCAAACTTTTGGTCTGTGCTGTATGTCACACAAAAAAAGTTAATAAATAACATTTCCCACATGTCTACTTTACATCAGCACAAATTTGGAACCAAATTTTTTCTTATTAGGGAGCTATAAGGGTTAAAAGTTGACCAGCAATTTCTCATTTTTCCAACAAAATTTGCAAAACCATTTTTTTAGGGACCACCTCACATTTGAAGTGACTTTGAGGGGCCTTTATGACAGAAAATACCCAAAAGTGACACCATTCTAAAAACTGCATCGCTCAAGGTGCTCAAAACCACATTCAAGAACTTTATTAACCCTTCAGGTGTTTCACAGGATTTTTTGGAATGTGGAATTAACATTTAACTTTTTTCACAAAAATGTTACTTTAGACCCATTTTTTTTTATTTTTGCAGGGGTAACAGGAAAAATGGACCCCAAAATTTGTTGTGCAATTTCCCCTGAGCACACAGATACCCCATATGTGGGGAAAAAACACTGTTTGGGCACACAGCAGGGCTCGGAAGGGAAGGAGCGTCATTTGACTTTTTGAATGTAAAATTTGCTTGAATAATTAGTGGATGCCATGTTGCGTTTGGAGAGCCCGATGTGCCTAAACAGTGGAAACCCCCCACAAGTGACACCATTTTGGAAACTAGACCCCTTAGGGAACTTATCTAGATGTGTGGTGAGCACCTTGAACCCCCAGGTGCTTCACAGAAGTTTATAACATTTAGCCGTAAAAATAAAATTTTCACATTTTTCCCACAAAAATGTTTTTCAGCCCCCAATTTTGCATTTTCATAAGGGTAACAGGAGAAATTGCACCATGCAGTTTGTTGTGCAATTTCTGCAGAGTAAGAAGATACCCCATATGTGGGAGAAAACCACTGCTTGGGCACACGGCAGGGTTCGGAAGGGAAGGAACGCCATTTGACTTTTTGATTGTAAAGTTTGCTTGAATAATTAGTGGACGCCATGTTGCGTTTGGAGAGCCCCTGATGTGCCTAAACAGTGGAAACCCCCCACAAGTGACACCATTTTGGAAACTAGACCCCTCAGGGAACTTATTTAGATGTGTGGTGAGCACCCTGAACCTCCAAGTGCTTCACAGAAGTTTATAACATGGAGCCGTGGAAATAAAAAAATCAAACTTTTTCCACAAAAATTATGTTTTAGCCCCAATTTTTTTATTTTCACAAGGGTAAGAGGAGAATATGGACACCTAAAACTTTTGTGCAATTTATCCTGAGTATGCCAATACCCCATATGTGGGGAAAATAGTGTTTGGGCTCACGGCAGAGTTCAGAAGGGATGGAGCACTGTGTGACTTTTTGAACGCAAAATTGTCTGGAATCGAGAGCGGACACCATGTCTCGTTTCGAGAGCCCCTGATGTGCCTAAATAGTGGAAACACACCACAAGTGACCCGATTTTGGAAACTACACCCCTCAAGGATTTTATCAAGGGGTATAGTGAACATTTTGAACCCAGAGGTACGACACAGAATTTGATAACATTAGGTCATCATATTGAATAAGTTGTCATTAGTCTTGAGCGCAAGTGCTCGCTACCTGAGTTTGCATCGGGTACTCAGGTATGCACCATGTATCGCGTGTGCTCGAGTGAAATGCTCGAGTTCCCGCCCGCATGTTTCACGGTTATTAGACACCCGGGGATCGCTCGTGCATGGCAGGCAATCCCGCAAGGTTTTTTTGGCCACGAAGCATATGGGACGGAGACTCGAGCATGTCACTCAAGCACCCGCGATACTCAGTGCATACCCGAGCACCCGATGCAAACACAAGTAGCGAGCACTTCCGCTCAACACTAGTCACCATATCGTCATCTTTTTTTTTACTTTTGAAAAAAATCCCAACCCTAACCCTAGCCCAACCTTAGCCCAACCCTAACCCTAAACCAACCCTAACCTAAGCCTAGCCCAATCCTAACTTAACCCTAGCCCAACCCTAACCCTAGCCCAACCCCAACCCTAACCCCTAGCCCAACACTAACCCCTAGCCCAACCCTAACCCTAGCCCAACCCTAACTCTAACCCTAACCCAACAGTAACCCCAACCCTAACCCTAGCACAACCTTAAACCTAACCCGAGAGTTTATTTTTTACGCCGTTCCTCGTGCTTTATAAGTGATGACTTTATTCTTTGGGTCGGTGCGATTACAGCGATACCAGAATCATATCAGGTTTTTATGATTGCCAGCTGTCACACACTAAAAGACGCATTTTTTTGTAAAATCTAGTTTTTGCATCACCATATTTTGAGAGCTATAATTTTTCCATATTTTGGCCGACGGAGTCATGTGATGGCTTGTTTTTTGCGGGTTGAGTTGACATTTTTATTGGTGCCATTTTCAGGCACGTGACATTTTTTGATCGCTTTCTATTCCGATTTTTGGGAGTCAGAACAAACAAAAATCAACAATTCAGGAATTGTTTTTATTTTCCTTTTTTTTATGCTGTTCTGCGTGTGGTAAAACTGATAAGGCAGCGTTATTCTTCAGGTTAGTATGTTTACAGCGGTACCACATTTATATCCTTTTTCTATGTTTTGGCGCTTTTACACAATAAAAGCTATTTTATAGAAAAAATTATTTTTTTGCATCGCTTTATTCTGAGAGCTATAACTTTTTATTTTTCGGCTGATGGAGCTGTATGGTGGCTTGTTTTTTGCGGGACAAGATGACGTTTTCAGCGGTATCATTTTTATTTATATTCGTCTTTTTGATTGCGTGTTATTCCATTTTTTGTTTGGCGGTATGATGATAAAGCATTGTCTTTTGCTTTGTTTTTTTTTACCATGTTCACTAAAGGGGTTAACTAGTGGGACAGTTTTATAGGTCAGGTCGTTCCAGACGCGGCGATACCAAATATGTGTACTTTTATTGTTTTGTTTTTTCATAATAATATTTATTGATGGGTACATTATATTTTTATTTTTGGTGGATTCTTTTTTCTATTTGTACAATTTTTTTTTTTTTTTTCCACTTTCTGACACTTTTTTATTTTTATACTTTGTCCCACTATGGGACTTTCACTTTTTTTATTCTGATCGCCTGTATAGTACAGGAATGAAGCACCATTCCTGTGCTATACAGGCTGTCAGTGCTGTACAGGGAGAAGATATTTTAGTCAAGCACTGCGCATGACCAAAACATCTTCCTGCTGTCTGGTGACCATGATGTTGTCATGACGACATCGGGTCATCATGGAAACATCGGGTAGCCGCGGCAGACAGCGCTGGAGGCCGGAAGAGGTGAGTATTGCGATCACCTCCCCTTGCCACCGCAATGCTGCGATCGACTTCGATCGCAGCATTGCAAGGGTTAATGTGCCAGGAGCGGTGCGGGACCGCTTCCTGCACATAGCACCGGGTGTCAGCTGTGACAATCAGATGACACCCGGCGGCGATCGCACCCGCACAGCCTGTGTGCGCAAGCAATCACAATGACGTATGAATACAGGTCAGGCTCTTAAAGTCCAGGGCACAAACGCGTATTAATACGTATTGGGCTTTAAAGGGGTTAAACTAGGATCTGGGGGGAGGGAGGGTACTTATACAAATAAGGGTATAGAGTAGACAGAGAGAGAGACATTAGGAGTCAATGAGGATTCTGGGACATTCAAGGAAAGTAAGGAGGCGAGTAGGAGTAATAAATGTGCTAAGAGTATTAAATGTCTGCTGGCAAATGCAAGAAGTCTTGCAAAAAAAATGAATGAATTAGAGGCTCCTATGCCAGCCAAAGATTACGATGTGGTGGGCATTAGGGAAACCTGGCTAGAAAGCCAGGACTGGGTGACAGAGGGTTACACTACATTCAAATGGTTAGGAAAGAAAAAAAGGTAAATCCAACTTAAGACCTGTGCTCAACGACGACATTGGGGGGAGCTTTCGACAATGTAGGGTCAGTATGGGTAAATGTACATGGAAATGGCAATAATGGAAAGCTGCTAATTGGAGTTTGCTACAAGCCTCCTAATATAGCTGAAGATGTAGAGGATGAAATTCTGCAACAAATTAAAAAGGCAACAAAAAACAAGTCATGGTCAAAGTGTTGGATCCTTTGAAATTGTTCCAGAGAATCAAGTAATTCTCCTATAAAATTATTGCAATAACACTTTTTGTTATACACGTTTATTTCCTTTATGTGTATTGGAACAACACAAAAAAAGAGAAAAAAATGGGCCAAACAAAATTGTTGGCACCTTGCCAAAATTGATGATAAACAACTTTGTTTCAAGCATGTGAAGCCAGTTCAAACTCAATTGTGGCAAGTAACAAGTGTGGGCAACATGAAAATCACACTTGAAACCACATAAAAAAAGGACAAGTTGATTCAATCTTTGCATTGTGTGCATGGAGAACAGAAAGAGGAGAGAACTGTCTGAGGACTGGAGAACCAAAATTGTTGAAAAATATCAACAATTTCAAGGTTACAAATCTATCTCCAGATATCTAGATTTTCTTTGTCCATGGTGCGCAACATTATCAATAAATTTACAACCCATGGCACTGAAGCTAATCTCACTAGATGTGGACAGCAGAGAAAAATATATGAAATGTTGCAATGCAGGATAGTCCAGATGGGGGATAAGCAGCCCCAGTAAAGTTCCAAAGCTGTATTGCATGCTCAGGGCGCATCAGTGCCAGCATGAACTATCCATCAACATTTGAATTAAATGAAATGCTATGGCAGGAGACCCAGGAGGACCCCACTGCTGACACAGATGCATAAAAAAGCTAGACTGCAGTTGCCAAAATGTACATGAGTAAGCCAAAATCCTTCTGGGGAAGCGTTTTGTGTACAGATGAGACCAAGATAGAGATTTTTGGTAAAGTACATCATTCTACTGTTTACCAAAAATAGAATAAAGCCTACAAAAAAAAGAACACAGTACCTACAGTCAAATATGGCAGAGGCTCCAAGATGTTTCAGAGTTGTTTTGCTGCCTTTGTCACTGGGTGCCTTCACTGTGTGCAAGGCATCAAGAAATCGGAAAATTACCAAAGAATTTTGTGTGGCAATGTAGTGCCTAGTGTCAGAAAGCTAGGTTTGTGTTCTAGTTCATGGGTCTTCTAGCATTACAATGACCCCAAACATACTTCAAAAAGCACCCAGAAATTGATGGAAACAAAGTGCTGGAGAGTTCTGAAGTGACCAGCAATGAGTCCAGATCTAAATCCCATTGAACACTTGTGGAAAGATCTTAATATTGCTGTTTGGAGAAAAATATTAAAATTTGAGAGTCTTCAGTGGTTGATACCTTTTAATGGCTAACTGAAAAGATCGTAGCAAATTGCAAACCTTCAAGACTACTCAGGTCTCTTCATCAGACATAGTATAACACAAAATCTGAAGAGTCACATATTTATACACAACAGGGCACAGGAATAATGCCATAGATAAGACAAGTGATGTGAAGCAGAACTATTAGTATGGGAGAGGGAAAAGCAGTTGTGGCCGTGAATATTGGAACAATTCATAAATAAGGAGTGTGAAAGTTTTATTGTCCTGTGATTGAGGTCTGGTCCATGATTGTGATACCCCCCAAATGGTCTGAGGAGCACATTCCTTAGTTGATGTGGAAAGACATAAATCCATGCAACACATTAATTCCTGCTCTGTGAGTGTGTCAAAGATTATCATAAGTTTGTATCTCCAAATTTTTCTGTCTCTCTGAGATTTGAAGTTACCTTTTAATATAAGTAATTTTATGTCCATGATGCTGTGATCAGGTGATCAGGAATAAAAAATGTTCGGCCAAAGGTAGATCTATTCCTTTTTCTTTTATTGTGTGGCGATGAGAATTCATCCTTGTTCTAAGTTTTAGCCCTGTCTCCCCATATACACACCCCCAAGCTGGACATTTGGTACATATAATTAAGCATGCTACATTAGATGTGATGCAGCAGTACCTGTACCTGGGGTCTTGTGGTCCTGATGTGAGTTGGGAATCTTTATCTTGTCCATGGTCATTATAAATGAACAGGTTTTACATTTTTTCTGGTTGCAGGGATAGGTTCCTGTAGCTGTTGGAGAGGACAGGGAGGTTCTCACAATGATGCTTTTTAGATTTGGGGGCTGCCTAAAACACCAGAAGTGAGGGATCTGGAAATATAGATTGTAAGCGGGCATCTTTTTGTAATAATGGTTGTAATTTCCATGCAGCTCCCCTTAGCACCTCGAGATTTGGATTGTAGGTGACTACTAGAGGCACCAGGTTGCTTTCTTGTTCAGTTCTGAAATGTACGAGATGATTCCTTGATATTCTGGTGGCTCTTGCAATCTGGTTTCAATTGTTCTTGGATGGTAGCTCTGGTTTAAAAAGGTCTGAGGCCACCAAGGTGTTTGTCTCTGTCCATAGGGTTGGAACATATCTGATTGTATCTGATGGCTTGACTATAGACCATAGAGTTTTTTTGTGTTTTGGATGGAAACTAACCCATTTAAGGTATGTTGGACGGTCAATTGGCTTATGGTACAGGGACGTCTCTATTTCATTGTTTTGTACCTTAATAAAGGTGTTCAAAAAGTTAATTTCAGTACAGGAATGAGTAGTTGAGTGATAAGTTGATGGTGGGATGAAATTGATTAAAGTGTTCATGGAATGTTTAGCTGTTGCTCGGATTCTGTCCAGAGGATTAAAATATCGTCAATGTAACGGTAGTAGACAAGAGGCCTGATGGGACATGAGGACAAGAAGTCACTTTCAAGCTTGACCATTAAAAGATTTACATACTGTAGAGCTATTTTACTTCCCATTGCTGTACCAGTCTCCTGTAGATATATATTGTTATAAAATTCAAATAATTGTGGGTGAGGATGACTTTTGGACGTTTCACCACAAAGGAGAAACTATCCTCCTGATCTGTTTGCTGTCCCTCCCAGTATAATTTCCTTCTACCACTATTAGGTTTCTGGGAAGTTATACTTGTTCATTTTATTTTTGGTTCTCATTAGCTTGCCTTCTTTTCCCTATATGAATGTGTTCTAGTTTCTCACTCAGGGTTTTCATATCTTACTTCACACTTTCATTTCCCCTTGTTGACAGTGTGTTGCTTCCTCCCCTCTGGTTCTTCAGAAGGTACGAGAAACTCCTCAACTGCGTCCAAGGTGGTGTTTTCAGTTGTGCAGCTAGGGCCTTTCTAGTCTCTACAGCGACCAGTTGGGTATAGTTGCAGCATTCTTCCCTGTGTGGGTTCTCCGGTGGCTATCAAGATGCACTTTCTGGTTAAAACATTTCCCACATTTTGAACATGAAAAAGGCTTCTCCCCTGTGTGAGTTCTGTGATGTTTAACAAAATCTGATTTCGGTATAAAACCTTTCCCACAATCTGAACATGTGAAAGGCTTCTCCCCTGTGTGAGTTCTCTGATGTGTATTAAGAGTCGATTTCTTTGCAAAACATTTTCCACATTCTGAACATGAAAATGGCTTCTCCCCTGTATGAGTTCTCTGGTGCTTAACAAAATCTGATTTCTGATTGAAACATTTTCCACATTCTGAACATGAGAAAGGCTTCTCCCCTGTGTGAGCTCTCTGATGTGTATTAAGAGTCGATTTATTTGCAAAACATTTTCCACATTCTGAACACGAAAATGGCTTCTCCCCTGTATGAGTTCTCTGATGTGTATTAAGAGTCCATTTCTTTGCAAAACATTTCCCACATTCTGAACATAAAAATGGCTTCTCCCCTGTGTGGGTTCTCTGGTGCTTAACAAAATCTGATTTCTGATTGAAACATTTTCCACATTCTGAACATGAGAAAGGCTTCTCCCCTGTGTGAGTTCTCTGATGTGTATTAAGAGTCCATTTCCTTGCAAAACATTTTCCACATTCTGAACATGAAAATGGCTTCTCCCCTGTATGAGTTCTCTGATGTGTATTAAGAGTCCATTTCTTTGCAAAACATTTCCCACATTCTGAACATAAAAATGGCTTCTCCCCTGTTTGGGTTCTCTGGTGCTTAACAAAATCTGATTTCTGATTAAAACATTTTCCACATTCTGAACATGAGAAAGGCTTCTCCCCTGTGTGAGTTCTGTGATGGTTCATAAGATTTGATTTCTTCGTAAAGCATTTACCACATTCTGAACATGAAAAAGGCTTCTCCCCTGTGTGAGTTCTCTCATGTGTATTAAGATGTGATTGCTGTATAAAACCTTTCCCACAATCTGAACATGAAAAAGGCTTCTCCCCTGTGTGAGTTCTCTGGTGTTTAACAAAACCTGATTTTTGGTTAAAACATTTTACACATTCTGAACATGAAAATGGCTTCTCCCCTGTGTGAGTTCTCTGATGTGTATTAAGAGTTGATTTCTTTGCAAAACATTTCCCACATTCTGAACATGAAAATGGCTTCTCCCCTGTGTGAGTTCTGTGATGTTTGATAAGATTTGACTTCTCTGTAAAAGATTTCCCACATTCTGAACATGAAAAAGGCTTCTCCCTTCTGTGGATTCTTTGGTGGCTATCAATATTCGTTTTCCATTTAAAACATTTCCCACATTCTGAACATGAAAATGGCTTCTCCTCTGAGTGAGTTCTCTGATGTCTGATAAAAGTTGATTTCTCTGTAAAACATTTCTGACATTCTGAACATGAAAATGGCTTGTCCTGTGTGTGAATTCTCTGGTGACTAACAAGATCTGATTTCTTGTTAAAACATCTTCCATACTTGGAACAAAAAAATCTATTCTTTGCTGTGTGAATTTTTTGATGTTTAAGAAAACATGTTTCAAGGGAAAAACTATTTCCATATTCTGAATGTGAAAATGGCTTCTTTGCATTAGGAGCAATTCGTTTTTTAATGCTTATTTTGTTACTTTGATTTTCCTTAGCAGTCGGTAATGAATCAGAAGATAGGAACGGTTTCAAAGGATTAGATGACAGATCTTTGCTGTGAAGAGATGATGGTATATCTGAAGTAATGGCATTCATTTCAGTTGTATCCTGTGGGATCTCAAAATCATCTGATTTGAAAACTGAAGATGTCAGCTGTCCCTCTGATCTCCTGGTACAGTCAACTGCCAAGAATAAAACCAATTATTATTTTTGAATTAAATATTCTTGAATTTTATATTTTTGAACATTTCTACTTAAACTGTCCATAAAAATGTAATTAGTTCAAAGTCTAATAGAAAACCTCATAGGATGAACCAGTAGAGCGTGGTGTTCAACTATTTGTTCATTCTGCCTCCCAAATATGGAATGAAAAGATACCAAAAGATACCAAACAATTTTATGTAGGCGAAAATAATACCAATAAAAACTTCTATTCATCCAGCAAAAAAAAAAAAAGTTCCCCACTAAGGTCCAACATCTCTTCAATGGAAAAACAGAGGTTTCCACATTATTAGTGGCTCAAAGGCTCTTGAAAAGCAACATGGCTTCCATAATCCAATTCAACAATAACCCTCCTCTCAAAGTTAAATCTCCACTCACTTCTGAGCCTTGCAGTGTACCTAAACCACATAGCATCCATCCCACTTAAATTTACAGTGTGTGTTTCTCCTGTAGCACAATCTGGGCACTATGTGTTGAGTAATAACATGGAAAATGTGCAATTTTCACTCTCCAACATCCACATTTCTGGAAAATGCCTGTGGAGTCAAAATAGTCAATATTCCTATAGATTAATTCACTGAGGGTTATCATTTTCAAAATGGTGTCACGTTATGGGGATTTCTACTTCCCTGGCTTTCTGCCATTTTGTTATATTAGGGCTTCTGCAAAAGATGTGTCCCATCTCCTCTGGGATCTGCTCCTGCAACGTCTGCTTCTGTCACCAGGAGCTGCCTTATTAATTCTGCAGGTGGCGCTGGTGATGGAGGAGATGTTGGAACCAGAAGCTCTGGGCGGCGCGGGCTCTGTACAGCCACTAAGATTAGGATGCTTGGAACCAGTAGTACCATCCAGTCTTGCAGTATGAGTGTGTGTGCTGTCAAGCTGAAGTAATCTTCTTCCTGCTTCAGCCAATTGGAAAACACCACACCCTACTAAAGCTCGAAGCATATTGCCAGAAGTTGCCAGATACTGCCTTGTTTTTCTCTGGTTCAGTCCTCTGTGCTCCTCTCTCGGCTTGTGTATTTGTTACCTGTTGTGATCCTGACCCGTTTACTAACTACTCGTGTCTTCTGATTTTGTATCTTCTCAACCCTTCTGGTTCTGACCACTCTTCTTGTCATATCACTCCACAGAACAGCAGGTAACACCGTGGTTCAAGCCTATGTGTGACATGCAGAAGTAGTGCTGTTGCTTTAAAAGCATTCAGCAACTATTAGAAGTAACACAAGCACATGAGACAGGAAGTGTTCTGCTCCAGAAGCATCCAGCAACTAGAGGGGTTAACACAGTCACAGAAGAAGGGGAGTGTTTTATCAGAGCCCCAAGGGGATTGTGGGGAAGTTGTTTACTGTCTGGCTGGAGCCAAAGAGAAAGGTGGTGTGTGTGATCTGTATCTCACAGAAGCGCCCATGCAAGTGAAAAGGATTCAAGTCAGGAGTGAAGCCAAGCACAGGTCAGTTTGAGTTCCTGAACTAGCAGTGCAGAGTATTGTCAGGCAGAAAGATAAGGACTGGAAGAAATGGTGTCACAGGGATCATCTACCTCAGCAAACCTTCCCCCCCTCCTCCATCTCACTGTGATGTTAAGAATGATGTGTTCATTAATGTGCCTTCGCATTAGAACTGTACTGTCCTGTACTACTGGGAAGACTGTGAACTGCTGTGCTGCTAAGGATACTGGACAGTTTGTCACTGGCGCCTGTTGCTCATAAGACTTAACTTGCACTGGCTGTGCGGCTTCTTATTAAATGCTATCTGAACCTAGTGGCGTGCGTGTAACATGTGGGTCTCCGTGTCAGTCCAGATCCATGTATAGGTGTTAACGCCTTTAATTTACAACCCAAGCCTGTTTTCACCTTCATTACTGGGCCAAATTTTACAATTCTGACAAGTGTCACTTTATGTGGTAAAATTTCTTCAATATGACTTTCGTTTATTTGTTAAAAAAATGGAAATTTGGCGTAAATTTTGAAAATGTTGCAATTTTCAAAGTTTTAATTTTTATGTCCTTAAATTATAGTTAATAAATAAAATTTCCCATATTTCCCACAGTTTGGGCGTGGCTGGGCTCAGAAGGGAAGGAGCGTCATTTGACTTTTTGAATGTAAAATTTGCTGAAATAATTTGTGATGCCATGTCACATTTGTAGAACCCCTGGTGTGCCTAAACAATGGAAACACCCCACAAGTGACACTATTCTGGAACCTAGAGCCCTCTGGAAACTTATCTAGATGTGTGGTGAACATCTTGAACCCCCAGGTTCTTCACAGAAGTTTATAATGTTAGGCTGTGAAAATATAGAAAATCACAATTTTCCCACAAAAAATGTCTTTCAGCCCCAAAGTTTGCATTTTTACAAGGGTAACAGGAAAAATTGCACCACGCAATTGGTTGTGCAATTTCTTCTGAGTACGCCGATGTCCAATATGTGGACAAAAATTACTGTTTGGGTGCACGGCAGGGCTTGGAAGTGAAGGACTGTCATTTGAGTTTTTGAACAGCGATACCACATTTATTTCACTTTTTGATGCAGGAGCATTGCTAAGCTTTACAAACTGTCAGCGCTGCACTGATAGACAAACTTGCTCTGAGCATGGTGTAACAAGTTTGCTAGTTCTGGTGACCGGAGTGTTGTCATGACGACATAGATTCACCATGGCAATGTAGCGTGGGCGCAGATCAGAGTGCAGAGGGGGCTCCCTTCCTCTGCCTGCCTTCTAAATGCTGCGATCGATGTCCATCGCAGCATTTAGGGAGTTAAAGTGCCGGGAGCGTTGCCCTAAGCTGACACCAGGCGGCGATCATGCGCGCACAGCTTCTGAGCTCGTAAAGTCGCCTGGACGTATTCATACGTTCAAGGTCAGTAACTACTTACCGACCTGGATGTATGGATACGTTCAAGGTCGAGAAGGTGTTAAAGGCTGATGACAGATCCCAGGGATCTGGAAAACGGAGAAGATAGCGCCAAGCCTGTTCGTGGTAGACATGTTTTGAGCTGCCAGGTGACCATGAACAGCGTCCCCACTACATTGTGTCTACAAACTATTCCAGCAAAATCTACATTCAAATAGCTAAATGTTGCTCCTTCCCGTCTTAACCTGCCATGTGCCCAGATAGTAGTGTACAACCATATATAGGGTATTGTCCGATTCAAGAGAAGTTGGAAAATAATTTGTAACCTCCATTTGTTTCTTATTATCTTTTGTGAAGAATTCGAAAGTTATCATAAAATGAAGGGACAAACATCAGATCTGAAAAATGGGCCCAGATAGGAACACAAAACTGGCAAGAGGAAGGGGTTAAATCAGTATTTTGGGCAGTAACTACTGAAGTAAAAAACTGAGTATAGACAATAACACATCTACTGAAATGATCAAACTCAACAGCCTTCATCAGTAATAAATGAGTAACTAGTGGTGAAACCTCTCTGGGCTAATTAGAGTATGGGGCTCGGTGGCACTTGGCAATCTAAACTATCGTAAGGGACAATATTTTCTATTAGATGAGTTTCAAGAAGAAATATTAGACGTTCAAAGAGAACTTTTTATAATAGTGCAGAGCTGAGGTGTCTTAAATTTAGCTTAGAGATACAGTGGGTACGGAAAGTATTCAGACGCTTTTAAAATTTTCACTCTTTGTTTCATTGCAGCCATTTGATAAATTCTAAAAAGTTCATTTTTTTTCTCATTGAAGTCCACTCTGCACCCCATCTTGACTGAAAAAAAAACAGAAATGTAGAAATTTTTGCAAATTTATTAAAAAAGAAAAACTGAAATATCACATGGTCATAATAAGTATTCAGACCCTTTGCTCAGTATTGAGTAGAAGCACCCTTTAGAGCTAGTACAGCCATGAGTCCTCGTGGGAATGATGCTACAAGTTTTTCACACCTGGATTTGGGGATCCTCTCCAGTTCTGTCAGGTTGGATGATGAACGTTGGTGGACATCCATTTTCAGGTCTCTCCAGAGATGCTCAATTGGGTTTAGGTCAGGGCTCTGGCTGGGCCAGTCAAGAATGGTCACAGAGTTGTTCTGAAGCCACTCCTTTGTTATTTTAGCTGTGTGCTTAGGGTCATTGTCTTGTTGGAAGGTGAACCTTCAGCCAAGTCTGAGGACTAGTGCACTGTAGAAGAGGTTTTCATCCAGGATATCTCTGTACTTAGCCGCATTCATGTTTCCTTCAATTGCAACCAGTCGTCCTGTCCCTGCAGCTGAAAAACACCCCCATAACATGATGCTGCCACCACCATGATTCACTGTTGGGATTGTATTGGGCAGGTGATGAGCAGGGCCTGGTTTTCTCCACATATACAGCTTAGAATTATCACCAAAAAGTTCTAGCTTCATCTCATCAGACCAGAGAATCTTATTTATCATAGCCTGGGAGTCCTTCACGTGTTTTTGAGCAAACTCTATTTGGGCTTTCATATGTCTTGCACTGAGGAGAGGCTTCCGTCGGGCCACTTTGCCATAAAGGCCCGACTGGTGGAGGACTGCAGTGATAGTTGACTTTGTGTAACTTTCTCGCATCTCCCTACTGCATCTCTGGAGCTCAGCCACAGTGATCTTGGGGTTCTTCTTTACCTCTCTCACCAAGGCTCTTCTCCAACGATTGCTCAGTTTGGCTGGACGGCCAGGTCTAGAAAGACTTCAGGTGGTCCCAAACTTCTTCCATTTAAGGATTATAGAGGCCACTGTGCTCTTAGGAACCTTAAGTAATGTAGAAATTCTTTTGTAACATTGGCCAGATCTGTGCCTTGCCACAATTCTGTCTCTGGACTCCTTGGGCAGTTCCTTTGAGCTCATGAATCTCATTTGGTCTGACATACACTGTGAGCTGTGAGGTCTTATATAGACAGGTGTGTGCCTTTCCAAATCAAGTCCTATCAGTTTAATTAAACACAGCTGGACTCCAATGAAGGAGTAGAACCATCTTAAGAAGGATCACAAGGAAATGGTCAGCATGTGACTTAAATATGAGTGTCTGAGCAAAGGGTCTGAATACTTATGACCATGTGATATTTCAGTTTTTCTTTTTCAATAAATTTGCAAAAAATTCTACATTTCTGTTTATTTTCAGTCAAGATGGGGTGCAGAGTGTACTTTAATGAGAAAAAAATGAACTTTTTAGAATTTACAAAATGGCTGCAATGAAACAAAGAGTGAAAAATTTAAAGAGGTCTGAATACTTTCCATACCCACTGTATATCATGGCATAGGTGTAATGTTTTTTGTATAGTTTATCGCCATCCTGTTTGAACTTAGTCGGTTTTAAAATAAATTGAAAAGTCAGAATATTATTGTGTTATTGTACAGAAATTCACACTTGGCCCTCACTGCACATTTAATGTTGTCGATCATAAAAGTGACGTTTGGCCAGAAAGACTGGACCTGGTCTTGTAGGGACCATATGAGCGCATTCAGCAGCACAGAAGGGAGAGAAGGTAGATTCATCCAATAAGATATCAGGGATCTAGGAAGGACCAGCATCATTACCCTCCGCTTTCTCTCACAGGCCCATCATAATATTTTTCTTCAAGTGATTTTTTAACTTGTCAGCACATTCTATGTACGCTGTCATTTGGCTTTGTAGTTTACAGATCTGGGCAGGTAACGGTCAGCGTCTCCTAATCCCAGGGGGTAGGTGGATCTTCCTGGTTTTAAGTTCTATAGAAAAGGGCTTTCAACGACTTAAGTCATTTGAACAGTTTTGGGTGGAGGAGAATGTTGTGGTCTAGCGGCAAAATTGTGATCACATGATTGTGATACAGACGGACTACACCACCGATAAAGCAGCCACAGCCGGTGACTGAGAAGAATCTGTGACTTCTCTGCATTTAGTGGTCACTACTCACCTGTGTAGTCATATGTAGGAATCTCCTCTTTACACCGCTCATCACCCCTCACATATGTCTCTGTAGTATTAATATGGGTCAGATCTTCACCCTGAAACAAATATTATAAAAGTCACAGACAGATGGAGAAGTCACATGTATGATCGGTTCTAATCCTGCCATCTCCACCGTTCTCATTACACAAGTATAAAACATATAATACTGGTGGATAAAACAAGACTGAACACAAGACCTTCACAGCCGTCTACACATCATAGGGGAGATCTCATGACACCTTCTCTCCATCTACCTGATGATCCTGAGGAACATTGGGATCTTCTTGTTTACAGTCCTGTGGAAGAAGAGGACGGGGACATCTGTCTGGTGTTGTCCTCTTACTGGATAGATCTGGAGGAAACACATACAGGGACGGAATTCATTCTTTACATACAGATAATTATAGGCCGTGTGTATTTAGTCCGGTCTATTACCTGGTGATGTGAGGGGCTGGGGAACCTCCATCATGACGTCCTTGTACACATCTTTGTGTCCTTCTAAATACTCCCACTCCTCCATGGAGAAATAGACAGTGACATTCTGACACCTTAAAGAAACCTGACACATACAATGATACCGTCATCCCCCCGATCCCTTCATAGCGTTACTGTATAATGTCCCAGCATTCCCAGCAGTGTCACCTCTCCAGTCAGCAGCTCAATCATCTTGTAGGTGAGTTCTAGGATCTTCTGGACATTGATGTCCTCATGTATCAGGGGGTGAGATGGAGGCCCTGTGATTGGGCTCAGGGTTCTTCCCCATCCCTCAGACACAGGGTCCTGACAGCGCTCACTAGAGGTCTTCTTCACTACTGTGTAATCCTGGTTATGGAGAGACACATTCATAAATCTCCCTGCAGACATTTCCAGAGTCCTCACCTCTCCAGTTCTGTCCATCTGTTATTCCCATAGATAAGAATGATGTAATGTGACGTCATCAGAACCTCTCACCTCTCCAGTAAGCCGGAAGAGGATCTCTAGGGTGAGGTGTATTATCTTCTCTGCCATCTTGTCTCTGTCCATATCCATTTTTGATGGGTAAATCTAGAAAATTCTCTTTAGATAGACGATGTCCACTGAGGGGATCCGATATTGTAGAGACCTGAATGAGAAGATGATGAGCCGATGTAACATCATAAAAATCCTGTGTAATAATACAATTACTGGAGACAATAAGGGAAATATATCAGGTGATAGAACGTGTAGATGTTGTATTCTCAACTCTTGTATGGACTGGAACAAAAGTTGAATTGCTGACTAAGACATCTCCTTCATGCATTTTTCAGTGTTTGTCATGCCCGAATTGTTTGAGGATTATTAACCCCTTCCCGACATGCGCCGTATATATACTGCTCTGCGGGAGCTGCATTCCCACAAAGAGCAGTATATATACGGCACAGTGATCACACAGGCTCACGCTGTGCGCCGCCGCGATCACATGCGGGTGTCAGCTCTATGTGACAGCTGACACCACGCAGCAATGCCTACGATTGATGCTAGCACCAACCGCGGGCATTTAACCCCTGTGATGCTACTGTCCATAGTGACAGTGACATTGCAGGGCATTGCAAATGGAGTGGGCTCCCTCTGTGCTTCCATCAGCACAATGCGATGCGATCATGTTGTGCTGATGGTCTCCATGATGACACCCGTCCCAAGATGGCCGTGGGATCCTTTAGGGTCTTCAGGGAAAGTGGCCTCTCAGCACCTGTCAGATGCTAATCTAATGCTCTGTAGTGCAGATGCATTGCAGACTATTAGATCAGCAATCTGTCACTTTGAAATTGATTCCCCATCCTGGAACAATGTAGAAAAAAAAGTTAATAAAAATTATAAAAATAGAAAAAGAAATGACAAAACAATGAACAAAAAAAAGAAAAAATATTAATCCAATAAATACATTTATTTATGTAAAAAAAATAAAAAAATAAATACACTTATTTGGTTTTGGCGCGTCTGGAACGACCCATCTTATAAAACTGTCCAACCAGTTAATCCCTTCAGTGAACACTATAAAAATAAAAATAAATAAATAAAAAACAAGGCAAAAAGCTATGCTTCATCATATTGTCGAGCAAAAAGTTCAATAAAACGCAATAATAAAGATGTAAAATAAAAATGGTACCACTGAAAAGGTCATCTTATCCCGCAAAAAAACAAGATTCCATACAGCTTCATCAGCGGAAAAATAAAAAAGTTACAACTCTCAGAATAAAGCAATGCAAAAATAATTATTTTTTATATAAAATAGTTTTTATTGTGTAAAAGAGCCAAAACATAAAAAAAAGATATAAGGTGGTATCGCTGTAATCGTAATGACCACATGAATAAAGCTGCCTTATCTATCTTACTACACGCAAAACGGCATAAAAAAAAAACAAAAAAACAATTCCTGAATTGCTGGTTTTTGTTCATTCTATCTAGAAAGCAATCAAAGAGGGTCATGTGCCTAAAAATGGTACCAACACAAATGTCAACTCGCCCCATAAAAAACAAGCCCTCAAATGACGCTGTCGGCTGAAATATGGAGAAATTATAGCTCTCAAAAGAATTATAGCTCTCAGAATATGGCAATACAATAACTAATTTTTGCAACAAAAAAAAGCAGTTCACATTTATCCTATGCTCTGTGCTGAGCACATACACTGGGGTTTCCACTCAGATCCGTCATTGTTATTAGAAATATAGGGGCTTCAACGTTACTAATAGCAAAAAGTCTCTGGAAAAGCACCATGGCTCCTCACCCCTCCAAAAGAAATCCAGGGAATTCAAAGTTCCCAAATACAAATGCAAAAATGTCCTCATCCTTTCTGAACTCCAGTGTGTCTAAACCACATTTAGAGTCCACATGTTTGGCATTTCTGTAGCAATGCGGGTCAGCCTAACTTACAGGTGCATGTCTCCAGAAGCATGAGCTGGACATAACGTACTGGTCACTGCAAGGTAATAGTCACTACAACGGCAGTGTGCAATTTTCACTCAGCAACATCCACTGCTGCTTGTTTCTGGAAAACACCCATGGAGTCAAAATCATCATTACACCTGTAGATAAGTTCCCAAAGGGGTATAAATTCTAAAATGGGGTAATTTGAAGGGGAATTATGCTCTTCTAGCACTTAGAGGCTCTGTATATGGAGTCTGCAAACTATTCTAAGAAAATATGCACTCCAGGAGGCAAATAGCGCTCCGTCCCTCCCAAGTCTCACCGTGTGGCTAAGCAGTACTGTACAGCCACATATGGCGTATTTCTACATTCTGCCGAAACTGTAAGATACATTTTGGTGACATTTTTACCCATTTACCAGTGTGAAAATGTAAAATCTGGGGCTAAAACAAAATTTTGGTGGTAAAAAGTTAAATTATTTTTTCTTTACTGCCTAATGGTATAAATGCTGTGACACACCTGTGGTGTCAATATGATCACTGCATCTTTAGATGTATTCATTGAGAGGTGTAGTTTGTAAAATGGGGTCACGTATGGGGGGGTTCTGCTGATCTGGCACCTCAGGGGTTATACCAGTGACATGGCACCCTCAAACCAGTCCAGCCAAATCTGAACTCCAGTATGGTGCTTCTTCCCTTCTGAGCTTTCCCCTGTGCATCAAAAATAGTTTTCGACCGCATATGGGGTGTCGGCGTACTCAGGAGAAATTTCACAATAAATTTTTGGGGTCCTTTTTCTTCTGCTATCTTTGTGAAAATAAAAAAGATTTGGGGCTAAAACAACATTTTTGTGGAAATTTTTTTTTTCTTTTTCACAGATCAACGTGGTAAAATTCTGTGAAGCACCTGTGGGTTCAAGGTGCTCACCACACATCTAGATAAATTCCTTGAGGGGTCTAGTTTCCAAATGGGGTCACTTGTTGTTTTTTTCCACTGTTTAGGCACATCAGGGGCTTTCCAAAAGCGACATGACACCTGTAGACCATTCCATCAAAATCTGCACTCCAAAACGTCACTCCTTCCTGAGCCCTGCAGTGCACCCAAACAGTAGTTTTCACCCATATATGGGGCATCTGCGTACTCAGGAAAAATTGCACAACAAATTTTGGGGTCCATTTTCACTTGTTACCCTTGTGAAAATGCAAAATTTGTGTCTAAAAAAACCATTTTTGCTGGAGAAATGTGATTTTTTTTTACAGCTCAACGTTCTGAACTTCTGTGAAGCACCTGGGGCTTCAAGGTGCTTACTACACATCTAGATAAATTCCCTGAGGCATCTAGTTTCTGTTAAACACCTATACAAAAAATGTAGTCCTAATTATGCACAAAAAAAACAAAAAAAGATATTAGACCCCTAAAATGTAACTTTTAATTAAATATTCTAAAAAGGACTCAACAATCCCCACATCAACAACCCATACACAAGGAATAACAGTGGTAAATCACAAACCAGCCAGGAGAGATTACGGGCTATTCCTGTCCCTATTTTTTCCCTAATTTTTCTCCCTTCCTGACAGAGGAGGTTGGCACTCTAATTTTTGTTCCGTGGCACCCCTGCTCCACATAGGTGTCCCTGATGTCCCTAGAAAATCACTATCTTCATAAGTAAGAAACCACAATTGTGAAAAAAGATAGAAGAAAGTGAACGTAAAGATTAAGAAGCAGACAATTCATTGCAAATATTCACTTAAAAAAACAAGTCTGTATGTTGTAGCAAAGATAACGGCACTGGGAAGTTTTAGAAGGCAAAATTTGTCTCAAAATAGTTGGATTGGTATATTCATATGTAAAATACAATAATCAAGTGTCATATTCCAGCATATAGTTAATAACAACAGCTGGTCTAGCTGACTCTGCTATGTATCAAACAAATTCCCAGAGGCAATGCCCACAAACTGGTACCACATATGCAACATTGCTTCAAGTCGTTCTGAGTCATCAGAGCAAGAATGTTATAAGGGCTGTTAGGCTGCGTGCCCACTATGCGTTTTTCAAGCGTTTTTGCCGCGGAATTTCCGCAGCGAAAACGCTTAAAAAACGCTTGGTAATACGTGCTCCATGGTCCCCAATGATAATCCACATGTGCTGTGCACATGCTGCGGAAATTTCCGCTGTGGATTATCATTGCGGAAAAATACGCAGCATGTCCATTAATTTTGCGGACACGCAGCGTAATCGCCGCCATTGACTTGCATTGGACCGCGTGACATTCGCATCACTGCATCTGTACATGCGGATATCATACGGTTCAATGTGGGGATGGAACTCAAGTCTGGAGAAGAGGAGACTCTCATCTAGACCTGGGTACCATAGAACCTGTTAAAAAAAGAATTTAAAATAAAAAATAAAATTATACTTCCCTTTCGATGTCGCCTGGTGTTTTCTCCCCTCCATCTGGTCTGCTGTATGGGTCGCGATGTTGTGAAGGACCTGCCATGACGTTATTGAGTCATGTGACCTGTTACATGACTCAATGACGTCACTGCAGGTCTTTCACACCACCGCAAGCCGCCCAAGACTCCAGACGCAGCGGAGAAAACACCGGGAGGACATCAGAAGGTAAATATAATCTTTATTTTTTTTTTTTTACCATTCTTATCCTTTTTTTTAACTATTACTTGGTCACACTATATAAATCCATGCCGGTTGCATAGATTTATATAGTGTGACCAAGTTGTCAAGCACTTTTCCAAGTGATGCTAAAATCGCTTGGAAAAGCGCTTGATAACCCGCATGCAGAAATGCATGCAAAAACGCTTGACAAACACTTCTACCTGGCGGGAAAAACGCATTTTAAAACTGCATGCGTTTTTCCTGCCAGTGAGAAGCGGAAAAAATATGCAGCATTTCAGCATCGTGGGCACCTAGCCTTACACACGTAAGCAAAAGGAATAACAAGCCCTAAGTGCGTTCAGCAGTCTGATATCATGTAGATAAATAGAAGATACACAGGGACTAGCACTTATCATAAATAGTACCTTATATCATGTCCCAGATGCATCAACAGTCTGATATAGTATAAATAAATAGGGAATAACACTTATCATTGGTGGTCCCTTATGTCATGTGATGTGTCAACGCATTTCTCCCTGGTAGTCACCAGGGTTCATTAGTGGACCTGGAGAGGGTATCAGTCTCTCTACCCAGACATTCAGTCAATGCTGCATGTGACATGCAATTTCCAAAATGGTGTCACTTGTGGGGGGTTTCCACTGTTTAGGCACATCAGGGGCTCTCCAAACATGACATGGCGTCCGCTAATTATTCCAGCAAATTTTGCATTCAAAAAGTCAAATGCCACTCCTTCTCCTCCAAGCTCTGCCATGGGCCCAAACAGTAGTTTTCCTCCACATATTTGGTATATGTGTACTCAGGAGAAATTGCACAACAAATTTTATGGTTCAATTTCTCCTGTTACCCTTGTGAAAATGCAAAATTTGTGGCTAAAAAATATTTTTGTGGGAAAAATGTATTTTTTTATCTTCATGGCTGACATCTGTGAAGCACCTGAGGATTCAAGTTGCTTACCACACATCTATACAAGTTCCATGAGAGGTCTAGTTTCCAGAATGGTGCCATTTGTGGGGATTTCCACTGTTTAGGCACATCAGGGGCTTTCCAAACACGACATGATGTCCGCTAATTATTCAAGCAAATTCTACATTCAAAAAGTGAAATGTCGCTCCTTCCTTTCCGTGCCCAAACAGTGGTATTCCCCCACATATGGGATCTCAGCTTACTCAGGAGAAATTGCACAAAAAAAAATTGGGGTCCATTTTCTCCAGTTACCCTTCTGAAAGTAAAAAAAAAATGGGTCTAAATAAAAATTTGTGTGAAAAAAAAGCTAAATGGTTATGTTTTCCTTCCACATTCCATTAATTCCCATGAAGAAACCTCAAGGGTTAATACATTTCTTGAATGTGGTTTGGAACACCTTGAGGGGTGCAGTTTTTAGAATGGTGTCACTTTTGGGTATTTTCTGTCATACAGATCCCTCAAAGTCACTTCAAATGTGATGTGGACCCTAAAAAAATGGTTTTGTAAATTTTGTTTTAAAGTGAGAAATCGCTGGTCAACTTTTAACCCTTATAACTTCCTAACAAAAAACTCAGGAGAAATTGCACAACATATTGTATGATGCAAATTCTTCTGTTACTTTAGTGAAAATGCAAAGCTAAAAAAAAAATTTGTGTGGAAAAATGTGATTTATTTATTTTCATGGCTCAATGTTATATACTTCTGTAAAGCACCTGGGGGTTCAAGGCGCTCACCACACATCTAGATAAGTTCCCTGACTTATCTAGATGTGTGGTGAGCACCTTGAAACACCAGGTGCTTCACAGAAAAAAAAAAAAAAAATCACATTTTTCCCACAAGAATATTTTTTAGTCCCAAATTTTACATTTTCACAAGGGTAACAGAGAAAATGGACCCCAAAATTTGTTGCTCAATTTCTCCTGAGTACACAGATATTCCATATGTGGTTGAAAACTACTTCTGAGGCATAGTGCAAATCTCAGAAGGGCAGAAATGCCATATTTGGACTGGTTTGAGGGTGTCACATTGGTAGAGCACCTGAGGTACCAGAATAGCCGAGCCCCCATAAGTGACCCCTTTCACAAACGCATCGAGTTGTGCAGATGGAATCACAGAGGGAGCCCACTTAGTCTGCGATGCCCTGCGATGTCGCTGTCACTATTGACAGCGTCATCACAGGGGTTAAACGCCCGCGATCGGTGCTAGCACCGATCATGAGTGGTGCTGCGGGTTGTCAGCTCTCACACAGAGCTGACACATGCATGCGATTGCGGTGGCGCCCAGAGTGAGCCCACACAATCACTGCGCCGAACATATACTGCTCTTTGCGGGAACGCAATTCCCGCAGAGAAGTATGTATATGGCGCATGTCAGGAAGGGGTTAAGGGCATACATATTAAAAGTTTGAAAATTGCTACATTTTCACCAATTTCACAAATAAACGCAAGTCATATCAAAGAAATTTTACCACTATCATAAAGTAAAATATATAATGAAAAAACAGTTTCAGAATCAGGGGGATCCGTTGAAGCGTTCCAGAGTTATTACCTCATAAATTGCCACTGATCAGAATTAAAAAAATTGACCTGGTCAGGAAGGTGAAAACAGGCTTTGGGGTGAAGGGACACCAGTGGATATTGCTGTTTACTTCACCTGCTACAATTCTGGTGATTTACTCGGTAAAATGGACGTTGGACAAGCGTCATGATCAGTTACAATCAGACTGAAGGAACATCGCTCCTCTACTCGGCTCTATGAGTCTAGGATGAAATCCACTGCTTCTGTGGCACCCCAGGGGTCTGGTTTCCACAGTAACAAGCAATGTTATGTCTGAGAGCAGGTGGGAGGTCTCTTGGTCAGGGATCCTATGCATGCCACACTTCCTGCCCAGTCCTGGGAGGGGAAGAACTTCCCCTGTATAAACCTGGGGCTGAGGCAGGGTTAGAGAGTTCAGAGGGAGAGTTGAGCCAGGAGGGCTGACAGGGAGCTGTGGCTCCGGCTGGGCCCAGCTCCTGGGCCATGCCAGAAGTAGAGAAGAGAAGCAGCATAGGAAGAAACATCAGGAGCTCTGTGGGAGCAGTGTTACAAGGAGTCAGGGGCTGGCAGCTGCAGAGCTCGCCCTGACTGAGAAGATTTCTTACCGGACCCGGAGTCCGAGGCTGTGGGGACTAACTCCTACCCAGCAGCAGAATCCGTCAGGCAGGGGATTTCAGGTCCTCTGGCCAAGAAACCCGAAGGCACGGTCACACGCATGGGACCAGCACCGCCGTCGTGGAGCGGAAGCTACTAGAAGGCCCCGAGTCACCGGCCATACGGGTGAGCACCACACGGTACACTCAGGGACGTGGGCTACTTATATCCGCCTCTAGCAAGGTAGCCAGAAGAGTATCGTTAGTTTGGGAGGCCTACAACTCCGCCTGGCCAGGGGAGATCCCATCTGCTCAAGGACTGACCAGGCCCCAATCGCTAGCCAGTACTCCGGGAGGGTCTATCTTTGTCACCAGTAAAGACCCTGAACTACACCGTACCGTCTCCGAGTGGTTCCTGCTACCCCCATCATCCACGTCGGCTGCCCTGAGGCCATACCCCTCCCGTTGGGGGTTATACTATCACGCTGCACAATCCTACCACCGGCCTCAGCGGTCTGCCCTGCAGCAGCAGCTCCTCAGCTGTACTCAACGGGTGGCGTAGTTGTCCAACATCTACCGCTAATACAGCGCCACTTAGTCTGACTCCCTGGGGACGGACCGGATCACCGCCACGAGACTACAACCCTCAACAGATCCGGCTCCGGGTAAGCTCCCGCGTGCGCAACGCTGCGCGACACCGGCCCAGGGGTGCGTCAACTTTTGGCGTAGTCGGCAGGATTTCGTGCCCGCAACCACCGGGTACTGCGTGCCTGGAAAAAAAAAAAAAGAGACTTTTAAACTTACCATCGGTGAAGATTCCCGCCATCCGGCGCCATCTTCAGCCTTCTTCCCGCCATCGGTGAAGATTCCCGCCATCCGGCGCCATTTTCAGCCTTCTTCCCGCCTTCCGTGGAGTTTTCCCGCCGTTGGACGCCATCTTGAAGACGCCGCGCGGGAAGAAGAGGGGCGTGGACTCCGAAAGCGCGCGAGAACTGAAGCCCCGCCTCACGTCCGGACGTTGCGTAAGGTCCTGGAAGGAGCCCAGCAGACGCCGACGTCACAGGAGCGCGACGGAAGGTCCTCGACCCTGACGATCCACTGCGGAGCCGCGGCCTACGGAAGAGGATCATCGCAAGGTAGGCCACGGTCCACTAGGGGGGAGGAGGATGTCGGATACGGAGGAGAGCTTCACCGCTTCAACCCCCGCCAGCGCCACCGCTGTTGCGGTCATGCCTTTCACCATGCCCTATATCCCGGGGGCAGCCTGGCTACCCCAGTACTCAGGGGAGTCACATACCCTGCATGACTTTAGAGAAAAGCTGGATAGCCTCTTCCAGGTGTACCCCCTCACAGAGGAGCAAAAAGTGAGCATCCTGGTGGCCCAATTAACCGGGGCAGCCCAAAGGGGGGTAAAGTCCTGGCCACCTGGGAGGAGGACTGTCGCAGAGATACTAACCCAGCTAACCGAGGAGGAGCTGCAGTACTACCAATACGAGGAAAGCCAAGAGGACCCGGACGGGTCTGAGGACTACCCTCAGGAGGGAGCACAAAGAGTACATAGCTACTGAAGGGAAGTAGCGTGAATAAAGAGCTGTACATAGTTACCCGTTAGGGTACAAGGACTGCTGCTAATTAAAATATGGTCCCCGTTGGGATTAGTGAATTGTTCCCCGTGTGTCCCTATCCCTTACCAGGCTGAGGACTGTGAGCAGCCATCCCCTATCCCTTACCAGGCTGAGGACTGTGAGCAGCCAATCCTTATCCCCACTGGCCGAGGACTGAGAGCGGCCATATTCTGTAAATAATTATGTGTTTCTAGTAATTTATAGGAGTCCTTGGTGGATTTACCGGGAATCCTTTGTACAGTTAGTGGAGCGTAACCCAGGATGGACTAAAAGACTGTTAAGGACTCGGGGCAGGACAGACCCCTACCTGGTTACGTCTCCCTGTTTTGGTGAAATGGACACCTTTGTTTCCTTCAAAGACTGCACCCGGTTGCGGACATGCCGTGACCACCTTTATGTGTTTTTCTTATTGTATTATTATTGTTATACCCTGTTATGTCTTTCTAAAAAAATATGTTTAGTCCCGGAGTACTAAATTTCACTAGGGGTCTATGTGGCACCCCAGGGGTCTGGTTTCCACAGTAACAAGCAATGTTATGTCTGAGAGCAGGTGGGAGGTCTCTTGGTCAGGGATCCTATGCATGCCACACCTCCTGCCCAGTCCTGGGAGGGGAAGAACTTCCCCTGTATAAACCTGGGGCTGAGGCAGGGTTAGAGAGTTCAGAGGGAGAGTTGAGCCAGGAGGGCTGACAGGGAGCTGTGGCTCCGGCTGGGCCCAGCTCCTGGGCCATGCCAGAAGTAGAGAAGAGAAGCAGCATAGGAAGAAACATCAGGAGCTCTGTGGGAGCAGTGTTACAAGGAGTCAGGGGCTGGCAGCTGCAGAGCTCGCCCTGACTGAGAAGATTTCTTACCGGACCCGGAGTCCGAGGCTGTGGGGACTAACTCCTACCCAGCAGCAGAATCCGTCAGGCAGGGGATTTCAGGTCCTCTGGCCAAGAAACCCGAAGGCACGGTCACACGCATGGGACCAGCACCGCCGTCGTGGAGCGGAAGCTACTAGAAGGCCCCGAGTCACCGGCCATACGGGTGAGCACCACACGGTACACTCAGGGATGTGGGCTACTTATATCCGCCTCTAGCAAGGTAGCCAGAAGAGTATCGTTAGTTTGGGAGGCCTACAACTCCGCCTGGCCAGGGGAGATCCCATCTGCTCAAGGACTGACCAGGCCCCAATCGCTAGCCAGTACTCCGGGAGGGTCTATCTTTGTCACCAGTAAAGACCCTGAACTACACCGTACCGTCTCCGAGTGGTTCCTGCTACCCCCATCATCCACGTCAGCTGCCCTGAGGCCATACCCCTCCCGTTGGGGGTTATACTATCACGCTGCACAATCCTACCACCGGCCTCAGCGGTCTGCCCTGCAGCAGCAGCTCCTCAGCTGTACTCAACGGGTGGCGTAGTCGTCCAACATCTACCGCTAATACACCGCCACTTAGTCTGACTCCCTGGGCACGGACCGGATCACCGCCACGAGACTACAACCCTCAACAGACCGGCTCCGGGTAAGCTCCCGCGTGCGCAACGCTGCGCGACACCGGCCCAGGGGTGCGTCACTTCCACTGCAAGAAAAAGAATGAAGAAGAGCAGAAGTTTGGTGAGACCACCGTGGCCAGACATTTCTCGGAGATGGTGATAAAAGTTTTGATCTCCGATGGTCGGTGTTAGAAGAGACGACCGCAGCGGATTCACAATCACAACGCAGTAAACTTCTACAGAGACGTGTTCTGGATTTACTCCCTGGAATCACTTTCTCTCAAAGGGTTAAATGACGTCTGTAACTTCATGGTCTTTCTATGAAGCTTCCTCTCTGAACTTTATTCTTCTGTTTTCTGAAGTATTTATCTTACTCTCCGGAATCAGGAATGTATTAAGTCCTATAGAAACTTCAGAGAAATAATCATCTCTAATTCTGTGTTTCCAGGATTATTCTTGTGGGAATCGGCTGCGATATCTCCTGTGCAATATATTTCTAGTATTAACAGGTTAGAATACTGTAAGTTAATGGATGGCGATGGTTGTTTGTTTCATTCCCTTTTTTCTTGTGTCATTTAATATTCATATGTAATGTATGTGTATTGGTTCTGACATTTGACAGCTGATGGATCGCAGGTCACAGATTTGACATGATTTTCTCCTGGATTGTTTAATAGGATTTACAGGAGGTTCTGAAAGCAGAATATGCAGCAAGTATTTGCCATATATTCATGCAAATTCCCTGAAGTGTCATCAATTGTATCTAATAAAATGCTTGAGCGCTCGTTACTTGAATCCAGTAGGTCGGATGCTTGGACAGGTTTGAGTCGAGTACCAAGTATAATGAAAGTGAATGAGAAACTCAGCCATTTTTCCAGAAGTTCCTCCCAGGAGGGCTCGGGGGCAGGAAAGTTGCTGAACTGGATGGAAACAGCGCTCAAATGGACAGGAACAGCATGGAGAAGACGCCTGGACGCATCTCTGATCCCCAGGTGGCAGCCTAACCGGGAGTCACCTATGAAGCTTCTTTCTCAGAACAAGGCTCCATACACGTCTTAGGAAATAAATGGACTACGTCAGAGCTGCGGGCTAATAAATTGGTGAATGAGGGACTGTCTCTTGTCTGAATTCATTTAATTCTCTCTTTTTAGGTTTTTCAGGTTGCTATTTGTGGCCTACTTCAGAATGCTTGGACTTCTTCGGACCAGCATGGCTTCTTTTTTTTTAATTAGTAAATTAAAATTTACTAAAACTAATTGGTGAATTGGGAGTGAGGGAGTTTTTTTTTTTTAATAAAATTTTTGTGTGTATTTTTTTCTTTTAACTTACTGGGTTAATAATGGGGTGTCTAATACCGTGTTTCCCCGAAAGTAAGACACCCCCGATTGTAAGACATATCGGGGGTTTCAGGGGGGGTCGGCTAATATAAGCCGTACCCTGAAAGTAAGACATATGTCTTACTTTCGGGGAAACACGGCCGTCTCCCTCTCATCTAGCTGCGCGCCGCCTCCTGCCCACTTCCGCGCCGCCCCCCCCCTCCATACGTCACCGCGTCTGCCGCCTCCTGATTCAAATGAGCGCCGCCTCCTGCCCACTTCCGCGCCGCCCCCCCTCCATACGTCACCGCGTCTGCCGCCTCCGTCTGACCCACGCCTGCGCCGTCCCCCTCTCCATACGTCACCGCGCCGTCCCCTGCACTTGTCCTGCTTAAAATACGGTAATGCACACAGTATTACAAAAGTAAAATATACACACTGGCATACTGGGGTATCATCTGCTGTATGTAACCCAGTGGGTATCAGCAGGTGTCACACTGGATTAAATACAGCAGGTGGTACTGTATCACACTGGGTTAGATACAGGTATAGGTACAGGTTTGCACTTTGCTGTGCCCACATGAGCTGTTTGACGGCTTAGGACGCGCCTATGCACGTCCCTACTCCAAAGAAACCTCCCCCCCCCGCCCGTCACAGAAGGTAAAATGCATATACACTAAAAAAACACATTTTACACAGTTTTTTTAGCTGTCAGTGCCCCTTTAACTGCGGGATGCGGACGGTTAGAGCGGGATGAGCGGAGGGATGTGGAGGCCGCGGGAGCAGCAGTAATGTTTTCCGTGGTCCATCAGGACAACATACAAAAACACGCTGTGTGGGATACTGTATGGAGCTGTAACCCTATGGAAGGCTGTGTGGGATACTGTATGGGGCTGTAACCCTATGGAAGGCGGTGTGGGATACTGTATGGGGCTGTAACCCCATGGGAGACTGTGATACAAGCAGTGCTTATACCGTATGCTATATTTTAGGCCCTAGACATGAGCGCTTCCGGTTCCAGTGGTAAAAGGAAGAGTTACACCGTGGAGTATAAAAAAGCGATTGTCGAAGAATCTTGGGGCAAAAATGTAGTGCAGTTCTGCAAGGAGAAAATGTTGGATCACCGACTGGTCCAAAAATGGCGTGCAGAATACACTAACCTGAGTGAAAAAGTGGAGAGCGGAATGGCTAAAAAGCGCAAGATTGGATGTGGTCGGCAACCAATGTATACAGAGCTGGAAAGCCTAGTCTCTGAGTGGGTTGCAGACAGGAGAGCAAAGACATTGGTGGTGACCAGGGCTCAGATTCAGGAATATGCCCTTGCAGTGTCGCCACAGTTTGACATTTCCCCTGAACAATTCAAGGCATCACAGCACTGGGTGGATAACTTTCTTGAACGCAATGACCTGTCTTTGAGAAGATCCACAACCCTCTTTAGGTTGGAAGATGCTGAGATTGTTAAACGTGCATTAGCCTACAAGAAGTTTGTGGATGACATTGACTTCTCTAAATACAGTCTTTGCAACATGATCGCCATGGACGAAACTGCCGTGTTCATGGGCCAAGCAGCTCAAACCACCATTGATCAACGAGGTGCCTCCTCAGTGTACGTTCCCTCCACCGCTTATGAAAGTGCATGTGTCACCTGCATTTTAACGATTCGTCTGGATGGCACTAAAGCAACACCGCTACTCATTGCAAAGGGCAAAAAGGAGAAGATTGAGCGGGTTTCTGGCATTTATGTGCTGGAAACTGAAAAAGCCTGGGCCACACAAGATGTTATAAGAAAGTGGCTTGATTTAATGCTGCCGCTTGTAATGCGCGGGAACAAAAGAGGGATGCTGATCTGGGATGCAGCCAGCACACACCGCGCCAAAACCATGAAAAACTTCCTTCATGAGCGGAGAATCGACCAAATCATGATTCCTGCAGGGATGACTGCTTATCTTCAGACTCTCGATATCGCCATTAACAAGCCGTTCAAGGACTATCTGCGTGTGGAAATCAATGACTACATTGAAAACCGAATGGAGAGAAATGTACGTGGGAACTTTGTGAAGCCCAGACTGTCAGAGATTGTTAACTGGGTGAAGAATTCTTGGAATAAGATCACTAACACCTGCGTTGCAAATGCACTGCGAGCTGGCTACCTGGACAAAGCCTGCTCATTTCAGGACAGTGCCGTTGCTACCCATGAGAAATATGGGCCAATGATTCGGCAAGAAATGTCGTCCCGAGAGTCCCAAGAAAATCCACAGGAACCTAAGAGTGTGGATGTTTATGATGATATTCCTGAGGATGATGACATGGTTGTCATGGAATAAATCTGTTTTATCTTCCAGTATTCCACTGTTCGTTCTTACCATTTTTCATTGTTTTACATGTTATGCAATGTTGTAACAAGACATTTTTGGCACTTCCTTTTATAAAACTGTTTTGTGGTGAATACAATACTGTTCAGGTTGTTAATAAATGTTAATTTTATGGTTAAAACAAAAAATTCGACAATTTTTTTCCAATATAAGACATACCCCGAAAGTAAGACATAGTGGGGCTTTTGGGGATAAAAAGAAAGTAAGACACTGTCTTACTTTCGGGGAAACACGGTAGAAGCCTCTCCAATGCTAACCCCTAAGCTTGATGTCAGCTTACAATACACTGCTGACATCAACTCCAAATTATATTACCCCATTTGCTAATGCATCAGGGCAATTGGGAAGAGCCAGGCCAAGTGCCAGAGTTGGCACATCTATTGTGATGCACCAAGTCGGGGGCGGTGGCGGGCTGGTATTTTTATGCTGGGAAGGGGCCAATATCCAAGGACCTTCCCAGCCAGATAATATCATCCCCCAGGTGTCTGATGTACCTTGGCTAAATATCAAAAATAGGGGGGACCCCACATCATTTTTTTATAATTAATTATTTAATATGTTTTAAAAAGATTAAATACGCCCTTTAGTGCCACATGAAAGGCACTAGGGGTGCAGCTTTATAATATTTAGGGGTGGGGGGGCGACATTAATCTAAGCTCTCCCTCCTATAACAACTCTTCCTGAACTGCTTCCTGAGGACAGTGTGCCGAGCATCGCGTCACCGGGTCTTACATAAACCCAATAACACGATGCGGCTGGCCAGTCACAGTAATGCCAGTAGCCAATATGGCTACAGCATTACTGTGTACGCCAGGCAATCCCTGCATGTTTATTGACTGTCTAACAGCCGCAAACATGCTGGGCGGGGACTCGAGCACCCGCGATACTCCGACAAGTACTGAACATTGGCAAGCACGCTCGCTCATCACAAGTATCTACATTACTGTGCTGGAACTAGGAGAGGAATAATGGTGTTGTGTGAGGACTTCTCTGGGCTTCTGTCCTTCATCCTGCAGTCGTCTGAATGGATCTAATGTGGACGGGAACCAGCTAAGCCGCATTCTGTCCACAGCTGTTACCTCACTGTTCACACCACACAGAGACCCCAAAAGAGTCTCCGTGCTGAAGGGGTTAATGCCCCCTGCGCCCAGTAATGGGGGTCTCCACATACCTCCACCTGCAGAGCCGTCACCACATATATGGCTGCTCTGTGCGCACAGGAGCTGTGATGAGGTCACAGGAGGGGAGGAGTCAGGGGTCACATGATCAGGGGCCTCAGTGGATGCAGGACTCTGCTGTGCTGGTTGTCATGGTGCTGGATGTGTAGCACCCTGAGGATTCGGCTGCTACAGGGGTATTGCACCTCAACCCAGAGGTGTGGTATTCCACTCCCGGGTAAGGATGGAGTGTGGAACTGAGCTAGTAGGCTGCATGCACTACACACATCCCATTTCCGGGGGACAGACCGACGGTACTCCCACTTAATAAATGTGCAGGTACGACCGAGTCTGTCCTTGGCTGGAGTGGGAGGGGGGGTGGAACATCCCAGTAGTGTAGGGGCAGATAGGGGGAGCAGCCTGGGTAAAGCTAGGAGCTCATTGGGTGCTGGTCACCTGAGCTCACACATAGAGGGAGTATATAAGGTGGGCACCATCTTAGATCAGGGTCAGTCAGTCAGTCAGTTGTCAGTCAGACAGTCTGTCTGAGAGCCTGAGAAGCAGAGCAGAGGAGAAGGAAGAGGGACCCAGAGGCGCAGGAAGAGGGGACCCCAAGAGCCCATAAGAGAGCTAATAGGGTGAAGGGTCGGCAACAGGGTACCGGATCCCAAGCTGGTGGAGGCTACAGCACTAATCCTCAGCCAGAGACCGGAGGTCGTGGGCAGGATCTGCCACGACCACCCACTAAATCCACCCGGAAGGCAGACCAAGAATAGGGTCAGGGAACCCAGAGACAAGGGTTTACCAACAAGAGGCCCGAGGGAGCCGGACTTAGGTGGATCCCTGGTGGGAACGGCCAGAAGAAGGGAGAGTCAGAAAGGAGCTCAGGACCACACTCCGGAGTTGCCTGGGAGTTGACCGAGTCCAGGACCTGGTGGACGCAGCACGGCTTGGGTGGTCACTGCTGTACACAGTGACCCGAGCAACACCAGTAAGTAAAACCCTGGAACTGCATTTTATGCCTCTGAGTCTCCTTGCTGCACCTTCACAACCACCATCCTCCACGGCTGACCCCCTGAGGCTATACCCCTCCCGTTGGGGGTTATACTACCCGAAGCTGCACACATACCACCAGCCTCAGCGGACCCTGCTGCAGCGGCGGCCGTATTGACCGCAAATCAACGGGTGGCGTAGTCGACACTAAGAACTAATAACATCTGTAGGACTGCCACACACTGAGCTTGACACCCTGGGCACGGACCGGGTCACAGCCACTCGGAGACTACAACCCCCATCTGATCCGGCTCCGGGTATCCCTAACAGCACTGGCCCAGTAGTCGGCAGGATTACGTGCCCGCAACAACCGGGTACTGCGTGCCTGAAGAAAAGTTCACCGTTACCTCAAAAAGAAGTCTCCCGCCGGTTCCGGAGGGTCCCCGCCAACGGACCCCATCACAGGTCGTTTCCCGCCGGTTGTCCGCCATTTGCAGCTTTTTCCCGCCATTTCCGAAGATTTCCCGCCTTGGAAGAGCGGACGCCATTATGGGCGTGCCAGAGGGTGGCAAGAGGCCACCTCCCATCGTGGGCCAGGTCGAAGAATGGCGCCAAAAGCGGAAACCGCGCCCACCAACAGAGACTGTGATGCTGGAAGTGTCCATCAGCGTGAGAGAACTGCCCCTGGAACTGAAGTTGCCCCGGGACCACCCTCAATGTGGGCGGAGACAGAACAAGAGAACGAAGATGGGTGCAGCCTGGAGGAGTCTGGAGAGAGCGCACCCGGAGACAAGACGTCTGGAGGAGAGTCCAGAGAGAGCGTACCCGGAGATGGAGGGAGAGACAGGCAGCACCGACCCAGTGGTCAGGAGCCTGCTGCAAGCAACAACCCCACTAGGCTTAGTGGAGATCCTGGCACAGCTCCCCCGAGACCGGGAGCGTGCACAGACCGCGCTGGAGGGCCTAGCACGGAGGATGGCCCGGGTGCAGCAGGAAACACTGGCGGAGTGGACTCGAGAGATGGCCCAGCAAGCCGGAGCCCGCCAGCGAAGCATGCCACCCGCAGCGGGGAGCAAGTCCACCTCTGAGGACGGCGAAGGAGGGACGACGGCCGGAGACGGCGCCGCGGAGGGAGCCGAAGAGATGAAGGCAGGTAATGGGGACGACAGCATCCCGTGCCCAGAAGCCGTAAACCTGCCCCAGCTCCCCGTCGCAGAGCCCGAAGCCCCACTCACCGTTCCCGTAGCCGCTGCGTCATCGCTCCAAGCTAGGCCTCAAGCGGCCGGAGCCGCGGCCACGCCCCCTGCTATGTCACGTGCCTCAATCCAGAGCGCGGCCAAGCAGGAGAAGCCACCGGCCTGGTCGCAAGGCCGAGTGCCCCCGGGCGCCGCAGTACCAACAGCGCCCTCCACCTCTGCCGAGCCGCTGGCCTGGTCGAAAGGCCAGGAACACCCGGGCGCCGCCGTCTTCACGGTGCCCTTCACATTCAGGGTGCCCCAAGCCTGGTCGCAAGGCCTGGTAAACCTGGGCGCCGCTACCACCACAGCGCCCTCAACCTCTAGAGCGCCGCACCTGGGTGAAGACCTGTTCGCCCAGCATACGTGCCCGGATGGGCAGCCCTTTGTGTGGCCTCCGGAGTTCGTCAATCCCCGACTCCGGAGGGAACGGCCTCTGGATGAGCCCCTGATACCGCCTCCGGCGCCTGTCAAGATGACCCCGCTCCCGCTGGAAGAAGCGCAGTTCGAGTGGGACCCCACCGGAGGAGACCTCATGGGGTTCACTCAGGAAACAAGGGCAGCCGCAGCTGAGCATGCGGAGTGCTGCCGCCAGCAGTTGGAAGTCTTTGACAGGGAAAGGAGAGAGAGGCGGGTCCGTGAGCAGCGGCTGCAAATACAGAGCGCTGAACAGAAGAGCCGCCGGACCCGGAGGAACCCCCGTGCAGCTCATGGTCCCCGCACCATCGGGACTGTGATTAAGTTCAACCTGCAGCATGGGTGGGGCTTCATTAGAGACCATCATACCCCCGGCGACGTCCTTGTGACCCGCAGAGACGTAGAAAGCCATCTGCCGGAGGGACACAGAGGTCGTGACCTGTATCTAGGGGACGAGGTCACCTTCACCCGGCACAAGTGTGCCAAAGGACCCCACGCCCTCCATGTGCATCGCCTGACGGAGGAGGAGCTGCGGTGTGAGGAGGAGCAAGAGGACCCGGACGGGTCTGAAACAGAAACTGAATCCAAAGAAAGAGCAGGAGGACGCCGTCGTTGAGTACGGTAGAGAAGAGACTGTATATAGTTGCCCGTAGGGGTACCAAAAAACTGTTGCTGCTTAAAATATGTTCCCCGTTGGGACAAAAGAGTGAACTGTACCCGTGTGTCCCCATCCCTTAACAGGCTGAGGACTGTGAACAGCCGTCCTTAATCCCACTGGTCGAGGACTGAGAGCGGCCATATCCCATTTGTATATAGTTGCGCTTCCTAAGGCGCCCTCTACCGGTTTTATAGGAAACTGTTTTCTTCCAAGAGAGACTGTCGCACTTTACCCGGTCACAAGTTGCACAGTGACCGGAGGAACCAGAAGCAAGAATGTTATTTATGAAAAGTTTTATATGAAAAGTTTATTACTGATGATAATATATATGATGTTTTATATGTTGATGTTTATGAAAAAAAAAAAAAATTTGTATGTTTTTGGATGTTTATTCTTTTACAGCCCGAGGACGTGCTGTGATTTACCAGGGGGGAATGTAGCACCCTGAGGATTCGGCTGCTACAGGGGTATTGCACCTCAACCCAGAGGTGTGGTATTCCACTCCCGGGTAAGGATGGAGTGTGGAACTGAGCTAGTAGGCTGCATGCACTACACACATCCCATTTCCGGGGGACAGACCGACGGTACTCCCACTTAATAAATGTGCAGGTACGACCGAGTCTGTCCTTGGCTGGAGTGGGAGGGGGGGTGGAACATCCCAGTAGTGTAGGGGCAGATAGGGGGAGCAGCCTGGGTAAAGCTAGGAGCTCATTGGGTGCTGGTCACCTGAGCTCACACATAGAGGGAGTATATAAGGTGGGCACCATCTTAGATCAGGGTCAGTCAGTCAGTCAGTTGTCAGTCAGACAGTCTGTCTGAGAGCCTGAGAAGCAGAGCAGAGGAGAAGGAAGAGGGACCCAGAGGCGCAGGAAGAGGGGACCCCAAGAGCCCATAAGAGAGCTAATAGGGTGAAGGGTCGGCAACAGGGTACCGGATCCCAAGCTGGTGGAGGCTACAGCACTAATCCTCAGCCAGAGACCGGAGGTCGTGGGCAGGATCTGCCACGACCACCCACTAAATCCACCCGGAAGGCAGACCAAGAATAGGGTCAGGGAACCCAGAGACAAGGGTTTACCAACAAGAGGCCCGAGGGAGCCGGACTTAGGTGGATCCCTGGTGGGAACGGCCAGAAGAAGGGAGAGTCAGAAAGGAGCTCAGGACCACACTCCGGAGTTGCCTGGGAGTTGACCGAGTCCAGGACCTGGTGGACGCAGCACGGCTTGGGTGGTCACTGCTGTACACAGTGACCCGAGCAACACCAGTAAGTAAAACCCTGGAACTGCATTTTATGCCTCTGAGTTTCCTTGCTGCACCTTCACAACCACCATCCTCCACGGCTGACCCCCTGAGGCTATACCCCTCCCGTTGGGGGTTATACTACCCGAAGCTGCACACATACCACCAGCCTCAGCGGACCCTGCTGCAGTGGCGGCCGTATTGACCGCAAATCAACGGGTGGCGTAGTCGACACTAAGAACTAATAACATCTGTAGGACTGCCACACACTGAGCTTGACACCCTGGGCACGGACCGGGTCACAGCCACTCGGAGACTACAACCCCCATCTGATCCGGCTCCGGGTATCCCTAACAGCACTGGCCCAGGGGGCGCGTCAGATGAGCTGAAGTTTATGTGTGGGGTCAGGAGGGGTTTACAGTGTGGATGTAGCAGAGCCGCGTGTGTACGAGGTGTACGGAGCAGAGCCGTGTGTGTACGAGGTGTACGGAGCAGAGCCGTGTGTGTACGAGGTGTACGGAGCAGAGCCGCGTGTACGAGGTGTACGGAGCGGAGCCGCGCGTGTACGAGGTGTACGGAGCGGAGCCGCGTGCGTACGAGGTGTACGGAGCGGAGCCGCGCGTGTACGAGGTGTACGGAGCGGAACAGCGTGTGTACGAGGTGTACGGAGCGGAGTCGCGCGTGTGTACGAGGTGTACGGAGCGGAGCCGTGTGTGTACGAGGTGTACGGAGCGAAGCCGCGTGTGTACGAGGTGTACGGAGCAGAGCCGTGTGTGTACGAGGTGTACGGAGCGGAGCCGTGTGTGTACGAGGTGTACGGAGCAGAGCCGCGTGTGTACAAGGCGTACGGAGCGGAGCCGCGTGTGTACGAGGTGTACGGAGCAGAGCCGTGTGTGTACGAGGTGTACGGAGCAGAGCCGTGTGTGTACGTGGTGTACGGGGCAGAGCCGCGCGTGTACGGGGCGGAGCCGCACGTGTACGGGGTGGAGCCGCGCATGTGCGAGGTGTACGGGGTGGAGCCGAGCGTGTGCGAGGTGTACGGGGCGGAGCCGCGCATGTGCGAGGTGTACGGGGTGGAGCCGAGCGTGTGCGAGGTGTACGGGGCGGAGCTGCGCGTGTGCGAGGTGTACGGTGCGGAGCCGCGCGTGTACGAGGTGTACGGAGAGGAGCCGTATGTGCATACGGAGCCGAGCAGTGTGTGTACAGTGCGGAACCATGTGTGTATGGAGTGGAGCCGTGTGTGTATGGAGCCCTGTGTGTACGCTGTATACAGCTGTATACTCCCAGGTTCGGTCGGAGACCCCGCGGCTCTTTATGAGACTGTAGAAGAGCTGACACTGGACACTCGGTAAAACTGCGCTCGGACGTCTCTTGTTTCTCGCACAGATATTGATAACATAAGATGGAGTCAGACGAACCCTCCTACAAAACCTGATAACAAAGTCATTACTACAGGACTGGATGAGAAAGGGATTTATTCTACAAGAAACGCTGGGGCCACAAATGAGAGAATCCGGGCCTCGTGGCTGGATACTCCGGGCCCCCAGCGTGTTAGGAGCAGACGGGGTCTTTGTCCCTGGAGCTTCTCTGCTCGGTATAATGAGACTCTGATCTTGTTCTTATAAAGAGGGTTGGAGTAGAATAGAAGCTGCCTGAATATGAGGACCTTGTCTGATCTCTATGTCCTTGTGTACAGAGCTATGGAGATAGCGCTATTCTCTGTATTATAGATGTGATGTCGCTGGAGCCCTAATATTCCTGTACAGGGGTCTCTGTAGAGATAATCTTACCCCAGCATTATGGATTGGGAGAAGGGAAAAGGGATTGGGGACATTTTATTGTAATTTATCTTTAAATAAAACTGCAATAAAAATAACTGATTAAAAAAATTGGATTGGCAACTCCGAATGTCCTTGTCTATTTTGGGATTAGGAGTCCGGGCAGGAGAACATTTTGGGTTTTGTTTTGGGGGTTGGGGGAAAGTAATACAATATTTCTCCATATAGTGTAAATATATGAAAACAGTTTAATCCAGAAACATTTGGTCAGTGAATTTTTGTGATTTCAGCTCTGCAGGCCGCTTTTTATGTAAAATGAAACAACTTAGATGCAAATGAAGTGGAGACTTTCAGGTTTAATTAAAGGGGTTGAACAAAAATCTCCTGTGAAACGTTTAGGAATTGCAACCATTTTTCTACGAAGCCTCCTCATTTCAGGGGCTGAAAAGTAATTGAAGAAATTACCTTTACCATAAATAAAATGCTCATTAACACTAGAACTACTGATGGAGTCATTTTGACTCCTTTCGTTTTTTATTTCTCTTCTGTGACTACATTTTTCAGAATTCCGGCTTGAAACTCGGTGACTTTTCCTCAAATATGATGTGAAAAAAGATTTTGTGAGAATAAATAATTTTGGTGAAAAATTTGCGCGTTTTTTTCAAAATTTACCAAGAACTACTGAAGGGAGTCATTTTGACTCCCTACTATATTTTGACGTCCTTTTGTCACTAAATGTTGCTATAAAGTTTTGTGCATAATTTTTTCACTCTGTCTTATTTACCCTGATGTTCATATAGATGTAGTTCAATTTACATGTCAACTTTTCATTTTCCTTGTGTTTTACCTGCTTGTATTACTGTGTAATGCTGAACAAAATAGCTTGTTTACTCTAGGCTCTTATCTTATGCTAATGAAGGGTGGTGTTTTTCTAAGGTCCTAGCAGGAGACAGTATTCTGGATAGTAACTTTACTTTCAGTTCAGCTGAAGAGACAAAGAGAACAGACGCAGACATACGAGCTCTGAAGACTCATACAGGTATGAATTGTTATGAAATAGTTTAGCTGTCTGTCAACTGATTCAGCCCACCTACTTTTGAAGGTGGCAGAACAGTTATTATTTCTTTTAGTTTTCATTTCATTTCTATTTTTCAGCAGGGAACTATATAGAATTATGGAATTTGTGAGGAATATGGAGAGAAGACGTTTGATAAAGCCTCAGGATATTCTGGCTACTTTGCAATCCATACCGGAGGATGAATCGGAATCCGAATTGCAGGAACATGTATTTGATTCTGACAGTGATGAAGATTTCATTCCTCAGAACATATCAAGTGAATCTGAAGACTCAGAAGGAACAAATCCAGAAGGTAAGTAGTTATGTGTATTTATTTGTTCTTCCACACACTGAGTTAGGGCCTGTGCAAACTAGCAGAATTCTGGCTGAATAGCCATCTGGATATTCTTGCCGCAATACAGGCCGTACCTGCCCGCTCATGCCTGAAGCTCCGCTCCGAACCCCGGGCTGGAGCCGCTGTCAGGGACAGAGCAGCGCTTGCTTACGCGCGAGCACGGCTCCGTCCCAGACAGCGGCTCCAGCCCGGGGTTCGGAGCGGAGCTTCAGGTATGAAACTCCGCTCTGTACCTGAGCGGGCAGGTACGGGCCGGATTGTGGTGAGAATATCCGGTCGGATATTCCGCCGCTAATCCAGCCAGTGTGCACGGACCCTTACAAACAAAAATTCTAAATATTCATCAACTTTTTTCCAGATATTCCAAGCACATCAACTGGGGATCGGGCTCATGCAGTTATGTTGCCTCGTGACCATCCTCCTGGTCGTGGACAGAAAAAATCAGCAAAACGTCCCAGAAATGAAAGAACAACAGATAACGATGGCGGCGAAGGTAATGCAACAACAAACACCAGAGAAGGCGAATCTGAAGGAATACTAGTTTCAGCGGATGGTATTCAATGGAAACCTGTTGAAATTGGAGAACACTTGCCTGGTAGGCGTGACAGCCAAAATATTCTTCGAGAAGCACCTGGCCCTACAGGATACGCCAGAAGAAATATCATTATCGATAGTCCTTTGAGCGCATGGCGTTTATTTTTTGATTCATATATATTGACACATATAAAGAACTGTACGCTTGCAGAAGCATGCAGGAACAATAATTTACAGTTTACTCTATCTGATGAGGAGCTAGATGCATTCATTGCGATATTCTATGCTCGTGGAATATCTGGCACGAACCGTCACTCGATTAGCAGTATTTGGTGCAATGACTGGGGAATACCGTTTTGCAAAGCGACAATGTCTAGGGACCGCTTTGTTGAAATTATGAGGTTTCTCAGATTTGATGAGAAATCTACTCGATCGGAGAGACTGCAAACGGACAAGTTTGCTCTATTTTCTACTGTGTGGGACAGGTTTATTGAAAATTGTATTGCATGTTACAAACCTGGCCCATACATCACGGTGGATGAGCAACTTTTCCCAAGCAAAACTAGGTGTCCATTCACGCAGTACATGCCTTCCAAACCAGATAAATATGGCCACAAATATTGGCTAGCTGTTGATAAGAGGAGCAAATATCTGGCAAATGGCTTCCCTTATCTAGGCAAAGATGACACACGCCGTGCTGAGGACCGTTTAGCTGACCATGTGGTAATGAAGTTATTGGACCCGTTTTTGAAAAAAGGTCGCAATGTTACAACCGATAATTATTTAACTTCAGTAAAATTAGCTAAACAGCTAAAAAGCAAAGGAACAACCATCGTGGGAACACTGAACAAGATAAGGCGAGAAGTGCCTAAAGAAATAAAATCCATGAAAGAGGAATTGTACAACACTAAAGTGTTTAGAAATGAAGACAATTTTACACTTACAGTATATCAAGGAAAGCCCAACAAAAATGTTGTCATTTTGAGTTCCGTCCATCCAGATGTTGTTGTTGCGTCTGATTCCGCTAAAAAAACTCCAGAAACGGTAAAGTTTTACAATGAAACAAAATATGGAGTAGATGTAGTGGATCAGATGGCACAAAAATATACCACACGAACATGCACAAGGAGATGGCCTGTTCATGCATTTGAAAATGCCTTAGACTTTGCGGGTATAAATGCATGGATAATATTCAAGGAGATTACCCACCAAAAAATGTCACGCAAGGCATTTTTGCAAACGCTTGTGAGAGAGTTGAGTGGTCCTTATGTCACAGATAGGAAAAAGGGTTCCACGTCCTAAGTTTCTACATGCTCAGAAGTGATGGTTCAAACAAAATTTTGCCAGATCAAAGAAAAGTGCAAGAAAAATAGATCTGTCGGAAATTGTAAGACTTGTGGTAAGTCTTTGTGTGGGCAATGTACTGCCATAAATCAAAGGCAATGCCTAAAATGCGAAACACCAAATGTTTAGAAGGTGAATTCTGCGCCATATTTTCATTTTTATGCTCCTCCACCTACATTTTCTCTGCTTTTTGATCTTCAGTTGTTGTTTATATGTGTGCACTTGAATAAAAAAAAATGTTTGAAAAACGTCTATTATAATTATTGTTATTTTCTGTAGAAAAATAAGAAAAGCAGAAAAAAAACAATCAAAAGCATTACTGTTGGATCTCACAATAATAATACATTACAAAAAATATAATTATTAATAAATAACCACAAATGAAACTCTAAAAATAAACGAAAACAAGCAAGGAGTCAAAATGACTCCTTTCAGTAGTTCTAGGCGGGGTCATGAGTCCAGTAGTCCTAGTGTTAATACTTTGCAGAGAATCCTTTGCAGCATTGACGGCCTGAAGTCTGGAAGTCATGGACGTCACTAAACACCAGGTCTCCTCCTTTATGAGGCTTTGCCGCTTTTACTGCAGTGACTTCAGTTGTTGCTTGTTTGTGGGTCTTTCTCCCTTATGTTTTGTCTTCAGCCTGTGAAATGCAGCTCAATGGGGCTGAGCAGGGGCGGACATACCGCTGGTGCAGCTGCACAGGGGCCCTGACGGAGAGGGGTCCAATCAGCTGCTGCAATGTCTGGTTCGCACATGGAGCCAGCGGCAGTATTTGCAGTAAGAGGAGCGGAAGGGGCCCGTACCTGAGTAATTTGCCGTCACACAGGGGCCTGCACTCTGCAGAATATGTTAGTAGGGACCCCTGCTTTCCTCTTAGATTATGCTGCCGCTGCTCTACGATGCAGGAGCACAGGATTCCTGGACACACCCTGGCTTCTCAGCGTCGTTCAGGCATAGGCAGGATAACAGGCCTGGTAACTATGGCTGATGCTCTCAGCCAATCCTGTCTCTCCCTCTTCTCCTTCCTTCTGAGCAATTCTGACAATTTAACTGCCTGACCAATGTTCACATGAGCTGTCACATAAATCACCCCTGACCCCACTATAGCTACCTACATCCCCTGTACTGAGGGGGCTTTATTGGAAAACCGCTGCACTGGCCCATTCAGAAGCCGTAGCTACAGTGTGAATGCTGCCTGAATGGCCAATGCTGCCTTTCCCAGATAAAGCCCTCTCAGTGCAGGGGGTGGTAAGTGGCTACAGGGGGGAGGGCGATGTGATGGCCGATGTTCACATGGGTCAGGCAGCTCAGAACTTCTCAGGAGGCAGGAGGGGAGTGTCAGACTCACTGACTGCTCGAAGGCTGCTCCCTGCAGCTATCGGAGGTAGTGAGGAGACAGGATTGGCTGACAGCTGCAGATCTGGCCAGTAGTGATGATGGAGGACAGAAGACCACCAGGATGGAGCTGCTGAAGATGGGAGAAGGCACCTGCCAGAGGGACATCATATGTAAGTAATGAAATGTGTACAGATTTACTATTATCTATGTGTATTAGCATATTTGGGTATGTATATATATATCTATAATATAACGGGGGATGCAACCCTCTGTCTGAAGCCTCGATAGACTGCGCATACTTGACGCACAGTCTGGCTCCAGACAGAAGACTGCATCCAGCCGTTACAGGTAAAAGGAGGTGTATGGCGCCGGAGATCGCGGTGTGTGTAGACACTGAACGCATACCGCGATCTCCGGCGCCATACTTACATACCTGACTGGGAGGAGCGTTGCCGCAGCGCCTCTCTTCAGCGGAGACCGGGGGTGGAGTGAGGAGTCGGATCGGCGCATGCGCATAGCGCCATCCGGCGCCATTTTACTGAAGACATATTTACAGTGTGTCTTCAGCAAAATGGCGCCGGACAGCGCGGTGCTCCCGTGTCGCACTCCTCCCCCAACCTCCGGCAGAACAGGACGCTGCAGCGCTGGAGTACAGAGAAGAAAGGTGAGTATAACTGTTTATTTTTTTTTTATGTGTGTACAGTGTGAAAGGAATAAGCGCACCATGCATGTACCATGATTGTGGGGTGAGGGGACCATGCATATACCAGGATTAGGGGGATGAGGGGTACCACATATACCAGGATTGGGGGGTGAGGGGACCACGCTTACCAGGATTGGGGGGTGAGGGGTACCACGCATACCAGGATTTGGGGGTGAGGGGTACCACGCATACCAGGATTGGGGATGAGGGGTGACATGCATACCGGGATTGGGGATGAGGGGTGACACGCATACCGGGATTGGGGATGAGGGGTGACACGCATACCGGGATTGGGGATGAGGGGGGCCACACATACCGGGATTGGGGATGAGGGGTGACAGGCATACCAGGATTGGGGATGAGGGGTGACACGCATACCAGGATTGGGGATGAGGGGGGCCACGCATACCGGGATTGGAGATGAGGGGGGCCACGCATACCGGGATTGGGGATGAGGGAGGCCACGCATACCAGGATTGGGTATGAGGGGAGCCACGCATACCGGGATTGGGGATGAGGGGAGCCACGCATACCGGGATTGGGGATGAGGGGAGTCACGCATACCAGGATTGGAGATAAGGGGAGCCACGCATACCGGGAATGGGGATGGGGGGAGCCACGCATACCAGGATAGGATGGTGGAGACAGGATGGGGGCAGCACAAATACCAGGAGGGGGGCAGCACATACCAGCATGGGAGACCATATACCAATAAAAATGCTCACCACCATGGCGTAGAACGGGTTTAATATCTAGTATATATATATACAGTACAGACCAAAAGTTTGGACACACCTTCTCATTTAAAGATTTTTCTGTATTTTCATGACTATGAAAATTATGAATTCACACTGAAGGCATCAAAACTATGAATTAAGACATGTGGAATTATATACTTAACAAAAAAGTGTGAAACAACTGAAAATATGTCTTATATTCTAGGTTCTTCAAAGTAGCCACCTTTTGCTTTGATGACTGCTTTGCACACTCTTGGCATTCTCTTGATGAGCTTCAAGAGGTAGTCACCGAAAATGGTTTTCACTTCACAGGTGTGCCCTCTCAGGTTTAATAAGTGGGATTTCTTGCCTTATAAATGGGGTTGGGACCATCAGTTGTGTTGTGCAGAAGTCAGGTGGATACACATCTGATAGTCCTACTGAATAGACTGTTAGAATTTGTATAATGGCAAGAAAAAAGCAGCTAAGTAAAAAAAAATGAGTGGCCATCATTACTTTAAGAAATGAAGGTCAGTCAGTGCGAAAAATTGGAAAAATTTTGAAAGTGTCCCTAAGTGCAGTTGCAAAAACCATCAAGCACTACAAAGAAACTGGCTCACATGAGGACCACTGTAGCGCCGGCGTCCCTGCCCTCTGCTAGGCAGGGACGCTGTTCCCCTCACCCCTCTGCTCCGAGCCCAGCGTCCTCCTCCCGCTCTGCTGGCAGCGCGTGCTCCTTCCCGGCCACTGTGCTTAGGGCGCGCGCACGCTCCCTCCCTCTTAAAGGGGCCGCGCGCGCCGTCCTAAGGAGTCCCCGGCCAATGGCCGGAGGACTTCACCATATGTAAGGCACCTCCTCCAAAATGGAGGTGCCCGAGCAATGTTGTTGCACTGTTCACTACTCTGCTTCAGCCCTCAGGTCCCGTTGCCAGTTACCTGCCAGAAACCTGCCAGTTTGCTGTCTGTTTCCTGCCTGACATTCCTCCTACCTGCTTGCTAGCCTGAGGTCCGACGGTCTGCCTTCCTACCCCTGTCAGTCTGTCTATGGACCAGCTTGCCCGCTCACCTGGGAGCGCTCATCTGCTACCTGTCTGTTAGCCTACCTGGTGGCTCCGCCGTCACATGCTGTGACCACCTGCTTATCCAGAGACTCTCGCCTGCTCACCTGGGAGCACTCATCTGTCATCCGCCTGTTAGCCTACCTGGAGGCTCCGCCGTCACATGCTGTGACCACCTGCTTTTCCAGAGACTCTCGCCTGCTCACCTGGGAGCACTCATCTGTCATCCGCCTGCTAGCCTACCTGGAGGCTCAGCCGTCACAGGTCGTACCAACCCTATACCCAGAGACTGTCCCGGTCACTTGCTGTGACCTCCTGCCCGTTCACCCAGAGACTGCCCCGGTCACTTGCTGTGACCTCCTGCCCGTTCACCCAGAGACTGCCCCGGTCACTTGCTGTGACCTCCTGCCCGTTTACCCAGAGACTGTCCCGGTCACTTGCCGTGACCACCTGCCCGTTTACCCAGAGACTGTCCCGGTCACCTGCTGTGACTACCTGCCCGTCTTCCCTGGTCACCACCCGCTTCCTTACAAGGACCGCCCCTTTGTATAGTAGCTCAGAGGTTCCGCCTCCCAGACCCGTTACAGTTTGCTCGGGCCATGGAACCCGGTGGTACCCAAGCTCCCTCGCTCTCGGACCTATGTCATGAACTGTCCCGTCAGAGGTCCCAACAGGAGTCCATCCTGGGTCACCTGCGGAATGTCAACTCACGCCTGGACACTCTGACTGCTCCACCAGCAACCACCGCTAGAGTCATGACTCGCAAACCGGCAGCGCCGCTGCCCACCAATACCATGGTATCCTGCTCCGGACCCCGGCTTTCTGCACCTCCTCGCTTCGGAGGCGACTCCGCTCAGGCTCGGGGCTTCATAAACCAGTGCACCCTGCACTTTGAACTCCTGTCCCACCAGTTTAATTCCGACCGGGCCAAAGTAGCCTTCATCATGTCCCATCTCACGGGGGAGGCACTGGCTTGGCTGAATCCTCTATGGGAGAGAGGAGACCCCCTGGTGTCCGACTTGCCTGCCTTTCTCACGGCTTTCCGGAAAGTCTTCGACGAACCTGGACGGAAGACCTCATCCGCATCGTCTCTGCTACGCCTCCGTCAGGGAAGTCTCACCGTGGGCCAATATGCCATACGGTTCCGTACCCTTGCCTCGGAGCTGGCCTGGGATAACGACGCTCTGGTATCTGTCTTCTGGGAGGGTCTGTCCGGCCGTATTAAAGATGAACTCGCCGGTCGGGACATTCCTACCACTCTCGATGATTTAATAACTCTTGCCACCCGGATTGACCTACGGTTCCAGGAGCGTGCCAAAGAGGTCACCCGTGAGAGGAGGTTTCCACGTCTAGCTCCTTCCTTCCAGAAACCCGTCACTCCCTCCGTTTCTCCCCAGGAACACCCTCCTGAGCCTATGCAGGTCGACCAGACCAAGATGGTCAAAACCCGTCAGGACTTACGCCGTGCCGAGGGGAGCTGCTTCTACTGTGGCAGTAAGGAGCACCGGATCCGTACCTGCCCGGAGAGGTCGGGAAACGCCTGTGTCTAGGTTCGCTCAGAGAGGTCGACCTAGACAAGAATAAATCCTCTCCATCTCTGCTGCTGTCAGTCTCAATCGTCTGCGGGGAGAACCGCTACTTCGAACTAGCCCAACTTGACTCTGGAGCAGCCGGGAATCTTATTTCACAGTCCCTGGTAGAGAAATACCGCATCCCCACCAAACCTCTGGCTGTACCCTTGTCTGTTGCTGCCGTGGATGTGGGCCTCTTACCACGTCCCATCCAACTCATCACCGAATCCATTACTCTACAGGTGGGAATGCTGCATTCTGAGAGTATCTCCTTTCATGTTCTGCCTGGACTCTCTCACGCCCTCTTGCTAGGCCTACCTTGGCTCCAGAGACATGCACCCGTGCTTGACTGGCAGACCGGAGAAGTCCTTCGCTGGGGACAGGACTGTCATAAGTTTTGTCTGGTTCCCGTCCATCCCGTCCGTCCTTCTCCTACCCCAGCTAATCTACCTGGACTTCCGATTCCTTATTGGTCTTATGCTTATGTCTTTAATAAAAAGGAGGCAGAGACACTACCCCCTCATAGACCATACGACTGCCCTATCGACCTGTTACCCGGTACTACTCCTCCCCGTGGGCGTATTTACCCATTGTCCGCTGCTGAGACCCGGTCTATGTCCGAGTATATTGAGGAGAATCCGGCCCGGGGATTTATCCGGAAATCTACCTCCCCGGCGGGAGCAGGCTTCTTCTTTGTTAAAAAGAAGGACGGCTCTCTCCGTCCCTGCATAGACTATAGAGGCCTAAACCAGATCACGGTGAAGAATAAGTACCCCCTTCCGCTCATTCCGGAATTATTTGATCGTCTGAGGGGGGCTAGAATCTTCACCAAACTGGACCTTCGTGGGGCGTACAACCTGGTCCGTATCCGTCAGGGGGATGAATGGAAGACGGCATTCAACACCCGGGACGGCCACTACGAATATCTGGTAATGCCCTTCGGTCTCTGTAACGCTCCCGCCGTCTTTCAAGAGTTTGTCAATGACATCTTCCGGGACCTTCTCTACTCCTGCGTGGTGGTGTACCTGGACGACATCTTGGTCTTCTCTCCGGATCTCCAGACTCACCGGAGGGATGTTCATCAGGTCCTGCTCAGGCTCAGGCAGAACTACCTCTTCGCTAAATATGAGAAGTGCCTCTTTGAGCAGACCTCGCTTCCGTTTTTGGGCTACATAATTTCTCAGACCGGCCTACGAATGGATCCTGAGAAACTGTCTGCCATCGAGAAGTGGCCTCGACCGGAGGGGTTGAAGGCCATTCAGCGGTTCCTGGGCTTCGCCAACTACTACCGCCTCTTCATACCGCACTTCTCTTCCCGGACTGCCCCAATTTCCGTGCTCACCCGTAAGGGCACTAATCCCAGAGAGTGGCCGCCCGAAGCAGAGGAGGCCTTTCTTTCCTTAAAACATGCTTTCTCTTCCGCCCCGGTCCTGCATTGCCCAGATGGCAACAAGCAGTTCTTACTGGAGGTTGACGCCTCCTCCTCTGGAGCCGGAGCGGTACTTACCCAAAAATCGTCTTCCGGGAGAATGGTAACTTGTGGCTTCTTCTCCAAACTCTTCTCCTCTTCTGAGCGCAACTATTCCATAGGAGATCGAGAGTTATTGGCCATCAAGCTGGCATTGGAGGAGTGGCGTTACCTGCTCGAAGGGGCTCTTCACCCGGTAATAATTTACACTGACCACAAGAACTTGGCTTACCTTCAGCATGCCCAGAGACTTAACCCGCACCAAGCCCGGTGGTCCTTGTTTTTTGCTCGCTTTGATTTTGTTCTTCATTTTCGCCCGGCTGACAAAAACATCAAGGCGGACGCCTTATCCCGATCCTTTATGGTGTCTGATCTCGAGGAAGAACCAAAACACATCATCGATCCCACCAGAGTAATGCAGGTGGCTCCCGTGAGTCTAAATCGTCTCCCTCCCGGTAAGACGTTCGTATCAGTACCTGATCGGGAGAAGATCCTACACTGGGGTCACTCCTCTAAACTAGCTGGCCACGTCGGTCAGAAAAAGACCCTCCAGCTTATTACCCGGCACTACTGGTGGCCTACCCTGCACAAGGACGTAATAGACTTTGTTTCTGCCTGTGTGTCCTGCGCCCGCAACAAGGTTCCGAGACATCTGCCAGTCGGTCGCCTCCTTCCGCTCCCAGTACCTGCTGCCCCCTGGCAGCATATAGCAATGGACTTTATAACTGATCTCCCCGTCTCTGCCGGTTGTACGGTCATTTGGGTGGTCGCTGACCGCTTTTCCAAGATGGCTCATTTATATAAGGCACCTCCTCCAAAATGGAGGTGCCCGAGCAATGTTGTTGCACTTTTCACTACTCTGCTTCAGCCCTCAGGTCCCGTTGCCAGTTACCTGCCAGTTACCTGCCAGAAACCTGCCAGTTTGCTGTCTGTTTCCTGCCTGACATTCCTCCTACCTGCTTGCTAGCCTGAGGTCCGACGGTCTGCCTTCCTACCCCTGTCAGTCTGTCTATGGACCAGCTTGCCCGCTCACCTGGGAGCGCTCATCTGCTACCTGTCTGTTAGCCTACCTGGAGGCTCCGCCGTCACATGCTGTGACCACCTGCTTATCCAGAGACTCTCGCCTGCTCACCTGGGAGCACTCATCTGTCATCCGCCTGTTAGCCTACCTGGAGGCTCCGCCGTCACATGCTGTGACCACCTGCTTTTCCAGAGACTCTCGCCTGCTCACCTGGGAGCACTCATCTGTCATCCGCCTGCTAGCCTACCTGGAGGCTCAGCCGTCACAGGTCGTACCAACCCTATACCCAGAGACTGTCCCGGTCACTTGCTGTGACCTCCTGCCCGTTCACCCAGAGACTGCCCCGGTCACTTGCTGTGACCTCCTGCCCGTTCACCCAGAGACTGCCCCGGTCACTTGCTGTGACCTCCTGCCCGTTTACCCAGAGACTGTCCCGGTCACTTGCCGTGACCACCTGCCCGTTTACCCAGAGACTGTCCCGGTCACCTGCTGTGACTACCTGCCCGTCTTCCCTGGTCACCACCCGCTTCCTTACAAGGACCGCCCCCTTGTATAGTAGCTCAGAGGTTCCGCCTCCCAGACCCATTACAACCGCCTGTTAGAACTCTCCTGTTAGGTTTTTTCTAGTTTGCTGGTCACATGACCATTTTTGCCTATTTAATCCGGCTCCGCCCTCCTGGCCTTGCTGGACTTCATTGTATTTTCTACTCTTGAGCTAGCTTGGTACTCTGTTACCTTTCTCTGTTAGTTTTGCTAGGTCTTCTGACCTCTATGTTCTATGTTGTGTGTTTGTCTTTACTGCTACAATTTCTGCTAGGAGGTGTCCAACTTTATCCCAGTCCCTAGTTCTTGTAGGGATCCCTCCCTTGCATCTATAGGTCTTCATACAGACTAGCCGAGGACTTTAGCGGGTCTGATCGCAGGATCAGGTTCCCCGTTACATCGTAGGGATCCAGTTTAGTTCTATTGTAGGGACAGATCTCCTGTCTTTCCTTAGTGCTTGTAGCAGATCATAACAGTAAGTCCAGCCCAAAAAATTTCTCTAAGGAAAGACCTCCAGTTTCCATCATGGTCTCGGTTCAAGATTTGGCTCAACGCTTGCAGGGACTCTCTCTGGAGGTGGCCGAGCTCCAACAACACGTGAGTAGCTGCCCTGGAGCACATTGTGTAGAGCCTGATCTATTTTTTGGTGAACAACAAGATTTTTTTTCTTTTAAAAATGCTTGTTTATTGTATTTTCGTTTAAGACCCGGATCCTCTGGTGATGAATCACAGCGCATAGGGTTCATAATGTCACTTTTGCGCAAGGATCCTCAGGGATGGGCTTTTTCTCTCCAACCTAGTGATCCGTGCTTTAGATCAGTGGATAGTTTTTTTTCTGCTTTGGATTTGTTGTACGATGATCCTGATCGTGTCTCATCTGCTGAGTCTGAATTGAGACGTTTGAGGCAGGGATCAGGTAATGTGGAAAAATATTGTTCTCACTTCCGTCGGTGGTCTGCCCAGGTGGGGTGGAACGATTCAGCTTTGAAAAGTTTGCTTCTTGTGGGGCTAGGTGAAAGGGTTAAAGATTTGCTGATTGCTTATCCCACACCTGGAAACTTGCAGGAGGCTATGCAATTAGCTATACGGGTGGACAGGAGACTGCATGCAAGGGTTAATGAGAGTAAATCGTCTGCTATGTCAGCTCCAAGTCTTGAGAGGGTCTGTGCTGACAAAGGAGAGCCGATGGAGATTGGGGCGATGACACCCCGCTCTCAGGAAAAAGACCGCAGGTTTTCTGAAGGTTTGTGCTTCTATTGCGGAAATTCTGGTCATTTTATTAAGAACTGTGTGCTTCGTATGAACAAAGAAAAAAAAATGGTCAGTTATGCCCGTATTGCCTGTTTAAATTCTAAGGGGGTATTCCTATCTCAAAAATGTGGTTGTGTATTTGGATGACATTCTGATTTATTCGCCTGATCTGGAGTCTCTTTGGCGGAGCGTACGTGAGGTTTTACAGTTATTAATGGACAATTTGCTTTTTGCTAAGCTAGAGAAATGTGAGTTCGCTGTACAGAGAATTCGTTTTTTGGGTTACATTATCTCCAGTGAAGGTTTTGAGATGGACCCGGTTAAAGTTCAAGCTGTGCAGGAATGGCCTAGGCCTATTAGTTTGAAATCGATACAGAGGTTTTTGGGTTTCGCCAATTATTACAGAAAATTCATAAAAAAAATTTCTATTATTGTCAAACCGCTGACCGATCTCACTAGGAAAGGTGCTAATGCGGTTCAGTGGACTTCTGAGGCCATTGAAGCTTTTGTGTTTCTAAAGGAGAGGTTCACCTCTGCCCCCATCCTTATGCAGCCTGATGTGACTAAGCCGTTTTTGGTTGAGGTTGATGCTTCTTCTGTGGGGGTTGGTGCGGTGTTGTCTCAGGAAATCAAGGATGAAGTACATCCCTGTGCCTTTTTTTCAAAAAATTTTTCTGAGACTGAACTTAATTACGATATTGGTAATCGGGAATTGCTGGCTATTAAACTCGCATTTGAACACTGGCGTCATCTCTTGGAAGGTGCTGAATTTCCCATTCAGGTTTTCACTGATCATAAAAATCTGATCTATCTTGATGCTGCCAAGCGCTTGAATGCCCGTCAGGCTAGGTGGGCACTTTTTTTCTCGCGGTTTAATTTTTCCGTTACTTACATCCCGGGTACCAAGAATGTTAAAGCGGATGCTTTGTCTCGCAGCTTTTCTCCCATGGTCAGTGCTGAGGAGGAGGAGAGCATTTTACAAGAAGATGTTGTGATTGCTGCTTTGGACTCCGTTTTGGAGGATGAGATTCTTAAAGCTCAGGAGAATGCCCCATCTAACACTCCCCATGGGAGGTTGTTTGTGACGCGCCCCCTGGGCCATATTCTTTAGGGGAATACCCGGAGCCGGATCAGATGGGGGTTGTAGTCTCCGAGTGGCTGTGACCCGGTCCGTGCCCAGGGTGTCAAGCTCAGAGTATGTGGCAGTCCTACAGATGTTATAAAGTTCTTTATGTCGACTACGCCACCCGTTGGATTGCGGTCACTACGGCCGCCGCTGCAGCAGGGTCCGCTGAGGCTGATGGTGTTGGTGCAGCCTTAGATAGTATAACCCCCAACGGGAGGGGTATGGCCTCAGGGGGTCAGGTGCAGAGGATGGGGGTTGTGGTTGTGCAGCATAGATGGTAATTAAAGACAGAGTCGGGTTGTGCAGTTTAGGGTATTTACTTACTGCTGATGTTCCGGTCACTCCAGCTTCAAGTGACCACCCGAGCCGTGCTGCGTCCACCAGGTCCTGGATTCAGCCAACCCCCAAGCAAGTCCGGAGCGTGACCCTGAGCCCTCCTTCCTGTCCTGTCTTCTGGCCGTCCCCACCAGGGATCCACCTAGGTCCAGCTCCCTCGGGCCTTCTGTTGGGAGACCCTTGGCCTTGGGTTCCCTGACCCTTCACGTGGTTTGCCTTCAGGGTGGATGTGGTGGGTGGCCGTGGCAGATCCTGCCCACGGCCTCCGGTCTCTGGCTAGGGTGTGCTTTAGCCCCCACCAGTTTGGGATCCGGTACCCTATTGCCAACTCTTCACCCTGTGTTGGACTTTGGGTTCTCAGAGTCCTTTTCTTTCACCCCCTCTGGGTCTTTCTTCCTTTCTCCTCTCTCTCTCTCTCTGGGGCTGCTCTGCTCCTCTTCCTCTACTCTGCTCTGACAAAAGGCTGACAGACTGACCCTGTTCTTTGATGGTGCCCACCTTAAATACTCCCTCTATGTGTGAGCTCAGGTGACCAGCACCCAATGAGCTCCTATCTTTACCCAGGCTGCTCCCCCTATCTGCCCCTACACTACTTGGGATGTACCACCCCCCTCCCACTCCAGCCAGGAACAGACTCGGTCGTACCTGCACATTTCTAAGTGGGAGTACCGTTGGTCTGCTCCTCGGAAATGGGATGTGTGTAGTGCATGCAGCTCTCTGAGCTCAGTTCCACACTCCATCCTTACCCGGGAGTGGAATATCACACCTCTGGCTGAGGTGCAATACCCCTGTAGCAGCCGAATCCTCAGGGTGCTACATTTGTGCCTAGGACCTTTAGGAGAGATTTGTTTATTGAGTGTCATGAGTCTCGGTTGGCAGGTCATCCAGGAATTTCTGAGACCAAGAGACTTGTGGGTCGCAGTTTTTGGTGGCCTGGATGGCAGAAGGAAGTCATTAAGTGGGTGCGTCAATGTACTGTGTGTGCTAGATCTAAGTCTTCGCATGCTCCTGCTGCGGGGTTGCTTTGCCCTCTGGAGGTTCCTAGTGCACCTTGGACACATCTGGATATGGACTTTATTACTGACCTTCCCCCCTCTGAAGGTTTCACGGTCATCTGGGTGGTCGTGGACCGTTTTAGCAAGATGTGTCACTTGGTTCCCTTCATCAAACAGCCTTGCGCTAAGACACTCGCTAAGGCCTTTGTCAAGGAAATTGTCAGACTACATGGCGTTCCTACTGACATTGTTTCTGATAGGGGACCTCAGTTCGTGGCTCGTTTTTGGCGTTACTTTAGTGACAGGTTGGGAGTTCATTTGTCGTTTTTATCCGGATATCATCCTGAGTCTAATGGCCAGACAGAAAGAAAGAACCAGGATGTTGAGCAGTTCTTGCGTTGCTTTGTGGCAGACAATCAAGAGGGGTGGTCTGAGTTTCTGCCACTTGCTGAATTTGCTCTTAACAACCATACATCCTCTTCTGCTGGGTGTTCGCCTTTTTTTTTGTTGTTCTGGGAGACATCCGTCTTTTGGGTCATTCTCCAAATTGGTATCGGCTGTGCCTGAGGAGGAGAGTTTTTCCGGTGATTTGGAGAGAGTTTGGACGGATGTGCGTGATAATCTTCAGGAGGCTAACAAAAAATCTAAGAGGTACTTTGATAGGAAACGGCAAGAGGTTTCTTTTGCTATTGGTGACATGGTTTGGTTGTCCTCTAAGAATCTGCGATTGAGGATTCCTTCGAAAAAATTGGGTCCCAAGTTTGTAGGGCCCTTTAAGGTGCTTCAGATAGTTAACAAATCTGCTGTTAGGTTGGAGGTTCCTACCTCCTGGAAGATTAATCCGGTGTTTCATGTTTCTCTGTTGAAAAAAGATGATGTGTCGGTTGGTGACGCCTCTGCCACTGTTCCTCCGGTGGTGGAGGACGGGGAATATGAAACTTCCCGCATCCTAAATTCTAGACGATATAGAGGGAGTTTGCAGTATCTCGTCGCTTGGAAGGGTTTCGGACGCGAGGATAACTCATGAGTGGGGGCGGGTGATGTTTCTGCTTCCAGACTTGTCAGAGCGTTTCACAGGAGGTTTCCTGATAAGCCCGGTCCTAGGGGATCCGGAGGATCCTCTTAGAAGAGGGGGTACTGTTAGAACTCTCCTGTTAATTTTTTTCTAGTTTGCTGGTCACATGACCATTTTTGCCTATTTAATCCGGCTCCGGCCTCCTGGCCTTGCTGGACTTCATTGTATTTTCTACTCTTGAGCTAGCTTAGTACTCTGTTACCTTTCTCTGTTAGTTTTGCTAGGTCTTCTGACCTCTATGTTCTATGTTGTGTGTTTGTCTTTACTGCTACAATTTCTGCTAGGAGGTGTCCAACTTTATTCCAGTCCCTAGTTCTTGTAGGGATCCCTCCCTTGCATCTATAGGTCTTCGTACAGACTAGCCGAGGACTTTAGCGGGTCTGATCGCAGGATCAGGTTCCCCGTTACATCGTAGGGATCCAGTTTAGTTCTATTGTAGGGACAGATCTCCTGTCTTTCCTTAGTGCTTGTAGCAGATCATAACACCGCCCCAGGAAAGGAAGACCAAGAGTCACCTCTGCTTCTGAGGATAAGTTTATCCGAGTCACCAGCCTCAGAAATCGCAGGTTAACAGCAGCTCAGATTAGAGACCAGGTCAATGCCACGCAGAGTTCTAGCAGCAGACACATCTCTTCAACAACTGTTAAGAGGAGACTTTGTGCAGCACGCCTTCATGGTAAAATAGCTGCTAGGAAACCACTGCTAAGGACAGGCAACAAGCAGAAGAGACTTGTTTGAGCTAAAGAACACAAGGAATGGACATTAGACCAGTGGAAATCTGTGCTTTGGTCTGATGAGTCCAAATTTGAGATCTTTGGTTCCAACCACCGTGTCTTTGTGCGACGCAGAAAAGGTGAACGGATGGACTCTACATGCCTGGTTCCCACCGTGAAACATGGAGGAGGAGGTGTGATGGTGTGGGGGTGCTTTGCTGGTGACACTGTTGGGGATTTATTCAAAATTGAAGGCATACTGAACCAGCATAGCTACCACAGCATCCTGCAGTGGCATTAGTTTAGTTGGACCAACATTTATTTTTCAACAGGACAATGACCCCAAACACACCTCCAGGCTGTGTAAGAGCTATTTGACCAAGATGGAGAGTGATGGGGTGCTACGCCAGATGACCTGGCCTCCACAGTCACCAGACTTGAACCCAATCGAGATGGTTTGGGGTGAGCTGGACCACACAGTGAAGGCAAAAGGGCCAACAAGTGCTAAACAGCTCTGGGAACTCCTTCAAGATTGTTGGAAAACCATTTCCGGTGACTACCTCTTGAAGCTCATCAAGAGAATGCCAAGAGTGTGCAAAGCAGTCATCAAAGCAAAAGGTGGCTACTTTGAAGAACCTAGAATATAAGACATATTTTCACTTGTTTCACACTTTTTTGTTAAGTATATACAGTGCTGGCCAAAAGTATTGGCACCCCTGCAATTATGTCAGATAATACTCAGTTTCTTCCTGAAAATGATTGCAATCACAAATTCTTTGGTATAATTCTCTTCATTTAATTTGCTTGCAAGGAAAAAACACAAAAGAGAATGAAGCAAAAATCAAATCATTGATCATTTCACACAAAACTCCAAAAAAGGGCCGGACAAAAGTATTGACACCCTCAGCCTAATACTTGGTTGCACAACCTTTAGCCAAAATAACTGCGAACAACCGCTTCCGGTAACCATCAATGAGTTTCTTACAATGCTCTGCTGGAATTGTAGACCATTCTTCTTTGGCAAACTGCTCCAGGTCCCTGATATTTGAAGGGTGCCTTCTCCAAACTGCCATTTTGAGATCTCTCCACAGGTGTTCTATGGGGTTTAGGTCTGGACTCACTGCTGGCCACCTTAGAAGTCTCCAGTGCTTTCTCTAAAACCATTTTATAGTGCTTTTGGAAGTGTGTTTTGGGTCATTGTCCTGCTGGAAGACCCATGACCTCTGAGGGAGACCCAGCTTTCTCACACTGGGCCCTACCTTATGCTGCAAAATTTGTTGGTAGTCTTCAGACTTCATAATGCCATGCACACGGTCAAGCAGTCCAGTGCCAGAGGCAGCAAAGCAACCCCAAAACATCAGGGAACCTCCGCCATGTTTGACTGTAGGGACCGTGTTCTTTTCTTTGAATGCCTCTTTTTTTTCCCTGTACACTCTATGTTGATGCTTTTTCCCAAAAAGCTCTACTTTTGTCTCATCTGACCAGAGAACATTCTTCCAAAATGTTTTAGGCTTTCTCAGGTAAGTTTTGGCAAACTCCAGCCTGGCTTTTTTATGTCTTGGGGTAAGAAGTGGGGTCTTCCTGGGTATCCTACCATACAGTCCCTTTTCATTCAGACGTCGACGGATAGTACGGGTTGACACTGTTGTACCCTCGGACTGCAGGGCAGCTTGAACTTGTTTGGATGTTAGTCGAGGTTCTTTATCCACCATCCGCACAATCTTGCGTTGAAATCTCTCATAAATTTTTCTTTTCCGTCCACATCTTGGGAGGTCAGCCACAGTGCCATGGGCTTTAAACTTCTTGATGACACTGCGCACGGAAGACACAGGAACATTCAGGTCTTTGGAGATGGACTTGTAGCCTTGAGATTGCTCATGCTTCCTCACAATTTGGTTTCTCAAGTCCTGAGACAGTTCTTTGGTCTTCTTTCTTTTCTCCATGCTCAATGTGGTACACACAAGGACACAGGACAGAGGTTGAGTCAACTTTAACCCATGTTAACTGGCTGCAAGTTTGATTTAGTTATTGCCAACACCTGTTAGGTGCCACAGGTAAGTTACAGGTGCTGTTAATTACACGAATTAGAGAAGCATCACATGATTTTTCAAAGGGTGCCAATACTTTTGTCCACACCCTTTTTTAGGTTTGGTGTGGAATTATATCCAATTTGGCTTTAGGACAATTCTTTTTGTGCTTTTTTCATTGAAGACAAATTAAATGAAGAGAATACCACCAAAGAATTTGTGATTGCAATCATTTTCAGGAAGAAACAGAGTATTATCTGACAGAATTGCAGGGGTGCCAATACTTTTGGCCAGCACTGTAATTTCACATGTGTTAATTCATAGTTTTGATGCCTTCAGTGTGAATGGACAATTTTTAATAAATCCCCAAGAGTGTCACCAGCAAAGCACCCCCACACCATTACACCTCATCCTCCATGCTTCACGGTGGGAACCAGGCATGTAGAGTCCATCCGTTCACCTTTTCTGTGTCGCACAAAGACACGGTGGTTGGAACCAAAGATCTCAAATTTGGACTCATCAGACCAAAGCACAGATTTCCACTGGTCTAATGTCCATTCCTTGTGTTCTTTAGCTCAAACAAGTCTCTTCTGCTTGTTGCCTGTCCTTAGCAGTGGTTTCCTAGCAGCTATTTTACCATGAAGGACTGCTGCACAAAGTCTCCTCTTAACAGTTGTTGTAGAGATGTGTCTGCTGCTAGAACTCTGCGTGGCATTGACCTGGTCTCTAATCTGAGCTGCTGTTAACCTGCGATTTCTGAGGCTGGTGACTCGGATAAACTTATCATCAGAAGCAGAGGTGACTCTTGGTCTTCCTTTCCTGGGGCGGTCCTCATGTGAGCCAGTTTCTTTGTAGCGCTTGATGGTTTTTGCAACTGCACTTGGGGACACTTTCAAAGTTTTCCCAATTATTCGGACTGACTGACCTTCATTTCTTAAAGTAATGATGGCCACTCGTTTTTCTTTACTTAGCTGCTTTTTTCATGCCATAATACAAATTCTAACAGTTTATTCAGTAGGACTATCAGCTGTGTATCCACCTGACTACTGCACAACACAACTGATGGTCCCAATTCCATTTATAAGGCAAGAAATCCCACTTATTAAACCTGAGAGGGCACACCTGTGAAGTGAAAACCATTTCCCGTGACTACCTCTTGAAGCTCATCAAGAGAATGCCAAGAGTGTGCAAAGCAGTCATCAAAGCAAAAGGTGGCTACTTTGAAGAACCAAGAATATAAGACATATTTTCAGTTGTTTCACACTTTTTTGTTAAGTATATAATTCCACATGTGTTAATTCATAGTTTTGATGCCTTCAGTGTGAATGTACAATTTTCATAGTCATGAAAATACAGAAAAATCTTTAAATGAGGCGTATCCAAACTTTTGGTCTGTACTGTATATAAACATATATATATATATACAGTACAGACCAAAAGTTTGGACACAACTTCTCATTTAAAGGTTTTTCTGTATTTTCATGACTATCAAAATTGTACATTCACACTGAAGGCATCAAAATTATGAATTAGCACATGTGGAATTATATACTTAACAAAAAAGTGTGAAACAACTGAAACTATGTTTTATATTCTAGGTTCTTCAAAGTAGCCACCTTTTGCTTTGATGACTGCTTTGCACACTCTTGGCATTCTCTTGATGAGCTTCAAGAGGTAGTCACCGGAAATTGTTTTCACTTCACAGGTGTGCCCTGTCAGGTTTAATAAGTGGGATTTCTTGCCTTATAAATGGGGTTGGGACCATCAGTTGTGTTGTGCAGAAGTCTGGTGGATACACAGCTGATAGTCCTACTGAATAGACTGTTAGAATTTGTATTATGGCAAGAAAAAAGCAGCTAAGTAAAGAAAAAACGAGTGGCCATCATTAATTTAAGAATTGAAGGTCAGTCAGTGCGAAAAATTGGGAAAACTTTGAAAGTGTGCCCAAGTGCAGTTGCAAAAACCATCAAGCGCTACAAAGAAACTGGCTCAAATGAGGACCGCACCAGGAAAGGAAGACCAAGAGTCACCTCTGCTTCTGAGGATAAGTTTATCCGAGTCACCAGCCTCAGAAATCGCAGGTTAACAGCAGCTCAGATTAGAGACCAGGTCAATGCCACGCAGAGTTCTAGCAGCAGACACATCTCTTCAACAACTGTTAAGAGGAGTCTTTGTGCAGCAGGCCTTCATGGTAAAATAGCTGCTAGGAAACCACTGCTAAGGACAGGCAACAAGCAGAAGAGACTTGTTTGGGCTAAAGAACACAAGGAATTTACATTAGACCACTGGAAATCTGTGCTTTGGTCTGATGAGTCCAAATTTGAGATCTTTGGTTCCAGCCACCGTGTCGTTGTGCGACGAAGAAAAGGTGAACGGATGGACTCTACATGCCTGGTTCCCACTGTGAAGCATGGAGGAGGAGGTGTGATGGTGTGGAGGTGCTTTGCTGGTGACACTGTTGGGGATTTATTCAAAATTGAAGGCATACTGATCCAGCATGGCTACCACAGTATCTTGCAGTGGCATGCTATTCCATCCAGGTTGCGTTTAGTTAGACCATCATTTATTTTTCAACAGGACAATGACCCCAAACACACCTCCAGGCTGTGTAAGGGCTATTTGACAAAGAGGGAGAGTGATGGGGTGCTACGCCAGTTGACCTGGCCTCCACAGTCACCAGACCTGAACCCAATCGAGATGGTTTGGGGGGAGCTGGACCGCAGAGTGAAGGCAAAAGGGCCAACAAGTGCTAAGCATCTCTGGGAACTCCATCAAGATTGTTGAAAGACCATTTCCGGTGACTACTTCTTGAAGCTCATTAAGAGAATGCCAAGAGTGTGCAAAGCAGTCATCAAAGCAAAAGGTGGCTACTTTGAAGAACCTAGAATATAAGACATATTTTCCGTTGTTTCACACTTTTTTGTTAAGTATTTAATTCCACATGTGCTAATTCATAGTTTTGATGCCTTCAGTGTGAATGTACAATTTTCATAGTCATGAAAATACAGAAAAATCTTTAAATGAGAAGGTGTGTCCAAACTTTTGGTCTGTACTGTATATATATATATATATGTAAGTACTTGTGCAAAGTGCTTATACGTAGTGATGCGTACTGTGGTTATCTATAGCATACTTATGTGCACCTGTCTGTAAAAGTGTATATATATGTACCTGTGCAAAGTGTATATACAGTGAAGGAAATAATTATTTGATCCCTTGCTGTTTTTGTAAGTTTGCCCACTGACAGACATGAACAGTCTATAATTTTAAGGGTAGGTTAATTTTAACATTGAGAGATAGAATATCCCCCAAAAAATAAGAAAATCACATTGTATAAATTAGATAAATTTATTTGCATTTTGCAGTGAGATATAAGTATTTGATCCCCTACTAACCATTATGAGTTCTAGCTCCTACAGACCAGTTAGACACTCCTAATCCACTCGTTACCTGCATTAAAGACAGCTGTCTTACATAGTCACCTGTATAAAAGACTCCTGTCCACAGACTCAATTATTCAGTCAGACTCTAACCTCTACAACATGGGCAAGACCAAAGAGTTTTCTAAGGATGTCAGCGACAAGATCATAGACCTGCACAAAGCTGGAATGGGCTACAAAACCATAAGTAAGACGCTGGGTGAGAAGGAGACAACTATTGGTGCAATAGTAAGAAAATAAAAGAAATACAAAATGACTGTCAATCGACATCGATCTGGGGCACCATGCAAAGTCTCACATCGCGGGGGGTATCCTTGATCGTGCGGAAGGTGAGAGAACAGCCTAAAACTACACGGGGAACTTGTTAATGAGCTCAAGGCAGCTGGGACCACAGTCACCAAGAAAACCATTGGTAACACATTACACCTTAAATGTTTAAAATCCTGCAGTGCCTGCCGGGTCCCCCTGCTCAAGAAGGCACATGTGCAGGCCCATCTGAAGTTTTCCAATGAACACCTGGATGATTCTGTGAGTTATTGGGAGAAGGTCCTGTGGTCAGATGAGACAAAAATTTAGCTCTTTGGTATTCACTCAACTCGCCGTGTTTGGAGGAAGAGAAATGCTGCCTATGACCCAAAGAACACGGTCCCCACTGTCAAGCATGGAGGTGGAAACATTATGTTTTGGGGGTGTTTCTCTGCTAAGGGCACAGGACTACTTCACTGCATCAATGGAAGAATGGATGGAGCCAAGTACCGTAAAATTCTGAGTGACAACCTCCTTCCCTCTGCCAGGACATTAAAAATGGGTCGTTGCTGGGTCTTCCAGCAAGACAATGACCCAAAAACTGTTATGATCTGCAACATGAACTAAGGAAAGATAGGGGAAAGCTGTCCCTACAGTAAGACTAAGCTGAATCCCTACGATGTAGCGGGCTGCCTGTTCCTAGCGAACAGACCCGCCTTAGTCCTCGGCTAGTCTGAACGGAGACCTATAGCATAAGGGAAGGGGTCCCTAAAAGAACTAAGGACTGGGACAAAAAATGGGACACCTCCTAAACAGAGAAGTTGTTGCAGAACACAAAAATACAAACTTGACAAAAAGGTACTAAAGGTCCCAGAAGGACCAAGTGAACTGACAGAGATAGGCACAGAAGCACCTGGCTAGAGAAGCAGTAAAACACTGAAGGCCAGCAGAGCCAAAAGGGCGGAGCTTGAATATAAAGGCAAATGGTCACAAGACCGCAAAACACAAGAAGGAGGCAAAAAACAAACAGGAGGGTTCTAACAAAAACATACAGCCAAGGCAACAAAGGAGTGGCTCAAAAAGAAGCACATTAAGGTCATGGAGTGGCCTAGCCATTCTCCAGACCTTAATCCCATAGAAAACTTATGGAGGGAGTTGAAGCTTCGAGTTGCCAAGCGAAAGCCTCAAAATCTGAATGATTTAGAGATGATCTGCAAAGAGGAGTGGACCAAAATTCTTCCTGACATGTGCGCAAACCTCATCATCAACTACAAAAAGCATCTGACTGCTGTGCTTGCCAACAAGCGTTTTGCCACCAAGTGTTAAGTGTTGTTTGCCAGAGGAATCAAATACTTATTTCTCACTGCAAAATGCAAATAAATTTATCTAATTTATACAATGTGATTTTCTTAATTATTTTTGGATATTCTATCTCTCAAGGTTAAAATTAACCTACCCTTAAAATTATAGACCGTTTATGTCTTTGTCAGTGGGCAAACTTACAAAAACAGCAAGGGATCAAATACTTATTTCCTTCACTGTATGTATCTCTGTGCATTGTGGTTATCTGTGTATCTATGTGTGTATACACCCGCTGATAGCAGTACACTATATATTAGTACCTGAGACACTGTAGACAATATGTGTAAAGGTAAATATTCCTTAATGACGGTTTCCTGGGGGCAGACAAATCACCGCTGCATTTGGTCCAGAGGTGGAGGTGGCACGCTGACACCAGGGAATATATCAGCTAGATAAGCATCCTCGGACACACATTCAGCTGAAATATATTGCAATGCAGGGGATCTGCCAGCTCCCTGCACTGCAATACACGTCGCTGGCCAATTTGCAGCCAACAGCTGACCTCTGCATGCCCATGACTTGGGGCAGTGACGTCATGCGTGATGGTGGAGACACCGAAGTCAGCTGGCGGCTCCTGCGCTGGCTGCAGAGGAGGACGCTATGTGGCGTGGGAGCAGTGGAAGTGAGTAGAATCGTTTTTTTTTCATGTGTTGCAGAAGAACAAGACAAAATATCAAATCAAGGGGCATAGGATGGAGCACATTATCCAAGAAACAGAAACAGGATGGGGCACATTATATCAGGAAGGGGCACATTATCCAAGGGACGGAACCAGGATGGAGTACATTATCCAAGGAACAGGACCAGGATGGAGCACATTATATCATGAAGGGGACCAGGATGGGGCACATTATACCAGGATGGGGCACATTATACCAGGAAGGGGACCAGGATGGTGCACATTATCCAAGGGACGGAACCAGGATGGAGTACATTATCCAAGGGACGGAACCAGGATGGGGCGCATTATCCAAAGAACGGCACAAGGATGGGGTACAGTATACCAGGAAGGGGACCAGGATGGGGCACATTATACCAGGATGGGGCACATTATACCAGGAAGGGGACCAGGATGGTGCACATTTTACCAGGAAGGGGACCATGATGGGGCACGTTATCCAAGGGACAGAACCAGGATGGGGTACATTATCCAAGGAACAGGACCAGGATGGGGTACATTATCCAAGGAACAGGAACAGGATGGAGCACATTATACCAGGAGGGGACCAGGATGGAGCGCATTATCCAAGGAACAGGACCAGGATGGAGCGCATTATACCAGGAAGGGGACCAGGATGGGGCGCATTATACCAAGGGACCAGCATGGTGCAAATTATACCAGGAAGGGGACCAGGATGGGACGCATTATCCAAGGAACAGGACCAGGATGTAGCACATTATACCAGGAAGGGGACCAGGATGGGGCCACATTATACCAGTATTATACCATATTTAAAACAGTTCCATCCAGCTATACTATGTATTTCTGAAGCGCATATGGTAAAAGATAGGGTCCACTTAATGCATAAGCGAGAAATTGCCTATGAATGTCTTTTCAGTGTCATGTTCCTCGTAAATACCTGAAGATTTAGAAACAGATCAAAGTCTTTGGGTTTGTTTGTGGCACAAAAAGAAAATCCTTTTGATAATATTAATTTATCATCATTTTATAAAAGGTAGTCTGACAGATTAAAAATATTTGTGGGTATTATGGTTTGGGGCTTGGGGTAGGTTTATTTTCCCTCTTTTCTTTTTTTTGCATTCCTCTAGTAGGTTTTTTCTTTTCCCTGGTTTGGGAGAGAAGTATTGGTTAATTGCCCTTTCTTAGGAGATACAGCCCGTGTAAAAAAGGTACCAGACCTTTAGTACCAGTTGTGGTATTGTCCACTATGATAATATTGCTTGTTTTTTTAGTAGAGGAAACAATGTCTGATGTAGTGTCATATATTGAGAGGTCCAGTAGTGGAGTACAAATGGGATCTGAGAATTCGATTAGAGCAAGAGATTCAATTTCATTAGGTGGAATTAGACTTTAATTTATTGCCTCTAGTTGTCTCCATTTTATTTTTACTTAGACAAGCTCTTTCCCTTTCTTCATTGATTTCTTCATTGATTCTATTTCTTTGTAGTCTAATGTTGTCTAGATTTTTTTTGCATTAAGAACCGAAATGAAGGTAGAGGTTTTCCATTCAGAAGATGGAAGTATTGTATTAGAATTTTGCATAGGAGGAGAGTTTGTCAAATTTGTTCTCCTGCTCACAGTACTTTTTGTAGATTCAACTGTTGCAATTGATAAAGGTTCAATTCTATTTGGTAGGACAATTATTTTGTTATTTGTTATCTTCGGTTCGATCTTATTATTTTCAATATTTTTTTATTTGTATCAGTACATTCATTAGCCTTGTCCTTTAGTTGTATAGGTAGAGAATTTTTAGATTTTTGTTCGATCACTCAGGGAACACTTTGTGTTTCTTTCTTTTTTATAATATGATAATCATCCCTGTCTCATTGCAGTTTTTTCAATTTATTCATTATTGGCTCATGTTCCAATTGTAATATGGATGTGATAGTGTTAGAATTTATTTTTTTATATTCTGGATAAGATTCAAACCTTAATAGGTCTTTGTGACAAAACAGCTTTTTATCTTAATCAACCAGAAGTCTACATTTGTTAAGCCAAGAGAAATCCACTATTGTGTTTGTGAATGTATGTGTATTTGTGTGGCAGATCAAGAAGGACATACGATTATTTGTATTATTTGTATAAAGCGGAATGTTGATGTCTCTTGGTTTTTAAACAATGATGTTTGTTACTATGCTAATTGCATATTGTACTAAAGCCATCTAGATGTTGATTTATAAGAACCCCCTGCTATATCAACTATATATATTGATTAAATGCTCAAACAATGAGACATGAGCCCTGTCGAATAATACCCTCCCTAATCCTTGACCTGTGGATGCGTACGTGAAAGGACAACTGTAACTATTTAAGAGACATATGCCTCTGTAGCAGTGAGAATTGAAAGAGAGAATCAAAAATCAGTCAGAGTCTTCAGGGCATCAGCTTGGTAGCACAGCGCAATCCAGAGAGACACAGATTTGTATTCTACATGATTCCGCCTAAGGATGTACGGCCCTGACTGGAAGGATATGGATCTGCTCCATTGACCATTAGAGAACCCATAGATACATTTAGGGAGACCAGGTTGGGAGGCTGAAGTCACCTGGCCCCATGGATATGTTTGGGGTTGCCAGGTCGCCTTGGGTCTTTTGGCCTTGTACCTCGATGTACTGTCAGCTTCCAAAGCTTACTGCTACCTCCTCTCTGCAGGCACCCGCCAAAAGCGGGGGCCACTGGTTGAGGTAGTTGGCCCTGGAAGTCCCAAAATTGCAGTTCTATCGCTGGCGGGTCAGCGGAAGGACGAGACTGTGTAATGTTGTTCCATCTTGGGTATTTGCTGGGACTGTTCTGTTTAATGTCCGTTTTTTGTTCAATAAAATATTGCCACACTGCTTTACCCTCACACTGTGTTGTCTGAGTAGTATTATTCCAACGGAAGACCCCAGGTCTTCACAGTCCTTAGCTAAAGATAGAACTTTTTCAGTTGTAGTTTCGCATAATTGTGTTATTTTTTTAAGTAAACATGTTAACTGTAGCATCGGTGTCTCTGCCCCCTGCCAGGCAGAGACGCCCTCCCCCTTACCGCCGCAGTCCTGGTCCAGCGTCTTCTGGCCTCCCTGATTGTGCACGCAGCTTCCCGGGCACGTGCTTAGGGCGCGCATGCTCCCTCCCTCTTATAGGGGCCACGCACGCCGTCCTAAAGAGTCCACGGCCAGTGGCCGGAGGACTTCCCATATATAACGCACCTCCTCCAAAATGGAGGTGCCTGTGCAATGGTTGTTGTTCCGTGTGCTAACACTTGCTTCAGCCCTCAGGTCCCGCTGCCTGTCAGTCCTGCTGCCAGCCTGCCTGTCTGCCCGTCAGTCCTGCTCGCCAGTCTGCTCGCCAGTTACCTGTTGTGCCTGCCTGCCTACCTGGAAGCACCTGCCAGTTACCTGTTGTGCCCACCAGCCTGCTTACCTGGAAGCACCTGCCTGTTACCTGTTGTGTCCGCCTGCCTGCCTACCTAGAGCAGCTGTCTGTTACCTGTCGTGCCCGCTAGGTTGTCTACCCGGACCACCCGTCAGCCTTCCTGCCGTGCTCATCCACTGTACCGGTCAGTTCCTGCCATCTGACCCGTGGGAGTCCCCTGCTCTCATACAAGGTCGGTCCCAAAGTGGCTTCTGGTCCCCCTGCTCAGTCCCTCCCTGAATCACGGAGTCGATTGAGCCACTGAGCGACCTTGGTCAGGCCGAGTAGGTACTTAGTCATGCCCCTCTGGTCCCTCCTTGTATCGCAGCACAGAGTTTCCACCACCCAGACCTGCAACAGTTTGCACAGGCCATTGAACCCGGTAGCCCCCAGGCTCCTTCGCTCTCTGACCTGTACCAGGAGGTTTCACGTCAGAGATCCCAACAGGAAACTATCCTGACCTACCTGCGGTCTGTCAACTCCCGCCTGGACACGATGTCCACCCCATCTGTGTCTGTCTCTAGCAGAGCGGCACCCGCTCCGGCGGCGCCTCAACCTACTAGCGCTATAGCATCCGGCTCTGGCCCCCGGCTCTCTACGCCTCCACGTTTTGGTGGTGACCCCGTCTTATGTCGGGGTATTCTAAATCAGTGCACACTGCACTTTGAACTCCTGGCACATCAGTTCCCCTCCGACAGGGCCAATGTGGCGTTCATCATGTCTCACCTCACCGGGGAGGCATTGGCATGGCTAAACCCTTTGTGGGACAGAGGGGATCCCCTGGTATCCAATCTTCCGGCTTTCCTCACTGCCTTCCGGAAAGTCTTCGATGAGCCCGGACGAAAAACTTCTTCTGCCTCCTCACTTCTCCGTCTCCGCCAAGGGAGTCTCACCGTGGGCCAGTATGCCATACATTTCCGTACCCTCGCATCAGAGCTTGCCTGAAACAATGAGGCCCTGGTGTCCACCTTCTGGGAGGGTCTTTCCGGATGGATCAAGGATTAGCTAGCCGGTCGTGACATCCCTTCCACCCCGGACAATCTGGTGTCATTAGCTACCTGGATTGACATCCATTTTTTGGAACGCGCTAAGGAGACTACCCGGGAGAGAAGATTTCCGCGTCTCGCTCCTGTATTCCAAAAGCCTGCCTCCCAACCAGCAATTCTCCAGGCATGCTCACCTGAACCCATGCAAATTGACCAAACCAAGATGGTCAAGGCGCGCCAGGAGAAGCACCGAGCCGAGGGGAGTTGCTTCTACTGTGGCAGTAAGGAGCATCTGATCCGTTCCTGTCTGGTGAAGCCGGGAAACTCTAGTGTCTAGGACCGCTTGGAGAGGTCGTCCTAGGCAAGAGTAAATCCTCTCCGTCCTTGACTCTATCCGTTTCTATTTCCTGTGGTGAGACCCACTTTTTTCAGACAGCCCACCTGGATTCCGGAACCGCTGGGAATCTCATTTCTCAGGCCCTTGTGGAGCGGTATCAAATTCCTACCATACGTCTGGCTGAACCGTTGGCGGTCGCTTCTGTTGATGAGAGACTTCTTCCGGAGACCATCTTACTCGTCACAGAGCCTGTAACCCTTCAGGTGGGAATGCTGCACTCGGAGAAGATCTCCTTTCATGTGCTGTCCAGTCTTTCTCACTCCCTCTTGCTTGGTCTTCCTTGGTTACGGAGACATGAACCCGTCCTGAATTGGAGTTCAGGTGAAGTGCTCCGTTGGAGGCAGGAATGCCATGAGTCCTGCCTGGTTCCGGTTCGTCCAGTTCGACCCCCATCTACCCCGGCTAATCTACCTGGTCTGCCGGCACCTTACTGGTCCTATGCGGACGTCTTCAACAAGAAGGAAGCAGAGACTCTACCACCTCATAGGCCATATGATTGCCCCATCGACCTGGTACCTGGTGCTTCTCCTCTCCATGGGCGAATCTACCCCTTGTCGCTGGATGAGACCCGGGCCATGTCTGTGTACATAGAGGAGAATCTTGCTAGGGGATTCACCCAGAAATCTACCTCCCCGGCTGGAGCAGGATTCTTCTTTGTTAAAGTGGCTCTGACCGGAGGGGTTGAAGGCGATTCAGCGATTCCTGGGCTTCGCAAATTATTACCGCCTCTTCATCCCACATTTCTCCTCCCAGACCGCTCCCATGTCCACGCTCACCCATAAGGGAGCAAACCCCAGGGAGTGGACTTCCGAAGCGGAGGAGGCCTTCGTCTCCCTGTTTCTGCCGGTTGTACTGTCATTTGGGTGGTCGCTGACCGCTTTTCTAAAATGGCCCACTTCATCCCTCTGCCTGGTCTCCCGTCTGCATCTGTGCTCGCTAAGGACTTCATCCATCATATCTTTCGTCTCCACGGCCTACCCCTCCACATTGTGTCTGATCGCGGGGTCCAGTTCACTTCGCACTTCTGGAGAGCTACGTGCAAGCTTCTGGATGTCTCCTTGGATTTTTCCTCTGCTTATCACCCTCAATCCAGTGGTCAAGTGGAACGTATCAACCAGGTCCTTACCAGCTTTTCTCGGCACTTCGTCAGCGCTCACCATAACGATTCCGTTGAGCCCCTACCCTGGGCCGAGTTCTCCTATAACAATCATGAGAGCGAGTCTTCTTCCAAATCCCCGTTCTTTGTGGTCTACGGTCAACACCCCGAGATTCCGTTTCCCATCTCTTCTTCAGTGGACAATCATGCTGCGGAGTCTCTGGTCAGTGAATTTTCTGCTATTTGGGAGGACACTAGATCTGCACTTCTTCAGTCCTCTGAGTGGATGAAGAGACATGCTGATAACAGACGTCTGGATCCGCCCCAATTCCGTCCGGGAGACAAGGTCTGGCTCTCCTCTAAATATGTTCGTCTCAAAATACCATCGTACAAGTTGGGTCCGCGGTTCATCGGCCCGGTCGAGGTTTTGAACCAAATCAATCCCGTGGCTTACAAGCTAAAACTCCCGGCCACCCTACGGATTCCCAACTCCTTCCACGTATCTCTCCTCAAACCAGTTGTCCTTAATTCTTTCTCTGACGATCCAGGTACCACCCCAGCCCTGGTCTCCGCTGACTATGTCTGTGAGGTAGAGAACATTTTGGCCACCAAAAGGGTAAGAAGAAAAACCTTTTTTCCGGTGGATTGGAAGGGGTTTGGCCCAGAGGAGAGGTCTTGGGAACCCAGGGAGAACATCCATGCCCCTCACCCTCATCTTCTTAAAGAATTTCTTGCGGGCCTAAAGAAGAGGGGGCGTAAAAGGGGGTACTGTAGCATCGGCGTCTCTACCCCCTGCCAGGCAGAGATGCCATCCTCCTTACCGCCGCGGTCCTGGTCCGGCGTCTTCTGGTCTCCCTGCTGCTGCTGGTGCACGCAGCTTCCTGGGCACGGTGCATTGGCCGGGGACTCTTTAGGATGGCGCATGCGGCCGTCCTAAAGAGTCCCCGGCCAATGGCCGGAGGACTTCCCATATATAAGGCACCTCCTCCAAAATGGAGGTGCCTGTGCAATGGTTGGTCCGTATGCTAACACTTGCTTCAGCCCTCAGGTCCCGCTGCCTGTCAGTCCTGCCCACCTGTCAGTCCTGCCCACCTGTCCTGCTAGCCTGTCTGTCCTGCTCGCCAGTCTGCCCGCTAGTTACCTGTTGTGCCCGCCTGCCTGCCTACCTGGAAGCACCTGGCAGTTCCCTGTCGTGCCCACCAGCCTGCTTACCTGGAAGCACTTGCCTGTTACCTGTCGTGCCCGCTAGGTTGTCCACCCGTACCACCCGTCAGCCTTCCTGCCGTGCTCATCTGCTGTACCAGTCAGTTCCTGCCATCTGACCCGTGGGAGTCACCTGCTCTCATACAAGGTCGGTCCCAGAGTGGCACCTGGCCCCCCAGCTTGGTCCCTCCCCGGTTCACAGGAGTCGATTGAGCCGCCGTGCAACCTTGGTCAGGCAGAGTAGGTACTTAGTCACGCCCCTCTGGTCCCTCCTTGCACAGAGGTTCCACCACCCGGACCCGCAACATTAACATAATGTGCATACAATTATTTAAATTAGAGTCCCATTCAAGCGTAAACGTATTTTCATTAGGAAATGTTTGTAGAACTGTTCATGTCCATAATGGATCCTTCTGTTTGTCTAATAGTTTGTAACATGAGCCGTTCCCTTGATGATAGTCGATTGTAAAAGTATTCCATGATGTAGATATATAGACAATTCCCTCTGCAGCCGGGATCTCCTTTGACAATTGCCAGACCGGGAGCCGATTCCAATGTACTGCTGCTGTATCCAAGATAAAACACTAGGGAGAAAGTAGCGCAAATAGGGTCTTACCCAACAAACATTTAAGAGTATTTGTATCAGATTGTGCTAACCTGATCCGTATTCTTTTCTTTGGCGTTTTAAGTTTGATGTTCAGCTGCTGCAGATCCATGGGTTTGTCAAAAACCGATGAATATCAGGATGTGGAGAAATTTGTGGATAATTCCTGTGCGGATGGTTTATTGAAGACGTCAATTCAGAAAAGTTTATTAAATATAATAATTGAATATGGAACGTGCAGATCTCTCAGATGTTTTTTTATATCAATTAATCTGTCTCTTTGTTTCTGCACTTCTATAGAATAATCTGGAAAGATCTAGATTTTGGACCCATTGATTGTTACATCTGGGTGATCCCTTGCCTGTTGCAGGATAATATCTCTGTCCAGGTAGTGTAAAACTTTAGCCAGCACAGGTCTTTGTGGAAGCCCAGGAGGAAGATGAGCACCCTATGAGCTCGTTCTACAGCTTATAGGAGGATTAAGGTTTCAAGCCTGATTATTAATTTCAGCCAGTTTTCAAAGAATTCAGTAGGAAAGGAGCCTTCTATATTTTCAGGTACACCAATAAGTGGTATATCATTGAGCCTTGACCTATTTTCAAGATCATCTGTTTCTGCCAGCTGTGCTGATATTTGCTATTCTGCAAGCCTGTTCTCCTTGCTTGCATTGGCTATCTGGTCCTCAATGGCGCTGAATCTGCCTTCCACTGCCCCTGCTCTATTTTCTGCAGTTTGTGTCGCATACCTGCTATCTCATCTTTAAGACCACCAAAATGTACATTGAAAGCAGATGGAGAGAATTTACAATGTACCACTGCAATGAAAACGTCTTTTAAAGTAGGTTCCTCAGGTACATGTATGTCCCATTGGTGCAGATTAGGCCATCGGGGATGAAAAGACCACATGCAATTTTGTGGTCTTTTCATCCCCTTCAATGTGGCTGCCTCTCCCATCTCCTGCACACCCAACTCCTCTACTTGGAGCCCGTGCACAGGTGTGGGGTAGCTGCTATAAGAAGGCCACTGTCACCTGATGAGACCTGTGTTTCTGTTCAGGAAAATTGCTACAGCCTGGCCACCACTTCCCTCTGCCTCGTCTCCCCTGCTCAATCTGTCTCCAGCGTGACAACCGTGGTGTCATCTTTGAGCGGAGAGCCTGCTTGTCCCACAGTCTTTATGTGGCTTTTCCTGGTCATTTTTTTCCCCTGTAGCAAAGTACCTCCACACTCAGAAAGTTAACTGGTAGATGTATGACGATTTTCAGGATGGTCGTCAGGTCTTATATAGGATAAATAGCTAGATGCTCATCAGGAGCTCTGTCTGTGAGGAGCTGCCCACTTTCTAAAGACTAATACTTTTCCAGCAATGAACCACCATTTTTGTTAATATTATTATTGTGTATTAGTGATTTTCTTGTTATATTTTATATAGTTCTGCTGACTTGTCAGTATGTGCACTAGATTCACTTGTAAAATGTCCAGCATTCCACTAATCTCATCTTTATCTCAGGAGTCCATTGTCTCAACAGCCAATAATCTGATTAGGTGAGTGTAGATTGAGACACAGTGGAGTAGTCATCACAGGGGGTCTTACATGCAGTCTCAGATGAAGGCTTCTAGACTATTCTTCAATGTTTTTAGCTAACAGTGAATGTTTAAGGGGGAGGGTGTGATCACTTCTGACCTGGGAGGGGACTGAGCCCAGTGGAAGAAAGGACATTTTTTAGGGAGAGTTGTGTGGAAGAATTGAAAGGAAGAGGATGGAGACCGTGGACTTGGAAGGATGAATGGATAAACATGTTACCATTATGGATTATGTCGTTTGGATTTACACTTTCTTACAAGGACTGCTGCTACGAGATACGCGTGCTTTCATCGTTTTATCTGCCGTCTAGAGGATCATGAACTGTGGCTACAGACTATAGTGGCTGGAGATACGAAATCTGTGGGCCAACCAAAAGTTGGGAGACAGTGAGTATGGCCTTATACAAAGGCAGTGGAACTACTGAACCCAGATTGGGAATTTGAGGACTGAGAGAACGGTACTTTGGCAATTTACTTGGAATTGCTTTGTTACCGTGGCTGTGATCCATAAAATATTGTTGCATCGTTAACATGTCAAGGTGATTACTTACAACCAACAAACTCAGATCTTTACAAGCTCCTACATCTGCTTGTCCACATATGTCATCAGGGTTGTTGCATGAAAGTACTGCTGCTTTCCGTGTAAGTGGGATAGTCATGCAAGAGAATATTGCTACAAAAAAAAGGGACTGGCCTCTCTGACATTCACTTCAGAAAGGGAGTAAACTGTCCTGCATCCAGAAATTGAGGACCCACCTAGGCAATGGTGGTAACAAAATCTTATTAAGGTGGGCCTAATGAAGAACTTTGAAAAGGCTATGGATAAAAATGTAAAAGCATTCATGCATCTGATTGATAACTTTCCAAGGTTAAGTGAAGCAAATATAAAAGGAGTCTTTATTGGACTTCAGATTTGTAAGTTTTTTCAAGATGAGGAGTTTCTTCAGTTGTTGCAGGGCAAGGAAAAGGCTGTATGGTCTAGATTTGCATTTGTGGTAACTAACGTTTTGGGAAACTCAAGGGCAGATACAGAAACTATGAAGAGTTAGTGTTATTTCTCCTCAAAACATATAAGGATCTTGGCTGTAACATGTCCTTAATGATTAATTTCTTACATTCTAGACCTTTCTTACACCAAACTGTGGAGTAGTGAGAGACAAGGATGGTGAGAGATGTAACCAAGATATTGCAGCTATGGAGAAGAGATATCAAGGAAAAAGGAAATCCATCAATGCTTGCAGATTACATAATTTTAATAGATGATCCAATACAGGAGTACAAGAAACAAGCAAAAAACAGTTGTCACTGAATGAGGACTAATTTTGTAGTGCAATTTCTGTAACTGTTCAAAATTCGCAATAAGGTTTAGACAGGTTTTAGTTATTTGAATTTTTCTAAGTTTTCTCTAAATAAATATCAGAAAAGTGGCATAACAAAATATTCTGCATCTCTATATTTACAAGAATAATAATGTTTCAAAGTACTGAAACTTTTATCATTAATTATATGTAGCAGTAAAAGGAAAACTCAATTGTTCAATTTGAATTCAGGAGGTCAAACTCATTAAGAAATGGCTCAGTTCATAGCGGAACCTGACAACTTTTAAAAATATGTAAAACAGTGTTACATAATCTGAAAGGTCATTGAGCTAGGTTCTTCAGCTGCTCAGTCAGGATGTGCAGCCTCTGTACAGGTCCTGGTACCTTCCTCTCCTATGCACCAGTCAGATAAGTGTGGGGCTGGAGGAGAGAGCAGTTCTCTCACTGATCAGGAAGGACACCGTCTCATTGTTCTCGGTCACAGGAAGCTACCTCCAGTCTATAGGACGCACTCATTTATTAGCAAGATTTTTTCTGGCTAAAAGTGTGTCTTTTCAAGTAAAACATTTTCCACATTAAGGATATAAAAAAAGGCTTCTCCCCTCTGTGACTTCTCTGATGTCCATCAAGATGCGCTTTCCGGTTAAAACATTTCCCACATTCTGAACAGGAAAAAGGCTTTTCCCCTGTGTGAGTTCTCTGGTGACTAAGAAGATTTGATTTCTGGTTAAAACATTTCTCACATTCTGTACATGAAAAAGCCTTTTCTCCTGTGTGAATTATCTGATGTCTAGCAAGAGCCGATTTGTTGTTAAAACATTTCCCATATTCTGAACATGAAAAAGGCATCTTCCCGGTGTAAGTTCTGTGATGTGTAACAAATGCGCTTTCCAGAAAAATCATTTCCCACATTCTGAACATGAAAAAGCCTTCTCCCCTGTGTAAATTCTCTGATGTGTAACAAGATCTGATTTCGGGTTAAAACATTTCCCACATTCTGAACATGAAAAAGGCTTCTCTCCTGTGTGAGTTCTCTGGTGCTTAACAAGATTTGATTTCACTGTAAAATATTTCCCACATTCTGAACAGGAAAAAGGCTTCTCCCCTGTGTGAGTTCTCTGATGTGTAACAAGATCTGATTTCTGGTTAAAACATTTCCCACATTCAGAACATGAAAAAGCCTTCTACCCTGTGTGAGTTTTCTGATGTCTATCAAGATGCGCTTTCTGGGAAAAACATTTCCCACATTCTGAACAGGAAAAAGCCTTCTCCCCAGTGTGAATTCTCTGATGTCTATCAAGATGCGCTTTCTGGAAAAAACATTTCCCACATTCTGAACATGAAAAAGGCTTCTCCCCTGTGTGAGTTCTCTGATGTGTAACAAGTTCTGATTTCTGGTTAAAACATTTCCCACATTCTGAACAGGAAAAAGGCTTCTCCCCTGTGTGAGTTCTCCGATGTGTAACAAGATCTGATTTCTGGTTAAAACATTTCCCACATTCTGAACATGAAAAAGCCTTCTCCCCTGTGTGAGTTCTCTGATGTCTATCAAGATTCGCTTTCTGGAAAAAACATTTCCCACATCCTGAACAGGAAAAAGCCTTCTCCCCTGTGTGAATTCTCTGATGTCTATCAAGATGTGCTTTCCGGAAAAAACATTTCCCACATTCTGAACATGAAAAAGGCTTCTCCCCTGTGTGATTTCTCTGATGTGTAACAAGATCTGATTTCTGGTTAAAACATTTCCCACATTCTGAACATGAAAATGGCTTCTCCCCTGTGTGAATTCTCTGATGTTTGATAAGACTTGATTTCTCTGTAAAATATTTCCCACATTCTGAACATGAAAAAGGCTTCTCCCCTGTGTGAATTCTCTGATGTTTGATAAGGCTTGATTTCTCTGTAAAATATTTCCCACATTCTGAACATGAAAAAGGCTTCTCTCCTGTGTGAGTTCTCTGGTGAGTAACAAAATTTGGTTTCAGTGTAAAACATTTCCCACATTCTGAACATGAAAAAGGCTTCTCTCCTGTGTGAGTTCTTTGGTGACTAAGAAGACTTGCTTTCTTGTTAAAACATTTCATACACTTGAAACAAGAAAATCTATTCTTTGCTGTGTGAATTTTTTGATGTTTAAGAAAAAACTTTTTGAGGGGAAAACTATTTCCATATTCAGACCGTGCAAATCGCTTCTTAGCTTTGGGAGCAGTTAGTTTTTTAATGCTTATTTTGTGACTTTGATTTTCCTTAGTAGTTGGTAATGAATCAGAAGATAGGACCTGTTTCAAAGGATCAGATGACACATCTTTGCTGTAAAGGGATGATGGTATATTTGGAGTAATAGCATTCCCTTCAATTGTATCCTGTGAGATCTCCAGCTCATCTGTTTTGAAAATTGAAGATGTCAGCTGTCCCTCTGATCTCCTAGTACAGTCATCTGCTAAGTAAAAAAAAATATATTTGAATAAAATATTCTTGAAATTTATATTTTTGAACATTTCTACTTAAACTGTTGGTACAAATGGCAAGTTATGTAAAAATATTAAATTATTCACCAAGACAATGACAGTTGACAGTCTAATAGAAAACCTCATAGCATGAACCATTAGAGTTTGGTGTTCAACTGTTTGTTCATTCTGCCTCCCAAATATGAAATATGTGAAAATTATACCAATAAAAATTTCTACTCATATCACAAAAAAACAAGCCTCCTCTCAGGTCCATCGTCTGTCAATGGAAAAACAGAGGTTTCCACATCATTAGTGGCTCAAAAACTCTTGAAAAGCAACATGGCTTCCATAAACCAATCCAGAAATATCCGCTCTTCTAAAATGAAATATACTCCCTACTTAACTCAAATGGAAAGCACCACACCCTACTAAAGCTCATGCATAATGCCGGAAGCTGCCGATATAGCCTTGTTCTCCGCTGGTTAAGTCCTCTGTGTTCAGCTATCGTGTTGTGTATTTTCTTCTTAGTTTCTTCTTGTGATCCCTGCCAGTTTACTGACTACTATTGTGTCTTCTGATTTTGTATTTTCTCTGCCCTCCTGGCTCTGATCCGGCTACCTGACTATTCTTCTTGTCATCTCACACCACAGAACAGCAGGCAACACTAAGTCCAATCCTAGGGGTCTTTGTGTACGTACAGATCCATGTAGAGGGGTTAAAGGGTGATGGGCAAAACTTTGACTATAAACAATAACACATCTAATGAAAAGATCAAAAAACAAAAGAGAGAGAGAGTAACTAGTGGTGAAACCTCTCTGGGCTAAATAGAGTATGCTTCTTGGTAGCTCCTGGCAATTTAAACTATAGTAAGGGCCAATATTTTCTGTCAAATAAGTCTCAAGAAGAAATATACATTTAATAAGAACATTTTATAATAGTGCAGAGCTGAGATGTCTTAAATTTAGAACTCGGGCATTTGGAAGAGACAATGGAGACCTTTTTTGAAAGAGTACCAGGGAATTACAGAGTTAAGTGAGGCAAGCCGATCCCACCACAATCAAACTATCATACAGAATTAACCTGTAAAAAAAAAAAAAGACAATAGAAAAACACGTTATATCCTCAACAAGAATGTATGTTTGGGGAGGGGGGGGGAGGGGAGAACTCCAACACTAAACCAGAGTTGCACTTATTTATGGTAGACCGTTGGAGCTACTATGAGTCCTGACCAGAAGAGTAGAGAAAGTATTAGTGCCCCCATTTCAGGATAAATTGTATCTAAATTCTTTACGATCGATAATATAATTTATGACGTGGAGTGAATCCATGAAACCAGGGCTTGAGTCATGCCAACATATCTCCTGCAGCCGTGAATAAATGTATATTACAGCCATCAGCCACTCACAGCTTAGAGATATATCATGGCACAGGTGTAATGTTTTTTGTATACTTTATCTATTTGAAGTTATTTGGTTTAAAAAGAAATTGAAAAGTCAGGGTAAAGGGAAACTCCGTTGTTATTATACAGATATTCACACTAGGCCCTCACTGCACGTTTAATGTTGCCGATCATAAAAGCGAGTTTTGGTCATAAAGACTGGACCTGGTCTTGTAGGAATCATATGAGCACATTCAGTAGCACAGAAGGGAGAGAAGGTAGATTCATCTAATAAGATATCAGGGATCTAGGAAGCCAATAGCATCATTACCCTCCGCTTTCTCTTACAGATCCATCATAATATTTTTCTTCAAGTGATTTTTTAACTTGTCAGCACTTTCTACATGTGCTGTCATTTGGATTGGTAGTTTACAGATCTGGACAGGTAAGAGTCAGGATCTTCTAATTTCAGTTGGTAGTTGGATCTTCCAGGTTGTAAGTTCTATAGAAAAGGAGTTTCAATGTCCAAAGTCATTTGAACAGTTTTTGGTGGAGGACAATGTTTTGGTCTAGATGCAAAATGGTGATCACACGATCGTGATACAGCTGGACTACTTGACCGGTAAACCAGCCACAGCCTGTGACTGAGAAGAATCTGTGACTTCTCTGCATTTAGTGGTTACTACTCACCTGGACGGTTATCTTTAGGAATCTCCTCTTTACACCGCTCATCACCCCTCACATATGTCTCTGTAGTATTAATATGGGTCAGATCTTCACCCTGAAAGAAATATTGTACAAGTCACAGACAAATGGAGAAGTCACATCTATGATCAGTAGTGATGAGCGAGTACCGTAATATTCGTAATCGCTATACTCGTAAAGAGTACTTTGTAATATTCGCGTATTCGTTCCGAATAGCGAGTACAATGTAAGTCAATGGGAAATGCGAGTTACTTTCTGCTGGACCCTAAAAAGAGGTCTGGGGGCCTGAGGAAAAGGCTCAAATGGATGGGAAAGTGATGAAACAGAATGGGAAGAGCCTGGAGAATGAGCCTGCATGCATTTCTGACTCACATATGGTTTCTGGGAATAAGTTTGTCGCAGTATTACGCCACTTTTACAGACACACAAGAACAACTACCAAACCTAACCTAAATTGCATTTATCAGGCCAAAAAGGTTAAGAAACAGTTTTTCCTGCACAATCACTTGTATATAAGGCTAAATAAACCAGAGAAACCAAACAATATCCATTTTAGCCTTTGTTCACACATACTGCTGTGGCTTTTTTTTGTCACTTTTTACAATTGGGAAGGCCTTGACTTATTCATTTTGAAGGTCCCTCTGTCATACATCATTTTTCAGTTCGCTATTCCCCAGCACTTTACAAGCACATCTAGAACGTACTAACAAAAGACAGGAATGGAGCTTTACAAAATGCAAATAGAAAATAAATTTTATTATTGGTATAAATACATTAAAAGATACATATAGGATCCATAAGAGGGAATATGAATCATGATGTGTGCAAAAGGAGCAGAAAACCCCCCCAAAACAACAGGCCTCAGGTAGGCATCATAAAATGCAAGATATGATGTACAGCAAGTAGTAGACATTAAGCACACCCAACCACTCAAGACATGAACAGGGGAGCAAAGAATATTGCTACAGTACCCCATAATCTATACAAAATCTAGAAGCAATAGTGGGCAAAAGGCTTTCTCTTGAAAGCAACGCATTGTCCACGCGAAACGCGCGTTGGGTAGGTGTTTTTTGCACTTTTTGTACTCTCCCTTTCCCCATTCGGGGAACTTTCAGCCCTTGGGTTAGTGCCTTGACTACTTTTTTGATGTTTCATTATTCAGCCTTATGTGTATCCACTTGTATTGCCTTTTGCCCACTATTGCTTCTAGATTTTGTATAGATTATGGGGTACTGTAGCAATATTCTTTGCTCCCCTGTTCATGTCTTGAGTGGTTGGGTGTGCTTAGTGTCTACTACTTGCTGTACATCATATCTTGCATTTTATGATGCCTACCTGAGGCCTGTTGTTTTGGGGGGGTTTTCTGCTCCTTTTGCACACATCATGATTCATATTCCCTCGTATGGATCCTATATGTATCTTTTAATGTATTTATACCAATAATAAAATTTATTTTCTATTTGCATTTTGTAAAGCTCCATTCCTGTCTTTTGTTGTCCATGTGTTCTGGAGCTATGTTGCTGGTTTGACACGTGTGTGCTTGTGGATTTCCATGGGCACTGGCGTGCCTCCAGCAATAATGTTTTTGGGTTTGATTTTGCATCTAGAATGTACTAGTAGGTATGTTGATCCTTTGAGAGGCCTCAGGTGGCTCTGTAACATGCGTTTTGGAGGGACAGCTGTTCCTTAGACATTTGGGCGGTCCCTCCATCATTGACACTCAGATAGTGGAATACATATTCAATAGCAGTTTACAATGTGGCCATTGCAGCGTTGGGCTTGACCCTCCTCCTCCACCACCATGTGATACTGCGACCCTAAATTCAAATGTTCAGAGGTCTTGCAGTAGGCAAGGAAAGCTGAGTTTTGTGAGAGCCCTCGTGTGGCCCTGTAACATACATTTTGAAGTGCCCTACTCTAGAGATTTTGGAGGTCCCTCGTGTACATCTGAGAGTGCCCTCACTTACTCATATTGTAGGGCCCTCACTGTATTATTTAACTCATTTAGGGGCAGAGACTACAGAGAAAAAAGCCAAGAGACATGGAGTACTAGAAGGTAGCAGTGAGTACGGCCTCCAATCCTCAGGTATGGCTGAACTCCGTGAACCGGAAAAACAAAGCTGCACAGGTATGGCTGAACTCAGTGAACCGGAAAAATAAAGCTGCACTAGTCAACTGGATGATGAGCTCAAATATATCACTTGTGCAAGTCAATGGTCAAAGGATTTATGGTGCTCCCCTCCAGGATGGGTTGGTGAAGCTTCCCCAAATGGCTCCGAGGTTTTGATTGTCAATATTCCCCAGATTATATAGGAAGAGAAGACTTCTTGATATTGTACTACTTGGTCCAGTGCAGAATGTGCATCGTACTTCCAAAAATTACTCCTGGGGGCTGTGTCATAAGTGCAGGGAGATTCCTTGACAAGGGCCTCCCGTGTCAAACATTATCTACGATGGAGTACTGTAGTAGTTGTGGCCCTCAATTCAAATTTTCAGAGGGCCATCAGTCGGTCATCAACAGTCAGTGTAAATTTCTATTGAATATGTATCCCCTATCTCAGTCAAAATGTGGCACAACCTGTGACAAGGGCCTCCAACGATAAATATTAGTTTGGTAGGACCACTGTACATTACAGATTTGTCCACTGCACAATGTGCATAGGGTTTGTAAAAATTAGCCCAATGGGCTGAGTCATGGTTGACACAGGAAGCCACCATCCCAAGGGTCTCCAATCACAAATAGTAGTTAGGCTGGAGTAGGAATACTGTCCTGGTTTGTCCACTGTACAATGTGCATAGGGTTTGAAAAGATTAGCCATATGGGCTGAGTCATGGTTGACACAGGAAGGAATCTTGTTTTAATGGAAGGGGGTGACTTTAACAGCAGTAGCATGAATCTGCATTTTTGGTGAATTTAGGTTGGCTTGCTTTCATCTAGAGGGATTGCGAACTGTGGATATATCCAGTCCTTGTTGAATTTAATCAGAGTAAGTCTCTCTGTATTTTCCGTGGAGAGGCGTGTGCGCCTATCAGTGATGATTGCCCCAGCGCAAATGAAAACACGCTCTGACACCACACTAGCAGTCAGGCAGGCCAGCACCTCCAAGGCATATAAAGAGAGGTCGGGCCAAGTGTTCAGCTTAGACACCCAATAATTAAAGGGAACTGAAGTGTCAGAAAGGACACACGTATGGTCACTTAAAGTAACCCTTGACCATGTTCTGCAACTTATCCCTCCTGGGCATTTTTAAAGGCACAGATAGCCCTTGCTGTTTTGCTGGTTTATTGAAAATTGCCCAATTTGGGCACATTTTCCCCCCACCTCCATTGGAGCTGGTGTTCGTGTCTCTCCCCATTATCCCTTGGTGTTGAAAAGAGCTGGTACCTCTGCCACCAGCATTATCTGAGGGTGATGTTTTCAGCAACTGATCTACAACGGCCCTCTTAAACGATTCCATTGTACAACCCCTGGCAAAAATTATGGAACCACTGGGCTCAGAGGATGTTCATTCAGTTGTTTAATGTTGTTGAAAAAAAGCAGATCACAGACATGGCACAAAACTAAAGTCATTTCAAATGGCAAATTTAGGGCTTTAAGAAATACTAAAGGAAATCAAGATGAAAAATGTGGTACCCAGTAAGAGTAATTTTTTTCAGACCAAGCAGAGGGAATCACTCAATTCTGAGGAAGAAAAAATGGAATCACCCTGTAAATTTTCATTTCCAAAACTAACACCTGCATCAAATTAGATCTGCTCGTTAGTCTGGATCTAAAAAGGTGTGATCACACCTTGGAGAGCTGTTGCACCAAGTCAAGTCAAGTCAAGTCAATGGAAACAAATAGGTGGATTGGACAACCTTTCAGAGTAGGATCTGGTGTCCGACATGGCTGTCCTCTTAGCCCTTTGCTTTATGCCTTTGCAATTGATCCCTTCCTCAGAAGGATCGATTGTGGATCGTTGGCAGGGGTGCGGATGGGCAGGGTGGCGCCGGAGGCTATCCTGAGGGTAGTGGCCTGCCTACGTGGATGATGTCACCGTCTTTATTTATTCGCAAGAGGAGGCAATGGTGGTGATATCAGAAGAGGAGCGCTACTCGGAGGCATCGGGGTCCAAGGTCAACCAGGATAAGTGTGAAAGTCTCTGGCTGGGAGGCGGAGATCCCGGGTTTGATCTTCCAGACACCCTCCCCGAACCCCAAGAACACGCCAAAGTCCTGGGCACTGAATTCGGCCAGGGTGATTACCCCATGAAAAACTGGGAAGGCAGAATCAAAGGTGTCGCCCAAAGAGTGGACCAATGGAAGGGTTGGTCTTTGAGTCTGAGGGAAAGGGTTGGCCTGTGCAAAGCTTTCCTGCTCCCCTTGCTAATCTACCTGGGCAGCGTCTGTGTCTTTCCAAAGCCTCTCTGGACACGGGTCTACAGTCTGTTCTTCCAGATGTTATGGGGGAATAGACTGAACCTAGTCAAGCCGGAGGTCAATTACCACATGAGGAGCCTAGGGTGGTTGGATATGGTGAACCCCGTCGTGTTCCTAGTGAACACCTTCTTGAAAGTTAACGTGGCAAACCTCTGGAAGGAGAGGGCTCCTCAATGGGTATTATCCTGCAAGGGATGGTTTCAGCCATCAATCTTCAGGGGGAAGATTGAAAGATCTTCGCACACTGTATGGGCATCTCCCTGCTTATGTTACCCCGGTTCTGAAAATGATCCACCGGTGGGATCTGGGAATGTGGGAGGTGAGGTCCCTCCCGAGGAAACTCCTCGATAGGAGGGTCTTGCTTTCTCATTTTCAGAGTCCATTGGTCCTCAAGGACTGCCCACGGCGGGATCTGGAGGTTGGGGTGAGTTTGTTAAATTCTAGCAGGATCCCCAAGAAGTACTGGGACTTGACTTGGCGCTGCTTCCAAGGTAAGCTGTGTGTAAGGGGCAATTTGAAGTACAGGAGCTCCGAGGACAGGATTTGCTCCCCGTGAGGCTTGCGCTAACATGCTGGAAAGCATGGAACACTTCCTTCTTCATTGTCCCTTTAATACAGAGGTGTACAACAGGGTGGGAGCTTCCATTGGTTGGCCATGGCTGGCTACTCTATCCTATGCCGGGTGGGCCTATGGAGCGTTCGGAGACCTTGGGAGAAGGGACCGAACCACTTTATTCATACTAAGTGTAGTGGTCAGGTATTTCACGTGGAATGCACGAGTTTTAGTTTCGATGCAGAGCAAAATCCTAAGTGCAGATGAAGTTTGTAGGAACATCCTAGGTGACCTGGTGAAGGCACGTTCTCTGGAGTATGAAAGCCTGTCTCTGGAGGGGTTTTCCTTCTGGGTGCCTTAGTCCGGTAGTACTCCTATATCCTGGTGGTGGGCTGATGTCTTTTGTTTTGTATTTATGTCTCCTGAATAGGTTTGCAAGCATCGAACTTGAGCCTTGGATGGTGAGCATGTAGGTTGCCTTTGCCCTGGCTCCAGATGCTACAGACTACAATGTTTTTCTCTGAAGGACTTTCTGAAAAAAAATAAAATTCCACACAGCAGCTGAAAGCTCCCTTCCCCTTACTTGGCGCACAGCGGGGGTGCTCTTGGGAACAGTTGACCCAGTTCTCACTCTGGGCAAACCACGACTCCTTGGTGCCTGTTTTGGTGTTACACATCCATCTTCCTCTGTGTTGATGTCATGGCTATGCATGCCAACAGTCCAGGTCGGATCAGTGGACTCATCATTGACTACCTCGTCTTCCATCTCATCCTCCTTCCCAGGTGACATTGTAGGCTGACCTGATTGCAAACGTGTCTCATCATCATCAGCCTCCACCTCTGGAGACAAAAAATTATGTTCTGCCAAGTGTCTTTCTTCTGGCCATAGGTCCTCAAATACATAAGTATCAATGCACGCCACCTCCTCTTGTCCCTCTTCAATGCTGCACAGTGATAGTCCAGAGCCAACCAAAGGATACGTACTAAACAGATCCTCAGAGTGGCCAAGCTTCAGGTCATATGTCTCCTATGACTGATAATGGTTGCAGGAAGGAGAACCAGCTTCAGGATTGGATGGGCCAGCCTTCTGTGTATCCACAGTAGACTGTGTGGTGGAAGATTTGTTGCTGCTTGACAAATGCGTAGAGGCCTTGTCTGCTATCCAAGACAGAATCTGCTCTCGCTCTTGTGGTTTCCACACACGTTTAAATTCCAGACCGGGAAATTTTTCCAGGAATATAGTGGATGCATCAAGCTTCTTCTGACCTGACACAGACTGAGTGCCTTCTCGCGCACCACTGACACGTCCCTTAACAACAGTCTTTTTTGACATTTTGGGTTTTGTTGACAGAATTTCAGATGTTGATGGCACAAGTCAAGCTAGCTGTCACAGCCAAAATAGTGGTTAAAATGGCCTGGTGCGTGCTTTGTACCAGGCAGTAGGAAATGATTGGACTACTGCTTTGTGTAGGGCACTCAATGATTTTTTAAGCGGACTAATATGGACAGAAGGCAGGCTCTGACCCCTAAAACAGCAGGGAAAATAGAACGGTGCTAAAAAAAAAAAGGCAGCACAAAATGCTACTTCTGTGTGTGCTGGAAAAATATTGCTTTGCCTCTGACAAGAGCTGTTTTAATATGGACACTGGAAGAACACACAATCTCTCCCTCCTTGTACTATGACTTTGTTGTGTGTCTTCAGCTCTGAAAAGAGCTATTTTTTTAAGGTATTATGGAGCTAGTGAGCGGCTCCTTTAAACACAGAACTAGTATACACGGCAGGTAGCCCTTAAAAGGGCTTTTGTTTTATCAAGAGGCCTAAACACTCTCCCTAGCAGCTCAGAAATCTCTCCCTATGCTTATAGAATGCAGGCTCCAGAAGCAATGTGCACAAAATGGCGACGACAGGGCTTAAATAGACCCTATGAAGCTGGGTGGCCAGTCAATCACAGTAATGCCACAACCAAGATGTCTGAAGCATTACTGCGTTTGGTTAAGAAGCCCAGCATGTTTAGTGGCTGCAAAGGAGGCGCCAAAACTGCAGGGCGGGACATTCGAATATAGCGAGGCGAGTACACAAACACTAGCAATATAAAAAGTAACCCGAATACCGTACTATCCGTGCGAATAGTAACGAATACACTCGCTCATCACTAATGATCAGCTCTAATCCTGCCATCTCCACCATTCTCATTATATAAGTATAAACCATATAATTCTGGTGGGTAAAACAAGACTGAACACAAGACCTTCACAGCCGTATACACATCACAGGAGACATCTCATGACACCTTCTCTCCATCTACCTGATGATCCTGAGGAATATTGGGATCTTCTTGTTTACAGTCCTGTGGAAGAAGAGGACGGGGACATCTCTCTGGTGTTGTCCTCTTACTGGATAGATCTGGAGGAAACACATACAGGGACTGAATTCATTCTTTACATACAGATAATTATAGGCCGTGTGTATTTAGTCTTGTCTATTACCTGGTGATGTGAGGGACTGGGGAACCTCCATCATGACCTTCTTATACAGATCTTTGTGTCCTTCTAAATACTCCCACTCCTCCATGGAGAAATAGACAGCGACATCCTGACATCTTATAGGAACCTGACACATACAATGATACAGTCACCCCCCTGATCCCTTCATAGCTTTACTATAAAATGTTGCAGCATTCCTCATTCCTAGCAGTGTCACCTCTCCAGTCAGCAGCTCAATCATCTTGTAGGTGAGATCTAGGATCTTCTGGTCATTGTTGTCCTCATGTATCAGGGGGTGAGGTGGAGGCCCTGTGATTGGGCTTAGGGGTCTTCCCCATCCCTCAGGCACAGGGTCCTGACAGCGCTCACTAGAGGTTTTCTTCACTACTGTGTAATCCTGGTTATGGAGAGACACATTCATAAACCTTACTACAGACATTTTCAGAGTCCTCACCTCTCCAGTTCAGTCCATCCGTTATTTCCATACATAAGAATGATGTAATGTGACGTCATCAGAATCTCTCACCTCTCCAGTAAGCCGGAAGAGGATCTCTAGGGTGAGGTGTAATATCCTCTCCGCCATCTTGTCTCTGTCCATATCCATCTTTGATGCGTAATTCAGGAAAATTCTCTTATATAGAAGATCTTCACTGAGAGGATTCGATATTGTAGAGACCTGAATGTGAAGTTGAGCAGATGTAACGTCATAAAAATCCTGTGTAATAATACAATTACTGGAGATAATAAGGAAACATTTGAGGAGATTTAGGTTTTACAGTATCTAGTTTTCTTCTTTACATCTAGTAATAAAACCTATATATTTTAGGCCACAGACAACAAGCAGTTTCTTCCTCAGAATCTGCAAGTGAATACGTTTCTCATAGACTCATCTTCCTTATTGCTAATTCTAATCTCATTTACCAACACTGGAATCGCTATTATCAATACTGCAGGAGATATTGATTACATGTGACATGAGAAATAACAACTTCATGATGAGGACAACATCTTCATCTACTACGGCTCTAGAAACATATTTGGCCAGAGTCCGTCACTGACTACATCACCACCGGCCGTCTATATGTTTCTTGTCTTCACCGGACTGTCATCTTCTATCACGTTAGAGCTCAGGTCTGATTCACACTCAGAAGTTTGAGGCATTTATAAAAGCTTGTTTGTAAGAACACCAAGACGGAGTTATTTGATACCAAAATTTCCATGTACAGTGTTTTATGGGGTTTCAAAACAAAGTGTGAATCTCAAATTGAAATCATTGTTGTTGAGATTTTGTGCAAATTTCAACGCCTCCTCCTGTGTGTCTCCCCACATCAGGAGGAGGTCGTCGATAAATCGACCTTACGATATGATTTTTTGGGCTATAAATATTGCTCTCATGGTAAATGTGTTGCTCCTCCCATTGGACGAGAAAATTTGCTGCCCATACTTACTCCCTTACTTTGTAAAAAAAAAAAATAAAATTGATTGTCAAAGCAGAAATAATTATGATCCAGAAGAAATTTAACTGACATGATAATGAAATCTTATTTCTACTGTATACGTGCTATAGGTATCCAAGTAATAGCTCAGGCTAGTTAATGCTACACTGTGTGGTATGGATGAATATAGAGCTACACATGTGGTCAAAATTGTTAGTACCCCTCGTTTAACCCCTTACTGGCCTGGGGCATATTAGTACGCCCCAGGCCATCACCCCCGGTTCAGCACAGGCTTCGGCGCTGAGCTCGCACTGAACCGGGCACATGTCAGCTGATTCTTACAGCTGACATGTGCCCGCAACAGCCTCGGGTGGAATCGCGATCCACCCGCGGCTGTTAACCAGTTAAATGCCTCTGTCAATCTCTGACAGTTGCATTTAACAGGGCCGCGCCGGAAGTGTGTCACTTACCCCGCCCATCAGTGACCCCGTCATGTGATCGCGGGTCACTGATGGGTGGGCATGGCAACCCAGGGTCTGCAGCAGACCCCAGTGGTTGTCATGAAAAGATTGCTATGAGCGCCACCTAGTGGTCAGCGCTAATAGCAAAGGAGCATTTCTGCTACATAGAGGGGGATCTGCTCATCGCCTCTATGTAGCAGAGGCAATCAGACAGTTGCTGCTTCTAGTCTCCTATGGAGACTATAGAAGCAAGCAAAAAGTGTAAAAAAAAAGTTAAAAAAAAAAAAAAAATTAAAAGTATAAAAGTTTAAATCACCCCCCCTTTTGCCCCATTCAAAATAAAATAATAAAAAATAAACCCCACACACACATTTGGTATCGCCGCGTTCATAATCAAATAATTAATCCGATCGGTAAACGGCGTAACAAGAAAAAAATTCCAAACACCAGAATTATGTTTTTTTTGGTCGCTGCAACATTGCAATAAAATGCAATTATGGGCGATCAAAACATCAGATCGACTCCAAAATGGTATCAATAAAAACGTCAGGCAAAAAATAAGACCTCGCCCGGACCCAGATCCCGAAAAATGGAGATGCTACGGGTCTCAGAAATTACGCCATTTTTTTGGGAATTTTTTTTCACCACTTAAATAAAAAGAACCTATAAATGTTTAGTGTCTACAAACTCATAATGACCAGTTTTAGCATTTAGTGAACGTGGAAAAACAAACAAAACATAATTGTGGAATTGCATTTTTTTTACAATTTCACCGCACTTGGAATTTTTTTCCCTGTTTTCCAGTACACGATAGGGTCAAACTAGTAATGAAGTTTAAAAGTACAACTCGTCCCCCAAAAAATAAGCCCTCGCATGGCCATATTGACCAGTCATGAAGGGGTTAATGAAAGAAAAACCCACAATGGTCACAGAAATACCTTGAATCTGACAAAAGTAATAAATTAAAAATCTCTGAAAATTAACAAATGAAAGTCAGGCATTGCTTTTCAACCCTGCTACCACAGAATTTAAAAAAAAATTAAACTTATGAAATCGGCCGGGACAGAAATGATGGTTCTTCTTCTTAACTTAATATTTTGTTGAACCTTTTGAGGCAATCACTGCAATCAAACGATTTCTGTAACTGTCAATGAGACTCCTGCACCTTTCGACAGGTATTTTGGCCCACTCCTCATGAGCAAACTGCTTCAGTTGTCCCGTGTATGAAGATTGCCTTTTCCAGACGGCATGTTTCAGCTCTTTCCAAAGATGCTCAATAGGATTTAGGTCAGGGCTCATAGAAGGCCACTTCAGAACAGTCCAATGTTTTCCTCTTAGCCATTCTTGGGTGCTTTTAGCTGTGTATTTTGGGTCATTATCCTGTTGCAAGACCCATAACCTGGACTGAGACCAAGCTTTCTGACACTGGGCAGCACATTTCTCTCTAAAATCCCTTGATAGTCTTGAGATTTCATTGTACCCTACACATATTCAAGACACCATGTGCCAGATGCAGCAAAGCAGCCCCAGAACATAACAGAGCCTCCTTCATGTTTCACAGTAGGGACAGTGTTCTTTTCTTGATATGCTTCATTTTTCCGTCTATGAACATAGAGCTGATGTGCCTTGCCAAAAACTTCCATTTTTGTCTCATCTGTCCATAGGACATTCTCCCAGAGGCTTTGTGGCTTGTCAACATGTAGTTTGGCAAATTCCAGTCTGACTTTTTTGTGATTTTCTTTTTCAACAATGGTGTCCTCCTTGATTGTCTCCCATGAAGTCCACTTTGGATCAAACAACGACGGATGGTCCGATCTGACACTGATGTTCCTTGAGCTTGAAGTTCACCTTTAATCTCTTTTTAAAAGTTATCCTGGGCTATTTTGTTACCATTTGTATTATCCGTCTCTTTGATTTGTCATCAATTTTCCTTTGCTTGTCAAATCTGTCCTTTGCTTTCTCTAGTCCATGTTGAGTGTGGTGCACAGCATGTCACCAAGCAGCACAGTGAGTATCTGTAGCCCTATATACAGGCCCACTGACTGATTACAAGATTGTAGACACCTGTGATGCTAATTAGTGGACACAACTTAATTTAACACGTCTCTTTTGTCACATTATTTTCAGGGGTACCATCATTTCTGTCCAGGCCTCCAGGCTTCATTTTCATAGATTTTTAATTTATTATTACTTTTGTCAAATTCAAGTTATTTCTGTGACCATTGTGGGTTTTTCTTTCATTAAACGAGGGGTACCAACAATTTTGACCACGTGTGTATAACATCGCATGATAGCCAGTGATAATTTTCTTGCTATAGAAAAATCTTCAAATACAGTAGCCACAAATTTAGAATCCCTAATGTAGCTGGGAATTTCATGTACTAGTGGTTGAAGATAGAAATCTATCCACACACCCAGTCTCTCTCCCATGGAACCTAAGCCCGCTACTATTGGTCTGAGTGGTGGTGGAAATATGTTTTTGTGGATCTTAGGAAATTAATGATATATACAGTACAGGCCAAAAGTTTGGACACACCTTCTCATTTAAAGATTTTTCTGTATTTTCATGACTATGAAAATTGTACATTCACACTGAAGGCATCAAAACTATTAATTAACACATGTGGAATTAGATACTTAACAAAAAAGTGTGAAACAACTGAAAATATGTCTTATATTCTAGGTTCTTCAAAGTAGCCACCTTTTGCTTTGATGACTGCTTTGCACACTCTTGGCATTCTCTTGATGAGCTTCAAGAGGTAGTCACCGGAAATGGTCTTCCAACAATCTTGAAGGAGTTCCCAGAGATGCTTAGCACTTGTTGGCCCTTTTGCCTTCACTCTGCGGTCCAGCTCACCCCAAACCATCTCGATTGGGTTCAGGTCTGGTGACTGTGGAGGCCAGGTCATCTGGCGTAGCACCCCATCACTCTCCTTCTTGGTCAAATAGCCCTTACACAGCCTGGAGTGTGTTGGGGGTCATTGTGCTGTTGAAAAATAAATGATGGTCCAACTAAACGCAAACCGGACGGAATAGCATGCCGCTGCAAGATGCTATGGTAGCCATGCTGGTTCAGTATGCCTTCAATTTTGAATAAATCCCCAACAGTGTCACCAGCAAAGCCCCTCCACACCATCACACCTCCTCCTCCATGCTTCACGGTGGGAACCAAGCATGTAGAGTCCATCCGTTCACCTTTTCTGCGTCGCACAAAGACACGGTGGTTGGAACCAAAGATCTCAAATTTGGACTCATCAGACCAAAGCACAGATTTCCACTAGTCTAATGTGCATTCCATGTGTTCTTTAGCCCAAACAAGTCTCTTCTGCTTGTTGCCTGTCCTTAGCAGTGGTTTCCTAGCAGCTATTTTACCATGAAGGCCTGCTGCACAAAGTCTCCTCTTAACAGTTGTTGTAGAGATGTGTCTGCTGCTAGAACTCTGTGTGGCATTGACCTGGTCTCTAATCTGAGCTGCTGTTAACCTGCGATTTCTGAGGCTGGTGACTCGGATAAACTTATCCTCAGAAGTAGAGGTGACTCTTGGTCTTCCTTTCCTGGGGTGGTCCTCATGTGAGCCAGTTTCTTTGTAGCGCTTGATGGTTTTTGCAACTGCACTTGGGGACACATTCAAAGTTTGCCCAATTTTTCGGACTGACTGACCTTCATTTCTTAAAGTAATGATGGACACTCGTTTTTCTTTACTTAGCTGCTTTTTTCTTGTCATAATACAAATTCTAACAGTCTATTCAGTAGGACTATCAGCAGTGTATCCACCAGACTTCTGCACAACACAACTGATGGTCCCAACCCCATTTATAAGGCAAGAAATCCCACTTATTAAACCTGACAGGGCACACCTGTGAAGTGAAAACCATTTCCGGTGACTACCTCTTGAAGCTCATCAAGAGAATGCCAAGAGTGTGCAAAGCAGTCATCAAAGCAAAAGGCGGCTACTTTGAAGAACCTAGAATATAAGACGTATTTTCAGTTGTTTCACACTTTTTTGTGAAGTATATAATTCCACATGTGTTAATTCATAGTTTTGATGCCTTCAGTGTGAATGTACAATTTTCATAGTCATGAAAATACAGAAAAATCTTTAAATGAGGTGTGTCCAAACTTTTGGTCTGTACTGTAGGTATGAAAGGATGTTCCACATAGAGCTGTTCTGCCAGTTTTTTTTATCCAAGGCTCCTGTACTCAAACCTTTTTGTAGCAATATATATAATTCCATATTGAAATAATTGGTGGGGTCTCAGGTTAGTTCCAAATACACATCCGTGTTTCTTGTTTCTTAAATCCATCAAATTGAGCTTGAGCTAAATAGAATGTAATTCCACTATTGTGCCCCACTTGTCTGCTTGTCGCACTGTCAAATTCATATTAGTTTTGAGTTCCCTCAGGGCAATTTTTTCTTTTCTAGTTACTTTGTTATTTTTATTTCCTTTATGAGTGATTTCATTTGTTTAGAGAAACCAAATCCTTTTCAATAAGATCCTGAAACTGGTCTAAAAAGATGGAACGTGATTGAAGTGGCTTAAAGGATGGATTTCCCCTATGAAACAGACCATTCAGAGAGGTATCAGATTTCATAGATTCCCTCTCCAATGATTTCAATTGTAATAAAACCTTTTGTTCTGGAAAAGATTTGTTAGGAGTAATATCAGAACTAACTGTTGCAACATCAGTAATATTTTCAACATCATTATCAGAGCTATCAAAATGATATTTCACAGTAAGGGTCCGCGCCAGTATATTAACATCCAAAATTGCTCTAAATACAGCAAACTCGTTGGTAGGGGCAAAACTTAGGCTTTTCGCTAAAAGTGATAATTGTTCCTCTGATAACACAAAACTGGTCAAATTCCAAAATCGATAGCTCTAATAGCGGCGGTTTCTGTTCCGGGTGGTATATCTGTTTCCGCTTGTGTTTGTGGCCCCCCTTCCTCTGTTTTTTGGCATGCTAGTAGATGTATTTTGTGGATGTTCAGAATAAAATCTTCCATCTTCCCTAAGTTAGCTTTCAGTTTCTCATTATGGCTAGTGAAATCCTTGTTGTGCACAAATGTTTCCAATGAGGATTGGATACAAAAACTAAAACAGAAATAGTAAGTTCCAGCTCCTCATATTTCAGGATTAACCCATCAACTTCAATGAACAATCGTTAAGGATCCAGTTCCACTGTTTGAAATCTCATTATACAGGGCTGTGGCCATTTTTTTTAGCCTTAATCCCATTGGTATCATCTCCTTTTTCACATACATTTCTAATCTTCTAATAAGAAAAAAACATGAAAAAAAGCACAAGACACATGTTAAACATTTGTTTTAAAAGAAATTAACTCTTTTGAGCACCAGAACAGATGTCCACAGTAGGGATGGCACAGGTACGGCTGCTACATAAACCCTGGCAGTCTAACCACTTGCTGCTGTCAAATGCAAACATGGCATCTAAGAATGTTTGACAGAGTTCAGCTCAATGCCCCTCCTCCCCAAGTACTCAATAGTATAGGGCTGCCTAGTTACTAGGATACTTAAATGCCTAATAATGGTGTCTGGGCCTGCAATGTACAAAAGTCTATTAACACATTAACACGCCTCCAAACACATTAGACTAAAACACACACCCCCAGGAAGAAGCAGGTGCAAAACGTGCGTCGGGGCTTCCGCCTACTCAGTGGCTGAGACTATCCTAGGTACTAATCCTATACATGTATCTATGCTCTTATATTTTTATATGGTAGTTCTTTTAACCCCTTCAGCTTTTTAGCTGGTATGTCTATTGCACGCAAGGCACTTTATGCATTTATTTATATGCTGTATTATAAGCATTTACTTATTAATATATACATATTCCTTTATAGATTTAATTCTGTTTTTTGTTACTTAAACTACTCTAGTAGTGCATGATCTATTGAACTGGTACCATTGTGGGTCTGATTCATTTTTATATATTTCATTGCACTAGGAATATGTTGTAATAGAACCACATATTATATACTATCCACTTGGTGGCTACGATATAAATTATTTATTATTTTTATATCACATAAATTTTTGTTATTGTGACATACTCAGGGGTACCATTTCTAATTTATACTGGGTGAGGTGTCACACTGTCTTGTATCCCCTCCTCTTGAATTTTAATATATTTTTGTCTTTGTAAAGTTCTATTAATAAAAATTTACGTTTTACTCTATTGGGTTTATATAAGCTCTGTCTTTTTGGATGTCTATGTAATTTGGCAGTACCCATTTAATGTACCGGTATGTGGTCAAATATAAGCACATAGACTGAAGTTGAATGAAAGCACTGATTTCGGGGGTTTGGTTGACTATATAATGTATTTGGGGGCCTCCTGACAGATGATGTCAGGGCAGAGAAGGATCTGGCATCCTGAATTTCACATGTTAATCTGTTTGTTCTTCCTGTAGAAAATCCTCCACTAGAGGAGTCTTGAGGCGACCCTCATACAGATCACATAAAAGCTGGAATATTTGTGTGTATGGAGGAGTCTGGAGAGATAGCCGTCTGCCAAATGACCATTCAGCCAACACTTATGTGTATGGGGCCGTTAGTATTACATGACAGGCAGTGATAGTATACAGCACTACAGTAGTACAGTGCATTATCTGAGCAATCAGAGGCTTGTATGTTGTATGATCGCACTAAAGAGAGTTGTTTAACCCCTTAGAGCCAATTTTGACCTTATTGACCAAGCCAAAGTTTACAATTCTGACCAGTGTCACTTTATGAGGCAATATCTCTGGAACGCTTCAATGGATCTTACTAATTCAAAGATTGTTTTTAGTGACATATTGTACTTCACGATAGTGGTAAAATTTATTTGATATGACTTACATTTATTTGTAAAAAAATGTAAATTTGGTGAAAATTTTGCAATTTTCAAACTTTGAATTCTTATGCCTTTAAATCAGAGTTATGTCACATGCTTCACAGGAACTGAAGCAACGTGGAAGGAAAAAATAAACATTTAACTTTTTTCACAAAAATTTTACTTCAGACCCAATTTTTTTTTATTTTCACAAGGCTAATAATAGAAAATGGACCACAAAATGTGTTGTGCAATTTCTGCTGAGCATGCAGATATCTTATATGTGGGGGAAAACCACTGTTTAAGCGCACAGCAGGGTTCGGATGGGAAGGAGCATTGTTTGACTTTTTGAAAGCAAAAATGGCTGGAAATAAGACCGGAATCCATGTTGCGTTTGGAGAGCCCTTGATGTGTCTAAAAATAGTTGAAACCCCCCATAAGTCCCCCCATTTTGGAAACTACACCCCTCATGGAATGCATCTAGATATGTGGTGATCACATTGAACCCCCAGGTGCTTCACAGAAGTTTAGAGCGTAGTGCAGTGAAGATAAAAAATTCAACTTTTTCAACAAAAATGTAATTTTAGCCCCAAATTTCTTTGTTTTCACAAAGGTAACAGAAGAAATTGAAGCCCAAAATTTGTTGTTCAATCTCTCGAGTACGCTGATACCCCATATATAGAGGAAAACTATTGTTTGGGCGCATGGCAGGGCTCAGAAAGGAAGGAGTGACGTTTTGGAATGCAGACTTTGATGAAATAGCCTGCGGGTGTCATTTCACGTTTGGAGAGCCCCTGATGTGCCTAAACAGTGGAAAAGCCCAACAAGTGACCCCATTTTGGAAACTACACCCCTCAAGGATTTTATCCATGGGTACAGTGAGCATTTTGAACACACAGGTACTACACATAATTTGATAACATTAGGTCGTCATATGGAAAATTTTAATTTTTTTCACGAAAATATTGTTTTAGCCCCAAATCTGTAATTTTCACGATGGATAATAGTTGAAAATGGATCCCATAATTTGTTACATAATTTATTCTGAACGTGATGATACCGTATATGTGGTCAAAAACTTCTCTTTGGGCACACGGCAGGGCTAGGAAAGGAAAAAGTGCTATTTATCCGGAATAAATTGTGAATGCCACGTCGCATTTGGAGAGCCCCTGACATGCGAAAGCAGCAGAAACCCCCTGAGGTGACCACATATTTGAAAATTTACTGCCTAAGGAATTAATCTAGGGGTGTAGTGAGTGTTTTGAACTCATAGGTGCCTCACAGAATTTTATAACACTGAAACATGGAAATGACATTAGTGGTAAAAATATAATTATTGTATTTGCTGCAAATTTTCAGGTACACAAGGGTTAATAGGTGAAAATGGACCCCATAATTTATCGCACAATTTCTTCCGAACACGGTGAGCCCCATATGTCATCAGAAATTGTTTTTAGGCCACACGTCAGGGCTGAGAAGAAAGGAGAGCTATTTGGCTTTTGGAGCACAGATTTTGCTAGAATAGTTTGCGGGCGACATTTGCGGAACCCTGAATGTGTCAGAACAGCAGAAAAACCCCAAAAGTAACCCCAATGTAGAAATTGCACCTCTCAATGAATTCATCTACAGCTACAGTGACTATTTTGTAACATCCACTTCAGGCTTTTTCTGGAGAATTACAAATCTGCCAGTTTAATGCCCACACATTATGTCCCCATACAGTGTAGTGCCCCCATATATTGTAGCGTCCTCATGTAGCATCGGAGTCTCTGCCCCCTGCCAGGCAGAGACGCCGTCCCCCTTATCGCCGCGGTCCTGCTCCAACGTCTTCCGGCCTCCCTGCAGCTGCTGCTGGTGCACGCAGCTTCCCTGGCTCTGTGCTTAGGGCGCGCGCGCACGCTCCCTCCCGGTTTGCACGGGCCATGGAACCCGGTGGCCCCCAGGCTCCTTCGCTTGCTGACCTGTACCAGGAGGTTTCTCGTCAGAGATGCCAACAGGAAACCATCCTGACCTACCTGCGGTCTGTCAACTCCCGCCTGGACATGCTGTCCGTCCCACCTGTGTCCGCCTCGAGCCGAGCGGCACCAGCTCTGGCGGCGCCTCAGCCTACTGGTGCCATGGCATCCAGCTCTGGACCACGGCTCTCTGCGCCTTGTTTTGGGGGTGACCCCGTCTTATGTCGGGGTTTTCTGAACCAGTGCACGCTGCACTTTAAACTCCTGGCACATCAGTTTCCCTCCGACTGGGCCAAGGTGGCGTTCATCATGTCTCACCTCACTGGGGAAGCATTGGAATGGCTAAACCCTTTATGGGAGAGAGGGGATCCCCTGGTGTCAGATCTTCCGGCTTTCCTCAATGCCTTCAGGAAGGTCTTCGATGAGCCTGGACGAAGGACTTCTACTGCCTCCTCATTGCTCTGTCTCCGCCAAGGGAGTCTCACCGTGGGCCAGTATGCCATACAGTTCCGTACCCTCACATCTGTACGGAAGTGATTAACCAGAGCAGAGTCAGCATGGGTTTGAAACTAACAAGTCATGTCAGACTAACTTAATTTCCTTCTATGACAGAATCACTGACTGGGTGGATCAGGGAAATGCTGTAGATATAGTATATCTTGACTTCAGCAAAGCATTTGACAAAGTATCTCACACCTTCCTTATTGAAAAAATGACCAAGTATGCAATGGACCAGGCAACTGTTAGGTGAATTCATAACTGGCTTAGTGATCGGACTCAAAGGGTGGTTGTAAATGGCTTCACATCCAGCTGGATGAATGTCTCAAGTGGGGTACCACAGGGCTCCGTCCTGGGACCTGTATTGTTCAACATCTTTATCAATGATTTAGATAAAGGAATTGAGGGTAAACTGATTAAATTTGCTGATGACACAAAGCTAGGAGGGATAGCTAATACTAGAGAAGAGAGAGAGAGGATTCAAAAAGACCTAAATAAACTGGAGAAGTGGGCAGCAACCAACAGAATGGTTTTTAACAGGGAAAAATGCAAAGTACTACATCTGGGCAATAAAAATGAAAAAAGCATATACAGAATGGGAGGAATAGAGCTAAGCAACAGTACATGTGAAAAAGACTTAGGTATACTAATAGATCATAGACTGAACATGAGTCAACAGTGTGATGCAGCAGCAAAAAAGGCAAATACAATTCTGGGATGTATTAACAGAAGCATACAGTCTAGATCACGTGAAGTCATTATCGGTCTTTACTCTTTGGTCAGACCTCATCTGGAATACTGTGTACAGTTTTGGGCACCACATGTTAAAAAACACATAGACAAACTGGAGCAAGTTCAGAGAAGAACGACCAGAATGGTGACTGGTCTGCAAACCATGTCCTATGAGGAACGGTTGCAGGATTTGGGAATGTTTAGCTTGCAAAAAAGAAGACCGAGAGGAGACTTAATAGCTGTATACAAATATGTCAAGGGCTGTCACATTGTAGAAGGATCATCTTTATTCTCATTTGCACAAGGAAAGACTAGAAGCAATGGGATGAAACTAAATGGGAGGAGACACAGATTAGATATTAGAAAAAACTTTTTGACAGTTAGGGTGATTAATGAGTGGAACAGGCTGCCACGAGAGGTGGTGAGTTCCCCTTCAATGGACGTCTTCAAACAGAGGCTGGACAGACATCTGTCTGAGATGATTTAGTGAATCCTGCTTTGAGCAGGGGGTTGGACCAGATGACCCAGGAGGTCCCTTTCAACTCTACCATTCTATGATTCTATGATTCTATGATTCTATGATCTGAGCTTGCCTGGAACAACAAGGCCCTGGTGTCCACCTTCTGGGAGGGTCTTTCCGGACGGAGCAAGGTACGAGCTAGCTGGCCGGGACATTCCTACCACCCTGCATGACCTGGTGTCACAAGCTACCTGGATTGACATCCGTTTCCTGGAACGAGCTAAGGAGACTACCCGGGAGAGAAGATTTCCCCATCTTGCTTCTGTTTTCCAGAAACCTGCCTCCCAACCAGCAACTCCCCGGGCACGCTCGCCCGAACCCATGCAGATCGACCAGACCAAGATGGTCAAGTCTCGCCAAGAAGCACGCCGAGCCGAGGGGAGTTGTTTTTACTGTGGTAGTAAGGAGCATCTGATTCGTTCCTGTCCGGTGAAGGCGGGAAACTCCAGCGTCTAGGACCGCTCGGAGAGGTCGTCCTAGGCAAGAGTAAATCCACTCTGCATTTTCCGTGGAGAGGCGTGTGCGCCTATCAGTGATGATTGCCCCAGCGGAACTGAAAACACGCTCAGACACCACACTAGCAGCCGGGCAGGCCAACACCTCCAAGGCATATAAGGAGAGGTCGGGCCAAGTGTTCAGTTTAGACACCCAATAATTAAAGGAAACTGAAGGGTCAGAAAGGATGCACGAATGGTCACTTAAGTAACCCTAGAGCATCTTCTGCAACTTATCCCTCCTTGGCATTGTTACAGGCACAGATAGCCCTTGCTGTTGTGCTGGTTTACTGAAAATAGCCCAATTTGTGCACATTTTCCTCCACCTCCATTGGAGCTGATGTTCGTGTCTCTCCCCATTATCCCTTGGCGTAGAAAAGAGCTGGTACCTCTGCCACCAGCATTGTATGAGGGTGACGTTTTCAGCAACTGATCTACAACGGCCCTCTTGAACGATTCCATTGTAAAACTCTTTGGTGACTCCAAAAGGAGAGAAGGAAATTTCTCCTTGTACCGTAGATCGAGAAAGGTGGCCAAGCAGTATAGGTTGTTGGATAAAATGTGAATCATGTGAGGGTCTTGCCACAGACACTTACGCATGAACTGTGCCATGTGGGCCAAGCTGCAAAAAGGCAAATGTTCTGTGTCCCCAAAAGTACCCATCCTCTCCTCACGCTGACTCGCCTTCTACTCCACCTCCTCGTTCTCCTCTCCAGCCCATCCAGCCTGGACAGACATGAAGCTTGTGTTGGGTGTCCACTCTGTAGCATTACAAGTCCCCTCGGTAGCACAGAAAAACAAAGTCCTCTCCCTCCTCATCTTCCTCCTCATCACCCATTGTTGCCTCAGAATATTGAGTGGGCTGGGTAGTAACACCCATTGGGAAATCTGGCATCCCATAGCACTTCTCAATGTGAACAGGAAGATTTTGGCTAAGATACTTTTCAACAGGCTGGTGAAGTTTGCACCCTGGCTCCTTTCGAAGGCTCAGCACTGTTGCGTTCCTGGCCGTAGAACTTTTACTGCTGTTGTTGTTGTCCAAGAGGCCATGGAGCAAGGTAGGGCAGGCCTTTGGAAGGGGTTCTTGCTGACCCTGGATGAGGCAAAAGCCTTTGATAGGGCTAACCATGAGTACCTCTGGTTCACTCTTGAGGTATGGTCAGCCTGGAGGGTTTGTGGACTGGCTTAAGACATTGTATGCAGGGGCTGAGACTTTCCCTCTGGTAAATGTGTGGATTGGACAAACTTTCAGGGTAGGATCTGGTGTCCGTCAGGGCTGTCCTCTTAACCCTTTGCTTTACGCCTTTGCAGTTGATCCCATTCTCAGAAGGATCGATTGTGGATCGTTGGCAGGGGTGCGGATGGGCAGGGCGGCGCCGGAGTCTATCCTGAGGGGTGGCCTACGCGGACGATGTCACCGTGTTTCTTCGCAAGAGGAGGCAATAGTGGTGATGTCAGAAGTGGAGCGCTACTCGGAGGCATCCAGGTCCAATGTCAACCAGGATAAGTGTGAAAGTCTCTGACTGGGAGGCGGAGATCCGGGGTTTGATCTTCCGGACACCCTCCCCAAACACCAAAAACACGCCAAAGTTCTGGGCACCGAATTCAGCCAGGGTGATTACCCCATGAAAAACTGGGATGGCAGAATCAAAAGATGTCACCCAAAGAGTGGACCAATGGAAGGGTTGGTCTTTGACCCTGAGGGAAAGGGTTGGCCTGTGCAAAGCTTTCCTGCTCCCCTTGCTAATCTACCTAGGCAGCATCTGTGTCTTGCCAGAGCCTCTTTGGACACGGGTCTACAGTCTGTTCTTCCAGATGTTATGGGGGAATAGACTGAACCTAGTCAAGCGGGAGGTCACTTACCGCACAAGGAGACTAGGGTGGTTGGATATGGTGAGCTCCGTGGTTTTCCTAGTGAACACCTTCTTGAAAGTTAACGTGGCAAACCTCTGTAAGAAGAGGGCTCCTCCGTGGGTATTATCCTGCAAAGGATGGTTTCAGCCTTTCTTCCAGGAATGAGAGACAGGGGGAAGATTGATGGATCTTCGCACACTGCATGGGCATCTCCCTGCTTATGTTACCCCGGCTCTGAAATTGATCCACCGGTGGGGTCTGGGAAAGTAGGAGGTGAGGGCCCTCCCGAGGAAACTCCTTGGTAGGAGGGTCTTGCTTTCTCATTTTCATAGTCCATTGGTACTCAAGGACTGCCCAAGTCGGGATCTGGAGGTTGGAATGAGTTTGTTAAATTCTAGCAGGATCCCCAAGAAGTACTGGGACTTGACTTAGCGCTGCCCCCGTGAGGCTTGTGCTAACATAATGGAAAGCATGAATCACTTCATACTTCATTGCCCCTTTAATACAGAGGTGTACGACAGGGTGGGAGTTTCCATTGGTTGGCCGCGGCTGGCTACTCTGTCCTATGCCAGGTGGGCCTATGGAGCGTTCGGAGACCTTGGGAGAAGGGAAAGAACCATTTCATTCATAGTAAGTGTAGTGGTGAGGTATTTCACGTGGAACGCACAAGTTTTAGTTTCGATGCAGAGTAAAATCCTCAGTGTAGATGAAGTTTGGAGGAACATCGTAGGTGACCTGGTGAAGGTACGTTTTCTGGAGTATGAAAGACTGGGTGCCCGGAAGGCGGCCCATCTCTGGTGGCGCTTTTCCTTCAGGGTGCCTTAGTCCGGTAGTACTGCTATATCCTGGTGGTGGGCTGATGTCTTCCCACCCTAGATTTTTGTTTCGTAGTTATGTCTCCTGAATAGGAGGTTTTCAAGCATCGAACTTGAGCCTTGGATGGTGAGCATGTAGGTTGCCTTTGCCCTGGCCTCTGCTCAACTTGGTATGGCAGATGCTACAGACTACAATGTTTTTCTCTGAAGGACTTTCAGAAAAAAAATTCCACACAGCAGCTGAACGCCCCCTTGCCCTGACTTGGCGCACAGTGCTCTAGGGAACAGTTGACCCAGTTCTCACTCTGGGCAAATCACGACCCCTTGGTGCCTGTGTTGGTGCTACATATCCATCTTCCTCTGTGTTGCTGTCATGGCTATGCATGCCAACGGTCCAGGTCGGATGAGTGGACTTATCATCGACTACCTCGTCTTCCATCTAATCCTCCTTCCCAGTTGACATTGTAGGCTGACTTGATAGCAACTGTGTCTCATCATTAGCCTCCACCTCTGGAGACAAAAAATGACGTTCCGCCAAGTGGCTTTGAGCATCAACGCACGCCACCTTCTCTTGTCCCTCTTCAATGCTGCACGGTGATAGTCCAAAGCCAACCAAAGGATACGTACCAAACAGATCCTCGGAGTGGCCAAGCTTGGGGTCATATGTCTCCTGTGACTGATAATGGTTGGAGGAAGGAGAACCAGCTTCAGGATTGGATGGGCCAGTCTTCTGTGTATCCACAGTAGACTGTGTGGTCGTGGAAGATTTGTTGCTGCTTGACAAATGCGTAGAGGCCTTGTCTGCTATCCAAGACAGAATCTGCTCTCGCTCTTCTGGCTTCCACACACGTTTAAAATCCAGACAGGGAAATTTTTCCAGGAACATAGTGGATGCATCAAACTTCTAACCTGACACAGACAAAGTGCCTTCTCGCGCACCACTGAAAACACCAAGTCCACGTCCCTTAACAACAGGCTATTTTGCCATTTTGGGTTTTGTTGACAGATTTTCAGATGTTGATGGCACAATCCAAGCTAGCCGTCACAGCCAAAATAGTGGTTAAAATGGCCTGGTGCATGCTTTGTAGCAGGCATTAGGAAATGTTTGGACTACTGCTTTGTGTAGGGCACTCAATGATTCAATGATTTTTTAAGTGGACTAACATGGACAGAAGGCAGGCTGACACCCCAAAATAGTGGTTAAAATGGCCTGGTGCATGCTTTGTAGCAGGCAGTAGGAAATGTTTGGACTACTGCTTTGTGTAGGGCACAAAAAGCTTTTTTAAGTGGACTAATATGGACAAAAGGCAGGCTCTGACCCCCGAAAACAGCAGGGAAAATAGATCAGTGCTAAAAAAAGGGCAGCACAAAATGCTCCTTCTGTGTGTGCTGGAAAAATATTGCTTTGCCCCTGACAAGAGCTGTTTTAATATGGACACTGGAAGAACACTACCTAATACACTCCCTACCTAATGCACAATCTCTCCCTCCTTGTACTATGACTTTGTTGTGTGTCTTCAGCTCTGAAAAGAGCTATTTTTTGGTGGTATTATGGAGCTAGTGAGTGGCTCCTTTAAACACAGAACTAGTATACATTGCAGGTAGCCCTTAAAAGGGCTTTTGTTTTATCAAGAGGCCTAAACACTCTCCCTAGCAGCTCAGCAATCTCTCCCTATGCTTATAGAATGCAGGCTCCAGATCCAATGTGCACAAAAGGGCGGCGGCAGGGCTTAAATAGACCCTATGACGCTGGGTGGCCAGCCAATCACAGTAATGCCACAACCAAGATGTCTGCGGCATTACTGTGATTGGTTATGAAACCCAGCATGTTTAGTGGCTGCAAAGGAGGCGCCAAAACTACAGGGCGGGACAACCGAATATAGCGAAGCGAGTACACAAATACTCGCAATATAACTAGCAACCCGAATACCGTACTATCCGTGCGTATAGCGAATAGTAACGAATACACTCGCTCATCACTAACGATCAGCTCTAATCCTGCCATCTCCACCGTTCTCATTATACAAGTATAAACTATATAATTCTGGTGGATAAATCAAGACCGAACACAAGACCTTCACAGCCGTCTACACATCATAGGGGAGGTCTCATGACACCTTCTCTCATCTACCTGATGATCCTGAGGAACATTGGGGTCTTCTTGTTTACAGTCCAGTGGAAGAAGAGGACGGGGACATCTCTCTGGTGTTGTCCTCTTACTGGATAGATCTAGAGGAAGCAAATACAGGGACTGAATTCATTCTTTACATATAGACAATTATAGGCCATGTGTATTCAGTCCTGTCTATTACCTGGTGATGTGAGGGGCTGGGGAACCTCCATCATGACGTCCTTGTACAGATCTTTGTGTCCTTCTAAATACTCCCACTCCTCCATGGAGAAATAGACAGCGACATCCTGACATCTTATAGGAACCTGACACATACAATGATACCGTCATCCCCCTGATCCCTTCATAGCGTTACTGTATAATGTTCCAGCATTCCCAGCAGTGTCACCTCTCCAGTCAGCAGTTCAATTATCTTGTAGTTGAGATTTAGTATCTTCTGGTCATTGATGTCCTCATGTATCAGGGGCTGAGGTGGAGGCCCCGTGATTGGGCTCAGGGGTCTTTCCCATCCCTCAGACACAGGGTCCTGACAGCGCTCACTAGAGGTCTTCTTCACTACTGTATAATCCTGGTTATGGAGAGACACATTAATAAATCTCACTCCAGACATTTCCAGAGTCCTCACCTCTCCAGTTCTGTCCATCTGTTATTCCCATAGATAAGAATGATGTAATGTGACGTCATCAGAATCTCTCACCTCTCCAGTAAGCCGGAAGAGGATCTCTAGGGTGAGGTGTAATATCCTCTCCGCCATCTTCTCTCTGTCCATATCCATCTTTGATGGGTAAATCAGGAAAATTCTCTTATATAGAAGAAATTCACTGAGAGGATTCGATATTGTAGAGACCTGAATGAGAAGTTGAGCAGATGTAACATCATAAAAATCCGGTGTAATAATACAATTACTGGAGATAATAAGGGAAACATATGAGGAGATTTGTTTTACAGTATCTAGTTTTCTTCTTTACATTTACTAATAAAACCTATATATTTTAGGCCACAGACAACAAGCAGTTTCTTCCTCAGAATCTGCAAGTGAATACGTTTCTCATAGACTCCTCTACCTTATTGCTAATTCTCGTCTCATTTACCGACACTGGAATCGGCATTAGCAATACTGCAGGAGATATTCATTACACGTGACATGAGAAATAACTACTTTATGATGAAGACGAAATCTTCATCTTCCACTATGGCTCTATAAACGTATTTGGCCAGAGTCCGTCACTGACAACATCACCACCGGCCGTCTATATGTTTCTTGTCTTCACCGGACTGTCATCTTCTATCACGTTAGATCTCAGGTCTGATTCACACCCAGAAGTTTGAGGCATTAATAAAAGCTTGTTTGTAAGAACACAAAGACAGGAGTTATTTGATACCAAAGTTTCCATGTACAGTGTTTTATGGGGTTTATTTCTGGCCTTAGGCTTTCCTATAATACAAGAAAAACTCCATAAAAAAGCAGATATTAACCCCTTAAGCCCCGCGGGTGGTTTGCACGTTAATGACCAGGCCAATTTTTACAATTCTGACCACTGTCACTTTATGAGGTAATTACTCTGGAACGCTTCAACGGATCCCCCTGATTCTGAGATTATTTTTTCATGACATATTGTACTTCATGATTGTGGAAAAATTTCTTCGATATCACTTGCGTTTATTTGTGAAAAAAAAGGAAATTTGGCGAAAATTTAGAAAATTTTGCAATTTTCAAAATTTGAATTTTTAAGCCCTGAAATCAGAGCGATATGTCACACAAAAGAGTTAATAAATAACATTTCCCACATGTCTACTTTACATCAGCACAATTTTGGAACCAAAATTTTTTTTGTTAGGGAGCTATAAGGGTTAAAAGTTGACCAGCGATTTCTCATTTTTCCAACAAAATTTACAAAACCATTTTTTTAGGGACCACATCACATTTGAAGTCACTTTGAGAGGTCTTTATGACAGAAAATACCCAAAAGTGACACCATTTTAAAAACTGCACTCCTCAAGGTGCTCAAAACCACATTCAAGAACTTTATTAACCCTTCAGGTGCTTCACAGGAATTTTTTGAATGTGGAAGAAAAAAATGAACATTTAACTTTTTTCACAAAAATGTTACTTTCGACCCAATTTTTTTATTTTCACAGGGGTAACAAGAAAAAATGGACCCCAAAATTTGTTGTCAATTTCCCCTGGGCACGCAGATACCCAATATTTGGGGAAAAAACACTGTTTGGGCGCACGGCAGGGCTCGGAAGGGAAGGAGCGCCATTTGACTTTTTGATTGTAAAATTTGCTTGAATAATTAGCGGACGCCATGTTGTGTTTGGAGAGCCCATGTGTGCCCAAACTTTGGAGCTCCCCACAAGTGACCCCATTTTGGAAACTAGACCCCCCAAGGCACCTTTCTAGATGCATAGTGAGCACTTGGAACCCCCAGGTGCTTCACAAATTGATTCGTAAAAATGAAAAAGTGAAAAAAAAAAAACACTTTTTCATTTTTATGAATCAATTTGTGAAGCACCTGGGGTTCCAAGTGCTCACTATGCATCTAGATAGGTGCCTTGGGGGGTCTAGTTTCCAAAATGGGGTCACTTGTGGGGGAGCTCCAATGTTTGGGCACACAGGGACTCTCCAAATGCAACATGATATCCGCTAACAAATTGAATGGAAAATCGGCTCAAATTGTTAGCGGACACCACATTGCGTTTGGAGAGCCCCTCTGTGCCCAAACTTTGGAGCTCCCCCACAAGTGACCCCATTTTGGAAACTAGACCCCCCAAGGCACCTTTCTAGATGCATAGTGAGCACTTGGAACCCCCAGGTGCTTCACAAATTGATTCGTAAAAATGAAAAAGTGAAAAAAAAAAAACACTTTTTCATTTTTATGAATCAATTTGTGAAGCACCTGCGGTTCCAAGTGCTCACTATGAATCTAGATAGGTGCCTTGGGGGGTCTAGTTTCCAAAATGGGGTCACTTGTGGGGGAGCTCCAAAGTTTGGGCACACAGGGGCTCACCAAACGCAACATGGTGTCCGCTAACAATTTGAGCCGACAATTTGTTAGTGGATATCATGTTGCATTTGGAGAGTCCCTGTGTGCCCAAACATTGGAGCTCCTCCACAAGTGACCCCATTTTGGAAACTAGACCCCCCAAGGCACCTATCTAGATTCATAGTGAGCACTTGGAACCCCAGGTGCTTCACAAATTGATTCATAAAAATGAAAAAGTGTTTTTTTTTCACTTTTTCATTTTTACGAATCAATTTGTGAAGCACCTGGGGGTTCCAAGTGCTCACTATTGTTAGAACCTTGCTGTTAGGTTTTTTTTTCCTTTGCTGGTCACATGACCTTGTTGGCCTATTTAATCCTGCTCCGCCCTTCTGGCTTTGCTGGACTTCATTGTATATCTACTTTCTAGCTAGCCTGTGCTCTGTATCTAACTCTGTTAGTTTGCTTGGTCTACGGACCTCTAGGTTCTATCTATTTTGTTTGTTCGTCTGTCTGCTACTATTTCTGTTAGGAGGTGTCCCATATTCCTCCCAGTCCTTAGTACTTCTAGGGATTCCCTCCCCAAATCTATAGGTCTCCGTACAGACTAGATTAGGACTTTAGCAGGTCTGATCGCAGGATCAGGTTCCCTGTTACATCGTAGGGATTCAGCTGAGTCTTATAGTAGGGACAGATCTCCTCTCTTTCCTTAGCTTTGGTAGCAGAACATAACAGTAAGTCCAGCCTGTAAATTCTCTAAGGAAAGATTTTTTTTTTGTTCCATCATGGTGTCGGTTCAGGATTTGGCTAAACACCTGCAGGGACTCTCTCTGGAAGTGGCCGAGCTCCGTCAGCACGTGAGTAACTGTCCTGGAGCATATTTCTTGGAGCCTAAGGTATGTTTGCCGGATTTATTTTTTGGTGAACATCGAGAATTTTTTTCATTTAAAAATGCTTGCTTATTGTATTTTCGTTTGAGACCCAAGTCCTCTGGGGATGAATCCCAGCGCGTAGGGTTCATAATGTCACTTTTGCGCAAAGAGCCTCAGGAGTGGGCCTTTTCTTTGCAACCTAGTGATACATGCTTCAGATCAGTGGATAGTTTTTTTTCTGCTTTAGGACTATTATATGATGATCCTGACCGTGTGGCATCAGCTGAGACTGAGTTGAGACGTTTAAAACAAGGATCAGGTAATATGGAAAAATATTGTACACATTTTCGTCGTTGGTCCACTCAAACAGGGTGGAACGATTCTGCTCTGAAAAGTCTATTTCTTGCTGGGCTCAGTGAAAAGGTTAAAGACCTGCTAATTGCTTATCCTACACCTGAGGATTTGCAACAGGCTATGCAATTAGCTATACGGGTGGACAGAAGACTGCGTGCTAGGGTTAATGAGAGCAAATCCTCTGCTATGTCAGTTTCTGGTTATGATAATGTGTGTACTAACAGTGGTGAACCGATGGAGATTGGATCGGTGGCACCTCGCTCTCAAGAAAAACACCGTCGTTTTTCAGAAGGCTTGTGTTTCTATTGCGGGAAATCTGGTCATTTGATTAAAGGCTGTGAGCTTCGTATGAAGAAAGAAAAAAAAATGGTCAGTCACGCCCGTATTGCCTGTTTAAATTCCAAGGGTATATTTTTAGCTGCTTCCACGATTGCTCAGGAAAAATTAATGGAATTTCGGGTGTTTGTTGATTGCGGGTCTACACTGAATGTTATTGATGGGGGATTCGTGGAAAAACTCAATTTAAAACCTGAACCTTTATCATCCCCCATTGCTGTGGTTTCTGTGGATGGCTCCCCTTTGAAGAATATTACTCTCAAGGTCAGTGAATTTCCTCTCACTATTAATGGTGTTCACCATGAGAAATTGGATTTGGTAGTGTTGAATAACTTGCCTTCTCCAGTAATATTGGGTTTGCCCTGGTTAAAATTTCACAATCCTGTACTGGATTGGTCTACCAGTGAAATTAAATCCTGGAGCCATAAATGTTATGACAAGTGTTGTAACGGGCGTATTGCAGCTTTGGATAGGGGAGAATTGCCTGTTCCTATTCAGGATTTTTGGAGAGTTTTTTCTGAGAAAGAATCGCAGGTTTTGCCTCCCCATAGAGACTATGATTGTTCTATTGAATTTGTCCCTGGAGCGACTCTTCCTAAAAGTCGTTTATTTAACCTTACTATTCCTGAGAGGAAGGCTTTGGAGGAATACATACAGACAAGTTTGGCCGCCGGTCACATTAGGCCCTCTAAGTCTCCTGTGGCAGTTGGATTTTTTTTTGTAAAAAAAAAGGACGGCGGTTTACGTCCTTGTCTGGATTTTCGTGAGATTAACAAAATTACGGTACGCAATCCTTACCCACTGCCATTGATTCCTGATCTGTTTAACCAGTTATTGGGGGCCAAGTGGTTCTCTAAAATTGACCTTAAGGGGGCATACAATCTGTTGCGCATGAAGGAGGGTGATGAATGGAAGACTGCTTTTAACACTCCTGTGGGTCATTTTGAGAATCTGGTTATGCCTTTTGGTCTTACTAATGCTCCTGCATTTTTTCAGAATCTGATTAATGACATCCTTAGACCTTTGATCGGTAAAAATGTGGTTGTGTATTTGGATGACATTTTGATTTATTCGCCAGATCTGGAGTCTCATTGGCGGAGCGTGCGTGAGGTATTACAGTTATTAATGGACAATTCGCTTTTTGCTAAGCTGGAGAAATGTGAGTTCGCTGTACAGAGAATTAGTTTTTTGGGCTACATTATCTCCAGCAAAGGTTTTGAGATGGATCCGGTTAAGGTTCAGGCTGTGCAGGAATGGCCTAGGCCTATTGGTTTGAAATCAATACAGAGGTTTTTGGGTTTCGCCAATTACTATAGAAAATTCATAAAAAATTTTTCTAGTATTGTCAAACCTCTGACTGATCTCACCAGGAAAGGTGCTGATGCGGTTCAGTGGTCTTCTGAGGCCATTGAAGCTTTTGTGTATCTCAAGGAGAGGTTCACCTCTGCTCCCATCCTTATGCAGCCTGATGTTACTAGGCCGTTTTTGGTTGAGGTTGATGCTTCCTCTGTGGGGGTTGGCGCAGTATTGTCTCAGGATAACGGGGATGGATTACATCCCTGTGCATTTTTTTCAAAAAAATTTTCGGAGACTGAATTGAATTACGATATTGGTAATCGGGAATTATTGGCTATTAAACTCGCATTTGAACACTGGCGCCACTTCTTGGAAGGTGCGGAATTTCCCGTTCAGGTTCTTACGGATCATAAAAATCTGATATATCTTGACGCTGCCAAGCGCCTGAATGCCCGTCAGGCTAGGTGGGCACTGTTTTTCTCGCGGTTTAATTTCTCCGTTACTTACATCCCTGGTACTAAGAATGTTAAGGCGGATGCCTTGTCTCGCAGTTTTTCTCCCATAGTCGGTGCTGAGAAAGAGGAAAACATTTTACAAGAAGGTGTTGTGATAGCTGCTTTAGACTCCGTTTTGGAAGATGAGATTCTTAAAGCTCAGGAGAATGCCCCATCTAACACTCCTCATGGGAGGTTGTTTGTGCCTGGGACCTTTAGGAGAGATTTGTTTGTTGAGTGTCACGAATCTCGGTTGGCAGGTCATCCCGGAATCTCTGAGACCAAGAGACTGGTGGGTCGCAGTTTTTGGTGGCCTGGATGGCAGAAGGAAGTCATTAAGTGGGTGCGCCAATGTACTATATGTGCTAGATCTAAGTCCTCACATACTCCTGCTGCGGGGTTGCTTTGTCCTTTGGAGGTCCCCAGTGCTCCTTGGACACATTTGGCTATGGACTTTATAACTGACCTTCCCCCCTCTGAGGGTTTTACTGTCATCTGGGTGGTCGTGGACCGTTTTAGCAAGATGTGTCACTTGGTTCCCTTCGTCAAACTGCCCTGCGCTAAAACTCTCGCTAAGGCCTTTGTCAAGGAAATTGTCAGACTTCATGGCGTTCCTACTGACATTGTTTCTGATAGGGGTCCTCAGTTCGTGGCTCGTTTTTGGCGTGCCTTTTGTGACAGGTTGGGAATTCATTTGTCGTTTTCGTCCGGATATCATCCTGAATCTAATGGCCAGACAGAAAGGAAAAACCAGGATGTTGAGCAGTTCTTGCGTTGTTTTGTGGCAGACAATCAAGAGGGGTGGTCTGAGTTTCTGCCACTTGCCGAATTTGCTCTGAACAATCATACATCTTCTTCTGCTGGTTGTTCGCCTTTTTTTTGTTGTTCTGGGAGACATCCGTCGTTTGGGTCGTTCTCCAAGTTGGGATCTGCCGTGCCTGAGGAGGAGAATTTTTCCGGTGATTTGGAAAGAGTTTGGACGGATGTGCGTGGTAATCTTCAGGAGGCCAACAGAAAATCTAAAGACTACTTTGATAGGAAACGACAGGAGGTTTTGTTCGCTGTTGGTGACATGGTTTGGTTGTCCTCTAGGAATCTGCGGTTGAGGATTCCTTCTAAGAAATTGGGTCCCAAGTTTGTAGGGCCCTTTAAGGTGCTTCAGGTTGTCAACCAATCTGCTGTTAGGTTGGAGGTTCCTACCTCCTGGAGAATTAATCCGGTCTTTCATGTCTCTCTGTTAAAAAAAGCTGTTGTGTCGGATGGTGACGCCTCTGCCTCTGTTCCTCCGGTGGTGGAGGACGGGGAATATGAAATTTCTCGCATCCTTGACTCTAGACGGTATAGAGGTAGTTTGCAGTATCTTGTGGCCTGGAAAGGTTTCGGACCCGAGGATAACTCTTGGGTGAGGTCAGATGATGTTTCCGCGTCCAGACTTATCAGAGCGTTTCACAGGAGATTTCCTGATAAGCCTGGTCCTAGGGGATCCGGAGGATCCTCTTAGAAGGGGGGGTACTGTTAGAACCTTGCTGTTAGGTTTTTTTTCCTTTGCTGGTCACATGACCTTGTTGGCCTATTTAATCCTGCTCCGCCCTTCTGGCTTTGCTGGACTTCATTGTATATCTACTTTCTAGCTAGCCTGTGCTCTGTATCTAACTCTGTTAGTTTGCTTGGTCTACGGACCTCTAGGTTCTATCTATTTTGTTTGTTCGTCTGTCTGCTACTATTTCTGTTAGGAGGTGTCCCATATTCCTCCCAGTCCTTAGTACTTCTAGGGATTCCCTCCCCAAATCTATAGGTCTCCGTACAGACTAGATTAGGACTTTAGCAGGTCTGATCGCAGGATCAGGTTCCCTGTTACATCGTAGGGATTCAGCTGAGTCTTATAGTAGGGACAGATCTCCTCTCTTTCCTTAGCTTTGGTAGCAGAACATAACAACTATGCATCTAGATAGGTGCCTTGGGGGTCTAGTTTCCAAAATGGGGTCACTTGTGGGGGAGCTCCAAAGTTTGGGCACACAGGGGCTCACCAAACGCAACATGGTGTCCGCTAACAATTTGAGCCGACAATTTGTTAGTGGATATCATGTTGCATTTGGAGAGTCCCTGTGTGCCCAAACATTGGAGCTCCTCCACAAGTGACCCCATTTTGGAAACTAGACCCCCCAAGGCACCTATCTAGATTCATAGTGAGCACTTGGAACCCCAGGTGCTTCACAAATTGATTCATAAAAATGAAAAAGTGTTTTTTTTTTCACTTTTTCATTTTTACGAATCAATTTGTGAAGCACCTGGGGGTTCCAAGTGCTCACTGTGCATCTAGATAGGTGCCTTGGGGGGTCTAGTTTCCAAAATGGGGTCACTTGTGGGGGAGCTCCAATGTTTGGGCACACAGGGGCTCTCCAAACGCAACATGGCATCCGCTAACAATTTGAGCCGATTTTCCATTCAATTTGTTAGCGGACACCATGTCACGTTTGGAGACCCCGTGATGTGCCTAAACAGTGGAGCTCCCCCACAAGTGACCCCATTTTGGAAACTATACCCCTCATGGATTTTATTAAGGTGTATAGTGAATATTTTGAACCCAGAGGTACGGCACAGAATTTGTTTACATTAGGTCATCATATTGAATAAGTTGTCATTATTCTTGAGCGCAAGTGCTCGCTACTTGAGTTTGCATCGGGTACTCAGGTATGCACCATGTACAGCGTGTGCTCGAATGACATGCTCGAGTCCCTGCTCCGCATGTTTCACGGTTATTAGACACCCAAAAAAAACATGCGGGGATCGCTCGTGCATGGCAGGCATACCCTGTAAAGTTTTTTGGCCGCGAAGCATATGGGGCAGAGACTCGAGCATGTCACTCAAATACCCACGATACTCAATGCATACCAGAGCACCCGATGCAAACTCAAGTAGCGAGCACTTGCTCTCAACACTAGTCGCCATATCGTCATCTTTTTTTCTTACTTTTGAAAAAAATCCCAACCCCAGCCCTATCCCAAGCACAACCCTAACCATAGCGCAACCCTAGCCCTAGCACAACCCTAGCCCTAGCACAACCCTAGCCCTAGCACAACCCTAGCCCTAGCACAACCCTAGCCCCAGCACAACCCTAGCCCCAAACCCAGCCCTAGCCCAATCCTAACCCAAGAGTTTATTTTTGCCGCCGTTCCTTGTGCGGTATAAGTGATTAGACGACTTTATTCTTCGGGTCGGTGTGATTACAGCAATGCCAGAATCATATGGGGTTTTTATGACTGACAGCTGTCACACACTAAAAGACACATTTTTTGTAAAATCTAGTTTTTGCATCGCCATATTTTGAGAGCTATAATTTTTCCAGATTTTGGCAGACAGTCATGTGACGGCTCGTTTTTCGCGAGATGACTTGACGTTGTTATTGGTACCATTTTCAGGCACGTGAATTATTCTATTCCGATTTTTGGGAGGCAGAATAAACAAAAACCAACAATTCAGGAATTGTTTTTTTTTTTTTTTTTTAATTCTGTTCCGCGTGTGGTAAAATTGATAAGGCAGCTTAATTCTTCGGGTCAGTACGTTTACAGCGGTACCACATTTGTATAATTTTTCTATGTTTTGGCGCTTATACACAATAAAAGCTATTTTATAGAAAAAAATATTTTTTAGCATCGCTTTATTCTGAGAGCTATAACTTTTTTATTTTTCGGCTGATGGAGCTGTATGGCGGCTTGTTTTTTGCGGGACGAGATGACGTTTTCAGCGGTACCATTTTTATTTATATGCGTCTTTTTGATCGCGTGTTATTCCACTTTTTGTTTGGCGGTATGGTGATAAAGCATTGTTTTTTGCTTCGTTTTTTTTTTTTTTTAACCGTGTTCACTGAAGGGGTTAACTAGTGGGACAGTTTTATAGGTCAGTTTGTTCCGGACGTGGCGATACCAAATATGTGTACTTTTATTGTTTTGTTTTGTTTTTTTTTATAATAATATTATTGATGGGTACATTATATTTTTATTTTTGGTGGATTATTTTTTTTATTTTTTTTTAATATTTTTGCAAATGTTTTTTGTTTTTTTTTCCACTTTCACACAGTTTATACACTTTATTACTTTGTCCCACTCTGGGACTTTCACTTTTTTTTTTCTGATCGCCTGCATGGCACAGGAATGCAGCACCATCCCTATGCCATGTAGGCTGTCAGCGGTGCACAATGTGAAGATTGCTTGGAGATGCACTGCGCATGTCCAAGCAATCTTCCTGCTCTCTGGTGACCCGGATGTTGTCATGACGACATCGGGTCGTCATGGCAACACCCGGGAAGCCTTTGCAGACTGCGCTGGAAGCCGGAAGAGGAGGTGAGTATCGCCGATCACCTCCCCTTGCCCTCGCAATGCCGCGATCGATTTCGATCGACTTCGATCGCAGCATAGCGGGGGTTAATGTGCTGGGAGCGGTGCAGGACCGCTCCCTGCACATAGTACCGGGTGTCAGCTGTGACAATCAGCTGACACCCGGCGGCGATCGCCCCCGCACAGCCTGTGTGCGCGCGCGATCGCCATGACGTACTAATACGGGTCTGGGTCTTAAGTCCCAGGGCACAGACGCGTATTAGTACGTCAGATGTTGTTAAGGGGTTAAAATCAGAAAAAAGGAGGAATGACCCAGCTTATCAGGATATAAACTTGAATAAAACAGCTTTTATTGAGCCATTAAAAAATGCTGCTGCCACCATAATAAGTCTTAGTGCACACAAAGATCACAGCTATCTCGACCTATGCGTTTCGACTTGCAGTCTTAATCATGGTCTGTCTGAACTGTGGACTAGTGAGCATATAAAGGTAGGCTGTAATTAAAGATGATAGTTATCATGTGCTCACTAGTCTCTGAGGTCAGTATGATTAGCATGGACAAAAGGGAAATAAAAACGTTAGTGACACACATATTATCCTCTAAAATTAATATCATTGACATGTAGAAAAAATAAAAATATTTGTGATTCAAATATAGAATAAATATAAAAACTAGCGCTATACCATGTCCAAGGTGTAAACATAACTGTCATTAATATTGTAGTATTAGATCCTGCCTGAGATTCAATCCAAAGGGTACTCGGGTTTCTAACATAAAAATCCAATATGGTTCCCTATTTAGCAGTTTGCGTCTATGGTCTCCCCCCCGGATAGGTCTATACACTCTTTCTATGCCTTGAAATTTCAGTGCTGAAACTTCTCATTTATGGAACGTTCGGAAGTGTGTTGACGCTGCTGAAATATTTGTGGCCAAAGGATTAACCGCATCAGATATGTGTCCTCTAACCCGTAGTATTAAAGGGCCGGTAGTACAACCAATGTATTGGATCTTACAGGTAATACATTCAACAAGGTATATAACCCAGAGTGTGCTGCAATTAATAAAGTCATGTATTTTGTATATACGATTAATATGCAGTGAGGTAAAAGTATCCTTTGTCACTGTGTGTGAACACGCTTTACAGCGGCTCGCTCCGCATTTGAAAAAAACACTAAGGTTCAACCAGGTAGTAGATTCAGAATGCCTATGCTCCTCACTCAGGAAAAGACTGGGGGACAGGGTGGTACCACAGCCACAAACCGAATATCCTTGGTAAGAATATTATTAAGCCCCGGATCCTGGTGTAACATTGTATGTATTTCTTTATAATGGACACCACTTTGTTATACTGAGGACTATAAGCTGTACAGAATGTTACACTGGAAGTTTCACATCCCAAATCTTTTTTTCGCTCCTTATTTTTGAGAAGATCCTTCCGTTCTAGGCTCGATACCATTTTGTATGATTTTATAAGATTCCAATCAGGATAACCTTTTTTGCCAATCTGTCACAAACTTCACTGGCTTCCATATCAAACGCAGTATTATCCGTACAATCCAGTTTCGCCCAAATTAATTCCCCATATGGAATATTGTGCTTAATATGCAGCGGGTGGTAAGAATTGGCCTGCAGAATACTGTTACTGGGAGTCTCTTTTCTATAGGGTGTTATTTTTACAGTATTGAGATATTTGTCACCGTTCAATTTAAGATCCAAAATATGTATTTCTCTGGGATCAAAACAATGTCTGCAAGTGGGTAGCTAACTGGCTAAAGGATAGAAGGCAGAGGGTGGTTATAAATGGAATATACTCAGATTGGGTAAGCGTCACTAGTGGGGTACCACAGGGGTCTGTACTAGGCCCAATGTTATTTAATATCTTTATTAACGACATAGTCAACGGGATAAATAGTAAAATATCAATATTTGCAGATGACACAAAGTTATGTAAAACAATTAATACAAAAGAGGACAGTGCAGACCTACAGAGGGATTTGGATAAGCTGGGTAGGTGGAGCATTAAATGGCAAATGAGGTTTAACGAGGAGAAATGTAAGGTCATACATATGGGAAGGAAAAATGGAAGTCACCAGTACTCACTGAATGGGAAATCATTGGGGAATTCAGAGATGGAGAAGGACTTGGGCATCTTGATTGATAGCAAACTAAATTGGAGTGCCCAAAGTCAGGCCGCTGCTGTAAGGGCAAACAGGGTAATGGGATGTATCAGAAGAGGTATAGCTGCAAAGGATGAGAACATTGTTCTTCCACTGTACAAAGCACTGGTCAGACCACACTTGGAATACTGTGCTCAGTTATGGGCCCCAATATATAGAAAGGATATAAATGAGCTTGAAAAGGTACAAAGGAGGGCAACAAAATTAATAAAGGGAATGGAGGGACTGCAATACCCAGAGGGGTTGGCAAAACTAGGACTATTCAGCCTGGAAAAGAGAAGGTTGAGGGGGGACATAATAAATGTGTACAAATATGTTAGGGGACAGTATAGAGACCTTGCCCGGGATTTGTTCAAAAGGAGGGATATTACGGTAACAAGAGGGCATTCACTAAGACTGGAAGAGAAAAGGTTTCAGCACCAGCATAGGAAGGGGTTCTTTACGGTAAGAGCAGTGAGAATATGGAATTCACTGAGTGAGGAGACGGTAATGTCGGATTCACTACACCAGTTCAAGCGGGGACTGGATGCTTTTCTAGATATCAGGCAGATTTCTGCATATACTTAAAAATAAAATAAAATAGTAGGTTGATACAGGGATTTATTCTGACTGCTGGTTTCAGAGTCGGGAGGGAATTTTTCCTCAGGTGAAGATTGGCTAAATCATTTGGGGTTTTTGCCCTCCTCTGGATCAACTTTAGCAATTACAGAACTAACAGGTCGAACTTGATGGACGCAAGTCTTTATTCGGCTTTACAAACTATGTAACTATGTAATGTGTGAATCTCAAACTGAAATCATTGTTGTTGAGATTTTCTGCAAATTTCAACGCCTCCTCCTGTGTGCCTCCCCACATCAGGAGGAGGTCGTCAATAAATCGACCGTACCATATGATTTTTGGGCTGTAAATATTGCTCCCATTGTAAATGTGTTGCTCCTCCCATTTGGACATTAATCCAATGACAGTGAAAATTTGCTAACCATACTTACTCCTCTTCTTTGTAAAAAAAAAATTGATTGTCAAAGCAGAAATAATTATGATCCAGAAGAAATTTGACATGATAATGAAATCTTTTATTTCTACTGTATACGTGCTATAGGTATCCAAGTGATAGCTCAGGCTAGTTAATGCTACACCCTGTGGTATGGATGGATATTGAGCTACACACGTGGTCAAAATTGTTGGTACCCCTCGTTTAATAAAAGAAAAGCCCACAATGGTCACTGAAATAACTTGAATCTGACAAAAGTAATAATAAATTAAAAATCTTTAAAAATGAACAAATGAAAGTCAGACATTGCATCTCAACCCTGCTTCCACAGAATTAAAAAAAAAAATTAAACTCATGAAATCGGCCTGGACAGAAATGATAGTACCCTTAACTTAATATTTTGTTGAACAACCTTTTGAGGCAATCACTGCAATCAAACGATTCCTGTAACTGTCAAGGAGACTCTTGCACCTCTCGACAGGTATTTTGGCCCACTCCTCATGAGCAAATCAGTTGTCTTGTGTTTGAAGGTTGCCTTTTCCAGATGGCATGTTTCAGCTCTTTCCAAATATGCTCAATAGGATTTAGATCAGGGCTCATAGAAGGCCACTTCAGAATAGTCCAATGTTTTCCTCTTAGCCTTTCTTGGGTGTTTTTAGCTGTGTGTTTTGGGTCATTATCCTGTTGCAAGACCCATGACCTGCGACTGAGACTAAGCTTTCTGACACTGGGCAGCACATTTCTCTCTAGAATCCCTTGATAGTCTTGAGATTTCATTGTACCATGCACAGATTCAAGACACCCTGTGCCAGATGCAGCAAAGCAGCCCCAGAACATAACAGAGCCTCAACCATGTTTCACAGTAGGGACAGTGTTCTTTTCTTGATATGCTTCATTTTTCCATCTGTGAACATAGAGCTGATGTGCCTTCCCAAAAACTTCCATTTTTGTCTCATCTGTCCATAGGATATTCTCCCAGAAGCTTTGTGGCTTGTCAACATGTAGTTTGGCAAATTCCAGTTTGGAATTTTTATGATTTTTTTTCAACAATGGTTGTTCTCCTTTGGCATCTCCCGTGAAGTCCATTTTGGAGTAAAACAATGATGGATGGTGTGATCGGACACTGATGTTCCTTGAGCTTGAAGTTCACCTTTAATCTCTTTAGAATTATCTTGGGCTCTTTTGTTACCATTCGTATTATCCGTCTCTTTGATTTGTCATCAATTTTCCTCCTGCGGCCACGTCTAGGGAGGTTGGCTACAGTCCCATGGATCTTAAATTTCAGAAAAATATGTGCAACTGTAGTCACAGGAACATCAAGCTGCTTGGAGATGGTCTTATAACCTTTACGTTTAACATGCTTGTCTATAATTTTCTCTTTCTAATCTCCTGAGACTACTTTTTCCTTTGCTTCCTCTAGTCCATGTTGAGTGTGGCACACTCCATGTCACCAAACAGCACAGTGAGTATCTGTAGCCCTATATACAGGCCCACTGACTGATTACAAGATTGTAGACACCTGTGATGCTAATTAGTGGACACAACTTGATTTAACATGTCCATTTTGTCACATTATTTTCAGGGGTACCATATTTTCTGTCCAGGCTTAGTTCATGAGAATTCAAAATTCTGTGGAGGCAGGGTTGAAAAGGAATGTCTGACTTTCATTTGTTCATTTTCATAGGTTTTTAATTTATTATTACTTTTGTCAAATTCAAGTTATTTCTGTGACCATTGTGGGTTTTTCTTTCATTAAACGAGGGGTACCAACAATTTTGACCACGTGTGTATAACATCGCATGATAGCCAGTGATAATTTTCTTGCATTAGACAAAATTTCAAATACAGTAGCCACAAATTTAGAGTCCCTAATGTAGCTGGGAATTTCTTGCACTAGTGGTTGAAGATAGAAATCTATCCACACACCCAGTCTCTCTCCCATAGAACCTAAGCCCGCTACTATTGGTTTGAGTGGTGGTGGAAATGTGTTTTTGTGGATCTTAGGAAATTAATGATATATAGGTATGAAAGGTTGTTCCACAAAGAGCTGTTCCGCCAGTTTTTTTATCCAAGGCCCCTGTACTCAAACTGCTCAAAAAAATAAAGGGAACACTTAAACCACACAATGTAACTTGAAGTCAATAATACTTCTGTGAAATCTACCTGTCCAGTTATGAAGCAACACTGATTGTGAATCAAATTCTAGTGCTGTTGTGCAAATGGAACAGACAACTGGTTGCAATTAGCAAGATAACCCATATAAAATTAGTGGTTCTGTAGGTGGTGACCACAGACTATTTCTCTGTTCTCATCCTTTTTGGCTGTTGTTTTGGTCATTTTTTCATTTTGCCATTGTTCTCACCCCTAGAGGTACAGTAGTATGAGGCGGTGTCTACAGTACAACCCACATAAGTTGCTCAGGTAGTGCAGTTCATCCAGGATGGCACATCAGTGCAAGCTGTGGCAAGAAGGGTAGCTGTGTCTGTCAGCGTAGTGTCCAGAGCATGGAGCAGATACCAGGAGCGGTGGAGGGAGCCATAGGAAGGCAACAACCCAGCAGCAGGTCCGTTACCTCCTTTGTGCAAGAAGGAACAGGAGGAGCACTGCCAGATCCCTGCAAAATGACCTCCAGCAGGCCACAAATGTGCATGTGTCTGCACAAATCGTTAGAAACCGACTCCATGAGGGTGGTATGAGGCCCGACATCCACAGATGGGGGTTGTGCTCACAGCCCAACACCGTGCAGGACGCTTGGCATTTGCCATAGAACACCAGGATTGGCAAAGTCGCCACTGCTACCCCGTTCTCTTCACAGAAGATAGCAGGTTCACACTGAGCACATGTGACAAACGTGACAGAGTCTGGAGACGCCGTGGAAAGCGATCTGCTGCCTGCAACATCCTTCAGCATGACCAGTTTGGCAGTGGGTCAGTAATGGTGTGGGGTGGCAGCCCTTTATGTGCTCGCCAGAGGTAGCCTGACTGCCATTAGGTACCGAGATGAGATCCTCAGACCCCTTGTGAGACCATATGCTGGTGCAGTTGGCCCTGGGTTCCTCCTAATGCAGGACAATGCCAGACCTCATGTGGCTGGAGTGTGACAGCAGTTCCTGCAAGATGAAGGCATTGAAGCTATGGACTGGCCCGCCCGTTCCCCAGACCTGAATCCGATTGAGCACATCTGGGACATCATGTCTCGAGAGAAACAAGAGTGTGAAATAAGAGAGTGAAAGTTCTCCTTGTAGCGGGGGTCTAAAAGTGTCACCAACCAGTAATGACTATCACCCAACATTTTGACAACGCGAGGGTCACGGTTAAGGCAGCGTAACATAAAGTCAGCCATGTGTGCCAGACTGGTAATGGGCAAGACTTCTGTGTCCTCACCAAGATGACGACTGACCATGCTCTCCTCCTCCTCCTCCTCCCTGTCCTCAGGCCACCCACACTGAACCGACGCTATGACAGTTGTACAGGTACTACCGTCTACAGCGCATGATAACAGCTCCTGTTCTTCCTCCTCCTCCTCCTCTCCCTCATTGTCCCCCAATGCACGCTGGGATGAGATGAGGCTGGGCTGTGTGTAATCGCCCGCTAGGGCTTCTTGATCCATCTCATCATACTCTGGCTGCAATGCATCCTCTTTAATTCTCTGCAGAGAGCATTGCAAAATACAGACAAGTGGGATGCTGACACTAATGATGGAGTCATCGCCACTCACCATCTTGGTGGACTCCTCAAAGTTTGTCAGTATGGTACATACAGTGGTGGCCAAAAGTATTGGCACCCCTGCAATTCTGTCAGATAATACTCAGTTTCTTCCTGAAAATGATTGTAATCACAAATTCTTTGGTATTATTATCTTCATTTAATTTGTCCTCAATGAAAAAAACACAAAAAGAATTGTCCTAAAGCCAAATTGGATACAATTCCACACCAAACTTAAAAAAGGGGATGGACAAAAGTATTGGCACTGTTTGAAAAATCATGTGATGCTTCTCTAATTCGTGTAATTAACAGCACCTGTAACTTACCTGTGGCACCTAACAGGTGTTGGCAATAACTAAATCACACTTGCATCCAGTTAACATGGATTAAAGTTGACTTAACCTCTGTCCTGTGTCCTTGTGTGTACCACATTGAGCATGGAGAAAAGAAAGAAGACCAAAGAACTGTCTGAGGACTTGAGAAACCAAATTGTGAGGAAGCATGAGCAATCTCAAGGCTACAAGTCCATCTCCAAAGACCTGAATGTTCCTGTGTCCTCCGTGCGCAGTGTCATCAAGAAGTTTAAAGCCCATGGCACTGTGGCTAACCTCCCTAGATGTGGACGGAAAAGAAAAATTGACGAGAGATTTCAACGCAAGATTGTGCGGATGGTGGATAAAGAACCTCGACTAACATCCAAACAAGTTCAAGCTGCCCTGCAGTCCGAGGGTACAACAGTGTCAACCCGTACTATCCGTCGACGTCTGAATGAAAAGGGACTGTATGGTAGGATACCCAGGAAGACCCCACTTCTTACCCCGAGACATAAAAAAGCCAGGCTGGAGTTTGCCAAACTTACCTGAGAAAGCCTAAAATGTTTTGGAAGAATGTTCTCTGGTCAGATGAGACAAAAGTAGAGCTTTTTGGGAAAAAGAATCAACATAGAGTGTACAGGAAAAAAAAAGAGGCATTCAAAGAAAAGAACACGGTCCCTACAGTCAAACATGGCGGAGGTTCCCTGAAGTTTTGGGGTTGCTTTGCTGCCTCTGGCACTGGACTGCTTGACCGTGTGCATGGCGTTATGAAGTCTGAAGACTACCAACAAATTTTGCAGCATAATGTAGGGCCCAGTGTGAGAAAGCTGGGTCTCCCTCAGAGGTCATGGGTCTTCCAGCAGGACAATGACCCAAAACACACTTCCAAAAGCACTATAAAATGGTTTGAGAGAAAGCACTGGAGACTTCTAAGGTGGTCAGCAATGAGTCCAGACCTGAATCCCATAGAACACCTGTGGAAAGATCTCAAAATGGCAGTTTGGAGAAGGCACCATTCAAATATCAGGGACCTGGAGCAGTTTGCCAAAGAAGAATGGTCTACAATTCCAGCAGAGCATTGTAAGAAACTCATTGATGGTTACCGGAAGCGGTTGTTCGCAGTTATTTTGGCTAAAGGTTGTGCAACCAAGTATTAGGCTGAGGGTGCCAATACTTTTGTCTGGCCCATTTTTGGAATTTTGTGTGAAATGATCAATGATTTGATTTTTGCTTCATTCTCTTTTGTGTTTTTCCTTGCAAGCAAATTAAATGAAGATAATAATACCAAAGAATTTGTGATTGCAATCATTTTCAGGAAGAAACTGAGTATTATCTGACAGAATTGCAGGGGTGCCAATACTTTTGGCCACCACTGTATGTCAGACATCCAGGTCCACTCCTGAGGTCTTATTTGTGCAGTCTGACCTGAATATCAACGGCCTTGTTGCAGCTGGTACTCCACAACTGCTCTCTTCTGCTCACAAATCCTTTGCAACATGTGGAGGGTAGAGTTCCAACGTGTGGGGACATCACACAGTAGTCGGTGTGCCGGAAGCTGCAAACGCTGCTGCAACACAACAAGGGCGGCGGAAGCTGTAGCCAACTTCCGAAAATGAGCTGACAGGCGGCGTACTTTGAGGGTATGTGCCCACGTAGCGTTTTTCAAGCGTATATGCTGTGGAATTTCCGCAGCGTAAACGCTTGTGAAACGCTATGTAATCCACCCCCCATGGTCCCCAAGGGGATTCCACAAGTTCAATGCCCAATGTTTATGATGTGTGGGAAAATCCGCAGCATGTCATTTAATTTTGCGTTTCCGCAAGCGGAATTGCCCTTGCAATGCAATAAAAAACGCAAGGCAATTCTGCATGTGGAAATCGCGCGATAAATGCACGATAAACGCGTGCAGAATTCCGCATGCGTTTATCCAGGAGAGAACATGCAGAAATGAAGCAGGAAATTTCTGCTTAATTTCCGCAGCGTGGGCACATATAGCCTGACGAGCAGATCTGGCAACTCGTCGTACGATTTAAGAAACCTCTGAACCACGAGGTTAAGCACATGAGCCAGGCATGGTACGTGTGTGATCTCGCATCAGAGCCGCCACCAGGTTACGGCCATTGTCACACACGACCATGCCGGGATGTAGGTTCAGTGGTCTCAGCCACAGATCTGCCTGCTCTTTCACAGCTGTCCACAACTCACAAGCAGTGTGAGGTTTATCACCTAAGCTTATGAATTTCAGCACAGCCTGTTGCCGCTTGGCGGAGGCGGTACTGCAATGCTTCCAGCTTGTAACTGATGTGGCGATATCTGAGATGGAGGCTGAACATGAGGAGGAGGAGGATGATGCGCAGGAGCTGTACACTGTGGGGGCAACTCTGACTGACATAGGGCCCGCAATCCTCGGTGTGGGGAGGATGTGTTCCGTCCCAAGGTACGACTGGGTCCCGGCTTCCACTATGTTTACCCAGTGTGCCCTCAGGGAGATGTACCGTCCCTGGCCACAAGCACTTGTCAACGTGTCCATTGTCAGGGGGACTCTCCCAGTAACTGCGTTGTTGAGGGCATGGCAGATGTTTTGGGACACATGCTTGTGTAGTGCGGGGATGGCACACTGGGCAAAATAGTGTCGGCTGGGCAGGGCCGGCTCCAGGTTTTTCTGTGCCCCGGGTGAGTTTCAGTGCGCCCCTTTAATACATACCACGATTCATGATGCACAGATACCGCAGAGAAATATATATATATAGTACAATGCAAAGATTTCACTTCTTACATTACATGAGCGATATCTATTGTAAATTCCACAATAGCTCAGAAACCGGCGAATCGCTCCACACAGAATACTTGCCCCAATATAAGGCCCCATACGGAATACTGGCCCCCACATAAGGCCCCATACGGAATACTGGCCCCCATATAAGGCCCCATACGGAATACTGGCCGCCATATAAGGCTCCATACGGAATACTGGCCCCCATATAAGGCTCCATACGGAATACTGGCCCCCATATAAGGCTCCATACGGACTACTGGCCCCCATATAAGGCTCCATATGGAATACTGGCCCCCATATAAGGCTCCATGCGGAGTACTAGCCCCCATATAAGGCTCCATATGGAGTACTGGCCCCCATATAAGGCTCCATACGGAATACTGGCCCCATATAAGGCTCCATACGGAATACTGGCCCCCATATAAGGCTCCATACGGAATACTGGCCCCCATATAAGGCTCCATACGGAATACTGGCCCCCATATAAGGCTCCATACGGAATACTGGCCCCCATATAAGGCTCCATACGGAATACTGGCCCCCATATAAGGCTCCATACGGAATATTGGCCCCCATATAAGGCTCCATACGGAATACTGGCCCCCATATAAGGCTCCATACAGAATACTGGCCCCCATATAAGGCTCCATACAGAATACTGGCCCCCATATAACGCTCCATACAGGATACTGGTCCCCTTATAAAGCTCCATACAGGATACTGGCCCCCATATATAGCTCCATACAGGATACTGGTCCCCTTATAACGCTCCATACAGGATACTGGCCCCCATATAATGCTCCATGCTGGCTGTTACCCCCCACATAATGCCCCATACAGGCTGTCCCCCCCTTATAATGCTCCATGCAGGCTGTTACCCCTCACATAATGCCCCATACAGGCTGTCCTCCCCCCTTATAATGCTCCATGCAGGCTGTTCCCCCCACATAAAGCACTATGCAGGCTGTCCCCCCCCTTATAATGCCCCATGCAGGCTGTTCCCCCCATTATAGTGCCCCATGCAGGCTGTCACCCCTCCTCTTTATAATGCCCCATGCAGGATGTACCCCCCTTCTTTATAATGCCCCATGCAGGATGTCACCCCCCTCTCTTTATAATGCCCCATGCAAGATGTCACCCCCCTCTCTTTATAATGCCCCATGCAGGATGTCACCCCCCTCTCTTTATAATGCCCCATGCAGGAGGTCACCCCCCTCTCTTTATAATGCCCCATGCAGGATGTGCCCCCCCTCTTTATAAGGCCCCATGCAGGCTGTCACCCCCTCTCTCTATAATGCCTCATGCAGGCTGTCACCGCCTCTCTCTATAATGCCCCAAGCAGGATGTCACCCCTCTCTCTATAATGCCCCATGCAAGATGTCACCCCCCCTCTCTTTATAATGCCCCATGCAGGATGTCACCCCCCCCCTCTCTTTATAATGCCCCATGCAGGATGTCACCCCCTCTCTTTATAATGCCACATGCAGGATGTACCCCCCCCTCTTTATAAGGCCCCATGCAGGCTGTCACCCCCTCTCTCTATAATGCCCCATGCAGGCTGTCACCCCCTCTCTCTATAATGCCCCATGCAGGATGTCACCCCCTCTCTCTATAATGCCCCATGCAGGATGTCACCCCCTCCCCCTCTCTTTATAATGCCCCATGCAGGATGTCACCCCTTCACCCCCTCTCTTTATAAGGCCCCATGCAGGATGTCACCCCCCCCTTTATAATGCCCCATGCAGGATGTCACCCCCCCACCCCATATTATGCCCCATGCAGGATGTCACCTCCCCATATTATGCCCCATGCCTCCATACATTAAAAAAAAAATCAAATACTCACCTCACTCCTCCTCACCTGCTGCAGCTGCTCGGGTCCGGACTCCAGCGCAGCCGGTACTTTCCCGCTCTGCGCTCCCTATGACGGCTCAGGGCAGCGCGCGGTGGAAAGACGTCACGGCACACTCTGACCTGAGACGTCACAGGGAGCGCAGCGCAGGAAGACAGCGGATCTGCGGAGGCACGGGGAGAGTAAAATATCCGGCTGCCGGGGTCCTGAGCAAGCGGGAGAGAAGGGCGGGCGCTGACAAAGCTCTCCTCCGCCCATAGCCCGGTGGGGTGCACGACCGCCAGTGGGCCCCTCTGCCTGCTCAGGGCCCCGGCACTTGCCCGGGTGCGCCGGGTGCTGATGCCGGCCCTGCGGCTGGGGACCGAGTACCGAGGGACGGCCACCGCCATAAGGTTGCGGAAGGATTCCATCTCCACCAGCCTAAAAGGCAGCATTTCCAACGCAAGCAGTCATGAAATGTGCGAATTTAGGACTGTGGCCTGTGGGGCATTGGCTGCAAATGTGCACTTTCGTTCAAAGGTCTGGGATATGGACAATTGAACGCTGCAGTGGGACGTGGACGTTGATGCTGTTTCTTGAGAAACTGCCATAACAAGTGAAGACTGATAGGAGGGGGCATCTTTGCATGCTGTATGAACAGGGGATTGCCTTGCACGTACAACAGGGGGTTCTCTTACATGAACAACAGCGGAAAAAGCAGTGGTGACACCCGCTGACACTGGTCGTGGACCCTGGGGTTCGCCCCACAAAGTCGGGTGCTTTGCTGACATGTGGCTGATCATGCTGGTGGTGGTCAGGCTGGTACTTTTGTCACCCCTGCTGATGCTGGCATGGCAGATGGTACAAATGGCCTTTTTGGGGTTATCAGCAGAGTCTTTAAAAAACTTCCAGACTCTGGAAGACCTACCGGTTGTACTGGCAACGTTCCTTGTGTTGCTGTTACGGGGAACGGTTGCCCGCCTTATGTCTGCGGCCTCCACACTGCTACTTCCTGCCTGTTGGGGTACTCTGCCTCCCTCCCCAGGTGTGCTGCTGGCCTCTCTCTGCGTGTCCTCCTGCCACATTGGGTCAGTTACTAGATCATCCACCATCTCCTCCTCTTTCACTTGCGCACCACGATCCTCCTCCTCACTTCATGGCAATGGTGTCTCGTCATCGTCCACCTCTTGTGACAAATTGCCAGCGTCGCCTTCCTGTGGCCGTGGCTGTTCAAATATTTGGGCATCGCTACATGGGATCTCCTCTTCCACCACTTCAAGAGGAGCAGGCGAGGGGCACAAATATGGAAATGGACCAGTGAACAGCTCTTCAGAGTGTCCAACTGTGGGATCAGTTGCTGTCTGATGACACTCGGCATGGTGGGAGGAAGGAGCATCAGGGTGAGGAGGAGTATGTGGTCGAGACTCACGGCTACTAAAACTTGACCGTGTGAAAGACAGACCGGAGGTGGTGGTGCCCAGGTAACTGGAAGTATTATCTGCTATCCAATTAATAACCTGTTCACACTGATCAGTTCGCAATACTGGTGTTGTTGTGTGCTTCCCTAGTAATTCGGTCAAGAAATGGGAGCGAGAAGATAAGGCTGTGGGTTGTGGTACATTTTCACCTTGGCCACAGCCCCGTCCTCTACACGCACCATCACCAGAACGTCCAGTTCCACGTCCCTTGCCACGCGCCTTGCCCATTGTAAATGAAGTAAAATAGCTTACACTCGCACTATCAATGGCAAAAGGGTAATCAAAAGCATATTAGAACCGTGGAAGAGGAAAACCACAGTTCTAGTTATCTGGCCTACACCAGAATCTTTTAAACAGATATATTTGTGTCTGAACAGTCAGTGAGACACTATTACTGTTTTTTTTTACGGAAAAAAGGCAAAAAGCAGGATAATACAGAGATTTGAACCATGGAACTGGAAAACCACAGTTATAGTTATCTGGCCAACACCAGAATCTTTTAAACAGATATATTTGTGTCTGAACAGTCAGCAGCACACTATTACTGTTTTTTTTTTTACAGAAAAAAGGCAAAAAGCTGGATAATACAGAGTTTTTAACCGAGGAATTGCAAAACCACAGTTCTAGTTATCTGGCCTACACCAGGATCTTTTGTGTCTGAACACTCACAGACGCACTCAATTTTTTTTTTTTTTGGGGACGGGGGGGGGGGGGGGGACACCAAAAGGTTAATAAGACGGGTATTTGGACAGTCTGACTGAGGAAAAAAAAAAAGAGGATTTAGATGAAAAAAAAAAAGGATTTTTCCTGGCCCCCGACACCTGGAGCTAAGTCCAGCAATTTCAGCAACAGGAGCACACAGGACTGTAATGCAGCGTTTGCTGGTATAGCCACTGCGTCTCCTATACAGCCTGCCTGCCTGATATCTGGGATGGATATTAGTCCTGAGAAGGACTGTTTGTTTGATTTGCAGGCTTTAGAGACCCTACACTAACTATTTCGCACTATATATCTCTCGATAACTCAGCAGCACTGGCCCTACACTGTCTGATCCCGGGCGATTGTGTCCAAGATGGCGGCGCCAGGTCAGATATAGACCTGATGACGCTGTGCAGCCAGCCAATCACTGTAATGCCCACAAACAACATGGCTGCAGCATTACAGTGACTGGCTGGCAATCCCTGTGTGGCACCCCAGGGATCTGGTTTCCACAGTAACAGCAATGTTATGTCTGAGAGCAGGTGGGAGGTCTCTTGGTCAGGAATCCTATGCATGCCACACCTCCTGCCCAGTCCTGGGAGGGGAAGAACTTCCCCTATATAAACCTAGGGCTGAGGCAGGGTTAGTGAGTAGAGAAGAAGTAGAGACAGAGAAAAGAAGCAAATATAGGAACAGAACATCAGGAGCTCTGTGGGAGCAGTGTTACAAGGAGTCAGGGGCTGACAGCTGCAGAGCTCGCCCTGACTGAGAAGATTTCTTACCGGACCCGGAGTCAGAGGCTGTGGGGACTAACTCCTACCCAGCAGCAGAATCCGTCAGGCAGGGGATTCCAGGTCCTCTGGCCAAGAAACCCGAAGGCACGGTCACACGCATGGGACCAGCACCGCCGTCGTGGAGCGGAAGCTACTAGAAGGCCCCGAGTCACCGGCCATACGGGTGAGCACCACACAGTACACTCAGGGACGTGGGCTACTTATACCCGCCTCTAGCAAGGTAGCCAGAAGAGTACAGTTAGTTTGGGAGGCCTACAGCTCCGCCTGGCCAGGGGAGATCCCATCTGCTCAAGGACTGACCAGGCCCCAATCGCTAGCCAGTACTCCGGGAGGGTCTATCTTTGTCACCAGTAAAGACCCTGAACTACACCGTACCGTCTCCGAGTGGTTCCTGCTACCCCCATCATCCACGTCGGCTGCCCTGAGGCCATACCCCTCCCGTTGGGGGTTATACTATCACGCTGCACAATCCTACCACCGGCCTCAGCGGTCTGCCCTGCAGCAGCAGCTCCTTAGCTGTACTCAACGGGTGGCGTAGTCGTCCAACATCTACCGCTGATACATCGCCGCTCAGTTTGACTCCCTGGGCACGGACCGGGTCACCGCCACGAGACTACAACCCTCAACAGATCCGGCTCCGTTTAAGCTCCCGCGTGCGCAACGCAGCGCGACACAGGCCCAGGGGCGCGTCAACTTTTGGCGTAGTCGGCAGGATTTCGTGCCCGCAACCACCGGGTACTGCGTGCCTGAAAGAGACTGTTCAAACTTACCTGTGGTGAAGATTCCCGCCATCCGGCGCCATCTTCAGCCTTCTTCCCGCCATCGGTGAAGATTCCCGCCATCTGGCGCCATTTTCAGCCTTCTTCCCGCCTTCCGTGGAGTTTTCCCGCCGTCTTGAAGATGTCGCGCGGGAAGAAGAGGGGCGTGGACTCCGAAAGCGCGCGAGAACTGAAGCCTCACGTCCGGACGTCGCGTAAGGTCCTGGAAGGAGCCCAGCAGACGCCGACGTCACAGGAGCGCGACGGAAGGTCCTCAACCCTGACGATCTACTGCGGAGCCGCGGCCTACGGAAGAGGATCATCGCAAGGTAGGCCACGGTCCACTAGGGGGGAGGAGGATGTCGGATACGGAGGAGAGCTTCACTGCCTCAACCCCCGCCAGCGCCATCGCTGCTGCAGTCATGCCTTTCACCATGCCCTATATCCCGGGAGCGGCCTGGCTACCCGAGTACTCAGGGGAGTCACATACCCTGCATGACTTTAGAGAAAAGCTGGATAGCCTCTTCCAGGTGTACCCCCTCACAGAAGAGCAAAAAGTGAGCATCCTGGTGGCCCAATTAACTGGGGCAGCCCGAAGGGAGGTAAAGTCCTGGCCACCTGGGGGGAGGACTGTCGCAGGGATACTAACCCGGCTGAGGGACACCTTTGATACCCGCACCTCAGCCGAGATCAAGCTTAGATTCTACGGGTGCAAACAGCGGGCACATGAGAGTATAAGGAACTATGCCCTGAACCTACAAGAGGCCCTGAGAGCCATTAAGCAGACCGACCCTGACGGCGTGGGAGACGAGGACAGGCTGTTGACTGAACAATTTATAGAGGGTTTATATTGCAATGCCCACCGAACCCAGTTGCGGGCAATGGCCTTACAGGACCCTCATCTGGGATTTGCACAGTTCAAGGACAGAGCCATCCGGGTGCTCCGAGAACCGGCACCAGGTGGCGTTGTGACCCACAGACGCCCCACTACTACTTACCACCAGGAGGCGGCGCCCTTGTCGGCAGGGCCTGTGGGAGCTGATGCGCAGGCTTTGAGCAATGACCCGGCTCCAGACCTGCACCATCAGGTCCAAGAGCTAGCTAAAAGCGTTGCTGCGCTAACCCGAACTGTGCAGTCTTTACAGGTTTCTACTCCAGGGAAGATCCAGCTGGCATCCGGACCGGAGGACATCCCGTGGCGTCGACCAAGGAGGACCCCACCGGCCAGAGGAAGACCCAGCGACCGATACAACGAGGACGGACGACCCATCTGCCGCCGCTGTAATCAACCCGGACATATGGCAAGGTACTGTCCTTTAAACTGGCACAACCTAGGGTAGAGGGCCAACCCCTAGGAAAAAGATCATCAGGCCCATCGAACTGGCGCGACAAATATGTGGGAGGACGTCCAGTCTTGCCTGTGGTACTGGATGGCATTCCTATGAGTGCCCTACTGGACACCGGGTCACAGGTCACCACCATCCCGTACGTGCTCTTCAAGCAGTACTGGAATGACTCGGATATAACCCGCTACCCTGACGACGACTTGAGTATCATCGCCAGCAATGGTCAGCCCGTGCCACAGATCGGATTTAAAGAGGTGACCATTAAAATTGGTAGAGTTGAACTGGCAGCACAGGGACTGATCATTGTAGACATTGACAAACACGAGAGTCACCCAAAGATAACTCTAGGAACTAATGTAATTGAAAATTGTCTTGCAGAGGTGATTTTCCTTTTACAGCAGGTTGCCAAGAACGCCAGCTCCGGCGAGCAGCGAGTGCTCCAAAAAGAGATCCGGGCACTGATGCGACGGCAACAGGTGGAACTCTCCGGCGGTGAGATTGGTAGCGTGAGAATGTGTGACCCTTTCCCTATTGCCATGCCCCCAAAAAGTGAAATGATGATTTGGTGCCGGGCAGCTATTGGTCTGAGAGGTAGAGATTACCAGGCAATGGTAGAACCAGTTTACTCAGACAGTAGGCCCACCATCTTGACAGCACGGGGGGTGGTTAATGTACGCCATGGGAGGGTGCCCGTTCGCATAATCAATATCGGGAAGAGGGAAGTGTACCTGCCCCGGTATGCCACGCTAGCCAAATTATATACCATTAACCAAAATGCTATACAATCTGTGGAACCCTTGCCTCCATCTCACCCGGAGGAAGGTAACGGCTCTAAGAAAACAATGGAGGACTGGTGTCAGCAACTACATTTGGGTACTGACTCAACTCCCTCACACCAGAAACAGGGAGTCTATCGGGTGGTTCAAGAGTACGAGAGAGTGTTTAGTAAACACCCGTTAGACTTCGGGCGAGTCAAGGGGGTAGAACACCACATCCCCACGGGAGACCATCCTCCCATAAAAGAGAGGTATCGACCCGTACCCCCTGCACACTACCAACACGCCAAGGGGATGCTTAGAGACATGAAGGAGGCTGGGGTGATCAGGGATAGCTGTAGCCCCTGGGCAGCTCCACTAGTCTTAGTCAAAAAGAAAGACAACACCATGAGGATGTGTGTAGATTACCGGAAAATCAACCGTATCACACACAAGGATGTGTACCCCTTACCAAGGATAGAGGAGTCTTTGGCTGCTTTAAGATCTGCTAACTTCTTCTCTACCTTGGATCTCACTAGTGGGTACTGGCAGGTTCCTGTAGCAGAGGCGGACCGGGAGAAGACCGCATTCACCACCCCGATGGGACTTAGCGAATTTACCTGCATGCCGTTCGGACTCTGCAACGCACCAGGAACCTTCCAACGATTAATGGAGTGCTGTCTGGGCCACAGAAACTTCGAGACGGTCCTGTTGTACCTGGACGATGTCATCGTATATTCTAAGACTTATGAGGACCACCTGAAACACCTGGCGGAAATGTTCGAAGCTCTGGCAAGCTACGGCCTAAAGGTGAAACCCTCCAAGTGTCACCTCCTGAAACCAAAGGTGCAGTACCTGGGACACGTGGTGAGCGCTGACGGAGTGGCTCCCGACCCTGATAAGATCACCGCAATTAAGGAATGGCCAAGTCCCTCCAGTGTAAAGGAAGTGCGGCAGTTCCTCGGGTTGGTAGGCTACTACCGCAGGTTCATCCCCGGTTTCACCAAAAAGGCAGCTCCTATGCAGGACCTCCTGATAGGCCAGTCCCGGAAGGCCAAGAACCAGAAGCTGCCCTTCAGATGGGAGAAGTTGGAAGAAGAGTCCTTCCGCCAGCTGAAGATGGCCCTCACGGGGGATGAAATCCTGGCGTACCCGGATTACAGCCAGCCCTTTATCCTCTACACCGACGCAAGTAACATCGGGCTAGGAGCCGTGCTGTCCCAGATCCAGCAGGGGAAAGAGCGAGTAATCGCTTACGCCAGCCGAAAACTGCGACCCACCGAAAGAAACCCTGAGAATTACAGCTCATTTAAGCTAGAGTTCCTGGCAGTGGTGTGGGCAGTCACCGAACGCTTTAAGCACTACCTCGCTTCTTCCCGGTTCGTCATGTACACGGATAACAACCCGTTGACACACCTGGACACGGCAAGACTCGGTGCCCTAGAGCAGAGGTGGATGGCCCGCCTGTCCAACTACGAGTTCACCATCAAATACCGGGCAGGACGCTCCAATACCAACGCGGACGCCCTGTCCAGGATGCCAAACCTACCGGACGTAGGAGAAGATCCAGAGGGACTGGAAGAAGTCGAACTCCCCGCGTTTCACCGTCATGGGACTATCCAGTATTCCCATCGGGTAAGGAGTAAGCAAGGCGCTACGCTTAACCCCTTACCTCACTACAACTGGGCGGAAACGCAAGACAGTGACCCTGCTGTCCGGCTGGTGAAGGAGATGCTGACTCAGCCAGAGGCTCGCCTTGACCCAGACGCTCCGGAGGAAGCCAAGCAACTGTGGGCAGAAAAGAGTAGACTGTTCCTTTACAAGGGGAAGTTGTGCCGCAGGATGGTTAACTCCCGGACGCATGAACTAATCTGGCAAGTAGTGGTGCCACGACGAGACGCAGCCATGGTGATGGAGGCATACCACGATGGAGCTGGGCATTTCGGATGGAAGAAGCTGGAGTTCCTGCTGCGCGGGCGGTTCCATTGGGTAGGCATGAGGGGAACCATCGAGAGGTGGTGCAGAGACTGTGGCCCGTGCAACCTGAGGAGGAAGGACCGTGCCAGCCAGAAGACTCCCCTGCAGTACATCGTCACCCGGCAGCCGTTGGAACTGGTAGCCTTGGATCATGTAAAACTGACCCCAAGCAGAAGTGGCTACGTTTACGCGTTAACCATCGTGGATCATTACTCCCGGTTCTTGGTTGTCGTCCCCGTCAAGGACTTAACGGCTCAAACAGCAGCTAGAGCCTTCCAGCAGCACTTCTGCCGTCCACACGGGTACCCGGACCAAGTGCTGACGGACCAGGGACCTGCCTTTGAAGCGGAGGTCTTCCAGGAATTCTGCAATCTGTATGGCTGCCGGAAGATAAGGACGACACCCTATCATCCGCAAACTAATGGACTTTGTGAGAAAATGAACCAGGTGGTAATGAAAACGTTGCCCCTGGAAGAACGCAGTCTGTGGCCTGAGAAGCTGCCCGATCTGGTGGACCTATACAACCACATCCCGGTAGGTTCCACCAACTGTACCCCGGCTTACCTAATGAGGGCGAGACCTGGTAAGTTACCTGTTGACCTGGAAATGGGAGTCCTGACACCCGAGGACACTTCACCAGAAGCAGACTGGGACACAGAGAGGCAGCAGCAGTACCGGAAAGTACAGGAGAGCGTGGAGCGAAGTCTCTGTCAGGCTAGGGAGAGACAAGAGAAAACTTACAACCAGTATGCTCCCGCTGTTCCCCTGGTGCCCGGAGAGCAGGTCTTGAAGGGGAAAAGACGGCTCCACAAGTTGGACGACCAGTGGGAGAAGGACCCGTACACCGTACTGCCCTCAAGCCACGAGAACCCGAAGGTCTGTACCATCAGTAAAGACGGAGGGGAGACCTCAGCCATTGTATCCCGGGACCACCTGAAGAAGTGTCCTGAACAGCTATGGAACCCTGAAGAGGAACAAGAAGACCATCGACCCGTAGAGGAAAGGGAAGATATGGTTAGTACTGTGCTCGGAGACTTCCCTCGGTCTTGGACTCAAGTCAATGGTGCAGTGGTGGTACCCGTACTCACCTTCCTCCAACCAGCATCCCAAGCACCTACGGAGCAACAGGTAGAGCTGGAAGAACAGCCGGTCCAGGAGGCAGAAGACCCCACACCAGCAGACCAGGAGGATCAACCCTCTGCTTGCAGTGAGCCTGCCATATCCCTAGTGAGCCAAAGGGCCCGTAGACCGCTGCCCAGTTTACCCTTAACAGCTCCTACACCCTGTAGTTCAGGGCCAGACAGTCAGCTCCGTAGGTCCACTAGGGCCACTAGAGGCCAGTTACCCGCACGTTGGAGGATTTGAAGTGTATAAATTGTTTTATTTGTGGTTACCTGTTTTTCTTGTTGCTTGTGTATAATTATGTGTTTCTAGTTGTTTATAGGAGTCTTTGGTGGATTTACCGGGAATCCTGTGTACATAGTTGGAGCGTAACCCAGGACGGACTAAAGACTGTTAAGGACTCGGGGCAGGACAGACCCCTACCTGGTTACGTCTCCCTGTTTTGGTGAAATGGACACCTTGCTTTCTTCAAAGACTGCACCCGGTTACGGACATGCCGTGACCACCTTTATGTGTTTCTTTATTGTATTGTTATTGTTATATCTTGTTATGTTTTTCTAAAATATGTTTAGTCCCGGAGTACTAAATTTCACTAGGGGGGAATGTGGCACCCCAGGGATCTGGTTTCCACAGTAACAGCAATGTTATGTCTGAGAGCAGGTGGGAGGTCTCTTGGTCAGGAATCCTATGCATGCCACACCTCCTGCCCAGTCCTGGGAGGGGGAAGAACTTCCCCTATATAAACCTAGGGCTGAGGCAGGGTTAGTGAGTAGAGAAGAAGTAGAGACAGAGAAAAGAAGCAAATATAGGAACAGAACATCAGGAGCTCTGTGGGAGCAGTGTTACAAGGAGTCAGGGGCTGGCAGCTGCAGAGCTCGCCCTGACTGAGAAGATTTCTTACCGGACCCGGAGTCCGAGGCTGTGGGGACTAACTCCTACCCAGCAGCAGAATCCGTCAGGCAGGGGATTCCAGGTCCTCTGGCCAAGAAACCCGAAGGCACGGTCACACGCATGGGACCAGCACCGCCGTCGTGGAGCGGAAGCTACTAGAAGGCCCCAAGTCACCGGCCATACGGGTGAGCACCACACGGTACACTCAGGGACGTGGGCTACTTATACCCGCCTCTAGCAAGGTAGCCAGAAGAGTACAGTTAGTTTGGGAGGCCTACAGCTCCGCCTGGCCAGGGGAGATCCCATCTGCTCAAGGACTGACCAGGCCCCAATCGCTAGCCAGTACTCCGGGAGGGTCTATCTTTGTCACCAGTAAAGACCCTGAACTACACCGTACCGTCTCCGAGTGGTTCCTGCTACCCCCATCATCCACGTCGGCTGCCCTGAGGCCATACCCCTCCCGTTGGGGGTTATACTATCACGCTGCACAATCCTACCACCGGCCTCAGCGGTCTGCCCTGCAGCAGCAGCTCCTTAGCTGTACTCAACGGGTGGCGTAGTCGTCCAACATCTACCGCTGATACATCGCCGCTCAGTTTGACTCCCTGGGCACGGACCGGGTCACCGCCACGAGACTACAACACTCAACAGATCCGGCTCCGGGTAAGCGCCCGCGTGCGCAACGCAGCGCGACACAGGCCCAGGGGCGCGTCACCTGCATGTTCATTGGCTCTGTAAAGAGTGCCAAAAGTGCAGCGCCGAGACCCGAGCTCCCGCCCAAGTAACCCGGAAATGCTCGATACTCGCCGAACATGCCGAGTAGTGAGATGCTCGGGCGAGTACCGAGCAGTGTCGAGCATGCTCGCTCAACACTAGTAATAATGTGTCACTAACGTTTTTATTTCCCTTTTGTCTATGCTAATCATACTGACCTCAGAGACTAGTGAGGACATGATAACTATTATCTTTAATTACAACCTACCTTTATATGCTCACTAGTCCACAGTTCAGACAGACCATGATTAAGATTGCATGTCGAAATGCGTAGGTCGAGACAGCTGTGATCCTTGTGTGCACTAAGACTTATTATGGTGGTAGCAGCATTTTTTAATGGCGCAATAAAAGCTGTTTTATTCAAGTTCAAAGCCTGATACGCTCGGTCATTCCTCCTATTTTCTGATTCATGAACCAGGCTGCTCTGGCTGGATCCGAGCGAGGCTGAGACTGAGCGGACTTTACTGACCTTTTTTCCTCAGATATTAAAATGTTTCAAAATTAAATTGGCACCAACAATCCTTGTAATAAGAAAAAAACCTGCAAAAAGCACAAGACACATTTTGTTACTTTTTAACATGTTAAACATTTGTTTTAAAAGAAATTAAGTCTTTTGAGCACCAGAACATAGATGTACACCGCAGGGATGGCACAGGTACGGCTGCTACACCAACCCTGGCAGTTTAACCATTTACTGCTGTCAAATGCAAACATGGCATCTAAGAAGGTGTGACAGAGTTCAGCTGAATGTCCCTCCTCCCCCAAGTACTCGATAGTATGGGGCTGCCTAGTTACTACGATACTTAAAATGTCTAATAATGGTGTCTGGGCCTGCAATGTACAAAGGTCTATTAGGTCATGCCAGAGGCAACATCCAATATGTTACCTTTTAACGCACATATTTATACATATTATAGTCTATTTGTACATATTAGACTGAAGTTGCATGAAAGCACTGATTTCGGGGTTTGGCTGACTATATACAGTATTTGGGGGCCTCCGGACAGATAATGTCAAGGCAGAGAAGGATCTGGCATCCTGAATTTCAGAGGCTAATCCGTTTGTTCTTCCTGTAGATAATCCTCCACTAGAGGAGTCTGGAGGTGACTCTTTCATACAGACCACAGGAAAGCTGGAACATTTGTGTGTATGGAGGAGTCTGGAGAGATAGCCATCTGCCAAATGACCGATCAGCCAACACTTATCTCATGTGTATGGGGCCGTTAGTATTACACTGACAGGCAGTGATAGTACACAGCACTACAGTAGTACAGCGCATCACCCGACCAATCAGAGGCTTGTATGTTGTATGATCACACTAAGGAGACTTGTTTAACCCCTTAATGACGGAGCCAATTTTGACCATAATGACCAAGCCAAATTTTACAATTCTGACCACTGTCACTTTATGAGGCAAAATCTCTGGAACGCTTAAACGGATCCCCCTGATTCTGAGATTGTTTTTAGTGACATATTGTACTTCACGATAGTAATCAAATTTATTCGATATGACTTACATTTATTTGTGAAAAAAAACGGAAATTAGCTGAAAATTTTGAAAATTTTGCAATTTTCAAACTTTGAATTCTTATGCCCTTAAATCAGAGTTATATCACATGCTTCACAGGAACTGAAGCAACATGGAAGGAAAAAATAAAATTTAACTTTTTTCACAAAAATTTTACTTCAGACCCAAATTTTTTTTATTTTCACAAGGTAACAATAGAAAATGGACCACAAATTGTTTTGTGCAATTTCTCCTGAGCATGCCGATATCCCATATGTGGGGGAAAACTACTGTTTAGGCGCACGGCAGGGCTCAGAAGGGAAGGAGCATTATTTGACTTTTTGAAAGCAAAAATGGCTGGAAATAAGAGTGGACACCATGTTGCATTTGGAGAGCCCTTGATGTGCCTAAATAGTGGAAACCCCGTACACAAGTGCCCCCATTTTGGAAACTATACCCCTCAAGGAATGTATCTAGATATGTGGTGATCACATTAAACCCCCAGGTGCTTCACAGAAGTTTATAGCGTGGAGCAGTGTAAATAAAAAATTCTATTTTTTCAACAAAAATGTAATTGTAGCCCCAATTTTTTTTGTTTTCACAAGGGTAATAGAGGAGATTGGAGCCCAAAATCTGTTGTTTAATCTCTCCTGAGTACGCTGATACCCCATTGTCATGGCAATATTAAGAAAATGTTAACAATTTCTCCCAAACCCCTCTTCCCTCCTCCCCTATACCACTTGTCACAAGAGAAGAGCTGAGAATCTAAAGAGCGATCTCTCTGCAAATTAGCCCACAAAGTAGAGATGGCTACTAGGCAGATGGCAGTACAAAGAGAGGTGGCAAATCCAATTAACACGCAAGTGTGTTTTCCACTGCTGCAAGCTTGGAACAAATTTACACGTAGATGAGGAAGGTTGAGTCAGGAACTTCAAAGGAACTCTGTCAACCTACTCACAATTCCCAGCCACAAACTCCAGGATATTCAGCACCGATATGAAATATGGAATATCTGAAGTTATATACTTTGAACAATCATGGGACCGATATTTTTAGTGGCAGGGTTAGCTAAGGAACAATATGCATAATTTTCCGTCGCTGTACGCCCCCGGGGAGCTGTGGCGTAGAAGTAACAAAATAGCAGACCGCAACTATGTAATGTGTGGTCTCTAGAGAAAAGTAAAATCATAATAGAAAATATGGTACGACTTTTGGACTTCTGCGACCAACTGGAGATAGAATTCCTAACTTCTGGGATAACTTAATAAAAAAATATGAAAGCTGGAGCCCACCCCACGTGATTCCAGCACAGGGGGTGTGTGGGCAGGTCTTCCCCTTCGGCATAAAAGAATACACTGAGGATGGATCTGTATTCATTGCCGGGAGTACAGTATATATTTTATATAGCAAAGGATCACGTTCGATAACAGTCAAATCTAGAGTGCCTCCCCTCCACCTATATTGAATTGTCTCACCAATCTTTATAGTAAGTCTTCGTTAACCCCTTTACACCCGAGGGTGGTTTGCACGTTAATGACCGGGTCAATTTTTATGATTCTGACCACTGTCACTTTGAGGTAAGAACTCTGGAATGCTTAAATGGATCCCCCTGATTCTGAGACTGTTTTTCCTTGATATATTGTAATTGATGATAGTGGTAAAATTTCTTCAATATGACTTGCGTTTATTTGTGAAAAAAACGGAAATTTGGCGAAAATTTAGAAAATTTTGCAATTTTCAAACTTTGAATTTTCATGCCCCTAAATCAGAGCGATATGTTGCACAAAATAGTTAATAAATACATTTACACTTTACATCAGCACAATTTTGGAACCAAAATTTATTAATAGTTATTGTTAGGTTGTTATAAGGGTTAAAAGTTGACCAGCTATTTCTCATTTTTACTAAATTTACAAAACCATTTTTTTAGGCACCACATCACATTTGAAGTGACTTTGAGGGCCCTTTATGACAGAAAATACCCAAAGGTGACACCATTCTAAAAACTGCACCCCTCAAGGTGCTGAAAACCACATTCAAGAAGTTTATTAACCCTTCAGGCACTTAACAGGAATTTTTGGAATGTGGAAGGAAAAAATGAACATTTAACTTTTTTCACAAAAATGTTACTTTAGACCCCAATTTTTTTATTTTTGCAAGGGTAACAGGAAAAAATGGACACCAAAATTTGTTGTGCAATTTCTCCTGAGTACGCCAATACCCCATATGTGAGGGCAAACCACTGTTTAGGTGCACAGCAGAGTTTGGAAGGGAAGGAGTGTCATTTGACTGTTTGAATGTAAAATTTGCTTGAATAATTAGCGGACGCCATGTTGCGTTTGGAGAGTCCCTAATGTGCCTAAACAATGGAAACCCCACACAAGTGACACCATTTTGGAAACTAAACCCCTCAGGGAAATTATCTAGATGTGTGGTGAGCACCCTGAACCCGCAGGTGCTTCACAAAAGTTTCTAACATGGAGCAGTGAAAAAAAAAAAAAAAAATCAAACTTTCTCCACAAAAATGATGTTTTAGCCCCAAATTTTTTATTTTCACAAGGGTAAGAGGAGAAAATGGACCCCAAAAACGTTTGTGCAATTTCTCCTGAGTACGTTGATATCCCATATGTGGGGAAAATACAGTGTTTGCGCGCACGGCAGGGTTCAAAAGGGAAGGAGCACTGTGTGACTTTTTGAATGCAAAATTGGCTGGAATTGAAAGCAGACACCATGTCGCGTTTGGAGAACCCCTGATGTGCCTAAATAGTAGAAACTCCCCACAAGTGACCCCATTTTTGAAACTACACCCTTCAAGAATTTTATCAAGGGTTATAGTGAACATTTTGAACCCAGAAGTATGATACACAAATTGATAACATTAGGTCATCATACTGAATAAGCTGTCATTAGTCTTGAGGGCAAGTGCTCGCTACTTAAGTTTGCATCGGGTACTCGGGTATGCACCATGTATCGCGGGTGCACGAGTGACATGCTCGAGTCCCCGCCCGCATGTTTCACGGTTGTTAGACACCCAAAAAAAAACATGAGGGGATCGCTCGTGCATGGCAGGCAATCCCCACCAGGTTTTTTGGCCGCAAAGCATATGGGGCGGAGACTTGAGCATGTCGCTTGAGCACCCAGGATACTTGCATAACCAAGCACCCGATGCAAACCCAATTAGCGAGCACAACCCTAACTCCAACACAACCCTAATCCTAGAGTTTATTTTTTACCCCATTCCTCGTGTGGTATAAGTGATTAGACAACTTTATTTTTCGGGTCAGTGCGATTACAGCGATACCAGATTCATATTGGGTTTTTATGATTGACAGCTGTCACACACTAAAAAACCCTTTTTTTTGGCAAATACTAGCTTTTGCATTGCCATATTTTGAGAGCTATCATTTTTCCATATTTTGGCCGTGATGGCTTGTTTTTTGCGCGACTAGTTGACGTTTTTATTGGTGCCATTTTCAGACACATGACACTTTTTGATCACTTTCTATTCCGATTTTTGGGAGGCAAAATAAACAAAAAACAACAATTCAGGAATTGTTTTTTTTTTGCCGTTCTTCGTGTGGTAAAATTGATAAGGCAGCGTTGTTCTTTGGGTCAGTATGTTTATAGCAATACCCCATTTATATAGTTTTTATGTTTTGGCGCTTTTACACAATTAAAAACTATTTTATAGAAAAAATATTTTTTTTGCATTAATCTATTCTGGGAGCTATAACTTTTTTAGTTTTCAGCTGATGGAGTTGTATGGCGGCTTTTTTTTTGCGGGACAAGATGACGCTTTCAGCTGTACCATTTTTATTTACATTCGTTTTTTGATTGCGTTTTATTCCTTTTTTTGTTTGGCGGTATGATGATAAAGCACCGTTTTTTGTTCCCTTTTTAATTTATTTTTTTTACCGTGTTCACTAAAGGGGTTAAATAGTTGGACAGCTTTATAGGTCAGGTCATTCCAGACGTGGCAATACCAAATATGTGTACTTTTATTTATTTATTTTTTCATAATAATATTTATTGATGGGTATATTTTTATTTTTTGGGGATTACTTATTTAAAATATTTTTAAAACAATTTTTTTTTTTTTTTTTTGCACTTTCACACATTGTCCCACGATGGGACTTTCACTTTTTACATTCAGATGGCTTGTAGAACACAGGAATGCAGCAGCATCCCTGTGCTATACAGGCACTCAGAGCTGCACAGGCAGAAGATAATTTGGTTATGCAATGCGCATGACCAAAGTAACTTCCTGCCTCCTGGTGACCCGGATGTTGTTATGACGACATCCGGTCGCCATGATAACATCCGACACCCGGCCACAGACACCACGGGACCCCGGAGAGGAGGTAAGTATCGGCGTTTACCTCCTCTTGCCCCGACAATACTTCGATCACAGCACTGCGGGGGTTAATGTGCTGGGAGCGGTGCGGGACCTCTCCTGGCACATAGCACCCGGTGTCAGCTGTAACTATCAGCTGACATCTAGCGGCGATTGCCCCGCACCGCTTGTGTGTGGGCGCGATCGCATTCTGCATAATAGTACGTCCCTGGTCCAATAGGCCCAAGGCACAGGGACATACTTTTACCACAAATGTCGGAAAGGGGTTAATCCTGTTTATTTTGAGTAACTGTATATTCTGTACTGTAATTGTCCCCTTTTGTAAAATCTTTGTATATTTTTCATAACACTGCCTCCCTTTTGGATTAAATCTAAAATTTAATAGAGCTGTTTCTTTTGCTCTGTAATCTTTCCCTCCTCCAAAGCCATATACGCTACCAAAACGCAGGCGTCCGATCAAGCCTGTATTATATTTCAAATCTAGCCGGTGGTGGCAGGGAATAATATTAATTGGGCTACTGTGGCAGTAACCATATGGGGGCGTATACACATATTCCATGCGTTGGAATCCGGAGGTGTATACGCCATATGCTTTCTGCTCACTTGCCGATAGCTACATAGTGAGTAATGGGATCGTGCGCACGCGAATCTCTGCTCAATTCTGACAGAGTGACGGCAGCGGTGAGATATTGTGTGATCACCTCGGTGTCGTCACTGTGAATCCCTGACACCCATACATAGAGGAAAACTATTGTTTGGGCGCACGGCAAAGTTCAAAAAGGAAGGAGGGACGTTTTGGAATGCAGACTTTGATGGAATGGTCTGCAAGTGTCATTTCGGGTTTGGAGAGCCCCTGATGTGCCTAAACGATGGAAACGCCCAACAAGTGACCCCATTTTGGAAACTACACCCCTCAAGGATTTTATTCAGGGGTATAGAGGGCATTTTGAACCCACAGGTACGACACAGAATTTGATAACATTAGGTCGTCATAAGGAAAATGTTTATTTTTTTCACGAAAATATTGTTTTAGCCCCAAATCTGCAATTTTCACGATGGATAATAGGTGAAAATGGATCCCATAATTTGTTACGTAATTTATTCCAAATGCAATGATACTGTATATGTCGTAAAAAACTCTTGTTTGGGTACATGGCAGGGCTAGGAAAGGAAAGAGTGCCAGGAATAAATTGTGAATGCCATGTCGCATTTGGAGAGCTCCTGACATGCGAAAATAGCAGAAATCCCCCGAGGTGACCCCATATTTGAAACTTCACTGCCTAAGGAATTCATCTAGGGGTGTAGTGAGTATCCTGAACTCATAGGTGCCTCACAGAATTTTATAACACTGAAACATGGAAATATGACATTTTAGTGATAAAATGTAATTATTGTATTTGCTGCAAATTTTCAGGTACACAAGGGTTAATAGGTTAAACTGGACACCATAATTTATTGCACAATTTCTTCCGAACACAGTGAGCCACATATGTCATCAGAAATTACTGTTAGGCCACACGTCAGGGCTGAGAACAGATTTTGCTAGAATAGTTTGCGGGCGACATTTGCAAAGCCCCGAAGGTGTCAGAACAGCAGAAAAAAGACAAAAGTGACCCCATTGTAGAAATTGCACCTCTCAATGAATTAATCTACGGCTGCAGTGACTATTTTGTAACATCCACGCCAGGCTTTTTCTGGAGAATTGCAAATCTGCCAGTTTAGTGCCCCCATATATTGTAGCGCCCCCATAAATTGTGCCCAGCTTGTGCTTCTGGCGATTCGTACCCTGTAAACTGTTAAGTGCTTTCCCCCCACTATGACAATGCCAAACATGTGGCCGATTATTGTGGTTTAGGCACAGTGGGGCTCAGAAGGAGGAGGGCATTTGAATTTGGGAGAGCAGAATCCAATGGATTTTTTGAGGGGGAAGAAAGCCATGTTGCTTTTCAGAGTTTGTTCTACCAGTAACGTGGGAACCCCCTATAGTTCCAGTCACAGATGACGGACCTGAGTGGGGTCTGGATTTGTGGGGATAAATTAGGGGTTTTTATTGGTAATATTTTGGGACAAAATTTTTGATCGCTTCCAGAATAAGGCAGGGATCGCATTCTTGTGTTCCACGCTGTGCACTTCCTGCAGGGTTTCTGTGTAAATTCAACAAAAATGTGATTCAGACGAAAAATCCAATAGAACCACCCACCATAAAGAGGCAGATGGAGACACTTTGCGCTCCGTTTGGCATCTGCTCCGGTGGTATCCATCTTTTTAGGCATCCACAGATCTGTGGTCGCCCACACTTGTGTGCTAAAGATGCCTAAAATAATGGGAGACCGCTGGTACAGAAACCAGTCCAAAGTGACTCCATCAGCCTCATAAGTGAGTGGTTCCGTCCGGAGTTTTGTCTGACTCTCGGTTTTGTGGAATTTACATGGAAATCCCGACGTAAGGTCTCAGTGAAGATCGCAGGATAAATGTGAGTTGAGCCTTATTCCGATTTTTGTAAGGTAGAATGAACAAAGACAGCAGTACAAGAATAGTTCTTATTTTTATTTTTGTGCGTGGTATAAGTGATAAGGCGGATTTATTCTTCTGGTTGGTTCAATTAGAGCGACACCAGATGTATATTGCTTTTCTTTTAAGGTTTTGCTGCTATCACACAGTAAAAATGCTTTTTTATAAAAATTAGGGGTTTTTTGTCGCCATATTCTGAGAGCTGTAGCTTTTTTATTTTTTTGCAAACAGAACTGTATGACGGATATTGTTTGTGGGACAAGTTGCAGATTTTTTTTGGTACCATTTTGCACATATTTTTTGATCGCTTCTTATGCAGATTTTTCAGACTTAAAATAAACAAAAACCAGCAATACAGTATTTTTTTCTTTATTTTTTGCACCATTCGCCGCTCAGTAAAAGTGATCAGACCGATTGGTTTGTCGGGTCGGTACAATTACAGCAATACCAGATTTATATTTTTTGTTCTTTGCTATTTTTACAGACTAAAAATAATATTTTACAAAAATTTATTTGCTTTTGCATTACCATATTTTAAGAGTTAAAACTTTTTTTTATTTTTTTTTGTTGCCGAATGAGCTATATTAGAGCTTGTCTTTTGTGGTTTGGCGGGTTCATTTTTACCATTTTTTTTTTTGCATAGCTTTTTGATCTCTTTTTATTCACTTTTTTTGTGAGTCAGTATGATGAAAAAGTGATGTTATTGGCGTGTTCATTATTTATTTATTTTTACGGTGTCCGCCAAATGGAATAAATAATGTGCCAGTTTTATAGAGCCGGACATTCCGGACGCGGCGATACCAATTATGTGTACTTTTTTTTTGTTTATTTTTGTTGTATCACAATCGCTGCGTTTTGAATGGCGAAAAGGAATTTTGGGATTTGTGTGCATTTGTTTCCTGTTTTTTACATATTTAATTTCACTATTTTCACTGTGGGACATGTATAATTTTTATTTTTATCACTGATCTCATACACTGCAGTACTCGTGTAGTACTACAGTACTTTATGAATGCTTCTTCTGCATTACGCAGAGTCAGGAACTTTCCGGTTACAAGTGACGGAACATAACTTTTGTTACAAGCTACAACAGTCCAGTAAACTATTATGAGTAGGGCCATCATCACCTGTGGGGATCATACGGGTTGAGATGTGTCGCTATGGGCCCTCAGACCTACTCTCAGCTCCCAGTTGATTTGTGAGGACCTCACTGGCTGAGGTGCATCGGTACGACTCCTCACTAGTACTGACTCAAAGTCCATTCGATGAGGGCCACACACTCCTTTCTATGTCACTGCATCTTCAGTTCTCCATAGGAGAACTTGTGTCCCAGTTTGGCAACACTGTGGCTTCCTCTCTAGTATATACAATTGTTTGCTTAAGATAAGGAATTCTTCCTTAACTTAATCTCCTTTAATTAAGCCTACTGTCCACTCAGGGCAAAGTTCAGTACCATCTAAGTAGGCCTCCTGGCCCGAGGTAAGGACCTTATCCTGCTCTTTGTCTCCGCTATGCTCCCTGCCTTGAATCCAGATTCACACTGCCATTATTTCTTTGCTTTCCTTCAGAACATACTATTTGATGTCTCCCTCCTGGCACACAACACCATATCAATTCAAGTCTGCAACCAGATGGACTGAATGTCTGTATTTCTCATTTATTTTTCCCTATCTGACTCATGACCAGGAAATTGTTCTCATGTGTGCCCATCTAGCCCAGAATGAGGGCTCCCAGACAGTATGATTGCCCCCACATACACCACAGAGTATGATTGACCCCACAATTCCTTAATATTAAAACACATACTATTCATCCAACCCTGTTCCTGAGATGCGCTGCTCCGGTCTGTGCAGTGTGAGTACTGAGGCTCCATATTATAGGTGTGATGTAGTGACGCCATTGTGCCTACAGTGCACAGAGTCTTAGACAGGCAAAGGGTGAATGGTGGATCAGTGGGCTTTCCACTCCCTGATTCACTATTTATGCAATGGTATCACCGTCATGGAAATGTGGATATCACTGAAATTGTGATGATGGGGAAGGAAAGTGTGCTCGGTGCCGCATGGGCTGCCGCTATTGATCAAATGGCCCTGCTAACTATTGTGTGGTAAATATCTCATAGGTCCTGGGTTTATTAGTATCTTCACCAAGAATGGGGCTAAGCCCACGGACCCACTATCAGTATTTGATCAGTATTTGGTTAGTATTTTTCTCAGGAGTGGGAGCCAAACCCAGGAGTGGGTGATAAATGCAGAATTGGTGACTTGTTTCTATTAGACCTTTTCTCTGATTGTTTCTCACCTTGTTTTGGCTCCCACTCCTGAGAAAAAGTACTGACTAAATACTGATAGTGGGTCCGTGGCCTAAGTGAGTATTTATTCATTAGCCGTGGGGTGGAATGGCTTGTTGTGGATGTATATAAACAGATCTAAACAATGATGCTGCTAAATAATTGATACAGTCACTACTGTACCCTATCCTGTACCTAAACAAAGCTGATACTGCCTAGTCACGGATGTTGGCGCCCTAAGGAACGACAATGGTGCCCCCACTCACCGGTGGCTGTCCCTAAAAACCCTAGTTAATTCTGATATACATCAAAAAAGAGGGTTTGTGTTTGTTGGTGTGTTGTGTCCGGTCACTTCATTACAGGGGCATAATGGGGGCATTACATTGTGTGGGGGGCATCATACATACTGCATAAGAGGCATAATGGGGGCATTACACTGTGGGGGCATCATACATACTGTATAAGGGGCATAATGGGGGCATTACACTGAGTGGGGGCATCATACATTCTGCATAAGGGGCATAATAGGGGCATTACACTGTGTGAAGCATCATACATACTGCATAAGGGGCATAATGGGGGCATTACACTGTGTGGGGCATCATACACACTGCATAAGGGGCATAATGGGGCATTACACTGTGTGGGGGCATCATACATACTGCATAAGGGGCATAATGGAGGCATTACACTGTGGGGGGCATCATACATACTGCATAAGGGGATAATGGGGGCATTACACTGTGGGGGCATCATACATCCTGCATAAGGGGCATAATGGGGGCATTACACTGTGGGGGCATCATACATACTGCATAAGAGGCATAATGGGGGCATTACACTGCGTGGGGGGCATCATACATACTGCATAAGGGGCATAATGGGGGCATTACACTGTGTGGGGTCATCATACATCCTGCATAAGGGGCATAATGGGGGCATTACACTGTGGGGTCAGTAAAGGGGCCCTGTACTATGAGAACAATACATTTCCTCCCTTCCTGTCTCCATAGTTGGGTCGTATGTATCTATTACAGTAAACTGAACAAAAACCTTATGATTCTTATAAAGGGGCAACACAAGACCCCAAAAGAGTCTCCGTGCTGAAGGGGTTCATGCCCCCTGTGCCCAGTAATGGGGTCTCCACATACCTCCACCTGCAGAGCCGCCACCACATATATGGCTGCTCTGTGCGCACAGGACCTGTGATGAGGTCACAGGAGGGGAGGAGTCAGGGGTCACATGATCAGGGGCCTCAGTGGATGCAGGACTCTGCTGTGCTGGTTGTCATGCTGCTGGATGAAGTTGTCTCCTGGCGATAGATAGATAATGTGTCTCTCCATAACCAGGATTACACAGTAGTGAAGAAGACCTCTAGTGAGCCCTGTCAGGACCCTGTGTCTGAGGGATGGGGAAGACCCCTGAGCCCAATCACAGGACCTCCACCTCACCCCCTGATACATGAGGACATCAATGACCAGAAGATCCTAGAACTCACCTACAAGATGATTAAGCTGCTGACTGGAGAGGTGACACTGCTGGGACATTATACAGTAACGCTATGGAGGGATCGGGGGGATGACGGTATCATTGTATGTGTCAGGTTCCTATAAGGTGTCAGAATGTCTCCGTCTATTTCTCCATGGAGGAGTGGGAGTATTTAGAAGGACACAAAGATCTGTACAAGGACGTCATGATGGAGGTTCCCCAGCCCCTCACATCACCAGGTAATAGACAGGACTAAATACACACGGCCTATAATTATCTGTATGTAAAGAATGAATTCAGTCCCTGTATGTGTTTCCTCCAGATCTATCCCGTAAGAGGACAACACCAGAGAGATGTCCCCGTCCTCTTCTTCCACAGGACTGTAAACAAGAAGACCCCAATGTTCCTCAGGATCATCTGGTAGATGGAGAGAAGGTGTCATGAGTAGAGATGAGCGGTGTTCGAATCGAACTGTTCGCCAATCTCAAATTCAAGCTGTTTTGGGCGGTGTTCGAGCCGTTCAGAGAACACGAACGATTTGAAAAAAATTCGGCTGTTCGAGGTTATGTTCGATAACTGTTCGTGCACCAAAATCATAACTTGATTTTTTCTCAGTAATGCTGAAAATTAATGTTGATACGCAGTTTGAGTGTACAGCGGGGTGGAGGGGGGGGGGCAGGGGATGGATCTCTGCAGAAGTAATGAAGATCTCCATTTTTTTTTCTCTTTCCCGCATTTACAGTGGGGAGGTGCAATCTGTCAGCCTATCAGCAGCGCACACACGGAGCGAAGTGCTTTTTTTCACACAAGCAAGGGCATGTGTCATTGGCAGTGTATGTCACATGTCCTTGCCCTATAAGACCAAGCCATTTTCCCCGTCGCCACCATTTTCTCACTGCTGCAGCTGCGTGTTAGACCGCACCGCTGTTGCTATGTGCGCTATACTTTGTTAATTTCAAGCCAATTTTCGCACAAATCTACAGATAGCTTGGGAGTAGGGAATAGTTGTGATTGCAGTCCTTTTAAGGACTAGGTTACATCATTTCCTACGACTTTTATCAGGCAGGTCTGTGCTCTTAAATAGGTAGGTTGGGAGTAAAGACTAATTGTAATTGCAGCCCTTTTGCGGGCTAGGTTACATCAGTTCCTATCACTTTTTGCCAGCCTGGTCTGTGCCAGTGCTGTGCAAGTTTTTTTCACTGCATTTGACTAAATCTAGCAAAGCAAATCCTTTTTGGCCTCTTGCAGTGTGTGTTAGTCAGTGGAGTAGCCTATCTGTGTTGCAAGCTACACCACCTGTGTATAGAATACCACTTTTTTACTGCACCTAGTGAAGTAAAACCTTTTGGGCATAGCATCATTCTATTAGTCCATCTATACTAACCTCCACCAGGTTGCAAATTCAATATAATCTTTATCTGCATCTAGCTCTGAAAAAATATTTCGACCTGTAGCAGTGTGTGGGACTTGTTCTATTAGTCCATCTATACTAACCTCCACCAGGTTGCAAATTCAATATAAGTTTTTTTCTGCATCTACCTCTGAAAAAATATTTTGGCTTGTAGCAGTGTGTGGGACTTGTTCTATTAGTCCATCTATACTAACCTCCACCAGGTTGCAAATTCAATATAATTTTTATCTGCATCTAGCTCTGAAAAAATATTTTGGCTTGTAGCAGTGTGTGGGACTTGTTCTATTAGTCCATCTATACTAACCTCCACCAGGTTGCAAATTCAATATAATTTTTTTCTGCATCTAGCTCTGAAAAAATATTTTGGCTTGTAGCAGTGTGTGGGACTTGTTCTATTAGTCCATCTATACTAACCTCCACCAGGTTGCAAATTCAATATAATTTTTATCTGCATCTAGCTCTGAAAAAATATTTTGGCTTGTAGCAGTGTGTGGGACTTGTTCTATTAGTCCATCTATACTAACCTCCACCAGGTTACAAATTCAAAATAATTTTTATCTGCATCTAACCCAACCAATACTTTTGGGCTAATACCACAGTTTGGCCACTAAGCTCTGCTCAGTTCCCATCCATTGTTTTTTGTGCAAACAACTCCAGAGTTGTGAATTAGTTAACCACCAAAATGAGTGGAAAAAAGCCTGCTGCTGGTGGAAAGGGGAATAGGCGTGTTGGGAATGGAAAAAAAAGTTGTGTCCGTGGGGTAGGTGTTAAAGCAACAGTAACATCTGCAGAAGAAAGACCAACTTCCAGCCAAACTAAGATGTCTACTTCTTTTAGCGGACAATGTGATAAGATCCCTTTCTTACAGCCATGCCAATCGCTACAAATTCCAGATGAGGCACAAAAACAGCAGGTGCTTCAACGGATATCAAGTGCTCCTTTAAGTGGGCTCTCCTCCACCTCAACTTCAACATCACAAATACTCCAGTCCTCAGAGGTGTCACCCCAATCGCACTTGTTTCCTCACAGCTCCCAAGTCTCCAGCTGCCCGTCTGAGTATGGGGTAGAACAGATGGTTGAGTCTGCAGAGCTGTTTACTCATACTATAGCCTGAGAATCAGAGGTCGGATCCAGAGCTTCTGTGAATCCAGACGAGGAAATGACCTGCACTGATGCCCAGAATCTTTATGAGTCGGATCCAGGACCAGATGCAGAAGGTTCTGACCATAATGTCGACCCAAGTTCCCAAACTGTAACTCCTGTTGGTGGAGACAATGAGGAAGACGATGATGAGACTCAAATACCTGATTGGAGCGACAACTTTAGTTTTTTGTCAGGGCAGGAACAGGTTGGCTCTGAGGACGACGGGTGTGATAACACACAGGGTGATGATGACGAGGTTGGAGATCCCACTTACTGTCAACCCACAGTCAGACAGTCGATGAGGTCAGCAGAGGAGGTGGAGGAGGATGCTAGTGACGACGAGGTCAGGTTGCGCCTTCCTGGACAGAGACGTAGTACTGGAAGCACGTCAACAACTGCATCCTAAAACAAAACTCTGCCTCTGACCACAAGTCGTGGTGGCTCTTCAGGTGCATGGGTGCTAAGCCTTGCATAGCCTGGGCATTTTTTCAGATCGATAAAGATGACCCAACTCGTGTTATCTGTAACATTTGTCAGCAAAAGCTCAGTAGAGGCCAAAAAATCCAAAGTTTGAGTACTTCATGCATGAACCGGCACATGGATATGAAGCATAAGTTGCAGTGGGAAGCTCACTGTGCTTCAATGCGGCCTAGCCGTCCTTGCCAACCACCATCTGCCACATCTTGTGCATTCGCGGCCTCTTCATCCTCTGTGACTGTGGGGACAGCAGTCACACCTGTTTTGGGACGCAGACCTGCCACCTCTTTACCCGCAACAGCCAGCGTGATTGGCAGGTCATCATTTTCTTTGGAGGTGGAAACACCAGCTGGTGTTCAGCGCTGTCCGACATCGATAGCACCACCTTTGGATCAAGGCAACCTAACATGTCCGCCTGCATCTTCCTCACAGACCGGCAGTTTGCTGGGGACACCCTTCTCAACCCCGTCTAAGCACAACAGCCAGCCCTCGGTCCCTCAGATGTGGACAAGTAAAAGACCATTTCCTCCTAGCCATGAGAAAGCTAAGAGGTTGAATTTCACCATCTGCAAGCTCTTGGCTACAGAAATGCTGCCTTTCCGCCTGGTGGACACAGAGGATTTTCGAGACCTTATGTCCGTCGCAATGCTCCAGTACCAGATGCCCAGTTGGCACTACTTCTCAAAGAAAGGTGTGCCTGCGCTCCACCAGCATGTCGCACACAACATCACCGCTTCTTTGAGAAACTCTGTGTGTGACAGGGTGCATTTCACCACAGACACTTGGACGAGTAGGCATGGACAGGGGGGTTACATGTCGCTGACTGGGCACTGGGTAACTATGGTGACAGCAGGACAAGGGGCTGCTGTCCAAGTCTTGCCGTCCCCACGAGTTGTGCGTCAATCCTCTTTATCTCAAAGTTCCTCCACTGCTTCTGACTCCTCAACCTCCTCTCGGTCCTCCACCTGCACCCAAAGCCTGTCTGGTCATGCCACAAGCTTTCTAACTGTGCAGAAGGGATCCTGCACACCTCCTTACTATGCTGGCAGCAGGGCTCAACGTCATTAGGCGGTTTTTACTTTGAAATGTCTGGGAAATGTGAGTCATACAGCTGAGGAGTTGTGGTCAGCTCTGGAGAACCAGTTTCATGAATGGTTGTCTCCACTAGACCTGAAACCAGAGAAGGCCATGTGCGACAATGCTGCAAACCTGGGTGCGGCCCTTCGCCGGGGCAATGTCACACACGTGCCTTGTATGGCTCACGTGTTGAACCTGGTTGTCCAGCAATTTTTAGCCCACTATCCCGGACTAGATGGCCTTCTGCAGAGGGCACGGTCGCTGTGTGCTCACTTCCGCCGTTCGCATCCCGCAGCTCAGCGACTTACATCTCTACAGAAGTCGTTGGGCCTGCCACTTCACCGGCTAAAATGCGATGTGCCCACCCGGTGGAATTCAACTCTGCACATGTTGCCGCGACTGTGGCAGCAAAGACAAGCCCTGGTGCGATACGTTCTGACGTATAGCCTGGGCCAACGAGATCCAGAGGTGGGGCAAATCACGCTGGAGGAGTGGTCTCAGATCAGGGACCTATGCACCCTTCTGCACAGTTTTGAAATGGCGACGAAGATGTTTAGTGCTGACGATGCCATTATCAGCATGACTATTCCGGTGATTTACATGCTGGAGCACATGTTAAACAGAATTCGGAGTCAGGTGGTGGCACAAGAGGAGGTGGAGGAAGTAGAGGAGGAGGAGTTGTATGGGGAAGGGCTAACATCTGCAAGGTCCAGACGGTCGGCAGCACCAAGGCGGCAGGCATGGGAGGGTGGGGGAGAGGGATTAACGAGGGCGCATGGTAGCAGCCAAACTGTTGAGGAAGGTGCAGGAGCCCAGGAAGAAGTGGAGGACAAACTGATGGAAGACTCATCAGATGAGGGAGACCTTGATCACATTTCTGTTGTGCAAGGTTGGGGGGAGAGAACAGAGGAAGGAAGCATGATTGTTACCTCGCCACCAACACAACAGGGACTTGCTGCTCCTGGATGCGCAAGACACATGAGTACCTTCTTGCTGCACTACCTGCAACATGACCCTCGAATTGTGAGAATTAGAAATAATCCTGACTACTGGGTTGCCACACTGTTAGATCCCCGGTACAAAAGTGAATTTGCAGAAATTATTCCTGCCATAGAAAGGGATGCACGCATGCTGGAGTATCAGCAGAGACTGTTGCAGAATCTTACATGTGCTTTTCCACAAAACACCAGTGGTGCACGTAGTGAATCTCACAGTTCCAACTTGCCAACTGTGGAACCGTCGAGTGTTCAGCACTCAAACCGTAACAGAAACACAGTATCTGCTGGTAACATCAATTTTGCGGAATCAGTTCACCACTTTTTTAGCCCATCCTTTGCAAGGACACAGGAGACAAGAAGTCTGACACATAGTCAACGCCTAGAGACGATGGTACAGGAGTATCTCCAAGTAAACATTGAAGCCACGACTGTGTCACTGGACACTTGCTCTTTTGGGCTTCCAATCTGGATAAATGGCTGGAGCTCGCCACTTACGCCTTGGAGATCTTGTCATGCCCCGCAGCCAGCGTTCTGTCTGAACGTGTGTTCAGCGCTGCTGGTGGTGTGCTGACAGATAAGCGCACGTGGCTCTCCACTGATAATGTAGACAGACTCACGTTCATAAAGATGAACAAATCATGGATCCGAAACGACTTTTCTACCCCTGTGTCATCCTGGGGAGAGTAAAAGCTTGATCATTTGTTAAAATCACCTCACCAACCGTTTTAAGCTTTCAAATTACTAATCATGTTTATCTGTATCTTGGCTGGAAAATAGTTTGGGCCTTGTAGCAGTGTGCAGTACTGATTCTATTAGGCCATCTATAATAAACTCCACCAGATTAAAAATTAATAATAATTTTTAGCTGCATCTAGCCCGGAAAATAATTTTGGGGCTCCTAGATGCGCAAAACACATGAGTGCCTTCTTGCTGCACTACCTGCAACATGACCCTCAGATTGTCAGAATTCAAAATAATCCTGACTACTGGGTTGCTACACTCTTAGATCCCCCACACTCTTCGATCAACCTTTTCATTTTAATAAAGAACCAAAAAATATCATTTTTGAAATTATAAGCATTAGCAGGTTATTAGAAACTGAAATCAAACAGTTTTCAACTCAAAACTTTATTCTAGGTGATGTTACATTTGCACATAGGACCCCTTGTTCGAAAGGAGCTTCTGAACTGTCTCGTCCATTGAATTTGTCAGGTTTTGGATGGTTTCTGCTTCAATTGTTTTGCATGAGGACAGAATACCCTCCCAGAGCTGTTGCTTAGATGTGAACTGCCTCCCGCCATCATAGACACTCCTTTTGATGATGCTCCAGAGGTTCTCAATGGGGTTGAGGTCAGGGGAGCATGGGGGTCACACCATAAGTTTGCCCACTTTTATGCCCATATCAGCCAGAGATGCAGATGTGTTATGTGCAGCATGAGACGGTGCATTATCATGCATGAAAATGATCTTGCTGCGGAATACACGGTTATTCTTCTTGAACCATGCTAGGAAGTGCTGTTTCAGAAACTCCACATACATTATGGAGTTCATCTTTACCCCTTCAGGGATCCTAAAGGGGCCGACAATCTCTCTCCCCATGATTCCAGCCCAAAACATTACTCCACCTCCTCCTTGTTGGCGCCGTAGCCATGTTTGCATGGAGTGTCCATCAACCAGCCATCCTCCACTCCATCCATCTGGACCATCGAGCGTTGCACGGCACTCATCGGTGAACAAAACAGTTTTGAAGTCAGTCTTCATGTATTGTTTGGCCCACTGGAGCCGTTTCTGCTTGTGTGCAGTGGATAGAGGAGGTCGACAGGATGGCGTATGCACAGCTGCAAACCTCTGAAGGACCCTGCATCTTGTTGTTCGGGGGATGTTGGAGGCACCAGCAGCTTCAAAAACTTGTCTGCTGCTATGACAAAGCTTTTTTGCCGCTGCTCTTTTAACCTGACGTAATTGCCTGTAGGAAAGAGTCCTCAATTTTCCCTTATCAGCACGCACACGTGTGTACTGTGAATCAGCTACATTCTTCTTGATTGTGCGATGATCAGGATGAAGTGTCCTGGCAATGTTGATTGTAGTCATGCCTTGACCTAAACACTCTACAATTTGTTGCTTCTCAGCAGCCGACACATCCTTTTTCTTTCCCATTTTGGCAGAAAATGTAGGCTACTTAATAATGTGGGACAGCCTTCTTAAGAAGTCTTGCCTTTCATAGAACACACCTGCCAAACTAATTAGCACAGGTGTCTGCAATTGCTTACAGTGATATAAAGAGCCCTGACACACATCACCATCAATGAGTTTAGCTGACAAACAAAAAAATTCTTACATTATCACTCCTAAACACTTTTTGCATAATAATTTGGAACACAGTGTACATGTGCTTTTCCACAAAACACCAGTGGTTCGCGTAGTGAATCTTACAGTTCTAACTTGCCAACCGTGGTCTGTATGGAGTTGTTCAATAAAGGGCCCAAAATTAAGATAACATAGACGGGAGAGGTCTCTATGAATACGAATTCCTAAGTATTTGATACCCTGTGAGGGCCAGGCAAAAGGAAAGTTGGACTGGATGGAATCCTGTATGGATTTGGGAAGGGAGACATCGAGGGCCTCAGACTTCGCTGCATTGATTTTAAAATTTGACCATGTAACAAAGTGATCTATTTCAGCCTTAACAGCAGGGATGGATATATGTGATTGAGTGATATATACTAGGACATCATCAGCAAATGCAGAGCACTTGTACTCGGTGCCTCCCACCTCAATCCACCTAATATTGGGGTTATGGCGAATTGATGAGAGCAGGTGCTCCGTCACTAGGATGTATAAGAGAGGGGACAGAGGACATCCCTGCCTTGTACCATTGGTGATTATGAAATGTGATGAAAATGTTCTATTTATCTTCAGCCTAGGTGACATATTGCGATACAGGGCCGTGATTTTGGCTATAAAAGGGTCCCCTAGACCCCTACCCCAAGCTTTTTAAGAGAATAATATATGGCGTGTCAGGAGACTCTATGGAATGCTTTCTCAGCATCCAACGAGAGTATCTAATTACAAATTTTTAACTGCATCTAGCCCAGGAAATACTTTGTGCCTAGTAGCAGTGTCTGCTAGTTAGCGGATTATCCCAGCTGTTAAGCAAGCTACACCACCTGTAGTTTGGACACTTAATTTTTTCAAAGGAAATGGTTCGGGTCCCCGGGACACTCAGTGAAGAGCATCGGGGAGGTACCCCAAGGCATAGGGGCTGGGACTGGCAGTAGGACGCCTTGCGGTGGACCGCCAAGCTCGATCCTTATAAAAGCTTTTTAACTGCAGCAGCTTTAGTGGACGCTACTGGAGCTGGAACTCTTTTTTATTATAAAAATAGAAAACCTATACACACGCTGTCAACATCCATTAATCCCCACCCCATAACATTACAAAGTTTTTGTCAACAAAAAAAAGAGGCTAAGCTGCCCAAAACAAGAGGAAAGGGTAGACCATACCAAGATGTCTTGATGAATGTCCAAAAACTGAATCCAAGACTTTACCCATATGCTGGTTCAGGGTCCACAAGGGCCATAAGAGTCCATTTCACTGCGCGAGAGTCCACGAGAGTCCATGAGAGTCCATGAGTCCTTTGAGTCCATATTTGGCTCGGCTCCGCTCTCTGCTCTCTTCTCTCCCTCGCTCTCCCTTGCTCTCTTTGTCTTTCTCTTTGTCCCTCCTCCTCTCCGCCTCCTTTCAGGCTCCGGTGTTTTTGTGGAAAGGGGAGAGAAAAGAGACAGGGACCGCATTACCATACATTCAATATACCCAGACATACTACAGTCTACTCAAAACACGGTCCATCGCCCTTCAACATAAACATAAAAAAAAAAAAGAAAACCAACGGGAACTTACAAAATTCTATATACACTATTACATATATATATATATATATATATATATATATATATATATATATATATATATATATATATATATACACATACATACATATACATACACACATTTTTTTTTTTTTTTTTTTTTATTGTTATTTTTTTATTTATTTATTTATTTTTTTAATTTTTTTATTTATTTATTTTTTTCCCTGTCCCTACACCACACGTTATTTCTATATATAAAAGAAGCTTTCCGTGGATTCTTGAACACCTGTTTACAAGACATGTGCATTATCCCAATAAGCCACTGGAACATCACTTAGACTATCATTATACCTATCATTACCTTAAGTTACTATTATACCTATCATTACATTACATTACATTGTACAAAACAAACCTTATCAACATTATCAACCTTATACAACATTATCAACTTACACCTTTTAAGCCATGGCTCGGTGCTTGCGAGCCCCATACACCTTAATATTTCTGAAAAACAAAAAGCTATAAGTGAAAAGTAACAGCCCACCACCGGGAGCCGGACAGACAGGCACTCTCCCTACATTTTAAAAGAAAAAAGAGAAACTAACTCTCCCTTCCTATCACTCACATAAAAAAAAAACTATCCCTACATAAAAGAAACCTGTCCCTACCTGTCCCTCTCTGTCCCTAAAGCCCTATCTACCTCACCTCGTGCCTATCTATCTCGCCCTATTCTGGCCCTGACTGTCCCTAAAACACACTGCCCCTATATACCTAACTAACTATCCCTCTCTGAGAACAAAAATTATTAACACAGTTTATCTGTCCCTAGGGCACACTGAAGGAGAAACCCCTCCAAAGGAGAGAAGCCCTCCTTGCGCCCAGCCTGTCAAAATCCAGCGAGCGCACTTTACCAAGGTCACCCAGAATGTTCCTAACCACCTCTTCCTCGGGGAGGACCTTTTGCTGCGTTGACACTAGACAGCGTGCATTCCATGTGTAATACCTAACCACTAAATTGACTAAGAATAAAGTGCCCCGAACTCGGCCACCAAGGGACCTGAATGCTCCATATGCCCACTCCGGATAGGAGAGGCGAGCCAGCTGAGGCCAGCCTATGGAAGCACCCACCCTGGTGTAGACCCCTGTATTGAAGGGGCAATGAAGGAGGAAGTGCTCCATGCTTTCCAGCACGTCGCAGCATTCCTCACGAGGACAACCCCGATCATCGGAATTCCTGTACTTCAAATTGCCCCTCACATACAGCCTCCCGTGGAAGCAGCGCCAAGCCAAGTCCCAAAACTTCAGGGGGATCCGGGCAGAATTTAATAACCTCAGCCCCCCCTCCAGATCCCGACTTGGGCACTCCTTGAGGGCCAGAGGCTTCTGGAAATGGGTCAACAGGACCCTCCTGTCAAGGAATTTCCTCGGCATGGTCCTGATCTCCCACATTCCCAGACCCCACCGGCGGATTACCTTCAGAACCGGGGTAGCATAAGCCGGGAGATGCCCGTGCGTTGTGCGCAGATCCTTCACACGTCCTCCTCTCTCCCATTCCTGGAAGAAAGGCTGAAGCCACCCCCTACAGGAGAATACCCACGGAGGAGCCCTCTCTGACCAGAGGTTTGCCACATTGGTCTTAAGAAAGGCATTCACTAGGAACACCACCGGGTTGACCATACCCAACCCACCTAGTCTCCTCGTATGGTACGTGACCTCCCTCTTGATTAGGTTAAGCCTGTTTCCCCATAACATCTGGAAAAACAGGCCATAGACCCGTGTCCAGAGAGGTTCTGGCAAGATACACACGCTGCCCAGGTAATTTAACAATGGAAGCAAGTACCCCTTGATCAGGTTCACCCGCTCCCTCAGGGTTAAAGTCCAACCCTTCCACTGGTCCACCTTCTGGGCGGCGATCTTTAGCCTGCCCTCCCAATTTTGTTGGGGGTAATCCCCCGGGCCGAAAATGATGCCTAAGATCTTAGCCGTGGACTGGGGCTCTGGGAGGGTGTCCGGGAGACAAAAACTGGGGTCTCCCCCTCCCAGCCAGAGACTCTCACATTTTTCCTGGTTAATCTTCGACCCGGATGCCTCCGAGTAGTGGTCAACCTCCGACATCACCCAGTCGGCCTCCTCCTTCGAGGACACAAAAAGGGAGACATCATCAGCATACGCCACTGCCCTCAAGGTGGCCTCCGGGGCCACCACGTGCATCCGGACTCCCGCCAATGGTCCACCCTCGATCCTCCTTAAAAAGGGGTCGATGGCAAACACGTATAACAGCGGGCTCAACGGACAGCCCTGACGAACCCCGGATTCCACCTCAAAAGGGCGGCCAGACCAACCATTCACCAACGGGAAAGTCTCTGCCCCTGTATACAATGCCTTTAACCAATTTACAAACCCCCCGGGCAGGCCATACCTCAGAAGGACTGACCAGAGGTAGTCGTGATTCACCCGATCAAAGGCTTTTGCCTGGTCTAAGGACAGCAGGAACCCCTTCCAGAGACCAGCCCTGCCCTCCTCCACTGCCTCTCGGACACCGAGCACAGCACTAAAAGTGCTGCAGCCTGGAACAGAACAGTGCTGGGACCCCGAAAGGAGCCGGGGCGCAAATTTCACCAACCGTTTAAACAGTATCTTAGCCAGTACCTTCCGGTCCGTATTGAGAAGCGCTATGGGACGCCAATTCTCAATACGGGACGAGTCCTTACCCTTTGACAGGATAATCAGGGCGGACCTCCTCATTGAACGGGGAAGAGCACCCGAGGAGAGGCATTCATTTAACACCTCCGTCAAGAGGGGGACCAAGGAGTCCCTAAAGGTCTTGTAGAATTCAGACGTTAAGCCATCTGGACCAGGCGATTTTTTGGGCCGGAGCCCATCAATGGCCAGTCTCACTTCCTCTTCCCTGATTACCTCAGTCAAAACACCAAGCGAGGGGTCATCCCCTGGTTCAGGGACGGCTTCAGCCAGGAAAGCCGACATAACGTCCCGATTCAGATCCCTCTTTCCCAAGAGGCGTGAGTAGAACGACCTGACGACTTCCAAGATCCCTGATTTGGATCGGTTCAGGGAGCCTGTACCGTCAATCAGGCCGGTCACCACTTTACAACCTACTGACATCTTACAATTTCTGTAGGGGTCGGGCGAGCGGTACCTCCCGAAATCCCTCTCAAAAACTAAAGATGTTTGTCTATCGTACTGACACCTCTTAAGTAAAGACTTCAACCTGGAGATTTCCTCGCAGTCACCTCCAGTCGAAACGAGCTGTTCGAGTTTCCTCCTCAGACCTTGGTACAAACGGTACTTACTCAGGTTCCTGAGGCTAGAGAGCTGGCGGAAGAAGCTCGCAACCCGATCCTTGAACATCTCCCACCACTCTGACTTAGTGCTACACAGATCCAATAGCGGTACCTGGCTCTGAAGAAAGTCCTCAAAGGATTGTCTCACCTCCGCTTCTTCCAGCAGGGATGAATTCAGCTTCCATAGTCCTCTCCCCATCCGGGGGGTTTCTGCAACATTCAAGGAAAAGAAAATTAGACAGTGGTCGGAGAAATCCACCTCCACAGCGGACACTGCTGAAGAGACGGCCTCCTCCTTTAAAAAAAACCTGTCTATCCTTGACCTACAGCTACCTCTGAAATAGGTGAACCCACTGTGACCTGGGGTGTGCCGGATGTGGACATCCACCAGGCGAGCATCACTAGCTATGCTATTCAAGGCAATGCTATCATAAGCCAGCCGGCCCTTGGCACCTCCCCTGTCACGCAATCTTGTGACGGTGTTGAAGTCACCTCCAAAGACCACCTGCCGGCTTGTAAAAAGATAGGGCTTGATCTTCATAAAGAGACATTTGCGGTCCCACTTAGACTGAGGACCGTAGATGTTTATGAGCCGTAGCTCTTGTCCCCTCATGAAGACGTCTAAGACCAAGCACCTCCCCATTTCTACCTCGATAACCCTCCGGCATTCAACCGTTGCGGCCTTAAAAAGGACCGCCACCCCGCTATACGGCTCGGCCGCAAGAGACCAGTATGAGGGCCCACATCTCCACTCACTTTTCGCCTTGTGAATGGCCCCCATGTCCGTTAGCCTGGTCTCCTGCAAGAATAAAATTTCAGCCTCAACCCGGGTGAAAAAATCAAAGGCCGTGAATCTGGCCGCATCAGACTTAATACTGGCGACATTAATGGACGCCAGTGTCAACGGGGTGGGTGCCGCCATTGGATGATCGATTTAGATGGCCTTTTTCTTCCTCCCACCCTCTTCACCATCCGAAAGGGGCCCCGTACTACTCCCCCTATCACACTCCTGGCGCTTGAGGGAGACCGAGGTATCCATGGAGCCCCCCTTCCCTTCCTCACCACCGGGCACGGGGACAGTCCCTCCCCCAGAGGAAGATGGTGTAACCCCCGAAGAAGGGACCCCGCCATCCCCCACAGATTCCCCAGATGACACGGATGGCACACCCGGCTCCTCACCCCCGACCCCCGGCACATCAGGGTCCTCGAGGGCTTGGAAGCGGTTAGAGACCGGGACTAGAGGGGAGGTCGCGGAGCCTTCCGCCGGCACCTTTTTGGTCAGGGGGGGGGCAGATCTAACAACCCCCTTCCCTTTGTTCTTCTTGTTCTTGTTCTTCTTCCTCTTAACTAGGGTTGCACTGCCATCCATTGCTCTAGGCTGCGCCTCGTCCCCTCCAACACTTTCATACTGGGAGGAATCTGAGAGCGCAGCCGTCTCCTCCCTCTCCAGCCTCCTGATCTCCTCGTTCACCGCTTTCTCCCCCAGGGCCTCAGTGGCGCCAGCCGAAACCCCCGGAGGGGGGACTGTCATCACCCCAGTTGCCTGGGGATCCAACTGCCCCTCCCCCTCATGACGCCTCACCTGCCTCCGCTGGTAAGAGGGGTTGTGGGCCCTGCTGCTCTTCTTCACTGGCCCTACAGTTCCCTCACCTCCGCCGACCTCAGGCCCCACAGGGGGTGCACCGCCGTGATTTACCCCCCCACCTGACCGAAGACAGCATTGGCAAAGGAACGAGGGCAGCGGCTGAATGGATGCCCGACGGCATCACACAGGTGGCACCTAACCGTACCACAGGAGGCGGCGAGATGGCCAACCTCGCCACACAGGGTGCATTTCTGCACCCTGCAGGCTGCACTAAGGTGCGTAGGATCGCCGCACCTGTGGCACACCTTCGGTTGCCCCTGGTAGAAGACCAGGATCCTATCCCTTTCAAGGAAGGCCGAGGAAGGGATGTGGGTGACAGTGCCGCCGGACCGCTTCAACCTCATCATGAAAGTCCAGCCCCCTGACCATATGCCTTCATCCAAGATTTTTTTGGGGGTCTCCACCACTTCACCGTACCGGCTAAGCCAGGTCATTATGTCAATCCCCGAGAGTGACTCGTTACAGGTCAAAACGGTCACTCTCTTTGGTCCGTTTTGGCGGGATATCACCTCAGCGACGAGACCCCGCCAGTCGGGCATCTCCTTTGCCAGCTCGTAATTCGACCAGAAGAGCTCCATGCCCTCCGGTCGAACGAAGCTGACATCAAAGATGGGAGCGCCAAAAGGATGTATCAGGGCAAAGATGTCACTTGTCCTGAAGCCCATCTCCAGAAGGAGCTTCACTACCCTAGATCTTGGAGGGCACGCATCACTGCCCCTCCACCGGAGACGGACCACATTCCTTCTGTTCACCCCCTGCCCGCCTGTAGGGAGAGACCATACGGTCTCACCCCCCCTTTTTTCTTGGAAGGCCGCCTGTCCAAACTTATCCAGCCAAAAGGACAGGTCCACGTCCCTCCCCTCTACAGAGATCATCCGCTCCCCATGCCTGAGACCCTGCAGAAAAAGGCGGTGGAAATCTCCACCTCCCATGCCCGGGTGTGAGGAAGAGCCTGACACTACCTCTGAATAACACATACCATTTGTGGTGGGCGATGGACCGGCCCCTGCTTCACCATTCACCCCATTACCAACACTCTCCCCATTACCACCATTATTTTTCCCCTTACCCACTGATCCATTTTCCTTACCTACTGCTTCATTTTCCGCAACACTCCCATTGCCCCCCCCTAGAGGTGGCCATTCCTCCATCTCCACACATTCCCCACTTTCACCGTTTTCACTTCCATTTACTCTTTCATTCACACCACTATTTATACACTTTTTTTGTGCATCATTCACACCATGCGGTTTTTCCTCCCCACTCTTTTTTTGCTGTTCTTTTTTCCCATTCCCACCATGCGTTTTTCCCACTTTTCCTGCTACACCATTTACTACAGCATTATTTTTATTACTCACTTCATGCTTTTCCCCTAGACTCTTTCCTTGTTTTGCTGTTTTAAGGTGTTCTACCCCTTTAAGGTTCTCAGAGCTGCAGCTAGAAACAGACACACCCTGCTTCACAGCAGGGCATGCAACAGAACCAGCAGAAGCAGTGAGTGCTGCAGCAGAGCATTGCTCCCCCAATGCCTGCTGCAGAGCGTCACTCCCAGAGGGACCAGCCACCGCCGAGGACCCCGCCAGCCCAGGCAACACAGTGCCAGGTAACATATTGCCAGCGGGGGACCCCGTCGGCGCGGCCCTCCTTGCCGTGATTGGGGGCGGGGCTTCAGATGTTGTGCCATTTTTTTGTTTCTTACAATGTATGTTTCCTGCACTTACATTACCTGCATTTTCCCCTGATACCGGCACTGGGGCCCCTGCAGCCTTGGGTGGAATTAGGCCAGCGAGGGACCCCAGCAACACCGCGCTCCCTGCCGGAGGTGCGGTCATGGACGCGGCCGGTTGCTTCACCGCCGCGGTATCCCTGCTGCACCTCCCGCCCTCACTCTCTACCGGCGCCGAGGTCCCTGCGGCCCCAGATGGTGGCGGGCCCCCAGGGGACCCCGGCGACACCGCCCCCCCCCACCGGTGGTGTGGTCCGGGATACGGCCGGCCGTTTTACAATCGCAGCCCTACTCCCGCCCTTTGGAGATACCGGCGCCGCGGCCCCTGCAGCTCCAGGTGGAAGCAGGCTTGCAGGGGACCCTGGCAGACCGGCACCCCCCGCCGAGGGTGCGGGCGGGGTGAGGATGGCCGCGGCAATCACGGTTGCCCCTATACCCTTCCCAGTGGGCCCCGGGGCCCCCGCAGACCCAGTAGATGACATACTCGCAGGGGACCCCGGAGGCACCACCCCCCCCACCAAGGTGGGGGTTCGGGTCAGCCGGACCTGCGGCACCATCCTCATGTTTGGTCCTTGCCCACCCCCCCTGCTATGACCAGCAGGGGCGGCTGCCTGTACCACGGTTACGTTATTCTCCCCGCTCCCTTGCACTGGGGCCACATCAGAACCCAGGCTGGGGTGGGAAACGGGCCCACAGTGGGACCGAGGGGTCCCAGGAAGGGGGACATAGATGTATTTCTCCTCCACCACCTTTTTTTTTCCTTTCTTCTTTCTTTCCCCCCTCCTGGTTACCTCATCCTGGCAGTCCTCATCCCTAAATCTTAGCTGGGAGTAATCCACTCCCGGGGACTCGAGCTACCGGATCTGGCACATGAGGTAACCCCCCTCGCTACTGCTGCTGTCACCGCTCCCCTCGTCCTCCGATAGACTGGAGTCCAATGGGAGCGCGACCTGGTGGGGTTCCAGCAGCCCACTATGCGTGACTCTGTGATCACTTACCGAGTCCCCAGGCAGGCCCTCTGTCTCCTCTTCCTCCTCCTCTGATGATGACGATGATTCCTCTGCCTGGGCCAGGCGACCAGACCCCCCTGGCACCCTCTTTGTGACGGCAGCCATGCTCCAGAACCTCTCGTCGTTCACCAGTTTCTCATAGAAGGGACCTGCATTTTCCAGGATTTCTTGTTTCCTTTTTTCCAGACTTTTTACTGAGCTTTTCAGCTCCTTAATCTTGACAGGCAGGGCCAGCCTCTGGCCGCGCGATGCACAATCTGCGGCCAGCCGGGCACACCGCAGCTCCTCCCGGAGTCGTCCCAAGGTCTTACCGGCCTCCCCGTACTCGCGGAGGTAGGCACTCAGGCGGGAGCCATAGGTGCCAACAGGCTCCCCCTCGGCCTGGACGCCCCAGTCCTTGTGGACGGCTGAGCCCCCGTGAGTACTAGGCCCCTCACCGAGAGTAGAGATGGTAACTGCGTCTGGCCTGGCTTCGGCCGGTGCCCTGCTACCCCTCCTTGCCTTCTTCTCTGTTTTGGCCACCTCCTTCTTGGCCTCCTCCTTCTTAGCCTTAGCCTCCTTGGCTTTTTTAGCCCTTAATGTGCTCCCCTTCATAATGGAGGAAGGGGGACTCAAAGCTCCCAGAAAAGTCCAGACAGGGCTCTCAGAAAGGTCCAGACAGGGCTCCCACCCCCGGTACCAACCGAGGGGTGGGAGACGGGGACAGGCCCCACTAAAGTCCTCAACCCACCCTCCCTCTCCTGGGTCCGAGAAGGGGGGGGTCCCTGTAGGCAAACAAAGTCTTGGAGCTTCAGCTCCTCTCTCCAACACCTGACTCTCTCCACCAGTCTCCGCCCAGGAAGTGACGCGGCTGCTGGCATGAGACTTGCCCTTCAATAGATCCTTGTAAAAGGATTTAAAGAGTACTCATTCAAATTAGAGAGACAGTTTAAATTAAAAAGATTAGACCTGCCTCCACCGCAGGGGGGCTCGCTCGACCCACCAGCGGACAGGCACCAGTATTGGGAGAGCGGGGCTGGCCGTCAGGGTCCACCGCGGCTCTGGCACAAACCCGGCGACAAGGAGGTCGCACGGGCAGGAACGGACTAGCCGTGTCAGCTTCGCACTTTTTTGCTTTTAGAAGGGCATGACATGCCTATATCTGTGTCTCCCCCTCCTTTTACTCCTCCACCTCTTTTCTTTTCGCATGACTATATGTATTTGTCACTTTTCCATGTGTTAGTTGTGTCTTCTGAGCAGTTTGTCAGCTTTTGGACACCTTTGAAGGTGTTTTCTATGTGTTTCTATGTGTTTTAGTTTGCCTGCCATTGGTTTAACGGTGTTCGAAGGTGTTCGACGAACAGTTTGGCGAACATACGGGTGTTCGACGAACCGAACCGAACTCGAACACTACAGGGGTGGCTCAACACTAGTGGTGTGTCAGACATCATCAGACACATCCTGTTTCATTTATGAAGGAGGGACTCTGAAAGTCACAAAGCCTATTTTTATAGAACCATCAGACGGCCTTTACTATTCTTAAAGGGCCAGCTGTCGGCCCTCACTATTCTTAGAGAGCCATCAGCCGGCTATGCTTTAATGTTCCCATTACTAAAGAGTGGGTCTCCTATACTGTTATTGCGTATGCAGTGAGTGGCAGTGCTGGCCAAAATTTGGACGCACTCCAGTACTCCTTTGAAAATTTGGACGCACCCCAATACCCCTTTGAAGAGATTTAGAGGAGAGCCTTCTGAAAACAATGTTTCCATAATTAGGAAGTGGGTCTCCTATACTGTTTGCCTAAGCCTTGAATGCAAGGGTTGCCAAAAATTTGGACCTACTCCAATGCCCCTTGGAAGAGACGTAGAGGGCCTCCAGAAAAAAGTTCCCATTATTAGGAAGTGGGTCTCCCATTGTGTTTACCTATTGTAGCATCGGCGTCTCTGCCCCGTTCTAGGCAGAGACGCCGTCCCTCTCACCTCCCCGCTCCTGGCGCGGCGTCCTCCAGCGCTGCTCTCCCCGCTGCTTCCGGCGCGCGCTCCTTCCCCGGCAGTGTGCTTAGGGCGCGCGCGCGCTTCCCCTCTCTTATAGGGACCGCGCGCGCCGTCCTAAGGAGTCCCCGGCCAATTGCCGGAGGACCTCCCATATAAAAGGCACCTCCTCCAAAATGGAGGTGCCCGAGCAATGTTGTAGCACTGTTCACTGCTCTGCTTCAGCCCTCAGGTCCCGTTGCCAGTTACCTGCCAGATACCTGCCAGATTCCTGCCAGCTTGCTGTCTTATTCCTGCCTGATATTCTTCTACTTGCCTGCTAGCCTGAGGTCCGACGGTCTGCCCTCCAACTCCAGTCAGTCTGTCTATGGACCAGCTTGCCCGCTCACCTGGGAGCGCACACCTGTTACCTGCCTGCTAGCCTACCTGGAGGCTCCGCCGTCACGTGCTGTGACCACCTGCCATTCCAGAGACTCCTGCCCGCTCACCTGGGAGCGCACACCTGTTACCTGCCTGCTAGCCTACCTGGAGGCTCCGCCGTCACGTGCTGTGACCACCTGCCATTCCAGAGACTCTCGCTTGCTCACCTGGGAGCATACATCAACCATCTGCCTGCTAGCCTACCTGGAGGCTCTGCCATCACAGGTCGTACCTACCCTTTACCCAGAGACTGCCCCGGTCACTTGCCGTGACCTCCTGCCCGTTCATCCAGAGACTGCCCCGGTCACTTGCCGTGATGTCCTGCCCATTCATCCAGAGACTGCCCCGGTCACTTGCCGTGATCTCCTGCCCGTTCTTCCAGAGACTGCCCCGGTCACTTGCCGTGACCTCCAGCCCGTTCACTCAGAGACTGTCCCGGTCACCTGCGGTGACTGCCTGCCCGTCTTCCCTGGTCGCCACCCGCTCCCTTACAAGGACCGCCCCCTTGTATAGTAGCTCAGAGGTTCCGCCTCCCAGACCCGTTACAGTTTGCTCGGGCCATGGAACCCAGTGGCACCCAAGCTCCTTCGCTCTCGGACCTGTGTCATGAACTGTCCCGTCAGAGGTCCCAACAGGAGTCCATCCTGGGTCACCTGCGGAATGTCAATTCTCGCCTGGACACTCTGACTGCTCTGCCTGCAACCACCGCCAGTGCCATGACTCGCAGTCCGGCAGCTCCACTGCCCACTAATAACGTGGTATCCTACCCCGGACCCCGGCTTTCTGCACCTCCTCGTTTCGGAGGCGACTCCGCCCTGGCTCGGGGCTTCATAAATCAGTGCACCCTGCACTTTGAACTCCTGTCTCACCAGTTTAACTCCGACCGGGCCAAAATTGCCTTCATCATGTCCCATCTCACCGGAGAGGCCCTGGCCTGGCTAAATCCTCTATGGGAGAGAGGAGACCCCCTGGTGTCTGACTTGCCTGCCTTTCTCACGGCTTTCCGGAAAGTCTTCGACGAACCCGGACGGAAGACCTCATCCGCATCGTCTCTGCTACGCCTTCGTCAGGGAAGTCTCACCGTGGGCCAATATGCCATACGGTTCCGTACCCTTGCCTCGGAGCTGGCCTGGGATAACGACGCTCTGGTTTCCGTCTTCTGGGAGGGTCTGTCCGGCCGTATTAAAGATGAACTTGCCGGTCGGGACATTCCTACCTCTCTCGATGACCTTATAACTCTTGCCACCCAGATTGACCTGCGGTTCCAGGAGCGTGCCAAAGAGGTCACCCGTGAGAGGAGGTTTCCACGTCTAGCTCCTACTTTTCAGAAACCCGTCACTCCCTCCGTCTCTCCTGAGCCTATGCAGGTCGACCAGACCAAGATGGTCGGTTCTCGCCAAGAATCTCGCCGAGCCGAGGGAAGCTGTTTCTATTGTGGCAGTAAGAAGCACTTCATCCATTCCTGCCCGGAAAAACCGGAAAACGCCAGTGTCTAGGACCACTCGGAGAGTTCATCCTAGACAAAAGTAAGCCCTCTCCGTCTCTGACCTTACCGGTCTCTATTGCTTGGGGAGAGAACCGTCTCTTTGAACTCGCCCATCTGGATTCTGGAGCTGCTGGAAACCTCATCTCCCAGTCTCTGGTACAGAGATACCATATTCCCACCAAGTCCCTGGCTGAACCATTGTCAGTCGCCTCCGTGGATGGAAGACTTCTCTCGGAGACCATCCTGCTCGTCACCGAACCCATAACCCTGCAGGTGGGAATGCTGCACTCTGAGGAGATCTCATTCCATGTGCTGTCCGGACTTTCTCACTCCCTGTTGCTTGGTCTACCTTGGCTCCAGACACATGAACCCGTATTGAACTGGCGGTCCGGTGAAGTACTCCGATGGGGGCCCGACTGCCATAGGACCTGCCTGGTCCCGGTCCGTCCACTTCGCCCTCAGCCTACTCCAGCTAACTTACCTGGTCTCCCGGCTCCCTAATGGCCCTATGCGGACGTCTTCGGTAAGAAGGAAGCTGAGACGTTGCCACCCCATAGGCCATACGATTGCCCGATCGACCTGGTACCTGGCACTACTCCTCCCCGTGGGCGTATCTACCCGTTGTCTGCAGCCGAGACCCGAGCCATGTCTGAGTACATTGAGGAGAATCTGGCCAGGGGATTTATCCGAAAATCTACTTCCCCGGCTGGAGCCGGATTCTTCTTTGTCAAAAAGAAAGACGGCTCGCTACGTCCCTGTATTGACTACAGAGGACTCAATCTCATCACGGTAAAAAACAAATATCCCCTGCCACTCATCTCCGAATTGTTTGACCGTCTCAAGGGCGCCAGGATCTTCTCCAAGCTGGATCTACGAGGAGCGTATAATCTGGTCCGTATCCGTCAAGGAGACGAGTGGAAGACGGCATTCAATACCCGGGACGGTCACTACGAGTACCTTGTGATGCCCTTCGGTCTCTGTAATGCTCCCGCGGTCTTTCAGGAACTAGTCAACGACATCTTCCGTGACCTCCTGTACTCCTGCGTAGTGGTATACCTGGACGATATCTTGGTCTTCTCTCCGGATCTCCCCACACACCGGAGGGATGTTCGTCAGGTCTTGCTTAGGCTCCGGCAGAACCACCTTTACGCCAAATACGAGAAGTGCCTCTTCGATCAGACCTCCCTTCCGTTCTTGGGCTATGTCATCTCCCAAACAGGTCTGCAAATGGATCCCGAGAAGCTCTCTTCCGTTCTAAAATGGCCTCGTCCTGAAGGTTTGAAGGCGATACAGCGATTCCTGGTCTTCGCAAATTATTATCGTCATTTCATCCCACACTTCTCGTCTCGGACTGCTCCCATATCTGCACTTACCCGTAAGGGGGCTAACCCCAGGGCATGGTCGCCTGAAGCCGAGGAGGCCTTCCTTTCCCTAAAGAAAGCCTTCGCTTCTGCCCCCGTCCTGCACCGTCCGGACTGTAATAAACAATTCTACCTGGAGGTTGATGCCTCCTCCTCCGGAGCTGGAGCGGTGCTCACCCAGAAGTCTTCTACCGGGAGAATGGTAACATGCGGCTTCTTCTCCAAAATCTTCTCCTCGTCGGAGCGCAACTATTCCATTGGAGACCGGGAATTGCTAGCCATAAAATTGGCACTGGGAGAGTGGCGCTATCTGCTAGAGGGGGCTCTCTACCCGGTAATTATCTACACGGATCACAAAAACCTGGCATATCTCCAAAATGCCCAGAGACTCAATCCTCGCCAGGCCCGGTGGTAGTTGTTCTTTGCCCGCTTCGACTTCATTCTTCATTTCCGTCCGGCTGACAAGAACGTCAAAGCTGATGCCTTGTCCCGGTCCTTCCTGTCCTCCGATCAAGAGGAGGAACCTACGCACATCATCGACTCCTCCAAGGTGATGAATGTGGCCCCCTTGGATCTGACTCGTCTTCCACCCGGTAAGACGTTCGTAGCTGTGCCAGATCGGGAGAGGGTTCTTCGCTGGGGACATTCTTCTAAACTAGCTGGCCATGCTGGCCAAAAGAAGACCTTCCAACTTATTACCCGGCATTACTGGTGGCCTACCCTGCGTAAGGACGTGGTAGACTTCGTCGCGGCCTGTTCATCCTGTGCCCGTAACAAAGTTCCCCGACATCTACCTGCCGGCCATCTCCTGCCCCTTCCCGTACCTGCTGCTCCTTGGCAACACATCGCTATGGACTTTATCACCGACCTTCCAGTTTCTGCCGGTTGTATTGTCATTTGGGTTGTCGCGGACCGTTTTTCTAAGATGGCCCACTTCATTCCCCTGCCTGGTCTTCCGTCTGCACCCGAGCTGGCTAAGGACTTTATCCGCCACATCTTCCGTCTCCATGGTCTGCCCCTCCACATCGTGTCGGATCGTGGGGTTCAGTTCACCTCTCGCTTCTGGAGAGCCACATGTAAGCTGCTGGACATTACCCTGGATTTCTCCTCCGCTTACCACCCTCAGTCCAATGGTCAAGTGGAGCGGATCAATCAGATCTTGTCCAACTACCTCCGGCACTTCGTTGATGCTCACCACTCGGACTGGGTGGATCTCCTACCATGGGCCGAGTTCTCTTTTAACAACCATGAGAGCGAGTCCTCTTCCAAATCCCCGTTCTTTATAGTCGGTGGCCAACATCCCCGGATTCCACTTCCTGTCTCCGTTTCTGTGGACAACCCTGCTGCGGAGTCTCTTGTCAGCGAATTTTCTACTATTTGGGAGAGCACCAGGTCCGCTCTTCTTCTCTCCTCTGAGCGGATGAAGAGATATGCTGATAAGAGACGTCTGGATCCGCCCCAATTCCGTCCGGGAGACAAGGTTTGGCTCTCATCCAAACATGTGCGGCTCAAAGTACCCTCCTACAAGTTGGGTCCTCGATTCATCGGCCCCTTCGAAGTCCTCAGGCAAATTAACCCTGTGGCCTACAAATTAAAACTCCCGGCCACCCTACGGATCCCCAACTCCTTCCACGCATCTCTGCTCAAACCCGTTGTCTTTAACTTTTTTTCCAAAAATCCAGGTGCCCCTCCTGCTCCGGTTTCCGCTGATGACATCTTTGAGGTAGAGAGTATTCTGGCCTCCAAGAGTGTAAGAGGAAAAACCTTTTTTCTGGTAGATTGAAAGGGGTTTGGTCCTGGGGAGAGAACTTGGGAACCCAGGGAGAACATCAACGCCCCGCTTCTCCTTGAGAAATTTCTTTCTGGCCAAAAAAAGAGGGGGCCTAAAGGGGGGGGTACTGTAGCATCGGCGTCTCTGCCCCGTTCTAGGCAGAGACGCCGTCCCTCTCACCTCCCCACTCCTGGCGCGGTGTCCTCCAGCGCTGCTCTCCCCGCTGCTTCCGGCGCGCGCTCCTTCCCCGGCAGTGTGCTTAGGGCGCGCGCGCGCTTCCCCTCTCTTAAAGGGACCGCGCGCGCCGTCCTAAGGAGTCCCCGGCCAATTGCCGGAGGACCTCCCATATAAAAGGCACCTCCTCCAAAATGGAGGTGCCCGAGCAATGTTGTAGCACTGTTCACTGCTCTGCTTCAGCCCTCAGGTCCCGTTGCCAGTTACCTGCCAGATACCTGCCAGATTCCTGCCAGCTTGCTGTCTTATTCCTGCCTGATATTCTTCTACTTGCCTGCTAGCCTGAGGTCCGACGGTCTGCCCTCCAACTCCAGTCAGTCTGTCTATGGACCAGCTTGCCCGCTCACCTGGGAGCGCACACCTGTTACCTGCCTGCTAGCCTACCTGGAGGCTCTGCCGTCACGTGCTGTGACCACCTGCCATTCCAGAGACTCCTTCCCGCTCACCTGGGAGCGCACACCTGTTACCTACCTGCTAGCCTACCTGGAGGCTCCGCCGTCACGTGCTGTGACCACCTGCCATTCCAGAGACTCTCGCTTGCTCACCTGGGAGCATACATCAACCATCTGCCTGCTAGCCTACCTGGAGGCTCTGCCATCATAGGTCGTACCTACCCTTTACCCAGAGACTGCCCCGGTCACTTGCCGTGACCTCCTGCCCGTTCATCCAGAGACTGCCCCGGTCACTTGCCGTGATCTCCTGCCCATTCATCCAGAGACTGCCCCGGTCACTTGCCGTGATCTCCTGCCCGTTCTTCCAGTGACTGCCCCGGTCACTTGCCGTGATCTCCTGCCCGTTCTTCCAGTGACTGCCCCGGTCACTTGCCGTGATCTCCTGCCCGTTCTTCCAGAGACTGCCCCGGTCACTTGCCGTGATCTCCTGCCCGTTCTTCCAGTGACTGCCCCGGTCACTTGCCGTGATCTCCTGCCCGTTCTTCCAGAGACTGCCCCGGTCACTTGCCGTGACCTCCAGCCCGTTCACTCAGAGACTGTCCCGGTCACCTGCGGTGACTGCCTGCCCGTCTTCCCTGGTCGCCACCCGCTCCCTTACAAGGACCGCCCCCTTGTATAGTAGCTCAGAGGTTCCGCCTCCCAGACCCGTTACACCTATGCAGTGAATGCAAGGGTTGCCAAAAATTTGGAGGCACTCCAATGCCCCTTGGAAGAGACGTAGAGGGCCTCCTGAAAAAAAATGTTCCCATTATTAGGAAATGGGTCTCCCATTGTGTTTGCCTATGCAGTGAATGCAAGAGCTGAAAAAAAAATTGGGAGGCACTACAATGCACCTTGGAAGTGACGTAGAGGGCCTCATGAAAAAATGTTCCCATTATTAGGAAGTGGGTCTCCCATAGTGTTGGCCTATGCAGTGAATGCAAGGGCTGCCAAAAATTTGGAGGCACTCCAATGCCCCTTTCAAGAGACATAGAAGGCCTCATGAAAAATTGTTCCCATTATTAGGAAGTGAGTCTCCCATTGTGTTTGCCTATGCAGTGAATGCAAGGGTTGCCAAAAATTTGGAGGCACTCTAATGCCCCTTGGAAGAGACGTAGAGGGCCTCATGAAAAAATGTTCCCATTATTAGGAAGTGGGTCTCCCATAGTGTTGGCTTATGCAGTGAATGCAAGGGCTGAAAAAAAATTGGGAGGCACTCCAATACAGCTTGGAAGAGGCATAGAGGGCCTCCTGAAAACAATGTTCCCATTATTGGGAAGTGGGTCTCCCATAGTGTTGGCCCATGCAGTGATTGCAAGGGCTGCCAAAAATTGGAGGCACTCCAATGCACCTTGGAAAAGACGTGGAGGAGGGATCCATAAAAAAATGTTCTCATTAGAAAGGAGCGGGTCTCCTATACTTGTAATGCCCATGCACTAAGTGTATGGGCTGACAAACATTTACCCCTGGGGGGGGTATACATGAACATACTGTATAAAAAAAAATTTAAGGGCATGACAAACAACCTTTAAAAAAATTATGTGGGTGTTGCATCACGGACCATGGTCACCCTGGTGATATGGTGGTGGAGGATGAGGAGAAGGAGGAGGACAAGAGCAAATATCCAAAATCAGGAAGCGTATACCCATGTGTGGGTGTGAAAAGGTGCATGGGATTACATCTCCCAAAAAAAGACACTGGATTTGAGTTTATGTTACGCTCCTATCATTGGTGGTGTTGAGAAGCCTGGCACAATCCTGCCCTTGTTCATTTTTATAAGAGTCAGCCTGTCAGCATTTTCAGTTGACAGGCAGATGTGCTTATCAGTTATAATTCCACCAGCGGCACTAAAAACCCGCTCTGATAAAACAATAGTGGCAGGCCAGGACCTCCAAGGCGTAGAGAACCAGTTCATTCCATGTGTCCAGCTTGGATACCCAATAATTATAAGGCACAGAAGAATCACGGAGGACATTGGTATGGTCAGCAAGGTACTCCCTCAGCATCTTCCCAAACTTTGCACTCCTTGTGAGAGTGCCCCGCACCTCAGGGCCTGTGCGATGGGAGGGGCTGAGAAAACTCTCCCAGAACTTTGACAGTGTTCCCCTGCCTCTGCTGGATTGGAGTTGTGTACTCCTTGGTTGTCCAACGAACTGTGACCTTTGTCACCAGCGTTTTCAGATGGGAATTTTTTTAATAGTTCCGCAACAAGGGCCTTCTGGTACTGCCCCATTTTTGTAGACCTGTCCGCCTCAGGAATAAGAGATATAAAGTTCTCCTTGTAGCTTGGGTCTCGAAGTGTCACCTACCAGTAATGACTGTCACCCAAAATTGGCTTGCACACACAGCAGAGGAAGCAGTAGTGTTACCCGCAGACACTGTTTCTGGACCCTGGGGTTCGGCCCACAAAGTCGGGTGCTTTGCTGCCATGTGCCTGATCATGCTGGTGGTGGTCAGGCTGGTAGTTTTGCCACGCCTGTTGATGCTGGCCTGGCAGGTGGTGCAAATGGCCTTTTTGGGGTTATTGGCAGAACCTTTAAAAAAGAACCAGACTCGGGAAGACCTAACAGTTGTACTGGCATATACCTTCGTGTTGGTGTTACGGGCAACGATTGCCTGCCTTCTGTCTGTGGCCACCACACTGCTTCTTCCTGCCTGTTGGGGTGCTCTGTCCCCCCCCCCCACCCCGTGTGCTGCTGTCCTCGCTCTGCATGTCCTCCTGCCAGGTTGGGTCAGTTACTATATCATCCACCACCTCCTCTTCCACTTCTGCACCCTGGTACTCCTCCTGACTTTCTGGCAATTGTGTCTCATCATCGTCCACCTCTTGTGACACTTCGTGTGACTGTGGCTGCTCAAATATTTGGGCATCGCTACAAGCGATCTCCTCTTGCCCCACTTCAAGTGGACCAGGCGAGAGGCCCGAATCTATAAATGGAAAAATGAGCAGCTCTTCGGAGTGTCCAAGTGTAGGATCAGCTGTCTCTGGGCACTCGGCATGGTGGGAGGAAGGAGGATCAGGGTCCAGACTCACGGCTACTGAGACTTGACCGTGTGGAAGATGGAAGCATTATCTGCTATCCAACCAATAACCTTTTCACACTACTCTGTGTTAAATAGTGGTGTTCTGCGGTTCCCTATTAATTGGGACAGGAAGGTTGAGCGAGAAGATGTGGGTGTTTGTTGTGACACAATTTCAGCTTGCCCACAGCCTCGGCCTCTGAATGCACCATCACCATCACGTCCAGTTCCCTGTCCCTTGCCACGCGCCTTGCCCATTTTAAATGGAGAACAATATCTTCCACGCTCACTACAAATTGCTGAATTCGAAGTGAACTTATATGTGATCCGTGTGACGGACAAATCACAGTTTTAAATAGCTGGCCTGTAGGTAACTATTTTTAACAGCGTCGACCTCATGTCAAGAAGTTCGCTGCCACACCGCAACAAGATTTCAATGGAGGCCAGAAATGGCAATATTTTCAGCGCATTTATATGTGATCTGTGTGGTGGACAAACCAGTTTTAAATAGCTGGCCTGTAGGTAACTATTTTTCACAGCAAACTGGTGTCAATAGCTTCACTGACACACTGCAACAAAATTTCAATGGAGGCCAGAAATGGCAATATTTTCAGCGCATTTATATGTGATCTGTGTGACGGACGAGCCACAGTTTTAAATAGCTGTATTCTTAGCTCTGTAATATGGAAAGGACCTGGCTGTATTCTGCAGTGCCAACAAGCAAATGGTGCAGAAAAACGTTTTCTCTGGATTGCTTTTTAAGCAAATAATCAGGATTAAAATTAAGAAAAAATTATTCCTGGCCCCTGATACCTGAGGCTATTTCTACAAATATCTGTAAAAGCAGCAGACAGAACTGAAATGGACCCTCTTGCTATGTGCACTGCACCCTGCCTGCCTGCCTAGCACTGATATCTCTGCAACTGGATTAATCCTCAGAAGGACTGTTAGTTGAGATGAATATGTGTCTCTAATATAGTCTGGTATACCTACACTAACTAGAAACAAGCAAATCTCTCCCTAGCTCAGCATCAGCTCTCCCTACACTGTCTGATTCCGGAGTGACTGTGATGAGCATGGCGGCGCCAGGTCAGATATAGACCTGATGACGCTGTGTGGCCAGCCAATCAATGTAATGCCACAACCAATATGGCTGTGGTGTGGCAGACAAGCCCTGCATGTTGACTGGTGCTCTAAAGAGTGCTAAACATGCAGGGAGGGGACCCAAGCTCCCACCGAGCAACCCCGGAAATACTCGACGAGCACCGAGCATCTAGGGCAGTGAGATGCTCGGGCGAGCACCGAGCAGAAGCGAGCATGCTCACTCATCACTATTTAGGAAGTGAAGGACAGGTCCCAACAAAATGTCCCTTTTTTCCACAAAAAAAAAATACGCTTTTTTTCTTGAGAATCTCCGGGGAGATGTATGATGCAGAGACACCCCCTAATTGCATGGGTTCCTTCACCTCCCCAAGTACTGGTTCACCCCCAGACCGCTCCCCTGGAAGAGGTACACGACCCCGACAAGAAGGCCCCAGAGAAGGTGGTCTCACCCGTCTATCCAAAGGCATTTATCAAGACGTATGGCCAACGACATGGCAGCCTCCAAGGACTGAGGGGTTTCATATACTGCCAAGGCATCTTTCAACCTTTCAGTAAGACCCTTACAAAATTGACTTCTAAAGGCTGAGTCATTCCATTTGGAATCCGTTGCCCATCTACGGAATTCCAAACTGTACGTCTCCATTGACCGCTTCCATGCTGAAGGTGGTGTAGCCTAGACTCAGCCAAGGAGACTTGGTCAGGATCATCATAGTTGAGGGCCAGAGCCCTGAAAAACCCCTCCACAGACTGGAGACAAACCGAGTCCTGCGGTAAAGAAAACGCCTATGGCTGAGGATCTGCCTGCAGTAGAGAGATCACAATTCCAACCCGTTGCTCCTCATTTACAGAAGAGTAAGGAACAAGTTTAAATTACAGTTTGCAGGTCTCCTTGAAACCAAAAAACTTGTCCATAACTCCTGAAAACCTCTCGAGGAGGGCAACCTCGAGTTCAGGCTAGACAGGCCTACCTGTAGAGACCCCCACATTGGCGATCTGTAGTCGCTGATGCTGCTGCTGAACCTCACAGCGGAGGTCATTCACCTCCAGAGACAGACTGCGCAGCCACTCTGCGAGCTCTGCAGCTGAACCCATACCAAGGGAGAAAGGAAAAAAATAGGTCCACACACGGAGAAAAAAAAGCAACAAAGTCTCAGTTTTTTTTTTTTCCTTTTCAAAATGTGCTCGGCCGGCGATAATGTCACGCAAGATGTGGGAAAGTCAAAGTGCAACACAAAGTGAAGAGGAAAAGGGAGCCCAGATTCTAGGGAAAGGGGGGAGTGGAGACCTCCTTGGCTGATCTAGTGTCACCCTGTCTCCACTAATGTCCCTATATTGGTTCTTCACCATTCTCCGCACACGTACCTTGCCCTGTCTTTCCCTAGCGTTAGGCTCAGGCTAGGGAAGGGAGGGGATGAGCACTAGTCGATCCTCACCTAACACTAAAGACACAAGGGGGAACAAACAAGGGAAAATTGCTTAGCTTTAGTCGACTCCAGACAAATGCGCACACATCCTTTAGCACCAGAGAAGAAGAAGCACTGCTCTTGCTCAAGCCTTCGCAAGGGGTAAAGAATATCGCCGGCACATCCCTCTGGCACACAGCAGGTATTTATACACCCAGGCCAGGGTGTTAATTAGGCAGAGGAAGGTAGCCGCTGGGTCCTAGAGATACAGCTTCTAAGAAGTTGTCTGTAATGCCAAACGAAGAGATCTCCTGCAACCAACTGCAGGGAGACTGTTTGTCACTTCTGACACACCCGTGACATCTCCTTTGCAGAGCTGTGAGCCACCCTCTCTCTATCCTGACTTGCCATAAAATGTCTGCTGCATTTCCAGCCTCGTCTTTTTTACAGGATACGAAAATCCCTCCTGACTGGCTGCACTATACCATTTGACGTGATTTCTGCAAATCATTATGGGGAAGCCTGCGTACCCGCACCTGAGATTATGTGGGCCTTTGCTGACTGATGCAATTATCTGCTTTGTGTAAAATGATGAAGGGAATATTTTAAGTGATTTGAACAAACTGAATCGCTGGGACCTGCAAATTTCATAAAATTTGACATGGATGTGATTTGAAGCAATTTGATTAGCTCATATCTAATCTAAACCCTTTATAACGACCTAAGGGCATTGCAGGGCGGCGTGGCAGTGACATAGTCAGCAACAGTCCATATAAAGAAAACGTGGGGCTTTTATTTTCAGCCAAAATGCAGCAAAACAATAAAGCCACCAAAAAACAACAAAGTGTTGCCCGGCTAGGCGCTAACTAACTTACCATACCTCTGACTGTATGCGGACCTGGCTTTTCAGCAACTCCGGTTTAGCACATTTAACCGCCATGCATTTCCTCCTCAGGAACACCTCCTGTCAGTCTGGAGGCTGTGACCCCAATGAAAGTTTTTCCTTTTCTGTGTCAGTAATAAGACAACCTCTCTCAGCTGAGCTGCATAAGCCTCCAGTACTACCTGTACTGGAGCGGGAGTGGGAGTGATGAGTCCTACTATCAAATCCTACTCATCACTCCAATAAAAACCGGCCTGGAGCTACCATAAATAAAACGGCTCAGCAACTAAGCTGCTGCACCAACCAGCACTACTCGGCTTTTAATATCTTGCCCAGCTTAACTTTCAGGGACAGATGTTCACTCCGTCCAATATCTTCCCTGTCGGCCGCCTACACCTTCAAGACTATTAGTAAATTGTTTGGTCTTGTTATCAGATACAAATACCAAAAATAGTGTAATATATAACTTATATTATATGTCAGTTGTATCATAATTCATATAATTTAGCCCCCTGCTGATATCCTGTTGATTGACACCAGCTCCCCCAATGTTGGGCAGGCGGGATCCAGCTGTCAATCAACATGACACTTGTAGTGACGCCCCCTGGAAAAAGCAGAGCAGACGACAAAGAATTGTTGTGTCAAGGTGAAATCAGAAAAAGCAGGAGAATTACTGCCAGGTGCCGGGATAGAGCGTTGTATGGCAGAACAGGCGGGTGGTTCGCAACTCTCCACAGATAAGTGCTTAGCCCAATAGAGAAAAAAAAGTTTGGATAACTTACTTAAATGATCGGTGGTGTCAGCCCAATGTACTGTTTGATAGGAAAGAGCTGTCACTTCTAGTTTTGTTTTAATCTGGGAGAAATATTTCTCTATGTCAAACATTAATAAAGAACTTTAAGACATGTAGTTTGATAGTAGCATTTTTATTGTGGCTACTTGTAGATGTTTTATAGGGGCATTCGATGGTATTGATGTTGATAGCAGAAAATGCCAGGATGTTCACCAGCAGCATGGTGAAGGGTCACCACAATTTGTGAAGTCAAATCTGGTAAAGTTTGTCATAAGTTGGGTGAGTAGTCTTCAGGTTAACTTTCCAAGCTTTCTCTTCAGTTCACAGCTCTTCTGCACACTTAGGTAAATGGGTATTGAGGGTGAATAAAGTTTTTTAAATTCAACCCATTATTGATCCAGAGGAAGGCGAAAGAAAAACCCCTATAAATTATGTGTGAGGTAATTGTCCTCATATAGGGGAAAAAAATTCCTTCCTGACTCCAAATTTGGCAATCGGAATTACTCCCTGGATTTATCCATGTCCTGTCTATGAAGATCTCTAAAGTGTGCCAACTGTCATATTTGGAGGAGAACCTGAAGATTGACTTTTTTCTTACAGAAAGTTATTAACCCATAGAGATAAGTCACATCCAGGTTTAGCCTTGAAAACTCCCAATAGAGGTTTGAGCAAGCTTCCCTTTTTTCTGCTCAGGGACCATCATGGGTTTTCAAAGGCTTCAAGTCACATCCGGTATTAAGTCCACTATTCCTCGTATTACAGGTTGCATGAGTCCTGAGAAGGTGTTCTTCATAGGAACACGAGATAGGGACGCTGTGGAAAGTCATTTTAGTATTGCAGGGAATGAATCATTGAGAGCTGTGCTGTAATCTCATAAATGGTCTATGGAGTTCCTGGGGCAGAACTTGGCTTTCCCTGGCTGCCAGCATAACTAGTTCTGAGGGGTCTGGAGTACAGGCTTCTGTTCTGATGGCTGTAGATGGAAAATATCATATATCAGAATGGTTTCTGTTGCTGCTCAACATTTAAACATTTTACATGAGTCATAACTGCAAACGACTATGGGCCTAATCATTAACGCGTAGTTCACAAAAGTTTTACTGAAGGGGCGAGATGGAGTAAGATGCGCCTAATTTATTAAGAAGATCATGCCAATTAATGCCTTAGACTCATCTTATCACTAGTGTGCACCTTCCTGCGACATAACAGAAATCTTACTCCTGGCAGGGACTCAGGTACTTCTCTGTCATAAGTTGCACCACTAAATTGGCATAAGTTTTGAAGAATTTATTGGGCTGGCATTGCCACACCTTGCCACACCCATGCGTTATTCACTTTGGCGGATGTGGTTGGGACACTTATGTTACCTTTCATAGTGTTTTACACCAGAAATTTGGTGAGACCAAATTGGGTAAATGGGGCTTATGTACTTACAGTGCCTGGTATAAACGGTGGTGGTACTTTAAGGGCTTCCAGATCCTCCCAATTTATGTGCTGGAAGAAGGGATGTTGTCTAATGCAGCCATTTATTCCCAGTCGTCTGCTTGGGTCCTCACACAGTAGCTGTAAAGAAGAACAAAATCTATATTAGTATCTGGATATAAAATATAAAGGTGTCACTATATGTGATGCCTTCTCACTCCTGTGCAAGTTCTCTATCTCTGTGTGATGCCCTCCTGGGTGCCCCCATAGTAGTGATAATATCCTTCCATGCCACCGTCATAAATTACAGTTTTTCTTCTCTTTAGTTCTACTCATTCTTTGGCGACCATTGTTATGGGGCATCACCATAGAGGCTTGAGTTTACAACAATCTCTCTTACTGCCATCTTTCTGTATAACATCCCTGTTCTAAGGACTAAGCATCTGCTCCACCTCACCTCCTCAATGATATTTTTCAAGTCAGAGTCCAGATTATATGTGGGTACTTCTGACGAATTCCGATAGGACTTTTTATCTCCTGTCACCATCTTGTACAGGATGATGCCCAAAGAGAACCAGTCAGCAGCTGCATTGTACTTCTTCCTTGCAATGACCTGTGAAGAAGAAGGGAAGACTTCATTACATGCTATAGACAATAACGACGCTTTGTAAGTTTAGATTCATGAAGCTCCAATTAGTATTCCCGATGAATGGAGACTATTGAATCCTCCAATGTCCTATGAAATTACTATCCAGACACTCACCTCTGGAGCCATGTAGCCCGGTGTTCCTACTTTTCCAGATACTCCATCCATTCTATTGACGGCCAGCCCAAAATCTGCAATTTTTAGATGACCAGAGCCGTCAATCAGAATATTAGCTGTTTTTAAGTCTCTGTGTAAAGAAAGGTAAAGATATTTTTCATGGAACATGTATGAGTATACAAAGTCTATAGTATATATAACACGTAAGTGACTGAATGTGTAAAACATGATCATCTACTGTTCTTCTATATTCAGTGTTCTGCTGAGGAGAAGCACAGAGATGTGACCATATTACAGCAGAACTTGTGCATCAAGGTGAAGAAATGGATTTACCGATGAATGAAGCCCTTTGAGTGCAGGAACTGGAGGCCTGATGTTATCTCAGCCGCATAGAATCTGTTGGGGAAGGAATAAGAAAAAATGTAAGTCTTGGACATTAGAGAAGACGTCACATATGATGTATGAAATCGGATGCTGGGGGAACAGAGTTATTAACAATGTTATGAGTGCCTACATTTAATTGGAAATGTTATATATAGAAAAGCAATGATCGCACAGGATGGTCCAAACTTGAATAGAGCCCCCTTCTTCAACAACGGACTGCTTCTGTGGTAAAATCACCCTTGTTAGTGGGGGCATAGATGGATATGGTAATGTTATTAGGAATATGGTCATCAAAATCAGTCTAGAATATAGTTATAAAACCTTTGTGCTTACTTTGCACTGCTAAGTGGGAAACATCCTTGTTTTTCTAGGAGGCTCTTCAGGTCTCCTCCAGAAGCATAGTCCATGGCAAAACACGAGTGCTTCTACAAGAAGATGGAGAACAAAGAGTCATTCACATTCATTGTACATATTGTTTAGATCAGGGTTCTCCAATTCCAGTCCTCAAGGTCCACCAACAGGTCATGTTTTCAGGATTTCCTTAGTATTGCACAGGTGATAATTGCATCACCTGCAGAGGCAATAATTCCATCACCTGTGTAATATTAAGGAAATCCTGAAAATATGACCTGTTGGTGGGCCTTGAGGACTGGAGTTGGGGAACCCTGGTTAGATAACCTGGAAAATGTTTCAAAACATTGATGGTTTTACCTTAGTTTGGAAAGTTATGCAGCTATTCACCAAGAAAGGACTTCCGGACGTCAGCTGAAGGAGCTTCTTTTCCATCAGGAGTTGTTCTTCTGCTGCAGCTGAAACTCCTTTGGTCACAATCTTTATCGCCAGCTTCTTCTTGGTGATGTTATCAGATGCTAGAAAGACCTATATAGGACAGAGAGGTGGCGTGTCAGTAGCATGGATGATTCAGTGATAGCTTCAGCTTTAGATTTATTTTTATATTATATAATGTAGCAACTTACTTTTCCAAAAGCACCTTGGCCAATCTTCCTATGAAACGTAAACCTGTTGATAGAAATACGGTTTCCGTCTGTAGGGCAGCTCTGAGGGGCAGTGCTCGGTCCTAATGGGATAAAATAACACATTATTGGTTTATATAGAAATAATTATTACAGGAAGATACAGTGAATAATAGAAGGCATACATTTTATGGGACTGTTGAGCAGAATTGACAAAAACTGCTTAAGTGTATGTGCACACATCGCTTTTTTGTGGTCTTTTTTTCTGTGCAGTTCTTTCTTTCAGCATTTTTGCTGCAGATTTCGTATACAATAATGAGAGGGGAAAAATCCACAATAAAAAAACATAAAAATCTTGACAAAAACTCAAGAGAAACCTGGCAAAAACATCTGTATTTTACGCAGCGTTTTTCCTGCCAACACATCAGGATTTGCAGCAGAATTTTCAGTTGAAAATCCTGAATGTGTGCATATGTAATAATAAACTACAGACGCTGATATTAAGAAAGGTTTTGAAGATGGTGGCTTTCATATTAATAGGAATTGCAACTAAAGATGAATGAATTGAAAAAAAAAAGGTTTGCTGATTTCTCTATTTGTACCATCTCCAATTACAGCTCTATAATAAATGTATCTATGATTTATAAGGGCCTTTTTAGAAAGACTTTTCGTCCTACCTGGCCTTGGTTCCTCTTCCTCCCTGGCCTTTGAACCGCTATTTTTAGGCCTTTTTACGGACCCACACGAGCCATCTTCTCCCCTCTTTCTCTTTTCACCTCCTTTACTGAGGTCTTTACCATGTACCTTTTCAGGACATGGTCTTTTGCGTTTGGGCTCTGGTGATTTAGACCCATCTCTGTGCATCTTTTGGTCTCCATGATGCTCTTCAGAACATGGTCTTTTATTTGAGAGTCTTGGTGATTTAGACCCATTCTTATTTTCCTTCATATCCCCATGTATCTCCTCGGGACATGGTCTTTTTTTTTCAGTGCCAATTGACATTGACCCATCTCTATATCTTTTCCTCTCTCCTTCTGATTTGGGGCCTTCTTTGTTTTTTTTAGAGGACCCCATTTCAAGAATATCGCAGTGTCAATAGACGCGCAACCGTTCCCAGCAATCGCTAGTTGAACAGTGACCCAAATGTTGGCTGAACTCTATTTTAGAACCATGTGATATCATAGAAAGCATTATGATGTCACAAAGCTCTGGTGGGAGCCCATCATGACTATTGTGACCACTCAACCATTATGATGTAAACATGTAATATATGCATAATGAATGAGAACCTTATATTTCTAGTCATAGAATTTACCTTTATAACACAATATAAGTAGTATGCATGAACATGGCTGGGCTGGATGTCTGGAGGGTCTTACATGGTGTCGTTTTTGAATATAGTATATGTATTATATGGATTATTGTATATTAGCTAAGTCTTTGGTGGTCTTTACACATACATGCTGCCTCCCATTGCATCCAATGATACCACTTTGTATCTTCTAAAGTAAACCAGAAGGAGATAAAAGTTGCCATCTGGGATTTGGTGCACAGACCTATACAGCCAGTAGACATCACGTCACAGGATACAACCTGTAATGTAGTTTGCAATTAATTTTCTTACTTATTAATATTGTCTACATTACACACTGGCTTCTCCCATGTAATATTTCGATGAGTTACCTGAGATTAGAAAATTTGCTCCTTTATTTATGGTATTATGTCTATAGTTAGGGAATGTTGGTGGTGAAAGTTGTGTAATAGCTCGGGAGATGCAGGTTACAGGGCATTTACATTCAGTATACAGTACATACTGGAATTATTCATTAAAGACATTTTCCACTGTTAGGAAAGTGGACCCAAAGTGCTCTAAAATACCTACAATAACTAACAAAGCAGATACTCACCCTCCTCAATTCAAGCACCAGCTCTAAGTATTTTGGTTGCAGTGTGGACGTCACATCGACAGTTTGCATCATTGCTGTAGCCAATCACTGCCTATATATCAAAAGGAAAGAACAGATTTGGCTCACCACTGTTATATATCCACCGTCGCATGAGATTCCGAATTTTCCGAAACCCCGTCAGCTAGGGCTCATACTATAATACCATTAAAAAAGTCCTGCAGTCTCCAGTAAAATCATTCCTTTTCATTTGAAATCCATTTAAAATATCTCCACGGCAGGAGGGTGAAATATCGTTGACGCGTTTCAACCAACTGGTCTTAATTGTACCTTATCACAGTTTGCCATACAGATATAAAACCACTAATCTCCACCCTCCCAGGACATCACTTAATTAAAAATATGCAAAGATATGTGAATATTAAACATATAAACCTTATTGGAGAATGCATGAAAAGGCTGTACAGACAATAGAAATAATTATATTAAACAGATATACATTAGATCTCTGCAAAAATGTAATCCTTGTGGTGAATTTCATGATCCATAGCTCTTCATTTTTAAGCAGTGTTTTCCTCCAATTCTCTCCTTGTCTAGGTCTATTAACCCTAACAAATTCATAGAAGGAAAAAGTGTTCAAGCTTCCTACATGAAACTCTGTGAAGTGGTTTGTTGCACTTGAAGTATTTGTATGTTTTTTCTCTTTTAGATAAGAAATACAGGTGCATCTCACTAAATTAGAATATCATCAAAAAGTTAATTTATTTCAGTTCTTCAATACAAAAAGTGAAACTCATATATTATATAGAGTCATTACAAACAGAGTGATCTATTTCAAGTGTTTATTTCTGTTAATGTTGATGATTATGGCTTACAGCTAGTGATGGGCGAGCACTAAAATGCTCGGGTGCTCGATGCTCGGATCGAGCAAATTGGAATACTCAGGTGCTCGACCCGAGCAACGAGCCTAATATAAGTCTATGGGAAACTTGAACATTTTTTAGGCGGCTCCCCCCGGCTGTCTGCAGAGGGCCTAAAAATTGTCCAAATCGATGGGAACAGTGCTCAAATGACATGAGAAAAGCATGGGGAAGACCCCTGGAAGCGTTTCTGACTCCTAGGTTACTGTTGTCAACAACGTTGTCAGAGGTATTATGCCACTTTTACGAACTCACAATAAAACATACAAAAACGAGATCAAAATGGATTCTGGGGACTCTGAAAGTCACAAAGCCTATTTTTATAGGGCCATCTGGTGGCCTTTACTATTCTTAAAGGACCAGCAGTCGGCCCTCACTATTGTTAAAGAGCCATCAGCCGGCTATGCTTTGTTGTTCCCATTACTAAAGAGTTGGTCTCCTCTACTGTTATTGCATATGCAGTGAGTGGCAGGGCTGGCCAAAATTTGGACGCACCTCAATACCCCTTTGAAAATTTGGATGCACCCCAATACCCCTTTGAAGAGACTTAGAGGAGGGCCTCCTGAAAACAATGTTCCCATTATTAGGAAGTAGGTCTCCCATAGTGTTGGCCTATGCAGTGAATGCAAGGGCTGCCAAAAATTGGTAGGCACTCCAATGCACTTTGGAAAAGACGTGGAGGAGGGCCTCATAAAAAAATGTTCCCATTAGAAAGGAGCGGGTCTCCTATACTTGTAATGCTCATGCACTAAGTGTGTGGGCTGACAAACATTTACCCCTGGGGGGTATACATGAACATACTGTCTAAAAAAATTTTTTACGGGCATCATAAACACCCTTTAAAAAAATTATGTGGGTGTTGCATCACGGATCATGGTCACCCTGGTGATAAGGTGGTGGAGGATGAGGATGAGGACAAGGAGGAGGACAAGAGCAAATAGCCAAAATCAGGAAGCGTATACCCATGTGTGGATGTGAAACGGTGCATAGGAATACACCTCCCAAAAAAAGACACTGGATTTGAGTTTATGTTACGCTGCTATCATTTGGTGGTGTTGAGAAGTCTGGCCCAATCCAACCCTTGTTCATTTTTATAAGAGTCAGCCTGTCAGCATTTTCAGTTGACAGGCGGATGCGCTTATCAGTTATAATTCCACCAGCGGCACTAAAAACCCGTTCTGATAAAACGCTAGCGGCAGGGCAGGCCAGGACCTCCAAGGCTTAGAGAGCCAGTTCATTCCACGTGTCCAGCTTGGATACCCAATAATTATAAGGCACAGAGGAATCACAGAGGATGTTGGTACGGTCGGCAAGGTACTCCCTCAGCATCTTCCCAAACTTTGCACTCCTTGTGAGAGTACCCCGCGCCTCAGGGCCTGTGCGATGGGAGGGGCTGAGAAAACTCTCCCAGAACTTTGACAGTGTTCCCCTGCCTCTGCTGGATTGGAGTTGTGTCTCTCTCGACTTTACTCCTTGGTTGTCCAACGAACTGTGACCTCTGCCACCAGCGTTTTCAGATGGGAATTTTTTTAATAGTTCCGCATCAAGTGACTTCTTGTACTGCCCCATTTTTAGACCTGTGCGCCTCAGGAATAAGAGATATAAAGTTCTCCTTGTAGTGTGGGTCTAGAAGTGTCACCAACCAGTAATGACTGTCTCCCAAAATTTTGAGAACGTGAGGGTCAAGGGAAAGACTGACCATGCTCTCCTTCTCCTCCTCCCTGTCCTCAGGCCATGCACTGTGAACAGACGGTATGACAGTTGTGCAGGTAGTACCGTCTATAGCGCATGAAACTAGCTCCTGTTCTTCCTCCTCCTCCTCTTCCTCATTGTCACCCAATCCACATTGGGATGACATGAGGCTTGGCTGTGTGTAATCACCCTGTATGGTTCCTTGTTCCAACTCATCGTGCTCCGCCTGCAATGCATCCTCTTTGATTGTGAGCAGAGAGCGTTTCAGAAGACAGAGAAGCGGGATGGTGCCGCTAATTATGGCGTCATCGACGCTCACCATCATCTCAAAGTTTTGGAGGATGGTACAGATCTCTGACATCCATGTCCACTCCTGAGGTCTTATGTGTGGAGTCTGAACTGAAAATCGACGGCCTTGTTGATGCTGGTAGTTAACAACTGCCCTCTTCTGCTCAGAAATCCTTCCTAACATCTGCAGTGTAGAGTTCCAACGCGTGGGGACATCACACACCAGTCGGTGAGCCGGAAGCTGCAAACGCTGTTGAAGCATGGAAAGGGTGGCCAAAGCTGTAGCTGATTTTCTAAAATGGGCACACAGTCGGCGTACTTTGACAAGCAGATTCGGCAGCTCTGGGTAGGTTTTGAGAAACCGCTGAACCACGAGGTTAAGCACATGGGCCAGGCATGGTACATGTGTGAGCTAGCCTCACCTCAGAACCGCCACCAGTTTCCGACCATTGTCACACACAACCATGCCTGGCTGTAGGTTCAGCGGTGTCAGCCACAGATCTACCTGCTCTTTCAGAGATGTCCACAACTCTTCAGCATTGTGCAGTTTGTCACCTAAGCATATTAGCTTCAGCACAGCCTGTTGGCCGAGGCAGTTCTGCAGTGCTTCCAGCTTGTGACTGATGTGGTCATTTCGGAGGTGGAGACTAAAGAGGAGGAGGAGGCTGAGGAGGATGAGGTGCAGGAGCTGTAGACTGTGGGGGTAAGCCTGATTGACCTAGGGCCTGCAATCCTCAGCGTCGGGAGGATGTGTTCCGTCCCAAGGTCTGACTGGGTCCCGGATTCCACTATATTATTCCAGTGTGCCGTCAGCGAGATGTACCATCCCTGCCTACAAGCACTTGTCCACGTGTCCGTGGTTAGGTGGACTTTCCCTGTAACTGCATTGTTGAGGGCACGGCTAATGTTGTGGGACACGTGCTTGTGTAATGCGGGGACAGCAAAACGGGAGAAATAGTGGCAGCTGGGGACAGAGTACCGAGGGACGGCCGCCGCCATCAGATTGCCGAAAGTTTCCGTCTCCACAAACCTAAAAGGCAACATTTCGAGCACAAGCAGTCGCGAAATAAGGGAATTTAGTAGTGTGGCCTGTGGTGCGTTGGCTGCGTATTTACACTTGCGTTCCAAGGACTGGGGTATGGACAACTGAATGCTGTGCTGGGACAAGGACATGCTTGCTGATGGTGCTAGTTGAGAGTATGCAACGACAGGTGCAGGGCAGGAGGCATCTACACATGCACTATGGGCAAGGGATTGGCTTGCACGCACAACAGCGGAAGAAGCAGTGGTGTCACCCGCAGACACTGTTCCTGGACCCTGGGGTTCGGCCTACAAAGTCGGGTGCTTTGCTGCCATGTGCCTGATCATGTTGGTGGTGGTCAAGCTGCTAGTTTAGCTACCCTTGCTGATGCTGGCCTGGCAGGTGGTGCAAATGGCCTTTTTGGGGTTATCGGCAGCGTCTTTAAAAAGCAACCAGACTCGGGACGACCTGACAGTTGTGCTGACAACTTCCATCGTGTTGGTGTTATTGGGAACGGTTGCCCGCTTTCTGTCTGTGGCCACGACACTGCTTCTTCCTGCCTGTTGGGGTGCTCTGCCTCCCTCCCCCTGTGTGCTGCTGTCTTCGCTCTGCATGTACTGCTGCCAAGTCGGGTCAGTTACTATATCATCCACCTCCTCGTCTTCCACTTCCGCACCCTGGTTCTCCTACTGACATTCCGGCAATTGTGTCTCATCATCGTCCATCTCTTGTGATACTTTCCCACCGTCGCCTTCGTATGAGCGTGGCTGCTCAAATATTTGGGCATCGCTACATGCGATCTCCTCTTGCCCCACTTCAAGTGGACAAGGCGAGAGGCCTGAATCTATAAATGGAAAAGTGAACAGCTCTTCAGATTGTCCAAGTGTGGGATCAGTTGTCTCTGGGCACTCGGCATGGTGGAAGGAAGGAGGATCATGGTGAGAAATATGCGGTCCAGACTCAAGGCTACTGAGATCAAACCGTATGGAAGACAGGGTGGTGGTGGTGGCTAAGTGACTGGAAGCATTATCTGCTATCCAACCAATAACTTTTTCACACTGCTCTGTGTTCAATAGTGGTGTTCTGCGGTCCCCTATTCACTTGAACAGGAAGGTTGAGCGAGAAGATGTGGGTGTTTGTTGTGGCACAATTTGAGCTTGCACACGGCCTCAGCCTCTGCACGCACCATCACCATCACGTCCAGTTCCCCGTCCCTTGCCATGTGCCTTGCCCATTTTAAAAAGAGGGCAATATCTTCCACGTTCACTACAAATGGCTGAATTTGGAGCGAACAGTTTTAAATAGCTGGCCTGTAGGTAACTATTTTTAACATTGCCGACCTCGTGTCAATAAGTTCACTGACACACTGCAACAAAACTTCAATGGAGGCCAGAAATGGTAATATTTTCAGCGCAATTATATGTGATCCATGTGATGGACAAACCACAGTTTTAAATAGCTGGCCTGTAGGTAACTATTTTTTAACATTGCCGACCTCATGTCAATAAGTTCACTGACACACTGCAACAAAATTTTAATGGACGCCAGAAATGGCAATATTTTCAGCTCAATTATATGTGATCCGTGTGACAGACAAACCACAGTTTTAAATAGCTGGATTTTTAGCGCTGTAATATGGAAAGGACCTGGCTGTATTCTGCAATGCCAACAAGCAAAAAAATGGTGTTCTCTGGATTGCTTTTTAAGCAAATAATCAAGATAAAAAAAAAATATTCCTGGCCCCTAATACCTGGGCCTATTTCTACAAATATCTGTAAAAGCACCAGCAGACAGAACTAGAATGGACCCTCTTGCTATATGCACTGCAGTTTGCTATATACCCTGCCTGCCTGCCTAGCACTGATATCTCTGCAGCTAGATTAGTCCTCAGAAGGACTGTTAGTTGAGATGGATATGTGTCTCTAATATAGTCTGGTATACCTTCACTAACTAGAAACAAACAAATCTCTCCCTAGCTCAGCAGCAGCTCTCCCTACACTGTCTGATTCCAGAGTGACTGTGACGAGCATGGCGGCGCCAGGTCTGATATAGACCTGATGACGCTGTGCTGTCAGCCAATCACTGTAATGCCACAACCAACATAGCTGCAGTATTACAGTGTGTGGCAGATAATCCCTGATTGTTGATTGGTGCTCCCGCCGAGCAACCCAGGAAATACTCGCCGAGCACGGAGCATCTCGAGCAGTAAGATGCTCGGGCGAGCACCGAGCAGTAACGAGCATGCTCGTTCATCACTACTTATAGCTAAAGAAAACACAAAAATCATTATCTCAGTAAATTATAATAATAACAAAAAACACCTGCAAAGGCTTCCTCAGCATTTAAAAAGGTCCCTTAGTCTGTTTCAGTAGGCTCCACAATCATGGGGAAGACTGCTGACTTGACAGATGTCCAGAAGGCAGTTATTGACACACTCTACAAGGTCCCAGAGTTCCAATTTTATTTGAAAATCAAGGTCCCGCAGTCTAGAGGAAGAGTGGAGAGGCCACAATCCAAGTTGCTTGAGGTCTAGTGTGAAGTTTCCACAATCAGTGATGGTTTGGGGAGTCATGTCATCTGCTGATGTAGGTCCGGTGTGTTTTATCAAGGCCAAAGTCAGCACAGCCGTCTACCAGGACATTTTAGAGCACTTCATACTTCCCTCTGCCGACAAGCTTTTTGGAGATGGAGATTTCATTCTCCAGCAGGACTTGGCACCTGTCCACACTGCCAAAAGTACCAATACCTGGTTTACACACAACAGTATCACTCTGCTTGATTGGCCAGCAAACTCGCCTGACCTAAGACGTAAGAAGACTTTTAGGCCATGCAATATAATATTTTCAACGCATTTATATGTGATCCTTGTGATGGACAAACCAGTTTTAAATAGCTGGCCTGTAGGTAACTACTTTTAACAGCGCCGACCTCGTGTCAATAACTTCACTGACACACTGATACAAAATTTCAATGGAGGCCAGAAATGGCAGAATTTTCAGCGCAATTATATGTAATCCATATGACGGACAAGCCACAGTTTTAAATAGCTGGCCTGTAAGTAACTATTTTTAAGAGCAAACTGGTGTCAATAGCTTCACTGACACACTGCAACAAAATTTCAATGGAGGCCAGAAATGGCAATATTTTCAGCGCAATTATATGTGATCCGTGTGACGGACAAACCACAGTTTTAAATAGCTGGCCTGTAGGTAACTATTTTTAACAGCACCGACCTCGTGTCAATAAGTTCACTGACACACTGCAACAAAATTTCAATGGAGGCCAGAAATGGCAATATTTTCAGCGCAATTATATGTGATCTGTATGACGGACGAGCCACAGTTCTAAATAGCTGGATTCTTAGCTCTGTAATATGGAAAGGACCTGGCTGTATTCTGCAGTGCCAATAAGCAAATGGCGCAGAAAAACGCTTTCTCTGGATTGCTTTTTAAGCAAATAATCAGGATTAAAATTAAGAAAAAATTATTCCTGGCCCCTGATACCTGGGGCTATTTCTACAAATATCTGTAAAAGCAGCAGACAGAACTGAAATGGACCCTCTTGCTATGTGCACTGCACCCTGCCTGTCTGCCTAGCACTGATATCTCTGCAGCTGGATTAATCCTCAGAAGGACTGTTAGTTGAGATGAATAAGTGTCTCTAATTTAGTCTGGTATACCTATACTAACTAGAAACAAGCAAATCTCTCCCTAGCTCAGCATCAGCTCTCCCTACACTGTCTGATTCCGAAGCGACTGTGATGAGCATGGCGGCGCCAGGTCTGATATATACCTGATGACGCTGTGTGGCTAGCCAATCAATGTAATGCCACAACCAACATGGCTGCGGTGTGGCAGACAAGCCCTGCATGTTGACTGGTGCTCTAAAGAGCGCTAAACATGTAGGGAGGGGACCCAAGCTCCCACCGAGCAACCCCGGAAATACTCGACGAGCACCGAGCATCTAGGGCAGTGAGATGCTCGGGCGAGCACCGAGCAGAAGCGAGCATGCTCACTCATCACTATTTAGGAAGTGAAGGACAGGTCCCAACAAAATGTCCCTTTTTTTCCACAAAAAAAAAACATACGCTTTTTTTCTTGAGAATCTCCGGGGAGATGTATGATGGAGAGACACCCCCTAATTGCTTGGGTTCCTTCACCTCCCCAAGTACTGGTTCACCCCCAGGCCGCTCCCCCAGAAGAGGTACACAACGCCGACAAGAAGGCCCCAGAGAAGGTGATCTCCCCTGTCTATCCCAAAGGCATTTATCAAGACGTATGGCCAACGACATGGCAGCCTCCAAGGACTGAGGGGTTTCATATACTGCCAAGGCATCTTTCAACCTTTCAGTAAGACCCTCACAAAATTGACTTCTGAAGGCTGAGTCTGTACGTCTCCATTGACCGCTTCCATGCTGAAGGTGGTGTAGCCTAGAGTCAGACAAGGCGACTTGGTCAGGGTCATCATAGTTGAGGGCCAGAGCCATGAAAAACCCCTCCACTGACTGGAGACAAACCGAGTCCTGCGGTAAAGAAAACGCCCATGGCTGAGGATCTCCCTGCAGTAGAGAGATCACAATTCCAACCTGTTGCTCCTCATTTACGGAAGAATAAGGACCAAGTTTAAAATACAGTTTGCAGGTCTCCTTGAAACCAAAAAACTTGTCCATAACTCCTGAAAACCTCTCCGGGAGGGCAACCTCGAGTTCAGGCTACCTGCAGAAACCCCCACATTGGCGATCTCTAGCCGCTGATGCTGCTGCTGAACCTCACAGCGGAGGTCATTCACCTCCAGAGACAGACTGCGCAGCCACTCTGCGAGCTCTGCAACTGAACCCATACCAAGGGAGAAAGGAAATAACAAAGGTCCACACCCAAAAACACACAGAGAAAAAAAAACAACAAAGTCTCAGTTTTTTTTTTTCCTTTTCAAAATGTGCTCGGCCGTCGATAATGTCACGCAAGATGTGGGAAAGACTAAGTGCAACAGAAAGGGAAGAGGAAAAGGGAGCCCAGACTCTAGGGAAAGGGGGGAGTGGAGACCTCCTAGGCTGATCTAGTGTCACCCTGTCTCTACTAATGTCCCTATATTGGTTCTTCACCAATCGCCGCACGCGTACCTCGCCCTGTCTTTCCCTAGCATTAGGCTCAGGCTAGGGAAGGGAGGGGATGAGCACTAGTTGATCCCCACTGAACACTAAAGACAACAAGGGGGGACAAACAAGGGAAAATCGCATAGCTTTAGTCGACTCCAGACAAATGCGCACACATCCTTTAGCACCAGAGAGGAAGAAGCACTGCTCTTGCTCAAGCCTTCACAAGGGGTAAAGAATATCGCCGGCACATCCCTCTGGCACAGAGCAGGTATTTATACACCCAGGCCAGGGTGTTAATTAGGCAGAGGAAGGTAGCCGCTGGGTTCTAGAGATAGAGCTTCTAAGAAGTTGTCTGTAATGCCAAACGACTAGATCTCCTGCAACCAACTGCAGGGAGACTGTTTGTCACTTCTGACACACCCGTGACATCTCCTTTGCAGAGTTGTGAGCCACCCTCTCTCTATCCTGACTTACCATAAAATGTCTGCTGCATTTCCAGCCTCGTCTTTTTTACAGGATATGAAAATCCCTCCTGACTGGCTGCACTATACCATTTGACGTAATTGCTGCAAATCATTATGGGGAAGCCTGCGTACCCGCACCTGAGATAATGTGGGCCTTTACTGACTGATGCAATTATCTGCTTTGTGTAAAATGATGAAGGGAATATTTTAAGTGATTTGAACAAACTGAATCGCTGGGACCTGAAAATTTCATAAAATTTGACATGGATGTGATTTGCAGCAATTTGATTAGCTCATATCTAATCTAAACCCTTTGTAACGACCTAAGGGCATTGCAGGGCGGCTTGGCAGTGACATAGTCACCAACAGTCCATATAAAGAAAACGTGGGGCTTTTATTTTCAGCCAAAATGCAGCAAAACAATAAAGCAACCAAAAAACAACAAAGTGTTGCCCGGCTAGGCGCTAACTAACGTACCATACCTCTGACTGTATGCGGACCTGGCTTTTCAGCAACTCCGGTTTAGCACATTTAACCGCCATGCATTTCCTCCTCAGGAACACCTCCTGTCAGTCTGGAGGCTGTGACCCCAATGAAAGTTTTTCCTTTTCTGTGTCAGTAATAAGACAACCTCTCTCAGCTGAGCTGCATAAGCCTCCAGCACTATCTGTACTGGAGCGGGAGTGGGAGTGATGAGTCCTACTGTCAAATCCTACTCATCACTCCAATAAAAACCGGCCTGGAGCTACCATAAATAAAACGGCTCAGCAGCTAAGCTGCTGCACCGACCAGCACTACTCGGCTTTTAATATTTTGCCCAGCTTAACTTTCAGGGACAGATGTTCACTCCGTCCAATATCTTCCCTGTCGGCCGCCTACACCTTAAAGACTATTAGTAAATTGTTTGGTCTTGTTATCAGATACAAATACCAAAAATAGTGTAATATATAACTTATATTATATGTCAGTTGTATCATAATTCATATAATTTAGCCCCCTGCTGATATCATATTGATTGACACCAGCTCCCCCAATGTTGGGCAGGCGGGATCCAGCTGTCAATCAACATGACACTTGTAGTGACGCCCCCTGGAAAAAGCAGAGCAGACGACAAAGAATTGTTGTGTCAAGGTGAAATCAGAAAAAGCAGGAGAATTACTGCCAGGTGCCGGTATAGAGCGTTGTATGGCAGAACAGGCGGGTGGTTCGCAACTCTCCTCAGATTAGTGCTTAGCCCAATAGAGAAAAAAAAGTTTGGATAACTTACTTAAATGATCGGTTGTGTCAGCCCAATGTACTGTTTGATAGGAAAGAGCTGTCACTTCTAGTTTTGTTTTAATCTGGGAGAAATATTTCTCTATGTCAAACATTAATAAAGAACTTTAAGACATGTAGTTTGATAGTAGCATTTTTATTGTGGCTACTTGTAGATGTTTTATAGGGGCATTCGATGGTATTGATGTTGATAGCAGAAAATGCCAGGATGTTCACCAGCAGCATGGTGAAGGGTCACCACAATTTGTGAAGTCAAATCCGGTAAAGTTTGTCATAAGTTGGGTGAGTAGTCTTCAGGTTAACTTTCCAAGCTTTCTCTTCAGTTCACAGCTCTTCTGCACACTTAGGTAAATGGGTATTGAGGGTGAATAAAGTTTTTTAAATTCAACCCATTATTGATCCAGAGGAAGGCGAAAGAAAAACCCCTATAAATTATGTGTGAGGTAATTGTCCTCATATAGGGGAAAAAAATTCCTTCCTGACTCCAAATTTGGCAATCGGAATTACTCCCTGGATTTATCCATGTCCTGTCTATGAAGATCTCTAAAGTGTGCCCACTGTCATATTTGGAGGAGAACCTGAAGATTGACTTTTTTCTTACAGAAAGTTATTAACCCATAGAGATAAGTCACATCCAGGTTTAGCCTTGAAAACTCCCAATAGAGGTTTGAGCAAGCTTCCCTTTTTTCTGCTCAGGGACCATCATGGTTTTTCAAAGGCTTCAAGTCACATCCGGTATTAAGTCCACTATTCCTCGTATTACAGGTTGCATGAGTCCTGTGAAGGTGTTCTTCATAGGAACACGAGATAGGGACGCTGTGGAAAGTCATTTTAGTATTGCAGGGAATGAATCATTGAGCTGTGCTGTAATCTCATAAATGGTCTATGGAGTTCCTGGGGCAGAACTTGGCTTTCCCTGGCTGCCAGCATAACTAGTTCTGAGGGGTCTGGAGTACAGGCTTCTGTTCTGATGGCTGTAGATGGAAAATATCATATATCAGAATGGTTTCTGTAGCTGCTCAACATTTAAACATTTTACATGAGTCATAACTGCAAACGACTATGGGCCTAATCATTAACGCGTAGTTCACAAAAGTCTTACTGAAGGGGCGAGATGGAGTAAGATGCGCCTAATTTATTAAGAAGATCATGCCAATTAATGACTTAGACTCATCTTATCACTAGTGTGCAACTTCCTGCCACATAACAGAAATCTTACTCCTGACAGGGACTCAGGTACTTTTCTGTCATAAGTTGCACCACTAAATTGGCATAAGTTTTGAAGAATTTATTGGGTTGGCATTGCCACACCTTGTCACGCCCATGCGTTATTCACTTTGGCGGATATGGTTGGGACACTTATGTTACCTTTCATAGTGTTTTACACCAGAAATTTGGTGAGACCAAATTGGGTAAATGGGGCTTATGTACTTACGGTGCCTGGTATAAACGGTGGTGGTACTTTAAGGGCTTCCAGATCCTCCCAATTTATGTGCTGGAAGAAGGGATGTTGTCTAATGCAGCCATTTATTCCCAGTCGTCTGCTTGGGTCCTCACACAGTAGCTGTAAAGAAGAACAAAGTCTATATTAGTATCTGGATATAAAATATAAAGGTGTCACTATATGTGATGCCTTCTCACTCCTGTGCAAGTTCTATATCTCTGTGTGATGCCCTCCTGGGTGCCCCCATAGTAGTGGTAATATCCTTCCATGCCACCGTCATAAATTACAGTTTTTCTTCTCTTTAGTTCTACTCATTCTTTGGCGACCATTGTTATGGGGCATCACCATAGAGGCTTGAGTTTACAACAATCTCTCTTACTGCCATCTTTCTGTATAACATCCCTGTTCTAAGAACTAAGCATCTGCTGCACCTCACCTCCTCAATGATATTTTTCAAGTCAGAGTCCAGATTATATGTGGGTACTTCTGACGAATTCCGATAGGACTTTTTATCTCCTGTCACCATCTTGTACAGGATGATGCCCAAAGAGAACCAGTCAGCAGCTGCATTGTACTTCTTCCTTGCAATGACCTGTGAAGAAGAAGGGAAGACTTCATTACATGCTATAGACAATAACGACGCTTTGTAAGTTTAGATTCATGAAGCTCCAATTAGTATTCCCGATGTATGGAGACTATTGAATCCTCCAATGTCCTGTCTCTATCAATCCCACTATAGTCTATGAAATTACTATCCAGACACTCACCTCTGGAGCCATGTAGCCCAGTGTTCCTACTTTTCCAGATACTCCATCCATTCTATTGACGGCCAGCCCAAAATCTGCAATTTTTAGATGACCAGAGCCGTCAATCAGAATATTAGCTGTTTTTAAGTCTCTGTGTAAAGAAAGGTAAAGATATTTTTCATGGAACATGTATGAGTATACACAGTCTATAGTATATATAACATGTAAGTGACTGAATGTGTAAAACATGATCATCTACTGTTCTTCTATATTCAGTGTTCTGCTGAGGAGAAGCACAGAGATGTGACCATATTACAGCAGAACTTGTGCATCAAGGTGAAGAAATGGATTTACCGATGAATGAAGCCCTTTGAGTGCAGGAACTGGAGGCCTGATGTTATCTCAGCCGCATAGAATCTGTTGGGGAAGGAATAAGTAAAAATGTAAGTCTTGGATATTAGAGAAGACGTCACATATGATGTATGCAATCGGATGCTGGGGGAACAGAGTTATTAACAATGTTATGAGTGCCTACATTTAATTGGCAATGTTATATATAGAAAATTAGGGTCTCCACAGCAATGATCGCACAGGATGGTCCAAATTTGGATAGAGCCCCCTTCTTCAACAACGGACTGCTTCTGTGGTAAAATCACCCTTGTTAGTGGGGGCATAGATGGATATGGTAATGTTATTAGGAATATGGTCATCAAAATCAGTCTAGAATATAGTTATAAAACCTTTGTGCTTACTTTACACTGCTAAGTGGGAAACATCCTTGTTTTTCTAGGAGGCTCTTCAGGTCTCCTCCAGAAGCATAGTCCATGGCAAAACATGAGTGCTTCTACAAGAAGATGGAGAACAAAGAGTCATTCACATTCATTGTACATATTGTTTAGATTAGGGTTCTCCAACTCCAGTCCTCAGGACCCACCAACAGGTCATGTTTTCAGGATTTCCTTAGTATTGCACAGGTGATAATTGCATCACCTGCAGAGGCAATAATTCCATCACCTGTGTAATAGTAAGGAAATCCTGAAAATATGACCTGTTGGTGGGTCTTGAGGGCTGGAGTTGGGGAACCCTGGTTAGATAACCTAGAAAATGTTTAAAAACATTGATGGTTTTACCTTAGTTTGGAAAGTTATGCAGCTATTCACCAAGAAAGGACTTCCAGGCGTCAGCTGAAGGAGCTTCTTTTCCATCAGGAGTTGTTCTTCTGCTGCAGCTGAAACTCCTTTGGTCACAATCTTTATCGCCAGCTTCTTCTTGGTGATGTTATCAGATGCTAGAAAGACCTATATAGGACAGAGAGGTGGCGTGTCAGTAGCATGGATGATTCAGTGATAGCTTCAGCTTTAGATTTATTTTTATATTATATAATGTAGCAACTTACTTTCCCAAAAGCACCTTGGCCAATCTTCCTATGAAACGTAAACCTGTTGATAGAAATACGGTTTCCGTCTGTAGGGCAGGTCTGAGGGGCAGTGCTCGGTCCTAATGGGATAAAATAACACATTATTGGTTTATATAGAAATAATTATTACAGGAAGATACAATGAATAATAGAAGGCACACATTTTATGGGACTGTTGAGCAGAATTGACAAAAACTGCTTAAGTGTATGTGCACACATCGCTTTTTTGTGGTCTTTTTTTCTGTGCAGTTCTTTCTTTCAGCATTTTTGCTGCAGATTTCACACACAATAATGAGAGGGGAAAAATCCACAATAAAAAAACATAAAAATCTTGACAAAAGCTCAAGAGAAACCTGGCAAAAACATGTGTATTTTACGCAGCGTTTTTCCTGGGAACACATCTGGATTTGCAGCAGAATTTTCAGTTGAAACTCCTGAATGTGTGCATATGTAATAATAAACTGCAGACGTTGATATTAAGAAAGGTTTTGAAGATGGTGGCTTTCATATTAATAGGAATTGCAACTAAAGATGAATGAATTGAAAAAAAAGGTTTGCTGATTTCTCTATTTGTACCATCTCCAATTACAGCTCTATAATAAATGTATCTATGATTTATAAGTGCCTTTTTAGAAAGACTTTTCGTCCTACCTGGCCTTGGTTCCTCTTCCTCCCTGGCCTTTGAACCGCTATTTTTAGGCCTTTTTACGGACCCACACGAGCCATCTTCTCCCCTCTTTCTCTTTTCACCTCCTTTACTGAGGTCTTTACCATGTACCTTTTCAGGACATGGTCTTTTGCGTTTGGGTTCTGGTGATTTACACCCATCTCTGTGCATCTTTTGGTCTCCATGATGCTCTTCAGAACATGGTCTTTTATTTGAGAGTCTTGGTGATTTAGACCCATTCTCATTTTCCTTCATATCCCCATGTATCTCCTCGGGACATGGTCTTTTTTTTTCAGGGCCAATTGACATTGACCCATCTCTATATCTTTTCCTCTCTCCTTCTGATTTGGGGCCTTCTTTGTTTTTTTTAGAGGACCCCATTTCAAGAATATCGCAGTGTCAATAGACGCGCAACCGTTCCCAGCAATCGCTAGTTGAACAGTGACCCAAATTTTGGCTGAACTCTATTTTAGAACCATGTGATGTCATAGAAAGCATTATGATGTCACAAAGCTCTGGTGGGAGCCCATCATGACTATTGTGACCACTGAACCATTATGATGTAAACATGTAATATATGCATAATGAATGAGAACCTTATATTTCTAGTCATAGAATTTACTTTTATAACACAGTATAAGAGAAGTAGTATGCATGAACATGGCTGGGCTGGATGTCTGGAGGGTCTTACATGGTGTCGTTTTTGAATATAGTATATGTATTATATGGATTATTGTATATTAGCTATGTCTTTGGTGGTCTTTACACATACATGCTGCCTCCCATTGCATCCAATGATACCACTTTGTATCTTCTAAAGTAAACCAGAAGGAGATAAAAGTTGCCATCTGGGATTTGGTGCACAGACCTATACAGCCAGTAGATATCACGTCACAGGATACAACCTGTAATGTAGTTTGCAATTAATTTTCTTACTTATTAATATTGTCTACATTACACACTGGCTTCTCCCATGTAATATTTCGATGAGTTACCTGAGATTAGAAAATTTGCTCCTTTATTTATGGTATTATGTCTATAGTTAGGGAATGTTGGTGGTGAAAGTTGTGTAATAGCTCGGGAGATGCAGGTTACAGGGCATTTACATTCAGTATACAGTACATACTGGAATTATTCATTAAAGACATTTTCCACTCTTAGGAATGTGGACCCAAAGTGCTCTAAAATACCTACAATAACTAACAAAGCAGATACTCACCCTCCTCAATTCAAGCACCAGCTCTAAGTATTTTGGTTGCAGTGTGGACGTCACATCGACAGTTTGCATCATTGCTGTATCCAATCACTGCCTATATATCAAAAGGAAAGAACAGATTTGGCTCACCACTGTTATATATCCACCGTCGCATGAGATTCCGAATTTTCCGAAACCCCGTCAGCTAGGGCTCATACTATAATACCATTAAAAAAGTCCTGAAGTCTCCAGTAAAATCATTCCTTTTCATTTGAAATCCATTTAAAATATCTCCACGGCAGGAGGGTGAAATATCGTTGACGCGTTTCGACCAACTGGTCTTAATTGTACCTTATCACAGTTTGCCATACAGATATAAAACCACTAATCTCCACCCTCCCAGGACATCACTTAATTAAAAATATGCAAAGATATGTGAATATTAAACATATAAACCTTATTGGAGAATGCATGAAAAGGCTGTACAGACAATAGAAATAATTATATTAAACAGATATACATTAGATCTCTGCAAAAATGTAATCCTTGTGGTGATCTTGCGTTGAATTTCACGATCCATAGCTCTTCATTTTTAAGCAGTGTTTTCCTCCATTTCTTTCCTTGTCTAGGTCTATTAACCCTAACAAATTCATAGAAGGAAAAAGTGTTCAAGCTTCCTACATGAAACTCTGTGAAGTGGTTTGTTGCACTTGAAGTATTTGTATGTTTTTTCTCTTTTAGATAAGAAATACAGGTGCATCTCACTAAATTAGAATATCATCAAAAAGTTAATTTATTTCAGTTCTTCAATACAAAAAGTGAAACTCATATATTATATAGAGTCATTACAAACAGAGTGATCTATTTCAAGTGTTTATTTCTGTTAATGTTGATGATTATGGCTTACAGCTAGTGATGGGCGAGCACTAAAATGCTCGGGTGCTCGATGCTCGGATCGAGCAAATTGGAATACTCAGGTGCTCGACCCGAGCAACGAGCCTAATATAAGTCTATGGGAAACTTGAACATTTTTTAGGCGGCTCCCCCCGGCTGTCTGCAGAGGGCCTAAAAATTGTCCAAATCGATGGGAACAGTGCTCAAATGACATGAGAAAAGCATGGGGAAGACCCCTGGAAGCGTTTCTGACTCCTAGGTCACTGCTGTCAACAACGTTGTCAGAGGTATTATGCCACTTTTACGAACTCACAATAAAACATACAAAAACGAGATCAAAATGGATTCTGGGGACTCTGAAAGTCACAAAGCCTATTTTTATAGGGCCATCTGGTGGCCTTTACTATTCTTAAAGGACCAGCAGTCGGCCCTCACTATTGTTAGAGAGCCATCAGCCGGCTATGCTTTGTTGTTCCCATTACTAAAGAGTTGGTCTCCTCTACTGTTATTGCATATGCAGTGAGTGGCAGGGCTGGCCAAAATTTGGACGCACCTCAATACCCCTTTGAAAATTTGGATGCACCCCAATACCCCTTTGAAGAGACTTAGAGGAGGGCCTCCTGAAAACAATGTTCCCATTATTAGGAAGTAGGTCTCCCATAGTGTTGGCCTATGCAGTGAATGCAAGGGCTGCCAAAAATTGGTAGGCACTCCAATGCACTTTGGAAAAGACGTGGAGGAGGGCCTCATAAAAAAAATGTTCCCATTAGAAAGGAGCGGGTCTCCTATACTTGTAATGCTCATGCACTAAGTGTGTGGGCTGACAAACATTTACCCCTGGGGGGTATACATGAACATACTGTCTAAAAAAATTTTTTACGGGCATCATAAACACCCTTTAAAAAAATTATGTGGGTGTTGCATCACGGATCATGGTCACCCTGGTGATAAGGTGGTGGAGGATGAGGATGAGGACAAGGAGGAGGACAAGAGCAAATAGCCAAAATCAGGAAGCGTATACCCATGTGTGGATGTGAAAAGGTGCATAGGAATACACCTCCCAAAAAAAGACACTGGATTTGAGTTTATGTTACGCTGCTATCATTTGGTGGTGTTGAGAAGTCTGGCCCAATCCAACCCTTTTTCATTTTTATAAGAGTCAGCCTGTCAGCATTTTCAGTTGACAGGCGGATGCGCTTATCAGTTATAATTCCACCAGCGGCACTAAAAACCCGTTCTGATAAAACGCTAGCGGCAGGGCAGGCCAGGACCTCCAAGGCTTAGAGAGCCAGTTCATTCCACGTGTCCAGCTTGGATACCCAATAATTATAAGGCACAGAGGAATCACAGAGGATGTTGGTACGGTCGGCAAGGTACTCCCTCAGCATCTTCCCAAACTTTGCACTCCTTGTGAGAGTACCCCGCGCCTCAGGGCCTGTGCGATGGGAGGGGCTGAGAAAACTCTCCCAGAACTTTGACAGTGTTCCCCTGCCTCTGCTGGATTGGAGTTGTGTCTCTCTCGACTTTACTCCTTGGTTGTCCAACGAACTGTGACCTCTGCCACCAGCGTTTTCAGATGGGAATTTTTTTAATAGTTCCGCATCAAGTGACTTCTTGTACTGCCCCATTTTTAGACCTGTCCGCCTCAGGAATAAGAGATATAAAGTTCTCCTTGTAGTGTGGGTCTAGAAGTGTCACCAACCAGTAATGACTGTCTCCCAAAATTTTGAGAATGTGAGGGTCAAGGGAAAGACTGACCATGCTCTCCTTCTCCTCCTCCCTGTCCTCAGGCCATGCACTGTGAACAGACGGTATGACAGTTGTGCAGGTAGTACCGTCTATAGCGCATGAAACTAGCTCCTGTTCTTCCTCCTCCTCCTCTTCCTCATTGTCACCCAATCCACATTGGGATGACATGAGGCTTGGCTGTGTGTAATCACCCTGTATGGTTCCTTGTTCCAACTCATCGTGCTCCGCCTGCAATGCATCCTCTTTGATTTTGAGCAGAGAGCGTTTCAGAAGACAGAGAAGCGTGATGGTGCCGCTAATTATGGCGTCATCGACGCTCACCATCATCTCAAAGTTTTGGAGGATGGTACAGATCTCTGACATCCATGTCCACTCCTGAGGTCTTATGTGTGGAATCTGAACTGAAAATCGACGGCCTTGTTGATGCTGGTAGTTAACAACTGCCCTCTTCTGCTCAGAAATCCTTCCTAACATCTGCAGTGTAGAGTTCCAACGCGTGGGGACATCACACACCAGTCGGTGAGCCGGAAGCTGCAAACGCTGTTGAAGCATGGAAAGGGTGGCCGAAGCTGTAGCTGATTTTCTAAAATGGGCACACAGTCGGCGTACTTTGACAAGCAGATTTGGCAGCTCTGGGTAGGTTTTGAGAAACCTCTGAACCACGAGGTTAAGCACATGGGCCAGGCATGGTACATGTGTGAGCTAGCCTCACCTCAGAACCGCCACCAGTTTCCGACCATTGTCACACACAACCATGCCTGGCTGTAGGTTCAGCGGTGTCAGCCACAGATCTACCTGCTCTTTCAGAGATGTCCACAACTCTTCAGCATTGTGCAGTTTGTCACCTAAGCATATTAGCTTCAGCACAGCCTGTTGGCCGAGGCAGTTCTGCAGTGCTTCCAGCTTGTGACTGATGTGGTCATTTCGGAGGTGGAGACTAAAGAGGAGGAGGAGGCTGAGGAGGATGAGGTGCAGGAGCTGTAGACTGTGGGGGCAAGCCTGATTGACCTAGGGCCTGCAATCCTCAGCGTCGGGAGGATGTGTTCCGTCCCAAGGTCTGACTGGGTCCCGGATGCTCGGTAAGATGCTCGGGCGAGCACCGAGCAGTAGCGAGCATGCTCGTTCATCACTACTTATAGCTAAAGAAAACACAAAAATCATTATCTCAGTAAATTATAATAATAAAAAACACCTGCAAAGGCTTCCTCAGCATTTAAAAAGGTCCCTTAGTCTGTTTCAGTAGGCTCCACAATCATGGGGAAGACTGCTGACTTGACAGATGTCCAGAAGGCAGTTATTGACACACTCTACAAGGTCCCAGAGTTCCAATTTTATTTGAAAATCAAGGTCCCGCAGTCTAGAGGAAGAGGGAGAGGCCACAATCCAAGTTGCTTGAGGTCTAGTGTGAAGTTTCCACAATCAGTGATGGTTTGGGGAGTCATGTCATCTGCTGCCGTCTACCAGGACATTTTAGAGCACTTCATACTTCCCTCTGCCGACAAGCTTTTTGGAGATGGAGATTTCATTCCCCAGCAGGACTTGGCACCTGTCCACACTGCCAAAAGTACCAATACCTGGTTTACACACAACAGTATCACTCTGCTTGATTGGCCAGCAAACTCGCCTGACTTAAGACGTAAGAAGACTTTTAGGCCATGCAATGCCCCTCTGTGATATCATACTTATTTACAGAATATGATATTATTCTTATATTTTTTAGATGCTAAATGTTGAAATTATGAATTAACTATATATAAATATCGACTCATACATTTTACCGAAAAGCTTATTTAGTTTAGATTTACATTTAGATGTTGACTAAGGATAAAAAATATTAAAAGCAGAAAATTAACGTAAAGTACCTAAACCTTCAAGAAAAGTCCTTTCACTCTTGGTAAATAGTCATCATCAGGTAAAGACAAAGTCCTGACTTTAAATAAAGTCATATTGGTTTAGAATTAGTTTTACATAGATCAGCTATCAGCTATTAAATTCCAATATTGAGCTACAGGATGGCAAAACAAAAAAAAAAGTCAAATGAAATGGCCTCATGGAAGTGGCAACATTTCATTCCTAATTCCAAATATTGGACTTAAAGGGATTTTCACCCGATGACAAACTCTGTTCCTATAAGGGCATTTAGCTGTCATAGAGAGGGATCCTTCAGTTGGGTCCCTCTCTGTGAGTCAGAATGGAGACCTGCTTAATAAGAGGTGTATTACACAAGGGCAATTTATCTGACTGATCGATATGTAATACTACATTTCCACAAAACTGGCCACTAGCTGCATAATGTCTAGCTGACCAAAGCTTTCACTCAGCAAAATTTGCTGCCACAGATGCAGAAAGCAAGGCTTGTGGAAATCAGCTTATAGCACAAAAAGGGTCTAAAATACCGTACATAATAAAAATTAATCACAATGTCCAAACACTATGAAGCTTATGGCACTTCACACACAATGCAATCTACCATGCTCAGGCTGAAAATCAACAGCCAAAGAAACAAAGAGAACCATATCAGTAAAATTAATAAATATTTATTAGAAAATACCTATAAAAACATAATTCAAATGGCAGAGTGCCTAAATAATGGGACGTCATAGGATCCTAACAATACATAGAAATTACATACAGTTGAAACCAGAAGTTTACATGCACTATATAGAAAGACACATATGCAGGTTTTTCTCAATATCTGACATGAAATCAGAATAAACCTTTCCCGTTTTAGGTCAATTAGGATTACCATAATGTTTAATATTTGCCAAATGCCGGAATAATGAGAGAGAGAGAATGTTTTAAGGCATTTTATTACTTACTGCAAACTCAAAAGTTTACATACACTAAGATTACTATGCCTTTAAACAATTCTGGACTGCCCATATGATGATGTCATGTGTTTGGAAGCTTCTAATAATTTTTTCTGCCAACATCTGAGTTAGAGACACACCTGTGGATGTATTTTACTGAACACCTGAAACACACTGCTTCTTTGTATAGCATCATGGGAAAGTCTAAAGAAATCAGCCAAGATATCAGGAAGAAAATTGTGGACTTGCACAAGTATAGCTCATTCTTGGGTACAATTTCAAGATACCTGAAGGTGTCTCATTCATCTGTACAAACAATTATACGCAAGTACAAACAAGATGGGACTGTTCAGCCATCATACCGCTCAGGAAGGAGACGGTTTCTATGTCCCAGAAATGAACGTGCTTTGGTCCGACATGTGCATATCAACCCAAGGACAAAAGCAAAAGACCTTGTGAAGATGATTGCGGAAGCTAGTAAGATTGTGTCAATATCCAAAGTAAAACTAGTACTGTATCCACATGGGCTGAAAGGCCACTCTGCCAGGAAGAAGCCATTACTCCAAATGAAAAATAAAAAAGCCAGATTAATGTTTGAAAATGCACACAGGAACAAAGACTTTAATTTTTGGAGACAAGTCCTGTGGTCTGATGAAACTAAAATTTAAGTTTTTGGTCATAATGGCCATCGTTACGTTTGGATGACAAAGGGAGAAGCTTGGAAGCCTAAAAACACGATCCCAACTGTGAAACATGGGGGTGACAGCATCATGTTGTGGGGTTGTTTTGCTGCAGGAGGGACTGGTACACGTCACAAAATAGATGGCATCATGAGAAAAGAAGATTATGTGGCAATACTGAAGCAACATCTCAAGACATCAGCCAGGAAGTTAAAGCTTGGGCGGAAATGGGTCTTCCAAATAGACAATGATTCGAAACATACTGTCAAAATGGTAACAAAGTGGCTTAAGGATAACAAAGTCAATGTTTTGGAGTGGCCATCACAAAGCCCTGATCTCAATCCTATTGAAAATTTATGGGCAAAGCTGAAAAGGCAGGTGCGAGCAAGGCGATCTACAAACCAGGATCTGTTACATCAGCTTTGTCCAGAGGAATGGGCCCAAATTCTAACCAACTATTGTGAGAAGCTTGTGGAAGGATATTGACGCATCCAGGGGATGGGGACGACTTGGCGCCTGGGCCTTGTTGTTAGTTTTTGGGGGATGCCGCGATGGCCGGCTCCCGGGGCCATACCCTGGGGTCACTCTTAAAAGCAAGGAATAATGGGGGAAAGGTGTATGGGATAGGAAAAGTTTGTGATGCCACCCGTGGTGTCTGGTGAGGATCACTAGCGCTGCTACAGTCCTCTGAGGCCGGTGGTCAGGCAACTTAGTTGGTGTGGCTCCCCACAGGTGGAGGGGGGCCTCAGGGCAGCGTAGGAGAAGGGATGCAGGACAGAGGAGACCCAGCCGGGTCAGGAGAAGAATAGGCACACACAACAGTTCACTTCAGTACCTTTACTGGTGGTGTTTCAGGCACGATCCAGGGCACTGTAGGGTGAAGGGTGCATTTCAGGACTCTCCCCAGTGAGCGAGTGTGGGGCCTCCTGTTTCTTGCCTTTTCCTGATAAGTTTATGACCTGCCTGGAGCTAGGCCTAACTTGGTCTCTGTCTTGCACCTGCTGGCCTGGTGGTAGGGCCTTCTGTTGGAGATCACACTCCCTGGTCTCTTGGGTCTCTGTGATTCCTGACCTTGGGATAACGGTCATCTTTTGGTGTTCCTGGGACATGTAGTTCGCCAGGGCTTCCGGTAGTTTCTGCTGGTCGTAGAGATCCCTGCAGACGCGAACCCGGTGTCCGGTAAATGGTTGTGGGGTGAGCTGGTTAAGCTCTTCTGCCCCCTATGTAGCTCGCTTACTCCACTTGCCTTCGGCCACTAGACTTCATACTGGCAGTAGACTTCGCTACTCTTCACCGCTCTTATTGCGTCGGCACGCCATTGGCTCACTAGTCTGAGCTTTATGAGTCTGAACTCTCTCTAGAGGGACTGGAACTACTTCTGTCCCCTGAGGAAACTGTTCTCTAGACTGACTGCCTACCTCCACCTTCCCTTTTTATATCCCTAACGGGCTCCCTCTGGTGGTCTAAGGAGGAAGGTGGAAGTGTGTGTATGCTGTGTGGGCCTCTTGTGGAGGAATCCATCCATGCACCCCTCTAGGATCTGTGGCACCAATGCACAGCAGGGCGCCACAATATCCCAAACGTTTGACCCAAGTCATTCAGTTTAAGGGCAATGGTACCAAATACTTATGAAATATATGTAAACTTTTAACTTTGCAGTAAGTAATAAAAATGCCTTAAAACATTCTCTCTCTCTCATTATTCTGGCATTTGGCAAATATTAAAAATGATGATAATCCTAAGTGACCTAAAACGGGAAAGGTTTATTCAAGTTGATGTTTTTGAGAAAAAATGCATATGTGTCTTTTATATAGTCTATGTAAACTTCTGGTTTCAACTGTAGTGTTGGTTACAATATGGTAATCATTTAAATAGAGTACAGTGACTTGCCATATGCACAAATCACTAACATGCCATAGGAAGTAAAAATGAAGACCAAACAGGAGATAAAATGAACCCATAAGGTCCAAACGCAAGGTAAAAAAGGGAAATGCAATACTAACAGTGTATGCTGGCATTAAATAGAAGATTGAATGCTATTCTAACAGTATAAACTGACACCCCAAATTGCTGCTGCATGTAGATAGTGCAGTTATATGTCACGATATATCAAGATGTCAATGTGCATATATAAATACAATACCATGTAACTCTTATAATGGCCCAGTGTCAAAGAAGACAGAGTCCCTCTAGCTTCTCCCAGTGACACCTCCGGGTGAATCCACAGGTGAAACACACGTCGGGGTGGGGATACGCCGTGCCAAACCTACCTGTATTCCTTGGAGGTATTTTTGACATTTGACACTGGGCCATTATAAGAGTTACCATTGAGGTCTTCAGCAGGTTGCATGCTGCCATGCAAACCCATTGGCACCTCAAATGATACACACTTAGGACAGCGTGCTATAAATGCCGCTGTCTGAGACTGTTAGTGCTATTTAATGGGTTAGCAGCAAAGATCTTAGCTCCGAATGCTGCTGTTACTGGCACACGATGCTTTCAAGTACATTAATAAGGAAGAAATAATGTGATAACATGTGTAATTCTAACGCAGCAGGATAGAAGCCAGTTCTACCGTATTACTGATCAATTACACTGAGTTTGTCACTGTTGCGGCTGGCATCACTGTTATATTCCCCATTCCCCCATCAAATAAATCTCTTCATTATTCACAGACAGCTACACTCATGTTCTTCAGTGCTACAGTTGTCCAACACACACTGTCTGAAGTAGCTGTCCAATGTTTAGATATTTCTTTCCCTATCTCCTTTGCAGAGCTGCGAGCGATCCTCTCTCTATCCTGAGTTACCATAAAATGTCTGCTGCATTTCCTGCCTCGTCTTTTATACAGGCTACGAAAATCCCTCGTGACTGGCTGCACTATACCATTTGACGTGATTGCTGCAAATCATTGGGGAAAAAACCTGGGAGTCTGAACTGAAACATAAATTAGTGTGCATGCAAAATGTAAATGCATGTTCACATAAGGCCATTAGACAGAAAAAACCAAAGACAAAAAACACAATACACAAATACCCAAAGGTAAATGGATAAATCGCAAAGTGCATAAAAATAATGATAAATAATAAAGGGTATTTAGTTAACATAAATTTTGATCAAATTAATGTAAAAGCCATCCCTCGACGACACGGCAACCCTAATGGGACAGTCCTAACTCTAATAAGTCATTGGGGAAGCCTGCGTACCCGCACCTGAGATAATGTGGGCCTTTACTGACTGATGCAATTATCTGCTTTGTGTAAAATGATGAAGGGAATATTTTGAGTGATTTGAGCAAATTGATTCTTTGGGACCTGCAAATTTCATAAAATTTGACAAGGATGTGATTTGCAGCAATTTGATTAGCTCATATCTATTCTGAACCCTTTGTAACACGCTAGGGGCATTGCAGGGCGGCATGGCAGTGACATAGAAAAAAGAGAGGGGTCGCTCACTGGTCTATTCGGGTGCTCTGAAGAAAAAAGTAATCTAAATTGCAAAAAGAACTTCGGCACTCCATACAAGAATATATAAGAAATATTGTATCTAGACTGATGTCACTTTGAAAAATTAAGGTTTCTTCGCATAAGTTGGCCAATTTATGTGTGCCCATCAACCATGACAGGGTCACCTTCGTATGATGGGTAACTACGCTACGCTACCACTGGATATGCCACTCTTGGGCTGTAAGCCTGTATGGACAATATGTCTCTGCTTGGGCTTTAAACCTACAATGCATGGGCTGGTAGAGCTAGTTAAAACCACCTGTGACTGAATAGAAGGAATTAGTGGGAGGGACGCAGGGTCAGAAAAAAGGCTTTTTTTCAGCATCTCCGGTTTAGCACATTTAACCGCCATGCATTTCCTCCTCAGGAACACCTCCTGTCAGTCTGGAGGCTGTGACCCCAATGAAACGTTTTTCCTTTTCTGTGTCAATAATAAGACAACCTCTCTCAGCTGAGCTGCATAAGCCTCCAGTACTACCTGTACTGGAACGGGAGTGGGAGTGATGAGTCCTACTGTCAAATCCTACTCATCACTCAAATAAAAACCAGCCTGGAGCTACCATTAATAAAACAGCTCAGCAACTAAGCTGCTGCACCAACCAGCACTACGCGGCTTTTAATGTCTTGCCCAGCTTAACTTTCGGGGAGAGAGATATACACTCCGTCCAGGATCATCCCTGTTCCCCGCCTACACTTTAAAGACTATTAGAAGAATATTGCAAAGGACAAGCAGATAATATACATTTGTATTTATATATGTTCTTAATGGTCCAATTAGTCCACATAATAACAAAGTGTATATCTGTTAGATAGATTGGTAGACCAATCGGAAAATGACAACAACAACAACCAATATATATAATAATATCTGACAAGGGGTCAGAGTATTAAAAAACACCTTTATTATAGCAATTTGGGTACATGGTGGCAAAGAAAAGAGCATACACACATATATACTAATACCATATACTAGTGAGTATAATGTGATTGCTTAAATTGCAGAGACATATTTAAATTGCAAAGACACCAGGGCGGAATAATAGTAGCTCCAAATTAACTAATACATGCTAGTAGTATATCTAAAATCCCATGGTAAAGGATATAATCCTAAGTAGTGGGAGCCAATATAGGCATTCCCAAGAGGTAATCTTTGGGTGTGAATCTATATATCTCAGTGGATGTATTATATCCAAAAAATTTTTTTTACAAATAGCAATGGTGTTGTATAACATTCATTCATACCTGGTATATAGTATCTGCACATGTAGCAGTAGCTCTGGATGCAATGGTCCTACTCTTAGTGTGACGCTCGCCCCGACGCGTGTTTCGGTGCGTCTTTCATCAGGGGGTCGATGCTATTTGTAAAAAATTTTTTTTTATATAATACATCCCCTGAGTGTAACGGGTCTGGGAGGCGGAACCTCTGAGCTACTATACAAGGGGGCGGTCCTTGTAAGGGAGCGGGTGGCGACCAGGGAAGACGGGCAGGCAGTCACAGCAGGTGACCGGGACAGTCTCTGAGTGAACGGGCTGGAGGTCACGGCAAGTGACCGGGGCAGTCTCTGGATGAACGGGCAGGAGGTCACGGCAAGTGACCGGGGCAGTCTCTGGGTAAAGGGTAGGTACGACCTGTGATAGCAGAGCCTCCAGGTAGGCTAGCAGGCAGATGGTAGATGTGTGCTCCCAGGTGAGCAAGCGAGAGTTTCTGGAATGGCAGGTGGTCACAGCACGTGACGGCGGAGCCTCCAGGTAGGCTAGCAGGCAGGTAACAGGTGTGCGCTCCCAGGTGAGCGGGCAAGAGTCTCTGGAATGGCAGGTGGTCACAGCACGTGACGGCGGAGCCTCCAGGTAGGCTAGCAGGCAGGTAGCAGATGTGCGCTCCCAGGTGAGCGGGCAAGCTGGTCCATAGACAGACTGACAGGAGTTGGAGGGCAGACCGTCGGACCTCAGGCTAGCAGGCAGGTAAGCGGAATATCAGGCAGGAATCTGACAGCAACTGGCAGGAATCTGGCAGGTAACTGGCAACGGGACCTGAGGGCTGAAGCAGAGTAGTGAACAGTGCAACAACATTGCTCGGGCACCTCCATTTTGGAGGAGGTGCCTTATATATGGTGAAGTCCTCCGGCCATTGGCCGGGGACTCCTTAGGACGGCGCGCGCGGCCCCTTTAAGAGGGAGGGAGCGCGCGCGCCCTAAGCACAGTGGCCGGGAAGGAGCGCGCGCTGCCAGCAGAGCGGGAGGAGGACGCCGGGCTCGGAGCAGAGGGGTGAGGGGAACAGCGTCCCTGCCTAGCAGAGGGCAGGGACGCCGGCGCTACAGTACCCCCCCCTTTAGGCCCCCCCTTTTTTAGGCCAGAGAGAAATTTAGCTAGGATGAGAGGGGCATGGATGTTCTCCCGGGGCTCCCACGTTCTCTCCTCAGGACCAAACCCCTTCCAATCTACTAGAAAAAAGGTCTTCCCTCTTACCCTTTTGGTGGCCAGAATGTTCTCTACCTCAAATTCGTTTTCAGTGGAAACCGGAGCAGGAGGCGTACCTGTAGACTTGGAAAAAGAGTTAAGTACCACAGGTTTGAGGAGAGATACATGGAAGGAGTTAGGGATCCGCAAGTTGGCCGGGAGTTTCAATTGATAGGCCACCGGGTTGATCTGACTGATGACCTCCAGAGGACCGATGAACCGAGGCCCTAACTTATAGGAAGGAATCTTGAGCCGGACATACTTGGACGAGAGCCAGACCTTATCCCCTGGACGGAATTGAGGAGGATCCAGACGTTTTTTGTAAGCATGTCTTTTTATACGCTCGGATGACAGAAGGAGTGCAGATCGGGTACTCTCCCATATGGAGGAAAATTTGTTAACAAGAGATTCCGCAGCCGGATTGTCCACCGAGGTGGAGACGGGAAATGGGATCCGAGGATGCTGACCGAAGACTACAAAAAACGGGGATTTGGAGGAAGATTCGCTCTCGTGATTGTTGTAAGAAAATTCGGCCCATGGCAGGAGATCCACCCAGTCTGAATGGTGGGCATTAACGAAGTGCCGGAGGTAACTGGTCAGGTTCTGATTGATCCGCTCAACTTGACCATTAGACTGTGGGTGGTAAGCGGAGGAGAAGTCCAGGGTGACGTCTAGCAGTTTACAAGTGGCTCTCCAGAAGCGTGAGGTGAACTGTACCCCACGATCTGACACGATGTGGAGGGGCAGGCCATGAAGACGGAAGATGTGGCGGATAAAGTCTTTAGCCAGCTCGGGTGCAGACGGGAGGCCTGGCAGGGGAACGAAATGAGCCATCTTGGAAAAGCGGTCAGCGACCACCCAAATGACCGTACAACCGGCAGAGACGGGGAGATCAGTTATAAAGTCCATTGCTATATGCTGCCAGGGGGCAGCAGGTACAGGAAGCGGAAGGAGGCGTCCGGCTGGCAGATGTCTCGGAGCCTTGTTGCGGGCGCAGGACACACAGGCAGAAACAAAGTCTATTACGTCCTTGTGCAGGGTAGGCCACCAGTAGTGCCGGGTAATAAGCTGGAGGGTCTTTTTCTGACCGGCGTGGCCAGCTAGTTTAGACGAGTGACTCCAGTGTAGGATCTTCTCCCGATCAGGTACTGATATGAACGTCTTACCGGGAGGGAGACGATTTAGACTCACGGGAGCCACCTGCATTACTCTGGCGGGATCGATGATGTGTTTCGGTTCTTCCTCGAGATCAGACACCAGAAAGGATCGGGATAAGGCGTCCGCCTTGATGTTTTTGTTAGCCGGGCGAAAATGAAGAATAAAATCAAAGCGAGCAAAAAACAAGGACCACCGAGCTTGGCGCGGGTTAAGTCTCTGGGCATGCTGGAGGTAAGCCAAGTTCTTGTGGTCAGTGTAAATTATTACCGGGTGAAGAGCCCCTTCGAGCAGGTAACGCCACTCCTCCAATGCCAGCTTGATGGCCAATAACTCTCGATCTCCAATGGAATAGTTGCGCTCAGAAGAGGAGAAGAGTTTGGAGAAGAAGCCACAAGTTACCATTCTCCCAGAAGATGATTTTTGGGTAAGTACCGCTCCGGCTCCAGAGGAGGAGGTGTCAACCTCCAGGAAGAACTGCTTGTTGCCATCTGGGCGATGCAGCACCGGGGCGGAAGAGAAGGCCTGTTTTAAGGAAAGAAAGGCCTCCTCTGCTTCGGGCGGCCACTCTCTGGGATTAGTGCCCTTACGGGTGAGCGCGGAAATTGGGGCAGTCTGGGAAGAGAAGTGCGGTATGAAGAGGCGGTAGTAGTTGGCGAAGCCCAGGAACCGCTGAATGGCCTTCAACCCATCCGGTCGGGGCCATTTCTCGATGGCAGACAGTTTCTCTGGATCCATTCGTAGGCCGGTCTGAGAAATAATGTAGCCCAAAAACGGAAGCGAGGTCTGCTCAAAGAGGCACTTCTCATATTTAGCGAAGAGGTGATTCTGCCTGAGCCTGAGCAGGACCTGACGAACGTCTCTCCGGTGAGTCTGGAGATCCGGAGAGAAGACCAAGATGTCGTCCAGGTACACCACTACGCAGGAGTAGAGAAGGTCCCGGAAGATGTCATTGACCAACTCTTGAAAGACGGCAGGAGCGTTACAGAGACCAAAGGGCATTACCAGATATTCATAGTGGCCGTCCCGGGTGTTGAATGCAGTCTTCCATTCATCCCCTTGACGGATACGGACCAGGTTGTACGCCCCACGGAGGTCCAGTTTGGTGAAGATTCTAGCCCCCCTCAGACGATCAAATAATTCTGGAATGAGCGGAAGGGGGTACTTATTCTTCACCGTGATCTGGTTAAGGCCTCTATAGTCTATACAGGGACGGAGAGAGCCGTCCTTCTTTTTTACGAAAAAGAAGCCTGCTCCCGCCGGGGAGGTAGATTTCCGGATGAATCCCCTGGCCAAATTCTCCTCAATATATTCGGACATCGACCGGGTCTCAGCAGCGGACAATGGGTAAATACGCTCACGGGGAGGCGTAGCACCGGGTAACAGGTCGATAGGACAGTCGTATGGTCTATGAGGGGGTAATGTCTCTGCCTCCTTTTTATTAAAGACATCAGCAAATGACCAATAGGGAATCGGAAGTCCAGGTAGATTAGTTGGGGTAGGAGAAGGATGGGCGGGATGAACAGGAACCAAACAAGTCTTATGACAGTCCTGTCCCCAGCGAAGGACTTCTCCGGTCTGCCAGTCAAGCACGGGTGCATGTCTCTGGAGCCAAGGTAGACCTAGTAAGAGGGCGTGAGAGAGTCCAGGCAGAACATGAAAAGAGATGCTCTCAGAATGCAGCATTCCCACCTGCAGAGTTACGGATTCGGTGATGAGTTGGATGGGACGTGGTAAGAGGCCCCCATCCACAGCAGCGACAGATAATGGTATAGCCAGAGGTTTGGTGGGAATGCGGTATTTTTCTACCAGGGCCTGTGAAATAAGATTCCCGGCCGCTCCAGAGTCAAGTTGGGCTAGTTCGAAAAAACGATTCTCCCCGCAGATAATTGAGACTGACAGCAGCAGAGATGGAGAGGATTTATTCTTGTCTAGGTCGACCTCTCTGAGCGAACCTAGACACAGGCGTTTCCCGACCTCTCCGGGCAGGTACGGATCCGGTGCTCCTTACTGCCACAGTAGAAGCAGCTCCCCTCGGCACGGCGTAAGTCCTGATGGGTTTTGACCATCTTGGTCTGGTCGACCTGCATAGGCTCAGGAGAGTGTACCTGGGGAGAAACGGAGGGAGTGACGGATCTCTGAAAAGTAGGAGCTAGACGTGGAAACCTCCTCTCCCGGGTGACTTCTTTGGCACGCTCCTGGAACCGTAGGTCAATCCGGGTGGCAAGAGTTATTAGGTTATCGAGAGTGGTAGGAATGTCTCGACCGGCAAGTTCATCTTTAATACGGCCGGACAGACCCTCCCAGAAGACAGATACCAGAGCGTCGTTATCCCAGGCCAGCTCCAAGGCAAAGGTACGGAACCGTATGGCATATTGGCCCACGGTGAGACTTCCCTGATGGAGGCGTAGCAGAGATGATGCGGATGAGGTCTTCCGTCCAGGTTCGTCGAAGACTTTCCGGAAAGCCGTGAGAAAGGCAGGCAAGTCGGACACCAGGGGGTCTCCTCTCTCCCATAGAGGATTTAGCCAGGCCAGGGCCTCCCCGGTGAGATGGGACATGATGAAGGCAATTTTGGCCCGGTCGGAGTTAAACTGGTGGGACAGGAGTTCAAAGTGCAGGGTGCACTGATTTATAAAGCCCCGAGCCTGAGCTGAGTCGCCTCCGAAGCGAGGAGGTGCAGAAAGCCGGGGTCCGGGGTAGGATACCATAGTATTGGTGGGCAGCGGAGCTGCCGGATTGCGAGTCATGGCACTGGCGGTGGTTGCTGGTGGAGCAGTCAGAGTGTCCAGGCGAGAATTGACATTCCGCAGGTGACCCAGGATGGACTCCTGTTGGGACCTCTGACGGGACAGTTCATGACACAGGTCCGAGAGTGAGGGAGCTTGGGTGCCACCGGGTTCCATGGCCCGAGCAAACTGTAACGGGTCTGGGAGGCGGAACCTCTGAGCTACTATACAAGGGGGCGGTCCTTGTAAGGGAGCGGGTGGCGACCAGGGAAGACGGGCAGGCAGTCACAGCAGGTGACCGGGACAGTCTCTGAGTGAACGGGCTGGAGGTCACGGCAAGTGACCGGGGCAGTCTCTGGATGAATGGGCAGGAGGTCACGGCAAGTGACCGGGGCAGTCTCTGGATGAACGGGCAGGAGGTCACGGCAAGTGACCGGGGCAGTCTCTGGGTAAAGGGTAGGTACGACCTGTGATGGCAGAGCCTCCAGGTAGGCTAGCAGGCAGATGGTAGATGTGTGCTCCCAGGTGAGCAAGCGAGAGTCTCTGGAATGGCAGGTGGTCACAGCACGTGACGGCGGAGCCTCCAGGTAGGCTAGCAGGCAGGTAACAGGTGTGCGCTCCCAGGTAAGCGGGCAGGAGTCTCTGGAATGGCAGGTGGTCACAGCACGTGACGGCGGAGCCTCCAGGTAGGCTAGCAGGCAGGTAGCAGATGTGCGCTCCAAGGTGAGCGGGCAAGCTGGTCCATAGACAGACTGACAGGAGTTGGAGGGCAGACCGTCGGACCTCAGGCTAGCAGGCAGGTAGCAGAAGAGCGCTCCCAGGTGAGCGGGCAAGCTGGTCCTTAGACAGACTGACAGGAGTCGGTAGGCAGACCGTCGGACCTCAGGCTAGCAGGCAGGTAAGCGGAATATCAGGCAGGAATCTGACAGCAACTGGCAGGAATCTGGCAGGTAACTGGCAACGGGACCTGAGGGCTGAAGCAGAGTAGTGAACAGTGCAATAACATGGCTCGGGCACCTCCATTTTGGAGGAGGTGCCTTATATATGGTGAAGTCCTTCGGCCATTGGCCGGGGACTCCTTAGGACGGCGCGCGCGGCCCCTTTAAGAGGGAGGGAGCGCGCGCGCGCCCTAAGCACAGTGGCCGGGAAGAAGCGCGCGCTGCCAGCAGAGCGGGAGGAGGACGCCGGGCTCGGAGCAGAAGGGTGAGGGGAACAGCGTCCCTGCCTAGCAGAGGGCAGGGACGCCGGCGCTACACTGAGATATATAGATACACACCCAAAGATTACCTCTTTTTAATCCTCTGACCCCTTGTTGGATATTATTATATATATTGGTTGTTCTTAAAGACTATTAGTAAAATGTTTGGTCTTGAAATCAGATACAATTCCCAAGATAGTGTAATATATAACTTACATTATCTGTGAGTTATATCGTAATTCATATAATTTAGCCCCCTGCTGATGTCATGTTGATTGACACCAGCTCCCCCAATGTTAGGCAGGCGGGATCCAGCTGTCAATCAACATGACACCGGCAGTGACGCCCCGTGGACAAAACAGAGCGGATGACAAGGAGCTGTTGTGACAACGTGAAAGCATAAAAAAAGGAGAATTACTGCCATGTGCCGGGAGAGAGCGTTGTATGTCAGAACAGGCGGGTGGTTCGCAACTCTCCACAGATAAGTGCTTAGCCCCATAGAGAAAAAAAAGTTTGGATAACTTACTTAAATGATCGGTTGTGTCAGCCCAATGTACTGTTTGATAGGAAAGAGCTGTCACTTCTAGTTTTGTTTTAATCTGGGAGAAAGGTTTCTCAATGTCAAACATTAATAAAGAACTTTAATACATGTAGTTTGATAGTAGCATTTTTATTGTGGCTACTTGTAGATGTTTTGAGGGTGAATAAAGCTTTTTCAATTCAACCCATTATTGATCCAGAGGAAGGCGAAAGAAAAACCCCTATAAATTATGTGTGAGGTAATTGTCCTCATATAGGGGAAAAAAATTCCTTCCTGACTCCAAACGTGGCAATCGGAATTACTCCCTGGATTTATCCATGTATTATCCAATAGTATTGCAGGGAATGAATCATTGAGAGCTGTGCTGTAATCTCATAAATGGTCTATGGAGTTCCTGGGGCAGAACTTGGCTTTCCCTGGCTGCCAGCATAACTAGTTCTGAGGGGTCTGGAGTACAGGCTTCTGTTCTGATGGCTGTAGATGGAAAATATCATATATCAGAATGGTTTCTGTTGCTGCTCAACATTTAAACATTTTACATGAGTCATAACTGCAAACGACTATGGGCCTAATCATTAACGCGTAGGTCACAAAAGTCTTACTGAAGGGGCGAGATGGAGTAAGATGCCCCTAATTTATTAAGAAGATCATGCCAATTAATGACTTAGACTCATCTTATCACTAGTGTGCACCTTCCTGCCACATAACAGAAATCTTACTCCTGGCAGGGACTCAGGTTCTTCTCTGTCATAAGTTGCACCACTAAATTGGCATAAGTTTTGAAGAATTTATTGGGCTGGCATTGCCACACCTTGTCACGCCCATGCGTTATTCACTTTGGCGGATATGGTTGGGACACTTATGGTACCTTTCATAGTGTTTTACACCAGAAATTTGGTGAGACCAAATTGGGTAAATGGGGCTTATGTACTTACAGTGCCTGGTATAAACGGTGGTGGTACTTTAAGGGCTTCCAGATCCTCCCAATTTATGTGCTGGAAGAAGGGATGTTGTCTAATGCAGCCATTTATTCCCAGTCGTCTGCTTGGGTCCTCACACAGTAGCTGTAAAGAAGAACAAAATCTATATTAGTATCTGGATATAAAATATAAAGGTGTCACTATATGTGATGCCTTCTCACTCCTGTGCAAGTTCTATATCTCTGTGTGATGCCCTCCTGGGTGCCCCCATAGTAGTGGTAATATCCTTCCATGCCACCGTCATAAATTACAGTTTTTCTTCTCTTTATTTCTACTCATTCTTTGGCGACCATTGTTATGGGGCATCACCATAGAGGCTTGAGTTTACAACAATCTCTCTTACTGCCATCTTTCTGTATAACATCCCTGTTCTAAGAACTAAGCATCTGCTGCACCTCACCTCCTCAATGATATTTTTCAAGTCAGAGTCCAGATTATATGTGGGTACTTCTGACGAATTCCGATAGGACTTTTTATCTCCTGTCACCATCTTGTACAGGATGATGCCCAAAGAGAACCAGTCAGCAGCTGCATTGTACTTCTTCCTTGCAATGACCTGTGAAGAAGAAGGGAAGACTTCATTACATGCTATAGACAATAACGACGCTTTGTAAGTTTAGATTCATGAAGCTCCAATTAGTATTCCCGATGAATGGAGACTATTGAATCCTCCAATGTCCTGTCTCTATCAATCCCACTATAGTCTATGAAATTACTATCCAGACACTCACCTCTGGAGCCATGTAGCCCGGTGTTCCTACTTTTCCAGATACTCCATCCATTCTATTGACGGCCAGCCCAAAATCTGCAATTTTTAGATGACCAAAGCCGTCAATCAGAATATTAGCTGTTTTTAAGTCTCTGTGTAAAGAAAGGTAAAGATATTTTTCATGGAACATGTATGAGTATACACAGTCTATAGTGTATATATAACACGTAAGTGACTGAATGTGTAAAACATGATCATCTACTGTTCTTCTATATTCAGTGTTCTGCTGAGGAGAAGCACAGAGATGTGACCATATTACAGCAGAACTTGTGCATCAAGGTGAAGAAATGGATTTACCGATGAATGAAGCCCTTTGAGTGCAGGAACTGGAGGCCTGATGTTATCTCAGCCGCATAGAATCTGTTGGGGAAGGAATAAGAAAAAGTGTAAGTCTTGGATATTAGAGAAGACGTCACATATGATGTATGCAATCGAATGCTGGGGGAACAGAGTTATTAACAATGTTATGAGTGCCTACATTTAATTGGAAATGTTATATATAGAAAAGCAATGATCGCACAGGATGGTCCAAACTTGGATAGAGCCCCCTTCTTCAACAACGGACTGCTTCTGTGGTAAAATCACCCTTGTTAGTGGGGTCATAGATGGATATGGTAATGTTATTAGGAATATGGTCATCAAAATCAGTCTAGAATATAGTTCTAAAACCTTTGTGCTTACTTTGCACTGCTAAGTGGGAAACATCCTTGTTTTTCTAGGAGGCTCTTCAGGTCTCCTCCAGAAGCATAGTCCATGGCAAAACATGAGTGCTTCTACAAGAAGATGGAGAACAAAGAGTCATTCACATTCATTGTACATATTGTTTAGATTAGGGTTCTCCAACTCCAGTCCTCAGGACCCACCAACAGGTCATGTTTTCAGGATTTCCTTAGTATTGCACAGGTGATAATTGCATCACCTGCAGAGGCAATAATTCCATCACCTGTGTAATAGTAAGGAAATCCTGAAAATATGACCTGTTGGTGGGTCTTGAGGGCTGGAGTTGGGGAACCCTGGTTAGATAACCTAGAAAATGTTTAAAAACATTGATGGTTTTACCTTAGTTTGGAAAGTTATGCAGCTATTCACCAAGAAAGGACTTCCAGGCGTCAGCTGAAGGAGCTTCTTTTCCATCAGGAGTTGTTCTTCTGCTGCAGCTGAAACTCCTTTGGTCACAATCTTTATCGCCAGCTTCTTCTTGGTGATGTTATCAGATGCTAGAAAGACCTATATAGGACAGAGAGGTGGCGTGTCAGTAGCATGGATGATTCAGTGATAGCTTCAGCTTTAGATTTATTTTTATATTATATAATGGAGCAACTTACTTTCCCAAAAGCACCTTGGCCAATCTTCCTATGAAACGTAAACCTGTTGATAGAAATACGGTTTCCGTCTGTAGGGCAGGTCTGAGGGGCAGTGCTCGGTCCTAATGGGATAAAATAACACATTATTGGTTTATATAGAAATAATTATTACAGGAAGATACAGTGAATAATAGAAGGCACACATTTTATGGGACAAATTGACAGAATTGACAAAAACTGCTTAAGTGTATGTGCACACATCGCTTTTTTGTGGTCTTTTTTTCTGTGCAGTTCTTTCTTTCAGCATTTTTGCTGCAGATTTCACACACAATAATGAGAGGGGAAAAATCCACAATAAAAAAACATAAAAATCTTGACAAAAGCTCAAGAGAAACCTGGCAAAAACATCTGTATTTTACGCAGCGTTTTTCCTGGGAACACATCTGGATTTGCAGCAGAATTTTCAGTTGAAACTCCTGAATGTGTGCATATGTGATAATAAACTACAGACGCTGATATTGAGAAAGGTTTTGAAGATGGTGGCTTTCATATTAATAGGAATTGCAACTAAAGATGAATGAATTGAAAAAAAAAGGTTTGCTGATTTCTCTATTTCTACCATCTCCAATTACAGCTCTATAATAAATGTATCTATGATTTATAAGTGCCTTTTTAGAAAGACTTTTCGTCCTACCTGGCCTTGGTTCCTCTTCCTCCCTGGCCTTTGAACCGCTATTTTTAGGCCTTTTTACGGACCCACACGAGCCATCTTCTTCTCCCCTCTTTCTTTTTTCACCTCCTTTACTGAGGTCTTTACCATGTACCTTTTCAGGACATGGTCTTTTGCGTTTGGGCTCTGGTGATTTACACCCATCTCTGTGCATCTTTTGGTCTCCATGATGCTCTTCAGAACATGGTCTTTTATTTGAGAGTCTTGGTGATTTATACCCATTCTCATTTTCCTTCATATCCCCATGTATCTCCTCGGGACATGGTCTTTTTTTTTCAGGGCCAATTGACATTGACCCATCTCTATGTCTTTTCCTCTCTCCTTCTGATTTGGGGCCTTCTTTGTTTTTTTTAGAAGACCCCATTTCAAGAATATTGCAGTGTCAATAGACGCGCAACCGTTCCCAGCAATCGCTAGTTGAACAGTGACCCAAATGTTGGCTGAACTCTATTTTAGAACCATGTGATGTCATAGAAAGCATTATGATGTCACAAAGCTCTGGTGGGAGCCCATCATGACTATTGTGACCACTCAACCATTATGATGTAAACATGTAATATATGCATAATGAATGAGAACCTTATATTTCTAGTCATAGAATTTACCTTTATAACACAGTATAAGAGAAGTAGTATGCATGAACATGTCTGGGCTGGATGTCTGGAGGGTCTTACATGGTGTCGTTTTTGAATATAGTATATGTATTATATGCATTATTGTATGCTAGCTATGTCTTTGGTGGTCTTTACACATACATGCTGCCTCCCATTGCATCCAATGATACCACTTTGTATCTTCTAAAGTAAACCAGAAGGAGATAAAAGTTGCCATCTGGGATTTGGTGCACAGACCTATACAGCCAGTAGACATCTCGTCACAGGATACAACCTGTAATGTAGTTTGCAATTAATTTTCTTACTTATTAATATTGTCTACATTACACACTGGCTTCTCCCATGTAATATTTCGATGAGTTACCTGAGATTAGAAAATTTGCTCCTTTATTTATGGTATTATGTCTATAGTTAGGGAATGTTGGTGGTGAAAGTTGTGTAATAGCTCGGGAGATGCAGGTTACAGGGCATTTACATTCAGTATACAGTACATACTGGAATTATTCATTAAAGACATTTTCCACTCTTAGGAATATGGACCCAAAGTGCTCTAAAATACCTACAATAACTAACAAAGCAGATACTCACCCTCCTCAATTCAAGCACCAGCTCTAAGTATTTTGGTTGCAGTGTGGACGTCACATCGACAGTTTGCATCATTGCTGTAGCCAATCACTGCCTATATATCAAAAGGAAAGAACAGATTTGGCTCACCACTGTTATATATCCACCGTCGCATGAGATTCCGAATTTTCCGAAACCCCGTCAGCTAGGGCTCATACTATAATACCATGAAAAAAGTCCTGAAGTCTCCAGTAATGAAATTCCTTTTCATTTGAAATCCATTTAAAATATCTCCACGGCAGGAGGGTGGAATATCGTTGACGCGTTTCGACCAACTGGTCTTAACTGTACCTTATCACAGTTTGCCATACAGATATAAAACCACTAATCTCCACCCTCCCAGGACATCACTTAATTAAAAATATGCAAAGATATGTGAATATTAAACATATAAACCCTATTGGAGAATGCATGAAAAGGCTGTACAGACAATAGAAATAATTATATTAAACAGATATACATTAGATCTCTGTAAAAATGTAATCCTTGTGGTGAATTTCATGATCCATAGCTCTTCATTTTTAAGCAGTGTTTTCCTCCAATTCTCTCCTTGTCTACGTCTATTAACCCTAACAAATTCATAGAAGGAAAAAGTGTTCAAGCTTCCTACATGAAACTCTGTGAAGTGGTTTGTTGCACCTGAAGTATTTGTATGTTTTTTCTCTTTTAGATAAGAAATACAGGTGCATCTCACTAAATTAGAATATCATCAAAAAGTTAATTTATTTCAGCTCTTCAATACAAAAAGTGAAACTCATATATTATATAGAGCCATTACACACAGAGTGATCTATTTCAAGTGTTTATTTCTGGTAATGTTGATGATTATGGCTTACAGCTAGTGATGTGCGAGCACTAAAATGCTCGGGTGCTCGATGCTCGGGTCAAGCAAATTGGAATGCTCGGGTGTTCGACCCGAGCAACGAGCCCAATGTAAGTCTATGTGAAATTTGAGCATTTTTTAGGTGGCTCCCCCCGACTGTCTGCGGAGGGCATAAAAATTGCCCAAATCGATGGGAACAGTGCTCAAATGACATGGGAAAAGCATGGGGAAGACCCCTGGAAGCATTTCTGACACCCAGGTCATTGCTATCAACAACGTTGTCAGAGGTATTATGCCGCTTTTACGAACTCACAATAAAACATACAAAAACGAGACCAAAATGGATTTTCCTGGGAAATATGTTAAGGAACATCCTTTCCAGAGTAATGACTTGTATATAAGGCAAAGTAAATAACCAAAACCAAAAATACTCCGCCACACCTTGGGCTATGTTCACACGTAGCGTTTTTTATGCGTTTTTGCACTTTTGCATTGCTTTCAACCGTGACAAATGCATTCACCGGGAAATGTCAATTTAACATTTTACAACCTTATCTGGCCATGTGGTGTGTGAGACATGATCAGACACATCCTGTTTCATTTATGAAGGAGGGACTCTGAAAGTCACAAAGCCTATTTTTATAGGGCCATCAGGTGGCCTTTACTATTCTTAAGGGACCAGCAGTCGGCCCTCACTATTGTTAGAGAGCCATCAGCCGGCTATGCTTTGTTGTTCCCATTACTAAAGAGTTGGTCTCCTATACTGTTATTGCGTATGCAGTGAGTGGCAGGGCTGGCCAAAATTTGGACTCACCCCAATACCCCTTTAAAAATTTGGATGCACCCCAATACCCCTTTGAAGAGACTTGGAGGAGGGCCTCCTGAAAACAATGTTCCCATTATTAGGAAGTAGGTCTCCCATAGTGTTGGCCTATGCAGTGAATGCAAGGGCTGCCAAAAATTGGTAGGCACTCCAATGCACCTTGGAAAAGACGTGGAGGGGGGCCTCATAAAAAAATGTTCCCATTAGAAAGGAGCAGGTCTCCTATACTTGTAATGCTCATGCACTAAGTGTATGGGCTGACAAACATTTACCCCTGGGGGGTATACATGAATATACTGTCTAAAAAAAATTTTTACGGGCATCATAAACACCCTTTAAAAAAATTATGTGGGTGTTGCATCACGGACCATGGTCACTCTGGTGATATGGTGGTGGAAGATGAGGATGAGGAGAAGGAGGAGGACAAGAGCAAATAGCCAAAATCAGGAAGCATATACCCATGTGTGGGTGTGAAAAGGTGCATGGGACTACACCTTCCAAAAAAAGACACTGGATTTGAGTTTATGTTAGGCTGCTATCATTCGGTGGTGTTGAGCAGTCTGGCCCAATCCAGCCCTTGTTCATTTTTATAAGAGTCAGCCTGTCAGCATTTTCACTTGACAGGCGGATGCGCTTATCAGTTATAATTCCACCAGCGGCACTAAAAACCCGCTCTGATAAAACACTAGCGGCAGGGCAGGCCAGGACCTCCAAGGTGTACAGAGCCAGTTCATTCCATTGTCCAGCTTGGATACCCAATAATTATAAGGCACAGAGGAATCACAGAGGACGTTGGTACGGTCAGCAAGGTACTCCCTCAGCATCTTCCCAAACTTTGCACTCCTTGTGAGAGTACCCCGCGCCTCAGGGCCTGTGCGATGAGAGGGGCTGAGAAAACTCTCCCAGAACTTTGACAGTGTTCCCCTGCCTCTGCTGAATTGGAGTTGTGTCTCTCGCAACTTTACTCCTTGGTTGTCCAATGAACTGTGACCTCTGCCACCAGCGTTTTCAGATGGGATTTTTTTTAATAGTTCCGCATTAAGTGACTTCTTGTACTGCCCCATTTTTAGACCTGTCCGCCTCAGGAATATGAGATATAAAGTTCTCCTTGTAGTGTGGGTCTAGAAGTGTCACTAACCAGAAATGACTGTCACTCAAAATTTTGAGAATGTGAGGGTCAAGGGAAAGGCAGCGTAACATAAATTCAGCCATGCGTGCCAGACTGCTAATAGGCAAGACTTCCGTGTCCTCACCAAGAGGACGACTGACCATGCTCTCCTCCTCCTCCCTGTCCTCAGGCCATGCACTCTGAACAGACAGTATGACAGTATTGCAGGTAGTACCATCTATAGCGCATGAAACTAGCTTCTATTCTTCCTCCTCCTCTTCCTCATTGTCACCCAATTCACATTGGGATGAGATGAGACTGGGCTGTGTGTAATCACCCTGTATGGTTCCTTGTTCCAACTCATCGTGCTCCGCCTGCAATGCATCCTCTTTGATCGTGAGCAGAGAGCGTTTCAGAAGACAGAGAAGCGGGATGGTGCCGCTAATCATGGCGTCATCGACGCTCACCATCATCTCAAAGTTTTGGAGGATGGTACAGATCTCTGACATCCATGTCCACTCCTGAGGTCTTATGTGTGGAGTCTGAACTGAAAATCGACGGCCTTGTTGATGCTGGTAGTTAACAACTGCCCTCTTCTGCTCAGAAATACTTCCTAACATCTGCAGTGTAGAGTTCCAACGCATGGGGACATCACACACCAGTCGGTGAGCCAGAAGCTGCAAACGCTGTTGAAGCATGGAAAGGGTGGCCGAAGCTATAGCTGACTTTCTAAAATGGGCACACAGTTGGCGTACTTTGACAAGCAGATTTGGCAGCTCCGGGTAGGTTTTGAGAAACCGCTGAACCACGAGGTTAAGCACATGGGCCAGGCATGGTACATGTGTGAGCCCGCCTCACCTCAGACCCGCCACCAGTTCCGGCCATTGTCACACACGACCATGCCTGGCTGTAGGTTCAGCGGTGTCAGCCACAGATCTGCCTGCTCTTTCAGAGCTGTCCACAACTCTTCAGCATTGTGCGGTTTGTCACCAAGCATATTAGCTTCAGCACAGCCTGTTGCCGCTTGGCCGAGGCAGTTCTGCAGTGCTTCCAGCTTGTGACTGATGTGGTCATTTTGGAGTTGGAGACTGAAACGGAGAAGGAGGCTGAGGAGGATGAGGTGCAGGAGCTGTAGACTGTGGAGGCAACCCTGATTGACCTAGGGCCCGTAATCCTTGGCGTCGGGAGGATGTGTTCCGTCCCAAGGTCTGACTGGGTCCCAGATTCCACTATATTAATCCAGTGTGCCATCAGCGAGATGTACCGTCCCTGCCCACAAGCAATTGTCCACGTGTCCGTGGTTAGGTGGACTTTCCCTGTAACTGCATTGTTGAGGACACGGCTAATGTTGTGGGACACGTGCTTGTGTAATACGGGGACAGCACACCTGGAGAAATAGTGGCAGCTGGGGACCGAGTACCGAGGGACGGCCGCCGCCATCAGGTTGCGGAAAGTTTCCGTCTCCACAAACCTAAAAGGCAACATTTCGAGCGCAAGTAGTCGAGAAATAAGGGAATTTAGTAGTGTGGCCTGTGGGGCGTTGGCTGCGTATTTACGCTTGCGTTCCAAGGACTGGGGTATGGACAACTGAACACTGCGCTGGGACAAGGACATGCTTGCTGATGGTGCTAGTTGAGAGTATGCAACGACAAGTGCAGGGCAGGAGACATCTACGCATGCACTATGGACAGGAGATTGGCTTGCATGCACAACAGCGGAAGAAGCAGTGGTGTCACCCGCAGACACTGTTCCTGGACCCTGGGGTTCGGCCCACAAAGTCAGGTGCTTTGCTGTCATGTGCCTGATCATGCTGGTGGTGGTCAGGCTGCTAGTTTTGCTACCCTTGCTGATTCTGGCCTGGCAGGTGGTGCATATGGCCTTTCTGGGTTTATCGGCAGAGTCTTTAAAAAACAACCAGGCTCGGGACGACCTGACAGTTGTACTGACAACTTTCATCGTGTTTGGTGTTATGGGGAACGGTTGCCCGCTTTCTGTCTGTGGCCACGACACTGCTTCTTCCTACCTGTTAGGGTGCTCTGCCTCCCTCCCCCTGTGTGCTGCTGTCTTCGCTCTGCATGTACTCCTGCCAGTTACTGGGTCAGTTACTATATCATCCACCACCTCGTCTTCCACTTCCGCACCCTGGTTCTCCTACTGACTTTCCGGCAATTGTGTCTCATCATCGTCCACCTCTTGTGATACTTTCCCACCATCGCCTTCGTATGACCGTGGCTGCTCAAATATTTGGGCATCGCTACATGCGATCTCCTCTTGCCCCGCTTCAGGTGGACCAGGCGAGAGGTCTGAATCTATAAATGGAAAAGTGAACAGCTCTTCAGATTGTCCAAGTGTGGGATCAGTTGTCTCTGGGCACTCGGCATGGTGGGAGGAAAGAGGATCAGGGTGAGAAATATGCGGTCCAGACTCAAGGCTATTGAGATCAAACCGTATGGAAGACAGGGTGGTGGTGGTGGCTAAGTGACGGGAAGCATTATCTGCTATCCAACCAATAACCTTTTCACACTGCTCTGTGTTCAATAGTGGTGTTCTGCGGTCCCCTATTCATTTGAACAGGAAGGTTGAGCGAGAAGATGTGGGTGTTTGTTGTGGCACAATTTGAGCTTGCACACGGCCTCAGCCTCTGCACGCACCATCACCATCATGTCCAGTTCCCCGTCCCTTGCCATGTGCCTTGCCCATTTTAAAAAGAGGACAATATCTTTCATGCTCACTACAAATGGCTGAATTTGGAGCGAATTTATATGTGATCCGTGTGACGTACAAACCACAGTTTTAAATAGTTGGCCTGTAGGTAACTATTTTTAACATTGCCGACCTCGTGTCAATAAGTTCACTGACACACTGCAACAAAACTTCGATGGAGGCCAGAAATGGTAATATTTGCAGCACAATTATATGTGATCCATGTGATGGACAAACCACAGTTTTAAACAGCTGGCCTGTAGGTAACTATTTTTTAACATTGCCGACCTCATGTCAATAAGTTCACTGACACACTGCAACAATATTTTAATGGATGCCAGAAATGGCAATATTTTCAGCGCAATTAAATGTGATCCGTGTGACGGACAAACCACAGTTTTAAATAGCTGGATTTTTAGCGCTGTAATATGGAAAGGACCTGACTGTATTCTGCAATGCCAACAAGAAAAAAAATGGTGTTCTCTGGATTGCTTTTTAAGCAAATAATCAAGATAAAAAAAAATTATTCCTGGCCCTAATACCTGGGCTTATTTCTACAAATATCTGTAAAAGCACCAGCAGACAGAACTAGAATGGACCCTATTACTATGTGCACTGCAGTCTGCTATATACCCTGCCTGCCTGCCTAGCATTGATATCTCTGCAGCTGGATTAGTCCTCAGAAGGACTGTTAGTTGAGATGAATATGTGTCTCTAATATAGTCTGGTATACCTACACTAACTAGAAACAAGCAAATCTCTCCATAGCTCAGCAGCAGCTCTCCCTACACTGTCTGATTCCAGAGTGACTGTGACGAGCATGGCGGCGCCAGGTCTGATATAGACCTGATGACGCTGTGCTGTCAGCCAATCACTGTAATGCCACAACCAACATGGCTGCAGCATTACAGTGTGTGGCAGATAATCCCTGCATGTTGATTGGCGCTCTAAAGAGCGCCAAACATGCAGGGAGGGGCCCTGAGCTCCAGCCGAGCAACCCAGGAAATACTCCCCGAGCATCTCGAGCAGTAAGATGCTCGGGCGAGCACCGAGCAGTAGCGAGCATGCTCGCTCATCACTACTTATAGCTGATGAAAACACAAAAGTCATTATCTCAGTAAATTATAATAATAACAAAAAACACCTGCAAAGGATTCCTCAGCGTTGTCCGGTTAAAGTTCAAGCTCATTCCACGAGAGCCATTGGCTCATCGTGGGCTTTTCGTCAGGGGGCCTCGGCAGCGCAGCTCTGCCGGGCGGCCACCTGGCGCTCCGTTCACACCTTTACTAAGTTTTATAAAGTGGACGTGAGTGCTTCCGCTGATGCGGCCTTGGGACGCAGGGTCCTGCAGGCGGCAGTAGTTTAAGTTATCTCTTTATTGTTTATTTTTTCTTTATTCAGCGCGGTTTGCGCTCTTGCCTAAGTTGTTGGGGTGTTGGAGCTTCTGCCACTATTTCCCACCCTTAAGTGAGGTACTGCTTTAGGACGTCCCACTAAGTAATGGATTTGTGTCTCCCTTCCTTCCCTTCTGCTGCTGAAAGTCGGATTTTGGTAAGACCTTACCTGTAAAATCCTTTTCAGCGAAGGAAGGAAGGGAGACACAGCACCCTCCCATGGGAGAAGTGTTTTTTTTTGTGCTTCTAGATGCAGCGCGTCTCCTTCTTGATGACGATCATCTAGACTGGGTTTAGCGCTCTACGGCTCTCCTTCCAGTATCGCCAGCTCTTCACAGTTGTCAGGTCCAGTGAAGTATGCCTAGGACTGTGTGTTTCTATTACATAACCTGTTTTCTCTCATTTCTGAACTTTCAGAAGAGGATGTGTTGTTCTGCTGGTGTTGTCTGCTCTTCCTTAGCTTGTGTACGGACTGGAGAACATGGGAGTAGGAGGAGCCTTTATACTGGAGGGGCCGGTCGTCACTTTTTCTAATCTGAGGTGAACTATCCTATGGGGCTCCGCCTACCCACTAAGTAATGGATTTGTGTCTCCCTTCCTTCCTTCGCTGAAAAGGATTTTACAGGTAAGTTCTTACCAAAATCCGACTTTTTCAGAGCTAGATGCAGAAAAAAATTATATTTAATTTGCAACCTGATGGAGGTCAGTATAGATGGACTAATAGACCAAGTCCCACACACTGCTAGAAGCCCAAATATTTTTTCAGAGCTAGATGCAGATAAAAATTATTTTTAATTTGCAACCTGATGGAGGTCAGTATAGATGGACTAATATACCAAGTCCCACACACTGCTAGAAGCCCAAATATTTTTTCAGAGCTAGATGCAGATAAAAATTATTTTTAATTTGCAACCTGGTGGAGGTTAGTATAGATGGACTAATAGAATGATGCTATGCCCAAAAGGTTTAACTTCACTAGGTGCAGTAAAAAAATTGGTATTCTATACACAGGTGGTGTAGCTTGCAACACAGATAGGCTGCTCCACTGACTAACACACTCTGCAATAGGCCAAAAAGGATTTGCTTTGCTAGATTTAGCCAAATGCTGTGAAAAAAACTTGCACAGCACTGGCACAGACCTGCCTGGCAAAAACTGATAGGAACTGATGTAACTTAGTCCTGAAAAGGACTGCAATTACAATTAGTCTTTACTCCCAATCTATCTATTTAAGAGCACAGACCTGCCTGATAAAAGTCGTAGGAAATGATGTAACCTAGTCCTTAAAAGGACTGCAATCACAACTACTCCCTACTCCCAAGCTATCTGTAGATTTGTGCGAAAATTGGCTTGAAATTAACAAGGTATAGCGCACACAGCAACAGCGGTGCCGTCTAACACACAGCTGCAGCAGTGAGAAAATGGTGGCGACGGGGAAAATGGCTGGGTCTTATAGGGCACGGACATGTGACATACACAGCCAATGACACATGCCCTTGCTTGTGTGAAAAAAAGCAGTTCGCTCCATGTGTGCGCTGCTGATAGGCTGACAGATTGCACCTCCCCACTGTAAATGCGGGAAAGAGAAAAAAAAATGGAGATCTTCATTATTCCTGCAGAGATCCATCCCCTGCCCCTCCCCCCACCCCGCTGTACACTCAAACTGCGTATTAACATTAATTTTCAGCATTACTGAGAAAAAATCCAGTTATGATTTTGGTGCACGAACAGTTATCGAACATAACCTCGAACAGCCGAATTTTTCTCAAATCGTTCGTGTTCGTCGAACTGCTCGAACACCGCCCAAAACAGCTCGAATTTGAGATTGGCGAACAGTTCGAGTCGAACACCGCTCATCTCTACTGAAGATTACCAACAAATTTTGCAGCATAATGTAGGGCCCAGTGTGAGAAAGCTGGGTCTCCCTCAGAGGTCATGGGTCTTCCAGCAGGACAATGACCCAAAACACACTTCCAAAAGGACTATAAAATGGTTTTAGAGAAAGCACTGGAGACTTCTAAGGTGGCAAGCGATGAGTCCAGACCTGAATCCCATAGAACACCTGTGGAGAGATCTCAAAATGGCAGTTTGGAGAAGGCACCCTTCAAATATCAGGGACCTGGAGCAGTTTGCCAAAGAAGAATGGTCTACAATTCCAGCAGAGCATTGTAAGAAACTCATTGATGGTTACCGGAAGCGGTTGTTCGCAGTTATTTTGGCTAAAGGTTGTGCAACCAAGTATTAGGCCGAGGGTGCCAATACTTTTGTCTGGCCTATTTTTGGAGTTTTGTGTGAAATAATCAATGATTTGATTTTTGCTTCATTCTCTTTTGTGTTTTTTCCTTGCAAGCAAATTAAATGAAGATAATAATACCAAAGAATTTGTGATTGCAATCATTTTCAGGAAGAAACTGAGTATTATCTGACAGAATTGCACGGGTGCCAATACTTTTGGCCACCACTGTATAAGGGCATCTTGCTGTCATAGAGAGGGATCCTTCAGTTGGGTCCCTCTCTGTGAGTCAGAATGGAGACCTGCTTAATAAGAGGTGTATTACACAAGGGCAATTTATCTGACTGATCGATATGTAATACTACATTTCCACAAAACTGGCCACTAGCTGCATAATGTCTAGCTGACCAAAGCTTACACTCAGCAAAATTTGCTGCCACAGATGCAGAAAGCAAGGCTTGTGGAAATCAGCTTATAGCACAAAAAGGGTCTAAAATACCGTACATAATAAAGAGTAATCACAATGTCCATACACTATAAAGCTTATGGCACTTCACACACAATGCAATCTACCATGCTCAGGCTGAAAATCAACAGCCAAAGAAACAAAGAGAACCATATCAGTAAAATTAATAAATATTTATTAGAAAATACCTATAAAAACATAATTCAAATGGCAGAGTGCCTAAATAATGGGACGTCAAAGGATCCTAACAATACATAGAAATTACATACAGTTGAAACCAGAAGTATATATAAAAAGACACATATGCATGTTTTCTCAATATCTGACAAGAAATCAAAATAAACCTTTCCCGTTTTAGGTCAATTAGGATTGCCATAATGTTTAATATTTGCCAAATGTCGGAATAATGAGAGAGAATGTTTTAAAGCATTTTATTACTTACTGCAAACTCAAAAGTTTCCATACACCAAGATTACTATGCCTTTAAACAATTCTGGACTACCCATATGATGATGTCATGTGTTTGTAAGCTTCTAATAGTTTTTTTGGCAACATCTGAGTTAATTAGAGACACACCTGTGGATGTATTTTAATGAACACCTGAAACACACTGCTTCTTTGTATAGCATCATGGGAAAGTCTAAAGAAATCAGCCAAGATATCAGGAAGAGAATTGTGGACTTGCACACATCTGGCTCATTCTTAGGTACAATTTCAAGATACCTGAAGGTGCCTCATTCATCTGTACAAACAATTATACGCAAGTACAAGCAAGATGGGACTGTTCAGCCATCATACCGCTCAGGAAGGAGATGGTTTCTATGTCCCAGAAATGAACGTGCTTTGGTCCAACATGTGCAGATCAACCCAAGGACAAAAGCAAAAGACCTTGTGAAGATGATGGCGGAAGCTAGTAAGATTGTGTCAATATCCAAAGTAAAACTAGTACTGTATCCACATGGGCTGAAAGGCCACTCTGCCAGGAAGAAGCCATTACTCCAAATGAAAAATAAAAAAGCCAGATTAATGTTTGAAAATGCACACAGGAACTAAGACTTTAATTTTTGGAGACAAGTCCTGTGGTCTGATGAAACTAAAATTTAAGTTTTTGGTCATAATGACCATCGTTACGTTTGGATGACAAAGGGAGAAGCTTGGAAGCCTAAAAACACCATCCCAAATGTGAAACATGGGGGTGACAGCATCATGTTGTAGGGTTGTTTTGCTGCAGGAGGGACTGGTACACATCACAAAATAGATGGCATCATGAGAAAAGAAGATTATGTGGCAATACTGAAGCAACATCTCAAGACATCAGTCAGGAAGTTAAAGCTTGGGCGGAAATGGGTCTTCCAAATAGACAATGATCCGAAACATACTGTCAAAATGGTAACAAAGTGGCTTAAGGATAACAAAGTCAATGTTTTGGAGTGGCCATCACAAAGCCCTGATCTCAATCCTATTGAAAATTTATGGGCAAAGCTGAAAAGGCAGGTGCGAGCAAGGCGATCTACAAACCAGGATCTGTTACATCAGCTTTGTCCAGAGGAATGGGCCCAAATTCTAACCAACTATTGTGAGAAGCTTGTGGAAGGTTATTGACGCATCCAGGGGATGGGGACGACTTGGCACCCAGGCGTTGTTGTTAGTTTTTGGGGGATGCCGCGATGGCTGGCTCCCGGGGCCATACCCTGGGGTCACTCTTAAAAGCAATGAATAATGGGGAAAGGTATATGGGATAGGAAAAGTTTGTGACGCCACCCGTGGTGTCTGGTGAGGATCACCAGCGCTGCTACAGTCCTCTGAGGCCGGTGGTCAGGCAGCTTAGTTGGTGCGGCTCCCCACAGGTGGAGGGGGGCCTCAGGGCTGCGTAGGAGAAGGGATGCAGGACAGAGGGGACCCAGCCGGGTCAGGAGAAGAATAGGCACACACACAACAGTTCACTTCAGTACCTTTACTGGTGGTGTTTCAGGCACGATCCAGGGCACTGTAGGGTGAAGGGTGCATTTCAGGACTCTCCCCAATGAGCGAGTGTGGGGCCTCCTGTTTCTTGCCTTTTCCTGATAACTTTATGACCTGCCTGGAGCTAGGCCTAACTTGGTCTCTGTCTTGCACCTGCTGGCCTGGTGGTAGGGCCTTCTGTTGGAGATCACACTCCCTGGTCTCTTGGGTCTCTCTGATTCCTGACCTTGGGATAACGGTCAGCTTTTGATGTTCCTGGGACATGTAGTTCGCCAGGGCTTCCGGTAGTTTCTGCTGGTCGTAGAGATCCCTGCAGACGCGGACCCGGTGTCCGGTAAATGGTTGTGGGGTGAGCTGGTTAAGCTCTTCTGCCCCCTATGTAGCTCACTTACTCCACTTGCCTTCGGCCACTCTGGGCCCTCACTAGACTTCACACTGGCAGTAGACCTCGCTGCTCTTCACCGCTCTTATGGCGTCGGCACGCCATTGGCTCACTAGTCTGAGCTTTATGAGTCTGAACTCTCTCTAGAGGGACTGGAACTACTTCTGTCCCCTGAGGAAACTGTTCTCTAGACTGACTGCCTACCTCCACCTTCCCTTTTTACATCCCTAAAGGGCTCCCTCTGGTGGTCTAAGGAGGAAGGTGGAAGTGTGTGTATGCTGTGTGGGCCTCTTGTGGAGGAATCCGTCCATGCACCCCTCTAGGATCTGTGGCACCAATGCACAGCAGGGCGCCACAATATCCCAAACGTTTGACCCAAGTCATTCAGTTTAAGGGCAATGGTACCAAATACTTATGAAATATATGTAAACTTTTAACTTTGCAGTAAGTAATAAAAATGCCTTAAAACATTCTCTCTCATTATTCTGGAATTTGGCAAATATTAAAAATGATGGTAATCCTAAGTGACCTAAAACGGGAAAGGTTTATTCAAGTTCATGTCAGATATTGAGAAAAAATGCATATGTGTCTTTTATATAGTCTATGTAAACTTCTGGTTTCAACTGTAGTGTTGGTTACAATATGGTAATCATTTAAATAGAGTACAGTGACTTGCCATATGCACAAATCACTAACATGCCATAGAAAGTAAAAATGAAGACCAAACAGGAGATAAAATGAACCCATAAGGTCCAAACGCAAGGTAAAAAAGGGAAATACAATACTAACAGTGTATGTTGGCATTAAATAGAAGATTGAATGCTATTCTAACAGTATAAACTGACACCCCAAATTGCTGCTGCATGTAGATAGTGCAGTTATATGTCACGATATATCAAGATGTCAATGTGCATATATAAATGCAATACCATGTAACTCTTATAATGGCCCAGTGTCAAAGAAGACAGAGTCCCTCTAGCTTCTCCCAGTGACACCTCCGGGTGAATCCAGAGGTGAAACACACGTCGGGGTGGGGATACGCCGTGCCAAACCTACCTGTATTCCTTGGAGGTATTTTTGACATTTGACACTGGGCCATTATAAGAGTTACCATTGAGGTCTTCAGCAGGTTGCATGCTGCCATGCAAACCCATTGGCACCTCAAATGATACACACTTAGGACAGCGTGCTATAAATGCCACTGTCTGAGACTGTTAGTGCTATTTAATGGGTTAGCAGCAAAGATCTTAGCTCCGAATGCTGCTGTTACTGGCACACGATGCTTTCAAGTACATTAATTATGAAGAAATAATGTGATAACGTGTGTAATTCTAACGCAGCAGGATAGAAGCCAGTTACACCGTATTACTGATCAATTACACTGAGTCTGTCACTGTCGCAGCTGGCATCGCTGTTATATTCCCCACTCCCCCATCAAATAAATCTCTTCATTATTCACAGACAGCTACACTCATCTTCTTCAGTGCTGCAGTTGTCCAACACAAACTGTCTGAAGTAGCGGTCCAATGTTTAGCTATTTCTTTCCCTATCTCCTGTGCAGAGCTGTGAGCGATCCTCTCTCTATCCTGAATTACCATAAAATGTCTGCTGCATTTCCTGCCTCGTCTTTTATACAGGCTACGAAAATCCCTCCTGACTGGCTGCACTATACCATTTGACGTGATTGCTGCAAATCATTGGGGAAAAAACCTGGGAGTCTGAACTGAAACATAAATTAGTGTGTATGCAAAATGTAAATGCATGTTCACATAAGGCCATTAGACAGAAAAAAACAAAGACAAAAGCACAATACACAAATACCCAAAGGGAAATGAATAAATCGCAAAGTGCATAAAAATAATGATAAATAATAAAGGGTATTTAGTTAGCATAAATTTTGATCAAAATAATGTAAAAGCCATCCTGCCACGACACGGCAACCCTAATGGGACAGTCCTAACACTAGTAAATCATTGGGGAAGCCTGCATGCCCACACCTGAGATAATGTGGGCCTTTAGTGACTGATGCAATTATTTGCTTTGTGTAAAATGATGAAGGGAATATTTTGAGTGATTTGAGCAAATTGATTCACTGGGACCTGCAAATTTCATAAAATTTAACATGGATGTGATTTGCAGCAATTTGATTAGCTCATATCTAATCTAAACCCTTTGTAACGCGCTAGGAGCGTTGCAGGGCGGCGTGGCAGTGACATAGTCAGCAACAGTCCATATAAAGAAAATGTGGGGATTTTATTTTCAGCCAAAATGCAGCAAAACAATAAAGCAACCAAAAAACAACAAAGACTTGCCTGGCTAGGTGCTAACTAACTTACCATACCTCTGACTGTATGCGGACCTGGCTTTTCAGCAACTCCGGTTTAGCACATTTAACCGCCATGCATTTCCTCCTCAGGAACACCTCCTGTCAGTCTGGAGGCTGTGACCCCAATGAAAGTTTTCCTTTCTATGTCTGTAATAAGACAACCTCTCTCAGCTGAGCTGCATAAGCCTCCAGCACTATCTGTACTGGAGCGGGAGTGGGAGTGATGAGTCCTACTGTCAAATCCTACTCATAACACTCCAATGAAAACCGGCCTGAAGCTACCATAAATAAAACGGCTCAGCAACTAAGCTGCTGCACCGACCAGCACTACTCGGCTTTTAATATCTTGCCCAGCTTAACTTTCGGGGAGAGATATACACTCCGTCCAATATCTTCCCTGTTCCCCGCCTACACCTTAAAGACTGTTAGTAAAATGTTTGGTCTTGAAATCAGACACAATTCCCAAGATAGTGTAATATATAACTTACATTATCTGTGAGTTATATCGTAATTCATATAATTTAGCCCCCTGCTGATGTCATGTTGATTGACACCAGCTCCCCCAATGTTAGGCAGGCGGGATCCAGCTGTCAATCAACATGACACCGGCAGTGACGCCCCGTGGACAAAACAGAGCGGATGACAAGGAGCTGTTGTGACAACGTGAAAGCATAAAAAAAGGAGAATTACTGCCATGTGCCGGGAGAGAGCGTTGTATGTCAGAACAGGCGGGTGGTTCGCAACTCTCCACAGATAAGTGCTTAGCCCCATAGAGAAAAAAAAGTTTGGATAACTTACTTAAATGATCGGTTGTGTCAGCCCAATGTACTGTTTGATAGGAAAGAGCTGTCACTTCTAGTTTTGTTTTAATCTGGGAGAAAGGTTTCTCAATGTCAAACATTAATAAAGAACTTTAATACATGTAGTTTGATAGTAGCATTTTTATTGTGGCTACTTGTAGATGTTTTGAGGGTGAATAAAGCTTTTTCAATTCAACCCATTATTGATCCAGAGGAAGGCGAAAGAAAAACCCCTATAAATTATGTGTGAGGTAATTGTCCTCATATAGGGGAAAAAAATTCCTTCCTGACTCCAAACGTGGCAATCGGAATTACTCCCTGGATTTATCCATGTATTATCCAATAGTATTGCAGGGAATGAATCATTGAGAGCTGTGCTGTAATCTCATAAATGGTCTATGGAGTTCCTGGGGCAGAACTTGGCTTTCCCTGGCTGCCAGCATAACTAGTTCTGAGGGGTCTGGAGTACAGGCTTCTGTTCTGATGGCTGTAGATGGAAAATATCATATATCAGAATGGTTTCTGTTGCTGCTCAACATTTAAACATTTTACATGAGTCATAACTGCAAACGACTATGGGCCTAATCATTAACGCGTAGGTCACAAAAGTCTTACTGAAGGGGCGAGATGGAGTAAGATGCCCCTAATTTATTAAGAAGATCATGCCAATTAATGACTTAGACTCATCTTATCACTAGTGTGCACCTTCCTGCCACATAACAGAAATCTTACTCCTGGCAGGGACTCAGGTTCTTCTCTGTCATAAGTTGCACCACTAAATTGGCATAAGTTTTGAAGAATTTATTGGGCTGGCATTGCCACACCTTGTCACGCCCATGCGTTATTCACTTTGGCGGATATGGTTGGGACACTTATGGTACCTTTCATAGTGTTTTACACCAGAAATTTGGTGAGACCAAATTGGGTAAATGGGGCTTATGTACTTACAGTGCCTGGTATAAACGGTGGTGGTACTTTAAGGGCTTCCAGATCCTCCCAATTTATGTGCTGGAAGAAGGGATGTTGTCTAATGCAGCCATTTATTCCCAGTCGTCTGCTTGGGTCCTCACACAGTAGCTGTAAAGAAGAACAAAATCTATATTAGTATCTGGATATAAAATATAAAGGTGTCACTATATGTGATGCCTTCTCACTCCTGTGCAAGTTCTATATCTCTGTGTGATGCCCTCCTGGGTGCCCCCATAGTAGTGGTAATATCCTTCCATGCCACCGTCATAAATTACAGTTTTTCTTCTCTTTATTTCTACTCATTCTTTGGCGACCATTGTTATGGGGCATCACCATAGAGGCTTGAGTTTACAACAATCTCTCTTACTGCCATCTTTCTGTATAACATCCCTGTTCTAAGAACTAAGCATCTGCTGCACCTCACCTCCTCAATGATATTTTTCAAGTCAGAGTCCAGATTATATGTGGGTACTTCTGACGAATTCCGATAGGACTTTTTATCTCCTGTCACCATCTTGTACAGGATGATGCCCAAAGAGAACCAGTCAGCAGCTGCATTGTACTTCTTCCTTGCAATGACCTGTGAAGAAGAAGGGAAGACTTCATTACATGCTATAGACAATAACGACGCTTTGTAAGTTTAGATTCATGAAGCTCCAATTAGTATTCCCGATGTATGGAGACTATTGAATCCTCCAATGTCCTGTCTCTATCAATCCCACTATAGTCTATGAAATTACTATCCAGACACTCACCTCTGGAGCCATGTAGCCCGGTGTTCCTACTTTTCCAGATACTCCATCCATTCTATTGACGGCCAGCCCAAAATCTGCAATTTTTAGATGACCAGAGCCGTCAATCAGAATATTAGCTGTTTTTAAGTCTCTGTGTAAAGAAAGGTAAAGATATTTTTCATGGAACATGTATGAGTATACACAGTCTATAGTATATATAACACGTAAGTGACTGAATGTGTAAAACATGATCATCTACTGTTCTTCTATATTCAGTGTTCTGCTGAGGAGAAGCACAGAGATGTGACCATATTACAGCAGAACTTGTGCATCAAGGTGAAGAAATGGATTTACCGATGAATGAAGCCCTTTGAGTGCAGGAACTGGAGGCCTGATGTTATCTCAGCCGCATAGAATCTGTTGGGGAAGGAATAAGAAAAAATGTAAGTCTTGGATATTAGAGAAGACGTCACATATGATGTATGAAATCGGATGCTGGGGGAACAGAGTTATTAACAATGTTATGAGTGCCTACATTTAATTGGCAATGTTATATATGGAAAATTAGTGACTCTACAACAATGATCGCACAGGATGGTCCAAATTTGGATAGAGCCCCCTTCTTCAACAATGGACTGCTTCTGTGGTAAAATCACCCTTGTTAGTGGGGGCATAGATGGATATGGTAATGTTATTAGGAATATGGTCATCAAAATCAGTCTAGAATATAGTTATTAAACCTTTGTGCTTACTTTGCACTGCTAAGTGGGAAACATCCTTGTTTTTCTAGGAGGCTCTTCAGGTCTCCTCCAGAAGCATAGTCCATGGCAAAACACGAGTGCTTCTACAAGAAGATGGAGAACAAAGAGTCATTCACATTCATTGTACATATTGTTTAGATCAGGTTTCCCCAACTCCAGTCCTCAAGGCCCACCAACAGGTCATGTTTTCAGGATTTCCTTAGTATTGCACAGGTGATCATTGCATCACCTGCAGAGGCAATAATTCCATCACCTGTGTAATAGTAAGGAAATCCTGAAAATATGACCTGTTCGTGGGTCTTGAGGACTGGAGTTGGGGAACCCTGGTTAGATAACCTAGAAAATGTTTAAAAACATTGATGGTTTTACCTTAGTTTGGAAAGTTATGCAGCTATTCACCAAGAAAGGACTTCCAGGCGTCAGCTGAAGGAGCTTCTTTTCCATCAGGAGTTGTTCTTCTGCTGCAGCTGAAACTCCTTTGGTCACAATCTTTATCGCCAGCTTCTTCTTGGTGATGTTATCAGATGCTAGAAAGACCTATATAGGACAGAGAGGTGGCGTGTCAGTAGCATGGATGATTCAGTGATAGCTTCAGCTTTAGATTTATTTTTATATTATATAATGGAGCAACTTACTTTCCCAAAAGCACCTTGGCCAATCTTCCTATGAAACGTAAACCTGTTGATAGAAATACGGTTTCCGTCTGTAGGGCAGCTCTGAGGGGCAGTGCTCGGTCCTAATGGGATAAAATAACACATTATTGGTTTATATAGAAATAATTATTACAGGAAGATACAGTGAATAATAGAAGGCACACATTTTATTCGACTGTTGAGCAGAATTGACAAAAACTGCTTAAGTGTATGTGCACACATCGCTTTTTTGTGGTCTTTTTTTCTGTGCAGTTCTTTCTTTCAGCATTTTTGCTGCAGATTTCACACACAATAATGAGAGGGGAAAAATCAGTAAAAAAAAACCTTAAAAATCGTGACAAAAACTCAAGAGAAACCTGGCAAAAACATGTGTATTTTACGCAGCGTTTTTCCTGGGAACACATCTGGATTTGCAGCAGAATTTTCAGTTGAAACTCCTGAATGTGTGCATATGTAATAATAAACTACAGACGCTGATATTAAGAAAGGTTTTGAAGATGGTGGCTTTCATATTAATAGGAATTGCAACTAAAGATGAATGAATTGAAAAAAAAAGGTTTGCTGATTTCTCTATTTGTACCATCTCCAATTACAGCTCTATAATAAATGTATCTATGATTTATAAGTGCCTTTTTAGAAAGACTTTTCGTCCTACCTGGCCTTGGTTCCTCTTCCTCCCTGGCCTTTGAACTGCTATTTTTAGGCCTTTTTACGGACCCACACGAGCCATCTTCTCCCCTCTTTCTCTTTTCACCTCCTTTACTGAGGTCTTTACCATGTACCTTTTCAGGACATGGTCTTTTGCGTTTGGGCTCTGGTGATTTACACCCATCTCTGTGCATCTTTTGGTCTCCATGATCCTCTTCAGAACATGGTCTTTTATTTGAGAGTCTTGGTGATTTAGACCCATTCTCATTTTCCTTCATATCCCCATGTATTTCCTCGGGACATGGTCTTTTTTTTTCAGGGCCAATTGACATTGACCCATCTCTATGTCTTTTCCTCTCTCCTTCTGATTTGGGGCCTTCTTTGTTTTTTTTAGAGGACCCCATTTCAAGAATATCGCAGTGTCAATAGACGCGCAACCGTTCCCAGCAATCGCTAGTTGAACAGTGACCCAAATGTTGGCTGAACTCTATTTTAGAACCATGTGATGTCATAGAAAGCATTATGATGTCACAAAGCTCTGGTGGGAGCCCATCATCACTATTGTGACCACTGAACCATTATGATGTAAATATGTAATATATGAATAATGAATGAGAACCTTATATTTCTAGACATAGAATTTACTTTTATAACACAGTATAAGAGAAGTAGGATGCATGAACATGGCTGGGCTGGATGTCTGGAGGGTCTTACATGGTGTCGTTTTTGAATATAGTATATGTATTATTTGGCTTATTGTATGCTAGCTATGTCTTTGGTGGTCTTTACACATACATGCTGCCTCCCATTGCATCCAATGATACCACTTTGTATCTTCTAAAGTAAACCAGAAGGAGATAAAAGTTGCCATCTGGGATTTGGTGCACAGGCCTATACAGCCAGTAGATATCACGTCACAGGATACAACCTGTAATGTAGATTGCGGTTAATTTTCTTACTTATTAATATTGCCTACATTACACACTGGCTTCTGTCAGAAACCCCGTCAGCTCGGGCTCATACTATAATACCATTACAAAAGTCCTGAAGTCTCCAGTAAAATCATTCCTTTCTATTTGAAATTCATTTGAAATGTTTCCACGGCAGGAGGGTGAAATATCGTTGACGCGTTTCGACCAACTGGTCTTAATCGTAACTTATCACATATTGCCAGACAGACAGTTTACAAAACCGCTAACCTCCACCCTCCCAGGACATCACTTAGTTAAGAATATACAAAGATATGTGAATATTAAAATATAAACCCTATTGGAGAATACATGAAAATGCTCTATAGACAATAGAAATAATTATATTTAATCAGGGTGGACCCCTATGTAAGAAATGTCTTTGGGCCCCCCTCCTTTTATGGCGACCAAGCTACAGATAGATTATTTATGAAATAAAAATGAAAAAGACATTACACTTTAACTTTTCCTGTGCTGGATGAGGGGGACTGTGCCAAACATACCCTCAAACTGGCGGTGCCACTGTCAGAAGTGATATCATCCTGCTCTACCTGTGACGTGCCATATGTTTCAGAGAGCCGTCAGCTTACTTCTCACTGCCATGCTTCCCAGTAGTAAAGGAGGCTAATTGTGACTTGTGTTTGGTAGTATTGCTGGTTGGATGGATGATGCCAGTCCTTGTGGTGTTGATGATTTTTTTTTATAAATCAGATGTTATTTATTGAGAAAAGGTTTTTCCAGTTTAGAAATAATACAAAGCAAGAAAATACAATCGCAAACGCCCGATCCCTCCTATCCCTATAATGTAAAGTAAGACATAACAAAATATTCACTGAATAGTTAATTCACGGTTCAATAGGAAGGATTGTTTGATTAATAGTATTCAGTTAATCAGCACATATAGTGAGTGTAACATTTGCTGGTAAAATCTCATGATGCCAGACCAGATCCTTCTATCCATGAGGCTCAAAGTTTCTGGAACTTAGTGGAGGTTTCTCTCTAAATAAATGCTTCTTTCCAAATTCAACAACCAATCGACCTTTTTTATGAATTTTGGGATTGTGGGAGTCTCCTCAGATATCCAGTACTCAGCTACTAATTTCTTAGCCATATATAACATTTGAGAGACAGCAATTTTACCATATTCATCAATAAATAAAGGCTTCGCGAAAACTGTAGCAACGTCATGTGACAAGAAGCCATATTGTTTTGTGCTACTATTGGGACTTATTATATAGACCAATCATTCTATATACTATCAATATAAGAGGGTGACGCGAAGGTCAGAAATGAACGATACTGGGTCTTCAATGGGTGAAAAACTTGTAGAACTTTATTAATATCAGGTAGAATAAAATGCGTCAGACAAATAGATAAAAATTACCAAAGGTGCTCTCAATGGCACGTACCGGACTCATTTTTTAATTTCAAGAACCATAAAGGATATATATGATACATAATATATAATACGATAAATCTCGTGCTATCCAAAAATATCAGATGACTATGTATCATTAATCTAGGCACATTGTATTGTCCACATAAACAAGTGGTACTACATTACATATGTTATTTCATTCATTTGGAGTCCAAGACCGCCATATAGTGCACCTCCCCCATAAAAACACCTAAGTGCTTACAGGTGACAAGGTGCTGGACCCATATGGTAAATTGGTCAGAGTACATAAACATTGTAAAGTGGATGTATATAGAATTTAGTATAAGTTATAATAATCATGAACTATGTACCCGCATATCATCAATTTACCAAAAATATAATATATGACCACAATGGTATGACCACTGTATACATATTACCTCAGTCTCTCAAGTCCAGAAACACCGGCCACACAGTGCACCTCCCCCGATGCGCGTTTCGGCGTGAGCCTTCCTCAAGGGGTGTATATCCATAACGATGGGCTGGTATAAATAGGGTCCCAAGTAATTATTGCACATGTAGAGAAGTAGGCACGCCCCCAAACAAGGTACCACAAGTGCAACAATGTCAAGTCGGGCGTCTTCATCCAGAATACATCTCCTGCACATGTTTGTGCCGGTAATGGTGGCCGCATGCCCGGAAGCGCGCAACATCATGTACTGCGCATGTCTTTGATGACGCTGACTGAGTCACCGGAAGTGTGCGAGTTACGGTGTACTGCGCATGTCTCTGATGACGCTGACTGAGTCACCGGAAGTGCGCAAGTTATGGTGTACTGCGCATGTCTCTGATGACGCTGACTGAGTCACCGGAAGTGTGCGAGTTACGGTGTAGTGCGCATGGCTCTGATGACGCTGGTTTCGTCATCGGTGTTGATGTAATATGCATCATGTGTCTCAAAACACTCACCGCGCATGTCTATATGTGACACGGTAGCGTCATTGTAACCTAGGCAATCAGGGGGCATCGGCATCACTGGGATGCCGAAAGCCCACCGGTGCAGAGGGACTGTGACACCACCGCATACAGAAATTGCGGTACCTGTGGACCAGAACCATGCTTTTTCCAAAAGGGGTCTGTAAATGGAAGACACGGAATACAGATTGGAAGGCCATAATGGTCTGTAACTAGATTAATCCATACATTGATTAATTACTTGATCTACACAGGGTACATATATATTCAAAGGGACCGAATAATAGACCGCATTAAAAAGGGCGCATAAATTTCATTATTCACATCAACATGTCTACATCTTACATATTGCATGATATGTCATATCTCCATGTGTGCTGCACACAAAATTAATACTCGTGATAATTGTAACGGGTCTGGGAGGTGGAACCTCTGAGCTACTATACAAAGGGGCAGTCCTTGTAAGGAAGCGGGTGACTCCCAGGGAAGGCGGGCAGGTAGACACGGCAAGTGACAGGAGCAGTCTCTGGGTAGAAGGGCAGGAGGTCACGGCAAGTGACGGAGAAAGTCTCTTGACATGCGGGTGGTCACGGCAAGTGACAGCAGGGTAAGAGTCTCTAGACAGGCGGGTGGTCACGGCAAGTGACCGCAGAGCCTCCAGGTAGGCTAGCTGGCGTGTAGCAGGTGAGCGCTCCCAGGTGTGCGGTTAAGAGTCTCTCGGCTGGCTGGCAGGTGGTCTCAGGCAGGTATCAGGCAGGTATCAGGCAGGTGCTTCCTGATCCGCAGGCGGACTGGTCCAAAGACAGACTGGCGGATGCTGGTAGACAGAGTGTCGGACCGCAGGGAGTGCAAGCAGGTAGACAGAGCTGGAAAACAGACTGGCAACGGGACCTGAGGGCTGAAGCAGAAGTGAAAGGCTTTGCAACAACTTTGCTCGGGCACCTCCATTTTGGGGGAGGTGCCTTATATATAGGAGCTCCACCGGCAATTGGCCAGGGACTCCTTAGGACGGCGCGCGCTGCCCCTTTAAGAGAGAGGGAGCACGCGCGCGCCCTAAGCACAGTGCCCGGGAAGCAGCGAGCACTGCCAGCAGCGCGGGAAAAGGACACCAAGGACGGAGCAGGGAGGTGAGGGGAACGGCGTCTCTGCCTAGCAGGAGGCAGGGACGCCGACGCTACAATAATCATGTAAATATACAGTATATTCACCATGTTCTGATTTCTATATACAGTGGTGGCCAAAAGTATTGGCACCCCTGCAATTCTGTCAGATAATACTCAGTTTCTTCCTGAAAATGATTGCAATCACAAATTCTTTGGTATTATTATCTTCATTTAATTTGTCTTCAATGAAAAAAAACAAAAAGAATTGTCCTAAAGCCAAATTGGATACAATTCCACACCAAACCTAAAAAAGGGGGTGGACAAAAGTATTGGCACTATTTGAAAAATCATGTGATGCTTCTCTAATTCGTGTAATTAACAGCACCTGTAACTGACCTGTGGCACCTAACAGGTGCTGGCAATAACTAAATCACACTTGCAGCCAGTTAACATGGATTAAAGTTGACTCAACCTCTGTCCTGTGTCCTTGTGTGTACCACATTGAGCATGGAGAAAAGAAAGAAGACCAAAGAACTGTCTGAGTACTTGAGAAACCAAATTGTGAGGAAGCATGAGCAATCTCAAGGCTACAAGTCCATCTCCAAAGACCTAAATGTTCCTGTGTCTTCCATGCGCAGTGTCATCAAGAAGTTTAAAGCCCATGGCACTGTGGCTAACCTCCCTAGATGTGGACTGAAAAGAAAAATTGACGAGAGATTTCAACGCAAGATTGTGCGGATGGTGGATAAAGAACCTCGACTAACATCCAAACAAGTTCAAGCTGCCCTGCAGTCCGAGGGTACAACAGTGTCAACCCTTACTATCCGTCGGCGTCTGAATGAAAAGGTACTGTATGGTAGGATACCCAGGAAGACCCCACTTCTTACCCAGAGACATTAAAAAAGCCAGGCTGGAGTTTGCCAAAACTTACCTGAGAAAGCCTAAAACGTTTTGGGAGAATGTTCTCTGGTCAGATGAGACAAAAGTAGAGCTTTTTGGGAAAAAGCATCAACATAGAGTGTACAGGAAAAAAAAAGAGGCATTCAAAGAAAAGAACACGGTCCCTACAGTCAAACATGGCGGAGGTTCCCTGATGTTTTGGGGTTGCTTTGCTGCCTCTGGCACTGGACTGCTTGACCGTGTGCATGGCATTATGAAGTCTGAAGACTACCAACAAATTTTGCAGCATAATGTAAGGCCCAGTGTGAGAATGCTGGGTCTCCCTCAGAGGTCATGGGTCTTCCAGCAGGACAATGACCCAAAACACACTTCCAAAAGCACTATAAAATGGTTTGAGAGAAAGCACTGGAGACTTCTAAGGTGGCCAGCTATGAGTCCCGACCTGAATCCCATAGAACACCTGTGGAGAGATCTCAAAATGGCAGTTTGGAGAAGGCACCCTTCAAATATCAGGGACCTGGAGCAGTTTACCAAAGAAGAATGGTCTACAATTCCAGCAGAGCATTGTAAGAAACTCATTGATTGTTACCGGAAGCGGTTGTTCGCAGTTATTTTGGCTAAAGGTTGTGCAACCAAGTATTAGGCTGAGGGTGCCAATACTTTTGTCTGGCCCATTTTTGGAGTTTTGTGTGAAATGATCAAGGATTTGATTTTTGCTTCATTCTCTTTTGTGTTTTTTCCTTGCAAGCAAATTAAATGAAGATAATAATACCAAAGAATTTGTGATTGCAATCATTTTCAGGAAGAAACTGAGTATTATCTGACAGAATTGCAGGGGTGCCAATACTTTTGGCCACCCCTGTAACCATGTGTGCGGTCCACAGATAGAAACATAGCACATTTATGTATTACTACACTATACCTAATATACAAACCCTATACGGTGTTGTTACATTATATTTAGTATATATACTCCTCTGAGGTGCTGTTACATTATACCTAATATATATATCCTATACAATGCATACATCTGTCAAAAAGTGAAATTGCCAGATTGAGGAATATAAATAATTACAACGGATACTTAAGATAGAACAATAAATAGAATATTGCATTCCATATCGCACGAATATACCAGCACTAATGTGCAAACAGGATGCTTATTTCTCATTGTTCATATCTATGCTTTCAATTCATTGGCATCATCACTCTTTATTTCCGCTTCCATTCTGAATTCCAACTGTTCCCCTTTATGTCCTTTATTAGCCAACATGGATAGTGATGTAACATACAACAAAAAATGAAGGGGTATAGGCTGATACATATAACCTAGTATAAATGAAACACAATAAAATTAGTATTAAAAACAATGATAAAACAACCATATGTCAAGATGTAACACAGGGCCTCTAGCAGACGGGGAACTACAAGAAAGGGACGAAACTGATGTTTTCATTCAGTCCAGATGGATGTGTGGCGCCCCTGAGGGTTCAGTCGCCACAGGGGTACTGCACCTCAGCCCGAGGTGTAGTATTTACTCTTCCAGGTAGGGATGGAGCACTTCTCATGACCCTACTTCATCATTCAACACTACACCACTCCTGTCCTGTAGGGGGGCCTAAATGCACCAGGGTGTTGCCCCGGCCGGGATATAGGAGATGGGGGGAACCAAAGATAAGGGGAACCATGTAGCAGGTGAGGGTGGAGGACAGACTTTTAGGAAACACTTATTCATTCATATTTAATCTTCAGCCATCTTAAGTTCAAGGTCTTTGATTGTGATCTTCACCGCTGATTGTGGCCTTCTGCTAGAACCTGCAGCCTATTGAAGATACACGGTCCTCGTTCTCTGGCCTTGAGGCGCGGAGCGGGTCAGAGTTAACCACTGCCTCTACCCGGTCAAGGTCCCTACCTAAGAAGGCCTGGAGGGGAGTAGAGGAGACAAGCTCCACAGGCAAAAGGATCCGTGGGGGATACGGACGAAGCGGCATGCGCCATCTGTATTTCTTACTCTGGCCTAGTCAGAGGGACTCCTGCTGCAAGAGGGGTGACTGGCCCCCGATATCTGACTTTGTGTAATGCACACGCCCGGGCTGAGTGGCATGTGCGTGTATATGTAGTGATTCCACTGGACCGTGCCGGAGAGTGAATACCTGGAGGGGCGTAACTAAGTATCCACCCGATCCGACCAGGGTCGCACGACGGCATACGATGCCAGTGCACCAAGGAGGAACCGAGCAGAGGGACCAGGTGCTACTCCAGGACAGACCCCGGACACGGCTGTTGACCCACACAGGGGAATACAGGAACAGGCAGGTTAGGCTGGCACACAGACTGCTGGGTAAGGCAGACACGGCTGGTATGCAGACTGGCGGATGCTGGTAAGCACGACTGGTATGCAGGCAGGGAGGTACTGGCAGGTACGACAGGTTGGAGCACCGAGTGGATAGGACCCAGTACAGGAGCAGGACGAGACTGCCGAAGCAGCAAGCAAAGGGTCAGAGCAGAGCGAGACTGCCGGAGCAGCAAGCAAAGGGTCAGAGCAGGGTGTGACTGCCGGAGCAGCGAGCAAAGGATCAGAGCAGAGCGAGACTGCTGGAGCAGCGAGCAAAGGGTCAGAGCAGAGCGAGACTGCCGGAGCAGCGAGCAAAGGGTCAGAGCAGAGCGAGACTGCGGAAGCAGCGAGCAAAGGGTCAGAGCAGAGCGAGACTGCCGAAGCAGCGAGCAAAGGGTCAGAGCAGAGCGAGACTGCCGGAGCAGCGAGCAAGGCAGAGCAGGCAAGAACCGCCGGAGCGGTGAGCAAGGCAGAGGAGAGGGGACAGGGCTCTGTACACACGGAACAGACTGGAAGGGAAAGACAGAACCAGGTACACACAGGATACTTGCAATGAAGTAGCGAGCGGACTCTAAACTCACAAACGGGAGTACAGGGACAACGAGTAGGAGTTAGGTACGGGATCAGATTCTGCAGGAAAAGGGAAGGTACGGACATAGAGAAAAACAGGTAACAGGCTAGGAGAGTATTCAGACAAGAACAGACACAGCAGCAAGATACAGGAGCGGGTCTAGGTATGCGGCCCCTAGAAGGCGGAACGAAAAGGCTAGGAGGGAGTTCAGACAGGAACAGGCAAGATACAGGAACGGGTCTAGGTATGCGGCCCCTAGAAGGCGGAAAGAACAGGCTAGGAGCGTGTTCACACTGGCCTGGAAATACAACCTCCAGGATAGGCAGAAGACAACAGGCTAGAAGATAGTTCAGACAGGACACAGTTCAGACACGGGAACTGATACCGCAAGGCAGGAAGCATAGACAGGACCTGGCACATCAGTGACAAGAAGCCAACTGACAGAACACAATGCTCAGGCATGGATTCCAGGGAGGAGCTGGGTTAAATACCAGGTGACAGACAGCAATAGGCTGAGGACGCACAAGGGGTGTGCCTGCAGCAGCTACAAGAAGCAACAGAAACAGAGGCAAGCAGACAGCATGGAGGGAAGCCAGGCTAGCAGACTGGACTGGAGATCAAGTGCGTGCTCTTGCACAGTGGGAGATGGACCACTATGCAAGGACGCCAAGAGTGTGCAAAGCAGTCATCAAAGCAAAAGGTGGCTACTTTGAAGAACCTAGAATATAAGACATATTTTCAGTTATTTCACACTTTTTTGTTAAGTATATAATTCCACATGTGTTAATTCATAGTTTTGATGCCTTCAGTGTGAATGTACAATTTTCATAGTCATGAAAATACAGAAAAATCTTTAAATGAGAAGGTGTGTCCAAACTTTTGGTCTGTACTCTAGGTCTATAGGAAACGCAAGCATTTTTTAGGCGGCTCCTCCCGGCGGTCTGCAGAGGCCTAAAAATTGCCCGAATCGATGGCAACAGTGCTCAAATGACATGGGAACAGGATGGGGAAGACCCATGGAAGCATTTCTGACTCCCAGGTCACTGCTGAGAACAACGTTGTCAGAGGTATTACGCCACTTTTACGGACTCACATTAAATCATACAAAAACTAAACCAAAATGTATTTTCCTGGGAAATATGTTAAGGAACATCCTTTCCAGGGTAATGACTTGTATATAAGGCAAAATAAATAACCAAAGGCAAAAATACTCCTCCACACCTTGGGCTATGTTCACACGTAGCGTTTTTGAAGCATCTTTGCACTTTTGCATTGCTTTCAACCGTGTCAAATGCATTCACTGCGAGATGTCATTTTAACATTTTACAACCTTTTCTGGCCATGTGGTGTGTCAGACATCATCAGACACATCCTGATTCATTTATGAAGGAGGGACTCTGAAAGTCACAAAGCCTATTTTTATAGAGCCATCAGACGGCCTTTACTATTCTTAAAGGGCCAGCAGTCGGCCCTCACTATTCTTAGAGAGCCATCAGCCGGCTATGATTTAATGTTTCCATTACTAAAGAATGGGTCTCCTATACTGTTATTGAGTATGCAGTGAGTGGCAGGGCTGTCCAAAATTTGGACGCACCCCAGTACCCCTTTGAAAATTTGGACGCACCCCAATACCCCTTTGAAGAGATTTAGAGGAGGGCCTTCTGAAAACAATGTTTCCTTTATTAGGAAGTGGGTCTCCTATACTGTTTGCCTAAGCCTTGAATGCTAGGCCTGCCAAAAATTTGGACCTACTCCAATGCCCCTTGGAAGAGACGTAGAGGGCCTTCAGAAAAAAAGTTCCCATTATTAGGAAGTGGGTCTCCCATTGTGTTTACCTATGCAGTGAATGCAAGGGTTGCCAAAAATTTGGAGGCACTCCAATGCCCCTTGGAAGAGACATAGAGGGCCTCATGAAAAAATGTTCCCATTATTAGGAAGTGGGTCTCCCATAGTGTTGGCCTATGCAGTGAATGCAAGAACTGAAAAAAAAAATTGGGAGGCACTCCAATGCCACTTGGAAGAGACGTAGAGGGCCTCCTGAAAAAAACATGTTCCCATTATTAGGAAGTGGGTCTCCCATTGTTTTTGCCTATGCAGTGAATGTAAGGGTTGCCTAAAATTTGGGGGCACTCCAATGCCCCTTGGAAGAGACATAGAGGGCCTCATGGAAACAATGTTCCCATTATTAGGAAGTGGGTCTCCCATAGTGTTGGCCTATGCAGTGAATGCAAGAGCTGAAAAAAAAATTGGGAGGCACTACAATGCACCTTGGAAGTGACGTAGAGTGCCTCATGAAAAAATGTTCCCATTATTAGGAAGTGGGTCTCCCATTGTGTTGGTCTATGCAGAGAATGCAAGGGTTGCCAAAAATTTGGAGGCACTCCAATGCCCCTTGGAAGAGACTTGGAGGAGGACCTCCTGAAAAAAAATTTACCCATTATTAGGAAGTGGGTCTCCCATAGTGTTGGCCTATGCAGTGAATGCAAGGGTTGCCAAAAATTTGGAGGCACTCCAATGCCCCTTAGAAGAGACTTGGAGGTCAGAGGGTCTCCTGAAAACAATGTTCCCATTATTGGGACGTGGGTCTCCCATTGTGTTTGCCTATGCAGTGAATGCAAGGGTTGCCAAAAACTTAGAGGCACTCCAATGCCCCTTGGAAGAGACGTGGAGGAGGACCTCCTGAAAAAAAATTTACCCATTATTAGGAAGTGGGTCTCCCATAGTGTTGGCCTATGCAGTGAATGCAAGGGCTGCCAAAAATTTGGAGGCACTCCAATGCCCCTTTGAAGAGACATAGAGGGCCTCATGAAAAATTGTTCCCATTATTAGGAAGTGGGTCTCCCATTGTGTTTGCCTATGCAGTGAATGCAAGGGTTGCCAAAAATTTGGAGGCACTCTAATGCCCCTTGGAAGAGACGTAGAGGGCCTCATGAAAAAATGTTCCCATTATTAGGAAGTGGGTCTCCTATTGTGTTTGCCCATGCAATGAATGCAAGGGCTGCCAAAAATTGGAGGCACTTCAATGCACCTTGGAAAAGACGTGGAGGAGGGCCTCATAAAAAATTTTCCCATTAGAAAGGAGCGGGTCTCATATACTTGTAATGCCCATGCACTAAGTGTTTGGGCTGACAAACATTTACCCCTGGGGGGGGGTATACATGAACATACTGTATAAAAAATTTTTTTAAGGGCATGACAAACAACCTTTAAAAAAATTATGTGGGTGTTGCATCACGGAGCATGGTCACCCTGGTGATATGGTGGTGGAGGATGAGGAGAAGGAGGAGGACAAGAGCAAATATCCAAAATCAGGAAGCGTATACCCATGTGTGGGTGTGAAAAGGTGCATGGGATTACATCTCCCAAAAAAAGACACTGGATTTGAGTTTATGTTACGCTCCTATCATTCGGTGGTGTTGAGAAGTCTGGCACAATCCAGCCCTTGTTCATTTTTATAAGAGTCAGCCTGTCAGCATTTTCAGTTGACAGGCGGATGTGCTTATCAGTTATAATTCCACCAGCGGCACTAAAAGCCCGCTCTGATAAAACAATAGTGGCAGGCCAGGACCTCCAAGGCGTAGAGAACCAGTTCATTCCACGTGTCCAGCATGGATACCCAATAGTTATAAGGCACAGAAGAATCCCCGAGGACATTGGTACGGTCAGCAAGGTACTCCCTCAGCATCTTCCCAAACTTTGCACTCCTTGTGAGAGTACCCCGCGCCTCAGGGCCTGTGCGATGGGAGGGGCTGAGAAAACTCTCCCAGAACTTTGACAGTGTTCCCCTGCCTCTGCTGGATTGGAGTTGTGTACTCCTTGGTTGTCCAACGAACTGTGACCTTTGCCACCAGCATTTTCAGATGGGAATTTTTTTAATAGTTCCGCAACAAGGGCCTTCTGTTACTGCCCCATTTTTGTAGACCTGTTCGCCTCAGGAATGAGAGATATAAAGTTCTCCTTGTAGCTTGGGTCTAGAAGTGTCACCTACCACTAATGACTGTCACCCAAAATTTTGAGAACGCGAGGGTCACGGGAAAGGCAGTGTAACATAAACTCAGCCATGCGTGCCAGACTGCTAACAGGTAAAACTTCCATGTCCTCACTGAGGACCACTGACTATGCTCTCCTCCCCCTCCTCCCTGTCCTCAGGCCATCCACGCTGAACAGACGGTATGACAGTTGTGCAGGTAGTACCGTCTATAGCGCATGAAACTAGCTCCTGTTCTTCCTCCTCCTCCTCCTCTTCCTCAGTGTCACCCAATTCACATTGGGATGAGATGAGGCTGGGCTGTGTGTAATCACCCTGTATGGTTCCTTGCTCCATCTTATCATGCTCTGCCTGCAATGCATCCTCTTTGATTGTGAGCAGAGAGCGTTTCAGAAGACTGATAAGCGGGATGGTGACACTAATTATGGCGTCATTGCCGCTCACCATCTTGGTGGAGTCCTCAAAGCTTTTGGGGATGGTACAGGTGTCTGACATCCATGTTCACTCCTGAGGTCTTATGTGTGGAGAGTGAACTGAATACCGACGGACTTACTGATGCAGGTAGTCAACAACTGCCCTCTTCTGCTCAGTCAGTGAGCCAGAAGCTGCAAACGCTGCTGAAGCTCGGCAAGGGCAGCGGAAGCTGTAGCTGACTTTCTAAAATGGGCACACAGGTGTACTTTGACAAGCAGATCCGGCAGCTCCGGGTAGGTTTTGAGAAACCGCTGAACCACAAGGTTACGCACATGGGCCAGGCATGGTACATGTGTGAGCTCGCCTCGCCTCAGAGCCGCCACCATGTTCCGGCCATTGTCACACACGACCATGCCTGACTGTAGGCTCAGCGGTGTCAGCCACAGATCTGCTTGCTTTTTCAGAGCTGTCCACAACTCTTCCACATTGTGCGGTTTGTACCTAAGCATATTAGCTTCAGCACAGCCTGTTGCCGCTTGACTGAGGCAGTGCTGCAGTGCTTCCAGCTTGTGACTGATGTGGTCTTTTCGGAGATGGAGGCTGAAGAGGATGAGGTGCACGAGCTGTAGACTGTGGGGGCAACCCTGATTGTCCTAGGGCCCTCAGTCCTCGGCGTCAGGAGAATGTGTTCCGTTCCAAAGTCCTACTGGGTCCCAGCTTCCACTATGTTAACCCAGTGTGCCGTCAGCGAGATGTACCGTCCCTGCCCACAAGCACTTGTCCACGTGTCCGTGGTTAAATGGACTTTCCCTGTAAATGCATTGTTGAGGTCATGGCTAATGTTCTGGGACACGTGGTCATGTAATGTGGGGACGGCACACCGGGAGAAATAGTGGCGGCTGGGGACCGAGTACTGAGGGATGGCCACCGCCATCAGATTGCAGAAAGCTTTCGTCTCCATGAGCCTAAAAGGCAACATTTTGAGGGCAAGCAGTCGCGAAATGTGGGAATTTAGTAGTGTGGCTTCTGGGGCGTTGGCTGCATATTTGCGCTTGCGTTCCAAGGACTGGGGTATGGACAACTGAATGCTGGGCTGGGACAAGGACGTGCTTGCTGTTGGTCCTAGTTGAGAGTGTGCAACGACAGGTGCAGGGCAGGAGGCATCTTTGCCTGCACTATGGACAGGGGATTGACTTCCATGCACAACAGGGGAAGAAGCAGTAGTGTTACCCGAAGACACTGTTCCTGGACCCTGGGATTCGGCCCACAAAAATGGGTGCTTTGCTTCCATGTGCCTGATCATGCTGGTGGTGGTCAGGCTGGTAGTTTTGCCACCCCTGCTGATGCCGGCCTGGCAGGTGGTGCAAATGGCCTTTTTGGGGTTATCGGCAGAACCTTTAAAAAAGAACCAGATTCGGGAAGACCTAACAGTTGTACTGGCATAAACCTTCGTGTTGGTGTTACGGGGAACGGTTGCCTGCCTTCTGTCTGTAGCCACCACACTGCGTCTTCCTGCCTGTTGGGGTGCTCTGTCTCCCACCCCCCCTGTGTGCTGCTGTCCTCGCTCTGCGTGTCCTCCTGCCAGGTTGGGTCAGTTACTATATCATCCACCACCTCCTCTTCCACTTCTGCACCCTGGTACTCCTCCTGACTTTCTGGCAATTGTGTCTCATCATCGTACACCTCTTGTGACACTTCGTGTGACTGTGGCTGCTCAAATATTTGGGCATCGCTACATGCGATCTCCTCTTGCCCCACTTCAAGTTGACCGGGCGAGAGGCCCGAATCTATAAATGGAAAAGTGAACAGCTCTTCGGAGTGTCCAAGTGTAGGATCAGTTGTCTCTGGGCACTCGGCATGTTGGGAGGAAGGAGGATCAGGGTCCAGACTCACGGCTACTGAGACTTTACCGTGTGGAAGATGGAAGCATTATCTGCTATCCAACCAATAACCTTTTCACACTGCTCTGTGTTAAATAGTGGTGTTCTGCGGTTCCCTATTAATTGGGACAGGAAGGTCGAGCGAGAAGATGTGGGTGTTTGTTGTGGCACAATTTCAGCTTGCCCACAGCCTCGGCCTCTGAATGCACCATCACCATCACGTCCAGTTCCCTGTCCCTTGCCACATGCCTTGCCCATTTTGAATGGAGAACAATATCTTCCACGCTCACTACAAATTGCTGAATTCGAAGCGAACTTATATGTGATCCGTGTGACGGACAAATCACAGTTTTAAATAGTTGGCCTGTAGGTAACTATTTTTAATAGCAAACTGGTGTCAATAACTTCACTGACACACTGATACAAAATTTCAATGGAGGCCAGAAATGGCAGAATTTTCAGCGCAATTATATATGATCTGTGTGATGGACAAACCACAGTTTTAAATAGGTGGCCTGTAGGTAACTTCTTTTTTAACAGCGCCGACCTCTTGTCAATAAGTTTGCTGACACACTGCAACAAAATTTCAATGGAGGTCAGAAATGGCAATATTTTCAGCGCAATTATATGTGATCCGTGTGATGGACAAACCACAGTTTTAAATAGCTGGCCTGTAGGTAACTATTTTTAACAGCACCGACCTCGTGTCAATAAGTTCACTGACACACTGCAACAAAATTTCAATGGAGGCCAGAAATGGCAATATTTTCAGCGCAATTATATGTGATCTGTGTGACGGACGAGCCACAGTTCTAAATAGCTGGATTCTTAGCTCTGTAATATGGAAAGGACCTGGCTGTATTCTGCAGTGCCAATAAGCAAATGACGCAGAAAAACGTTTCCTCGGGTTGCTTTTTAAGCAAATAATCAGGATTAAAATTAAGAAAAAATTATTCCTGGCCCCTGATACCTGGGGCTATTTCTACAAATATCTGTAAAAGCAGCAGACAGAACTGAAATGGATCCTCTTGCTATGTGCACTGCACCCTGCCTGCCTGCCTAGCACTGATATCTCTGCAGCTGGATTAATCCTCAGAAGGACTGTTAGTTGAGATGAATATGTGTCTCTAATATAGTCTGGTATACCTATACTAACTAGAAACAAGCAAATCTCTCCCTAGCTCAGCATCAGCTCTCCCTACACTGTCTGATTCCGAAGCGACTGTGATGAGCATGGCGGCACCAGGTCTGATATATACCTGATGATGCTGTGTGGCCAGCCAATCAATGTAATGCCACAACCAACATGGCTGCGGTGTGGCAGACAAGCCCTGCATGTTGACTGGTGCTCTAAAGAGCGCTAAACATGCAGGGAGGGGACCCAAGCTCCCACCGAGCAACCCTGGAAATACTCGACGAGCAACGAGCATCTAGGGCAGTGAGATGCTCGGGCGAGCACCGAGCAGAAGCGAGCATGCTCACTCATCACTATTTAGGAAGTGAAGGACAGGTCCCAACAAAATGTCCCTTTTTTCCACAAAAAAAATATGCTTTTTTTCTTGCGAATCTCCGGGGAGATGTATGATGCAGAGACACCCCCTAATGACATGGGTTCCTTCACCTCCCCAAGTACTGGTTCACCCCCAGACCGCTCCCCGGAAGAGGTACACAACCCCGACAAGAAGGCCCCAGAGAAGGTGGTCTCACCCGTCTATCTCAAAGGCATTTATCAAGACGTATGGCCAACGACATGGCAGCCTCCAAGGACTGAGGGGTTTCATATACTGCCAAGGCATCTTTCAACCTTTCAGTAAGACCCTCACAAAATTGACTTCTAAAGGCTGAGTCTGTACGTCTCCATTGACCGCTTCCATGCTGAAGGTGGTGTAGCCTAGAGTCAGCCAAGGCGACTTGGTCAGGGTCATCATAGTTGAGGGCCAGAGCCATGAAAAACCCCTCCACTGATTGGAGACAAACCGAGTCCTGCGGTAAAGAAAACGCCCATGGCTGAGGATCTCCCTGCAGTAGAGAGATCACAATTCCAACCTGTTGCTCCTCATTTACGGAACAGTAAGGACCAAGTTTAAAATACAGTTTGCAGGTCTCCTTGAAACCAAAAAACTTGTCCATAACTCCTGAAAACCTCTCCGGGAGGGCAACCTCAGGTTCAGGCTACCTGCAGAAACACCCACATTGGCGATCTGTAGTCGCTGATGCTGCTGCTGAACCTCACAGCGGAGGTCATTCACCTCCAGAGACAGACTGCGCAGCCACTCTGCGAGCTCTGCAACTGAACCCATACCAAGGGAGAAAGGAAAAAAAAAGGTCCACAACCAAAGACACACAGAGAAAAAACAACAACAAAGTCTCAGTTTTTTTTTTTTCCTTTTCAAAATGTGCTCGGCCGGCGATAATGTCACGCAAGATGTGGGAAAGACTAAGCGCAACAGAAAGGGAAGAGGAAAAGGGAGCCCAGACTCTAGGGAAAGGGGGGAGTGGAGACCTCCTAGGCTGATCTAGTGTCACCCTGTCTCCACTAATGTCCCTATATTGGTTCTTCACCAATCGCCGCACGCGTACCTCGCCCTGTCTTTCCCTAGCATTAGGCTCAGGCTAGGGAAGGGAGGGGATGAGCACTAGTCGATCCCCACTGAACACTAAAGACAACAGGGGGGGACAAACAAGGGAAAATCGCTTAGCTTTAGTCGACTCCAGACAAATGCGCACACATCCTTTAGTACCAGAGAGGAAGAAGCACTGCTCTTGCTCAAGCCTTCGCAAGGGGTAAAGAATATCGCCGGCACATCCCTCTGGCACACAGCTGGTATTTATACACCCACGCCAGGGTGTTAATTAGGCAGAGGAAGGTAGCCGCTGGGTCCTAGGGATACAGCTTCCAAGAAGTTGTCTGTAATGCCAAACGAAGAGATCTCCTGCAACCAACTGCAGGGAGACTGTTTGTCACTTCTGACACACCCGTGACATCTCCTTTGCAGAGCTGTGAGCCACCCTCTCTCTATCCTGACTTACCATAAAATGTCTGCTGCATTTCCAGCCTCGTCTTTTTTACAGGATATGAAAATCCCTCCTGACTGGCTGCACTATACCATTTGACGTGATTGCTGCAAATCATTATGGGGAAGCCTGCGTACCCGCACCTGAGATAATGTGGGCCTTTACTGACTGATGCAATTATCTGCTTTGTGTAAAATGATGAAGGGAATATTTTAAGTGATTTGAACAAACTGAATCGCTGGGACCTGCAAATTCCATAAAATTTGACATGGATGTGATTTGCAGCAATTTGATTAGCTCCTATCTAATCTAAACCCTTTATAACGACCTAAGGGCATTGCAGGGCGGCATGGCAGTGATATAGTCAGCAACAGTCCATATAAAGAAAACGTGGGGCTTTTATTTTCAGCCAAAATGCAGCAAAACAATAAAGCCACCAAAAAACAACAAAGTGTTGCCCGGCTAGGCGCTAACTAACTTACCATACCTCTGACTGTATGCGGACCTGGCTTTTCAGCAACTCCGGTTTAGCACATTTAACCGCCATGCATTTCCTCCTCAGGAACACCTCCTGTCAGTCTGGAGGCTGTGACCCCAATGAAAGTTTTTCCTTTTCTGTGTCAATAATAAGACAACCTCTCTCAGCTGAGCTGCATAAGCCTCCAGTACTATCTGTACTGGAGCGGGAGTGGGAGTGATGAGTCCTACTGTCAAATCCTACTCATCACTCCAATAAAAACCGGCCTGGAGCTACCATAAATAAAACGGCTCTGCAACTAAGCTGCTGCACCAACCAGCACTACTCGGCTTTTAATATTTTGCCCAGCTTAACTTTCAGGGACAGATGTTCAGTCCGTCCAATATCTTCCCTGTCGGCCGCCTACACCTTAAATACTATTAGTAAATTGTTTGGTCTTGTTATCAGATACAAATACCAAAAATAGTGTAATATATAACTTATATTATATGTCAGTTGTATCATAATTCATATAATTTAGCCCCCTGCTGATATCATATTGATTGACACCAGCTCCCCCAATGTTGGGCAGGCGGGATCCAGCTGTCAATCAACATGACACTTGTAGTGACGCCCCCTGGAAAAAGCAGAGCAGACGACAAAGAATTGTTGTGTCAAGGTGAAATCAGGAAAAGCAGGAGAATTACTGCCATGTGCCGGGATAGAGCGTTGTATGGCAGAACAGGCGGGTGGTTCGCAACTCTCCACAGATAAGTGCTTAGCCCAATAGAGAAAAAAAAGTTTGGATAACTTACTTAAATGATCGGTTGTGTCAGCCCAATGTACTGTTTGATAGGAAAGAGCTGTCACTTCTAGTTTTGTTTTAATCTGGGAGAAAGATTTCTCTATGTCAAACATTAATAAAGAACTTGAAGACATGTAGTTTGATAGTAGCATTTTTATTGTGGCTACTTGTAGATGTTTTATAGGGGCATTCGATGGTATTGATGTTGATAGCAGAAAATGCCAGGATGTTCACCAGCAGCATGGTGAAGGGTCACCACAATTTGTGAAGTCAAATCCGGTAAAGTTTGTCATAAGTTGGCTGAGTAGTCTTCGGGTTAACTTTCCAAGCTTTCTCTTCAGTTCACAGCTCTTCTGCACACTTAGGTAAATGGGTATTGAGGGTGAATAAAGTTTTTTAAATTCAACCCATTATTGATCCAGAGGAAGGCGAAAGAAAAACCCCTATAAATTATCTGTGAGGTAATTGTCCTCATATAGGGGAAAAAAATTCCTTCCTGACTCCAAATTTGGCAATCGGAATTACTCCCTGGATTTATCCATGTCCTGTCTATGAAGATCTCTAAAGTGTGCCAACTGTCATATTTGGAGGAGAACCTGAAGATTGACTTTTTTCTTACAGAAAGTTATTAACCCATAGAGATAAGTCACATCCAGGTTTAGCCTTGAAAACTCCCAATAGAGGTTTGAGCAAGCTTCCCTTTTTTCTGCTCAGGGACCATCATGGTTTTTCAAAGGCTTCAAGTCACATCCGGTATTAAGTCCACTATTCCTCGTATTACAGGTTGCATGAGTCCTGAGAAGGTGTTCTTCATAGGAACACGAGATAGGGACGCTGTGGAAAGTCATTTTAGTATTGCAGGGAATGAATCATTGAGAGCTGTGCTGTAATCTCATAAATGGTCTATGGAGTTCCTGGGGCAGAACTTGGCTTTCCCTGGCTGCCAGCATAACTAGTTCTGAGGGGTCTGGAGTACAGGCTTCTGTTCTGATGGCTGTAGATGGAAAATATCATATATCAGAATGGTTTCTGTAGCTGCTCAACATTTAAACATTTTACATGAGTCATAACTGCAAACGACTATGGGCCTAATCATTAACGCGTAGGTCACAAAAGTGTTACTGAAGGGGCGAGATGGAGTAAGATGCACCTAATTTATTAAGAAGAACATGCCAATTAATGCCTTAGACTCATCTTATCACTAGTGTGCACCTTCCTGCGACATAACAGAAATCTTACTCCTGGCAGGGACTCAGGTACTTCTCTGTCATAAGTTGCACCACTAAATTGGCATAAGTTTTGAAGAATTTATTGGGCTGGCATTGCCACACCTTGTCACGCCCATGCGTTATTCACTTTGGCGGATTGGTGGGGACACTTATGTTACCTTCCATAGTGTTTTACACCAGAAATTTGGTGAGACCAAATTGGGTAAATGGGGCTTATGTACTTACAGTGCCTGGTATAAACGGTGGTGGTACTTTAAGGGCTTCCAGATCCTCCCAATTTATGTGCTGGAAGAAGGGATGTTGTCTAATGCAGCCATTTATTCCCAGTCGTCTGCTTGGGTCCTCACACAGTAGCTGTAAAGAAGAACAAAATCTATATTAGTATCTGGATATAAAATATAAAGGTGTCACTATATGTGATGCCTTCTCACTCCTGTGCAAGTTCTCTATCTCTGTGTGATGCCCTCCTGGCTGCCCCCATAGTAGTGATAATATCCTTCCATGCCACCGTCATAAATTACAGTTTTTCTTCTCTTTAGTTCTACTCATTCTTTGGCGACCATTGTTATGGGGCATCACCATAGAGGCTTGAGTTTACAACAATCTCTCTTACTGCCATCTTTCTGTATAACATCCCTGTTCTAAGGACTAAGCATCTGCTCCACCTCACCTCCTCAATGATATTTTTCAAGTCAGAGTCCAGATTATATGTGGGTACTTCTGACGAATTCTGATAGGACTTTTTATCTCCTGTCACCATCTTGTACAGGATGATGCCCAAAGAGAACCAGTCAGCAGCTGCATTGTACTTCTTCCTTGCAATGACCTGTGAAGAAGAAGGGAAGACTTCATTACATGCTACAGACAATAACGACGCTTTGTAAGTTTAGATTCATGAAGCTCCAATTAGTATTCCCGATGTATGGAGACTATTGAATCCTCCAATGTCCTGTCTCTATCAATCCCACTATAGTCTATGAAATTACTATCCAGACACTCACCTCTGGAGCCATGTAGCCCGGTGTTCCTACTTTTCCAGATACTCCATCCATTCTATTGACGGCCAGCCCAAAATCTGCAATTTTTAGATGACCAGAGCCGTCAATCAGAATATTAGCTGTTTTTAAGTGTCTGTGTAAAGAAAGGTAAAGATATTTTTCATGGAACATGTATGAGTATACACAGTCTATAGTATATATAACACGTAAGTGACTGAATGTGTAAAACATGATCATCTACTGTTCTTCTATATTCAGTGTTCTGCTGAGGAGAAGCACAGAGATGTGACCATATTACAGCAGAACTTGTGCATCAAGGTGAAGAAATGGATTTACCGATGAATGAAGCCCTTTGAGTGCAGGAACTGGAGGCCTGATGTTATCTCAGCCGCATAGAATCTGTTGGGGAAGGAATAAGAAAAAATGTAAGTCTTGGATATTAGAGAAGACGTCACATATGATGTATGCAATCGGATGCTGGGGGAACAGAGTTATTAACAATGTTATGATAGCCTACATTTAATTGGCAATGTTATATATAGAAAATTAGGGACTCCACAGCAATGATCGCACAGGATGGTCCAAATTTGGATAGAGCCCCCTTCTTCAACAACGGACTGCTTCTGTGGTAAAATCACCCTTGTTAGTGGGGGCATAGATGGATATGGTAATGTTATTAGGAATATGGTCATCAAAATCAGTCTAGAATATAGTTATAAAACCTTTGTGCTTACTTTGCACTGCTAAGTGGGAAACATCCTTGTTTTTCTAGGAGGCTCTTCAGGTCTCCTCCAGAAGCATAGTCCATGGCAAAACACGAGTGCTTCTACAAGAAGATGGAGAACAAAGAGTCATTCACATTCATTGTACATATTGTTTAGATCAGGTTTCCCCAACTCCAGTCCTCAAGGCCCACCAACAGGTCATGTTTTCAGGATTTCCTTAGTATTGCACAGGTGATCATTGCATCACCTGCAGAGGCAATAATTCCATCACCTGTGTAATAGTAAGGAAATCCTGAAAATATGACCTGTTCGTGGGTCTTGAGGACTGGAGTTGGGGAACCCTGGTTAGATAACCTAGAAAATGTTTAAAAACATTGATGGTTTTACCTTAGTTTGGAAAGTTATGCAGCTATTCACCAAGAAAGGACTTCCGGACGTCAGCTGAAGGAGCTTCTTTTCCATCAGGAGTTGTTCTTCTGCTGCAGCTGAAACTCCTTTGGTCACAATCTTTATCGCCAGCTTCTTCTTGGTGATGTTATCAGATGCTAGAAAGACCTATATAGGACAGAGAGGTGGCGTGTCAGTAGCATGGATGATTCAGTGATAGCTTCAGCTTTAGATTTATTTTTATATTATATAATGGAGCAACTTACTTTCCCAAAAGCACCTTGGCCAATCTTCCTATGAAACGTAAACCTGTTGATAGAAATACGGTTTCCGTCTGTAGGGCAGCTCTGAGGGGCAGTGCTCGGTCCTAATGGGATAAAATAACACATTATTGGTTTATATAGAAATAATTATTACAGGAAGATACAGTGAATAATAGAAGGCACACATTTTATTCGACTGTTGAGCAGAATTGACAAAAACTGCTTAAGTGTATGTGCACACATCGCTTTTTTGTGGTCTTTTTTTCTGTGCAGTTCTTTCTTTCAGCATTTTTGCTGCAGATTTCACACACAATAATGAGAGGGGAAAAATCCGCAAAAAAAACCTTAAAAATCGTGACAAAAACTCAAGAGAAACCTGGCAAAAACATCTGTATTTTACGCAGCGTTTTTCCTGCCAACACATCTGGATTTGCAGCAGAATTTTCAGTTGAAACTCCTGAATGTGTGCATATGTAATAATAAACTACAGACGCTGATATTAAGAAAGGTTTTGAAGATGGTGGCTTTCATATTAATAGGAATTGCAACTAAAGATGAATGAATTGAAAAAAAAAGGTTTGCTGATTTCTCTATTTGTACCATCTCCAATTACAGCTCTATAATAAATGTATCTATGATTTATAAGTGCCTTTTTAGAAAGACTTTTCGTCCTACCTGGCCTTGCTTCCTCTTCCTCCCTGGCCTTTGAACCGCTATTTTTAGGCCTTTTTACGGACCCACACGAGCCATCATCTTCTCCCCTCTTTCTCTTTTCACCTCCTTTACTGAGGTCTTTACCATGTACCTTTTCAGGACATGGTCTTTTGCGTTTGGGCTCTGGTGATTTACACCCATCTCTGTGCATCTTTTGGTCTCCATGATGCTCTTCAGAACATGGTCTTTTATTTGAGAGTCTTGGTGATTTAGACCCATTCTCATTTTCCTTCATATCCCCATGTATTTCCACGGGACATGGTCTTTTTTTTTCAGGGCCAATTGACATTGACCCATCTCTATGTCTTTTCCTCTCTCCTTCTGATTTGGGGCCTTCTTTGTTTTTTTTAGAGGACCCCATTTCAAGAATATCGCAGTGTCAATAGACGCGCAACCGTTCCCAGCAATCGCTAGTTGAACAGTGACCCAAATGTTGGCTGAACTCTATTTTAGAACCATGTGATGTCATAGAAAGTATTATGATGTCACAAAGCTCTGGTGGGAGCCCATCATGACTATTGTGACCACTGAACCATTATGATGTAAACATGTAATATATGCATAATGAATGAGAACCTTATATTTCTAGACATAGAATTTACTTTTATAACACAGTATAAGAGAAGTAGGATGCATGAACATGGCTGGGCTGGATGTCTGGAGGGTCTTACATGGTGTCGTTTTTGAATATAGTATATGTATTATTTGGCTTATTGTATGCTAGCTATGTCTTTGGTGGTCTTTACACATACATGCTGCCTCCCATTGCATCCAATGATACCACTTTGTATCTTCTAAAGTAAACCAGAAGGAGATAAAAGTTGCCATCTGGGATTTGGTGCACAGGCCTATACAGCCAGTAGACATCTCGTCACAGGATACAACCTGTAATGTAGATTGCGGTTAATTTTCTTACTTATTAATATTGCCTACATTACACACTGGCTTCTGTCAGAAACCCCGTCAGCTCGGGCTCATACTATAATACCATTACAAAAGTCCTGAAGTCTCCAGTAAAATCATTCCTTTCTATTTGAAATTCATTTGAAATGTTTCCACGGCAGGAGGGTGAAATATCGTTGACGCGTTTCGACCAACTGGTCTTAATCGTAACTTATCACATATTGCCAGACAGACAGTTTACAAAACCGCTAACCTCCACCCTCCCAGGACATCACTTAGTTAAGAATATACAAAGATATGTGAATATTAAAATATAAACCCTATTGGAGAATACATGAAAATGCTCTATAGACAATAGAAATAATTATATTTAATCAGGGTGGACCCCTATGTAAGAAATGTCTTTGGGCCCCCCTCCTTTTATGGCGACCAAGCTACAGATAGATTATTTATGAAATAAAAATGAAAAAGACATTACACTTTAACTTTTCCTGTGCTGGATGAGGGGGACTGTGCCAAACATACCCTCAAACTGGCGGTGCCACTGTCAGAAGTGATATCATCCTGCCCTACCTGTGACGTGCCATATGTTTCAGAGAGCCGTCAGCTTACTTCTCACTGCCATGCTTCCCAGTAGTAAAGGAGGCTAATTGTGACTTGTGTTTGGTAGTATTGCTGGTTGGATGGCTGATGCCAGTCCTTGTGGTGTTGATGATTTTTTTTTATAAATCAGATGTTATTTATTGAGAAAAGGTTTTTCCAGTTTAGAAATAATACAAAACAAGAAAATACAATCGCAAACGCCCGATCCCTCCTATCCCTAAAATTTAAAGTAAGACATAACAAAATATTCACTGAATAGTTAATTCACGGTTCAATAGGAAGGATTGTTTGATTAATAGTATTCAGCTAATCAGCACATATAGTGAATGTAACATTTGCTGGTAAAATCTCATGATGCCAGACCAGATCCTTCTATCCATGAGGCTCAAAGTTTCTGGAACTTAGTGGAGGTTTCTCTCTAAATAAATGCTTCTTTCCAAATTCAACAACCAATCGACTTTTTTTATGAATTTTGGGATTGTGGGAGTCTCCTCAGATATCCAGTACTCAGCTACTAATTTCTTAGCCATATATAACATTTGAGAGACAGCAATTTTACCATATTCATCAATAAATAAAGGCTTCGCGAAAACTGTAGCAACGTCATGTGACAAGAAGCCATATTGTTTTGTGCTACTATTGGGACTTATTATATAGACCAATCGTTCTATATACTATCAAAAAAGAGGGTGACGCGAAGGTCAGAAATGAACGATACTGGGTCTTCAATGGGTGAAAAACTTGTAGAACTTTATTAATATCAGGTAGAATAAAATGCGTCAGACAAATAGATAAAAATTACCAAAGGTGCTCTCAATGGCACGTACCGGACTCATTTTTTCATTTCAAGAACCATAAAGGATATATATGATACATAATATATAATACGATAAATCTCGTGCTATCCAAAAATATCAGATGACTATGTATCATTAATCTAGGCACATTGTATTGTTCACATAAACAAGTGGTACTACATTACATATGTTATTTCATTCATTTGGAGTCCAAGACCGCCATATAGTGCACCTCCCCCATAAAAACACCTAAGTGCTTACAGGTGACAAGGTGCTGGACCCATATGGTAAATTGGTCAGAGTACATAAACATTGTAAAGTGGATGTATATAGAATTTAGTATAAGTTATCATAATCATGAACTATGTACCCGCATATCATCAATTTACCAAAAATATAATATATGACCACAATGGTATGACCACTGTATACATATTACCTCAGTCTCTCAAGTCCAGAAACACCGGCCACACAGTGCACCTCCCCCGATGCGCGTTTCGGCGTGAGCCTTCCTCAAGGGGTGTATATCCATAACGATGGGCTGGTATAAATAGGGTCCCAAGTAATTATTGCACATGTAGAGAAGTAGGCACGCCCCCAAACAAGGTACCACAAGTACAACAATGTCAAGCCGGGCGTCTTCATCCAGAATACATCTCCTGCACATGTTTGTGCCGGTAATGGTGGCCGCATGCCCGGAAGCGCGCAACATCATGTACTGCGCATGTCTTTGATGACGCGACTGAGTCACCGGAAGTGTGCGAGTTACGGTGTACTGCGCATGTCTCTGATGACGCTGACTGAGTCACCGGAAGTGCGCAAGTTATGGTGTACTGCGCATGTCTCTGATGACGCTGACTGAGTCACCGGAAGTGTGCGAGTTACGGTGTAGTGCGCATGGCTCTGATGACGCTGGTTTCGTCATCGGTGTTGATGTAATATGCATCATGTGTCTCAAAACACTCACCGCGCATGTCTATATGTGACACGGTAGCGTCATTGTAACCTAGGCAATCAGGGGGCATCGGCATCACTGGGATGCCGAAAGCCCACCGGTGCAGAGGGACTGTGACACCACCGCATACAGAAATTGCGGTACCTGTGGACCAGAACCATGCTTTTTCCAAAAGGGGTCTGTAAATGGAAGACACGGAATACAGATTGGAAGGCCATAATGGTCTGTAACTAGATTAATCCATACATTGATTAATTACTTGATCTACACAGGGTACATATATATTCAAAGGGACCGAATAATAGACCGCATTAAAAAGGGCGCATAAATTTCATTATTCACATCAACATGTCTACATCTTACATATTGCATGATATGTCATATCTCCATGTGTGCTGCACACAAAATTAATACTCGTGATAATTGTAACGGGTCTGGGAGGTGGAACCTCTGAGCTACTATACAAAGGGGCAGTCCTTGTAAGGAAGCGGGTGACTCCCAGGGAAGGCGGGCAGGTAGACACGGCAAGTGACAGGAGCAGTCTCTGGGTAGAAGGGCAGGAGGTCACGGCAAGTGACGGAGAAAGTCTCTTGACATGCGGGTGGTCACGGCAAGTGACAGCAGGGTAAGAGTCTCTAGACAGGCGGGTGGTCACGGCAAGTGACCGCAGAGCCTCCAGGTAGGCTAGCTGGCGTGTAGCAGGTGAGCGCTCCCAGGTGTGCGGTTAAGAGTCTCTCGGCTGGCTGGCAGGTGGTCTCAGGCAGGTATCAGGCAGGTATCAGGCAGGTGCTTCCTGATCCGCAGGCGGACTGGTCCAAAGACAGACTGGCGGATGCTGGTAGACAGAGTGTCGGACCGCAGGGAATGCAAGCAGGTAGACAGAGCTGGAAAACAGACTGGCAACGGGACCTGAGGGCTGAAGCAGAAGTGAAAGGCTTTGCAACAACTTTGCTCGGGCACCTCCATTTTGGGGGAGGTGCCTTATATATAGGAGCTCCACCGGCAATTGGCCAGGGACTCCTTAGGACGGCGCGCGCTGCCCCTTTAAGAGAGAGGGAGCACGCGCGCGCCCTAAGCACAGTGCCCGGTAAGCAGCGAGCGCTGCCAGCAGCGCGGGAAAAGGACACCGAGGACGGAGCAGGGAGGTGAGGGGAACGGCGTCTCTGCCTAGCAGGAGGCAGGGACGCCGACGCTACAATAATCATGTAAATATACAGTATATTCACCATGTTCTGATTTCTATATACAGTGGTGGCCAAAAGTATTGGCACCCCTGCAATTCTGTCAGATAATACTCAGTTTCTTCCTGAAAATGATTGCAATCACAAATTCTTTGGTATTATTATCTTCATTTAATTTGTCTTCAATGAAAAAAAACAAAAAGAATTGTCCTAAAGCCAAATTGGATACAATTCCACACCAAACCTAAAAAAGGGGGTGGACAAAAGTATTGGCACTATTTGAAAAATCATGTGATGCTTCTCTAATTCGTGTAATTAACAGCACCTGTAACTGACCTGTGGCACCTAACAGGTGTTGGCAATAACTAAATCACACTTGCAGCCAGTTAACATGGATTAAAGTTGACTCAACCTCTGTCCTGTGTCCTTGTGTGTACCACATTGAGCATGGAGAAAAGAAAGAAGACCAAAGAACTGTCTGAGTACTTGAGAAACCAAATTGTGAGGAAGCATGAGCAATCTCAAGGCTACAAGTCCATCTCCAAAGACCTAAATGTTCCTGTGTCTTCCATGCGCAGTGTCATCAAGAAGTTTAAAGCCCATGGCACTGTGGCTAACCTCCCTAGACGTGGACTGAAAAGAAAAATTGACGAGAGATTTCAACGCAAGATTGTGCGGATGGTGGATAAAGAACCTCGACTAACATCCAAACAAGTTCAAGCTGCCCTGCAGTCCGAGGGTACAACAGTGTCAACCCGTACTATCCGTCGGCGTCTGAATGAAAAGGTACTGTATGGTAGGATACCCAGGAAGACCCCACTTCTTACCCAGAGACATTAAAAAAGACAGGCTGGAGTTTGCCAAAACTTACCTGAGAAAGCCTAAAACGTTTTGGGAGAATGTTCTCTGGTCAGATGAGACAAAAGTAGAGCTTTTTGGGAAAAAGCATCAACATAGAGTGTACAGGAAAAAAAAAGAGGCATTCAAAGAAAAGAACACGGTCCCTACAGTCAAACATGGCGGAGGTTCCCTGATGTTTTGGGGTTGCTTTGCTGCCTCTGGCACTGGACTGCTTGACCGTGTGCATGGCATTATGAAGTCTGAAGACTACCAACAAATTTTGCAGCATAATGTAAGGCCCAGTGTGAGAATGCTGGGTCTCCCTCAGAGGTCATGGGTCTTCCAGCAGGACAATGACCCAAAACACACTTCCAAAAGCACTATAAAATGGTTTGAGAGAAAGCACTGGAGACTTCTAAGGTGGCCAGCTATGAGTCCCGACCTGAATCCCATAGAACACCTGTGGAGAGATCTCAAAATGGCAGTTTGGAGAAGGCACCCTTCAAATATCAGGGACCTGGAGCAGTTTACCAAAGAAGAATGGTCTACAATTCCAGCAGAGCATTGTAAGAAACTCATTGATTGTTACCGGAAGCGGTTGTTCGCAGTTATTTTGGCTAAAGGTTGTGCAACCAAGTATTAGGCTGAGGGTGCCAATACTTTTGTCTGGCCCATTTTTGGAGTTTTGTGTGAAATGATCAAGGATTTGATTTTTGCTTCATTCTCTTTTGTGTTTTTTCCTTGCAAGCAAATTAAATGAAGATAATAATACCAAAGAATTTGTGATTGCAATCATTTTCAGGAAGAAACTGAGTATTATCTGACAGAATTGCAGGGGTGCCAATACTTTTGGCCACCCCTGTAACCATGTGTGCGGTCCACAGACAGAAACATAGCACATTTATGTATTACTACACTATACCTAATATACAAACCCTATACGGTGTTGTTACATTATATTTAGTATATATACTCCTCTGAGGTGCTGTTACATTATACCTAATATATATATCCTATACAATGCATACATCTGTCAAAAAGTGAAATTGCCAGATTCAGGAATATAAATAATTACAACGGATACTTAAGATAGAACAATAAATAGAATATTGCATTCCATATCGCATGAATATACCAGCACTAATGTGCAAACAGGATGCTTATTTCTCATTGTTCATATCTATGCTTTCAATTCATTGGCATCATCACTCTTTATTTCCGCTTCCATTCTGAATTCCAACTGTTCCCCTTTATGTCCTTTATTAGCCAACATGGATAGTGATGTAATATACAACAAAAAACGAAGGGGTATAGGCTGATACATATAACCTAGTATAAATGAAGCACAATAAAATTAGTATTAAAAACAATGATAAAACAACCATATGTCAAGATGTAACACAGGGCCTCTAGCAGATGGGGAACTACAAGAAAGGGATGAAACTGATGTTTTCATTCAGTCCAGATGGATGTGTGGCGCCCCAGAGGGTTCAGTCGCCACAGGGGTACTGCACCTCAGCCCGAGGTGTGGTATCTCCTCTTCCAGGTAGGGATGGAGCACTTCTCAGGATCCTACTTCATCATTCAACACTACACCACTCCTGTCCTGTAGGGGGGCCTAAATGCACCAGGGTGTTGCCCCGGCCTGGGATATAGGAGATGGGGGGAACCAAAGATAAGGGGAACCATGTAGTAGGTGAGGGTGGAGGACAGACTTTTAGGAAACACTTATTCATTCATATTTAATCTTCAGCCATCTTAAGTTCAAGGTCTTTGATTGTGATCTTCACCGCTGATTGTGGCCTTCTGCTAGAACCTGCAGCCTATTGAAGATACACGGTCCTCGTTCTCTGGCCTTGAGGCGAGGAGCGGGTCAGAGTTAACCACTGCCCCTACCTAAGAAGGCCTGGAGGGGCGTAGAGGAGACAAGCTCCACAGGCAAAAGGATCCGTGGGGGATACGGACGGAGCGGCATACGCCACCTGTATTTCTTACTCTGGCCTAGTCAGAGGGACTCCTGCTGCAAGAGGGGTGACCGGCCCCCGATATCTGACTTTGCTACTTCACATCTCAGTCAGAAAAGCCCGGAGGCTTAGTGGATCCCAGGAGGGATACGGACGGAGCGGCATACGCCACCTGTAACTCTCTACCTGCGTTTATCCAGTGGGACCCGGCCTTACACCTAGTTCTAACCACACATACAGTCAGGAGGAGACTTAGTGGGAGAACTCACCAAGGAGAGGAACACACACACCAGAGGGGTCTCGACAGGTGCTCCTGATCAATCTGGAAAGTGCTGGACCCCCTTCCTGGTGGCCGCAGTACGCCGCGAGGAGCAGAGGGAAGCTTTGCGGCTAAAGTTCATCTTAATGTGAGTAAAAACCCTGGATGACTTCACACCCTGCTTCAGCCTGTTATTTCCTGAGGGGCACTTCACCCAACATCCTTCATCACACTGCCCTGAGGCCTGCTCCGCCTGTGGGGAGCCATCCCATCTTAGCTGCCCATAACACCGGCCTCAGTGGACTGTCGCAGCGCTGGTGCTCGTCACCGGACACCACAGGTGGCGTAGTCGAAAAATACCACTCTTACTTGAAAGCCCATTAAATCTTTTATGTGACGGCCCTGGGCACGGACCGGGTCCAGGCCACGACTGCAACCCCCAACATCTGACCCGGCTCCGAGTAACCCCATCTCCTAGGGAGGGCTGAGAGCGTCACAGATGTAATGTTTTAAGCGTCCAAATCCATGTGGATTTCATTTGTGCTAGCCGTTGGGAAACAGGGCCTCCACGTATATTATCTACAATATTGTCAATGTCCCTCACTCTCAATATCTTTGCATTACAAGCATGATGGAGTTTAAAGTGTCGCGGAATCGTTTTTAGGGTGGATATGTCCATGTGGTCAATCGCCGCCGTGATACCTAGCACATATAGTGAGTTTAACATTTGCTGGTAAAATCTCATGATGCCAAACCAGATCCTTCTATCCATGAGGCTCAAAGTTTCTCGAACTTAGTGGCAGTGTTTTTCTCTAAATAAATGCTTCTTTTCAAATTCAACAACCAATCGACCTTTTTTATGAATTTTGGGATTGTGGGAGTCTCCTCAGATATCCAGTATTGAGCTACTAATTTCTTAGCCATATATAACATTTGAGAGACAGCAATTTTACCATATTCATCAATAGCCAGGTCTTAAATTACCCAAATATGCATACCAAAGGTGTGGTGTCTATCTGCACTAAGTAAATCCAATGAATAGTGTCCAGTACATCCTCCCAAGAGGAGTCTAGTTTAGGACAGGACCAAAGCATATGCAATAAGTCTGCTGGGTTTGACTTACATCTAGGACATAGAGAATGTGGTGTAAGCCCAATATTGAATCGAAACATAGGTATTCTGTAGACTCGGTATACCTTGTTGAGGTGGGCACGTCTAGGGGAGTTAAAATGGTAATGGTATTGTACTATGTGGCGTGAAGCTCCCCTGCCCACAGGGTCATCCCAGGCTCGTATACAGTACATTGTAGTTGAGCTTCTATGAAGTAAACTCAAGGATTAGGAACTGCCAGACCTCCATTACTTTGTTCTCTTTGGAATGTTTCCAGTTTAATTCTTGGAGTTTGCAGGGCTGGCCCGAACGTATAGGCGAAGTAGGCGGCCGCCTAGGGCGCCGACCCTAAGGGGGCGCCAGAGAAAAAATAGAAAAAATTATAAAAAATCTTTTCAAAAGGCAAAAAGTTTTAGGGATGGAAAGAAAAGTGTACATACATTTTTTACCATAAATTTAAAAGAAAAACCGTTGAGCTTCAATTTACGCACGGAAAGGAGGCGCTAAACTACGGACGTGAGTTGTTTGCATCGTCTCCTTACAGGTGTTTGATCCCGCGCGTTTATTTTGCTCCTAAGTTTTCAAATGTTGGCAAAGCAAAGCAAACAACCAAAAATGCACACACTACACTAAGCGGGCGCCCGAGAGAAAAAAATACGTATACTTAAAAGGTAGGTGTTGGCGATTATATTGATAGATGTCATCAGCAGTCGATGCGGCTAGTGGGAGGAGTCTGTTTTGACGCTTTGGCGTAGACTGCCTGGACTGCCAGTCAGGCCAGCTAAGGCAAGGGAGATAGTATCTACGTTTTTTGCATATCGGCGCGCGCGATTATAATATTTTCGAGGTATGTCTCTACTGTTTGCATGCTTTATCATGTGAGCCATTGCTGTTATTTTGTATATTCATTAGATTCATTGTTCCATGAGGTTTCATGAATGCAAATAGAAAATAGGAGGTTTTTAGTAAATTTTTGGCCTAGGTTCTAAAGTATTAGGTGCTGCGAGGTAGGTATATTGTTTTGATTTTCAAAAATATTGGAAACATTGGAAATTGTTAAAGAAATTTGTGGTTTTTGCCTTAAAAGTAAAATCGTATTGTATAATGTTCAGATAACAATTTTAATCGGCGCGTTAACTTTTAGGTAAATGCTGTGTGTTGTAACGAGTCATGGCTGATAAGAAGAAAAAACTTTCGGGGTTTCAGAACCGTAAAAGAAAAGCTGAGGAGGAGAAATCACTTTCAAAAATCAAAGGGTCATTTTTAAAATATCTAAGCAATAGAAATGAAGACGCGGAATTCCAAACGTTGGAACAACAGGCTTCTGTTGCCTCGGAAATATCGAATGTGGAAATAGAATTTGTTTCTCATGCTGAAAATAGTGAACTACAACCATCAATATCTGGTGGTAGATCTGATCAAAGTACCAGTACTGACATGGAGGCTGGTACATCTATAGAAATACTACGTAAAGACTATTAGGACGATCCCGCTACGTGGACCGTAATCAATGATGACTTACGCCTAGATGTAGTAAAACTCGGCCCCACACAAGTTAAAGATTTCGATTTTCCTTTGGACACTAATCGTAGAAAATTTTCTTGTGTTCACTATAAACGTCGTCTTGTCAATGGTGAAAGTCTTGAACGCAATTGGCTAACGTATTCTATTCAGAAAAATTCATTTTTTTGTTTTTGCTGCACGTTGTTTCCAGACTCATCACTTCAACTAGGAATCATCAAACGCTCAGCCTTAGGTACTGATGGTGTAAATGACTGGAAAAACATATCTGCCATTTTAGCCAGCCACGAAAAAAGCAAAGATCACATGATTAGCTTTCAAAAATGGAAGGAACTCGAAAATAGACTTAAGATGAACAAGACCATTGACGAAGAACACTTACGCAAAATTGAAGAGCAAGAAAAATACTGGCATCAAATTTTAGAAAGGTTGATAGCTCTAGTGAGGGTACTAGGTACGCAAAACTTAGCGTTCCGTGGATCAAATGATGCATTGTTTGCATCTAATAATGGGAACTTTTTGAAATTTGTGGAGTATTTGGCTATGTTCGATCCCGTCATGTGTGAGCACATTCGGAAAATACGGGACAAAGAGATTCATGCACATTATTTGGGAAAAACAATACAGAATGAGATGGTTCAACTGCTAATGGTATTCAGGAAAAGATTCTTGACGATGTCAAAACTGCAAAATCCTTTTCTGTAGTGCTGGATTGTACTTCTGACGCGTCTCATGTTGAACAAATGACTATCATTGTTCGGTTTGTTTCCACATCAGAAGACAAAAAGTTTGAAATTAAAGAGCACTTCTTGGGATTCATTCCTGTTTCTGATACAACTGGAGGTGGTTTGACAGCCGCTGTCTTGAACAAATTTGAAGAACTGTCGCTCTCTGTGGACAACTTACGAGGGCAAGGCTACGACAATGGGAGCAACATGAAGGGAAAAAACATTGGACTACAAAGACGAATTTTGGACATAAACCCACGTGCATTCTTTGTGCCTTGCAGCTCCCATTCTCTAAACTTAGTCGTCAACGATGCCGCTAAATGTTGTTTTGGAGCGACAACTTTTTTCCTGTTAGTTCAAAATCTCTACGTATTTTTCTCTTCGTCAAATCAGCGTTGGGAAGTACTAGTGCATCATTTGCCATCTCTGACTCTAAAACCTCTAAGCGAAACAAGGTGGGAAAGTAGAATTGATGCTCTGGCCCCCCTCCGTTACCAATTGAGCGAAGTCCATGATGCCCTAATGGACATAGCAGAAAATATTAGTCTCACAGGAAGCTCTGGAAATGTCTCCCGGCTAGAAGCTCAAGGTCTTGCTAAACAAGTTGGAACCTTTTCTTTTGTTACATCTGTTCTAGTATGGTTCAACATTTTGTACGAAATCAATTTGACAAGTAAGTTACTTCAGTCACAAGAATTCGATTTAGCTGCTGCTTCTCAACACCTTGACAAAACCAAGAAATATCTGCAATAAAAAAGCGATGAAGAGTTTGAGAAGCTGTTAGTTGATGCGAGGGAAATCGCAGAAGAGCTTGGCATACCAGCTAATTTTGAGTCAAGTTCTGCGCCAAAACGTATAAAGAAAAAAAACAGACAGTTCTCTTATGAAGGGAAAGATGAGCCCATAAGAGATGAGAAACAGAGTTTCAAAATTAACTTTTACTTTGCGATCTTAGATACTGCTATAAATTCAGTTGATAAGCGGTTCACTCAGCTGAAAGAAATGGAATTGAAATTTGGAATTTTGTACCACATCATTTCACTTGAGGGAAAACCAAGCAAATTTGTTCTGGATAAGTGTAAAGCTCTGGAAAAGTCTCTTACACACAACGAAGCAAAAGACATTGATGCCATAGAGCTATGTGGTGAACTGCAGGCAATGGCAAGACGTGTTCCAGAAGATTCATCACCAAAAGACGTTCTTGAACTTTTGCTTAAATCTGACTTGAAAGAAAGTGTCCCCAACCTGCTGGTGGCTCTAGGAATTCTTTTGACTCTGCCTGTGTCTGTGGCCTCAGGAGAGAGAAGCTTCTCAAAACTAAAGCTAATTAAAACATATTTAAGGGCAAATATGACGCAAGAGAGGTTGGTTGGGTTGGCAACATTTCGATAGAATCTGAAGTTGCTAAACAAATTAATCTCGGTGACTTAGTGTCATCCTTTTCAAAAAAAAAGGCAAGGAAACAAAAATTTTAATTACCTATGGTCGTTTTTGTTTTGTGTTATTAATTACTTTGTATATATTTGTCCTATACAACTTCTCAGAAGATTAAAGAGTTAGGAGACAGTTAATTAATCATTGTTGTTGTGGTTTATTTTGCTCCTAAATTTATATCCCAAGTTTTCATCTACTGCCAAGAATAGTAGGGGCGCAAAAAAATAGTTTCGCCTAGGGCGCCATAATCTCTCAGGCCGGCCCTGGGAGTTTGCCTACCCACAATTAATTCACGGAACATGCGATTAATTTGGAAAAAGTATTTTTGGGGTATCCAAATAGGGGAGCTATGAAGTGCATATATTAGCTGAGGCACAGGTAATTTGGACCAAGTTTCCCTTTTATGCTTAAATTTCACAAGAATTGGAGTGAGATGTAATCTGTCATAGTCTTACATTTGTGCTATTATATTGATACCTAGATTTTTAAATTCAGAAGCTACTTGCAGGCCAGAGCTAACATAGAAAGGTGTATTATCATTATTATCTAGTGTGAGTAAGACTGATTAGTTCCAATTATTCCTCAAATCTCTCAATAATTAGTAAAGCGTCAAAAACAGAAAAGTGTCGTCAGCATAAAGGGCCACCTTCTCTTCCATTACACCTCTACGGAAACCCACTCTGCCGAATGTCTCCTAATAATTGCTGCAAGAGGTTCAATAGCCAGTGCAAAGAGGAGAAGAGGCAACTCTGTCTAGTACCCCTGCCAAGTTTGAAGACTGATGTAAGTTGTCCATTTATCCTTAATCTAGCCACTGGTTTCCCTATAGCAATTTTATCCATGCGGTAAAAATGGATCCCATACCCAATTTTTCAAGTACTGCCCATAAAAATTCACACAAAATGGAGTCAAATGCCTTTGCGGCCTTCAATGAGCATATTATCATGGCAGTCATCTCCCCATTCAATATTCTCCCTGGTTTGTCAATCCACCAATGGATTATGTTTAACAAGCCAAGGAATACCCAAAACAATAGGTGTGGGAAGATTGTTCAGGAAATAGCAAGGGATTATTTCACAATGAACTGACCCCATCCTCAGTTTTACATTATGTACAATCTGAGTAAATGCTTTCTGTGCAAGTGGCACCGAGTCGATGATGAAGATGGAAATAGGTTTAGCTAAAGTACAGCAAGCAATACCGTGAGTTTTCACAAACTCAGCATCAAGCATGCTGACTCCGGCTCCACTGTCAACAAACACAGAAATTTTCTCGGTTTTGCTCCCTAGCACCACCTCTGCTGTCAGGACAAAGCGGGAACTGCAGGTTGCCAACAAATGCACCCCTTGATTATCCAACTCCAGACTACCAAGAGTTAATCGAGTCTCCTTTTCTTTAGGAATAGTGATGGACGAGCACTAAAATGCCCGGGCGCTCGATGCTCGGGTCGAGCAAATTGGAATACTCGGGTGCTTGACTCGAGCAACGAGCCCAACGTACAGTACAGACCAAAACTTTGGACACACCTTCTCATTTAAAGATTTTTCTGTATTTTCATGACCATGAAAATTGTACATTCACACTGAAGGCATCAAAACTATGAATTAACACATGTGGAATTATATACTTAACAAAAAAGTGTGAAACAACTGAAAATATGTCTGATATTCTAGGTACTTCAAAGTAGCCACCTTTTGCTTTGATGAATGCTTTGCACACTCTTGGCATTCTCTTGATGAGCTTCAAGAGGTAGTCACCGGAAATGGTTTTCACTTCACAGGTGAGCCCTGTCAGGTTTAATAAGTGGGATTTCTTGCTTTATAAATCGGGTTGGGACCATCAGTTGTGTTGTGCAGAAGTCAGGTAGATACACAGCTGATAGTCCTACTAAATAGACTGTTAGCTGCTTTTTTCTTGCCATAATACAAATTCTAAGTAAAGAAAAACGAGTGGCCATTATTACTTTAAGAAATGAAGGTCAGTCAGTGCGAAAAATTGGGATAACTTTGAAAGTGTCCCCAAGTGGAGTTGCAAAAACCATCAAGCGCTACAAAGAAACTGGCTCACATGAGGACCGCCCCGGGAAAGGAAAACCAAGAGTCACCTCTGCTTCTGAGGATAAGTTTATCCGCGTCACCAGCCTTAGAAATCGCAGGTTAACAGCAGCTCATATTAGAGACCAGGTCAATGCCACACAGAGTTCTAGCAGCAGACATATCCGTTCAACAACTGTTAAGAGGAGACTTTGTGCAACAGGCCTTCATGGTAAAATAGCTGCTAGGAAACCACTGCTAAGGACAGGCAACAAGCAGAAGAGACTTGTTTGGGCTAAAGAACACAAGGAATGGACATTAGACCAGTGGAAATCTGTGCTTTGGTCTGATGAGTCCAAATTTGAGATCTTTGGTTCCAACCACCGTGTCTTTGTGCGACGCAGAAAAGGTGAACGGATGGACTCTACATGCCTGGTTCCCACCGTGAAGCATAAAGGAGGAGGTATGATGGTGTGGGGGTGCTTTTCTGGTGACACTGTTGGGGATTTATTCAAAATTGAAGGCATACTGAACCAGCATGGCTACCACAGCATCTTGCAGCAGCATGCTATTCCATCTGGTTTGCGTTTAGTTGGACCATCATTTATTTTTCAACAGGACAATGACCCCAAACATACCTCCAGGCTGTGTAAGGGCTATTTGACCAAGAAGGAGAGTGATGGGGTGCTAGTCAGATGACCTGGCCTCCACAGTCACCAGACCTGAACCCAATCGAGATGGTTTGGGGTGAGCTGGACCGTAGAGTGAAGGCAAAAGGGCCAACAAGTGCTAAGCATCTCTGGGAACTCCTTCAAGATTGTTGGAAGACCATTTCCGGTGACTACCTCTTGAAGCTCATCAAGAGTGTGCAAAGCAGTCATCAAAGCAAAAGGTGGCTACTTTGAAGAACCTAGAATATAAGACATATTTTCAGTTATTTCACACTTTTTTGTTAAGTATATAATTCCACATGTGTTAATTCATAGTTTTGATGCCTTCAGTGTGAATGTACAATTTTCATAGTCATGAAAATACAGAAAAATCTTTAAATGAGAAGGTGTGTCCAAACTTTTGGTCTGTACTCTAGGTCTATAGGAAACGCGAGCATTTTTTAGGCCAAAACCCAAAAACCTCTGTATCGATTTCAAACCAATAGGCCTAGGCCATTCCTGCACAGCTTGAACTTTCACCGGGTCCATCTCAAAGCCCTCGCTGGAGATAATGTAGCCCAAAAAACTAATTCTCTGTACAGCAAACTCACATTTCTCTAGCTTAGCAAAAAGCGAATTGTCAATTAATAACTGTAATACTTCACATACGCTCCGCCAATGAGACTCCAAATCAGGCGAATAAATCAAAATGTCATCCAAATACACAACCACATTTTTGCCGATCAAAGGTCTAAGGATGTCATTAATAAGATTCTGAAAAAATGCTGGTGCATTGGTAAGACCAAAAGGCATAACCAGATTCTCAAAATGACCCACAGGAGTGTTAAAAGCAGTCTTCCATTCATCACCCTCCTTCATGCGCAACAAATTGTATGCCCCCCGGAGACCAATTTTAGAGAACCACTTGGCCCCCACTAACTGGTTAAACAAATCAGGAATCAATGGCAGTGGGTAGGGATTGCGTACAGTAATTTTATTAATCTCGCGAAAGTCCAGACAAGGACGTAAACCGCCGTCCTTTTTTTTAACAAAAGAAAAATCCAACAGCCACAGGTGACTTAGAGGGTCTGATATGACCGGCGGCCAAGCTCGTCTGTATGTATTCCTCCAAAGCCTTTCTCTCAGGAATAGTAAGATTAAATAAACGACTTTTAGGAAGAGTCGCTCCAGGGACAAATTCATGGTACAATCATAGTCTCTATGGGGAGGCAAAATTTGCGACTCCTCCTCAGAAAAAACGTTCCAAAAATCCTGAATAGGTACAGGTAATTCCCCTTTATCCACAGCAGCACCGCCCCCGGCTCTCACAGCAGCAGCTATGCCACTGACAGCGCCGAGCTGCTGCTCTGATCGTGCAGGAGATGCTGATATTTCAGCACCTCCTGAGCGATCGTGCTGTGATCGGTCAGTCACATTGACTGACCGATCGCAGCGCTATGGGTGCGCAGACCGCCGGCATGGGTCCCTGCACCGCACCCCGTACCGATCAGCTGTCTGTGACAGCTGTCGGCACGAAACTGTCACTGCCTGCTTACAGGCAGTGACAGTTTAAATGCATGACCAACACTGCACGGCAAAGAGCAGGAACTAACACACGCTAATGACATGCTGTGTCCGTCATTGAACCTTATGGGGTTAACTTCAACAACAACAGCAATTTCCATGTAATGGAAACAACAATGGCAGCTTCCGTCTAACGGCAGCAACAACGGCAACAACAACAGCTTACATCTAATGGGAACAACAATGGCAATTTCCTTCTAAGGGCAACAATAGCTACAATTTCTATCTAATGGCAACATCGACAACTTCCATCTAGTGGCAACAACAATTTCCATCTAACTGCAACAACAACTTCCATCTAACTGCAACAACAACAACTTCTATCTAATGGCAATAACATCAACAATGTCCATCTAAAGGCAACAAAAATTTCCATCTAAAGGCAACAACAACTTCCATCTAACTGCAACAACAACAAATTCCATCTAACGGCAACAACAACAACTTCCATCTAACGGCAAGAACAACTTCCATCTAACGGCAAGAACAACTTCCATCTAATGGCTACAACAACTTCCATCTAACGGCAACAACAACATCCATCTATCGGCAACAACTTCCAACTAACGACATCAGCAACTTCCATCTCACGGCAATAACATCAACAATGTCCATCTAACGGCAACAACTTCCACCTAACGGCAAGAACAACTTCCATCTAATGGCTACAATAATTTCCATCTAACGGCAACAACAACGTCCATCTAACGGCAACAACTTCCAACTGACGACATCAACAACGTCCATCTAACGGCAACAACAACTTCCATCTCACGGCAAGAACATCAACAATGTCCATCTAACAGCAACAACAGTTTCCATCTAACGACAACAGAAGCTTCCATCTAATGGCAACAACAACTTCATACTAACGGCAACAATAACAACTTCCATGTAATGGCAGAAACTTCTTCCATCTAATAACAACAACAACTTTCATCTAACGGTAATCACTTCCATCTAATAAAAAAAAGCCTACAAGAAGCAAAATGAACATAAACCCTGCTATAAATAAAAAAAAAAGGTTAGTAACACTGTTTTCATCAAAAATAGCATGAAAGCTATCCCACCAAGACATATTGATCCCATTCAGAATAGTCCTACTCTGTCTAATATTAAAAACCTTACCATGTGTCAAAGTTGATTTCAGTGCTTTAAATGTATTATCCAGCTCTAGGAATGGAGGCCACACCCTGGCTTGCACAGAATGCAAAAAATACAAAGAAAAAACACAGAATTTGAGATTGGTTTACATTGGTGTACATGCAGCACTGAAACGCACACCCTGGCTTCCATCTAATGACAACTACTTCCATCTAATGGCAACAACTTCACCATCTAATGACAACTTCAATCTAACGGTAACAACAACTTCCATCTAACAGCAACAACTTCCCCATCTCATGACAACTTCCATCTAACGGCAACAACAATTTCCATCTAACAGCAACAACAATTTCCATCTAACGGCAACAACGACAACCTCCATCTAACGGCAACAACTTCCATCTAATGGCAACAACAACTTCAATCTAACGGCAACAACAACAATGTCCACCTAACAGCAACAACTTCCATCTAATGGCAACAACAACTTCAATCTAACGGCAATAATAACTTCCATCTAATGGCAGCAACTTCTTCCATCTAATTGCAACAACAACTTTCATCTAACGGCAGCAACAACTTTCATCTAACGGCAATAACAACTTCCATCTAACGGCAATAACATCAACAATATCCATCTAATGAAAACAACAACTTCCATCTAACGGCAACAACAGTTTCCATCTAATGACAACAGAAGCTTCCATCTAATGGCAACAACAACAATGTCCACCTAACAGCAACAACTTCCATCTAATGGCAACAACAACTTAAATCTAACTGCAACAACTTCCATCTAATAAAAAAAAACTACTAGAAGCAAAATGAACATAAACCCTGCTATAAATAAATAAAAAGCTTAGTAACACTGTTTTAATCAAAAATAGCATGAAAGCTATCCCATCAAAGCAAATTGAACCCATTCAGGATAGTCCTACTCTGTCTAATATTAAAAACCTTACCATGTGTCAAAGTTGATTTCAGTGCTTTAAATGTATTATCCAGCTCTAGGAAGGGAGGCCACACCCTGGCTTGCACAGAATGCAAAAAATACAAAGATAAAACACAGAATTTGAGATTGGTTTACGTTGGTGTACATACAGCACATAAACGCACACCCTGGCTTTCATCTAATGACAGCTACTTCCATCTAATGGCAACAACTTCCCCATCTAATGAGAACAACTTCAATCTAACTGCAACAACAACTTCCATCTAACAGCAACAACTTCCCCATCTGATGACAACAACTTTCATCTAACCGCAACAACAACTTCCATCTAACGGCAACAACAATTTCCATCTAACGGCAACAACGACAACCTCCATCTAACGGCAACAAAAACTTCCATTTAAAGTCAACAACAAAAGCAATTTCCATGTAATGGAAACAACAACAGCAACTTCCGTCTAACGGCAACATCAACGGCAACTACGTACATCAAATGGCAACAACAATGGCAATTTCCTTCTAACTGCAGCAACAACAACTTCTATCTAACGGCAACAACTTGCATCTAACGGCAAGAACAACTTTCATCTAACGGCATCAACAATTTCCATCTAACGGCAACAACAACTTCCATCTAATGGCAACAATGGCAACAATAACTTCCATTTAACGGCAACAACAACAACTTCCATCTAAAGGCAAAAACAACAGCAAATTTCATGTAATGGCAACAACAACGGGAACTTCTATCTAACGGCAACAACAACTACAACTTCCATTTAACGGCAGCAACAATTTCCATCTAATGGCAACAATGGCAACAACAACTTCCATCTAATGGCAACAACAACAACTTCCATCTAAAGGCAACAACAACAGCAATTTCCATGTAACGGGAACAACAACGGCAACTTCCACGTAACAGCCACAACAGCAACATCCATTTACGATAACTACAACTTCCATCTAATGGCAGCAAAAACTGTGACAGCAGCAATTTCCATGTAACAAGGACAACAGCAACAGCCCCAACATGACAATGCCTGTAGTTTTCTTAGCAAAATCCTGCTGACAGGTTCCCTTTAATAAGTTTGCATTAAATTACATTGAAACCTGATAAATATGAAGCTCTATATTTCTTTATGTCTTCTCAAGGAGCTTTGTTCCATTATTAATATGACATTAGTTGCAGCATGCCACATTGTTACCATAGAATCAATTAGATAAAACTTCATTGTAACATTAAGGGCATATAGAGAATCAGTATGTGCCCATATCATGTCATGGGCACAGAATTCAGGAGCAGTTTGGCACAAGACTGAATTTGCCTCTTTTAAAAAAATGGAAGAAAACTAAAAAGTAAGGAGACTTTTTATACACTGAGAAGCTGGACTGTTCATCCTTCTGAGTCTTCGTGTGCATGTTCACATTACACTTTTGGATCACAAGCTACAACATGATGGCCTATAGACCACTGCAGACCGGACAAAGAGGGTCAGGATGACTTACTGTGTTTAGCAGTGAAACATTGATTGTCTCCATCATTTCCAGAAGGAGTAGATTCTTTGACTCCCAAGAAAAAAATCAAAAATCAAATATAATCATACATTTCTATATGAATGATTGATGTTTAATCATGCAGAATCAAATCGGTTTGCTTCTTCAAGTCCCGCGAGCAGGACGAATCTAGCACCAGTATCCAGAATGCCTCTTTGTAAGGCCTCTTTTACACATTCGGATATTTCCGTTACTGGAAATATCCGTGTCCATGTGTGTGATATGTGTAGCAACCGTGTGTCACCCATGTGCCCCATCAGTACCGGCACTTGGGAATCAGTGGTACAGTTAACGCTGTTCTCAAGTATCGGGTGCAGAATGCTGCCCTCATCATTGTCCCCTGCTTACACTGCGATCAGCGATAGCAAGGGACAATGATGAGAGTAGTATTCTGCTCCCGCTGAGCTCAGCCCAGAGCAGGGGCCTGCTCGCTGTAGCGAGTCATTCTCCCCGCCATGAGCGGTCAGGTGAATTACAGTGGGGGACATCTTCGGACAGGTGAATATAAGGATTTTTTAATTTTATTCTTATTTTTACACCAGGACACAGGGGGAGCAGAATACTACTTTCAAGATTGTCCCTTGCTCGCGCTGATCGGGGGACAATGATAAGGGGAGCGTTCAGCACCCGGTGCTTGGGAACAGCGCTACCTGTACCGTTGATTCCCAGGCGCCGGTACGTGTGATACTGATGACACACGGATGTCATCCATGTGTCATCACTGTGCACGTGTGCAAGACGTTTTGCGGCCGTGCTGTGAGAAAAAAATGGACGTATCAGCGTGTTTTGCCCACAGATACACTGTCCGTGGAAACACACTGATGTGCACAGACCCATTCATTTTAATGGGTCTACGAGTGTCAGTGTCTCCAGTACATGTGGAAACGGACACCACACGTACACGCAACACTGACGTCTGAAAGGCCTAATGAAGGGCACGCTTCCATCTCCTCCTAGTGACTGGGTGAATAGCTTAATTGAGGCCCCTGAAACACTGATGAGAGTGATGGAATGATTGCTTTATCTTTACCTATCTCCTGTCTGGCCTTATATATTCATAAGATCCAGCCAGCACGTGTCCTCTGTTTACTGTAACTGAATGAAAACATCAATTCCTGAGAGATTTGTGCACCTTAGCTGACGAGTAGTAATGAACGAACCCATGGATGTTTGGGTTCAGCAGGTTCAGCCGAACACCTAAAAAATTTTGGTTTGGGTACCCGAATGGTATCTGAACCTGAACCTCATTCATATGAATGGGGGGCCCAAACATCTGTGGGAAACACAGGCTCTGATCGGCGGTAAGATTGTTATCACTGGTCAGAGCGCTGCGGACTCACGCTGTTAGATGAAGTCCGTCTCCAGGATCCATGCCCGATCACTAGATGTTTGGAACAAACCCAGAACTTTACTGTTCGGGTTCACCCATCTCAACTGACGAGCAAGCAAATTGCTAATAAAATACAACAATAAGATCTACGTAACCGGTGCCGACCGAACCTGGGGATTCTACAGCTGTACACACACAACTCCGCTCCGTACTCACATGGCTCCGCTCCATACACACACGGCTCTGCTCCGTACACCTCATACACACCCTGTTCAGCTCCGTACACAATATACACGCGCGGCTCCTCTCCGTACGCCTCGTACACGCGTGGCCCCGCTCCGTATGCCTTGTACACGCGCGGCCCCGCTCCGTACGACTCGTACACGCGCGGTTCCGCTCCGTACGCCTCGTACACGCGCGACTCCGCCCCGTACACGCGCGACTCCGCCCCGTACACGCGCGACTCCGCCCCGTACGCCTCGTACACGCGCGACTCCGCCCCGTACACCTCGTACACGCGCGACTCCGCCCCGTACACCTCGTACACGCGCGACTCCACCCCGTAAGCCTCGTACACGTGCAGCTTCACTCCGTACACCTCCTACACGCGCGACTCTGCCCTGTACGCCTCGTACACACTCGACTCCGCCCCGTACGCCTCGTACACGCGAGGCTCCGCACACCTCATACACACACGGCTCCGCTCCGTACACCTCGTACACACGCGTCTCCCCTCCGTACGCCTCGTACACGCGCGTCTCCCCTCCGTACGCCTCGTACACGCGCGACTCCTCCCCGTAAGCCTCGTACACGTGCAGCTTCACTCCGTACGCCTCCTACACGCGCGACTCTGCCCTGTACGCCTCGTACACACTCGACTCCGCTCTGTACACCTCCTACACACACGGCTCCGCTCCGTACACCTCGTACACGCGCGGCTCTGCTCCGTACGCCTCGTACACGCGCGGCTCTGCTCCGTACACCTCGTACACGAGCGGTTCCGCCCCATACGCCTCGTACACGCGCGACTCCGGCCCGTACGCCCCGTACACGCGCGACTCCGCCCCGTAAGCCTCGTACACGTGCAGCTTCACTGCGTACGCCTCGTACACACTCGACTCCGCCCCGTACGCCTCGTACACACGCGTCTCCGCTCCGTACGCCTCGTACACGCGCGACTCCTCCCCATATGCCTCGGAAACGTGCAGCTTCACTCCGTTTGCCTCCTACACGCGCGACTCTGCCCTGTACTCCTCGTACACACTCGACTCCGCCCCGTACGCCTCGTACACACACGGCTCCGCTCCGTACACCTCGTACACGCGCGGCTCCGCTCCGTACACCTCGTACACGCGCGGCTCCGCTCCGTGCACCTCGTACACACACGGCTCTGCTACATCCACACTGTAAACCCCTCCTGACCCCACACATAAACTTCAGCTCATCCAGCACCATGACAACCAGCACAGCAGAGTCCTGCATCCACTGAGGCCCCTGATCATGTGACCCCTGACTCCTCCCCTCCTGTGACCTCATCACAGCTCCTGTGCTCACTGAGCAGCCATATATGTGGTGGCGGCTCTGCAGGTGGAGGTATGTGGAGACTCCCATTACTGGGCGCAGGGGGCATTAACCCCTTCAGCACGGAGACTCTTTTGGGGTCTTGTGTTGCCCCTTTATAAGAATCATAAGGTTTTTGTTCTGTTTCCTGTAATAGATACATACGACCCAACTATGGAGACAGGGAGGGAGGAAACGTATTGTTCTCATAGTACAGGGCCCCTTTACTGGCCCCACAGTGTAATGCCCCCATTATGCCCCTTATGCAGGATGTATGATGCCCCCCACAGTGTAATGCCCCCATTATGCCCCTTATGCAGTATGCATGATGCCCCCCACAGTGTAATACCCCCATTATGCCCCTTATGTAGGATGTATGATGCCCCCCACAGTGTAATGCCCCCATTATTGCCCTGATGCAGTATATATGATGCCCCCACACAGTGTAATGCCCCCATTATGCCCCTTGTGCAGTATGTATGATGACACCACACAGTGTAATGCCCCCATTATGCCCCTTATGCAGGATGTATGATGCCCCAACACAGTGTAATGCCCCCATTACGCCCCTTATGTAGTATGTATGATGCCCCCACACAGCGTAATGCCCCCATTATGCACCTTATGCAGGATGTATGAGGCCCCCACACAGTGTAATGCCCCCATTATGCCCCTTATGCAGGATGTATGATGCCCCCACACAGTGTAATGCCTCCATTATGCCCCTTATGCAGTATGTATGAAGCCCCACACAGTTTAATGTCCCCATTATGCCCCTTATGCAGTATGTATGATGCCCCCACACAGTGTAATGCCCCCATTATGCCCCTTATGCAGTATGTATGATACCCCACACAGTGTAATGCCCCCATTATGCCCCTTATGCAGTATGTATTATGCCCCCACCCACAGTATAATTTCTCCCCAGTACCACCTGAGGTCCTGTAGTTGGAATAATCCCTCTGGAAAATGGTTTTCCCTCTGCCTGCTCCCCTACATATAGACCCTTGAGCATGTATACACTCATGTAGGGGAGCAGGCCTCACTAGATATCGAGGCTTCGTACAGTAATATACCGCATGAGGATGATATCAGAGGAGTAAGACATTTCTTGAAATCGAGATCAATAGAGTGTAGCAGACATAATGACTTCATGGAGGATCTTCTAAAATTCACTCTTACACATAACTTCTTTCTTTTTGACAGGAAGTACTTCCACCAGCTCAGGGGTACTGCGATGGGGACCTGTTGTGCCCCCTCATATGCTAACCTATTCCTGGGCTGGTGGGAGGAAAATACAATATTCATAGATGATCATAAGTGGTGGCATCCATATATTGGGGTTTAGTATAGATATATTGACGACATTTTTATCATCTGGTCAGGAACGAGTGAAAAGTTTCTTGAATTTGTCAGGGAACTCAATATCTATAGAGTGAGCCTGAGATTTATGTCAGAGTTTAAATATTACCAGTTGCCTTTGCTGGATGTACTAATCAAGAATGAAGGGGATGGGACCTTAGGTACACTCATCTACCATAAACCTACAAGCACTAATAAACTATTGAAGTGGGATAGTCACCACCCCATCCTCATTAAAAAAAAGCAATATCCAAGAGCCAATTTTTACGATTGAGAAGAGACTGCTCTAATGTCACAGAGTTTAATATACAGGCAATAGACATGAACACCAGATTCATGGAAAAGGGTACCCACGATACATTTTGGATTCCACACGATTGTTTGCAGAAAATCAGGAGAGACAGACATTCCTCCATACCTAACCAAGAGAGCAAGAAAAAGATGGGATAACACGAGTAATAGGAACTTATCACAATCAGAGTGACCATATCTTTAATATCCTCAGAAAACCCTGGCCAACCGGGACCTGAGGGTGCTGTGGGATGTACTCCCACAATAACTTTCAGAAAGGGTCGGTCAATTAGGGACCGTTTAGTGCATAGTTTCTATAAAAACCTGCACCCAAGTGGACTTGGCTGGATAGAAGAGTGTGCGGTTTCTTTAGATGTGGATAAAGTTGTACATGTAATTGGATGAGACCATGTAAATCTTTCTCGAGTTCCTCTACAGGTAAAATCTTTTTCCAGAGGGATTATTCCAACTGTAAAACCTCAGGACTTTTATATATGGCCACATGCACCTGCCCCCTAGATTTTGTATGAACGACCAAGAGGCAGTCTAAGAGGAGGGTGGGGGAGGGGGCATTTGGGTAATTTATGCCATGGTCAGGACACCCCAATTAGTGAGACTCATGAACAGTGCACATCGAGGTGAAACCGGAAACATCTCGTTTTGTATCATTGCGGCGGTTAAACCCAATGTGAGAGGAGGTGATCACAATAGATGTATCAAAAAGGAAAGCGAGTGGATTCCAGACTGGATGCACAAGCCCCTAAGGTACTCGAGGAGCAAATTTCCTATGCCTGTTTTGTGTGAATACATCCATATTCTGATTTACATTTTTGGATTTTATATTCTACCCATTGCTACTCAGTTTCCTGAGAATGGGGTTCACATATTGTTTTACTTCTTCGAGAGATCTGAGCTTCTGTATCAGAATTATTTCTTATTAGTTATATCCCACTTATACTATTTAGTAACTAACAAGTGTGGTGTTCCTTGTGTATGTCTAATTATGCAATAGGGGTCAAATTTGACCATTTAGAAATTTACTGTGGGCCACCATCCCATATTTTCTAGAAGTAGATCTACATGCTTATTGTATGATGGGAGGATGTGCAATACTTGTTGTTAGTCTCCCATGATGCTGATCTCAGAGGGAGGATTTTTCATTTGATGGAATGCGATCCAATATCATATGCACTCCGGTGTGGAGCGCAGACATCTGGGCATGCGCAATCGTGGACAATGATCCTAGATTCGCTCCGGCGTGGAATGATAAGTACGGGCATGCACAGTCACAGGTACGAGTGGAGCAGCGGCAATCAGTTTATCTGGTGTTTCAGCATAAAGCACGTCACTTCTGGACAATCGCACTAGGGGATGGACATTATCGGACCTCTAGCTCATGAGAAATAGCGTAGGTGCAGTACATTATTGTAGACAGACTCCATTTTGTATATCCTGTGACAATTCACCTCTAGGAATGGGAATGAGCCTCCTAGTCTGGGAGGGGTTTTGGATGAATTGGGATATTTATACATGGGCACCTGGCTATTAGGCACACTATGCTGAACATCATGAATTATCATCCTTATATCAAGCCTCCTGATGAACCTGTTGGGGAAACGCGTTGAGGTGGATTATTGAAACATTGTCGGTAAATGAGACGAGAATTAGCTTTATGGAAGATGAATCTTTGAGAAAGTGTTCAGCTGCAGACTCCAAGAAAGAAACTGCTTGTTGTCTGTGGCCTAAAATATATAGGTTTTATTACCAGATGTAAAGAAGAAATCTAAATACTGTAAAATAATATATCTCCTCATATGTTTCCCTTTATTATCTCCAGTAATTGTATTATTACACAGGACTTTTATGATGTTACATCGGCTCATCATCTTCTCATTTAGGTCCCTACAATATCAGATCCTCTCAGTGAAGGTCTTCCATTTAAGAGAATTTTTCTTATGGACCCATCAAAGATGGATATGGACAGAGACAAGATGGCGAAGAGGATATTACATCTTACCCTAGAGATCCTCTTCCAGCTTACTGGAGAGGTGAGAGATTCTGATGACGTCACATTACATCATTCTTATCTATGGGAATAACAGATGGACAGAACTGGAGAGGTGAGGACTCTGGAAATGTCTGAAGTGAGATTTAATAATGTGTCTCTCCATAACCAGGATTACATAGTAGTGAAGAAGACCTCTAGTGGGCACTGCCAGGCCCCTGTATCTGAGGGATGGGAAAGACCCCTGAGCCCAATCACAGGGCCTCCATCTCACCTCTTGATTCATGAGGACATCAATGACCAGAAGATCCTAGAACTTGCCTACAAGATGATTGAGCTGCTGACTGGAGAGGTGACACTGCTGGGAATGCTGGGACATTACACAGTAATACTATGAAAGGATCAGGGGTATGACTGTATGATTGTATGTGTCAGGTTCCTATAAGATGTCAGGATGTTGCTGTCTATTTCTCCATGGAGGAGTGGGAGTATTTAGAAGGACACAAAGATTTGTACAAAGACGTCATGATGGAGGTTCTCCAGCCCCTCATATCACCAGGTAACAGACGAGGCTAAATACACACGGTCTATAATTATCTGTATGTAAAGAATGAATTCAGTCCCTGTATGTGTTTCCTCCAGATCTATCCAGTAAGAGGACAACACCAGAGAGATGTCCCCGTCCTCTTCCACAGGACTGTAAACAAGAAGACCCCAATGTTCCTCAGGATCATCAGGTAGATGGAGAGAAGGTGTCATGAGAGCTCCCCTATGATGTGTACACGGCTGTGAAGGTCTTGTGCTCAGTCTTGTTTTATCCACCAGTATTATGTGTTTTTTGCTTGTGTAATGAGAACGGTGGAGATGGCAGGATTAGAGCTGATCATAGATGTGACTTCTCATCTGTCTGTGACTTTTACAATATTTGTTTCAGGGTGAAGATCTGACCCATATTAACACTACAGAGACATATGTAAGGGGTGATGAGTGGTGTAAAGAGGAAATTCCTACATATGACTACCCAGGTGAGTAATAACCACTAAACTCAGAGAAGTCACAGATTCTTCTCAGTCACCGGCTGTGGCTGCTTTATCAGTGGTGTAGTCCGGCCGTATCACAATCATGTGATCACCATTTTGCCTCTAGACCACAACATTCTCCTCCACCCAAAACTGTTCAAATGATTTTGAGCATTAAAACCCTTTTCCATAGAACTTACAACCTGGAGAATCCACCTACCCCCTGGGATTAGTAGACGCTGATCGTTACCTGCCCAGATCTGTAAACTACAAAGCCAAATGACCGCATACATAGAATTTGCTGACAAGTTAGAAAATCACTTGATGAAAAATAATATGATGGGTCTGTAAGAGAAAGCGGAGGGTAATGATGCTGTTCCTTCCTAGATCCCTGATATCTTATTGGATGAATCCACCTTCTCTCCCTTCTGTGCTGCTGAATGTGCTCATATGGTCCCTACAAGACCAGGTCCAGTCTTTCTGGCCAAACTTTACTTTTATGATCTACAACATTAAATGCGCAGTGAGGGCCAAGTGTGAATTTCTGTACAATAACAACAGAGTTTCCCTTTATCCTGATTTTTCAATTTATTTTAAAACCGACTAACTTCAAACAGGATAGTGATAAACTATATTAAAAACATTACACCTGTGCTATGATATACTGTATCTCTAAGCTAAATTTAAGACACCTCAGCTCTGCACTATTATAAAAAGTTCTCTTTGAACGTCTAATATTTCTTCATGAAATTCATCTGACAGAAAATATTGGCCCTTACGATAGTTTAGATTGCCAAGAGCCACCGAGCCCCATACTCTAATTACCCCAGAGAGGTTTCACCACTAGTTACTCACTATTTACTGATGGAGACTGTTGAGTTTGATCATTTCAGTAGATGTGTTATTGTCTATAGTCACAGTTTTGACTACAGTAATTAGTGCCAAAAATACTCTGATTTAACCCTTTCCTACAGCCAGTTTTGTGTTCCTATCAGGGCCCATTTTTCAAATCTGACGTGTGTCACTTTATGTGGTGATAATTTTGGAATTCTTCACAAAGGATAATAGGAAGCAAATGGACCTTACAAATAATATTCCAACTTCTCTTGAATGTGACACTACCCCATATACGGTTGTACACTACTGTCTGGGCACATGGCAGGTTAAGAAGGGAAGAAGCGCCATTTAGCTATTTGAATGCAGATCTTGATAGAATAGTTCGCAGACACAATGTATTGGGGGCACTGTTCATAGTCACCTGGCAGCTCAAAAGATGGCTACCACGAACAGACTTGGCGCCATCTACTCCATTTTCCTGATCCCTGGGTTTGCCTTGCTCATCACCCTTTAACCCCTCTACATGGATCTGGACTTACACAGAGACCCCTAGGCTTGGGCCATGGTGTTACCTGCTGTTCTGTGGTGTGAGATGGGAAGAAGAATGGTCAGGTAGCCGGGTCATATCCATGAGGGCAGAGAAAATACAAAATCAGAAGACGCAAGAGTAGTCAGTAAACGGGCCGGGGTCACAACAGGAAACAAATACACAAGCCGGGAGCTGAGCACAGAGGACTGAACCAGAGGAGAACAAGCCTGTATCTGGCAGCTTCCGGCAATATGCTTTCAGCTTTAGTAGGGTGTGGTGCTTTCCAATTGGCTGAAGCAGGAAGCAGATTACTCCAGCTGGACAGCACACACACCCATACTGCCAGACTGGATAGTACTACAGGTCCCAGGCTTCCTAATCTTACTGGCTGGACAGAGCCTGCTCCGCCCAGAGCTTCTGGTTCTGACGTCTCCTCCATCACCAGCGCTGCCTGCAGGATGAATAAGGCGGCTCCTGGTGACAGAAGCAGACGTCGCAGGAGCAGATCCCAGAGGAGATGGGACCCACCATTTACAGAAGCCCTAATGTGACCAAATTTCAGAAAACCAGAGCAGTAGAAATCCCCATAAAGTGACTCCATTTTGGAAATTATAACCCTCAGTGAATTAATCTATAGGAGTAGTGACTATTTTGACTCCACAGGCACTTTCTGGATATTAGCACGCAGTGGATGTTGGAGAGTGAAAATTACAAATATATCATTTTATTGCTCAACACATAGTGTCCAGATTGTGCTCCAGGAGACACACACCATCAATTAAGTGGGTTCTTCTCACTATAGTAATGCCAAATACATGGATGCTAAATGTGTTTTGGGCGCACTGCAAGGCTCAGAAGTGAGGGGGAGATCTGACTTTGGGAGAGTGGATATTGCTGGATTGGTTTATGGAAGCCATGTTGCTTTTCAAAAGCCTTTGAGCCACTAATGATGTGGAAACCTCTGGTTTTCCACTGACAGATGATGGACCTGAGTGAGGACTTGTTTTTTTGTGAGATGAGTAGAACTTTTTATTGGTATTTTTTCACCTACATAACATTGTTTGGTGGCTTTTTATTCCATATTTTGGAGGCAGAATTAACAAACAGTTGAACACCACGCTCCACTGGTTCATCCTATGAGGTTTTCTATTAGACTGTGAACTGTTATTGTCTTGGTGAATAATGACGGCTAACATAAGGCAAAATTAAAAAAAAATCTCTGAAAAAGATACAGCCTTACCAACACCAAATCATATAACAAATGCACTAGCAGGATGCTGCAGACCCCCATGATAAAGGCAGTGCAGGTGCAAAATACTTATGGAGCAATCACTCACAAACCTACCAATTCATGGAGGGTGTGGTTGCCTAGTATTAAAGACTAGATGGTGGCCCGATTCTAACGTATCGGGTATTCTAGAATATGTCTCCCGACGGTGGCGTACTTATTTTAAATCTGGCGCCAATTGGCCGGAGACGGTGTTTAAATTTGGGGCTGATATCGCTGATTGGTCGCAGCCGCCGGTCGCGACCAGTCAGCGAACCGTGTTAGTGAGGACCGGGCAATTATAGTGAGGACTTATAATGCCCCATGCAGGATGTCACATCCCCTCCCTCTCTTATAATGCGCCATGCAGGATGTCCCTTGTCCCCCCCCACCATATAATGCCCCATGCAGGATGTCACATCCCCCCTTCCATTATAATGGCCCATGCAGGATGTCACCCCCCCTCCCTTATAATGCCTCATGCAGGAAGTCACATCCCCCTTCCCTTATAATGCCCCATGCAGGAAGTCACATCCCCCCTTTATAATGCCCCATGCAGGAAGTCACCTCCCTATAATGCCCCATGCAGGAAGTCACATCTCCTCCATATAATGCCCCATGCAGGATGTCACATCCCCCTTTCCATTATAATGGCCCATGCAGGATGTCACCCCCCCCTCCCTTATAATGCCCCATGCAAGAAGTCACATCCCCCCCTCCCTTATAATGCCCCATGCAGGAAGTCACATCCCCCCATATAATGCCCCATGCAGGATGTCACATCCCCCCTTCCATTATAATGGCCCATGCAGGATGTCACCCCCCTCCCTTATAATGCCCCATGCAGGAAGTCACATCCCCCCTCCCTTATAATGCCCCATGCAGGAAGTCACCCCCCCCCATATAATGCCCCATGCAGGAAGTCACATCCCCCCCATATAATGCCCCATGCAGGAGGTCACATCCCCCCCATATAATGGCCCATGCAGGATGTCACCCCCCTCCCTTATAATGCCCCATGCAGGATGTCACATCCCCTCCCTCTCTTATAATGCACCATGCAGGAAGTCACATCCCCCCCTCCCTTATAATGCCCCATGCAGGATGTCACATCCCCCTTTCCATTATAATGGTCCATGCAGGATGTCACCCCCCCTCCCTTATAATGCCCCATGCAGGAAGTCATATCCCCCCCTCCCTTGTAATGCCCCATGCAGGAAGTCACATACCCCCCATATAATGCCCCATTCAGGAAGTCACCTCCCTTATAATGCCCCATGCAGGAAGTCACATCCCCCCATATAATGCCTCATGCAGTATGTCACATCCCCCCTTCCATTATAATGGCCCATGCAGGATGTCACCCCCACCCTTATAATGCCCCATGCAGGAAGTCACATCCCCCCCCCTCCCTTATAATGCCCCATGCAGGAAGTCACTTCCCCCCATATAATGCCCCATGCAGGATGTCACCCCCCCTTATAATGCCCCATGCAGGGTGTCACCCCCCCCTGTTTAATGCCCTATACAGGATGTCACCCCCCCCCCCCTTATAATGCCCCATGCAGGAAGTCACATCCCTCCTCCCTTATAATGCCCCATGGAGGAAGTCACATCCCCCCCAAATAATGCCCCATGCAGGAAGTCACATCCCCCCCATATAATGCCCCATGCAGGAAGTTATATCCCCCCAATATAATGGCCCATGCAGCATGTCACCCCCCCTTATAATTCCCCATGCAGCAAGACACATCCCCCTCCCTTATAATGCCCCATGCAGGAAGTCACAGCCCCCCATATAATGCACCATGCAGGAACTCACATCCCCCCCATATAATGCCCCATGCAGGAAGTCACATCCCCCCATATAATGCCCCATGCAGGATGTCACCCCCCCCCCTGTTTAATGCCCTATGCAGGATGTCACCTCCCCCCCATATAATGCCCCATGCAGGAAGTCATATCCCCCCCCTCATAATGCCCCATGCAGGAAGTCACATCCCCCCCATATAATGCCCCATGCAGGAAGTCACATCCCCCTTTCCATTATAGTGGCCCATGCAGGATGTCACCCCCCCTCCCTTATAATGCCCCATGTAGGAAGTCACATCCCTCGCTCCCTTATAATGCCCCATGCAGGAAGTCACATACCCCCCATATAATGCCCCATGCAGGAAGTCACCTCCCTTATAATGCCCCATGCAGGAAGTCAACCCCCCCATATAATGCCTCATGCAGTATGTCACATCCCCCCTTCCATTATAATGGCCCATGCAGGATGTCACCCCCCTTATAATGCCCCATGCAGGAAGTCACATCCCCCCCCTCCCTTATAATGCCCCATGCAGGAAGTCACTTCCCCCCATATAATGCCCCATGCAGGATATCACCCCCTCTTATAATGCCCCATGCAGGGTGTCACCCCCCCCTGTTTAATGCCCTATGCAGGATGTCACCCCCCCCTTATAATGCCCCATGCAGGAAGTCACATCCCCCCTCCCTTATAATGCCCCATGCAGGAAGTCACATCCCCCCCAAATAATGCCCCATGCAGGAAGTCACATCCCCCCCATATAATGCCCCATGCAGGAAGTTATATCCCCCCAATATAATGGCCCATGCAGGATGTCACCCCCCCTAATAATGCCCCATGCAGGAAGTCACATCCCCCCTCCCTTATAATGCCCCATGCAGGAAGTCACATCCCCCCATATAATGCACCATGCAGGAAGTCACATCCCCCCCCATATAATGCCCCATGCAGGAAGTCACATCCCCCCATATAATGCCCCATGCAGGATGTCACCCCCTCCCCCTGTTTAATGCCCTATGCAGGATGTCACCCCCCCATATAATGCCCCATGCAGGAAGTCACATCCCCCCCTCCCTTATAATGCCCCATGCAGTAAGTCACATCCCCCCCCTTATAATGCCCCATGCAGGAAGTCACATCCCCCCCTTATAATGCCCCATGCAGGAAATCACATCCCCCCATATAATGCCCCATGCAGGAAGTCACATCGCTCCCATATAATGCCCCATGCAGGAAGTCACATCCCCCCCATATAATGGCCCATGCAGGATGTCACCCCCCTTATAATGCCCCATGCAGGATGTCTCCCTCCCCCCTGTTTAGTGCCCTATGCAGGATGTCACCTCCCCCCTCCTCTATAATGCCCCATGCAGGAAGTCACATCCCCCCCTCCCTTATAATGCCCCATGTCCTGCATCCCCTCCCTCTCTTATAATGCGCCATGCAGGATGTCACATCCCCTCCCTCTCTTATAATGCCCCATGAAGGATGTCACATTCCCCCTTCTATTTTAATGGCCCATGCAGGATGTCACCCCCCCTCCCTTATAATGCCCCATGCAGGAAGACACATCCCCCCCACCCTTATAATGCCCCATGCAGGAAGTCACATAACCCCCATATAATGCCCGTTGCCGCTGATCTCCCGACGGTAGCCGAATGGAGGTCAGCGGCGCCTCCGGTCGGGGTACTTATGTTGCCAGCAGCTGGCTGCATCGCCACTGACCTCCGTGCGGCAGATGAACCGCTAACGGCCGCCATCTTTTTCTGAAATCTCGCGTCGCTGATTGGCCGCGGCCGGACCAATCAGCGACGCGGGATTTCCTGGACAGACAGACGGGATAAGATAATTATATATATTAGATGCACACAGAAGAAGCTTGCATAGGACACCAGTCACACAGGCAGGTTTGATGCACAGTGTCTGGCTTAGCCTATTGATGATGCTCATACTATTAGATCAGGAGGGCTACCCAGCACTATATAAGTGCACCCACATGGACAGACACCCCAGTACACCCAACCAACACTAAATTGCTAGTGCATTTGTTATCTGATTTGGTGTTGGTAAGACTGATTTTTCTGTGATGTTTTCTTGGTAAATAACTTTTACATAAAGTGAATTTTTACGGAGAGTTTAAGTAGAAATGTTCAACAATATAAATTTTAAGGATATGTTATTCATAAATAATAATTGGTTTTATTCTTTCCAGATGACTGTACCGAGAGATCAGAGGGACAGCTGAAATCAAGTTTTATCAGACATAAGATAACCCACACAGAGGAGAAGCCTTTTTCTTGTTCAGAATGTGGGAAATGTTTTAGCCATAAATCATCTTTGGTTATACACCAGAGAACCCACACAGGAGAGAAGCCTTTTTCATGTTCAGAATGTGGAAAATGTTTTGGCCATAAATCAGCTTTAGTTAATCACCAGAGAACTCACACAGGGGAGAAGCCTTTTTCTTGTTCAGAATGTGAAAAATGTTTTAGCCAGAAATCAGGTTTGGTTAATCACCAAATAACTCACACAGGGGAGAAGCCTTTTTCCTGTTCAGAATGTGGGAATTTTTTTATCCAGAAATCAGCTTTGGTTAATCACCAGAGAACTCACACGGGGGAGAAGCCTTTTTCCTGTTCAGAATGTGGGAAATGTTTTAGCCAGAAATCAGATTTGGTTAATCACCAGAGGACTCACACAGGGGAGAAGCCTTTTTCCTGTTCAGAATGTGGAAAATGTTTTAGCCATAAATCAGATTTGGTTAATCACCAGAGAACTCACACAGGGCAGAAGCCTTTTTCTTGTTCAGAATGTGGGAAATGTTTTAGCCATAAATCAGCTTTGGTTAATCACCAGAGAACTCACACAGGGGAGAAGCCTTTTTCTTGTTCAGAATGTGGGAAATGTTTTAGCCAGAAATCAGTTTTGGTTAATCATCAGAGAACTCACACAGAGGAGAAGCCTTTTTCTTGTTCAGAATGTGAAAAATGTTTTAGCCAGAAATCAGCTTTGGTTAATCACCAAATAACTCACACAGGTGAGAAGCCTTTTTCATGTTCAGAATGTGGGAAATGTTATGCAGATAAATCAACTCTTAACAAGCATCAGAGAACTCATACAAGGGAAAAGCCTTTTTCATGTTTAGAATGTGGGAAATGTTTTATACGGAAAGCGCATCTTGATGACCACCAGAGAGCCCACACAAGGGAGAAGCCTTTTTATGTTCAGAATGTGGGAAATGTTTTGTGAATAAATCATCACTTCTTAGTTACCAAAGTACTGACACAGGAGAGAAGCCATTTTTATGTTCTTAATGTGGGAAATGGTTTCCTTGGAAATCAACTTTTTTTAAACTTCAGAGAAGTCACACAGGGGAGAAGCCTTTTTCATTCTAATCTAAAATTGTATCTTTTTAAAGGGGTTTTCCACTACTAGGACAACTTCTTCTCATTCCTCATGTTTGGCCTTGTTAAAATAAAAAACAATCATACGCAACTCCCATTCTGGCACCGTTCCATTGTTGTCACAACTTGCGTTTCCAGTGCTCACATAAGGTTGTTACATCACACAATCCTGCTCCTAATCAACACCACCTTTGGATGTATTGAACATCAACAGGAAGGCCATGGCATGGACATAGCACCGAGAGAACGCACACACTGAAAACACTCTCTTCAGACCGTGTTCCGGGGGGAATTATAAGCAATTTACAGCCTCAAACATGACGTCCGATATAGGAAAGAAAGAGGAGATCGGAGGTTAATCTGAGGTCCTCCACCTCCGTCAGCATGTCTGGTATGCAGCGTTTCTTATGGAAGGTCTTATCTTCCTGCTCCGGAGCCATTACTGCCTCATCTCAGCGTGGTAAAAGAAGCAGTCTTAACCCTCATGATGCCAGACAGCTCCAGCCTGTAAATCCTGCACCAACTTCTCTCTTAATGTCGGCCTGAGCAGTGCTTGCTTCACAGGGACATTTACTCCCCCAGCCACAGGGAATTCTGATATGGAGAACGCCATAATTGATTTGTATATCATATTGCATCTATCCCTACTAAACAATAGATGCAGCATTATATACAAATGCTGGAGACCAAATACAAAACTGAAATACGTCCCCTCACTTCTAGCCTGTCACAGCTTACTGACGAGGTACAGAGATTAGAGGCGGATGTCGTACAAGATGTGGACCATCCAAATGCTCATAAATAAACAGTCTGTTTAATTTGGTTGATGACCATGAAAATCACAATAATATCTGGATAAGGGGTATACATGAAATCATCAATGCACAAGCGATCATGCCAACACTATTGACATTAATCAATAATATCCTTGGTGACCCTATTGATAAGGAGCTGGAGACTGACAGGGAACACCATACATTAGGCAATCATGGCCCAGATCCTGAGCATCCAAGGGACATTATCTGTCACATACATTTTTTCAATGTAAAAGAGGCCATTGTGAGGAAAGCAGAGGAGTTGAGTCCTGGTGATTTTCAATGGAAAACGTATACAATCGATCACATATCTATCCTGAATGACACTTGCTAAAAGAAGGGTATTGAAACCACTACTTGATGCTCTATTGAAAAATGGCCTGATGTACTTCTGCGGTACCCTTTCCAGCTGCAGGTCCGAAAAATGGAACATTGTATACTTTGAAAGATCAAAGTGACGAGACCTTTCTGTGATGTCCTGGACATTCCCAGAATCCATATATCTGACTGGCCACCTGCTCCACCATTGCCACAGAGAGTTCCAGCACGTCACAGAAGGCGTTCAATGGATCAGGAACTTGATGATGATGCAGCCAGATGGGAAAGGAACCTGCCAATCATATGAGCTCCTGAAATGAATGTTGTCTTCCCTGATGAGAGACAGTTTGCAGATGCTTACTTATTTCTTTAAGCATATAATTAGATATATCTAAATAGAGCATTAGGTGCCACTCTTCCACTATATAGAATGTCTAAGTTCATATAAGATCTTAGACCAGCATATAAGTTGAGTTCACATGATACTACTGTAATATCAGGCTGTATTACTTTACTTGCTTTATATTCCATGGTTCCACCTAATAGGAATCCTAGAACTGAAAGTTTGACTTACGCCTGTAAAGACAACCCCCAGTTAGGGACTTGCATTGGGATCTGCTTGTTTCGCAATTTCCTACTGTTTTGATATATTCATAATCTATACTTCTTAGACACTGAGAGGTAGACGTTACTATCTATCGTCTATACTTCCTCTTTTCTTTTAATCTTTCTCTCTTCCCCCTCCTCCTTTTTTTTCATATAATATGGCACAACTCAAGACTTGTTCATTGAATGTCAGAGGACTTAATGTTCCAGAGAAAGGAGCTCAAGTGTTTTATCGTAGGCATAAACAGCACGTACATTTTCTCTTTCTTCAGGAGTCACACTTTAGAGACGATCATATACCTCAGTTTTCTAACAGATATTATTCATCTTGGCGTCCCAGAAAAATGCAGTTTTGAAGTCTAAGGTGCTGAGTATAGGCCGGCACAGATCACTGTCGCATGCTATTGTAGAAACACTGTCTGACACGGAGAGGAGGTATGTGTTTAAGATCTCGATCTACTCCAAAATTTTGACTTTGGTAAACGGCTATCTCCCTAATTGTGACCAAATTAAGACAGGCCGTCAATACTTACTTTTTGCTAAGGACCTTATCATCATTGGAGGTGACTTAAATTTTGTCTTGGATCCTTGTTTAGACGCGTCCCTGGGCTGGTGTCACCAATCTAAATCACAATCAAAAGCTTTGCTAAACCTGCTCTGGTCTTTCCAACTGGTCGATGTATGGAGGATACTACATCCAGACTTAAAGGATTGTACGTATTATCCTCCTTTACACAATACATATAGCCGTAGAGACTTTTCCTTAATAAGCCATCACTTGCTTACATGGAAACCTACATCTCACTATGATACTATGTTACATTTGGATAAATATCCTTTGATGGTTAAGACAAAATGGGAGGAGGATGTGGGTCCCTTATCTGAGGAGCAATGGGGGAAATACTGGATTTTGACACCGAAACTTTCATTGTCAGAGTCACAAAGATTGTCCCGAATTCTTCTCATTCATAGGGTATATAGATCCCCAAGTATTTTATTTAAAATTGAAATACAAACGGATGACACATGTCCTAGATGTGGTTAAAATGTTACCCACTTGATGCATATGACGTGGGAATGTGTAAATATTGGCGACTACTGGAAGGGGGTGATCGCTCTTGTACTATCTGTATTTGGGATATTACTTCAGTTGGAACCTAAAATCTGTATCCTAGGACTCCTGGGAGAGGACATAGACCCAGACTCCCATATGGCAATAGCTAGCTCAGGAATATTATTCCAAGACAAAAAGTTGTTAGTACTACATTGGATAGACAATTCTCCCCCAACGATAACAGAACTAAGATCCAGGATAAATAACACTCTATGGTTGGAAAGTGGATCTTATATAAAAAGGAATGCTCTCAAGAAATTCATACACATATGGGAGCAATGGTTAATTACCCCAGGTATTGCTTCAGAAATACTATACTGGACCATTTGTACATTATCCCTGCAATAAACCAGGAATGTATATCCTTATATCTAAGGTGTCAGCAAATATTAATTGTCTCAGTCCACACAATTGTCCCTTCTTAGATATATTCTTTTTCTTTTGATGTCCCAATAGTGAAAATAAGCCGTCAGGAAGTATTCAGATATTTATGTACAAATGTAAAATTACTATTCCAAAACATTGTACTATAGAGCGATATTGGGATTTATATCATTGTAAACCGGTTCTTGTATTGTTTACTGGTTTTTCTTTCTTATTATTTTTTTTGTCACAAAGTTTATATGACAAAAACAAAATGTTGGTCTTTCTTTTGTTAAATAAAAATGATCTGATTGAAAAAAAGAAAGGAGGGAAGGTCTTTACTAGATCAAACGTATAGAAAATATCAAGATCGCATGTGAAGGTACTCATACGAATTCACAGATAAATGTGGTCTCTCATTGGCAAGAAGGTTACATCTACGGATGCAAAGGACATACGTATCCAAAATAAAAGGAGCACCGCGGCTATAAATTCATAACCCCACTGACATAGCTGAAGCATTTCATTGCTATTATAGCTCACTATATAATATTCATGGACAATACCACTAATACTCTTGAAACAAAAATTTATAAATATATTATGGACACTGCCGTTCCTTCCTTACAGACCCCTGAGCAGGAGGTACTAGACAAAGCTTTCACTGAACAAGAGATAGGAGAGGCCAATAAATCATTCCCTATCGGGAAGAGCCCTGGGCCAGATGGGTTCAATAATAGATTTTATAAGATGTTTGCACCTCTGTTATTACCTTTTTAACTAAATTGTTCAATAAAATCTCAGAAGACCTTACCCCCCAATCACTTGAAGCTTATATAATGGTTTTATCAAAGCCTGGAAAAGGACCAAATACCTGCCCTAATATTCATCCAATATCATTCATTAATGTAGACGTCAAAATATTTTCTAAAATAATTACAACATGGCTCTCCCACTATCTACCCTCAATTCTTAGCAACGATCAGGTTGGTTTTGTTAAGGTTAGAGAAGCTCGTGATAATATACTGTAGATAAAACATTGTTGTTAAATTCACATGCAAAAGCCGAGGGGATCCCAATGTGCCTTGTTTCTGTCTACGCTAAAAAAGCATTTGACACAGTGCATTGGACTTTCTTGAAGAGCACCTTACCACAAATTGGGTTGCGCTCTTTCTTGTCTAAAATTCGATCCTTATACGCTGACCCTAAAGCAATATGGTAAACGGCCTTCATTCTGACACATTTTCTATTAAAAATGAGACAAAGCAAGAGTGTCCCTTATCACCTCTCCTATACACATTGGTGATGGAACATTTCACGGTAGCGTTATGTAAAAATCCAGATACTAGTGGAGTTACTATAGACTCACATATCTATAAACTAGCTCTACATGCAGATGACTTGTTGCTCTATGTTTCAAACCCACTTATCTCATTTCCCTCTATAATAAAGGATTTAAAAGAATTTGGCCATGTAAGCAATTTTAAAGTCAACTACTCTAAAACAGAAGCCATAAACATAACTTTTAACGCTGAACCGACACAATAACTTATTTCTAACTTTCCCTTTAAGTGGCAGAAAGATGCTAGAAAGTACCTGGGTATACAAATTCCGGTGAACTTGGATGATCTGTATCATTTAAATTATATCCCCCATCCTTGAACAAACGATTCAAAATCTAATTAATTAGAACTTAAAACCCTTGTCCTGGTTTGGACGTTTTAATGTGATCAAAATTGGCATTTTACCAGATCTTCTTTATATATTTCAGACCGTTCCGTGCTGCGTTCCTCAGACCTTTTTCTCCCATCTCAACAATTCTAACAGCAAGTTTGTATGGGGAACATCGAGGCCTAGGATACGTGTTAAAATATTGTGTCGTCCCAAAGAATAAAATGGGGTACTAATCTGCCAGATCTAAAAAAAAATCCCATCAATCTTCGATTCTTATGAGAACAGTGGACTGATTTAGGTTTATGTAAAATAAGCAGTGGATGAAACTGGAAGAGGACCTCTCTCTCTGGACACTCACATCTCAACCTTGGATTGACAAAATACATGCAGAAACTAAACTATTAATGATACTCACTATTCTGCCACCGATGTACGTGGGGCGAGATGTGTCTCAGGGATGTGACACGGATCTCTGTATAAGCAATGGCATATACCGTCAACTCACTGACCTGCGATTCTGTTCCTCATGACCTGCACGTGGTAATCCGGAATGATGATGCAGTGATGAATTCAACAGATTTATTTACAGTTCTTGATGAAGTGAGATGAGGGAAAGTGAAGGATGAGGAAAGGGTAGGAATTGTAGGTATTAGAGTTGCTAGGTAAAGTGGTAACAAGAGAATCCTTTCTCCAGTCCTGCAGCATGTGTAGTCAAGATGGATGTGAAGAAGAAGGAAGTGCTGAGCAGGAGATAGGAGGAGTTACAGACCGAAAGGTGTTGTGGGTAAAACACAGGAATAATACATGTTATAACAATGGCCAGTAAATGGCAGCAAAGCACAACAATACAATAATCATGTAACATTAGGTAATGCTCAAAATGGCTGAAAGTCTTTTCAAACAAAGAGCTGGACAGCACACTCCCTATCTGAAATCCCTGGATTTCACTATATTAAATGTCTTGAGGTGGAGGTGTTTTCCTCAAGTACTGAGGGATACCTCAACCTGAAAGACAAACAATGCATGCAAAGCAACAATAACAAATAACAAACGAGGTAGACGAATGTCTATAACAGTTCCTGAAGCAATCCAAAGGATGCCCATCTTCGGATTGGAGAAGCCGCACTAGGCCAAACTGTCTCCAACCCAATTGTAATCCAGTGGTTACAGTTCTTGGAAAGTTCCTTGTGGTTGAATGGATAGTCCTTAATTCTCAACTGACATAAGTAAGATGACCTCTGATATAGGCCTAATGAAAGATTTGGGGTCACCTTGCTTCTTGACTGTTACTTCCACTTTGGACACCTTGCCATCTTCACTTGAAAAGGTTTTCGATATAAGTCCCATAGGCCATGCGTTTCTTTTTGCTTTCTGGTCTCATGAGAACAAAATCTCCTACTTGTGAGCTAGGTTTAACTTGTTGCCATTTTCTCTGTCCTTGAAGAAGATTAAGGTACTCCCTCTTCCATCTACTCCAGAAACAGCCAGATGTTGCACGTGTTTCCAACGTCTCTAATATTTGTTACCGGACACAGAGTCTTCAGGTGGGTTAGGAAGGGTTCCAAGTTTCTGAGTGAGGAGAGTTGCTGGTGTAAGAATAGCAGGAGATTCCGAATCCATAGATATGGGAACAAGTGGTCTTGAGTTTACAATAGCAGATACTTCTGCTAAGAAAGTGGTTAAGGTCTCTTGACTGAGTCTCGAGAGGTTTGAGTCCATCAACATAGACTCCAGTATCCAACGAGTGATGCCTATCATTCTTTCCCATGATCCGCCCATATGGGAAGCGTGAAGAGGGTTGAAGACCCACGAAAAGCCATTGTTTGCCAAGAAATCCTGGACTGCTGTTGAATCTAATTGTAGTTCTCGACAGGCACCTACAAAGCTTGTTCCACAATCAGACCTTATTTGCTTGACTGGTCCTGGTATGGCGAGGAATCGTCTTAAGGCATTGATAAAACTGGGAGGAATCCATTGATTCTATTACTTCTATGTGTATTGCTCGTACACTCATGCATGTGAACAACACTGCCCAACATTTACTTTGTGCATGTCCGCCTCTAGTCCTACATGCAGTGACTTCCCACGGGCCAAAAACGTCCAAACCAATATAGGTAAACGGTGGCTCTGTGCTTGTCCTATCAGCAGGCAAATCAGACATCTGTTGTTGTTGCAGTTTTCCTCTTGCCTTGCGACACTGAACACAAAGATGAATTAAATGGGAAACTTGTCTCTTTGCTCCCACAATCCAGAGGCCTGCAACTCTTAAGGCACCTTCAGTGAAGTGTCTGCCTTGATGTTTGACCTTTTCATGGTAATGTCATATTAGCAGAGTGGTGATGGCCAGGAATGATTAGAGGATTCTTTTCTGCCTCCTCCAACTTGGCTTTGTTTAAATGACCACTGACTCTCAGTAAACCCTTCTTATCAATTACGGGATTTAAGTTGACAATAGGGCTGTTTTAAGGGACATCTTGCTTTTTAAGTATACATTCCATTTCATTGCTGCACATTATGTATCACAAACAGTTCACTCAGAATAATGTCTTCTGCAGAGAGAGGCTTATGACAGATGTGCCAACTGCGACACTCAGCGTTACTGTCCTTATTGCAGTAGCATTGTGCGATGTGGACTAACCTTGCAATAACACGAACAAGCCTTGTCCATCTGGAGAAGCGATCAAATCGCCGACAGTCCAAGCCATCCTTTTCCTTGGAATTGGTGATGAGGGTGCTGACATCAGGACGGATCTCTGGGTCAACATCTGGATCCTGAAGACTGAAGTTGTCTTCAACGGCAGTCTCTTCACACTGGTCGCAAAGGAACTCCGGTCCTGTTAACCAAGAAGAGTTTACGAAGGCACCAACAAACACTGGCCTAGTAGCAAGGTCAGCAGGGTTAAGATGGGTTGGAACATACTGCCATTGCTCAGGTTTAGGGGATTTCCTGATCCTTTCAACGTGGTTACTGACATAGAAGCATTTTTTCTGGTTGTATATGTAGCCCAGAACAACCTTGCTGTCTGTGTAGAATCTTATGTCAACCACGTGAAAAGCTAGTTCACTCTGTATGAAGTCTGCAATCTCCATGGCTAGTACAGCCCCACAGAGCTCAAGTCTGGGTATGGTGTGCTCGGGTTTAGGAGCCAATTTAGCCTTTCCAAATAGAAATCCAACATGGGCTTCATTGTTAGAGTCTATAACCTTCAAATAGGCAACAGCTGCAATAGCTTCAGTAGAGGCATCAGAGAATATATGGATCTCTTTCCTTTGACTCATAGCAAGAGATGCTGGAGTGTAACAACGTGGTATGTGGATTTTATCCAAGGCGCAAAGAGATTCCCTCCATGACTTCCACTTTAGTTGTTTGGCAGCAGGGAGTGGTGCTTCCCAGTCCTTAATAGACTCTGAAAGTTGCTTTGTATAGTCAGGGGTGCAACAAACCTGAGTGGATCGTATAGACTGTTCACCACTGACAGAACTCCACGCTTAGTAAATGGTTTTTCTGTACCACTAACCTGAAAACTGAAGGAGTCCTTTAGTAAGTTCCATCTCAAGCCCAGACTTCTCTGTACTGGTGGGTTGTCTGAACCTAGATTCAAGTCTCTGAATTCTGAAGCATGATCATTAGAGTGAAAGGCCTTCATGACAACAGCACTATTGGAGGCAATTTTATGCAATCTTAAATGAGCTTTAGAAAGCATACCTTGTGTCCATTTGAGCAGATCTATGTCTTCGTCCGCTGTGGGCAGGGATTTGAGACCGTTGTCCACGTAGAAGTCCTTTTCAACAAACTGTTGGGCGTCCTTCCCGAATTCTGCTTCACCATCAGAGGCGGTCCTACGTAGGCCATATGTAGCAACTGCAGGAGGACTGTTTCCAAACACGTGCACCTTCATGCAGTATTCAACTATTTCCTTGCTGGTGTCATTGTCTCGGTGCCATAGAAAACAGAGATAATTTCTGTGATCTTGTCGCACGATCAAACAATGGAACATTTGTTCAATGTCAGCAGTAATGGCGACTGGCTCTTTTCTGAATCTCATGAGCACTCCCACCAGGTTATTAGTCAGGTTGAGACCAGTGAGGAGAACATCGTTCAGAGATACACCATCAAGTTTGGCGCTTGAATCGAACACCACTCTGATTTGTTTAGGCTTTCTTGGATGGTATGCTCCAAAGGAAGGTAGATACCAGCATTCTTCATTGGCTTGCAAGGGTGGAGCTGGCTCTGCGTGGTCATTGCGAAATATCTTCTCCATCAATGCTACAAAATGGTCCTTCATTTCAGCCTTATTTCGCAATGTTCTCTGCAGTGAGGTGAACCTTGATAAGGCCTGTTCTTGGTTGTTAGCAAGCATGGCCCTTGTACCCTTGAAGGGTAAGGGAGCGACCCAATGGTCAGATTTGTTCTTGAAGAATCCACTGTCCATTATTTTAATAAATTCCTTGTCTTCTATGGATAAGGCGACCTTGTTGTCATCTTGTGTTGTGCGAAACACTGTTCTCCCTAAGTCGTCACCATAGGGAGTGGGAATGATGTCAGGCTCTTGGATGAAGTCAGAGAACCTTTCTTTCACCTCGTAGTGATGAGAGCATGGTTTGAAGGGAGTTGTGCAACCATTTTGAAGTACATACGTTTTAAAGGAGTTGACTTCGGATGCCTTGTGACTCTTATCCAGACATACATTGCCCACGATTACCAAGCCTAGATCAAGTATTTGGGCGTATGGAGCATCATCTGGGCCATTGCATTGTTGGCGCACTTTGTGGACCCTTAGAATGTCTCTCCCCAGTAGGATTAGAATATCAGCATTCGTGTCCAGAGGAGGAATTTCGTTAGTTAAGTGCCTCAAGTGGGGATGATGAAGCGTGGGAATTTCTTCCATGTTATCAGGTATCTGGTCACATTCAATTAAAGTTGGCAAGGGTATGTGCATGTTCCCCTTGATTGAAGAGATAATGTACCCAGAGGCTCTCCTACCAGAAGTCTCAATATGACCAGAACAGGTGATGAGGGGTTACGGAGCCGTTTGTCCTTTTATATTGAAGATCTCAAAGGGTTTTGGCTTTGCTAGAGACCTGTTACTTTGCTCATCTATTATGGCATACATTTTGGCATACATTTTAGAGGCCTTGTCGGGTTGTCCTTCTGGATAGACCTTGACCAGACATACTTTAGCGCAGCATTTAGGACCAGTCCCTTCTCCACATACTTCCATATATGAGGAGGAAACAGCAGTTGCAGCTGGATCAGAAACTTGTGGCTCCCCGCCATGATTTTGAGCAGGATTGGGTGCTGCATTGTGAATTGTGTGGAGCTGGTGTGGGATGCATAGATGTAACGTGTTTGTCACTACTGCATTCAGTGCACTTAATGACAGCCTTACAGTCCTTAGCAAGGTGGTCTGAGGAGGTGCAACACTTGTAACATATCCCTAGCTCCTTGAGAGTATCTCTGCATTCCTGCAAAGTCTTTGCCCTGAATCCACGGCATTCCTTAAGTGGGTGATAGTTTTAGGAGCAACAGCGTTTGTTTTGTTAAAAGAGGGTGCAGTAAGGGGAACGTCAGTCTTTCTCACAGATACTGTGCTCCTTATCTCTTTACGTTTGGTGATATTGTTATCATACCTTGTAGATCATGATGATGATGAAGCTGGTGGAGTAGGTTCAGTGAAGTCAAAGCTGGGATCATTCTTCTTCCAAGCTTGATCACTGACGAACCTGGAAAAATATGAAAAGGGAGGAAAAGACACATTATGCTGTCCTTTATACCGTGAGCCATGGTCTGCCCATTTATCCTGCATGCATTTTGGCAACTTGAGGCTATGTGCCCACGATGCAGAAATGAAGCAGAAAATTTCTGCAGCATTTCTGCATCTCCCTGGCAGAAAAAAACGCATGCAGATTGTACATGTGTTTTTCCTGCCAGGGACAAGCGGAAATGAAGCGTTCTTCACATGCATTTCCGCATGCGGGTGTCGAGCGCTTTCCAAGCGATTTTAGCATCACTTGGAAAGTGCTTGACAACTTGGTCACACTATATAAATGCATGCAACCGGCATGGATTTATATAGTGTGACCTGAGAGAATGGTAAAAAATAAATATTATACTTACCTTCTGACAGTCCCCGGTGTCTTGCTTCGCTCCGTTCTGGCTGCTGGGAGATCGCCGTACACTGAAAGACCTGCCGTCACATGACTATGACGTCAGCGCAGGTCCTTCAGTCCTTCGCGATTTGCTGACAAAGGAGAACAAGCGCTGCGGGGGCCGCCAGAAGGTAAATATAATCTTTATTTTTTATTTTATTCTTTTTTTTCCAGGTACAATGGTACCCAGGTCTGGATGAGAGTCTCCTCTCCTCCAGACCTGGGTACCATCCGCACATTGAACCATGTGATATCCGCTTGTGGAGATGCTGTGATGCGGATATGACGCGGTCCAATGCAAGTCAATGGCGGCGATTATGCTGCGTGTTCACAAAATTAATGGACATGCTGCAGATTTTTGAGCGCAGCATAAACGCTGCGAAAAAATCCGCAGCATGGACATTAACAGTGCGGCTTGTCATGGGGGACCATGGGGGGCGGATTACCAAGTGTTTCCCAAGCGTTTATGCCGCGGAAATTCCGCAGCATAAATGCTTGAAAAACGCATAGTGGGCACACAGCCTGAGAATTACTGGAGTCACGCCATGAGCAGTATCAAGGTAGCTCAGTCCTGAAAGACGTGGGTCTAATTTTGCCAATTCTATTTCCTTTAGCAGGTCACTCAGGTCTTGAAGTTTTCGATTGTCCTTGTTAGTTATTTTTGCGAAGGCTTGCAGTTTCTTAAATAAGGCATACTCTATGGCTTCTGAGCTGCCGTGGGTTTGCTCCAGTCTCTCCTATGCTGCAATAAGACCTGCATCTGAATAGTCCACATGAACTACCCTTATTGTCTCGATGCGCTCCGCTGATTCAGGGCCTAACCAGTTGACAAGCAAATCAAGTTGTTCCTTGCCGGTGAGATTAAGGTCTTGGATTACTGCTTGAAAGGTTGATTTCCAGGCTCTATAATTTTCGGCACAATCATCAAACTTTGAGAGACTGATGTTTATTAACTACCTGCGAATCATATATCTGGCGAATTCAGACATGTCCGACCTCCCAGTCATAGTTGCAGGATTAACTTGTGGTATCCCTGGGGAATGTAAATTCTCTGGCTTATATGACTGAGACAGGTCAGGACGGAATGATGTGGCATGAGGGTTAAGTTGTGGTTTAGTCTCTATAGGATCTGCTGGCTGCGGCCTAAATTGTGGGATAGTGCTGGAAGTTACCTTGTCGGCAGTAGGTGGCAACATTTCTTGGCTTACGGGTGCATCCGTGTGGTGGATTGGAGGTGGCATTGGTACAGATGGTAAATGTTTTAGCACATAGTCTGTAGTGCGATCAGCTGGGTCCTCCATTTCTCCTGGAATAAAGCAGTCCATATTAGCATCTTGAACTAGTGCTTGTTCAAGGACCTTCAGTTTAGCGAGGGCTGCTGCTTCTTCCCTTTCTGCTTGGCGTATTTTTAATTGAGTTTCCATCTCAGCTTCCTGCTTTTTCAATTGGGTTTCTACTTCAGCCTCCTTCCTAGCAAAGGAGCTTCTTACTCTAGCTTCCTCTGCAGATGCACGTATTTCCAGTATCTTGTCAGACAATGTTGACTTCCTGGACTGAGATGATCTGGAAGACCGAGATGTGATTTTGGTCAAGGCTGTACGATGTGATCTAACCTCTTGGAGGTGTGCGATGCGGAGTTCTGCCTTATCCTGGGCATCTCACACTAATACGGTCTTTTCTTGGAGAAGAGTCTCCATTTCAGCTCTGCTGGGGCATCATCCATATCACAGTTACTCGGGAATGCAATGTACTTAACAGACAGTCTCTGGTAGCGATCATAGGCGGCAGATAAACTCTTCAATTTGGCGGTTAAATCTGCTGCGTCATTGTTAGCACGTGGAAGAGCTGCTAAATAGTGCTCAACTCTGCCCCGTAAATAATCTATGTTATCATGGAGCTCATCTCTGGTTGTCTCCAGGTTCTCTATGACCTTTTGTGTTGGCTTGGTTACTCGTTGTGGTCGTACATCCTGCTCTGCAGTAAGTGTGGACTCTGCTCCTGGAGCATCTGTGGTGTCAGGAACATGATGTGCTTCTCCCACAGATGGATCCACTGTGCCTTTTGTAGACATGCTTTAGCTAAGATGGTAGACTTGCTAGCAGACTTGCATATGCACACAGATACTGAAGACTTAGGTGTCTTGTTACTATTCTGCCACCGATGTACGTGGGGCGAGATGTGTATGAGGGATGTGACACAGATCTCTGTATAAGCAATGGCAGATAGCGTCAACTCACTGATCTGCGGTTCTGTTCCTCATGACCTGCACGTGGTAATCCAGAATGATGATGCAGTGATGAATTCAGCAGATTTATTTACAGTTCTTGATGAGGTGAGATGAGGGAAAGTGAAGGATGAGGAAAGATTAGGAATTGTAGGTATTAGAAGCGCTAGGTAAAGTGGTAACAAGAGAATCCTTTCTCCAGTCCTGCAGCATGTGTAGTCAAGATGGATGTGAAGAAGAAGGAAGTGAGGAGCAGGAGGTAGGAGGAGTTACAGACCGAAAGGTGTTGTGGGTAAAACACAGGAATAATACATGTTATAACAATGGCCAGTAGATGGCAGCAAAGCACAACAATACAATAATCATTAGGTAATGCCCAAAATGGCTGAAAGTCTTTTTAAACAAAGAGCTGAACAGCACACCCTCAGATGACTTCCCTGATGGGTACAGTGTCCAAAATGGGGTCACTTTAGGGGGTTGTATGTTGTTCACACCTCGGGGGCTTTGCTATTGGCCCCCACAAGCGAGGACCAGGGCTGTGGAGTCGGTAAGCCAAACCTTCGACTCCGACTAATCAATTTCCATGACACCGACTCCACGACTCCCTCATACATGGCTCATGTTTAAGTGATAAATTTACGGTAGGACACATTTTTTCAGCTAAAAGTCTAGACCCTTAGATCAGGAATAGGACAGGCATTTATAAGACATTTCATAACTTTCCCAAATTCTTATATAAAAATATTCCTCACAAACTGCAATGAATTACTGTACCCAACTTATTATATACACTGCTAAAAAAAATAAAGGGAACACTCAAATAACACATCCTAGATCTGAATGAATGAAATATTCTCATTGAATACTTTGTTCTGTACAAAGTTGAATGTGCTGAAAGTCACACAAAAATCATCAATGGAAATCACATTTATTAACCAATGGAGGCCTGGATTTGGAGTCACCCCCAAAATGAATGTGGAAAAACACACTACAGGCTGATCAAACTTTGATGTAATGTCCTTAAAACAAGTCAAAATGAGGCTCAGTATTGTGTGTGGCCTCCACGTGCCTGTATGACCTCCCTACAACACCTGGGCATGCTCCTGATGAGGTTGCGGATGGTCTCCTATGCGATCTCCTCCCAGACCTGGACTAAAGCATCCGCCAACTCCTGGACAGTCTATGGTGCAATGGGTGGATGGGGCGAGACATGATGTCCCAGATGTGCTCAATCGGATTCAGGTCTGTGGAACGGGCGTGCCAGTCCATAGCTTCAATGACTTCATCTTGCAGGAACTGCTGACACACTCCAGCCACATGAGGTCTGGCATTGTCCTGCATTAGAAGAAACCCAGGGCCAACCGCACCAGCATATGGTCTCAAAAGGGGTCTGAGGATCTCATCTCGGTACGTAATGGCAGTCAGGCTACCTCTGGTGAGCACATGGAGGGCTGTGCGGCCCTCCAAAGAAATGCCACCCCACACCATTACTGACCCACTGCCAAACCGGTCATGCTAAAGGATGTTGCAGGCAGCAGATTGCTCTTCACGGGGTCTCCAGACGCTGTCACGTCTGTCACGTGCTCAGTGTGAACCTGCTTTCATCTGTGAAGAGCTTAGGGCACCAGTGGCGACTTTACCAATCCTAGTGTTGTGGCAAATGGCAAGCGTCCTGCACGGTGTTGGGCTGTGAGCACAACCCCCATCTGTGGACGTCGGGCCCTCATACCACCCTCATGGAGTCGGTTTCTAACCATTTGTGCAGAAATATGCACATTTGTGGCCTGCTGGAAGTCATTTTGCAGGGCTCTGGCATTGCTCCTCCTGTTCCTCCTTGCATAATGGCGGAGGTAGCGGTCCTGCTGCTGGGTTTTTGTCCTACGGCCCCCTCCACGTCTCCTGGTAGTGTCTCCTGCCTCTGGACCCTACGCTGACAGACACAGCAAACCTTTTTACCACAGCTCGCATTGATGTGACATCCTGGATGAGCTGCACTACCTGAGCAACTTCTATGGGTTGTAGAGTCCGTCTCATGCTATCACGAGTGTGAAAGCACAACCAACATTCAAAAGTGACCAAAACATCAGCCAGAAAGCATTGGTACTGAGATGTGGTCTGTGGTCCCCACCTGCAGAACCACTCCTTTATTGAGGGTGTCTTGATAATTGCCAATAATTTCCATCTATCGTCTATTCCATTTGCACATCAGCATGTGAAATTGATTGTCAATCAGTGTTGCTTCCTAAGTGGACAGTTTGATTTCACCGAAGTCTGATTTACTTGTAGTTATATTCTGTTGTTTAAGTGTCCCCTTTATTTTTTTGAGCAGTGTATTTTAGGAGTCGGAGTCGGTCCATTTTATACCAATTTCAACTCCGACTCCACCAAAATGTGCTCCGACTCCACAGCCCTGGCGAGGACTGCCAAACACACACGGCTCTGCTCCGTACGCCTCTTATACGCGCTGCTCCGCTCCGTACGCCTCGTACACACATGGCTCTGCTTGGAACGCCTAGTACACATGCTGCTACGCTCGGTACGCCGCGTACACTCGCTGCTCCGCTCCGTACGCCTCGTACACACGCGGCTCCGCTCCATACGCCTCGTACACACGCGGCTCCGCTCCGTACGCCTCGTATACGCGCAGCTCCGCTCCGTACGCCTCGTACACGCGCGGCTCCGCTCCGTATACCTCGTACACGTGCGGCTCCGCTCCGTACACCTCGTACACACGCGGCTCCGCTCCATACACCTCGTACACACGCGGCTCCACTCCGTACACCTCGTACATTCGCGGCTCCGCTCCGTACACCTCGTACACACGCTTCTCAGCTCCATACACCTCGTACACACGCGGCTCAGCTCCGTACACCTCGTACACACACGGCTCTGCTCCGTACACCTCGTACACACGCTGCTCTGCTCCGTACACCTCGTACACACGCTGCTCTGCTCCGTACACCTCGTACACACACAGCTCTGCTCCGTACACCTCGTACACACGCGGCTCTGCTACATCCACACTGTAAACCCCTCCTGACCCCACACATAAACTTCAGCTCATCCAGCACCATGACAACCAGCACAGCAGAGTCCTGCATCCACTGGGGCCCCTGATCATGTGACCCCGACTCCTCCCCTCCTGTGACCTCATCACAGCCATATATGTGGTGGCGGCTCTGCAGGTCGAGGTATGTGGAGATTTCCCATTAGGCTCTATTATTTCTTCCTCTTCCTTCTATGTCGCCTCCATACTCCGTAGCGCTGTACACAAATTATTATCACTGTCCCCATCAGGCCTCACTCTCTCCTTAGTCTTTCTTCACACCTGTTCACATTTGCCGCCTTCGCAATCTTTGTAAATGACTCGTCCCCTGGGCCGAGGGGTACCCGGAACTGGGCTTCTGGGGGTTGTAGGGTCCATGGCGGTGACCCGGTCCCTTGGCTCAGGGTGGTCAGGCCAATGGCGGTATTTTGTGTTTTTTTTTGTGGTTTAATGTCCGACTACGCCACCCGTGCAGTGCGGTCAGTGCGGACCGCCGCTGCAAGGCAGACCGCTGGAGCTGATGGTATATGCAGCTTAGGTAGTGTGACTCCCCACGAGAAGAGTGCAGCCCCAGGGCACTGTAGTTGATGGTGAGGGTGATGGTGCACGGGAGTCCCAGTACTAGTAGTGCTGGTGCGGCGCTGAAGCAGGAACGACTCAGAGTCTTTGCAGTGCAGTTCAGGGTCTTTACTGGTGATATTAAGGCAGACCCTCCCGGGAGTACTGGCTAGCATAAGGGGCCTGGTCAGTCTGCGAGCAAACAGGAGTTCCCCTGGCCAGGTGGAGTTGTAGGCCTCCCCATCTATCTGCACTCTTTCTGGCTACCTTGCCGTAAGCGGGTTGAAGTAGCCCACGTCCCTGAGTATACCGTGTGGTGCTCACCCGTATGGCTGGTGACTTGGGGCCTTCTGTTAGCCTCTGCTCCTGGATGGCGGTGCTGGTCCCTTCCTTGTGACTGAGCCTCCGGGCTTCTATGGCTAGAGGACCTGGAATCCCCTGCCGGCTGGTTTCTGCTGCTGGGTGGATATCCGTCCCCACAGCCTCGGACTCCGGTGTCCGGTTATTAGGTTCTAATGCCAAGGCGAGCTATATCTCTGCTCAGCTCCAGCCCCTGGTCTTCAGCTACTGCTCCTACAGAGCTCCTGCTGTAACTCTCCCTGTGTCTGGAACTGTCTCCAGGCTCTGACTAACTAATCCCGCCCCAGACCCAGTTTATAAGGGCTGATTCCTCCCCTCCCAGGTCTGGGCGGGCGGTGTTGCATGTTTGAGGGCTCCTGACCAGAGAAACCTCCCACTTGCTCTCAGTAATATTTCTATTACTGTGGCAACCAGACCCCTGGGGTGCCACATAATGATGTTTTCATCCATTTTTAGGAATATTTAACCCCTTGGCATCAGGCGATTTAAAATTTTTGTGCTTTAGAACTAAATTCACTTTAAAATGCACTGAAAAAAAAGAAAAAAAAACATCATTAAATGTCCGGTGTGAATGAGCGGCGATGTCATCCTCTCGGTCGGTGCGATACCAAAATTAAGAAGAATTTATTATTTACTGGTTAAAATAAAATTCTGAATTTGAGGAAGGAGAAGGATTTAAGTGTTTATTGTTTTTAATATATAATATATATATGATCGAGAGGAGATGAGTTTAATGACAAACATATGAAAACATTATGTCTGCATAACCTGTGATTTCTTACATCATAAGACACAATACGTATATCCACATCATTGGTTTTTCCTTTAAAAAAATTGATTGTTCCTTATAAAGCATGTAATTGACAAAGTTATATCTTTTTTTGAAGTAGAGAGACCTTATCCATACGTACACCCACATATAGACAGGCTTACAGTATATGTAACCACACAGAGGGTCAGCACTTGTGAGGGAGCCAACACAGATTCCCCCCTGCCCAGGCCAGCCCTGCGGTAATAGTAATACACCCCCCTCCCCCAATTGCCATAGACAATAATGATGCACAACTTTATTCCCCTCCACAGTTATTGTGCTCAACAATACTAAGGGCTCATTTATATGTCTGTGCAATGTATGGACTGGCCGTGGGTCTCCTGACCTGAGCATGACGGCTTCATAGAAGTATATGCAGCTCCATGATGAAGTCCTGGTGATAAGAAACAGGGAAGGGTCGATGGAATCTTCCCACCTGGTGGAGTTGAGCCGGTCAGGCACAACTGTGCTGAGAGAAGTAGCACAATGGTATTCCTCGTATAGACTGCTTCCCCACTGTTGAAGTCAACAGAAGGAGGCAAAAAATGAGGAAAAAAGGCTTTATGATGGCCCTAGGAAGATGTCAGATCGATTTTGTAACACATTGCTATCTTTTAATATGTTTTTTGTTTTTCTACACCTTCTCATCTTTGTCTTCAGCATGACAGCGCCCACCATAAAGCTTCTTTTCTCATTTTTTACCTCACAATTATATAAATATATGAGGCTGTCCTCCCACTCCGGTCAGGAGACTCGCGGCCAGCCCATGCATTGTAGTCTCACTTGGACATGTGAATGACCCGTAACGAGGTTGTTTTTATCCTCTTTGCTGTAATCTATAGCAGGGTTCCCCAACTCCAGTCCTCAGGACCCACCAACAGGTCATGTTTTCAGGATTTCCTTAGTATTGCACAGGTGATGTAACTATTGCCTGTGCTGATGATGGAATTATCACCTGTGCAATACTAAGGAAATCCTGAAAACATGACCTGTTGGTGGGCCTTGAGGACTGGAGTTGGGGAACCCTGATCTATAGGACACAGTTCAGACCGAGCTTTCATCAGTCCTCATAGAGCAGAGACGCTCAGCACGTGATACCAGTAGAGCCCACAGTATTAGAAATATTTATTTTTTCTCCCACCACATATTCAAAAAACCTCACGGAAAAAAGGCGGCCATATTTACCAAAACCAAGATGCTGTGACCCTGAATCACTTCTCACGGACAAGCCGTGAGTCAGGATAGTCAAGGAGTTTGAGGTCAATAGCCAGGTTGGTACATTATAAAAAGAGGGAAGAGACAAAGACCTAGTCAGGTCACAGTCCAGAGTCAGAATTCCAAGGTCAGCGTGTGTCAAGGCAAAAGGGGTAATACAAACTGGTAGTCAATAGGGAAAGCCAGGGTCCGGCAAAAGAAGATCAGAATGTCTGAATTCAGAGCATAAAGCACAGCGGGAACAAACCACATAGAGCTGAAAGCTACGACCGGCAGCTATCGGGGACTTACAGCTCAGCTAAGTAGCTGGGTAATCACTAGGAACAGGGAACACCTGAAGGAAACTCAGCACCTCCCAGTCTCAGATTGGACGTGCTGAGCTGTCAATCAAAGTACTGACAGCTCAGCACGTCCCTGCACTAGATTAGATGACTGAGCTGTCTGTCACTGCGTCTAAGACACACTGAGCGGAGGAATCGTGACAGACACAATATCAAATACACTGCAGGACACAACAGTCCCCATGATAAAGGCGGAGGCAGCACAGGTGCAAAATAGATGAAACAACCACTCACACCGATGGTTCATGGAAGGGCGGCTGCGTAGTATTATCTGTGTGACTGGCACCCTATATCGGCCTTATCCATCTGCACTTAAAAGTGTGGTACATAGTGTCTGGCCTATAACCTAATAGAGACGCTCACCACACACTAAACACTTATACAGGCTCCATCCTGCAGGGTACAGCAGAGTCCTGCATCCACTGAGGCCACTGATCATGTGACCCCTGACTCCTCCCCTCCTGTGACCTCATCACAGGTCCTGTGCGCACAGAACAGCCATATATGTGATGGCGGCTCTGCACTGAGGTATGTGGAGATTCCCCATTATTCTTTATATCGCCTCCATACTCCGCAGCGCTGTACACACATTAATATCGCCATCCCCATTGGGGCTCACACTCTCTATAGACTTTATTCACACATTGCAATTGCATTTTGCAGCTACAAAAATAATTAGCTTTTTACATTTGTGTGACCTCCCAACTGTCAGGGAATATAAAGAGGGATAGATTGTACATCATGATGACATCTTAGGCCACGTCCATAACCATTCCTCTAACCCTTAACACCACCCATTGCCATTTAATTCTACCCTGAACACATAAAGTAAATGGACAACCCCTTTACACTTAGGCCGTATCCTCAGTGTTCCTTTCTATCCTCAGACCATCTCCTCTGCATTTCTTGTTAGTCTCCTCAGCGCTCTTCTTTATTCTCGGGCCATCTCCTCAGCGCTCCTCTTTACGCTCAGGCCATCTCCTCGGCGCTCCTCTTTACTCTCAGGCCATCTCCTCAGCGCTCCTCTTTACTCTCAGGCCATCTCCTCAGCGCTCCTCTTTACTCTCAGGCCATCTCCTCGGCTCTCCTCTTTACTCTCAGGCCATCTCCTCAGCGCTCCTCTTTACTCAGGCCATCTCCTCAGCGCTCCTCTTTACTCTCAGGCCATCTCCTCAGCGCTCCTCTTTACTCTCAAGCCATCTCCTCAGCGCTCCTCTTTACTCTCAGGCCATCTCCTCAGCGCTCCTCTTTACTCTCAGGCCATCTCCTCAGCGCTCCTCTTTACTCTCAGGCCATCTCCTCGGCGCTCCTCTTTACTCTCAGGCCATCTCCTCAGCGCTCCTCTTTACTCAGGCCATCTCCTCAGTGCTCCTCTTTACTCTCAGGCCATCTCCTCAGCGCTCCTCTTTACTCTCAGGCCATCTCCTCAGCGCTCCTCTTTACTCTCAGGCCATCTCCTCAGCGCTCCTCTTTACTCTCAGGCCATCTCCTCAGCGCTCCTCTTTACTCTCAGGCCATCTCCTCAGCGCTCCTCTTTACTCTCAGGCCATCTCCTCAGCGCTCCTCTTTACTCTCAGGCCATCTCCTCAGCGCTCCTCTTTACTCTCAGGCCATCTCCTCAGCGCTCATCTTTACTCTCAGGCCATCTCCTCGGCGCTCCTGTTTACTATCAGGCCATCTCCTTAGCACTCCTCTTTACTCAGGCCATCTCCTCAGCGCTCTCCTTTACTCTCAGGCCATCTCCTCAGCGCTCCTCTTTACTCAGGCCATCTCCTCGGCGCTCCTCTTTACGCTCAGGCCATCTCCTCGGCGCTCCTCTTTACTATCAGGTCATCTCCTTAGCGTTCCTCTTTACTCAGGCCATCTCCTCAGCGCTCCTCTTTACGCTCAGGCCATCTCCTCAGCGCTCCTCTTTACTCTCAGGCCATCTCCTCAGCGCTCCTCTTTACTCAGGCCATCTCCTCAGTGCTCCTCTTTATTCTCAGGCCATCTCCTCAGCACTCCTCTTTACTCTCAGGCCATCTCCTCAGCGCTCCTCTTTACTCTCAGGCCATCTCGTCAGCGCTCCTCTTTACTCTCAGGCCATCTCCTCAGCGCTCCTCTTTACTCTCAGGCCATCTCCTCAGCGCTCCTCTTTACTCTCAGGCCATCTCCTCAGCGCTCCTTTTTACTCTCAGGCCATCTCCTCAGCGCTCCTCTTTACTCTCAGGCCATCTCCTCAGCGCTCCTCTTTACTCTCAGGCCATCTCCTCAGCGCTCATCTTTACTCTCAGGCCATCTCCTCGGCGCTCCTCTTTACTATCAGGCCATCTCCTCGGCGCTCCTCTTTACTATCAGGCCATCTCCTCAGCGCTCTCCTTTACTCTCAGGCCATCTCCTCAGCGCTCCTCTTTACTCAGGCCATCTCCTCGGCGCTCCTCTTTACGCTCAGGCCATCTCCTCAGCGCTCCTCTTTACGCTCAGGCCATCTCCTCAGTGCTCCTCTTTACTCTCAGGCCATCTCCTCAGCGCTCCTCTTTATTCTCAGGCCATCTCCTCAGCACTCCTCTTTACTCTCAGGCCATCTCCTCAGCGCTCCTCTTTACTCTCAGGCCATCTCCTCAGCGCTCCTCTTTACTCAGGCCATCTCCTCAGTGCTCCTCTTTACTCTCAGGCCATCTCCTCAGCGCTCCTCTTTACTCTCAGGCCATCTCCTCAGCGCTCCTCTTTACTCTCAGGTGATCTCCTCAGCGCTCCTCTTTGCTCTCAGGCCATCTCCTCAGCGCTCCTCTTTACTCTCAGGCCATCTCCTCAGCGCTCCTCTTTACTCTCAGGCCATCTCCTCAGCGCTCCTCTTTACTCTCAGGCCATCTCCTCAGCGCTCCTCTTTACTCTCAGGCCATCTCCTCAGCGCTCCTCTTTACTCTCAGGCGATCTCCTCAGCGCTCCTCTTTGCTCTCAGGCCATCTCCTCAGCGCTCCTCTTTACTCTCAGGCCATCTCCTCAGCGCTCCTCTTTACTCTCAGGCCATCTCCTCAGCGCTCCTCTTTACTCTCAGGCCATCTCCTCAGCGCTCCTCTTTACTCTCAGGCCATCTCCTCAACGCTCTTGTTTACTCTCAGGCCATCTCCTCAGCACTCCTCTTTACTCTCAGGCCACCTCCTCAGCACTTTCCTTTACTCTCAGGCCATCTCCTCAGCGCTCCTCTTTACTCTCAGGCCATCTCCTCAGCGCTTTCCTTTACTCTCAGGCCATCTCCTCAGTGCTCCTCTTTACTCTAAGGCCATCTCCTCAGTGCTTTCCTTTACTCTCAGGCCATCTCCTCAGTGCTCCTCTTTACTCTCAGGCCATCTCCTCAGCACTCCTCTTTACTCTCAGGCCGTCTCCTCGGTGCTCCTCTTTACTCTCAGGCCATCTCCTTAGCACTCCTCTTTACTCTCAGGCCATCTCCTCAGCGCTCCTCTTTACTCTCAGGCCATCTCCTTAGCACTCCTCTTTACTCTCAGGCCATCTCCTCAGCGCTCCTCTTTACTATCAGGCCATCTCCTTAGCGCTCCTCTTTACTATCAGGCCATCTCCTTAGCGTTCCTCTTTACTCAGGACATCTCCTCAGCGATCTCCTTTACTCTCAGACCATCTCCTCAGCGCTCCTCTTTACTCAGGCCATCTCCTCAGCGCTCCTCTTTACTCTCAGGCCATCTCCTCGGGACTCCTCTCTGCCCTCAGTCTGTCTCCTCATCGCTTTTCTGTGCTCCCAGGCAGTCTCCTCAGTGCTTCTCTCTACACATAGGCTGTCTCCTCAGTGTTCCTCTCTGCTCTCAAGCGGCCTCCTTTGCACTCATCTCTAACCTCAGGCTGTCTCCTTACCACTCATCTCTTCCTTCAGGCTGTCTCCTGAGTGCTTCTCTCTATCCTCAGGCTGTCTCCTCAGCGCTCCTCTTTACCCTCAGGTCATCTCCTCAGCGCTCCTTTCTACCCTCAGGCTGTCTCCTCAGAGCTCCTCTTTACGCTCAGTCTCTCTCCTCAGCGCTCCTTTCTACCCTCAGGTCATCTCTTCAGCGCTCCTCTCTGCTTTCAGAACCTCTACTCAGTGCTCTGCTCTCAGGCCGTCTCCTCTTTGCTCCTCTCTGTATTCGGGCCATCTCCTTTCTTCTCTGCTCTCTGGATACCTCACTGGTGCTCACAGGGGTGGATTAAGAGTAGCAAGGGCCCCGGGCAGTTTAGAAGGCGCGGCCCCCCCCCCCCAGACACCCCCCCTCAACACACACCTGATTTATCACGTGACATGTCACATGATCCCCTGTGATAGTTCACGTGAAATTAATTTGCCACAATATTAATTATATTTTTTTTTAGGCTGTGTGCCCACTATGCGTTTCTTAAGCGTTTCCGCAGCGGCAATTGCGCTACGGAAATGCTTAAAAAACGCTTGGTAAAAGGCCTGCCATGTTCCCCAATGATAATCCCCATGTGCTGTGCACATGCTGCGGAAATTTCCGCTGCGGATTATCATTGCGGAAAAATCAGCAGCATTACCAATTATTTTGCGGAAGCGCGGCGTTTTCGCCGCCATTGACTTGCATTAGAACGCATGGAATCTGCATCCCTGCATCTGTAGATGCCGAATCCAAGCGTTTCAATGTGCGGATGGTACCCGGGTGTGGAGGACAGGAGACTCTCCTCCGGACCCGGGTACCATAGAACCTGTAAAAAAAAGAATAAAATAAAAAATAAATATTATACTTACCTTCTGATGGCCCCCGGTGTCTTTATCCGATGCGTCCTGGCTCCCCGGCAGCTCGCGATGGTCTGAAAAGGACCTGCCGTGACGTCATTTGGTCATGTGACGGGTCATGCGACCGCTGACGTCGGCAGGCCATCAGAAGGTAAGTATATATTTTTTATTTTTTACCATTCTTTTACGGTCACACTATATAAATCCATGCTGGTTGCCGGTTGCATGGATTTATATAGTGTGACCAAGTTGTCAAGCACTTTCTAAGTTATGCTAAAATCGCTTGTCAACCCGCATGCAGAAATGCTTGTGAAGAACGCTTCACATCCGCATGTCCCTAGCAGAAAAAACGAATGTACAATCCGCATGTACAATCCGCATCTAAAATCCGCATGCGTTTTTTCTGCCAGGGAGATGCAGAAACGCTAAAAAAAAAATCCGGAACATTTCTGTATCGTGGGCACATAGCCTTACATTAATTGTGTGACTCAATATTGAGAACACGTAGCCATCTATACACAGCGGGAGGCCGCACGGCCCCCCCCCCCAGAGACAGCAGGAGACCGCACGGCGCCCCCCCCAGAGACAGCAGGAGACCGCACGGCGCCAGCTATACTCAGCAGGAGGCCGCACGGCCTCCCCCCGCAGAGACAGCAGGAGACCGCACGGCGCCCCCCCCAGAGACAGCAGGAGACCGCACGGCGCCATCTATACTCAGCAGGAGGCCGCACGTAGCCATCTATACACAGCAGGAGGCCGCACGTAGCCATCTATACACAGCAGGAGGCCGCACGGCGCCATCTATACACAGCAGGAGGCGCACGGCACCATCTATACACAGCAGGAGTCCGCACGGCGCCATTTATACACAGCAGGAGGCCGCACGGCGCCATTTATACACAGCAGGAGGCCGTACGGCGCCATCTATACACAGCAGGGGGCCGCACGGCGCCATCTATACACAGCAGGGGGCCGCACGGCGTCATCTATACACAGCGGGAGGCCGCACGGCGCCATCTATACACAGCAGGAGGCCGCACGGCGCCATCTATACACAGCAGGAGGCGCACGGCGCCATCTATACACAGCAGGAGGCCGCACGGCGCCATCTATACACAGCAGGAGGCCGCACGGCGCCATCTATACACAGCAGGGGGCCGCACGGCGCCATCTATACACAGCAGGGGGCCGCACGGCGCCATCTATACACAGCAGGGGGCCGCACGGCATCATCTATACACAGTGGGAGGCCGCACGGTGCCATCTATACACAGTGGGAGGCCGCACGGTACCCCCCCCCAGAAACAGCAGGAGGCCACACGGCGCCATCTATACTCAGCAGGAGGCCGCACGCAGTCGCACACACACACAAACATATACAGATATACATACACGCATAAACACATTTGAAACACAAAAATACATATAAGCAAACATCACACAATGATATCTGCCTGCACATACACACACACACATATATACACATACACACACACACACATACATATACACACACACACACATACATATACACACACACATACATACATACATATACACACATACATATACACACATACACGCATACATACATATACACATACATACATACATATACACACACACACATACATACATATACACATACATACACACACATACATATACACATACATACATACACACACACACACACATATATATACATACACACACACACACATATATATACATACACACACACACACTTATAGACTGGGTCAAAGTTCTTAATCAAGGAAATACGAATAGTAAATGGGAAACCTTCAAAAGAATTCTGAATACTCAGTGCGAGAGGTATATACCGTATGGGAATAAAAGGGCCAGAAATAAGAGGAAACCAATATGGTTGAAGAAGAACGTAAAAGGGGCGTTAAATAGCAAAAAAGAGGCATTCAAGAAATTAAAACAGGAAAACAGTAAGGAGGCACTAATGTGTTACAAGGAAAAAACGAGAACCTGTAAAAAACAAATAAAAATAGCGAAGGAGGAAACAGAGAGACGTATTGCTAGGGAAAGTAGATCAAATCCCAAACTGTTCTTTACGTATATAAATAGTAAAAGGATTAAATCGAATAATATTGGACCGATAAAAAGTGATGAAGGCAAAATCATAGAGAAAGATGAGGATAAAGCTAATCTATTAAATAAATTTTTTTCGTCAACTTTCACAAAGGAAAAAGAACTAACAGGCGAAATGAGAAGTGACAAACTTAATCCTCCACTAAGTATGACTAATCTAACCCAAGCTGGGGTACAGAAACGCCTCAGTAACATTAAAATAAACAAATCACCAGGACCTGATGGCATACACCCACGGGTACTAAGGGAACTAAGTAATGTGATAGACAGACCGTTATATCTTATATTTAAGGACTCTGTTGAGACTGGGTCTGTACCACTTGATTGGCGACAGGCGAATGTAGTGCCAATATTCAAAAAGGGAGCGAAAAGTGACGCCGGAAACTATCGGCCGGTGAGTCTGACGTCCGTTGTGGGCAAAATTTTTGAAGGCTTTATTAATGAGGCAATCATGGAGCATCTTGATGCTAATAATCTATTAACCCCGAACCAACATGGATTCATGAGGAATCGCTCCTGCCAAACAAACCTGATTGACTTCTACGAGGAGGTTAGCTCTCGAGTAGATCAGGGGGAACCAGTGGATGTCGTGTATCTCGACTTCTCAAAAGCGTTCGATAGCGTGCCACATAATAGGTTGGTATACAAAATGAGAATGATGGGGCTGGGGGAAAATGTCTGCAAGTGGGTAGCTAACTGGCTAAAGGATAGAAGGCAGAGGGTGGTTATAAATGGAATATACTCAGATTGGGTAAGCGTCACTAGTGGGGTACCACAGGGGTCTGTACTAGGCCCAATGTTATTTAATATCTTTATTAACGACATAGTCAACGGGATAAATAGTAAAATATCAATATTTGCAGATGACACAAAGTTATGTAAAACAATTAATACAAAAGAGGATAGTGAAGACCTACAGAGGGATTTGGATAAACTGGGTAGGTGGAGCATTAAATGGCAAATGAGGTTTAACGAGGAGAAATGTAAGGTCATACATATGGGAAGGAAAAATGGAAGTCACCAGTACTCACTGAATGGGAAACCATTGGGGAATTCAGAGATGGAGAAGGACTTGGGCATCTTGATTGATAGCAAACTAAATTGGAGTGCCCAAAGTCAGGCCGCTGCTGTAAGGGCAAACAGGGTAATGGGATGTATCAGAAGAGGTATAGCTGCAAAGGAGGAGAACATTGTTCTTCCACTGTACAAAGCACTGGTCAGACCACACTTGGAATACTGTGCTCAGTTATGGGCCCCAATATATAGAAAGGATATAAATGAGCTTGAAAAGGTACAAAGGAGGGCAACAAAATTAATAAGGGGAATGGAGGGACTGCAATACCCAGAGAGGTTGGCAAAACTAGGACTATTCAGCCTGGAAAAGAGAAGGTTGAGGGGGGACATAATAAATGTATACAAATATGTTAGGGGACAGTATAGAGACCTTGCCCGGGATTTGTTCAAAAGGAGGGATATTACGGTAACAAGAGGGCATTCACTAAGACTGGAAGAGAAAAGGTTTCAGCACCAGCATAGGAAGGGGTTCTTTACGGTAAGAGCAGTGAGAATATGGAATTCACTGAGTGAGGAGACGGTAATGTCGGATTCACTACACCAGTTCAAGCGGGGACTGGATGCTTTTCTAGATACCAGGCAGATTTCTGCATATACTTAAAAATAAAATAAAATAGTAGGTTGATACAGGGATTTATTCTGACTGCTGGTTTCAGAGTCGGGAGGGAATTTTTCCTCAGGTGAAGATTGGCTAAATCATTTGGGGTTTTTGCCCTCCTCTGGATCAACTTTAGCAATTACAGAACTAACAGGTCGAACTTGATGGACGCAAGTCTTTATTCGGCTTTACTAACTATGTAACTATGTAACATACATACATATATACACATACATACATACACATACATATACACATACATACATACACACATACACATACACACACACACACACATATATATACATACACACACACACACATATATATATATATATATATACATACACACACACACACACACACATACATACATACATATACACACACATACATACATATATATATATACACACACACACACACACACACACACACATACATACATACATACATACATACATACATACATACATATATACACACACACACACACACACACACACACACACACACACACACATACATACATATATACATACATATATACACACACACACACAGACTCACCATCTCCCGGCTCGGCTCCAGTCCTCAGGCTCTCCGGTGGTAAGTAGCAGTGCAGGCCGGGGCGCACTGCATGACGTCACAGCTAGGAGACACGGCCGCGCACAGGGCCGTGTCTACTAGCAGTGACGCGGCCGGGCCAGCACAGGGAAGTTAACTGCTGCAGTGCTGGCCCGGCCGATCAAGAAATAGCGGCCGTGCGCCGCTGCTGGGGGAGCGGTCCGGGCCCCCCCTCCCGCCACTGATGCCGGTATGTGCCGCGGCGGCGGCCCGCACATATAATGAGGGCAATCCGGACATAGACATCCCGCCCGGAGCCACGGGCCCTCTGGAGGCTCGGGGCCCCGGGCAGTCGCCCGGATTGCCCTCATTATAATCCGCCTATGGGTGCTCATATCTAACCTCAGGCCATCCCCTCAACACTCTTCTCCACTTTCCGGCTGTCTCCTCAGCGCTCCTCTCTTCCCTCAGACCATCTCCTCAGCATTCCTCTCTTCCCTCAGACCTTCTCCTCAGCGTTCCTCTCTGCTCTCAGGCCATCTCATCATTATTCCTGTCTGTCCTCAGGCTAAGGCTCATTACAACATTGAACATCACAATGTGCCCTGAACCAACAGCAGAAAGTATAGAAGAGGTTTCCCCTATCAGTGTTCTGTACACAATCTACGAGCCTGTGTAACAAATACTATAATCCGCATTACTCACCTTCCCCTGCTCCAGTGCCGGCTCTCTGCTGCTGCTCGGGTCTTCTTTATAGGCTGCAGTTGTGATGTCATGTCTTTAGCGTGTGTGATAACTGCAGCCAGTCAGCGGTCTAATGCGCTACAGGTGTGATGTCACCAGGGCTGAAAATTTAGTATCTAACAATTTTTCCGTGTCGCCATTTTCTGAGACCCGTAACTATTTTCATTCTTCCATCGATGGACCGGAATCAATGATTATTTCTTGTTTTCTTCTTTTTGTTGATACAATTTTGGAGGAAATATGACATTTTAATAGCTTTTTATTACATTTTTATGTGGAATTGTGGTGGCCAAAAACATTATTCCTAGTTTTTCGATTTGTACCATATACAAAAAAATATTTCAAAATGTTATTAATTCAGGAAGTTATGTACATGGCAATACCGAATATTTTTTTAATGTACTGGGCAGCATGGTGACTCAGTGGTTAGCACTGCAGCCTTGCAGCGCTGGGGTCCTGGGTTCAAATCCCACCAAGTACAACATTTGCAAGGAGTTTGTATGTTCTCTCCGTGTTTGCATGGGTTTCCTCCGGGTTCTACAGTTTCCTCCCACACTCCAAAGACAAACTGATAGGGAATTGAGATTGTGAGCCCTGATGGGGACAGCAATAATTATGTATGTAAAGAGCTGCGGAATATGTTAGCGCTATATAAAAGTAAAGATTCTTATTATTATTATGTATTACATTTTGCTATTTACTTTGGGGGGGGGGAAGCGGAATCATATAAACATTTATTGTTTGTGTTTTTTTATATTTTGTCTTATACAGTACAGACCAAAAGTTTGGACACACCTTCTCATTTAAAGATTTTTCTGTATTTTCATGACTATGAAAATTGTACATTCACACTGAAGGCATCAAAACTATGAATTAACACATGTGGAATTATATACTTAACAAAAAAGTGTGAAAGAACTGAAAATATGTCTTATATTCTAGGTTCTTCAAAGTAGCCACCTTTTGCTTTGATGACTGCTTTGCACACTCTTGGCATTCTCTTTATGAGCTTCAAGAGGTAGTCACCGGAAATGGTCTTCCAACAATCTTGAAGGAGTTCCCAGAGATGCTTAGCACTTGTTGGCCCTTTTGCCTTCACTCTGCGGTCCAGCTCACCCCAAACCATCTCGATTGGGTTCAGGTCTGGTGACTGTGGAGGCCAGGTCATCTGGCGTAGCACCCCATCACTCTCCTGCTTGGTCAAATAGCCCTTACACAGCCTGGAGGTGTGTTTGAGGTCATTGTCCTGTTGAAAAATAAATGATGGTCCAGCTAAACGCAAACCAGATGGAATAGCGTGCCGCTGCAAGATGCTGTGGTAGCCATGCTGGTTCAGTATGCCTTCAATTTTGAATAAATCCCCAACAGTGTCACCAGCAAAGCACCCCCACACCATCACACTTCTTCCTCCATGCTCCACTGTGGGAACCAGGCATGTACAGTCCATCTGTTCACCTCTTCTGCGTCGCACAAAGACACGGTGGTTGGAACCAAAGATCTCAAATTTGGACTCATCACCGTGTCTTTGTGCGAAGCAGAAAATGTGAACGGATGGACTCTACATGCCTGGTTCCCACCGTGAAGCATGGATGAGGAGGTGTGATAGTGTGGGGGTGCTTTGCTGGTGACACTGTTGGGGATTTATTCAAAATTGAAGGCATACTGAACCAGCATGTCTACCACAGCATCTTGCTGCAGCATGCTATTCCATCCGGTTTGCGTTTAGTTGGACCATCATTTATTTTTCAACAGGACAATGACCCCAAACACACCTCCAGGCTGTGTAAGGGCTATTTGACCAAGAAGGAGAGTGATGGGGTGCTACGCCAGATGACCTGGCCTCCACAGTCACCAGACCTAAACCCAATCGAGATGGTTTGGGGTGAGCTGGACCGCAGAGTGAAAGCAAAAGGGCCAACAAGTGCTAAGCATCTCTGGGAACTCCTTCAAGATTGTTGGAAGACCATTTCCGGTGACTACCTCTTGAAGCTCATCAAGAGAATGCCAAGAGTGTGCAAAGCAGTCATCAAAGCAAAAGGCGGCTACTTTGAAGAACCTAGAATATAAGACATATTTTCAGTTGTTTCACACTTTTTTGTTAAGTATATAATTCCACATGTGTTAATTCATAGTTTTGATGCCTTCAATGTGAATGTACAATTTTCATAGTCATGAAAATACAGAAAAATCTTTAAATGAGAAGGTGTGTCCAAATTTTGGTCTGTACTGCATATATATATATATGTGTGTGTGTGTGTGTGTGTGTGTGTGTGTGTGTGTGTGTGTGTGTGTGTGTGTGTGTGTATATATATATATATGGGCAGAGGAAGTGGGGGGGTAGGTAAGGTTGCAGCTGGACACGTTGTGGATGAGGGGAGGTATGTGTCCCCGAGGTACCAAGCTTCGGTGATGTAGGACCCGGAGAAGCAGGCTCCAGCACACATAGTGCTGAGAGGGAGTTAATGGGCCCGGATTAAAGGGCTGGGTTTTATGAGCAGCTGAAAGAGCTGGGGGGGGATCAGCTGCTCACTTACCTCCAGTCCAGGTCTTGGAAGGCCTGATTTAAGACAGCTGCGCCTGTCTCAGTGTGCTGTTTGCTGTGCAAGGTGAGCAGACCTTGCATGTGCTGCTCAGAGTCTGCTGGAGGCAGAGAAAAGCATCTGCATTTAAACGGCTGAGGCCGTGCTCTATATGGAACTGCTATTTTATGTTTTGTTCTGTTATACCTTTTCGGAACCTGAAAGAGGCTGTGATATTTTTGTCTCCTGCCTGGTTTATGGACATTTAATAAACCACCAGTTTGTTTGAACCTACGGACTGCATCCCTGTGTGAACCAGCGCCTACCGTAGAGCTGACCCCTCACAATAAATATATATATATATATATATATATTTATTTATTTTTTTTCCATTACTCTCCTTAGGTGTCCTGCCTATTTTTCCCCACTTCCACATAGTGCTATAACCATCTATAGTGTCCTATAAAGTATTAGCCCCCCCCCCCTCATTGCCATATATGACTCGCCCCCTGGGCCGTGGGGCACTCGGATCCGGGCAATAGGGAAACGGTGGGAGTAGTAGTGGCAACCCGGTTCCGTGGCTCAGGGTGGTCAGGCCAGTGGTAGTCCGTTATGTGCTGATGTTTATGTCTGACTACGCCACCCGTGGATTGCGGTTATTAGGAACCGCCGCTGCATGCAGACCGCTGGGGCTGATGAGGTGTGCAGCTAGGGTAGTGTGACTCCCCACGGGAAGAGTGCGGCCCCAGGGCAGTATAGTGGATGGTGGGAGTGATGGTAGTGAGAGTCCCAGTGCTGGTAGCGCTGGAGGAGCAAGGAGCACACAGACAACAGGTTGCAGTCCAGGGTCTTTACTAGAACAGGTAAACTGACCCACAAACAGTCCCGGCTAGGAGGGGACCTGGATGTCTGAGAGCAACGGGGAAATTGGCCCTGGTCAGGGTGAGGGTGTAGGCCTACCGTGCTTTCTGCGCTCCTTCTGGCTATCTCCTCCTTATAGAGTAACAGCCCACGTTTCTGAGCTTTCCGTGTATTCTCGCCTGTATGGCCTGCGACGTGGGTTCCTTTCTGCTCCCAGCCTTGTACGGCTTTACTGGTCCCTTCGGTTGTGGCAGGGCCTCCAGGCTTCTTAGGCCAAGGAATATACAGTCCCTTGCGGACTGGTTCTCTGCTGGGGGATGTGGAATCCTTCCAGCCTCAGACACCAAAGTCTGGTAAACTAAGTCCGTTTCTGCCAAGACAGGCTCTCTTCGCCTCTTGTCTCTGGCTTGTGGCTCTCCTCCTGCCACACTTCCTCTTAGGTGCAATCAACTTTCTGTCCCTGCTCCACTCTGGGACACGTCTCAGTGCTGAGACAGGCCATCCAGTTCTCTCTAACCCTGCCCCCAGTACCAGCTTTTATAGGGGCAGCCAGCTCCCCCTACTGGCCTGAGACAGGAGGCATTGCATACTAATGTTCGCCTGACTAGAGAACCTCCCCCTTGCTCTCAGACACAGCTTTAATACATTTTGTGGCATCCAGGCCAGGGTGACACATATACAGTAATGTTCCTCATCTTTGTTACCCCCATAGTTTTAGTGCCCCACACCACTAATAGGGTTCTTCTCCTCTTTTGCTGTATTCTACAGGATATGGTTGTAATCATTTATTTTTTGTAACACCTGAGCATACACTGCACCCTGCTAGGTGCAACCATGCCAGTGTTTCTTTTTGTATTACCATAAAAAAAACAGTGCACCCCTAATACACATTGAAAGAACTGAGAGATTTAAACTTGCTTATAACATATCATAATCACAATGGAGACAAGCTTCAGATTATTACCCAACTATTTTCACTTTTTGGCTTTGTCAGGGGTGAGATGTGGAATCCACGTTCTATGGATTGAAGGATGATTCCTGAACATTGCACCCATAGCTTGTAGCAGGTGAGAATAAAAAATAGGTTTCTTGATCACTTTGAAGCATACACTGTGTGCGCAATTATTAGGCTAGTGAATATTCTGACCATATCATCATTTTTATGTAGATTTTCCAAATACAAGCTGTATAAACTTAAATGTTTAGTGGATGAAGTAGATCAGCTGATGTGTATTTTGTAATGAGGGGTGTGTGGCCTATGGATATTGAAACCCTTTATCAGGGGGGTACAATTATTAGGCAGCTTGTTTTTCTCTGGCAAAATGGGCCAAAAACAGTTTTTACTGACTATAAAAACTCAAAAATGGTTAAGTCTTACAGAGGGATGCAGCACTCCTTAAATTGTTCAGATATTGGGTGTGATCACAGAACCTTCAAAAGTGTATATGATCACAAAAGAAAAAAAAGAATAGCATTAACTGCAAAAGATTTCAGAAGACTCAAATGTGAAGCATCCAGGAAGATATTATCCTCTTGTGCTGTCCTATTCCAGAACTACAGCCTTCCTGGAGGCCAGAAGTACAAAGTGTTCCGTGCTCAGAGACAAGGCTGAGGCTGAATACCGACCACCACTGAACAAGATACAACAAAAGACTTGTCCAAGAAATATTTAAAGACAGATTTTTCAAAGGTTTTATGGACTGATGAGAGTGATTCTTGACGGACCAGATGGATGGGCCCGTGGCTGGATCAGTAATGTGCACAGACCTCGATTTCGACTCCGACGTTAGCGAGGTGGAGGTGGGGACTGCTATAGGCTGGTATTATTACATATGAGCTAGTTGGACCTTTTCAAATTGAAGATAGATGCAAAATCAACTCCCAAACCTTCTGCCAGTTTTTAGAAGACACTTTCTTTAACCCCTTTACAGCCCATGACGTATTAATACGCGTCTGTGCCCTGGGCTTTAAGAGCCCGACCAGTATTAGTACGTCATCGCGATCCTGCGCGCACACAGGCTGTGCGGGCGCGATCGCCGCCGGGTGTCAGCTGATTGTCACAAGTGGATTGAACATGTCAACAAGTGGATTGACTCACATCTGCAACCTCTGGTTGAATGTCTGCCCTCCTTCCTCAAGGATACTGGGGACCTTTTGAGGAAGGTAGGTGGTCTCTATGTTGAGGAGCATGCCATTCTGGTGACTGCAGATGTTGAGTCACTATACACAAATATAAGGCACTCTGATGGTCTCTCCGCAGTCAAATTCTTTCTTGATACGTCATCATTACCTATACCTCTGAGGAGCCTGATTCTTGAGCTGTTGGAGTTCACCTTGAACCATATTTTTTTCATTTTCAAGGGGTCCTATTTTCTGCAGCTCCAAGGGACAGCCATGGGCGCGGCCTTTGTGTCCGCTTATGCTAATCTGTTCCTGGGGCTGTGGGAAAGGGACCTCTGCCTGTCAGATTGTGTCCTTTTTTGGACGCACTACATCGATGACGTCCTTATAATCTGGCAGGGCTCACCCACTTCTCTTGAAAATTTTATGAATGAATTAAATTGTAATAACTATAATATCCACTTAACATATCAATTTGATCCCTATCGAGTGGAGTTTTTGGATGTCTCCCTGAGAAGGGATACATCTAATTGCCTACAAACCTCTGTGTTCCGTAAACCAACGTCAACAAACATGCTTTTGCATGCTAAATCTTCTCATCCTCGGCACATGATCCAGGCGGTACCTGTGGGGCAGTTCCTCCATATTCGGAGGATCTGCTCCACGGACACGGAATTTGAGAGACAGGCTGTGGAATTAAAGGAGAGATTCTATGCGAGACGATATAGCCGGCGAATGATTAAGCAGGCATATAGAAGGGCAAAGTCCTCCTCAAGACATGATTTGGTCTATCGGAGCCAGGCTAATAGAAATAAGAAGGAACAAGTACGTTTTGTTACCAACTTTAATTGCCAATTTCCTCGTTTGAGGAATATTTTGGCCCGTTCTTGGCACATCCTTAAAGCTGACTCAATAATATCACGCTTTATCTCGGATAGACCGTCTATTTCTATTAGACTTTCGAGGAACCTTCGAGATCATTTGGTACATTCACACTATGAGAATGCGGCAGGTATTACCACTTTTTTGGATGGACAACCCAGGAGGAGTGGGTGTGTACCGTGTCGTCGATGTGTAGCATGCCCTAACGTGGAACGGAGTGATACATTTTCTAAAGTAGATGGATCTAAGGTATATAGGATTAATAAATTCATCACGTGTACTACCAAATATGTGATCTATTTTGCGACATGCCCATGTGGTTTTATCTATGTGGGCATGACCACCCGCCAATTTAAGGTAAGGGTCCGGGAACATGTGTTGGCCATTTTTGCCGCAGTCGACCACATGGACACATCCACCGTGAAGACAATTCCACGCCATTTTAAGACCTACCACAATTGTGATGCCTCCCTATTTAAGGTAAGAGGTATAGACTGCATTATACCAGGTATACGGGGTGGAAAACTGGGTCTTAGATTGGCCCAGATGGTGTCCAGATGGATCTGGACTCTGAATACCTTATATCCAAACGGATTGAATGAAAGCATCAGTTATTCCCCCTTTCTCTGACCGGTCATCGGATAACCGGGTGTCTATGCGCGAGTGCGTCTATAAGGCATTCGCTCATGGTTACCCAGGAATATAATTATGGGATTCAGTGGATTACACTTTAGTTTTAGATGTTTTGTGTATGTTTTTATCATGTGATTTACTTTTGTTTTTTATTAAATTTTTATAGATTCATGTTGTGCTTTTGGGGTATTCTTCTCCCCTTTGTCACTGTGGACACTTTCTTATGGATATGTGAGAGGATTTCTTCTTGGATGACCAAAGACCAAATACCACTGCGAATTTTGAAAAGGAATAATCGGATATGGACATCTCTTGCTTTTTCATTGAATTTTATACCCGATTGTATGGAGGATTGCCCTGCATGATATGCTATGTTGGGGGTATAATGATATGTGACTAATTAACAATAGTTTGGGGTCAAATAAGCTGTGCGGGTATTAATTAATAATCTTGGGACCTCCTCTTGGATGTTTCCCGTTTTACACCATTGTTTATTTATTTTTTACCCTTTGAATATGATCAATTGTTCTATGCCAGGATCCCTATGACATTGTTTCCCTCATTAACATACCTTATGATGTCCGCCTCACACTTTTCTTCCCTTCTCCTCGTTTTCCTTTCTCTCCTTCCTTTCCACCCCTCCTTCCTTCCCCCCCCCCTTTTTTTCTTTTCCTCTCTTTTCTTTTTCCATGTCCACGTTCACTATGGGTGTTTTTATTCACCTCTCACAGTCATGCCTTGAAGTTTATATGCACAATATAGAAGGTAACATTGTAGCCAAGTACGCATGCGCGTCGCGGTGCCCTGGGTGCCCGCCGGCTCTCTGTATCTATAATGACGCTTGGCAATGCATTGCTTGCCGGGGGTCATGTGACGCGGAGGCTGGCCGGCGTCTTGGTCTCCGTGGTGACGCATGTGTCACATCCGGCTCCACGCGAGTGCCGTACAGCGTTGCCTGTCTCCAAGGTGATGGCAGCACTATTTCCGGCATGGAGCGCCGGCTGGCGCCTATATAAACCTGTCGCTCCATTTATCTTCATGCCCCCTGAAGAAGGGAGTGTGAAACGCACGTCGGGGCATCTCACTGCACTTGTGTGCTCTCCCCACGGGTCCCCCTGTCTCAAGCTTCCTGGATAGAACTCCGTGACTTGAAATCCCTGGTATGTATTAGCAATCAATACTTATCTGTACTCACTAGCATTTACTACAGGGATTGCTCATTGAAGGGAGTTGATGAGTAATTACCTCTCATTTTACTCTTTATATATTATAGAGGTGATTTACTTAACTACCATGCATATATATATTTATTGACTTTGATTATTAACCACTGTTGCTATGACAACAACAGTTTGGTGTATTCTTTTTAAGCCTGAGTCATATGATTGTAATAGTTGGTATATGTGGGGTCCTTTGGGGTAGTGACTGTGTTTGTGAGAAGCTTTTTTATGCTACCACTGTTCTCAAGTTCACTTTTTCCCCCTTTTTTCCCCCTTTTTTGTGCCTTATATTTATAATAATTAATTTTTTAATAATAAACTTTATATGAATTTCTAAAGATAAATCTTTGGTAGTCCCTCTTTCGTTGTTTTCTTTGGTCTTCTTATTAAAATTTAACGATGGGATTCAATTAGTCCTTCCATGGATATATATATCATTGATGAATATTATTTACGATAAACCCCATTTGGGGCATATGCACTATCGTGTCCTATGAATTGTTATGGTTATGTGCAGGGAGCGGTCCCGCACCGCTCCCAGCACATTAACCCCCGCAATGCTGCGATCGAAGTCGATCGCAACATTGCGGTGGCAAGGGGAGGTGATCGGTATACTCAACTCCTCTTCCGGCCTCCAGCGCTGTCTGATGGAGCTTCCCGGGTGTTGCCATGACGACCCGATGTCATCATAACATCCGGGTCACCAGGCAGCAGGAACATTGTTTGGTCTTGCGCAGTGCACGACCACACAATGTTCTCACTGTGCAGCGCTGACTGCCTGCATGGCACAGGGATGGTGCTCCATCCCTATGCTGAGGAGGCGATCAGAATAAAATAAGTGAAAGTCCCATAGTGGGACAAAGTAAAAAAGTGTAAAAACTCTCAGAAAGTGGAAAAAAATTTTTTTTAAAAATTGTAAAAATATTTAAAAAAAAAATAATCCACCAAAAATAAAAATATAATGTACCCATCAATAAATATTATTATGAAAAAAAAGCAAACAAACAATAAAAGTACACATATTTGGTATCGCCGCGTCCGGAACGACGTGACCTATAAAACTGTCCCACTAGTTAACCCCTTCATTGAACACGGTAAAATAAATAAATAAAAAACAAAGCAAAAAACAATGCTTTATCATCATACCACCAAACAAAAAATGGAATAACATGCGATCAAAAAGACGAATATAAATAAAAATGGTACCGCTGAAAACGTCATCTTGTCCCGCAAAAAACAAGCTGCCATACGGCTCCATCATCCAAAAAATCTAAAAGTTATAGCTCTCAGAATAAAGCAATGCAAAATAATATTTTTTTCTATAAAATAGCTTTTATTGTGTAAAAGCGCCAAAACATAGAAAAACGATATAAATGTGGTACCGCTGTAAACGTACTGACCCGAAGAATAAAGCTACCTTATCAATTTTACCACACGCGGAACAGAATTTAAAAAAAACAAAAAAACAATTCATGAATTGTTGGTTTTTGTTTATTCTGCCTCCCAAAAATCGGAATAGAAAGCGATCAAAAAATGTCACGTGCCTGAAAATGGCACCAATAAAAACATCAAGTCATCCCACAAAAAACAAGCCATCACATGACTCTGTCGGCCAAAATATGGAAAAATTATAGCTCTCAAAATATGGCGATGCAAAAACTAGATTTTACAAAAAATGCGTCTTTTAGTGTGTGACAGCTGTCAATCATAAAAACCCCATATGATTCTGGTATAACTGTATTCGCACCACCCGAAGAATAAAGTCATCTAATCACTTATACCACAAGAGGAACGGCGTAAAAAATAAACTCTCGGGTTAGGGTTGTGCTAGGTTTAGGGTTGTGCTCTTTCAAAAGTAAGAAAAAAAGATGGCGATATGGCGACTAGTGTTGAGTGCAAGTGCTCGCTACTTGAGTTTGCATTGGGTGCTCTGGTATGCATTGAGTATCGTGGGTATTTCAGTGACATGCTCGAGTCTCCGCCCCATATGCTTCGCGGCCAAAAAAACGTTGCGGAGATTGCCTGCCTTGCCTGTTTAGACACACAGGGGCTCTACAAATACGACATGGTTCCAATTTGTTAGCGGACACCATGTCACGTTTGGAGAGCCCCTGTGTGCCTAAACATTGGAGCTCCCCCACAAATGACCCCATTTTGGAAACTAGACCCCGCAAGGCACCTATCTAGATGCATAGTGAGCACTTGGAACCCCCAGGTGCTTCACAAATTGATTCGTAAGAATGAAAAAGTGGGAAAAAAAACACTTTTTTATTTTTACGGATTAATTTGTGAAGCACCTGGGGGTTCAAAATGCTCACCACCCATCTAGATAAGTTCCCAGGGGGGGGTATAGTTTCCAAAATGGGGTCACTTATGGGGGGTTTCCACTGTTTAGGCACATCAGGGGCTCTCCAAACGCAACATGGCGTCCGCTAATTATTCAAGCAAATTTTACAATCGAAAATTCAAATGGCGGTCCTTCCCTTCCGAGCCCTGCCGTGCGCCCAAACAGTGTTTTTTCCCCACATATGGGGTAAGTGCGTGCCCAGGGGAAATTGCACAACAAATTTTGGGGTCCATTTTTTCCTGTTACCCCTGCGAAAATAAAAAAAATTTGGTCTAAAGTAACTTTTTTGTAAAAAAAAGTTAAATGTTCATTTTTTTCTTCCACATTCAAAAAATTCCTGTGAAGCACCTGAAGGGTTAATAAAGTTGTTGAATGTGGTTTTGAGTACCTTGAGGGGTGCAGTTTTAGAATGGTGTCACTTTTGGGTATTTTCTGTCATAAAGACCTCTCAAAGTGACTTCAAATGTGATGTGGTCCCTAGAAAAATGGTTTTGTACATTTTGTTGGAAAAATGAGAAATCGCTGGTCAACTTTTAACCCTTATAGCTCCATAACAAAAAAAATTTTGGTTCCAAAATTGTGCTGATGTAAAGTAGACATGTGGGAAATGTTATTTATTAACTATTTTGTGTGACATGTCTCTCTGATTTAAGGGCATAAAAATTCAAATTTTGAAAATTGCAAAATTTTCGCCAAATTTCCATTTTTTTCACAAATAAACGCAAGTGATATCGAAGAAATTTTACCACAATCCTGAAGTTCAATATGTCACGAAAAAACAGTCTCAGAATCAGTGGGATCTGTTGAAGCGTTCCAGAGTAATTACCTCATAAAGTGACAGTGGTCAGAATTGTAAAAATTGGCCTGGTCATTAATGTGCAAACCACCTTGGGTTGTAAAGGGGTTAAGCAGAGGTACAGAAAAAATCTACATCTTTAAAAAAACAGGATTGTTCTGCGGGACAATGCTCAATCACAGCATTGAAGTCTTCATTGCTCAGTGCCCGGAAATATTTTAAAGATGAAAGACTAATGACATGACTTTTTCCTCACTGGACCTAGACCTTACTGAGAACTTTCGAGCTTTTCTTAAACTCGAGATTTATGGTGAAGGAGAACAGTCCCCTCTCTGATCAGTGTCTGGGACTATGGTTGGTGCTCCCCACAAAGATGAACGTCAACAGAGTAAGAAATGAATGGACTCCATGGATGGATGGCTTATCACTGGTGTTGAGAAGAATGGTGGCTATATTGGTCACTGATATATATTTATTAATTGTCAGAAATGTATTCTATAACAGATGAAAATAAATAATTAAGATGGAAAATTTTCATTTTTCATATAGTTGCATAATAATTCTGGACAGAGATATTCTGCTAAGACAACACCTCACGTTTACTTTGTTAAATATTCAGGTTTCAGGTTTATTACCCTTTGGATTGACCGACAGCACTGGAGATGTGAAATAATAAAAGTAATCATCAAAAATACAAATTATCTAATAATTGTGCACACAGTGTAGAGAAGGTGGTGGAGTTAGAAGAACTTATCTTGGAGTGGTGAGATATAAACAAATAAACCATTAACATATTTTATTGGCTGTACAAAGACTGCTGTTTCTTTATATTGTTAAATTACCTGAATTATTTTATAACTTCCGTAATCCCAACTGATAGCACATAGGTATCTCTGTCTGACCTGAAGATGTATGAAGTGCTCTACCACATTATTGCTTCATACCGGCATCACAATGCTGTTAATTTTTTTTTATTACACAGAATTTTATATATTTTACACCAACTCATCTTCAATTCACTCAGATTCACACAATATGAGATACTAATAATTTATCTATATAATTTTCCTATAGAAGAATGGATAGAGACAGAAGGAAGATGGTGGAGAGGATATTACACCTCACCCCAGAGATCCTCTTCCGGCTTACTGGAGAGGTGAGAGATTCTGATGACGTCAAATTACATCATTCTTATATATGGGAATAACAGATGGACAGAACTGGAGAGGTGAGGACTCTGGAAATGTCTGGAGGGAGATTTATTAATGTGTCTCTCCATAACCAGGATTACACAGTAGTGAAGAAGACCTCTAGTGAGCGCTGTCAGGACCCTGTGTCTGAAGGATGGGGAAGACCCCTGAGCCCAATCACTGGACCTCCACCTCACCCCCTGATACATGAGGACATCAATGACCAGAAGATCCTAGAACTCACCTACAAGATGATTGAGCTGCTGACTGGAGAGGTGACACTGCTGGGAATGCTGGGACATTATACAGTAACGCTATGAAGGGATCGGGGGGATGACGGTATCATTGTATGTGTCAGGTTCCTATCAGGTGTCAGGATGTCGCTGTCTATTTCTCCATGGAGGAGTCGGAGTATTTAGAACTACACAAAGATCTGTACAAGTTCGTCATGATGGAGGTTCCCCAGCCCCTCACATCACCAGGTAATAGACAGGGCTAAATACACATGGCCTATAATTATCTGTATGTAAAGAATGAATTCAGTCCCTGTATGTGTTTCCTCCAGATCTATCCAGTAAGAGGTCAACACCAGAGAGATGTCCCCGTCCTCTTCTTCCACAGGACTGTAAACAAGAAGATCCCAATGTTCCTCAGGATCATCAGGTAGATGGAGAGAAGGTGTCATGAGCTCTCCCCTGTGATGTGTAGATGACTGTGAAGGTCTTGTGTTCAGTCTTGTTTTATCCACCAGTATTATATGTTTTATACTTGTGTAATGAGAACGGTGGAGATGGCAGGATTAGAGCTGATCATAGATGTGACTTCTCCATCTGTCTGTGACTTTTACAATATTTGTTTCAGGGTGAAGATCTGACCCATATTAATACTACAGAGGCATATGTGAGGGATGATGATCGGTGTAAGGAGGAGATTCCTACATATGACTACCCAGGTGAGTAGTAACCACTAAATGCAAAGAAGCCACAGATTCTTCTCAAGTACCGGCTGTGGCTGCTTTATCAGTGGTGTAGTGCTGTTGTGTCACAATTGTGTGATCACTATTTTACCTCTAGACCACAACATTTTCCTCCATCCAAAAATGTTCACATTACTTTTTGTAATTGTGAAAGACCTTTTCTGTAGGACTTACAAACTTGAGGATCCACCTACCCCCTGGGATTAGAAGACACTGACCCTTACCTGCCCAGATCTGTAAACTACAAAGCCAAATGACAGCGTACATAGAATGTGCTGACAAGTGAGAAAATCAGTTGAAGAGAAAGTGGAGGGTAATGATGCTGTTGGCTTCCTAGATCCCTGATATCTTATTGGATGAATCTACCTTCTCTCCCTTCTGTGCTGCTGAATGTCCTCATATGGTCCCTACAAGACCAGGTCCAGTCTCCCTGACCTAACTTAACTTTTATGATCGACAACATTAAATGTGCAGTGAGGGCCAAGTGGGAATTTCTGTACAATAACAACAGAGTTTCCCTTTATGCTGACTTTTCAATATCTTTTAAAACTAACTAACTTCAAACAGGATTGTGATAAACTATACAGAAAACATTACACCTGTGCCATGATATATCTCTAAGCTGTGCGTGGCTGATGGCTGTAATATACATTTATTCACGCCTGCAGGAGATGTGGTGGCATGGCTCCAGCCCTGGTTTCATGGATTCACTCCACGTCATAAATTACATTATGTTTTCAGTCCTAAGGAATTCAGATTACTGCTCAATCTCTCCTGAAATGGGGGCGCTAATACTTTCTCTACTCTTCTGGTCAGGACTCATAGTAGCTCCAATGGTCCACCATAAATGAGTGCAACTCCGATTTAGTATTGGAGCTCTCCCCTCTTACATATGTTGTTGTTTGGGATGTAACATATCTTTTATTCTGTCTTTTTTTTACAGGTTCATTCTGTATGATAGCTTTATTGTGGTGGGATCAGTCACTAAATGAGCCGGGGTCACAACAGGAAACAAATACACAAGCCGGGAGCTGAGCACAGAGGACTGAACCAGAGGAGAACAAGGCTGTATCTGGCAGCTTCCGGCAATATGCTTCCAGCTTTAGTAGGGTGCGGTGCTTTCCAAATGGCTGAAGCAGGGAGCAGATTACTCCAGCTGGACAGCACACACACCCATACTGCCAGACTGGATGGTACTACTGGTCCCAGTCACCCTAATCTTAGTGGCTGGACAGAGCCTGCGCCGCCCAGAGCTTCTGATTTTGACGTCTCCTCCATCACCAGCGCCACCTGCAGGATGAATAAGGCGGCTCCTGGTGAGAGAAGCAGACGTCGCAGGAGCAGATCCCAGAGGAGATGGGACCCACCATTTGCAGAAGCCCTAATGTGACCAAATTGCAGAAAACCAGAGCAGTAGAAATCCCCATAAAGTGACTCCATTTTGGAAATTATAACCCTCAGTGATATAATCTATAGGAGTAGTGACTATTTTGACTCCACAGGCACTTTCCGGAAATTAGCACGCAGTGGATGATGGAGAGTGAAAATTACAAATATATAATTTCATTACCCAACACATAGTGCCCAGATTGTGCTCCAGGAGACACACACCATAAATTAAGTGGGTTCTTCTCACTATAGTAATGCCAAATACATGGATGATAAATGTGGTTTGGGCGCAAGGCTCAGTAGCGGAGGGGAGATTTGATTTTGGCAGAGCGGATATTGCTGGATTGGTTTATTGATGAGTAGAAGCTTTTATTGGTATAATTTTCACGTACATAACATTTTTTGATGGCTTCTTATTCCATATTTTGGAGGCTGAATGAATAAACAGTTGAACACTACGCTCCACTGGTTTATTCTTTGAGGTTTTTAATTAGACTGTGAACTGTCATTCTGTCAATAACTTGTCATTTCTACAGACATTTTAAGAAGAAATGTTCAAAAATATAAATTGAAGGATATTTTATTCAAAGTTAATAATTGTTTTTTTTTCTTGGCAGATGACTGTACCAGGAGATCAGAGGGACAGGAGATTTTTAAATCGGATGATCTTGAGATCCCACAGGATACAATTGAAGTGAATATGATTACTCCAGATATACCATCATCCATTCACAGCAAAGATCTGTCATCTGATCCTTTGAAACAGGTCCTGTCTTCTGATTCATTACTGACTACTAAGGAAAGTCAAAATAAAAAAATAAGCATTAAACAACAAACTGCTCATAAAGGAAAGAAGTCATTTTCACTTTCAGAAAATGAAAATAGTTTTACCCTCGAAAAGTCTATTCTTAAACATCAAAAAATTCACACAGTGGACAAGAGATTTTTTTGTTCCAAATGTGGGAGATGTTTTAACCAGAAATCAGATTTTGTGAAGCACCAGAGAACTCACACAGGGAAGAAGCCTTTTTCATGTTCAGAATGTGGGAAATGTTTTAACCAGAAATCAGATTTTGTGAAGCACCAGAGAACCCACACAGGGGAAAAACCTTTTTCATGTTCAGAATGTGGGAAATGTTTTAACCAGAAATCAGCTGTTGTTATACACCTGAGAACCCACACAGGGGAGAAGCCTTTTTCATGTTCAGAATGTGGGAAATGTTTTAGACATAAATCAGTTTTGGTTAACCACCAGATAGCCCACACAGGGGAGAAGCCTTTTTCTTGTTCAGAATGTGGGAAATGTTTTAGCCATAAATCAGTTTTGGTTAACCACAAGAGAACCCACACAGGGGAGAAGCCTTTTTCATGTTCAGAATGTGGGAAATGTTGTAACCAGAAATCAGATTTGATTAACCACCAGAGAACCCACACAGGGGAGAAGCCTTTTTCATGTTCAGAATGTGAGAAATGTTTTAACCAGAAATCAGATATTGTTGTACACCTGAGAACCCACACAGGAGAGAAGCCTTTTTCATGTTCAGAATGTGGGAAATGTTTTAGCCATAAATCAGTTTTGGTTAACCACCAGAGAACCCACACAGGGGAGAAGCCTTTTTCTTGTTCAGAATGTGGGAAATGTTTTAACAATCAATCGGTTTTGATTAATCACCAGAGAACCCACACAGGGGAGAAGCCTTTTTCATGTTCAGAATGTGGGAAATGTTGTAGCCAGAAATCAGATTTGATTAACCACCAGAGAACCCACACTGGGGAGAAGCCTTTTTCATGTTCAGAATGTGAGAAATGTTTTAACCAGAAATCAGATTTTGTTAAGCACCAGAGAACTCACACAGGGGAGAAGCCTTTTTCATGTTCAGAATGTGGAAAATATTTTGATCGTAAAATTATTCTTGATGGCCACAAGAGAACTCACACAGGGGAGAAGCCCTTTTCCTGTTCAGAATGTGGGAAATGTTTTAACCATAAATCAGCTTTGGTTAATCACCAGAGAACTCACACAGGGGAGAAGCCTTTTTCATGTTCAGAATGTGGAAAATGTTTTAATCGTAAAATGATTCTTGATAACCACAAGAGAACTCACACAGGGGAGAAACCTTTCTCATGTTCAGAATGTGGGAAATGTTTTAACCAGAAATCAGATTTGATTAAGCACCAGAGAACTCACACAGGGGAGAAGCCTTTTTCATGTTCAGAATGTGGAAAATGTTTTAATCATAAAATTATTCTTGATAATCACAAGAGAACTCACACAGGGGAGAAACCTTTTTCATGTTCAGAATGTGGGAAATGTTTTAACCAGAAGTCAGATTTGATTAATCACCAGAGAACTCACACAGGGGAGAAGCCTTTTTCATGTTTAGAATGTGGAAAATGTTTTAATCGTAAAATGATTCTTGATAACCACAAGAGAACCCACACAGGGGAGAAGCCCTTTTCATGTTCAGAATGTGGGAAATGTTTTAACCAGAAATCAGCTTTGGTTAAGCACCAGAGAACCCACACAGGGGAGAAGCCTTTTTCATGTTCAGAATGTGGGAAATGTTGTAGCCAGAAATCAGATTTGATTAACCACCAGAGAACCCACACTGGGGAGAAGCCTTTTTCATGTTCAGAATGTGAGAAATGTTTTAACCAGAAATCAGATTTTGTTAAGCACCAGAGAACTCACACAGGGGAGAAGCCTTTTTCATGTTCAGAATGTGGAAAATATTTTGATCGTAAAATTATTCTTGATGGCCACAAGAGAACTCACACAGGGGAGAAGCCCTTTTCCTGTTCAGAATGTGGGAAATGTTTTAACCATAAATCAGCTTTGGTTAATCACCAGAGAACTCACACAGGGGAGAAGCCTTTTTCATGTTCAGAATGTGGAAAATGTTTTAATCGTAAAATGATTCTTGATAACCACAAGAGAACTCACACAGGGGAGAAACCTTTCTCATGTTCAGAATGTGGGAAATGTTTTAACCAGAAATCAGATTTGATTAAGCACCAGAGAACTCACACAGGGGAGAAGCCTTTTTCATGTTCAGAATGTGGAAAATGTTTTAATCATAAAATTATTCTTGATAATCACAAGAGAACTCACACAGGGGAGAAACCTTTTTCATGTTCAGAATGTGGGAAATGTTTTAACCAGAAGTCAGATTTGATTAATCACCAGAGAACTCACACAGGGGAGAAGCCTTTTTCATGTTTAGAATGTGGAAAATGTTTTAATCGTAAAATGATTCTTGATAACCACAAGAGAACCCACACAGGGGAGAAGCCCTTTTCATGTTCAGAATGTGGGAAATGTTTTAACCAGAAATCAGCTTTGGTTAAGCACCAGAGAACTCACACAGGGGAGAAGCCTTTTTCATGTTCAGAATGTGGGAAATGTTTTAACCAGAAAGCGCATCTTAATAGCCACCAGAGAACTCACACAGGGGAGAAGCCTTTTTCATGTTGAGAATGTGGGAAATGTTTTAATTGTAAAATGATTCTTAAGAGACACAAGAGAACCCACACAGGGGAGAAGCCTTTTTCCTATTCTTTTTTTTTTAATCCAAGACATTTTTATTGAGATTTTTTCATTAGTTTTTTTTTACAAAACAATAAACCAGTACATACAATAATAAAATAACATACCATAGGGATGAGATACATGCATCTCTCCTATATATCCTTATAGCTTGCCCATTACCGTCTGATAACTTGCAGTTACTATATCTAACAATTAACATTCTACATTCTTGAAATCTCTTATATAACCATAATATTGTAATAAACATTATAATCCTATACACATATAGGTGTGCTATATTACCCATACCACATGTTAGAGAATTCCAATACACATTACAATGAAACATTAGACCTCGCCAATACCCCCCTTCCCCCATAAGTCATTGTCTCTCCTACAATATCCCCCTTGATGGCATTCCAGGTGTTTCCAACCATAAGCCCCATATTTTCTCATATGTATTCATTGAGTTTTGTTTTTTATATACCCCTTTTTCTAATCTGATAATATTATTTATCCTATTTTTGCGTTCACTAATTTCTGGAGGCGAGGGGTTAATCCATTTGGATGCAATATGTCTCCTAGCTTGAAATAAAATATGTGAAATCCCTATTGACATTGGGTTAAATTCCATATCATCCTCTAATATACCTAATAGGCATTTTTTGGGGTCTGGTTGAATATCTATTTTATATACCCTCTTTATAATAGACAGAACTCCTTTCCAGTATTTACCTAACTCCCGGCATTCCCATAGCGGATGTAATAGGCCCGCAGCATCCATTTTACATCCTGGACATTCAGCCGCAGTCCGGTATCCTATGTTACATAGGAATCTAGGCGTCTTATATTTCCTATGTATTAATATGATCTGGGAAAATCTCTGAGCCTCATTTAAAGATAATTGGGGAACCAGTTCTAATACCGCTCTCCATTGATCCTCAGAAATTGGACCTATATCTCCATCCATTTTTGTCTAGCTGGAGAAGGAAATTTTGTTAAATAATTATCAAGAAGGACTCAATAAAATATCAGAAATATGACCCTTAGTATTTCCCTTCTCTAATACCAACTTAACAAAAGTATTATTTTCTACCCAAAAGGGCGTCCATCTTGATTGTGCATTAAATGAATGCCGAAACTATAGATATTTATACAATTGTTTATTTGTCATCGCAAATCCCCCCTTTAATTGATCAAAGGACTTAAGTATTCCTTCAGACAATATGTTTTATATCATATATACGTGTTATATTGTATATATTCCTTTATCCACTCAACTCCGGAATCCCTCTAATTTATAGACCTCTGCATATTTATTATTAAACCATATAGGTGTAGATTCATTGCAGTCTCCTATTTCCATTATATCTTTACCCCTATCCCAGACCTTGTAGAGTAGAGCAAGTGTAGGGTATATTGATTTCTTGTGTGCGAGGTCATTCAGTTCAACTATATGAATAGGAATATTCCACGGTGTTCCTGAGGTAATTAACCGCTTAATACTATTTGGGTTTGCAGCGCTTTGCCACCCACCCAAATGTTGCAATTGCGCTGCCATATAATACAGTGGGGCAAGAAAGTCTTTAGTCAGCCACCAATTGTGCAAGTTCTCCCACTTAAAAAGATGAGAGAGTCCTGTAATTGACATCATAGGTAGACCTCAGCTATGAGAGACAAAATGAGAAAACAAATCCTGAAAATCACATTGTCTGATTTGGAAAGAATTTTTTTTCAAATTTTGGTGGAAAATAAGTATTTGGTCAATTGCAAAAGTTCATCTCAATACTTTATTATATATCCTTTGTTGGCAATGACAGAGGTCAAACGTTTTCTGTAAGTCTTCACAAGGTTGGCACACACTGTTACTGGTATGTTGGCCCATTCCTCCATGCAGATCTCCTCTAGAGCAGTGATGTTTTGGGGCTGTCGCTGGGCAACACGGACTTTCAACTCCCTCCAAAGGTTTACTATAGGGTTTAGATCTGGAGACTGGCTAGGCCACTCCAGGACCTTGAAATGCTTCTTACGAAGCCACTCCTTTGTTGCCCTGGCAGTGTGCTTGTCATGCTGAAAGACCCAGCCATGTTTCATCTTCAATGCCTTTGCTGATGGAAGGAGGTTTGCACTCAAAATCTCACGATACATGAGCCCATTCATTCTTTCATGTACACGGATTAGTCGTCCTGGTCCCTTGGCAGAGACACAGCCCCAAAGCATGATGTTGCCACCCCCATGCTTCACTGTAGGTATGGTGTTCTTTGGATGCAACTCAGCATTCTTTCTCCTCCAAACACGACAAGTTGTGTTTCTACCAAACAGTTCTACTTTGGTTTCATCTGACCATATGACATTCTCCCAATACTCTTCTGGATCATCCAAATGCTCTTTAGGAAACTTCAGATGGGCCCAGACATGTAATGGCTTAAGCAGAGGGACACGTCTGGCACTGCAGGATCTGAGTCCCTGGTGGCATAGTGTGTTACTGATGGTAGTCTGTGTAACGTTGGTCCCAGCTCTCTGCAGGTCATTCACTAGGTCCCCCTGTGAGGTTCTGGGATTTTTGCTCACCGTTCCTGAGATCATTTTGACCCAATGGGGTGAAATCTTGTGTGGAGCCCCAGATCGAGGGAGATTATCAGTGGTCTTGTATGTCTTCCATTTTCTAATTAATGCTCCCACAGTTGATTTCTTCACACCAAGCTGCTTGCCTATTGCAGATTCAGTCTTCCCAGCTTGGTGCAGGGCTATAATTTTGTTTCTGGTGTCCTTCGACAGCTCTTTGGTCTTCACCATAGTGGAGTTTGGAGTGTGACTGTTTGAGGTTGCGGACAAGTGTTTTTTATACTGATAACAAGTTGAAACAGGTGCCAGTACTACAGGTAATGAGTGGAGGACAGAGGAGCCCCTTAAAGAAGAAGTTACAGGTCTGTGAGAGCCAGAAATTTTGCTTGTTTGTAATTGACCAAATACTTATCTTCCACCAAAATTTGAAAAAACATTCTTTCTAAATCAGACAATGTGATTTTCAGGATTTCTTTTCTCATTTTGTCTCTCATAGTTGAGGTCTACCTATGATGTCAATTAGAGGCCTCTCTCATCTTTTTAAGTGGGAAAACTTGCATGATTGGTGGCTGACTAAATACTTTTTTTCCCCACTGTATATTAGTGCATTAGGAATCGCCAAAACACCAGATTCCTTGTCACTTTGTAGTTATTCAAATTTTATCCTCGCCGATTTCTTTTTCCATATAAGAGAACGAAACTTGCTATGAATTTTTTGAAAATAGGAATTATGGATCCAAATAGGGGCATTATGCAGAATGTATAAGAGTTGGGGCATCAATATCATTTTTAATAAGTTCCCTCTTCCTACAGCCAATAATGGTAATCTCTACCACACATCTATTTTCTTTTTATACTTTTCCAGAAGAAGATATAGAATCAGTACAATGTAATCCGGAGATCTTATTGTTATATTTATACCCGGTATTAGAATTTCTCAACCGTTTGTATTCGTGTATGTTCTAATATGCTGGAATCAGGGATATCATCAAATGGTAGAATAACCGACTTATCCCGATTAATGGACAGTCCTGACCATTCACCAAACTCTCCAATAATGTTCAGAATAGGATCAATAGACTTCTGTATATCACCTACTGTACATATATAACTGTTTGTGTATTATACAATCACTGTATTTTACGTAGTGTGGGCACCCGCTTCTGCAGTGCTACCATGTAACCAATTGCTGGTGAAATAAAGGTTTTTGACCAAACTCATGTTTGGTGTTTCTGCTTTGGGTTTCTGATTATTCCCAAATGGTCTGCCATTCATATCCTAGCATAGATATGTCACCATCTTATTGGTACTAGACAATTGTCTGATACGTAGATACTTTCCTTTGGTTTGATATATATTATTTGCTTCGTTCAATTTTTATTTTTGTTGTGTTAACCCCTTTACCCCCTAACGTGATTTGCACGTTAATGACCAGGCCAATTTTTACAATTCTGACCACTGTCACTTTATGATGTAATAACTTTGGAACGCTTCAAAGGATCTCACTGATTCGGAGATTATTTTTTGTGACATATTGTACTTCATGATAGAGTTAAAATTTCTTCGATGTGACTTGTGTTACTTTGTGAAAAAATCAGAAATTTGGCGAAATTTGAATTTTCATACCCTTAAATCAGAGATTTATGTCACCCAAAATAGTTAATAAATAACATTTCCCACATGTCTACTTTACATCAGCAAAATTTTTGAACCAAAATTTAAGGGTTAAAATTTGACCAGCGATTTCTCATTTTTCCAACATAATTTAAAAAACCCTTTTTTTAGGGACCACATCACATTTGAAGTGACTTTGAGGAGCCATTATGACAGAAAATACCCAGAAGTGACACCTTTCAGGTGCTTCACAGGAAGTTTTGGAATGTGGAAGAAAACCATGAACATTTAACTTTTTTTCACAAAAAATGTTACTTTAGAAACAATTTTTTTTTATTTTTGAAAAGGTAACAGGAAAAAATGGACCATAAAATTTGTAGTGCAATTTCTCCTGAGCACACCAATACCCCATATGTGGGGAAAAACCTCTGTTTGGGCATATGGCCGGGCTCGGAAGGGAAGGAGCGCCATTTGACTTTTTGAATGTAAAATTTGTTTGAATAATTAGTGGATGCCATGTCACGTTCTGGGAGCCCCTGCTGTGCCTAAACAGTGAAACTCCCCATAAGTGACACCATTTTACAAACTAGACCCCTTAGGGAACTTATCTGGATGTGTGATGAGCACCTTGAACCCCCAGGTGCTTCGCAGAAGTTTATAACATTGAGCCATAAAAATAAAATGTTCACATTTTTCCCACAAAAATGTTTTTCAGCCCCCAATTTGACATTTTCGTAAAGGTAACAGGATAAAATGCACAATACCATTTGTTGTGCAATTTCTCCTGAGTAAGGCGATACTCCATATGTGGGGCAAAACCACGGATTGAGCGCATGGCAGGGTTCGGAAGGGAAAGAGCACCATTTGACTTTCTGAATGTAAAATTTGCTTGTATAATTAGCTGATGCAATGTCGTGTTTGGGAAGTCACTAATGTGCCTAAACAGTGGAAACTGCCAAATTTTGGAAACTAGACCCCTGAAGGATCTTATCTAGATGTGTGGTAATCACCCTGAACCCCTTGGTGCTTCACAGACGAGCCGTGAAAATAAACAAAACTTTTTCCACAAAAATGATCTTTTAGCCCCAAATTTTTTATTTTCACAAGGGTAAGAGGAGAAAATGGACAGCAAAAACTGTTATGCAATTTCTTCTGAGTACGCCGATACCCCAAATGTGGGGAAAAAACACTGTTTGGATGCACGGCAGGTTCAGAAAGGGAGGAGCACTGTGTGGCTTTATGAACGCAAAATTGGCTGGAATCGAGAGCGGACGCCATGTCGCGTTTGGAGAGCTCCATTTTGGAAACTAGACCCCTCAAGGATTTTATCAAGGGGTATAGTGAACATTTTGAACCCAGACGTACGACACAGAATTTTGATAACATTAGGTCATCATATTGAATAAGTTGTCATTAGTTTTGAGCGCAAGTGCTTGCTACTAGAGTTTGCATCGGGTACTCGGGTATGCACCAAGTATCGTGGGTGCTCGAGTGACATGACATGAGTCCTCGCCCCGCATGTTTCATGGTTGTTAAACACCCAAAAAAAACATGCGGAGCTTGCTCGTGTATGGTAGGCAATCCCCATGTGTTTTTTTATTTGCTGTATAACAGCCGTGAAACATGCGGGGCGGAGACTTGAGTATGTAACCCGAGTACCCACGATACTCGGAGCATACCCAAGCACCCGATGCAAACTCAAGTAGCAAGCACTTGCGCTCAACACTAGTCGCCATATCCTCCTCACTTTTTTTTTTCCTTTGGAAAAAATCCCAACCCTAGCACAACCCTAACCTTAAAACAACCCTAATCCTAACCGTAATCCTAACCCCAATCCTAACACAACCCTAACCCTACCCCGAGGGATCCATTCACTATAAAGAGGCAGCAGAGTTACTCTGGACTCTATCTGGCCTCTGTTTAGCCGTGTCCTTTTTTTCAGAGCTTCACAAAACTGTGGCTAACGGCACTTTTATGCAAATCTAATTAAAAGACAGACACCGTGGGATCACAGGCCAGACTGCGTCCACAGTGCCTCCATCTGACTCATTACAGGGAGTCTTCCGCCGGGGGTTCCGTCTGATTTTGATAGCTAGAATTTTTCCATATTTCGACCGACAAAGTCATATAAAGGTTTGTTTTTTGCAGGACAACTTGACGTTTTTATTGGTGCCATTTTCGGGCACATGACATTGTTTGATCGCTTTCTATTTCAATTTTTGGGAGGCAGAATAAACAAAAACCAACAGTTCAGGAATAGCTTTTTTTATGCTGTTCCGCATGTAGGGTGACACCACTGAATTTAAATTCTTGGTGATATTGGACGTTTTTTGATACAGTGGTGGTCAAAAGTATTGGCACCCCTGCAATTCTGTTAGATAATACTCAGTTTCATCCTGAAAATGATTGCAATCACAAATTCTTTGGTTTTATTCTCTTCATTTAATTTGTCTTCAATGAAAAAACACAAAAAGAATTGTCCTAAAGCCAAATTGGATATAATTCCACACCAAACCTAAAAAAGGGGGTGGAAAAAAGTATTGGCACTGTTTGAAAAATAATGTGATGCTTCTCTAATTTGTGTAATTAACAGCACCTGTAACTTACCTGTGGCACCTAACAGATGTTGGCAATAACTAAATCACACTTGCAGCCAGTTAACATGGATTAAAGTTGACTCAACCTCTGTCCTGTGTCCTTGTGTGTACCACATTGAGCATGGAGAAAAGAAAGAAGACCAAAAAACTGTCTGAGAACTTGAGAAACCAAATTGTGAGGAATCATGAGCAATCTCAAGGCTACAAGTCCATCTCCAAAGACCTGAATGTTCCTGTGTCTTCCGTGCGCAGTGTCATCAAGAAGTTTAAAGCCCATGGCACTGTGGCTAACCTCCCTAGATGTGGACGGAAAAGAAAAATTGACGAGAGATTTCAACGCAAGATTGTGCGGATGGTGGATAAAGAACCTCGACTAACATCCAAACAAGTTCAAGCTGCCCTGCAGTCCAAGGGTACAACAGTGTCAACCCGTACTATCCGTCGGCGTCCGAATGAAAAGGGACTGTATGGTAGGATACCCAGGAAGACCCCACTTCTTACCCCGAGGCATAAAAAAGCCAGGCTGGAGTTTGCCAAAACTTACCTGAGAAAGCCTAAAACGTTTTGGAAGAATGTTCTCTGGTCAGATGAGACAAAAGTCGAGCTTTTTGGGAAAAAGCATCAACATAGAGTGTACAGGAAAAAAAAAGAGGCATTCAAAGAAAAGAACACGATCCCTACAGTCAAACATGGCGGAGGTTCCCTGATGTTTTGGGGTTGCTTTGCTGCCTCTGGCACTGGACTGCTTGACCGTGTGCATGGCATTATGAAGTCTGAAGACTACCAACAAATTTTGCAGCATAATGTAGGGCCCAGTGTGAGAAAGCTGGGTCTCCCTCAGAGGTCATGGGTCTTCCAGCAGGACAATGACCCAAAACACACTTCCAAAAGCACTATAAAATGGTTTGAGAGAAAGCTCGGGAGACTTCTAAGGTGGCCAGCAATGAGTCCAGACCTGAATCCCATAGAACACCTGTGGAGAGATCTCAAAATGGCAGTTTGGAGAAGGCACCCTTCAAATATCAGGGACCTGGAGCAGTTTGCCAAAGAAGAATGGTCTACAATTCCAGCAGAGCATTGTAAGAAACTCATTGATGGTTACCGGAAGCGGTATTTTGGCTAAAGGTTGTGCAACCAAGTATTAGGCTGAGGGTGCCAATACTTTTGTCTGGCCCATTTTTGGAGTTTTGTGTGAAATGATCAATGATTTGATTTTTGCTTCATTCTCCTTTGTGTTTTTTCCTTGCAAGCAAATTAAATGAAGATAATAATACCATAGAATTTGTGATTGCAATCATTTTCAGGAAGAAACGGAGTATTATCTGACAGAATTGCAGGGGTGGCAATACTTTTGGCCTCCACTGTATGTGGTGGCGGCTCTGCAGGTGGAGGTATGTGGAGATTCCCCATTACTCTCTATCAGGATGTTCCTCTTCCTTCTATATCACCTCCATACTCCACAGCGCTGTACACACATTATTATCACCGTTGAGCTTGAGGAAGTGAGAGTAGAAGGAGGAGGATATGGCTGATGGACACTCCGGGACTCTGGGCAGCAGAGAGGTGACGTCTGAGCCAGAGAGGTAGATCTGGGTGTCATCAGCGTACAGATGGTGCTGGAAGCCATGGGGATTTGAGCTGTCCCAGGCCAAGGGTATAGATGGAGAAGAGTAGGGGTCCTAGGACAGAGCCTTGGGGGATGCCATCAGAGAGGTGGTGGGATGAGGAGGTAGTGTGGGAGTGGAGACGCTGAATGTGCGGCTGGAAAGGTATGAGGAGATCCAGGATGGGGCGAGGTCTTTGACGCCAAAGGAAGAGAGGATCTGTAGTAGGAGGCAGTGGTCAACTGTGTCGAAGGCAGAGGACAAGTCTAGAAGGAGGAGTATAGAGAACTCCGTTAGCTTTAGCTGTAAGTAGGTCATTAGTAATTTTGGTCAGGGCAGTTTCAGTGGAATGGTGGGGGCGGAAGCCAGATTGTAGGCTGTAGAAGAGCAAGTTAGATGAGAGATGGGGAGAAAGTTTAGCGTGAACATGTTGTTGAAGGAGTTTGGAAGCGAATGGGAGCAACGATATGGGGTGATAGCCTGACATAGCAGTCAGGTTGAGGGATGGCTTTTTGAGGACAGGCGTGATTGTGGCATGTTTGAAAGCAGAAGGGAAGGTACCAGAGGTTAGAGATAGGTTGAAGAGGTGGGTTAGGGCCGGGATAAGTGGGGTAGTGAGGTTGGGGAGGAGGTGGGATGGGATGGGGTCGAGTGCATAAGTGGTGAGGTGTGATTTGGAGAGGAGGTAAGTTCTCCTTCAGTGATGTTGGAGAGGGAGGTAATAGGGGAAGGGAATTGGTCTGGTACACAAAGGGGTTGTGGTGGTGGGAAAATAAAGACTTGCCTTGATTGGTAGATCTGTTTTTTTGAAGTGTGTGGCGAAGTCCTCAGCATGATGTGGCCATCTCTTCATTATTCCTGTCTGAGGTTCATTACAACTTTGAACACCACAATGTGCCCTGGACCAACAGCAGAGAGTAGTATCATAGAAGAGGTTTCCCCTTTCAGTGTTCTGTACACAATCTACGAGCCTGTGTAACAAATACTATAATTAGCATTACTCACCTTTCCCCTGCTCCAGTACCGGCTCTCTGCTGCTGCTCGGGTCTTCTTTATAGGTTGCAGTGGTGATGTCATGTCTTTAGCGTGTGTGACAACCGCAGCCAATCTCTGAGCTCAACGGTTCATACTGAATAAATTGGCATCAGTTCCGAGATCAGTGGTTGATTGCAGCGGTCTAATGCGCTACAGTATGATGTCACCAGGGCTGAAAATTTAGTATCTAACAATTTTTTCGTGTCGCCATTTTCTGAGACCTGTAACTATTATTATTATTTATTATTATAGCGCTATTTTTTCCATGGCGCTTTACATGTGATAGGGATATACATAGCAAAAACATTTACATAATCTTAAAACGAGTCAGTGACTGGTACAGGAGGAGCGAGGACCCTGCCCGCGAGGGCTCACAGTCTACAAGGGATGGGTGAGGATACAGTAGGTGGGGGTAGAGGAGGTCATGCAGTAATGTGGTGGAATGGTGGTTACTGCAGGTTGTAGGCTTGTCGGAAGAGGTAGGTCTTCAGGTTTCTTTTGAAGGCTTCCATGGTAGGCGAGAGTCTGATGTGTTAGGGTACAGAGTTCCAGAGTAGGGGGGATGCACGGGAGAAATCTTGTATGTGATTGTGGGAAGACGAGATAAGAGGGGAGTAGAGAAGGAGATCTTGTGAGGATCGGAGGTTGCGTGCAGGTAAGTACCGGGAGACTAGGTCACAGATGTATGGAGGAGACAGGTTGTGGATGGCTTTGTATGCCATGGTTAGGGTTTTGAACTTTAGTCTCTGAGCAATGGGGAGCCAGTGAAGGGATTGACAGAGGGGGGAGGCTGGGGAATAGTGGGGGGACAGGTGGATTAGTCGAGCAGCAGAGTTTAGGATAGATTGGAGGGGCACAAGAGTGTTGGAAGGGAGGCCACAGAGCACGAGGTTTCAGTAGTCGAGGCTGGAGATGATGAGGGCATGCACTAGTGTTTTTGCAGAGTCTTTGCTGAGGAATGCACGGATCCGGGAGATATTTTTGAGTTGGAGTCGGCAGGAAGTGGAAAGGGCTTGGATATGTGGTTTGAAGGAGAGATCAGAGTCCATGGTTACCCCAAGGCAGCGAGCTTGTGGGACTGGGGAGAGTGAACAGCCATTTACGTTGATGGATAGGTCAGATGGGGGATATGAATGAGAGGGTCGAAAGATGATGAACTCTGTTTTATCCATGTTGAGTTTTAGAAATCTGGCAGAGAAGAAGGATGAAATAGCGGACAGACATTGTGGGATTTTGGTTAGTGGGGAGGAGATATCGGGTCCAGAGAGGTAGATCTGTGTGTCATCAGCATAGAGGTGATACTGAAAGCCGTGAGACTCTATGAGCTGTCCCAGGCCAAAGGTGTAGATGGAGAAGAGCATAGGTCCTAGAACTGAACCTTGGGGGACACTGACAGATAGGGGGCGAGATGAGGAGGTGGTGCGTGAGTGGGAGACGCTGAATGTCCTGTCTGTTAAGTATGAGGAGATTCAAGATAGGGCCCAGTCCGTGATGCCAAGAGATGAGAGAATCTGTAGTAAGAGGGAATGGTCCACTGTGTCAAAGGCAGATGACAGGTCCAGAAGGAGGAGGACGGAGTAGTGTCGCTTGGATTTGGCGTTTAGTAGGTCGTTGGTGACTTTGGTCAGGGCAGTTTCAGTCGAGTGATGCGGTCGGAAGCCAGATTGCAGGCGGTCGAAGAGGGAACAGGAGGAGGGGTGGGAGGACAGTTCAAAGTGGACATGTTGTTCTAATAGTTTTGAGGCAAAGGGGAGAAGTGATATGGGGCGGTAGCTAGTCAGAGAGGATGGGTCAAGGGGGGCTTTTTGAGGATGGGTGTGATTGCGGCATGTTTGAAACATGAGGGGAAGACACCGGTTGTTAGTGACAGGTTGAAGAGGTGGGTTAGGGTTGGGATGAAGACTGTGGTAAGGTTAGGGATGAGATGGGATGGGATTGGGTCAAGTTCGCAGGTGGTGAGGTGTGATTTGGAGAGTAAAGAGGAAACTTGACCTTCTGTAATGGTGGAAAAGTGGTGTTTGGAGGAGGAAGGTTGAGTAGATATGAGGAGGGGTTGTGCGGACTTTAGGCAAAAGCTTTGTCTGATGGTGTCAATCTTCTGCTTGAAGAATGAGGCAAAGTCTTCGGCTGAGATGAGAGAAGAGGGAGGAGGTGCTGGGAACGAAGGAGAAAATTGAAAGTGTTAAATAGCTGTTTAGGGTTGTGAGAAAGGGAGGATATGAGAGATGAGAAGTAGGTTTGTTTTGCTGTAGTGAGTGCGGACTTGAAAATAGTGAGGGATTGTTTGAATGCAATGAAGTGCTCGATGGAGTGAGACCTTTTCCATTTCCGCTCCGCAACCCTGGAGGCCCGTCGCAGTTCTTTAGTAAGTTGGGTGTGCCAGGGTTGCCTGTTGATTGTGCGAGATTTGGTTTGTGTGAGAGGAGCGATCGAGTCGAGAGCTGCAGCTATTGTGGTGTTATATTAAGCGGCAGCAACATCTGCATTGTGTAAGGAATTTATGTCTGTAAGAGGGAGGAGGGATTCAGAGAGTAAGTGTAGGTCAAGGTGTTTGTGGAGTGGGGATTGTGCATCTGGAGAGGAGAGGGTAGAGAATGTGAGGAGGTTATGGTCAGAGAGAGGGAGGGGTGAGTTAGAGAGGTTAGATAGGGAACAGAGGCGGGTGAAGATGAGGTCCAGTGTGTGGCCATCTTTATGAGTACCTGCCGAAGACCATTGAGCAAGGCCGAAGGAGGAAGTGAGGGATAGGAACTTAGAGACAGATGAGTGGGAAGTGTCAATGGGGATGTTGAAGTCACCCATTATGATAGTGGGGATGTCAGTGGAAAGGAAGTGAAGCAGCCAGGTGGTGAAGTGGTCTAAGAAAGTGGTGGCTAGCCCTGGGGGTCGGTAAATGATGGCCAGTTGGAGGTCAGAGGGGGAATAGATGCGCACACAGTGCACCTCAAAAGAGGGGAGTGTAACGGAGGGTGGCAGTGATATTTGGGTGAAAGCGCAGGTATCTGACAGGAGAAAACCTATGCCTCCGCCATTTGCCGTTGGGGCGGGGGGTGTGGGAAAGGTGGAATCCGCCATATGAAAGTGCAGCTGGGGAGGCTGTGTCAGAGGGGGTGAGCCATGTTTCGGTGATGGCGAGGAAGGAAAGTTTGTTAGTAATGAAAAGGTCATGGATGTAGGAAAGTTTGTTGCTGATGGAGCGAGTGTTCCATAGAGCTCCTGTTAGTGCAACTGAGGAAGTGGGGATTAGAACTATTTTCATTCTTCCATCGATGGCCCGGTTTCAATGATTATTTCTTGTTTTCTTCGTTTTTGTTGATACAATTTTGGAGGAAATATGACATTTTAATAGCTTTTTATTACATTTTTATGTGGAATTGTGGTGATCAAAAACATTATTCCTAGTGTTTCAATTTATACCACATGGGAAAAAATATTTCAAAATTTGTATTAGTTCAGGCAGTTACGTGCATGGCAATACCGAATAATTTTTTCATTGTATTACCTTTTGCTATTTACTTTGGGGGGGGATGATATAAACATTTATTGCTTGTGTGTTTTTTAATATTTTGTCTTTTTCATATATATATTTTTCATTACTCTTCTTAGGTGTCCTGCCCATTTTTCCCCAATTATACATAGTGCTATAACCATATATAGTGCCCTATAAAGTAATAGCCCCCCCTCTCATTGCCATATACAGTAATGATCCTCATCTTTGTTACCCCCATAGTTTTAGTGCCCCACAGCGACACCACTAATAGTGTTGTTCTTCTCATTTGCTGTAATCTACAGGATATGGTTGTAATCATTTATTTTTTGTAACACCAGAAATTAACTCCTGAGCGTGCACTGCACGCTGCTAGGTGCCACTATGCCAGTGTTTCTTTTTGTATTACCATAAAAAAACAGTGCACCCCTAATACACACTGAAATAACTGAGAGATTTAAATTTGCTTATAACATATCATAATCACAATGGAGATGAGCTTAAGAATCTTGCCCAACTATTTTCACTTTTTGGCTTTGTCAGGGGTGAGATGTGGAATCCACGTTCTATGGATTGAAGGATGATTCCTGAGCATTGCACCCCTAGCTTATAGCAGGTGAGAATAAAAAATAGTTTTCTTGATCACTGAAACATACACTGTGTGAGCAATTATTAGGCAAGTGAATATTTTGACCATATCATCATTTCTATGCAAATTTTACAAATGCAAGTTATATAAAAGTTTGTTATTGGATGAAGTACTGTATTTTTCGGACTATAAGACGCACTTTTTTCCTCCAAAATTTTGCAGGAAAGTGGGGGGTGCGTCTTATAGTCCGATATACATAAATACTGTGGCTGTGGGTGGTGGGGGATGCGGGGGAAGCGACAGTGACAGTGGTGAAGTAGCGGGGCACAGGAGGCAGCAGCCGCCTGCTGCAGCCTACACTGTGCCCGCTACTAAAGAAAATGAATATTCACTGCTCCCCATGCCCACACCCATGCCTGCAGCGCGGCTCCTGGTCCCCCTCATGGCTCATCCCTGTATGTATGGCCTCCCCTCATGCCTCATCCCTGTATACATGGCCCCCCTCATGCCTCAACCCTGTATGCATGGCCCCCTCATCCTTGTATGCATGGCCCCCTTCATCCCTGTATGTATGGCCCCCTCTGTGGGGAGTTATCACAGAAGCTTCAAAAGTCTACAGCGTTGCAAAAGAAATAAACAGAATAACATTAACTGCAAAAGATTTCAGAAGACTCAAACATGAAGCGACCAGGAAGATATTATCCTCCAGTGCTGTCGTATTCCAGAATTGCAGCCTCCTTGGAGGCCCAGAAGAACTAGGTGTTCAGTGCTCAGATACAAGGCCGAGGCTGAATATCAACCACCTCTGAACAAGACACAAGTGCAAACATCAAGACTTAACCAAAAGATATCCGAAGACAGATTTTTTTTAAAGGTTTCATGGACTGATGAGAGTGACTCTTGACAGACCAGATGGATGGGCTCATGGCTAGATCATTAATGGGCACAGACCTAGACTTCAACTCAGACGTCAGCGAGATGGAGTTGGGCAATACTATGGGCTGGTATTACTACATATGAGCTAGTTGGACCTTTTTGAGTTGAATATGGACTCAAAAATCAAATCCCAAACCTACTGCCAGTTTTTAGTTGACACTTTCTTCAAACAGAGGTACAGAAAAATTCTACATCTTTAAAAAAAACAAAACAGGATTGTTCTGCGGGAGAATGCTCAATCGCAGCATCGAAGTCTTCACTGCTCAGTACCCAGAAAGGCCTTAAAGATGAAAGACTAATGACATGACTTTTTCCTCACTGGACCTAAACCTTCCTGAGAACTTTCGAGCTTTTCTTAAACTCGAGATTTATGGTGATGGAGAACTGTCCCCTCTGTGATCAGGGACTGTGCCTGGTGCTGCCCACAAAGATGATCGTCAGAAGATTAAGAAACTAATGGACTCCATGGATGGATGGCTTATCACTGGTATTGAGAAGAATGTGGGCTATATTGGTCACTGATAAATTTTTAGTAAATGTCAGAAATGTATTTCATAGAATCATAGAATGGTAGAGTTGGAGGGGACCTCCTGGGTCATCTGGTCCAACCCCCTGCTCAAAGCAGGATTCACTAAATCATCTCAGACAGATATCTGTCCAGCCTCTGTTTGAAGACGTCCATTGAAGGGGAACTCACCACCTCTCGTGGCAGCCTGTTCCACTCATTGATCACCCTAACTGTCAAAAAGTTTTTTCTAATATTTAATCTGTGTCTCCTCCCATTCAGTTTCATCCCATTGCTTCTAGTCTTTCCTTGTGCAAATGAGAATAAAGATGATCCTTCTACAATGTGACAGCCCTTGAGATATTTGTAGACAGCTATTAAGTCTCCTCTCAGTCTTCTTTTTTGTAAGCTAAACATTCCCAAATCCTGTAACCGTTCCTCATAGGACATGGTTTGCAGACACGTCACCATTCTGGTCGCTCTTCTCTGAACTTGCTCCAGTTTGTCTATGTCTTTTTTAAAATGTGGTGCCCAAAGCTGTACACAGTATTCCAGATGAGGTCTGACCAAAGAGGAGTAAAGACCGATAATGACTTCACGTGATCTAGACTGTATGCTTCTGTTAATACATCCCAGAATTGTATTTGCCTTTTTTGCTGCTGCATCACACTGTTGGCTCATATTCAGTCTATGATCTATTAGTATACCTAAGTCTTTTTCACATGTACTGTTGCTTAGCTCTATTCCTCCCATTTTGTATATGCTTTTTTCATTTTTATTGCCCAGATGTAGTACTTTGCATTTTTCCCTGTTAAAAACCATTGTTAGTTACTGCCCACTGCTCCAGTTTATTTAGGTCTTTTTGAATCCTCTCTCTCTCTCTTCTCTAGTATTAGCTATCCCTCCTAGCTTTGTATCATCAGCATATTTAATCACTTTACCCTCAATTCCTTCATCTAAATCATTGATAAAGATGTTGAACAATACAGGTCCCAGGACAGAGCCCTGTGGTACCCCACTTGAGACATTCATCCAACTGGATGTGAAGCCATTTATGACCACTCTTTGAGTCCGATCACTAAGCCAGTTATGAATCCACCTAACAGTTGCCTTGTCCATTCCATACTTGGTAATTTTTTCAATAAGGATGGTGTGATATACTTTGTCAAATGCTTTGCTGAAGTCAAGACATACTATATCTACAGCATTTTCCTCATCCACCCAGTCAGTGATTCTGTCATAGAAGGAAATTAAGTTAGTCTGACATGACTTGTTAGTTACAAACCCATGCTGACTCTGGTTAATCACGTCATTCTTATCCAGGTACTTACAGTACATACATATTGTTTAATAATTTGTTCAAAGATCTTTCCTGGTATAGAAGTCAGACTCACCGGCCTATAGTTCCCTGGGTCCACCTTCTTCCCCTTTTTGAAGATAGGAACAACATTTGCTCTTCTCCAGTCTTCTGGGACTTCTTCTGTTCTCCAAGAATTTTCAAAGATTATGGAGAGTGGTTCTAAAATTTCTTCTACGATCTCCTTCAGTATTCTGGGGTGTAATTCATCTGGACTGGACCTGGAGACTTGAACTCATTTATGTTAGCTAAATATTCCCTCACAATCTTTATGTTCACAGATGACCTGGATTCTTCTATTCCTTTAATAGGACAGTGAAGATCAGTTGATGTTACATTTTCTTTCTGAGAGAAAACTTATACAAAATAGGAATTAAAAAGTTTGGCCTTCTCAACATCCTTTCTTACCATTTCACCATTTTCATCCTGTAAAAATCCTATAGCATCTTTGACTTTTCTTTTACTTTTGACATACCCCCAAAATCCTTTTTTATTGCTTTTGACATCTCTTGCAAGCCTTAATTCATTGTCAGCTTTAGCTAACCTGATACATGCCCTACAGGTTCTGCAGACTGCATTATAATCTTCTTTAGATATGCCTCCCTCTTTCCATTTGATAAACATTTCTTCCTTTCTTTTTAGCATGTGTTTAAGTTCTGTGTTCATCCATCCTGGTTTCCTTAAATGCTTCCCATTCTTCCTACTTTTCAGGATTGTTAACGATTGTGCTTTGAGACTCTCATTTTTAAAAATTTCCCATCCTTCCTGGACATTTTTGTCCTTAAGGACATCCAGCCATTGGATCCCTCCTATTCTCTTTCTGAGTCGCTTAAAATCTGCCTTTCTGAAATCTAACCTTGAAGTTTGAGTCTTCACATGTCTTCTTCCTCTAGTTATCCAAAATTCTAGAATAGCATGATCGCTGCTTCCTGGAGTCCCAGCCACTTTTACCTCCTCAACCATTTCCTCCCTGTTTATAAGGATTAGATCCAAAGTAGCAGATCTCCTTGTTTTCTCCCCTACCTTTTGGAAGATAAAGTTGTCAGCAAGAGAGGATAAGAATTAGCTTGACCTGTTAGTTTTACTTGAGAGAGATTCCCAACAAATGTCTGGATAGTTGAAATCTCCCATGACCAGTACGTCATATTTTTTGGAGAACTTAGTCATTTGATACATAAAGAGTTCATCCATAACGGCCAGAATTGGATTGTGTCCCTCCAGCTAAACTGAATCGTCTCCGCGATCGGTCTAGTAAGTTTTTTCTGTTAATCCCTTTTATTTTGTGTAATTGTATATGTTGTATCGTCTTGTCCCCCTTTGTAGAATGTTTGTATATTTTTTCATAAACACTGCCTCCCTTTTGGATTAAATATAAAATGTAATAGTCCTGTTTCTTTTGCTCTGTAATAGTTCCTCCCCCGAAGCCATATACACTACCAGAAAGCAGGTGTCCAATCAGACCTGTATTGAATATTTAAAACTGATTGGTGGTGGCAGCGAATAATCTTAATTGGATTATCGTGAAGCTGGCAGTGACCATACGGGGGCATATACACATATTCCATGCACTGGAATTCGTAGGTGTGTACACCATACGCTCACTGCTCGCTTGCCGATAGTTACGTAATGAGTAATCAGGATCGTGCGTGTGCATAATCCCTGACAAATTGGGGGCAGCGGTGGGATATTGTATGATCTTGCCGGTGTCGTCCCTGACAACTTCATGGCAGTGGTGGGATATTACAGAACATCAGTGGCTGGATTGAGCAATCATTCCTGTCACTGAACACTTGCACGGTTCTTGCGAGAATTCTGTGCATAGTTTTAAGGAATCAGACTCAGTGTTTTAATATATTTTATCTGGGACATTACTGTACATGCAGCAGTTGCAACCCCCCCCCCCCCTTCTCTTGTTTTTCTGTCCTATCTTTTGTTTGGCAATGATGGTTATGCGTGGAGAGCCCTGATATCACCAGCAGTCAAAGGACACTATCACTGCCCTCTGCGAGCTGGGACAGATTGACCTCACGGGCAAAACCAAGGCCCAAATGATTGCTGAACTGTTGCAAGGTGCCACAGAGCCAGTCCGACAGCAGAACCCTGTTGATGGGGCGGCCAACCAAGGCCTAGACGGGGCTGTTGCATGGGTCCCACCTGTGATTGACAGTCATACCCGAAGCCAGGGTAGTGTGCACCCCCACCTGCAGATGGCCTGGGAGCAGCTCGCGGCAGACGATTGTGATGGATGACTGCAGTTGATCATGAAATTCTGAGAGGCTGAGAGAGCTGAGTGACAGGCCCAAGCTGACCGAGAGGCTGCTGAGTGACAGGCCCAAGCTCACCGAGAGGCTGCTGAGCGACAGGCCCAAGCTGACGGAGAGGCTGCTAAGCGACACGCCCAAGACGAGCGTCTGTCCTCACTGAAGCTAGCCTGGATTCAGAAGGAGCCATCCCCCATATATAGCCATGAGTGCAACAGTGCCAACAGCTTTAAACCCCATCTCGAGCATATTCCTGTAATGGAAAAGAAGAGGGTCTTGGACATATTTCTGCTGAGATTTGAAAAAGCCTGCAGACAGTACCAGCTGCTCGAGGACCAGTGGACCAGATATAACTCCAGGACTCAGAGGAAAAGCTCTGGAAGTGTTTGCTTCTCTCCCTCGAGCCCACGATGGAGACTATGAGGCCATCAAGCAGGCCCTGATTAAAAAGTACCAGCTGACTCCGGAGGCATACCGGAAAAAGTTCAGAGCCATATAGCGTGGACCACATGACAGCTACAGTGATGTGGGTCCAAGGACTGTCAGTCATCACTTTTGAGGACCTGAAAGATCTGATGGTGAAGGACCAGTTTCTTCATCTTTGCCCTGTGGAAGTGCGACAGTTTGTGCTGGACCAGGAGCCAAAGGAAGCCGCCAAAGCAGCCCAGATCGCATACACTAGAACATTCGTCTCTGCCTCAAGCTTCTGTGTTCTCTATGAGAGAGCTGCTCTAGCATTCGCTTATCTCCCTGTGAACAAAAGAATCAGCCCTCAGAAATCCAAAGTTTCGGATCCTTTTCTCTCATCTTATTCATAAGAATAGGAAAGCGCCCATACACATTAGACTGTTGGCAGATCCCATCGATTCGCCTAACTGTAGTCCAATGTGGATGGTGGCCTTTAGCGATAGGCCGCTTCTCATGGGCTAGGGCTTGTAACCCCAGGATATAACATGCCAGCTAGCCCCTGAATCTAAGCCACAATGGATGGTTATGGCTCTATGGAAGTGGGAGGGGGAGGGGGGGGGGATGTGCAAGCTGCCGAATGGGGAATAATTGAAAATATAAAAATATATGTAAAAAACAATAAACATTTTAAATCCTTCCCCTTTTATTTTATTTTAACCACTGAATAATAATAAATTCTTCTTAAATTTGGTATCACACCAACCGGGAGAATCGGCGCATGTGACGACACAGCTTTTCTTCTTAATTATGCTAGACATACTTTCTGATGGTCAAGAGCAATATACCTCTATTTTTATGTTGACTTTTTAACTTGTGTTCTTCTTTGGTTGATTAACACAGACTATTGTTTGAATAATCCTGAATGTTAACAATTGAGTTAAGATGTACTACAACTTATTGTCTGCAAATCTTAAAAAGATAGGGTCATGGAGCAATACTGTTTGATAACATGCTGATTACGTATTATACTGGTCCAGGGATTTGTTGATTTGCTGAAGAATGGAGGACAAACTATGCAAGTAGATTAAATGCTCAAACAAACAATCTCTTTCCACCTTCAACCCTGACCCTTGACCTGTGAATGATGGCTGTAAGGACAATTGTGATCTATAAAAAGGGGGTCTCTGCCTCTATTCGGTGTCATTCTACAGCATGTCAGCTTAGGGGACTACAGCCCCAGCTGGAGGAATACAGATCGGCTCCATTGACCATTGCTGAACCCTCAGAGATGTCTTGAGCCCTAGTCCATGTGGTCTTTCTAAAGACAGCCGGGCCAGCAGACAAGAGCACCCACTGATCCCCGTGTCTTCACACCGCTCATTCACACTGGACATTTAACCCCTTTACAACCGATGACACACTAATACGCATCTGTGTCCTGGGCTTTAAGAGCCTGGGACATATTAGTACGTCATGGCGATCGCGCCCGCACACAGGATGTGCGGGCGCGATCGCCGCCGGGTGTCAGCTGATTGTCACAGCTGACACCCGGTGCTATGTGCAGGGAGCAGTCCCGCACCGGTCCCGGCACATTAACCCCCGCAATGCTGCGATCGAAGTCGATCGCAGCATTGCGGTGGCTAAGGGGAGGTGATCTGTATACTCACCTCCTCTTCCGGCCTCCAGCGCTGTCTGCCGCGGCTTCCAGGGTGTTGCCATGACGACCCAATGTCGTCATGACAACATCAGGGTCACCAGACAGCAGGAAGATTTTTTGGACATGCGCAGTGCATTTTCAAATTATCTTGTCCCTGTCCAGCGCTGACAGACTGCACAGCACAGGGATGGTGCTCCATTCCTGTGCCATGCAGGCGATCAGAGAAAAAAAAGTGAAAGTCCCATAGTGGAACAAAGTAAAAAAGTAAAAAAAACTGTCAGAAAGTGGAAAAAAAAAAAAAAAAAATTGTAAAAATATAAAAAAAATAATACAAAAAATAATCCACCAAAAATAAAAATATAATGTACCCATCAAAAAATATTATTATGAAAAAAAAAAAAAGCAATAAAAGTACACATATTTGGTATCGCCGCGTCCGGAACGACCTGACCTATAAAAATGTCCCACTAGTTAACCCCTTCAGTGAACACGGTAAAAAATAAAAAACGAAGCAAAAAACAATGCTTTATCACCATACCGCCAAACAAAAAATGGAATAACACGCGATCAAAAAGACGAATATAAATAAAAATGGTACCGCTGAAAACGTCATCTCGTCCCGCAAAAAACAAGCCACCATACAGCTCTATCAGCCGAAAAATAAAAAAGTTATAGCTCTCAGAATAAAGCGATGCTAAAAAATAATTTTTTCTATAAAATAGCTTTTGTTATGTAAAAGTTGAAAACATAGAAAAACTATATAAATGTGGTACTGCTGTAAACGTACTGACCCAAAGAATAAAGCTACCTTATCAATTTTACCACACGTGGAACAGAATAAAAAAATAAAAAATAAAAGATTCCTGAATTGTTGGTTTTTGTTTATTCTGCCTCCCAAAAATCGGAATAAAAAGCGATCAAAAAATGTCACGTGCCTGAAAATGGCATCAATAAAAACTTCAACTCATCCCGCAAAAAACAAGCCATCACATGACTCTGTCGGCCAAAATATGGAAAAATTATAGCTCTCAAAATATGGCGATGCAAAAACTAGATTTTACAAAAAATGTGTCTTTTAGTGTGTGACAGCTGTCAATCATAAAAACCCCATATGATTCTAGTATCGCAGTAATCGCACCGACCCGAAGAATAAAGTCGTCTAATCACTTATACCGCACGAGGAACGGCGTAAAAAATAAACTCTCGGGTTAGGGCTGGGGTTGGGGTTGTGATTTTTTTCAAAAGTAAGAAAAAAAGATGACGATATTGCGACTAGTGTTGAGCGCAAGTGCTCGCTACTTGAGTTTGCATCGGGTGCTCTGGTATGCATTGAGTATCGTGGGTATTTGAGTGACATGCTCAAATCTCCGCCCCCATATGCTTCGTGGCCAAAAAAAACTTTGCGGGGATTGCCTGCCATGCACGAGCGATCATCGCATGTTTTTTTGGGGGGTGTCTAATAACCGTGAAACATGCGGGGCAGGGACTCGAGCATGTCACTTGAGCACCCGTGATACATGGTGCATACCTGAGTACCCGATGCAAACTCAAGTAGTGAGCACTTGCGCTCAAGACTAATGACAACTTATTCAATATGATGACCTAATGTTATCAAATTCTGTGTTGTACCTGTGGGTTCAAAATGTTCACTATAACCCTTGATAAAATCCTTGAGGGGTCTAGTTTCCAAAATGGGGTCACTCGTGGGGGGTTTCCACTGTTTAGGCACATCAGGGGCTCTCCAAACGCGACATGGTGTCCGCTAACAAATTGAATGGAAAATCGGCTCAAATTGTTAGCGGACATCATGTTGCGTTTGGAGAGCCCCTGTGTGCCTAAACATTGGAGCTCCCCCACAAGTGACCCCATTTTGAAAACTAGACCACGCAAGGCACCTATCTAGATGCATAGTGAGCACTTGGAACCCCCAGGTACTTCACAAATTGATTCGTAAAAATGAAAAAGTGGGAAAAAAAATACTTTTTCATTTTTATGGATTAATTTGTGAAGCACCTGGGGGTTCAAAATGCTCACCACCCATCTAGATAAGTTCCCTAAGGGGTCTAGTTTCCAAAATGGAGTCACTTGTGGGGGGTTTCCACTGTTTAGGCACATCAGGGGATCTCTAAACGCAACATGGCGTCCGCTAATTATTCAAGCAAATTTTACAATCAAAAAGTCAAATGCGCTCCTTCCTTTCCGAGCCCTGCCGTGCGCCCCAACAATGTTTTTTCCCCACATATGGGGTATCTGCGTGCCCAGGGGAAATTGCACAACAAATTTTGGGGGTCCATTTTTTCCTGTTACCCCTGCGAAAATAAAAAAAATTGGGTCTAAAGTAACATTTTTGTGAAAAAAGTTAAATGTTCATTTTTTTCTTCCACATTCCAAAAATTCCTGTGAAGCACCTGAAGGGTTAATAAAGTTCTTGAATGTGGTTTTGAGCACCTTGAGGGGTGCAGTTTTTAGAATGGTGTCACTTTTGGGTATTTTCTGTCATAAAGACCCCTCAAAGTGACTTCAAATGTGATGTGGTCCCTAAAAAAATGGTTTTGTAAATTTTGTTGGAAAAATGAGAAATCGCTGGTCAACTTTTAACCCTTATAGCTCCCTAACAAAAAAAAATTTTGGTTCCAAAATTGTGCTGATGTAAAGTAAACATGTGGGAAATGTTATTTATTAACTCTTTTGTGTGACATATCTCTCGGATTTAAGGGCATGAAAATTCAAAGTTTGAAAATTGCAAAATTTTCAAAATTTTAGCCAAATTTCCGATTTTTTCACAAATAAACGCAAGTTATATCGAAGAAATTTTACCACAATCATGAAGTACAATATGTCCCGAAAAAACAATCTCAGAATCAGGGGGATCCGTTGAAGCGTTCCAGAGTAATTACCTCATAAAGTGACAGTGGTCAGAATTGTAAAAATTGGCCTGGTCATTAACGTGCAAACCACCCTCGGGGGTTAAGGTGTTAAAGAAATTGCAGAATTTTTTTTTTCTTTTGTCAGTACATTTTAAAATGAATTTAGTTCTAAAGCACAAAAACTTTAAATCGCCTGATGCCAAGGGGTTAAATATTCATAAAAATGGACGAAAACCATCATTACACAGATGGAGAAAGTGTATTTATGTCAAATGGTGAATGTGAACAGGTGTGAAGAAAGACTAAGGCGAGAGTGAGGCCCGATGGGGACGATGATAATAATGTGTGTACAGCACTGAGGAGTATGGAGGCGACATAGAAGGAAGAGGAAGAAATAATAGAGACTAACAGGGGATCTCCACATACCTCCACCTGCAGAGCCGCCACCACATATATGGCTGCTCTGTGCGCACAGGAGCTGTGATGAGGTCACAGGAGGGGAGGAGTCAGGTGTCACATGATCAGGGGCCTCAGTGGATGCAGGACTCTGCTGTGCTGGTTGTCATGGTGCTGGATGAGCTGAAGTTTATGTGTGGGGTCAGGAGGGGTTTACAGTGTGGATGTAGCAGAGCCGCGCGTGTACGGGGCGTACGGAGCGGAGCCGCGCGGGTACGGGGCGTACGGAGCTGAGCCGCGCGGGTACAAGGCGTACGGAGCTGAGCCGCGCGGGTACGAGGCGTACGGAGCGGAGCCGCGCGGGTACGAGGCGTACGGAGCGGAGGCGTACGGAGCGGAGCCGCGCGGGTACGAGGCGTACGGAGCGGAGCCGCGCGGGTACGAGGCGTACGGAGCAGAGCCGCGCGGGTACGAGGCGTACGGAGCAGAGCCGAGCGTGCAAGAGGAGCTCTGGAGCGGAGCTGTGTGTGTATACCTGGATGGGGGACCATATATACCAACATGGGAATCATATATGTCTGGATGGGGACATATATATATCAGGATGGGGGATATTAGTATAGAATTGGGGTACATTAACCCTATAACAGTGTCAGCAGCAGACCTCCCCCATACCAGGGTATCATATGGTATATCTCAGAGGCACACAGACAATTAATGGATGACTCCACATATGTTCTTTTGCCGGATGATCCTACTAATAAATATAAAATTCAACTCCGTATGTTTTTCAGAAAAAGGTTGAAAAATACTGGTACTATGTACTCAAAGTGCACAAATCCTTAACCTCATCTCCTGGCAGTCCGATAATCTCAGTGATTGGTTCTGAAATGGAACCACTTTCAAAATATCTCGACTGGCTGCTGAGACCATTGTTAACAAATACTCCACCATATCTAAAAGACTCTGGTGAATTCCTGAAGACTTTATATGACACTGAATGACAGAATTTTATTTTAACATTGATAGAATTCCCCCAAAAAACGGCAATTGAATGTACATTAAAACCCCTCTCTAACATTGTCAGCAATGGTACGTCCCTGTGTCCTGAGCCTATTGGACTACTGCTATTACGCACCATGTGATCACGCACGCACACAAGCTGTGCAGGGCGATCGCTGCCGGTGCTGTGTGCCAGGAGCGGTGCCACCCCGCTCCTGGCACATTAACCCCCGAAATGCTGCGATTGAAGTCGATCACGGCATTCCGGGAGCAAGGGGAGGTAAGCACGCCCCTCTTATCTTCTCTCCGGCATCTCGCGCTGTCTGTGCTGGCTCCCGGTAGTTGCCATGGTGACTTGATGTCCGAGTCACCAGGCATCAGGAACGTACTTTGATCATGCGCAGTGCTCAATCAAAGTAACTTCTGCATAAATTTTCTTAGTCGAGGTTATCCATTACCCCTACTAAATGAACAGACAGAGTCAGTAAAAAAAAATCAAAAAGATTTATTAAAACAGAAAGATAAGAAAAAGCAGAGTACCGTAGAGAGGTTAACTTTAACTGTCAAACACAAAGCAATGGATAAGGTGATCCATACAGCTATAAGACAAAACGGACACCTGATAGAAAGTGACAAAGAGCTAAACGAGAAAGCCAATACTAAACCCCTATCTTCATGTAGAAGTAGTAAATTGGGAGATTTAATAGTCAGAAACAGAACTGAACACAATACAGGTAACTGGCTAGAGAAACTTCGTTCTGCCACCTGCAGATCACAGATAAAAGCTTCCGCTTAGGACCATTGACCTGACATGTGAAGGACTTTGTGTCATGTAGAACTAAGCATGTGGTATACGTCATCTCCCCATGTAAATTCTATAACAAAGGTAAAACTATATGACCTTTTTCCGAACATTATCGCTCTATAATCACTGGAAAGGGAGCTTCTCCACTTAGAAGACACATGCATGATAATGCTGATCTGAAGTGTTTTGCAGGAATAGAAAAGGTCAAGGTCCCTCCACAATTTGGAAATCTTCATGTGTTATTATTAAAACAAGAATCAAGGTTGATTCTTAATTCTGCAGCCCAGGGTAAGGTAATAGGACCCCTAACACATCCCCCCACCTAGGTTGGTCAGGTATCATGTTCTGATGACCACTTCCATTAAAATTGTTACCTTTTTCCCAAAAAAATACCAGCAGAACTTAAATATGTGGTGTACTTTAGGGCTGAGGCTTAATAGTGATTGCAATTTCACAGTTAGAGTCCCTGGGTTACTGCGACAGAGAGGGGCCAGAAGACTGCGGTGCCTGGTTTCATGTACTTCTGCACTGGTTAAAAGTACTTCACCATCATATTCAAAAGTGCAGTTTTTTCCTTGCTAGCAGTGCAAGGGTTAATCTGTTCAGTTGACGCTCCCGGAGCTTTCCTACCTGGATTGTCTCAGCTGTTCAGTGTTGGCCACTGCTATATAAGCTCACCTCTGACACTTATGTAATGCCAGTGTTAGTTCTTACTGCCTGGTTCTGGAGTTGGCAGTAGTAGTGGACAACTCCTTTAAGAAGATACAATTTTCAGTTAAAACATTTCCAACATTCTGAACATGAAAAAGGCTTCTCCCCTGTGTGACTTCTCTGATGTTTATTAAAAGTTGATTCCGTGTAAAACATTTCCCACATTAATTACATGAAAAAGGCTTCTTCACTGTGTGGGTTGTCTGGTGACTAAGAAGGCTTGTTTTCTTCACAAAACATTTTCCACATTCTGAACATGAAAATGGCTTCTCCCCTGTGTGAATTTTCTGGTGTCTATTAAGATGCGCTTTCAGTTTAAAACATTTTCCACATTCCAAACATGAAAATGGTTTCTCCCCTGTGTGACTTTTCTGGTGCGTAACAAGATTTGATTTATGGTTAAAACATTTCCCACATTCTGAACATGAAAATGGCTTCTCCCCTGTGTGAATTATTTGGTGACTTAAAAGATATGATTTGTTCACAAAACTTTTTCCACATTCTAAACAGGAAAATGGTTTCTCCCCTGTGTGACTTTTCTGGTGCGTAACAAAATTTGATTTCTGGTTAAAACATTTACCACATTCTGAACATGAAAATGGCTTCTCCCCTGTGTGAATTATTTGGTGACTTAAAAGATATGATTCTCTCACAAAACTTTTTCCACATTCTAAACAGGAAAATGGTTTCTCCCCTGTGTGACTTTTCTGGTGCGTAATAAAATTTGATTTATGGTTAAAACATTTCCCACATTCTGAACAGGAATATGGCTTCTCCCCTGTGTGGGTTCTCTGGTGGTAATTAAGCTGTGCTGTCGAGTTAAAACTTTTCCCACATTCTGAACAGGAAAATGGCTTCTCCCCTGTGTGGGTTCTCTGGTGGTAATTAAGCTGTGCTGTCGAGTTAAAACATTTCCCACATTCTGAACAGGAAAAAGGCTTCTCCCCTGTGTGAATTCTCTGGTGCTTAACGAAATCTGATTTCTGGTTAAAACATTTCCCACACTTGGAACATGCAAAGCTATTCTCTGTCGTATGAATTTTTTGATGTTTAAGAATAGATTTTTTGAGGGGAAAATTATTTCCACATTCTGAATGTGAAAATGGCTTCTTTGCTTTAGGAGCAGTTTGTTTTTTAATGCTTATTTTGTGACTTTGATTTTCCTTAGTAGTCGGTAATGAATCAGAAGACAGGGCCTCTTTCAAATGATCAGATGACAGATCTTTGCTGTGAAGGGATGATGGTATATCCGGAGTAATGGCATTCACTTCAATTGTATCCTGTGGGATCTCAAGATCATCTGATTTAAAAATTGAAGATGTCAGCTGTTCTTCTGAACTCCTGGTACAGTCATCTGCCAAGAATAAAACCAATTATTATTTTAGAATAAAATATCCTTGAATTGTATATTTTTGAACATTTCTACTTAAACTGTCTGTAAAAATGGCAAGTTATGTAAAATATTGAATTATTCATCAAGACAATGACAGTTTACAGTCTAATAGAAAACCTCATAGGATGAACCAGTAGAGCATGGTGTCCAACTGTTTGTTCATTTTGCCTCCCAAATATGGAATAAAAAGCCACCAAACAATGTTATGTAGGCGAAAATAATACCAATAAAAACTTCTACTCATCTCACAAAAAACAAGCCCCCACTCAGGTACATCATGTGTCAGTGGAAAACCAAAGGTTTCTACACCATTAGTGGCTCAAAGGCTCTTGAAAGGTAACATGGCTTCCATAACCCAATCCAGCAATATCCACTCTCCCAAATTGAAATCTCCCCCTCGCTTCTGAGCCTTGCAGTGCGCCCAAACCACATTTATCATCCATGTATTCGGCATTACTATAGTGAGAAGAACCCACTTAATTTACGGTGTATGTCTCCTGGAGCACAATCTGGGCACTATGTGTTGGGTAATAAAATGGTATATTTGCAATTTTCTTTCTCCAACATCCACTGCATGCTAATTTCAGGAAAGTGCCTGTGGAGTCAAAATAGTCACTACTCCTATAGATTATATCACTGAGGGTTATAATTTCCAAAATGGAGTCACTTATGTGGATTTCTACTGCTCTGGTTTTCAGCAATTTTGTTATTTTAGGGCTTCTGCAAAAGGCATCTCCCATTTTCTCTGGGATCTGCTCCTGCGACATCTGCCTCTGTCACCTTATTCATTCTGCAGGCGGCGCTGGTAATGGAGGAGACATCAGAGCCAGAAGCTCTGGGTGATGCAGGTTCTGTCCAGCCCTTGGCTCTGACCCGGCTACATGACGATTCTTCTTCCCATCTCACACCAAAGAACAGCAGGTAACACCATGGCCCAAGCCTAGGGGTGCAAGTCCAGATCCATGTAGAGGGGTAAAAGGGTGATGGGCAAGGCAATCCCTATTTTGGACACTAACTAGTGCAGTCAAAAAGTGTGAGTATAGACAATGACACATCTATTGAAATGATCAAACTCAACAGTCTTCATCAGTAAATAGTAACTAGTGGTGAAACCTCTCTGGGTAATTGGAGTATGGGGCTCCGTTGCTCTTAGCTATCTAAACTATCGTAAGGGCATTTGGAAGAGGCAATGGAGACTTTTTTTTTTTTTTTTAAAGACTACCAGGGAGTTACAGACATACATAAGTTCGGCAGGCCGATCCCACCACAATCAAACTATCACACAGAATTAAGCTGTAAAGAAAGATATGGAATAAAAAAATGTTACATCTCCAACAAAATTTTATGTATGGGGGGGGGAGGACACCAACACTAAACCGGACTTTATTCATTTATGGTGGACCACTGGAGCTACTACGAGTCCTGACCAGAAGAGTAGAGAAAGTATTAGCGCCCCCATTTCAGGAGAGATTGTGCAGTAATCTGAATTCCTTAGGATTGAAAACATAATGGAATTTATGACGTGGAGTGAATCCATGAAACCAGGGCTCGAGCCAACACATCTCCTGCAGGCGTGAATAAATGTATATTACAGCCATCAGCCACGCACAGCTTAGAGATATATCATGGCACAGGTGTAATGTTTTTTATGTAGTCTATCACAATCCTGTATGAAGTTAGTTGGTTTTAAAATAAAGTGTAAAATCAGGATAAAGGGAAACTCTTGTTATTGTACAGAAATTCACACTTGTTCCTCACTGCACACTTAATGTTGTCGATCATAAAAGTGAAGTTTGGCCAGAAAGACTGGACCAGGTCTTGTAGGGACCATATGAGCACATTCAGCAGCACAGAAGGGAGAGAAGGGAGATTCATCCAATAAGATATCAGGATTCTAGGAAGCCAACAGGGGGTAGGTGGATCCTCCAGGTTGTAAATTCTATAGAAAAGGGCTTTCAATGCCCAAAGTCATTCGAACAGTTTTGGGTGAAGGAGAATGTTGTGGTCAAGAGGTAAAATGGTGATCACATGATTGTGATACGGCCGGACTACACCACCGATAAAGCAGCCACAGCCGGTGACTGAGGAGAATCGGTGACTTCTCTGCATTTAGTGGTTACTACTCACCTGGATGGTTATCGGTAGGAATCTCCTGTTTACACCGCTCATCACTCCTCACATATGTTTCTGTAGTATTAATATAGGTCAGATCTTCACCCTGAAACAAATATTGTAAAAGTCACAGACAGATGGAGAAGTCACATCTATGATCAGCTCTAATCCTGACATCTCCACCGTTCTCACTACACGAGTATAAAACATATAATACTGGTGGATAAAACAAGACTGAACACAAGACCTTCACAGCCGTCTACACATCATAGGGGACATCTCATGACACCATCTCTCCATCTACCTGATGATCCCGAGGAACACTGGGATCTTCTTGTTTACAGTCCTGTGGAAGAAGAGGACGGGGACATCTCTCTGGTGTTGTCCTCTTACTGGATAGATCTGGAGGAAACACATACAGGGACTGAATTCATTCTTTACATACAGATAATTATAGGCCGTGTGTATTTAGTCCTATCTATTACCTGGTGATGTGAGGGGCTGGGGAACCTCAATCATGACGTCCTTGTACAGATATTTGTGTTCTTCTATATACTCCCACTCCTCCATGGAGAAATAAACAGCGACATCCTGACACCTTATAGGAACCTGACACATACAATGATACCGTCATCCCCCCAATCCCTTCATAGCGTTACTGTCTAATGTCCCAGCATTCCCAGCAGTGTCACCTCTCCAGTCAGCAGCTCAATCATCTTGTAGATGAGCTCTAGGATCTTCTGGTCATTGATGTCCTCATGTATCAGGGGGTGAGATGGAGGCCTCGTGATTGGGCTCAGGGGTCTTCCCCATCCCTCAGACACAGGGTCCTGACAGCGCTCACTAGAGGTCTTCTTCACTACTGTGTAATCCTGGTTATGGAGAGACACATTAATAAATCTCACTCCAGACATTTCCAGAGTCCTCACCTTTCCAGTTCTGTCCATCTGTTATTCCCATATATAAGAATGATGTAATGTGATGTCATCAGAATCTCTCACCTCTCCAGTAAGACGGAAAAGGATCTCTAGGGTGAGGTGTAATATTCTCTCCGCCATCTTGTCTCTATCCATATCCATCTTTGATGGGAGAATCAGGAAAATACTCTTACATAGAAGATCTTCACTGAGAGGATCTGATATTGACCTGAACAAGAAGAAAATGAGCCGATGGAACATCATAAAAATCCTGGAGATAATAAGGGAAACATGAGGAGATTTATTATTTTACAGTATTTAGTTTTCTGCTTTACATCTAGTAATAAAACCTATATATTTTAGGCCACAAACAAAAATCAGTTTCTTCCTCGGAGTCTGGAGCTGAACACGTTTCTCAAAGACTCATCTTCCATAACGCTAATTCTCGTCCTATTTACCGACACTGGAATCGGCATTAGCAATACTGCAGGAGATATTCATTACATGTAACATGAGAAATAACTACTTCATGATGAGGACGACACATTCATCATCTACTACGGCTCTAGAAAGATATTTGGCCAGAGTCCATCATTGACTACATCTCCACCGGCCGTCTATATGAATGTTTCCCGTCTTCCCCGGACTGTAATCTTATGTCACGTTAGATCTCATGTCTGATTCACACACAGAAGTTTGATGCTTTTATATATAATTTCACAAGCCCCTACATATAATAAACTTAAGTGCCTTTCATGTGGCACTAAAGAGTGTTTACCCGAATAAATAAATGAAAAAAACCCCACTATTTTTCGTAACCAGGCAAGGTGAAGCAGACAGCTGCGGGCTGATATCAGGCTCAGAAGGATCCTGGTTATTGACCCTTTCCAGCCTGAAAATACGCGCTTTGCCCACCTCTTCTCTATTGCCCTGGTGCGGTGGCAATCGGGGTAATGATAGTTGAGGTTGATGTCAGCTGTGAATTGTCAAAAAACACATTTGGCATCAAGCCCTGGGGTTAGTAATGGAGAAAAAAATACACAGACATAAAAAAAAAAATTATTTGAAGAAAGACTCCCCGACACTCTTCCTGGTTCACCAATTTATTTTTTAAAAAAAAAAAACATGCAGGTCCGACGTAGTCCATGGCATTCCCATGACGATCCCCGAATCCAACATCCAAAGGCTATGGAGCCTTGTTCAGAGGACGACACTCTATAGGTCGTAGCAGCAGCCACTCCGGGGCCCACTGCGTTCCACAAGACCTGGCGGCTCTGATGAGCAGTGACCTCAGTAACTACACCGCTCATCAGAGTGACCAAGTCCTCTGTATAATAACCCCATGTAGTGCCCCACAATAATGGCCCCACACAGTGCCCCAGTGTCTAATGGCCCCATATAGCGCACCATACTATAATGTGCCCCACAGTATCATGACCCCATATAGTGAACTATAGTATAATACCCCCCCATATAGTGCCCCAGTGTCTAATGCCCCCGACATATAGTGCCCCAGTGTCTAATGCCCCCCCCAAATAGTGCCCCAGTGTCTAATGCCCCCCCCAAATAGTGCCCCAGTGTCTAATGGCCCCATACAGTGGCCCACAGTCTAATGGCCCCATACAGTGGCCCACAGTCTAATGGCCCCATACAGTGGCCCACAGAATAATGGCCCCATACAGTGGCCCACAGAATAATGGCCCCATACAGTGGCCCACAGTATAATGGCCCCATACAGTGGCCCACAGAATAATGTGCCCCACAGTATCATGGCCCCATATAGTGAACTATAGTATAATGTCTTCCCCATATAGTGCCACCCAGTATAATGGTCCCATATAGTCCACCACAGTATAATGGTCCCATGTAGTGCATCCTGGTATATGGCCCGTGACATTACTAATAGATGGGGGCACAGGTGACATTACTAAATATATGGGGGCACACAGGGGACATTACTAATATATGGGGGTACACAGGCGACATTACTAATATATGGGGTCACACAGGGGACATTACTAATATATGGGGGCACAGCGGACATTACTAATATATGGGGGCACACAGGGGACATTACTAATATATGGGGGCACACAGGGGACATTACTAATATATGGGGGCACACAGGGGACATTACTAATATATGGGGGCACACAGGGGACATTACTAATATATGGGGGCACACAGGGGACATTACTAATATAGGGGGGCACACAGGGGACATTACTAATATATGGGGGCACACAGGGGACATTACTAATATAGGGGGGCACACAGGGGACATTACTAATATAGGGGGGCACACAGGAGGACATTACTAATATAGGGGGGCACACAGGAGGACATTACTAATATAGGGGGGCACACAGGAGGACATTACTAATATATGGGGGCACACAGGGGACATTACTAATATATGGGGGCACACAGGGGACATTACTAATATATGGGGGCACACAGGGGACATTACTAATATATGGGGGCACACAGGCGACATTACTAATATATGGGGGCACACAGGCGACATTACTAATATATGGGGGCACACAGGGGACATTACTAATATATGGGGGCACACAGGGGACATTACTGATATATGGGGGCACACAGGGGACATTACTGATATATGGGGGCACACAGGGGACAGTACTGATATATGGGGGCACACAGGAGGAGTTGTGGCCGCTGCAGGTGAATAGGGGAATATTATCATGTGGAGTCACAGGGGGAGAAGGGAGAATTATTACAGTGGCCGGTACAGAGGGGAGGACATTACTGTCTGGAGGACAGTAGGAAACCGCAATCACTGCACACACAGATAGGAATCGCAGGTGTGAATAAGGACTATAGTGAGTGCGATAATAATGTGCACAGTGCTGCGGAGTATGGCGGCGATATAGAAGGAAGAGGAAGAAATAATCCGCATAGAGAATAACGAGGGGTCTCCACATACCTCCACCTGCAGAGCCGCCACCACATATATGGCTGCTCTGTGCGCACAGGAGCTGTGATGAGGTCACAGGAGGGGAGGAGTCAGGGGTCACATGATCAGGGGCCTCAGTGGATGCAGGACTCTGCTGTGCTGGTTGTCATGGTGCTGGATGAGCTGAAGTTTATGTGTGGGGTCAGGAGGGGTTTACAGTGTGGATGTAGCAGAGCCGCGTGTGTACGAGGCGTACGGAGCGGAGCCGCGCGTGTACGAGGCGTACGGAGCGGAGCCGCGTGTGTACGAGGTGTACGGAGCAGAGCCGTGTGTGTACGAGGTGTACGGAGCAGAGCCGCGTGTGTACGAGGTGTACGGAGCGGAGCCGCGCGTGTTCGAGGCGTACGGAGGAGCGGAGCCACGCGTCTACGAGGCGTATGGAGGAGCGGAGCCACGCGTCTACGAGGCGTATGGAGGAGCGGAGCCACGCGTCTACGAGGCGTATGGAGGAGCGGAGCCGCGCGTCTACAAGGCGTACGGAGGAGCGGAGCCGCGCGTCTACAAGGCGTACGGAGGAGCGGAGCCGCGCGTCTACGAGGCGTACGGAGGAGCGGAGCCGCGCGTCTACGAGGCGTACGGAGGAGCGGAGTCGCATGTGTACGAGGTGTACGGAGCGGAGCCGCGTGTGTACGAGGTGTACGGAGTGGAGCCGCGTGTGTGCGAGGTGTACGGAGCAGAGCCGCGTGTACGAGGTGTACGGAGCAGAGCCGCGTGTACGAGGTGTATGAAAGCAACACAAGTTTTTTCTACACAGTTCTTCTTCACAAGGGAATTTGAATAGCTCCTCTGATAATATCTACAGGACTTGCAGACAGCAGATAAGGACATGGTGGGAAATTGCGAGTTTTGAAACTTATTTTCAGAGGAGAATCGTATATGGGGGTCTGAGAATCCCAGTCCTTCCTGATGCACATAGAGATGATGAGACGTTTATGAAAGGTTGGGAAGATCTCCTGACAGCTCCTTACGGATGATTAATCACCTTCTCGAATATGAGAAGAACCTGTTACTCAGGGGCGGAACTACCGCCCGTGCAGCCGGTTCATTGAACGGGGGCCCCGAGGGAGAGGGGGCCCCTCCAGCCTCCAGCAGGGCCGCCATCAGGGCATGACTGCCCTGACTCCAGTATGGGGCCCGGCCGGTAGGGGCCCCCTCGGGGGCCCCCCTCTTGTGCGTCTCTCTCCTCATGGGGCCCCCGGCCCCATGCTATGCGCCGGGTCCGGGACATTTCAGCGCTGAGCTGCGCTGTTGCAGCAGCGCCTTCATGATTCCCCTGACTTCCGGTCATGTGACGGTGCAGTCACATGGCCGGAAGTCAGGAGAACCTGCTGTCAGCGATTTGGACGAGCGCCAGGATTCTGCAGGGATCGCATGGGGGTAAGTATAACAAGTTTTATTTTTTTTAAAATACAATTAACTAGGAGTGGAGAGATGGGAGATGCACATGTGTGTGTGTGTGTGTGTGTGGGGGGGAGATGGGAGATGCACATGTGTGTGTGTGGGGGGGGAGATGGGAGATGCACATGTGTGTGTGTGGGGGGGGAGATGGGAGATGCACATGTGTGTGGGGGGGGAGATGGGAGATGCACATGTGTGTGGGGGGGGAGATGGGAGATGCACATGTGTGTGGGGGGGGGAGATGCACATGTGTGTGGGGGGGGGATGGGAGATGCACATGTGTGTGGGGGGGGATGGGAGATGCACATGTGTGTGGGGGGGAGATGGGAGATGCACATGTGTGTGGGGGGGAGATGGGAGATGCACATGTGTGTGGGGGGGAGATGGGAGATGCACATGTGTGTGGGGGGGAGATGGGAGATGCACATGTGTGGGGGGGGATGGGAGATGCACATGTGTGGGGGGGGGATGGGAGATACACATGTGGTGGGGGGGGAGATGGGAGATGCACATGTGGGGGGGATGAGAGAGGTGCACATGTGGTGGAGGGGGATGAGAGAGGTGCACATGTGGTGGAGGGGGATGAGAGAGGGGCACATGTGGGGGAGGGGGACGAGAGGGGCACATGTGGGGGAGGGGGTGAGAGATGTGCACATGGGGGGGTGAGAGCTGCACATGGGGGGGTTTGAGAGCTGCACATGGGGGAATTGGGAGTAGGGGATAATGAGCTGCACATAACGAATGTGGGGTGGGGGAGAGTAAATGATAAATGATGATGGGGTGGGGAGAGCACGGACATGATATAATGAATTGGGGCAGGGGGTGCATGTAAATATTGAATGCGGGGAGCAGGAAGTATAGAGTAGGGGGCGTTGCGGATGCAGGAGTGTGACTGGTAACAAATTGGCGGAAAGAGTAGAGGTTCTAATTAAATTATATATTAAGTGCCTATTTACAGTTAATGGGGGCACAGTGGTGGATTACAATTTATATTTGGAATGGTAGGTTGCATAATAACTAACCATATATTGATGGTGGATGCACGTCTGTATTCAGCTGCGTAATGTAGAAGTTGGGGAATGTGCTCTAGATAACTGTGTTATTTTATGCAGAGACGAGTCCTGGCTGGAAGATGTGATGGCGGTCTGTGCTGGATGAAGGAGAAAAGCGAAGATGAAGGACTTCACCTAGAGACGTCACCGGTGAGTCAGTCTATTACATGTACACTGTGTATAATGTCACTGGTGATCACTGTATTACCTGTACACTGACACTATATACAGAGCTCCTGTGTATAATGTCACTGGTGATCCCTGTATTACCTGTACACTGACACTATATACAGAGCTCCTGTGTATAATGTCACTGGTGATCACTGTATTACCTGTACACTGACACTATATACAGAGCTCCTGTGTATAATTTCACTGGCGATCACTAGATTACCTGGACACTTACATTATACATACCATGTATAGAGCACCCGTGTATAATGACACTTATGGTAATATTAGTAATGTGGTGGTAATATTAGTAATGTAGTGGTAATATGTGGTCTGGTCATGGTGTGGCAGTTTTTCTCCCTTCTGTGTGGTATTATTCGGTCACTATGTTGTGGTAATATGTGGTCTGGTCATGGTGTGGCGGTATTCCCTGTATGTGGTATTATTGGTCATTTAAAAAAAAAATGTATATGACACATTCCCTTAAAGAAAACTAAATAAAAATATATCTAAAAAGAGTATTGGATATTTTAAGAAAATTTTAATAGGTTAGAGTAGGGCCCGCCCAGAAGAGTCTACCTTATCGTGGTGGCGGCTTTAAAAATCTTTTGGCCAAAACAAAAGCTGATGGCTATGTATGTGGCGCCGTCACATGGCCGAACGTCAGGAGAACGGTGGCAGCGACGTGGACGAGCGCCAGGATTCTGCAGGGATTGCATGGGGGTAAGTATAACAAGTTTTATTTTTTTAAAATACAATTAATTAACTAGGAGTGGGGGGGATGAGAGATGCACGGGGGGGATGAGAGATGCACATGGGGGGGGTGAGAGATGCACATGGGGGGGTGAGAGATGCACATGTGTGTGGGGGGGAGATGGGAGATGCACATGTGTGGGGGGGGATGGGAGATGCACATGTGTGGGGGGGGGATGGGAGATACACATGTGGTGGGGGGGGAGATGGGAGATGCACATGTGGGGGGGATGAGAGAGGTGCACATGTGGTGGAGGGGGATGAGAGAGGTGCACATGTGGTGGAGGGGGATGAGAGAGGGGCACATGTGGGGGAGGGGGACGAGAGGGGCACATGTGGGGGAGGGGGTGAGAGATGTGCACATGGGGGGGTGAGAGCTGCACATGGGGGGGTTTGAGAGCTGCACATGGGGGAATTGGGAGTAGGGGATAATGAGCTGCACATAACGAATGTGGGGTGGGGGAGAGTAAATGATAAATGATGATGGGGTGGGGAGAGCACGGACATGATATAATGAATTGGGGCAGGGGGTGCATGTAAATATTGAATGCGGGGAGCAGGAAGTATAGAGTAGGGGGCGTTGCGGATGCAGGAGTGTGACTGGTAACAAATTGGCGGAAAGAGTAGAGGTTCTAATTAAATTATATATTAAGTGCCTATTTACAGTTAATGGGGGCACAGTGGTGGATTACAATTTATATTTGGAATGGTAGGTTGCATAATAACTAACCATATATTGATGGTGGATGCACGTCTGTATTCAGCTGCGTAATGTAGAAGTTGGGGAATGTGCTCTAGATAACTGTGTTATTTTATGCAGAGACGAGTCCTGGCTGGAAGATGTGATGGCGGTCTGTGCTGGATGAAGGAGAAAAGCGAAGATGAAGGACTTCACCTAGAGACGTCACCGGTGAGTCAGTCTATTACATGTACACTGTGTATAATGTCACTGGTGATCACTGTATTACCTGTACACTGACACTATATACAGAGCTCCTGTGTATAATGTCACTGGTGATCCCTGTATTACCTGTACACTGACACTATATACAGAGCTCCTGTGTATAATGTCACTGGTGATCACTGTATTACCTGTACACTGACACTATATACAGAGCTCCTGTGTATAATTTCACTGGCGATCACTAGATTACCTGGACACTTACATTATACATACCATGTATAGAGCACCCGTGTATAATGACACTTATGGTAATATTAGTAATGTGGTGGTAATATTAGTAATGTAGTGGTAATATGTGGTCTGGTCATGGTGTGGCAGTTTTTCTCCCTTCTGTGTGGTATTATTCGGTCACTATGTTGTGGTAATATGTGGTCTGGTCATGGTGTGGCGGTATTCCCTGTATGTGGTATTATTGGTCATTTAAAAAAAAAATGTATATGACACATTCCCTTAAAGAAAACTAAATAAAAATATATCTAAAAAGAGTATTGGATATTTTAAGAAAATTTTAATAGGTTAGAGTAGGGCCCGCCCAGAAGAGTCTACCTTATCGTGGTGGCGGCTTTAAAAATCTTTTGGCCAAAACAAAAGCTGATGGCTATGTATGTGGCGCCGTCACATGGCCGAACGTCAGGAGAACGGTGGCAGCGACGTGGACGAGCGCCAGGATTCTGCAGGGATTGCATGGGGGTAAGTATAACAAGTTTTATTTTTTTTAAATACAATTAATTAACTAGGAGTGGGGGGGATGAGAGATGCACGGGGGGGATGAGAGATGCACATGGGGGGGGTGAGAGATGCACATGGGGGGGTGAGAGATGCACATGGTGGGGGTGAGAGATGCACATGGTGGGGGTGAGAGATGCACATGGTGGGGGTGAGAGATGCACATGGTGGGGGTGAGAGATGCACATGGTGGGGGTGAGAGATGCACATGGGGGGGTGAGAGATGCACATGGGGGGATGAGAGATGCACATGGGGGGGGATGAGAGATGCACATGGGGGGGGATGAGAGATGCACATGGGGGGGATGAGAGATGCACGGGGGGTGAGAGCTGCACATGGGTGGGATGAGAGCTGCACATGGGGGGGGTGAGAGATGCACATGGGGGGTTATGTTTACATAACTTTGTTGCCTTATGAAGGGCAGGGGGGGCCCCCCAAAATTTCTTGCACAGGGGCCCACTACAGTCTGTGTCCGCCCCTGCTGTTACTGATGAATCAAAAATTAGAGAAAGAGATGAGAGAAATTCTACAGTTTGCTTCACAGCCTGATTTCGTGAATTTGGAGTTAAAATTACAAAAACATTTTGAAATATTTAATAGGGACTTCAAAGAAAGGAAGCATGGGAAGTTTATATGAGATCTGAAAGACTTCGAGACAGGAGAGGTGTAGAAAAATAAATGCAGAGGGCAAAGATCAACAAGACCCAGGTTTACTGACCTTTCGGGTACTGATCTATCGGAGTCTGATAGCTCTGTCAGTGGGCAGGGAGATTTTAGGTTAGGAATGAAGAGAAAGAGCCGATATAAAAGGAATCGGAGACAAAGGAAATTGTCCCTCTCTAAATCATTGGGGGGACAATTTGTGGAACAATTCAAAATTGTTTTCCAGAATCCCCCTCTCCTGCTTATTTTCATCTCCATTAACCACTATGAGAACAGAACCAGTAACTCAGGGAGTGGAAAGCTCAGCCCACTATACCTGCTGTGTTTGGAAATATGATGTAAACGGGAACACCAATTGTCCCCCAAATGTCAGTAACGACAGCTTTACCTGCAACCCCCATGACTATGACAACAACAATGCCATCAATAGGCTTCACTGGACAGACTTTCCCTTTTTTAGGGAGCAATAATAGACATAGAAAGTAATAATAGGTCTCTCTGTAATGATGATAATTTACAGATTTTCACTTAGTGACATACAGATAGGACTTCTAAGGAAAGGGCTGTCATTTACTCCAACCCCAAGGTTTGATCTCTTTGTATGGACGAAGGATGTCAACTTATTCGCCCGTAAACTGGCCTTGCATAAATATCATGCAATTAACCCCTTGATGACCTGATCATTTTCCATTTTTGCATTTTCCATTTTTGCTCCCCTTGTTCCCAGGGCCATAGCGTTTTTTATTTTTCTGTCAACATGGCCGTGTGAGGACTTATTTTTTGTGGGACAAGTTGTACTTTTGCATGCCATCACTGGTTTTATCATATCATGTACTGGAAAATGGGGAAAAAAATCTAATTACGGTGAAATTGGAAAAAAAAGTGCAATACCACAGTTGTTGTTTTTTTTTACCACATTCACTGAATGCTAAAACTGACCTGGCATTATTATTCTCCAGGTCATGACGAGTTCGTAGACACCAAACATGTATAGGTTCTTTTTTATTTACGTGGTGAAAAAAAATCCAAAGTTTGCTAAAAAAAAAGTCTCCATTTTCCGAGACCCGTAGCGTCTCCATTTTTCGTGTTCTGTGGCCGTATCTACCATTTTGGGGTAGATCCGATGTTTTGATCGCTTGTTATTGCATTTTATTGCAATGTTGCTGTAGCGCCCCGAGGGTTCGGCCGCTACAGGAGTATTGCACCTCAGTCCAGAGGTGTGATATTCCACTCCCGGGTAAGGATGGAGTATGGACCAGGGCTCAGTTAGCTGCATACAGCACACACACCCCATTTCCGAGGGACAGCTCAACGGTGCTCCCACTAGACAGAAGTGCAGGCACGACTGACTATGTCCCTGCTGGAGTGGGGAGGGAGGGGTGGAACACCCAGTGCTGTAGGGGCAGATAGGGGTTGGTTCCTGAGCGTGGATAGGAGCTCATTGATTGCTGGTCACCTGGGCTCATGGTCAGAGGGAGGTATAAAAGGTGGGCACCATCTTAGAACAGTGTTCAGTCTGTGAGGAGAGGAGAGCTGACAGGGAGCAGCAGCTCAGGCTGAGTGCTGCTCCAGAGGCAGGCCTAGAGAAGAGGCCGGAGCCTGAGAGGAGAAGGAGAAGTGGGCCTGGAGAAGAGGCCAAGGGAAGGAGGAGAAGACAGAACAGGAAAGAAGGAGAAGAGAGAGAGAAACAGAAGGGCTCAGGAACAAGAAGGTGGAAGGGACCCTAAGAACCCACGAGAATCCAGGGTGAAGGGTCAGGCAGATTAAGGGTACCGGATCCCAAGTTCGTGGAGGAGAAACTACCCTCAGCCAAAGACCGGTCGTCGTGATCATTTATTGGTGCGACACCTCATCAAACCTGCTAGGAAGGCACCATATAGGACAGCGGAGGACGGGGCCCACGTTTACCCGCACAAGTCCGCGGCAGCTGGACAAAAGTGGGTCACTGGTGAGGCAGGCCAGAGAAAGGATTAAAGGGGGTCCTGTGCCATGCTCCTAAACTGCCTGGGAGTTGACCGAGCCCCTCACCTGGTGGACGCAGCACGGCTCGGGCAGTCATTCCCTGCAGAAGTGACTTGGATATTAACCGTGAGTAAAGACCCTGGACTGCAGTACGTTGTCTGTGTGCTTTTTCGCTCCTCCGGCACTACCGGTACTGGGACTCTCACCACCATCACTCCCACCATCCACTACACTGCCCTGGGGCCGCACTCTTCCCGTGGGGAGTCACACTACCCCAGCTGCACACCTCATCAGCCCCAGCGGTCTGCATGCAGCGGCGGTTCCTAATAACCGCAATCCACGGGTGGCGTAGTCGGACATTATCTAAAGTACAGTAACAGACTGCCATTGGTCTGACCACCCTGAGCCGCGGGACCGGGCCGCCACTACTACTCCCAGCGTCTCCCTATTGCCCGGTTCAGCGTGCCCCATGGCCCAGGGGGCGAGTCATTGCGGCGACCAAAAAAACATAATTTTGGAGTTTAGAATTTTTTTTCTCGTTCCGCCGTTTACCGATCAAATTAATTCTTTTTTTAGATTGATAGATCAGGCGATTCTGAATGCGACTATACCAAATATGTGTTGTTGTTTTTTATTGTTTTATATTTAATGGGGCGAAAGGGGGTGATTTCAACTTTTATATATTTTTTATTTTTTTAATATTTTTAAAAACATTTTTTTTTATTTTTTGCATGCTTCAATAGTCCATGGGAGACTAGAAGCAGCACTTGCCTGATCGGCTCTGCTTCATACAGGCGATGAGCAGATCATCTGTATGTAGCAGAAATGCTCACTGGCTATGAGTGCTGACCACTGGGCGGCACTCATAGTAATCTTGACATGACAACCACAGGGGTCTGCTGCAGACCACAGGTTGTCATGCCAACCCATTGGTGACCCACGATCATGTGACAGCGTCACTGATGGGCGGGGCTAATGCCCCACTTCTGGCGCGAAGATGTTAAATGCCGCTGTCAGAGATTGACAGCGGCATTTAACTGGTTAACAGCCGCGGGTGACATGTTGCGGGCACATTTCAGCTGTATAGATCAGCTGACATGTGCCCGGTTCAGTTCAGGCTCAGCGCCTGAGCCCTTGCTGAACCGGGGGTACCGACATGGTGCATATTAGTTCGTACCACGTTGGCAAGGGGTTAAATCATTAGAACCCATATTGATGAAGGAGAAGGAGGAAGAGGCAATACATTAGAAGACCTGGAAGCTTACTCAATGACTTCTGACTCACCCAGTCCTCCTTTTTCAAATTTAAGATCTAAGAGCAAAAATATCCCACCTGTTGCACAATATCACTACATAGATACAGTACAGACCAAAAGTTTGGACACACCTTCTGATTTAAAGATTTTTCTATATTTTCATGACTATGAAAATTGTATTCACACTGAAGGCATCAAAACTATGAATTAACACATGTGGAATTATATACTTAACAAAAATGTGTGAAACAACTGAAAATATGTCTTATATTCTAGGTTCTTCAAAGTAGCCACCTTTTGCTTTGATGACTGCTTTGCACACTCTTGGCATTCTCTTGGCATTCTCTTGATGAGCTTCAAGAGGTAGTCACCGGAAATGGTTTTCACTTCACAAGTGTGCCCTGTCAGGTTTAATAAGTGGGATTTCTTGCCTTATAAATGGGGTTGGGACCATCAGTTGTGTTGTGCAGAAGTCTGGTGGATACACAACTGATAGTCCTACTGAATAGACTGTTAGAATTTGTATTATGGCAAGAAAAAAGCAGCTAAGTAAAGAAAAACGAGTGGCCATCATTACTTTAAGAAATGAAGGTCAGTCAGTCCGAAAAATTGGGAGAACTTTGAAAGTGTCCCCAAGTGCAGTTGCAAAATCCATCAAGCATTACCAAGAAACTGGCTCACATGAGGATCGCCCCAGGAACGGAAGACCAAGAATCACCTCTGCTTCTGAGGATAAGTTTATCCGAGTCACCAGCCTCAGAAATTGCAGGTTAACAGCAGCTCAGATTAGAGACCAGGTCAATGCCACACAGAGTTCTAGCAGCAGACACATCTCTTCAACAACTGTTAAGAGGAGACTTTGTGTAGCAGGCCTTCATAGTAAAATAGCTGCTAGGAAACCACTTCTAAGGACAGGCAACAAGCAGAAGAGACTTGTTTGGGCTAAATAACACAAGGAATGGACATTAGATCAGTGGAAATCTGTGCTTTGGTCTGATGAGTCCAAATTTGAGATCTTTGGTTCCAACCACCGTGTCTTTGTGCGACGCAGAAAAGGTGAACGGATGGACTCTACATGCCTGGTTCCCACCGTGAAGCATGGAGGAGATGGTGTGGGGGTGCTTTGCTGGTGACACTTTTGGGGATTTATTCAAAATTGAAGGCATACTGAACCAGCATGGCTACCACAGCATCTTGCAGCGGCATGCTATTCCATCCGGTTTACGTTTAGTTGGACCATCATTTATTTTTCAACAGGACAATGACCCCAAACACACCTCCAGGCTGTGTAAGGGCTATTTGACCAAGAAGGAGAGTGATGGGGTGCTACGCCAGATGACCTGGCCTCCACAGTCACCAGACCTGAACCCAATCGAGATGGTTTGGGGTGAGCTGGACTGCAGAGTGAAGGTAAAAGGGCCAACAAGTGCTAAGCCTCTCTGGGAACTCCTTCAAGATTGTTGGAAGACCATTTCCGGTGACTACCTCTTGAAGCTCATCAAGAGAATGCCAAGAGTGTGCAAAGCAGTCATCAAAGCAAAAGGTGGCTGCTTTGAAGAACCTAGAATATAAGACATATTTTCAGTTGTTTCACATTTTTTTGTTAAGTATATAATTCCACATGTGTTAATTCATAGTCTTGATGCCTTCAGTGTGAATGTACAATTTTCATAGTCATGAAAATACAGAAAAATCTTTAAATGAGAAGGTGTGTCCAAACTTTTGGTCTGTACTGTATATGATAGATAATAGATAGATAAATGATAAATAGATAACAGATAGATGATAGATAATAGATAGATAATAGATAGATATATGGATAGATGATAGATAAATGGATAGATGATACGAGGGTCAGTCAATAAGTAATGCCTCCTATTTTTTTTCTCCTTAAATAAGGTAGTTATGTTAAATATTCAAATTTGGCACAATTCCTCAAACCTTCTTCTCCAATCCACAGCAATTGCAATTGCACAAACAGGTGGCAGGACTGTATCTGTTTGCAAAATAGCTGACATCGATGTTCGTATTAGACAACGTTCTGTGATTGAATTCTTGCATGCAGAAGGTGAAACGCCCATTCGAATTCATGAGAGACTGAAAAATGTGTCCGGTGATGCAGCAGTGGATGTCAGTACTGTTAGACGATGGGTTCGTCGCTGTAACACAGCTGAAGGGCCATCACCGTTGGCTGACAAAATGCGGAGTGGCAGGCCAATAACCGCAGTGACTCCAAGCAACATTCAGCGAGTCGATGACATCATTCGTGGTGACCGCCGGGTGACGGCAGATGAATTGTGTGGCATTATCTGCCTCAGTAACGGCAGTGTGATGACAATTATTGGACAACTGGGATACAGAAAAGTTTGTGCACGGTGGGTCCCAAGAATTCTTTTTACCATGCTGTAATACATGCCCTTGTTAAACGGTGGAAAAAGACTGTGGAAATGGATGGAGATTATATTGAAAAGTGATACATTATTCGTTAATGTTGTGGTTTTCAACCTATGTAATTGCATTTGAATTTCTTGGCAATTAAAAGGAGAGAAAAAATAGGCATTACTTACTGACTGACCCTCGTAGATAGAAAATAGATAGACGATAGATAATAGATATATAATATATAGATGATAGATAATAAATATATGATAAATACATAGTTGATAGAGAGATAATAGATCGATGATAGGTAATAGATAGATGACAAATAGATAGATGATAGGTAATGGATGATAAATAGATAGATGATAAGTAATAGATGATAAATAAATATAGATAATAGCTGATAGGTAATAGATGATAAATAGATAGATGATAGATAGATAATAGAGAAATGATAAATAGATGATAGATTATAGATAGATATATGGATAGATATATGATAGATAATAGATGATAAATAGATGATAGATAAATAATAGATAGATAATTGATAGATGATAGATAATAGATAAATGATTAATATATAGATAATAGATAGATGATAGATGGATGATAGATAGATAATAGATGATAGATAGATAATAGATAATAAATAGATAATAGATAGATAATAGATAGATGATAGATAGATAATAGATACATAATGGATAGATGATAGATAATAGATAGATAGATAATAGATACATAATGGATAGATGATAGATAATAGATAGATAGATAATAGATACATAATGGATAGATGATAGATAATAGATAGATAGATAATAGATACATAATGGATAGATGATAGATAATAGATAGATAATAGATTGATGATAGATAGATAATAGATAAGGGACTCTGGTCATGGACTGGTGACACCTAAGATGTCTGACAGCAGCTCGCTGGTGACATCATTATCTCCGTCAGCCATTAAAGACATCAGAACTCGAGGATCATCTTGTTTCCCACTGAGAACAATCTGTAATTATCTGCAAACTGGGGGGACACAGAACCCACCCATAATCCAGCACAGCAGAGTCCTGCACCCACTGAGGCCCCTGATCATGTGACCCCTGACTCCTCCCCTCCTGTGACCTCATCACAGGTCCTGTGCGCACAGAACAGCCATATATGTGGTGGCGACTCTGCAGGTGGAGGTATGTGGAGATTCCCCATTACTCTCTATCGGGATATTCCTCTCCCTTCTATATCGCCTCTATACTCCGCAGCGCTGTACACACATTATTATCACCGTTGAGCTTGAGGAAGCGAGAGGAGAAGGAGGAGGATATGGCTGATGGACACTCCGGGACTCTGGACAGCAGAGAGGTGACGTCTGGGCCAGAGAGGTAGATCTGGGTGTCATCAGCGTACAGATGGTGCTGGAAGCCATGGGATTTATGAGCTGTCACAGGCCAAGGGTATAGATGAAGAAGAGTAGGGTTCCTAGGACAGAGCCTCTCCAACAGAGAGGGTGGGCTGAGGAGGTAGTGTGGGAGTGGGAGACGCTGAATGTGCAGCTGGAAAGGTATGAGTCTTTCTAGGATGGGGCGAGGTCTTTTGACACCAAAGGAAGAGAGGATCTGTAGTAGGAAGCAGTGGTCAACTGTGTCGAAGGCAGAGGACAGACTAGAAGGAGGAGTATGGAGAATTGTCTGTTAGCTTTGGCTGTAAGTCATTAGCAATTTTGGTCAGGGCAGTTTCAGTGGAATGATGGGGGCTGAAGCCGGATTGTAGGTTGTCGAAGAGCAAGTTAGATGAGAGATGGGAAGAAAGTTTAGTGTGTACATGTTGCTGAAGGAGTTTGGAAGCGAATGGTAGCAGCGATATGGGGCGATAGTTTGACATAGCGGGCGGGTCGAGGGATGGTTTTTTGAGGGCAGGCATGATTGTGGCATGTTTGAAAGCAGAAAGGAAGGTACCAGAATATTGATAGGTAGAAGAGGTGGGTTAGGGCCGGGATAAGTGGGGTAGTGAGGTTGGGGAGGAGGTGGGATGGGGTCGAGTGCACAAGTGGTGAGGTGTGATTTGTAGAGGAGGCGAGTAAGCTGTCCTTCAATGATGTTGGAGAGGGAGGTAATAGGAAAAGGGAATTGGTCTGGTACACGAAGGGGTTGTGGTGGTGGGAAAATAAAGACTTGCCTTAATTGGTAGATCTTTATTTTGAAGTGTGTGGCAAAGTCCTCAGCATGATGTGGCCATCTCATAATTATTCCTGTCTGTCCTCAGGCTAAAGCTCATTATAACTTTGAACATCACAATGTGCCCTGGACTAACAGCAGAGAGGAGTATCATAGAAGAGGATTCCCCTTTCAGTGTTCTGTACACAATCTACAAGTCTGTGTAACAAATACTACAATCAGCATTACTCACCTTCCCCTGCTCCAGCGCCGGCTCTCTGCTGCTGCTCGGGTCTTCTTTATAGGCTGCAGTGGTGATGTCATGTCTTTAGCGTGTGTGACAACTGCAGCCAGTCACTGAGCTCAACGAGTCATACTGAATAAATAGTCATCAGTTCTGAGATCAGTGGTTGACTGCAGCGGTCTAATGCGCTACAGGTATGATGTCACCAGGGCTGAAAATTTAGTATCTAACAATTTTTTCATGTCGCCATTTTCTGAGACCTGTAACTATTTTCATTCTTCCATCGATGGCCCGGTTTCAATGATTATTTCTTGTTTTCTTCGCTTTTGCTGATACAATTTTGGAGGAAATATGACATTTTAATAGCTTTTTATTACATTTTTATGTGGAATTGAAGTGATCAAAAAACATTATTCCTAGTGTTTCAATTTATACCACATGGGAAAAAATATTTCAAAATGTTATTAATTCAGGCAGTTACGTGCATGGCAATACCGAATAATGTTTTCAATGTATTACATTTTGCTATTTACTTTGGGGGGAGGGGAATGATATAAACATTTATTGTTTGTGTGTTTTTTTAATATTTTGTCTTTTTCATATATATATTTTTCATTACTCTCCTTAGTTGTCCTGCTCATTTGTCCCCACTTCCACATAGTGCTATAACCATCTATAGTGCCCTATAAAGTAATAGCCCCCCTCTCATTGCCGTATACAGTAATGATCCTCATCTTTGTTACCCCCATAGTTTTAGTGCCCCACAGCCCACACCACTAATATGGTTCTTCTCCTCTTTTTATGTAATCTACAGGATATGGCTGTAATCATTTATTTATTGTAACTCCTGAGCGTGCACTGCACCCTGCTAGTTGCCACCATGCCAGTATTTCTTTTTGTATTACCATAAAAAAAACAGTGCACCCCTAATACACATTAACATAACTGAGAGATTTAAACTTGCTTATAACATATCATAATCACAATGGAGACAAGCTTCAGATTATTGCCCAACTATTTTCACTTTTTGGCTTTGTCAGGGGTGAGATGTGGAGTCCACGTTCTATGGATTGAAGGATGATTCCTGAACATTGCACCCATAGCTTATAGCATTTGAGAATAAAAAATAGTTTTCTTGATCACTTTGAAACATACACTGTGTGCGCAATTATTAGGCCAGTGAATATTTTGACCATATGATCATTTTTATGCAAATTTTACAAATGCAAGCTATATAAACATTTCTTATTGGATGAAGTACTGTATTTTTCGGACTATAAGACGCACCTTTTTTCCTCCAAAATTTTGGAGATAAGTCGGAGGTGCGTCTTAAAGTCCGATATACATAAATACTGTAGCTGTGAGGGAAGCGACAGTGAGAGTGGCGAAGTAGTGGGGCACAGGAGGCAGCAGCCGCCTGCTGCAGCCTACACTGTGGCCGCTACTAAAGAAAATGAATATTCACTGCTCCCCACGCCCAGTGAATATCCCATGGGTGTGGTGAATATTAATGGACTTTGATAGCGGGCATGTTGACAACCGAGCACAGCAGGAGCCGTGCTACGGCTACAGCGTGCGCGCTATTGGGGAGAATGAAGGTCACTGCTCCCCACGCACGCAGTCCCAGCGTGGGGAGCAGTGACTATTCCGGCACAGAGCGGAACACAGCGCTGGAGGAGAGAGGAGGTGAGTATGATTGTTTATTTTTTCTGTGCAGCGTGATGGAGATCAGGGGGTGCCAAGCATACCAGGATGTGGGGGCCATACATACAGGGATGAAGGGGGCCATGCATGCAAGGATAAAGGGGGCCATGCATACAGGGATGAGGCATAAGGGGGGCCATGCATACAGGGATGAGGCATGAGCGGGGCCATACATACAGAGATGAAGAGGTCCATACATACAGGGATGAAGGGGGCCATACACACAGGGATGACGAGTGCCATACATACCAGGAAGAGGAATGAAGGTACCGTACATATGAAGAAGAGGGATGAAGGTGCCATACATAGTAACATAGTTTGTAAAGCCGAATAAAGACTTGCGTCCATCAAGTTCGACCTGTTAGTTCTGTAATTGCTAAAGTTGATCCAGAGGAGGGCAAAAACCCCAAATGATTTGGCCAATCTTCATCTGAGGAAAAATTCCCTCCTGACTCTGAAACCAGCAGTCAGAATAAATCCCTGTATCAACCTACTATTTTATTTTATTTTTAAGTATATGCTGAAATCTGCCTGGTATCTAGAAATGCATCCAGTCCCCGCTTGAACTGGTGTAGTGAATCTGACATTACCGTCTCCTCACTCAGTGAATTCCATATTCTCACTGCTCTTACCGTAAAGAACCCCTTCCTATGCTGGTGCTGAAACCTTTTCTCTTCCAGTCTTAGTGAGTGCCCTCTTGTTACCGTAATATCCCTCCTTTTGAACAAATCCCGGGCAAGATCTCTATACTGTCCCCTAACATATTTGTACACATTTATTATGTCCCCCCTCAACCTTCTCTTTTCCAGGCTGAATAGTCCTAGTTTTGCCAACCTCTCTGGGTATTGCAGTCCCTCCATTCCCTTTATTAATTTTGTTGCCCTCCTTTGTACCTTTTCAAGCTCATTTATATCCTTTCTATATATTGGGGCCCATAACTGAGCACAGTATTCCAAGTGTGGTCTGACCAGTGCTTTGTACAGTGGAAGAACAATGTTCTCCTCCTTTGCAGCTATACCTCTTCTGATACATCCCATTACCCTGTTTGCCCTTACAGCAGCCGCCTGACTTTGGGCACTCCAATTTAGTTTGCTATCAATCAAGATGCCCAAGTCCTTCTCCATCTCTGAATTCCCCAATGATTTCCCATTCAGTGAGTACTGGTGACTTCCATTTTTCCTTCCCATATGTATGACCTTACATTTCTCCTCGTTAAACCTCATTTGCCATTTAATGCTCCACCTACCCAGCTTATCCAAATCCCTCTGTAGGTCTGCACTGTCCTCTTTTGTATTAATTGTTTTACATAACTTTGTGTCATCTGCAAATATTGATATTTTACTATTTATCCCGTTGACTATGTCGTTAATAAAGATATTAAATAACATTGGGCCTAGTACAGACCCCTGTGGTACCCCACTAGTGACGCTTACCCAGTCTGAGTATATTCCATTTATAACCACCCTCTGCCTTCTATCCTTTAGCCAGTTAGCTACCCACTTGCAGACATTTTCCCCCAGCCCCATCATTCTCATTTTGTATACCAACCTATTATGTGGCACGCTATCGAACGCTTTTGAGAAGTCGAGATACACGACATCCACTGGTTCCCCCTGATCTACTCGAGAGCTAACCTCCTCGTAGAAGTCAATCAGGTTTGTTTGGCAGGAGCGATTCCTCATGAATCCATGTTGGTTCGGGGTTAATAGATTATTAGCATCAAGATGCTCCGTAATTGCCTCATTAATGAAGCCTTCAAAAATTTTGCCCACAACGGACGTCAGACTCACCGGCCGATAGTTTCCGGCGTCACTTTTCGCTCCCTTTTTGAATATTGGCACTACATTCGCCTGTCGCCAATCAAGTGGCACAGACCCAGTCTCAACAGAGTCCTTAAATATAAGATATAACGGTCTGTCTATCACATTACTTAGTTCCCTTAGTACCCGTGGGTGTATGCCATCAGGTCCTGGTGATTTGTTTATTTTAATGTTACTGAGGCGTTTCTGTACCCCAGCTTGGGTTAGATTTGTCATACTTAGTGGAGGATTAAGTTTGTCACTTCTCATTTCGCCTGTTAGTTCTTTTTCCTTTGTGAAAGTTGACGAAAAAAATTTATTTAATAGATTAGCTTTATCCTCATCTTTCTCTATGATTTTGCCTTCATCACTTTTTATCGGTCCAATATTATCCGATTTAATCCTTTTACTATTTATATACGTAAAGAACAGTTTGGGATTTGATCTACTTTCCCTAGCAATACGTCTCTCTGTTTCCTCCTTCGCTATTTTTATTTGTTTTTTGCAGGTTCTCGTTTTTTCCTTGTAACACATTAGTGCCTCCTTACTGTTTTCCTGTTTTAATCTCTTGAATGCCTCTTTTTTGCTATTTAACGCCCCTTTTACGTTCTTGTTCAACCATATTGGTTTCCTCTTATTTCTGGCCCTTTTATTCCCATACGGTATATATCTCTCGCACTGAGTATTCAGAATTCTTTTGAAGGTTTCCCATTTACTATTCGTATTCCTTTGATTAAGAACTTTGTCCCAGTCAATAAGTTGAAGGTTTTCTTTCAGCTGATCAAACTTCGCCCTCCTAAAGTTTAATGTTTTTGTTGTTCCTTTATTGACAACCCTACTGAAGGGCATTTTGAAATTGATAATATTATGATCGCTATTACCTAGGTGCCCCCCTATCTGTACCTCAGTTATTCTATCAGGCCTATTAGTCAATATTAAGTCCAACACGGCCTTCCCTCTCGTTGGTTCCTGCACTAGTTGGGAGAGATAATTATCCTTAGTATTTGTCAAGAACCTTTTTCCTTTCTGAGATCTACAGGTTTCTGTTTCCCAGTCAATATCCGGATAGTTGAAATCCCCCATTACAATCACCTCATTATGTTTTGCTACTTTGTCTATTTGTCCTAATAGCAGTTTCTCATTCTCCTCTGTTATATTGGGTGGCTTATAGCAGACCCCCAGTAATATTTTATTATTATTTTTTGCCCCCTCTATCTCTACCCACATGGACTCGACCCACTCTTCTCCCTCTCCAATATCTTCCCTTAGTCTGGGCTTTAGACGTGACTTTACATATAAGCAGACTCCTCCGCCCTTCCCCTGTTTCCGATCCCTTCTAAATAAACTATAATCTGTTAAATTTACCGCCCAGTCGTAGCTATCGTCTAGCCAAGTCTCTGTTATACCTACGATGTCATACCTCTCCTCCGATATAAGCGCCCGCAGCTCATCCGCCTTATTGGTCAGGCTTCTTGCGTTGGTCAGCATGCAAGATAAAACTTTGGGGTTATTTAGCATCCTATTCTTCTCTAACGATCTAACTGTACTATCCCCACCCCCCTCTCCACCCTCATTATATTCACTTCTCCCCTTCCCCCTTGCTTGCCTCACATCCCACCTATTTCCTTGGTTTCCCCCCCCCGTCTCTAGTTTAAAAACTCCTCCAACCTATTAGCCATCTTCTTCCCCAGCACCGCTGCACCCTCCCCATTGAGGTGCAGCCCGTCCCTACGGTAGAGCCTGTAGCCGACAGCGAAGTCGGCCCAGTTCTCCATGAACCCAAACCCTTCTGCCTTGCACCAACTCTTTAGCCACTTATTCACCTCCCTAACCTCCCGTTGGCGCTCCTGTGTGGCTCGCGGGATTGGTAGTATTTCTGAGAAAACTACCTTGGAGGTCCTTGCCCTAAGCTTCCTACCTAGATCCCTGAAATCATTTTTAAGGACCCTCCATCTACCACTCACTTTGTCATTGGTGCCAATGTGGACCATGACCGCTGGGTCTTCGCCAGCCCCACCCAGTAACCTGTCAACCCGATCCGCGATGTGCCGGACTCGAGCGCCAGGGAGGCAGCACACCGTTCGGCGATCCCGGTCTTTGTGACAGATTGCCCTGTCTGTCCCCCTAATAATAGAGTCACCCACTACCAGGACCTGTCTAGCCTGCCCTACACTTCCCCCCTCCCCCTCATTACTGGAGCATACACTCCCCCGGCGGTCAGAGGATCTGTCGTGCTCCAATAATGCCGGTTCTGAACCAGCCTTCCTATACTTCTTCCCTCTATCCCTCCTAACTGTTATCCAGCTCCCTGCCTGTTCAGCCTGCGCTTCCCCACTAAGCTCCACCCCCAGTGTTGACCCATTGAGTGTCTGCTCGGTGAGCAGCAAACTCCGTTCCATGTTGTCGATGCTCCTCAGTACCGCTATCTGAGCACTTAGATCCAGGATTTGGGCTTCCAAGTGCACGATATGCTCACATCTCTCGCAGCAGTATGGATCCCTGAGCGGTAGCTCAGGGAATGCATACATTGCGCAAGATGTACACTGCACGGCTCCGGCCAACATGGACGTCATTCTAAATATGGGGATACAGTCAGTATATATGTACAAGTACAAAACACAATTATTTATATATAGGTGTATGGACGGGGATCAATTAGGGATGTGCAAGTGTATCGATTAGATATCGGCGCGGGATCAGTTAAGTATGGACGGGGGATCAATTAAGTATCAATTAAGTATGGACGGGGGATCAGCTGAGTGGGTCAGGTGGATTAATTAAGTATGGACGGTGTGTCAATTAACTATGGACTGGGATCAATAAGTATGAACTGGGGAAATAATTAATTGTGGACTAGGGAATCAATCAATTAATTATGGACAGGGGGTTTAATTAAATAGGATGGGGGGTAAAGCAAATAAATAGGTATGGACGGTGGGTCAATTAACTAAGGACTGGGGATCAATAAGTATCAATAATATCAATAAATATGGACTGGGGAAATAATTAATTGTGGTCTGGGGAATCAATCAATTAATTATGGACAGGGGTTAATTAAATATGGTGGGGGATAAGGCAAATAGATAGGGACTGGGGATGAGTAAAAGTGGACAAGGGGAATCTATTAAATAGGACAAGGGGGATCAATCAATTATGGGCTGGGGGGGTCAATCATTTAAATGTGGTCAGGGGGATCACTTTAATATGGACGGGGGGTGGTCGGGGATCAATTAAATGAGGACGGGGGGTCAATTTAATGTGGTCAGAGGGATCAGTTAAATATGGACGGGGTGTTCAGGGGAATCAATTTAAATATGGACGGGGGGGTAATCAATTAAATATGGACTAGGGAATACAATACAATTACAATACAGATACAAATACAATACAGTACAGTACACACTTGGGTTCAGTAGGGCCGCTTATCGCGGCCTCCTGCCCCTCACTCACCTCCTCTAGGGACGCTGCACGCTATCACAGCGCGCTTTTCCCTCCGGTCGCCTCTTACCGGTCCTCCTGATCACCTCCTGGTCACCACCACCTGGCACCCTCCGCTGGCCGGCACTGCACGCTGCCACAGCGCTCTCTTGCGCTCGTCCCTCCGGTCGCCTCCTACTGGTCCTCCCGGTCCGCTCGGTCACCTCCGCCTGGCTCTCCTCCCTTCCCAGGAGCTCTCTCCACACACAGCACAACTCTTGCAGCACACGGCAGGCTCCGCCTCCACCACTTCCTGTCAGGCCTCCTCCTGTCATGCCAGGATGGGTGTGAGGGGGGCCATACATACCAGAATGAAGGGTGCCATACATACCAGGAAGAGGGAAGAGGGGGCCATGCATATCAGGATGGGGATGAGGGCCACATATAACAGGGAAAAGGGGTCATATATACCAGGATGGGGCATATTAACAGAATTAGGGGACAATACCCCTATAACAGTGTCAGCAGTAGACCCCCTCCCCCTTAACAGGGCATCATGACCACATTTTTGGCTTAAATTTTTTTTTCTATTTTCCTCCTCTAAAACCTAGGTGCATCTGATGGTCCGGTGCGTCTTATAGTCTGAAAAATAAAGTAGATCGGGTGATGTGTATTTGTGTAATGAGGGGTGTGTGGCCTATGGATATTGACACCCTTTATCAGGGGGGGGGAATTATTGGACAGCTTCTTGTCCTCAGACAAAATGGGCCAAAAAGAGTTTTAACTGACTCTAAAAAGTCAAAAATGGTTAAAAGTCTTACAGAGGGATGCAACACTCCTTAAATTGCTCAGATATTGGGGAGTGACCACAGAAACTTCAAAAGTCTACAGGGTTGCAAAAAATATATACAGAATAACATTAACTGCAAAAGATTTCAGAAGACTCAAATGTGAAGCGACCAGGAAGATATTATCCTCCAGTGCTGTCGTATTCCAGAATCGCAGCCTCCCTGGAGGCCCAGAAGAACTAGGTGTTCAGTGCTCAGAGACAAGGCCGAGGCTGAATATCAATCACCACCAACAAGACACAAGTGCAAACATCAAGACTTAACCAAAAGAAAGCTGAAAAAAGATTTTTTTTAAAGGTTTTATGGACTGATGAGAGTGACTCTCAACGGAGCAGATGGATGGGCCCATGGCTGGATCATTAATGGGCACAGACCTAGACTTCAACTCAGACGCCAGCGAGATGGAGTTGGGCAATGCTATGGGCTGGTATTATTACAGATGAGCTAGTTGGACTTTTTTTAATTGAATATGGACTCAAAATCAAATCCCAAACCTACTGCAAGTTTTTAGATGACGCTTTCTTTAAACAGAGGTACAGAAAAAATCTGCATCTTTAAAAAAAAAAAACAGCAGGATTGTTCTGCGGGAGAATGCTCAATGGCAGCATCAAAGTCTTCACTGCTCAGTACCCGGAAAGGCCTTAAAGATGAAAGAGTAATGACATGACCTTTTCCTCACTGGACCTAAACCTTCCGGAGAACTTTTGAGCTTTTCTTAAACTCGATATTTAAGGTGAAGGAGAACAGTCCCCTCTTTGATAAGTGTCGGGGGGCTGTGCCTGGTGCTGCCCACAAAGATGATCGTCAACAGATTAAGAAACTAATGGACTCCATGGATGGATGGCTTATCACTGGTGTTGAGAAGAATGGTGGCTATATTGGTCACTGATAAATTTTTGTTAAATGTCAGAAATGTATTTTTGGACATTGAGTTGTTTGGGTCTTATTCTCAATATACCAGATGAAAATAAACAGTTAAGATGGAAAATTTAAATTTTTCATATAGTTGCATAATAACTCTGGAAACAGAGATATTCTCCTTAGACAGCACCTCACTTTTACTTTCTTAAATATTCAGGTTTATTACTCTGTGGATTGACCGACAGCACTGGAGATGTTAACTAATAAAAATAATCATCAAAAATACAAATTATCTAATAATCGTGCACACAGTGTAGAGTAGGCGGTGGAGATAGAAGACGTCTTCTTTCTAGAACTTATCATGGAGTGGTGAGATGTATACAAATAAACCATTAACATATTTTATTGGCTGTACAAAGACTGTTGAATTCTTTATATTGTTATATTACTGAATTATTTTATAACTTCCATAATCCCAACTGATAGCACATCGGTATCTCTGTGTGATCTGAAGATGTATGTAGAGCTCTACCACATTATTGCTTTATACTGGCATCACAATGCTATTCATGTTTTTTATTACACAGAATTTTATATATTTTACACCAACTCATCTTCAATCCACTCAGATTCCCACAATATGAGATAGTAATAATTTATCTATATAATTTTCCTAGAGAAGAATGGATAGAGACAGAAAGAAGATGGTAGAGAGGATAATGCACCTCACCCTAGAGATCCTCTTCCAGCTTACTGGAGAGGTGAGAGATTCTGATGACGTCACATTACATCATTCTTATCTATGGGAATAACAGATGGACAGAACTGGAGAGGTGAGGACTCTGGAAATGTCTGGAGTGAGATTTATTAATGTGTCTCTCCATAACCAGGATTACATAGTAGTGAAGACCTCTAGTGAGCGCTGTCAGGACCCAATCACGGGGCCTCTACCTCACCCCCTGATACATGAGGACATCAATGACCAGAAGATCCTAGAACTCACCTACAAGATGATTGAGCTTCTGACTGGAGAGGTGACACTGCTGGGAATGCTGGGACATTATACAGTAATGCTATGAAGGGATCGGGGGGATGACCTTATCATTGTATGTGTCAGGTTCCTATAAGGTGTCAGGACGTCACAATCTATTTCTCCATGGAGGAGTGGGAGTATTTAGAAGGACACAAAGATCTGTACAAGGACATCATGATGGAGGTTACCCAGCCCCTCACATCACCAGGTAATAGACAGGAATAAATAAAATTATTCGGAAGAAAAAGACTCAGGATATATAACCATGCACACCCAATGTTGGAAAAGTGAAAAAAAATCTTTATTACATGATTACATTTAGACAACAAAAGAAAAAATTTTTTTAAAAGCATTTAAAACAGACAAAAACATGTGCAATCTTCATATGGGGGAATTCATGATAATATGCATAAAAATAGCAATAAACCCCACTATGTTATGTGCCACAGGTATATTTTACATCACTTATATAACATTCGATTAATGTAGACCTACTAAGCAAACCTGGTATAAATAGCACAGCATAACCAGTCAAAATATGTGTTTATGACAAAGCAAACCCCCCTAAATAATATAAGTGAATCAAGGAATGAGTAGGAGAGATGGTCTATTGGCAATGGGGGCCAGATAGAGGTATTGGCCAGATTGTGTCACCAAAGTCGTATATGACGTGGCACAGTTGATCCACATATAAATAACAAGCCAGGCATTCCTGAGTGGTCAAGTCAAGAAAATAAGTAAATAAAAAATATATGGAAGAATAATTACCTGCTGGCACCAGAGACCCTACGCGTTACACTGCTCAGACGCAGCTTCGTCAGGGGTATGTTGTCTAAGAGCACATGTGTGTGTTATATAGTTGATCCCAAATGGTGTGACTAGTTTCAGGTGAGTGTTTGTCTCCCTATGGTGTGTAGACAGGCCTGTTCTCATCAGAATGTGTTCCACCCAGTCCACGTGGAACGCAAACGGAAATGGGTTAAACGTCATATCCGGTCCAAAGCAGAGGGCGCCAAATACAGCCCTGAAGCTATTATTGTCAAAGGTGCGTCCTACCCGTACCATACGGTGGAACGGGGGTGGAAGTAAAGTAAACGTCATATCCAGTCAGAAGGGTAAACACGCAGAGCAATGAACTATGCACGTAGTCATAATAAAGAAGAGGCTTGCGTTCCACGATGGAACGCAAAAACCCCAGGAGCAGCGCGTCCGCTGCAGAGAATAATAGTGATCACACAAGAAAGTGCTAGCATTAAAAAAAAAAAAAAAAGAAAGAAAGAATTGCAGTCCAAACCAGGAATACTAAGAAGTCAGTATATGATCTGAGGACAATCACCAAACATGCATAGATACAAAGATGCATCACATAACAGAATACAGACCTGGACATATAAGACTCACTAACCAGACAGACATAAAACAACAAAAAAAATCCCATTTAAAATAAAACTCTCTCCTTTCCCTCTTTCCTTTTTTCTCTTCCTTTCTTTCTCCTTTCCCTTTCCCTTCTTTTCCTTCCCCTTTCCATCCTCCCCTCTCCTTCCTTTATTAAGATAAAAGACAAGACATATAAATGCATATGAGACTGTGTGCAAGTATGTGAAAAGATGCACACAGTTAAACAATCACAAATACAAGAAATAAGCAATAAACTAATGGAACTGCACAAGTTGGCCCCATGGGAGGGAAAAAAAAAAAAAAAGGTGAATCAAAACCCCAATAGTGGGCAAGATTCCACATATAAGAACACCATGGGAGTCTGGAAAAGTCAGAACTGGAAAATACTCATTCGTGCCCCTCATAGCCACTACATCAAACATTACGGTCCAATAAGAAACCAACCCCGGGGAACTGGGTAGAATTTAAAAAATATTGATATTAAAGCTGCTGGAATGGAATTTAAAGGAGGTGCACATGCACCCCCAAAATAAACAGAGTACTGCTTATAAGGACACCATGGAAATTTAAGCCAAGTAACCAGTAAATGAGAGATCCTCATTTATGCCCTTTGGGGCCACTGTGTCAAGTGTAAAGATCCACCTGGATTCTGTCCTCAAAAGGTCCCTAGTATGATCTGAATTGCGAGGGTTAGGCTTCATTTTTTGGAGGCCTGTAACTCGCAATTTATTAGTGCTGCTGGAATGGAATTGAAGAAAGTGCAGGGCCACCGTGGAGATGGTCCTGCCCTTTCTCAAATCCTGTTCAGCAAGATGGATATTCGAAGCGTGTTGCTGTACCCGCCTCCGAAGTTCCTGCGATGTTTGACCAACATAGACCTTGGGACAGGGACAGGTCAAAGCATAAATAACATTAGTGGACCTGCAGTTAATGTAGTCCCTCAAAGGAAATTGACGATTGTCAGTCGGGTTAGTAAAGATTTTTTCAGATGAAAAAAATGGACATGCAGAACAATTGCCGCAGGGAAAAGAGCCTTTGAGCCTATTACCACCAGAGGTATTGTACAACGGACGTAAGTAATGGTTATGAACGAGTTTGTCCCTTAAATTTGGGGCTCGTCTAGCCGTCAGCAAAGGTTTGTTTGATAATATACTGGATAGACGGTGATCCGTCTTCAGTATATTCCAATGTTTGCGGAATAGACCACCTACTTCATTCCATTGATTGTTAAACCTAGTAATAAATCTGATCTGTGTGTCTTCCATGTCAGCTCGTGGTTGCAACAGAACCTCCCGTGGTTTGGCGATGATCCTCTGATGTGCTTTAGAGATTGTGGATTTCGGATAGCCCCGTTCACGAAAGCGTGTAGTTAGGTTACTGGCCTCAGTTTTGAAGTCATCCTGTGTTGTACAATTCCTCTTGGCCCTTGAAAACTGTCCCACTGGTATACTGTCTCTCAAATTTCTGGGATGAAAGCTTTGGTAATGTAGAAGACTGTTTGTAGCAGTCGATTTTCTGTATAATTTAGTAACAAGTGATCCGTCCACTATCCTGATTTCCAAATCCAGAAAATAGACTACAGAAGAAGATATACAATGGGTAAGATGGATGTTAAAGTCATTGACATTAAGTCTATCAACAAAATCAATTGCCTCCGCCTCCGTGCCCGTCCAAATAATTAAAATATCATCAATGAAGCGGAACCACTTGAAAACCCCATAATTGTATTCCCGTAAGGGATAGATGTGTGTATCCTCCCACCAACCCAGGAATAGATTGGCGAAGGCGGGCGCACACCGTGCGCCCATGGCGGTCCCAGAGGCCTGCCGATAAAACACATGATCGAATACAAAATAGTTGTGCGTGAGGATAAATTTCAAAAGATCCACAATAAAGGAGTCATGCAGACGATTACCTCCACTCGTGTTATTCAGAAAGTGCAGGACCGCTGCTATGCCATCCTGGTGAGCTATATTGGAATACAGCGATTCAACATCAACAGTAATGAGCAGGAACTGGTCAGGTAAACTTAGGGAGTTGAGAGACTGTATTAGATGGGAAGAGTCTCTGAGATAAGAAGGAAGGCTGGTGGCAAGTGGCTGCAAGAAAAAATCTACATAAAAGCATGCATTTATGTAGATTTTTTCTTGCAGCCACTTGCCACCAGCCTTCCTTCTGGTGGCAGCCTTCCTTCTTATCTCAGAGACTCTTCCCATCTAATACAGTCTCTCAACTCCCTAAGTTTACCTGACCAGTTCCTGCTCATTACTGTTGATGTTGAATCGCTGTATTCCAATATAGCTCACCAGGACGGCATAGCAGCGGTCCTGCACTTTCTGAATAACACGAGTGGAGGTAATCGTCTGCATGACTCCTTTATTGTGGATCTTTTGAAATTTATCCTCACGCACAACTATTTTGTATTCGATCATGTGTTTTATCGGCAGGCCTCTGGGACCGCCATGGGCGCACGGTGTGCGCCCGCCTTCGCCAATCTATTCCTGGGTTGGTGGGAGGATACACACGTCTATCCCTTACGGGAATACAATTATGGGGTTTTCAAGTGGTTCCGCTTCATTGATGATATTTTAATTATTTGGACGGGCACGGAGGCGGAGGCAATTGATTTTGTTGATAGACTTAATGTTAATGACTTTAACATCCATCTTACCCATTGTATATCTTCTTCCGTAGTCTATTTTCTGGATTTGGAAATCAGGATAGTGGGCGGATCACTTGTTACTAAATTATACAGAAAATCGACTGCTACAAACAGTCTTCTACATTACCAAAGCTTTCATCCCAGAAATTTGAGAGACAGTATACCAGTGGGACAGTTTTCAAGGGCCAAGAGGAATTGTACAACACAGGATGACTTCAAAACTGAGGCCAGTAACCTAACTACACGCTTTCGTGAACGGGGCTATCCGAAATCCATAATCTCTAAAGCACATCAGAGGATCATCGCCAAACCACGGGAGGTTCTGTTGCAAACACGAGCTGACATGGAAGACACACAGATCAGATTTATTACTAGGTTTAACAATCAATGGAATGAAGTAGGTGGTCTATTCCGCAAACATTGGAATATACTGAAGACGGATCACCGTCTATCCAGTATATTATCAAACAAACCTTTGCTGACGGCTAGACGAGCCCCAAATTTAAGGGACAAACTCGTTCATAACCATTACTTACGTCCGTTGTACAATACCTCTGGTGGTAATAGGCTCAAAGGCTCTTTTCCCTGCGGCAATTGTTCTGCATGTCCATTTTTTTCATCTGAAAAAATCTTTACTAACCCGACTGACAATCGTCAATTTCCTTTGAGGGACTACATTAACTGCAGGTCCAATAATGTTATTTATGCTTTGACCTGTCCCTGTCCCAAGGTCTATGTTGGTCAAACATCGCAGGAACTTCGGAGGCGGGTACAGCAACACGCTTCGAATATCCATCTTACTGAACAGGATTTGAGAAAGGGCAGGACCATCTCCACGGTGGCCCTGCACTTTCTTCAATTCCATTCCAGCAGCACTAATAAATTGCGAGTTACAGGCCTCCAAAAAATGAAGCCTAACCCTCGCAATTCAGATCATACTAGGGACCTTTTGAGGACAGAATCCAGGTGGATCTTTACACTTGACACAGTGGCCCCAAAGGGCATAAATGAGGATCTCTCATTTACTGGTTACTTGGCTTAAATTTCCATGGTGTCCTTATAAGCAGTACTCTGTTTATTTTGGGGGTGCATGTGCACCTCCTTTAAATTCCATTCCAGCGGCTTTAATATCAATATTTTTTAAATTCTACCCAGTTCCCCGGGGTTGGTTTCTTATTGGACCCTAATGTTTGATGTAGTGGCTATGAGGGGCACGAATGAGTATTTTCCAGTTCTGACTTTTCCAGACTCCCATGGTGTTCTTATATGTGGAATCTTGCCCACTATTGGGGTTTTGATTCACCTTTTTTTTTTTCCCTCCCATGGGGCCAACTTGTGCAGTTCCATTAGTTTATTGCTTATTTCTTGTATTTGTGATTGTTTAACTGTGTGCATCTTTTCACATACTTGCACACAGTCTCATATGCATTTATATGTCTTGTCTTTTATCTTAATAAAGGAAGGAGAGGGGAGGATGGAAAGGGGAAGGAAAAGAAGGGAAAGGGAAAGGAGAAAGAAAGGAAGAGAAAAAAGGAAAGAGGGAAAGGAGAGAGTTTTATTTTAAATGGGATTTTTTTTGTTGTTTTATGTCTGTCTGGTTAGTGAGTCTTATATGTCCAGGTCTGTATTCTGTTATGTGATGCATCTTTGTATCTATGCATGTTTGGTGATTGTCCTCAGATCATATACTGACTTCTTAGTATTCCTGGTTTGGACTGCAATTCTTTCTTTCTTTTTTTTTTTTGATTAATGCTAGCACTTTCTTGTGTGATCACTATTATTCTCCGCAGCGGACGCGCTGCTCCTGGGGTTTTTGCGTTCCATCGTGGAACGCAAGCCTCTTCTTTATTATGACTACGTGCATAGTTCATTGCTCTGCGTGTTTACCCTTCTGACTGGATATGACGTTTACTTTACTTCCACCCCCGTTCCACCGTATGGTACGGGTGGGACGCACCTTTGACAATAATAGCTTCAGGGCTGTATTTGGCGCCCTCTGCTTTGGACCGGATATGACGTTTAACCCATTTCCGTTTGCGTTCCACGTGGACTGGGTGGAACACATTCTGATGAGAACAGGCCTGTCTACACACCATAGGGAGACAAACACTCACCTGAAACTAGTCACACCATTTGGGATCAACTATATAACACACACATGTGCTCTTAGACAACATACCCCTGACGAAGCTGCGTCTGAGCAGCGTAACGCGTAGGGTCTCTGGTGCCAGCAGGTAATTATTCTTCCATATATTTTTTATTTACTTATTTTCTTGACTTGACCACTCAGGAATGCCTGGCTTGTTATTTATATGTGGATCAACTGTGCCACGTCATATATGACTTTGGTGACACAATCTGGCCAATACCTCTAAAATATGGGCCCCCATTGCCAATAGACCATCTCTCCTACTCATTCCTTGATTCACTTATATTATTTAGGGGGGTTTGCTTTGTCATAAACACATATTTTGACTGGTTGTGCTGTGCTATTTATACCAGGTTTGCTTAGTAGGTCTACATTAATCGAATGTTATATAAGTGATGTAAAATATACCTGTGGCACATAACATAGTGGGGTTTATTGCTATTTTTATGCATATTATCATGAATTCCCCCATATGAAGATTGCACATGTTTTTGTCTGTTTTAAATGCTTTTAAAAAAATTTTTTCTTTTGTTGTCTAAATGTAATCATGTAATAAAGATTTTTTTCACTTTTCCAACATTGGGTGTGCATGGTTATATATCCTGAGTCTTTTTCTTCCGAATAATTTTGTGTCTTTACATCAGGTTACTGTAGCACCCCTTTCTATTTGTGATTATTATTCCCCAGCAGTGCCCACTTTTTCTTTTTGTGTACTTGTATTTCTAGACAGGAATAAATTCACACGGCCTATAATTATCTGTATGTAAAGAATGAATTCAGCCCCTGTATGTGTTTCCTCCAGATCTATCCAGTAAGAGGACAACACCAGAGAGATGTCCCCGTCCTCTTCTTCCACAGGACTGTAAACAAGAAGATCCCAATGTTCCTCAGGATCATCAGGTAGATGGAGAGAAGGTGTCATGAGCTCTCCCCTGTGATGTGTAGATGACTGTGAAGGTCTTGTGCTCAGTCTTGTTTTATCCACCAGTATTATATGTTTTATACTTGTGTAATGAGAACGATGGAGATGGCAGGATTAGAGCTGATCATAGATGTGACTTCTCCATCTGTCTTTGACTTTTATAATATTTGTTTCAGGGTGAAGATCTGACCCATATTAATACTACAGAGACATATGTGAGGGATGATGAGCGGTGTAAAGAGGAGATTCCTACATATGACTACCCAAGTGAGTAGTAACCACTAAATGCAGAGAAGTCACAGATTCTTCTCAGACACCGGCTGTGGCTGCTTTATCAGTGGTGTAGTCCGGTTGTGTTACAATTGTGTGACCACCATTTTACCTCTAGACCACAAGATTTTCCTCCATCCAAAAATGTTCACATTACTTTGTGTAATTGTGAAAGACCTTTTCTGTAGAACTTACAACCTGGAGGATCCACCTAACCCCTGGGATTAGAAGACTCTGTCCATTACCTGCTCAGATCTGTAAACTACAAAGCCAAATGACAGCGTACGTAGAATGTGCTGACAAATGAGAAAATCACTTGTAGAGAAAGTGGAGGGTGATGATGCTGTTGGCTTCCTAGAACCCTGATATCTTATTGGATGAATCTACCTTCTCTCCCTTCTGTGCTGCTGAATGTGCTGATATGGTCCCTACAAGACCAGGTCCAGTCTTTCTGGCCAAACTTCACTTTTTTGATCGATAACATTAAATGTGCAGTGAGGGCCAAGTGTGAATTTCTGTACAATAACAGCAGAGTTTCCCTTTATCCTGACTTTTCAATTTCTTTTAAAACTGACTAACTTCAAACAGGATTGTGATAAACTATACAGAAAACATTACACCTGTGCCATGATATATCTCTAAGCTGTGCGTGGCTGATGGCTGTAATATACATTTATTCACGCCTGCAGGAGATGTGTTGGCTCCAGCCCTGGTTTCATGGATTCACTCAACGCCATAAATTACATTATTTTTCAATCCTAAGGAATTCAGATTACTGCACAATCTCTCCTGAAATGTGGGCGCTAATAGTTTCTCTACTCTTCTGCTCAGGAGTCATAGTAGCTCCAATGGTCCACTATAAATGAGTGCAACTCCAGTTTAGTGTTGGAGCTCTCCCCTTATATATATGTTGTTGGGGATGTAACATATCTTTTATTCTGTCTTTTTTTTTCCAGTTTCATTTTGTATGATAGCTTTATTGTGGTGGGATCGGCCTGACTCACTTATGTGAGTCTGTAACTCCCTGGTAGTCTTTAAAAGAAGGTCTCCATTACGTCTTCCCAATGCTCGAGGTCTAAATTTAAGACACCTCAGCTCTGCAGTATTATAAAAAAGTTCACTTTAGATGTCTAATATTTCTTCTTGACACTCATCTGATAGAAAATATTGTCCCTTACGATAGTTTAGATTGCCAAGAGCCACCGAGCCCCATACTGTAATTACCCCAGAGAGGTTTCACCACTAGTTACTCATTTATTACTGATGAAGACTGTTGAGTTTGATAATTTCAGTAGATGTGTTATTGTGTATAGTCACAGTTTTTGACTTCAGTAATCCTCTGCTTTAACCCCTTCCTGCAGCCAGTTTTGTGTTCCTAATCAGGCCCCATTTTTTAAATCTGACGTGTGTCACTTTATGTGGTGATAACTTTGAGATTCTTCACAAAGGATAATAGGAAACAAATGGACCTTACAAATTATTTTCCAACTTCTCTTGAGTCCGACAATACCCTATATATGGTTGTACACTACTGTCTGGGCACATGGCAGGTTAAGAAGAGAAGGAGCGACATTTAGCTATTTGAATGCAGATCTTGCTGGAATAGTTTGCAGACACAATGTATTGGGGGCACTGTTCATGGTCACCTGGCAGCTCAAAAGATGGTCACCATGAACAGTTTGGCGCTATATACTCCAGATCCCAGGGACTGCCTTGCTCATCACCCTTTAACGTCAAGAAGAATAGTCAGGTATTCGGGTCAGAACTAGGAGGACCGAGAAAATAACAAATCAGAAGACACAAGAGTAGTCAGTAAACGGGCCGAGGTCACAATAGGAAACAAATACACAAGCTGAGAGCTGAGCACAGAGGACTGAACCAGAGGAGGACAAGGCTGTATCTGGCAGCTTCCAGCAATATGCTTCCAGCTTTAGTAGGGTGCGGTGCTTTCTAAATGGCTGAAGCAGGGAGCAGATTACTCCAGCTGGACAGCACACACCCATACTGCCAGACTGGATGATACTACTGGTCCCAGCAACCCTAATCTTAGTGGCTGGACAGAGCCTGCACCGCCCAGAGCTTCTGGTTCTGACGTCTCTTCCATCACAAGTGCCGCCTGCAGAATTAATAAGGAGACGCCTGGTGACAAAAGCAGACGTCACACAAGTCGAAGCAGGAGGAGAAGTAAATGCCCCAGAGGAGATGGGACGCACCATTTGCAGAAATCCTAATATAACAAAATGGCAGAAAATCAGAGCAGTAGAAATCCCCATAAAGTGACTCCATGTTGGAAATTCTAATCCTCAGTGAATTAATCTATAGGAGTAGTGACTAATTTGATTCCACAGTCACTTTCCAGAAATTAGCACTCGGTGGATGTTGGAGAGTGAAAATTGCAAATATATCATTTTATTACCCAACACATAGTGCCCAGATTGTGCTCCAGGAGACACACACCGTAAATTAAGTGTGTTCTTCTCACTATAGTAATGCCAAATACATGGAGGCTAAATGTGGTTTGGGCGCACTGCAAGGCTCAGAACGAGGGGGAGATTTGACTTCGGGAGAGCGGATATTGCTGGATTGGTTTATGGAAGCCATGTTGCTTTTCAAAAACCTTTGAGCCACTAATAATGTGGAAACTTACGTTTTTCCATTGACAGATGATGGACCTGTGTGGGGACTTGTTTTTTGTGGGATGAGTAGAAGTTTTCATTGGTATTATTTTTCTACATAACATTGTTTGATGGCTTCTTATTCCATATTTTGGAGGCAGAATGAACAAACAGTTGGACACCACGCTCTACTGGTTCATCCTATGAGGTTTTCTATTAGACTGTGAACTGTCATTCGGTCAATAACTTGCCATTTCTACAGACATTTTAAGTACAATTAACACAAGAATCTCATAGAAAAAGAAATAAAGATTGCATACCACTTCTAAATCAATCTAAACAAACACATCCCTGGGCTACATGCTAGTCCAGGAAAATGAAGAGATATATGCTCAAGTTTAAAAATCAATTTTATTAGACACAAATCTAAAAAATAACAGGAATATTTAAAATATTCCTCTATTTTTTAGATTTGTGTCTAATAAAATTGATTTTTAAACTTGAGCATATATCTCTTCATTTCCCTGGATTAGCATGTAGCCCAGAGATGTGCTTGTTTAGACATTTTAAGTAGAAATGTTCAAAAATATAAATTTCAATGATATTTTATTCAAAATTAATAATTTTTTTTTCTTGGCAGATGACTGTACCAGAAGATCAGATGGACAGGAGATTTTTAAATCTGATGCTCTTGAGATCCCACATGATGCAATTGAAGTGAATGCCATTACTCCAGATATACCATCATCCCTTCACAGCAAAGATCTATCATCTGATCCTATGAAACAGGTCCTATCTTCTGATTCATTACCAACTACTAAGGAAAATCAAAATAAAATAAGCATTAAAAAACGAACTGCTCCTAAAGCAAAGAAATCATTTTCACGTTCAGAAAATGGAAATAGTTTTACCCTCGAGAAGTCTATTCTTAAACATCAAAAATTACACACAGCGGACAATAGATTTTGTTACAAATGTGGAAAATGTTTTAACCAGAAATCAGTTTTTGTTGTTCACCAGAAAACCCACACAGGGGAGAAGCCTTTTTCATGTTCAGAATGTGGGAAATGTTTTAACCATAAAGCGCATCTTGATATCCACCAGAGAACTCACACAGGGGAGAAGCCTTTTTCATGTTCAGAATGTGGGAAATGTTTTATCCAGAAAGCGCATCTTGATAACCACCAGAGAACCCACACAGGGGAGAAGCTCTTTTCCTGTTCAGAATGTGGGAAATGTTTTAACAATAAATATGTTTTGGTTAACCACCAGAGAATCCACTCAGGGAAGAAGCCTTTTTCATGTTCAGAATGTGGGAAATGTTTTAACCATAAAGCGCATCTTGATATCCACCAGAGAACTCACACAGGGGAGAAGCCTTTTTCATGTTCAGAATGTGGGAAATGTTTTATACAGAAAGCGCAACTTGATAACCACCAGAGAACCCACACAGGGGAGAAGCTCTTTTCCTGTTCAGAATGTGGGAAATGTTTTAACAATAAATATGTTTTGGTTAACCACCAGAGAATCCACTCAGGGAAGAAGCCTTTTTCATGTTCAGAATGTGGGAAATGTTTTAACCGGAAAGCGCATCTTGATAGCCACCAGAGAACCCACACAGGGGAGAAGCCTTTTTCTTGTTCAGACTGTGGGACATGTTTTAACCGGAATGCGTATCTTAATAAGCACCAGAGAACCCACATAGGGGAGAAGCCTTTTTCATGTTCAGAATGTGGGAAATGTTTTAACTGGAAAGCGAATCTTGTTAGACACCAGAACAGTCACACAAGGGAGAAGCCTTTTTCCTGTTCAGCATGTGGGAAATGTTTTAACCAGAAATCAGGTTTGATTAGGCACCAGAGAACCCACACAGGGGAGAAGCCCTTTTCCTGTTTAGAATGTGGGAAATGTTTTAATCGTAAAATGATTCTTGATAGACACAAGAGAACTCACACAGGGGAAAAGCCTTTTTCTTGTTCAGAATGTGGGAAATGTTTTAACCGGATAGAGCATCTTGATAACCACCAGAGAACCCACACAGGGGAGAAGCCTTTTTCATGTTCAGAATGTGGGAAATGTTTTAACCATAAATCACATCTTGATAGTCACAAGAGAACCCACACAGGGGAGAAGCCTTTTTCATGTTCAGAATGTGGGAAATGTTTTAACCAGAAATCGGCTTTGGTTAAGCACCAGAGAACTCACACAGGGGAGAAGCCTTTTTCATGTTCAGAATGTGGGAAATGTTTTAACCAGAAATCAGCTTTGGTTAAGCACCAGAGAACTCACACAGGATAGAAGCCTTTTTTCTAATCTTTTTTTTTTTAATCCAATAAATTTTTATTGAGATTTTTTTACAAAACAAGAAATCAGTACATACTGTTAAGCGTCGGTATGTTGTTGGAGTTGAAATGGTTTCAGAAGCTTCTGTGGTCTCCCATTTTGGTCCAGCCAGGGCTGATGCTGCTCAGCATCATCATCAGCCCCAACGCTTGTCTGGTCCACGAGATGTGCAGATTGTCTCCTGGGTATTTGTGCCTAGCAATGTTAAGCATAGGTTGCAGAGGGAGATAGGGCTTTTGGAGTCTAAGTCCAGGATTCGCCGCACTGAGCAAGCCCATGACCTGGCGGATCGTGATTGGTGGTTTGGCACCCACCTGACCCGGTGACCTGGCACCGCCTGATTGGTCCACAGGTAGCGTCACCAATGGCGCATCGGTGGGCAGGGTTTAGTCTTTAAATGGCCCGCCCATAAACATGGCGGCGTGCTCTGATCATTTGAGCAAGTGATGCTGTGGTGTGGACAACTGTGTTCCACGTGCTCCCTAGCTGTTCACTCCGGAACCTGCTGATGCCAGAGTTCGCTCGGCTGATCAGCACAGGTCGCTTAGGCAGGCTTAGATGTGCATAGGCAGGTAGCTTCGTCTTGCACCCTGGCTCAGCCAAAGGGGTCACCTATCACCCCGAGCAGCCTGCAGACGTCCTGTCCACAGCTATCGCCTGTCAGCCACGTGGAGTTTTACCCTTCAGTCCGGTAGCATGCCGGCTGGAGGAACGTGTACCCGTTGGCGTAGTCACACACGCATCCTAGTGCCGCCACTGTAGTCCCTGTGCTGTAACAGGACTACAGATAGTTTTTTTCTGCCTATCTCTCGTGCAGCTAACGGAGATAGTGCGAATTGCTATACCCGTTCCAGTGTGCAGAAACACGGAGGGGTTTTACATTTAAGTTGGTTGCTTCCCTTTCCACCCGGAAAGTGTTCGGCAGCAGTCCACCAGGCTGCATCGCGAACCCCAGGGTCGGTTGCGTTCCATTATATTAAAGTCTGCAACCGCCCTCCTAACACATACAATAAAAAAATAACATACCATAGGGATGACATACATGCATCTCTCCAATATATCCTTTCAGCTTGCCCATTACCGTCTGATAACTTGCAATTACTATATCTTACTTCTAGCTGGAGAAGGAAATATTCTTAAATATTTATCAAGAAGGACTCAGTAAATATCAGAAATACGACCCTTAGTATTTCCCTTCTCTAATACCAACTTAACAAAAGTATTATTTTCTGCCCAAAAGGGAGTCCATCTTGATTGTGCATTAAATGAATGCCGAAACTGTAAAGATTTATAGAATTGTTTGTCATCCCAAATTCCCCCTTTAATTGATCAAAGCACTTAAGTATCCCTTTAGATAATATGTTTTATATCGTATATATTCCTTTATCCACCCAACTCCGAAATCCCTCTAATTTATAGAACTCAGCATATTTATTATTAAACCATATAGGTGTAGATTCATTGCAGTCTCCTATTTCCATTATATCTTTACTCCTATCCCAGACCTTGTAGAGTAGAGCAAGTGTAGGGTATATTGATTTCTTGTGTACGAGGTCATTCAGTTCCACTATATGAATAGGAATATTCCACGGTGTTCCTGAAGTAATTAACCCCTTAATACTATTTGGGTTTGCAGCGCTATGCCACCCACCCAAATGTTGCAATTCCGCTGCCATATAATGCAATGGGGAAAAAAAGTATTTAGTCGGCCACCAATTGTGCAAGTTCTCCCACTTAAAAAGATGAGAGAGGCCTGTAAGTGACATCATAGGTCGACCTCAACTATGAGAGACAAAATGGGAAAACAAATCCTGAAAATCACATTGTCTGAGATGGGAAGAAATTTTTTTTTAAATTTTGGTGGAAAATAAGTATTTGGTCAATTACAAAAGTTCATCTCAATACTTTGTTATATATCCTTTGTTAGCAATGACAGAGGTCAAACGTTTTCTGTAAGTCTTCACAAGGGTGGCACACACTGTTGCTGGTATGTTGGCCCATTCCTCCATGCAGATCTCCTCTAGAACAGTGATGTTTAAGGGCTGTCGCTGGGCAACATGGTCTTTCAACTCCCTCCAAAGGTTTTCTATAGTGTTTAGATCTGGAGACACTAGGCCACTCCAGGACCTTGAAATGCTTCTTACGAAGCCACTCCTTCATTGCCCTGGCGGTGTGCTTGGGATCATTGTCATGCTGAAAGACCCAGCCGCATTTCATCTTCAATGCCCTTGCTGATGGAAGGAGGTTTGCACTCAAAATCTCATGATACATGACCCCATTCATTCTTTCATGTACACGGATCAGTCGTCCTGGTCCCTTGGCAGAGAAACAGCCCAAAAGCATGATGTTGCCACCCCCATGCTTCACAGTAGGTATGGTGTTCTTTGGATGCAACTCAGCATTCTTTCTCCTCCAAACACGCCGAGTTGTGTTTCTACCAAACAGTTCTACTTTGGTTTCATCTGACCATATGACATTCTCCCAATACTCTTCTGGATCATCCAAATGCTCTTTAGAAAACTTCAGACAGGCATGGACATGTAATAGCTTAAGCAGGGGGACACGTCTGGCACTGCAGGATCTGAGTCCCTGGCGGCGTAGTGTGTTACTTATGGTAGCCTGTGTACCATTGGTCCCAGCTCTCTACAGGTCATTCACTAAGTCCCTCTTTGTGGTTCTTGGATTTTTACTCACCGTTCTTGAGATCATTTTGACCCCACGGGGTGAGATCTTGTGTGGAGCCCCAGATCAAGGGAGATTATCAGTGGTCGTGTATGTCTTCCATTTTCTAATGATTGCTCCCACAGTTGATTTCTTCACACCAAGCTGCTTGTCTATTGCAGATTCAGTCTTCCCAGCCTGGTGCAGGGCTACAATTTTGTTTCTGGTGTACTTCGACAGCTCTTTGGTCTTCACCATAGTGGAGTTTGGAGTGTGACTGTTTGAAGTTGCGGACAGGTGTCTTTTATACTGATAACAAGTTCAAACAGGTACCAGTACTACAGGTAATGAGTATAGGACAGCGGAGCCCCTTAAAGAAGAAGTTACAGATCTGTGAGAGCCAGAAATCTTTCTTTCCAAATCAGACAATGTGATTTTCAGGGTTTGTTTTCTCATTTTGTCTCCCATAGTTGAGGTCGACCTATGTTGTCAATTACACGCCTCTCTCATCTTTTTAAGTGGGAGAACTTGCACAATTGGTGGCTGTCTAAATACTTTTTTTTCTTATTTTTTCTAATATGCTCGAATTAGAGATATCATCAAATGGTAGAATAACCGACTTATCCCAATTAATGGACAGGCCTGACCATTCACCAAACTCGCCAATAATGTTCAGAATAGGATCAATAGACTTCTGGATATATTGTACATATAGAACTGTTTGTGTATTATACAATCACTGTATTTTATGTAGTGTGGTCTCCCGCTTCTGAGGTGCCACCACGTAACCAATTGCTTGTGAAATAAAGGTTTTTGACCAAACTCATGTTTGGTGTTTCTGATTATTCCCAAATGGTCTGCCATTCATATCCTAGCATAGATATGTCACCATCTTATTGGTACTAGACAATTGTCTGATACGTAGATACTTTCCTTTGGTTTGATATATATTATTTGCTTTGTTCAATTTTTATTTTTGTTGTGTTAACCCATTTACCCCCGAACGTGGTTTGCACGTTAATGACCAGGCCAATTTTTACAATTCTGATCACTGTCACTTTATGATGTAATAACGTTGGAACGCTTCAACGGATCTCACTGATTCTGAGATTATTTTTTGTCACATATTGTACTTCATGATAGTGTTAAAATTTCTTCGATGTGACTTGGCGTTACTTTGTGATCAGAAATTTTGGCAAAATTTGAATTTTCATGCCCTTAAATCAGAGATATGTCACATAAAATAGTTAATAAATAACATTTCCGACATGTCTGCTTTATACCAGCACCATTTTGAACCAATTTTTTTTTTGTTAAGTTATAATGGTTAAAAGTTAAAAGCGATTTCTAATTTTTTCAACATAATTTAAAAAACCCTTTTTTTAGGGACCACATCACATTTGAAGTAACTTTGAGGAGCCTTTATGACAGAAAATGCCCAGAAGTGACACCTTTAAGGTGGTTCACAGGAAGTTTAGGAATGTGGAAGAAAACAATGAACATTTAACTTTTTTTCACAAGAATGTTACTTTAGAAACAATTTTTTTTTATTTTTGCAAGGGTAACAGGAAAAAATGTACCACAAAATTTGTAGTGCAATTTCTCATGAGCACGCCAATACCCCATATGCGGGGGAAAAACACTGTTTGGGCATATGGCAGGGCTCGGAAGGGAAAGAGCGCCATTTGACTTTTTGAATGTAAAATTTGTTTGAATAATTAGCGGACGCCATGTCACGTTCTGGGAGCCCCTGCTGTGCCTAAACAGTGAAAACTCCCCATAAGTGACACCATTTTGGAAACTAGACCCCTCAGGGAACTTATCTAGATGTGTGGTGACCTTGAACCCCCAGGTGCTTCACAGAAGTTTATAACATTGAGCCATAAAAATAAAATTTTCACATTTTTCCCACAAAAATGTTTTCCAGCCCCCAATTTTACATTTTCATAAAGGTAACAGGAGAAATTGCACAACAAATGGTATTGTGCAATTTCTCATACAATACCCCATATGTGGGGCAAAACCTCGGATTGAGCGCATGGAAGGGAAGGAGCACCATTTGACTTTCTGAATGTAAAATTTGCTTGAATAATTAGCTGATGCAATGTTGTGTTTGGGAAACCCCTGATGTGCCTAAACAGTGGAAACCGCCCCATTTTGGAAACTAGACCCATCAAGGGACTTATCTAGATGTGTGGTGAGCACCCTGAACCCCCAGGTGCTTCACAGAAGTTTAGAACGTAGAGCTGTGAAAATAAACAAAACTTTTTCCACAAAAATGATCTTTTAGCCCCAAATTTTTTATTTTCACAAGGGTAAAAGGAGAAAATGGACTGCAAAAACTGTTGTGCAATTTCTTCTGAGTACGCCGATACCCCAAATGTGGAAAAAAAAACACTGTTTGGATGCACGGCAGGTTCAGAAAGGAAGGAGCACTGTGTGACTTTATGAACGCAAAATTGGCTGGAATCGAGAGCGGACGCCATGTCGTGTTTGGAGAGCTCCTGATGTGCCTAAACAGCGGAAACCCCCCATAAGTGACCCGATTTTGGAAACTAGACCCCTCAAGGATTTTATCAAGGGTATTGTGAACATTTTGAACCTAGACGTACGACACAGCATTTTGATATCATTAGATCATTAGGTCATCATATTGAATAAGTTGTCATTAGTCTTGAGCGCAAGTGCTTGCTAGTAGAGTTTGCATCGGGTACTCGGGTATGCACAAAGCATCGTGGGTGTTCGCGGGACATGCTCGAGTCCCCGCCCCGCATGTTTCACGGCTGTTAAAACCCCCAAAAAACATGCGGGGATTGTTCGTGTATGGCAGGCAATCCCCACGTGTTTTTTTTTTTGCTGTATAACAGCCACGAAACATGCACGGTGGAGACTTGAGTATGTCACCCGAGCACCCACGATACACGGAGCAAACCCAAGCACCCGATGCAAACTCAAGTAGCGAGCACTTGCGCTCAACACTAGTCGCCATATCCTCATCATTTTTTTCTTTACTTTTGAAAAAATCCCAACCCTAACATAACCCTAACCTTAACACAACTCTAATCCTAACTGTAACCCTAATCCTAACCCCAACCCTAACCCTAACACAACGCTAACCCTACACCAAGGGATCTATTCACTATAAAGAGGCAGCAGAGTTACTCTGGACTCTATCTGGCCTCTGTTTAGCGGTGTCCTTTTTTTCAGAGGTTCACAAAACTGTGGCTAATGGCACTTTTATGCCCATCTAATTAAAAGACAGACACCGTGGGATCAATGGCCAGACTGCGTCCACGGTGCCTCCATCTGACTCATTACAGGGAGTCTTCCGCAGGGGGTTCCATCTGAATCATGTATTTCAGAGATTTACACAGAAACCCCGGTGTAAGCCCTCAGCACAGAATACAGGATAAATGTGAGCTGAGCCATCCTGCGATCTTTGGGAGGCAGAATGAACAAATCAGCAGCAGGTGAAGAATTGATTTTATTTATTTTTTATACCGTTCCTCATGTGGTATACCGTATTTTTCGGACTATAAGATGCACTGGACCATAAGACGCACCTAGGTTTTAGAGGAGGAAGATAAAAATGTAAGCAAAAAATGTGGTCATGATGCACTTTTAAGGGGGAGGGGGTCTTCTGCTAACACTGGTATAGGGGTAATGTCCCCCAATTCTGACAATATCCCATATTCTGATATATGTGCCCCCCCCCCTTCCTTTTATACGTGGTCCCCATCCCCATCCTGGTATGCCTGGCATCTCTCCATCCTGGTATGCATGGCACCCCTCATCCCTATCCTGGTATGCATGGCACTCCTCATCCCTATACTGGTATGCATGGCACCCCTAATCCCTATCCTGGTATGCATGGCACCCCTCATCCCTATCCTGATATGCACGACACCCCTCATCCCTGTCCTAGTATGCATGGCACCCCTCATCCCTGTCCTAGTATGCATGGCACGCCTTATCCCTGTCCTGGTATGCATGGCACCCCTCATCCCTGTCCTGGTATACATGGCACCCCTAATCCCCATCATGCTGCACATTAAAAAAAAATAAACACTCCTACTCACCTCTCTTCTCTCCTCCAGCGCTGCATCCTGTCTGCCTGCACTGATCTCTCCATGTGAGCCGCGCATGACGTCACTGCCATGCGCGGCTCACATAGAAAGCTCAGCTGCCGGAAGACACTGCTCCCCACGCCGGAGTGTGCCGGTGTGCACGGGGAGCAGTGACTTCACTCTCCTTCATAGCGGCACTCAGCGGAGCTGCGCTGCGGCTGCTGCTGGCTATCTCCTTTGCTCGCTCATTAAAGGGCATGAATATTCAAACCCTCCCCATGCCCATGGGCGTGGAGAGAGGTTGAATATTCATGCCCTTTAACAGAGGGCACAGGTGATTCCGGCAGCAGCAGGAGCCGCAGCGTGGCTACACTGTGTACCGCTATTAAGGAGCATGAATATTCAGTGCTCCCCACGTCCCATGGGGCGTGCGGAGCAGTGAATATTCATTTTCTTTAGCAGCATGGACAGTGTAGGCTGCAGCGGGCGGCTGCTGCCTCCTGTGCCCCGCTCCTCCACCGCTACCGCTCCCCCCACACCCCACATATATAAACACCACACCCCCCAACATTCGGACCATAAGACGCACCCCCCATTTTCCTCCAAAATTTGGGAGGAAAAAAGTGCGTCTTATGGTCCGAAAAATACGGTAAGTGATTAGACTACTTTATTCTTTGTGTCGGTGCGATTACAGTGATACCAGATTTATATCGGGTTTTTATGTTTGGCTGCTGTCACACTAAAATACACTTATTTTTGCAAAGACTAGTTTTTGCATCGCCATATTTTTATAGCTATAATTTTTCCATATTTCGACCGACAAAGTCATGTAAAGGTTTGCTTTTTGCCGGACAATTTGAAGTTTTTATTGGTGCCATTTTCAGGCATGTGACATTGTTTAATGGCTTTTTATTCCAATTTTTGGGAGGAATAAACAAAAACCAACAGTTCAGGAAGTTTTTTTTTATGCTGTTCCACATGTAGGGTGACACCACTGAATTTAAATTCTTAGTGATATTGGACGTTTTTTGATATCTGAATTATTTCTGTCGTTACAGAGTGTCCAAGTAAAAAATTGTTTGATTAAATCCAAAATGGATCTTAAAGGCAGAGAACAGGTCTGGCAATCTAAGGCTATAGAATTTTTTAAAAAAGGTAGTACATGTGGTTTTAGTGACACCTCCATCTCAAATAAAGAAACCATACATCAATACAAAAGTCTATTATTCAAGAAAACCAAACTTTGGTGGACCAAAACTTCACTTGAGAATTATCTAGATCAAAAATTAATTCCTGGGAGTCTGAGAATCCAGCTTTTTCCCACTTTTGAACTTGAAGATGAAATCCTTGTTAGTAAATGGATCACAGTAGCCACTATATGCTCCATGTTGTTCATTAAGATCAAAGTGGACAAAAATACCTCCTAAGGCTAAGTGCCAACGATGCAGAAATGCTGTAGATTTTTTCCGCATCTCCCTAGCAGGAAAAACGCATGCGGATTTTACATGCGTTTTTCCGGCCATATAGAAGCGTTTGTCAAGCGTTTTTGCATGCATTTCCGCATGCGGGTTATCAAGCGCTTTTACAAGCAATTTTAGCATCACTTGGAAAAGTGCTTCACAACTTGGTCACACTATATAAATCCATGCAACCGGCATGGATTTATATAGTGTGACCAAGTGAATAGTTAAAAAAAAGAATAAAAATGGTAAAAAATAAAAATAAACATTATACTTACCTTCCGATGGCCCCCGGTCTTTTCTCCAGAGCGTCCGGTCTCTTGTATGGCTCGCGGTGGTCTAAAAGGACCTGCGGTGATGTAATTTAGTCGTGTGACAGGTCACGCGACCGCCGACTTCAGCGGTTGCATGACCTGTCACATGACTAAATGACATCACTGCAGGTCCTTTTAGACCATCGCGAGCCATACAAGAGACCGGACGCATCGTATAGGAGACCGGGGGACATCGGAAGGTAAGTATAATGTTTATTTTTTATTTTAAATTATTTTTTTTACAGGTACTGTGGTACCCGGGTCTGGAGGAGAGTCTCATCTTCTCCAGACCCGGGTACCACCCGCACATTGAATCGCTTAATATGCGCATGTGCACATGTAGTCATATGGATATTAAGCGATTCAATGCAAGTCAATGGCGGCAATTACGCTGCGTGTCCGCAAAATTAATGGACATGCGGATAATCCGCAGCGGAAATTTCCGCAGCATGTGCACAGCACATGCGGATTATCATTGGGGACTATGGGGCACGTATTACCAAACGTTTTTTAGTGGGCACACAGCCTTATTGGTGGAAATAGATAATAAGATTGAAAAAATAGAAAAAGTCATGCATAAAGATATGTCAACTGAGAATCTTAAAAAATGCCACAAAGATATTGAGAAGGATTTGGAAAAATGGGAACATAATATAAGTCAAGGCAAACTGAAAAAAATCGCCAGAGATCAGGCTGATTATGAATCCAATAAAGTATACAGATGGCAATTCAAGAAATTGTATAGAAAAACATCCTTGACGGGAAGTATATCCTCAAATTCACTCTCATCAGCAGCAGAAAGCACATCATCCAATTGGGACCAGGATGGACCGGATGGTGCCAGTTATTGTGGTCAGAAAACAAGATATTTTTGATAAGAAAAAGAAATTTGGAGCACCTACCCATGGAGGAGGTAGAAACCAAAGGAATGATAAACTTAAGGTGATTACTCTCTTGACCTATATTCTCACTGAGGCACAAATAAATGTGTTAGAAAAATGATTAACCTTTTCTCCATCTCAACCCTTAGCCCCATTTCTAGCAATCAAAGATGTTCATTTGTTCACCAGAAAACTTATATTGAAAAAACTTCATCATAAAACCAACAATGAAGAAATTTTTACCACTAAAAAAAGAAATTGAGGCTTTACGTATCTTGGAATCACTAGCAGAAGAAAACACGAGTATTGCAGCAGAGGTAAGTAGAGAAGAGCGTTGTTCAACTCGAACTGTTCGCCAATCTCAAATTCGAGCTGTTTTGGGCGGTGTTCGAGCCGTTCGGCGAACACGAACGATTTGAGAAAAATTCGGCTGTTCGAGGTTATGTTCGATAACTGTTCGTGCACCAAAATCATAACTGGATTTTTTCACAGTAATACTGTTAATCAATGTTAATAGACAGTTTCAGTGTAGAGTGGGCGGGGGAGGGGTAGGGGATGGATCTCTGCAGAAATAATGCCGATCTCCATTTTTTTTCTCTTTCCCGCATTTACAGTGGGGAGGTGCAGTCTGTCAGCCTATCAGCAGCGCACACACGGAGCGAAGTGCTTTTTTTTCACACAAGCAAGGGCATGTGTCATTGGCTGTGTATGTCACATGTCCTTGCCCTATAAGACCAAGCCATTTTCCCCGTCGCCACCATTTTCTCACTGCTGCAGCTGAGTGTTAGACGGCAACTCTGCTGCTGTTAGCGCTATATTGTGTAACTGTGAATTGCAAGCGAATTTTTTCTTAAATAGAGAGATAGGTTTAGGGAGTAGGGACTAGTTTGTAATTGCAGCCCTTTTGAGGGCTAGGTTACAGCAGTTCCTAGGACTTTTTGCCAGGCAGGTCTGTGCCAGTGCTGTGCAGTGTGCAAGTGTTTTTCACAGCATTTGGCTAAATCTAACTAAGCCAATCCTTTTGGGCCTCTAGCAGTGTGTGTTAGTCAGTGGAGTAGCCTATCTGTGTTGCAAGCTACACCACCTGTGTATCTAATACCATTTTTTACTGCACCTAGCCAAGTAAAACCTTTTGGGCAAAGTAGCACTGTCTGTTACTCATTGTAGTAGCCCATCTGTACCAAGCTACACCACCTTTGAATTTAATAACATTTTTTTACTACATCTAGACCAGTAAATAATTTTGGGCCTGTAGCAGTGTCTGTTACTCATTGAAGTAGCCCATCTGTACCAAGCTACACCACCTTTGAATTTAATAACAATTTTTTACTGCATCTAGCCCAGTAAATAATTTTGGGCCTGTAGCAGTGTCTGTTACTCATTGTAGTAGCCCATCTGTACCAAGCTACACCACCTTTGAATTTAATAACAATTTTTTACTGCATCTAGCCAAGTAAAACCTTTTGGACATAGTAGCACTGTCTGATACTCATTGTAGTAGCCCATCTGTACCAAGCTACACCTCCTTTGAATTTACTAACATTTTTTTACTACATCTAGACCAGTAAATAATTTTGGGCCTGTAGCAGTGTCTGTTACTCATTGTAGTAGCCCATCTGTACCAAGCTACACCACCTTTGAATTTAATAACAATTTTTTTACTGCATCTAGCCCAGTAAATAATTTTGGGCCTGTAGCAGTGTCTGTTACTCATTGTAGTAGCCCATCTGTACCAAGCTACACCACCTTTGAATTTAATAACAATTTTTTACTGCATCTAGCCCAGTAAATAATTTTGGGCCTGTAGCAGTGTCTGTTACTCATTTTAGTAGCCCATCTGTACCAAGCTACACCACCTTTGAATTTAATAGCAATTTTTTACTGCATCTAGCCCAGTAAATAATTTTGGGCCTGTAGCAGTGTCTGTTACTCATTGTAGTAGCCAATCTGTACCAAGCTACAGCACCTTTGAATTTAATAACAATTTTTTACTGCATCTAGCCCAGTAAATCATTTTGGGCCTGTAGCAGTGTCTGTTACTCATTGTAGTAGCCCATCTGTACCAAGCTATACCACCTTTGAATTTAATAACAATTTTTTACTGCATCTAGCCCAGCAAATAATTTTGGGTATAGTAGCAGTGTCTGTTACTCATTGGAGTAGCCCATCTGTACCAAGCTACACCACCTTTGTATTTAATAACAATTTTTTACTGCATCTAGCCAAGTAAAACCTTTTGGGTCTGTAGCAATGTCTGTTACTCATTGGAGAAGCCCATCTGTACGGATATGCAGCGATACTAAATAACCAATGGTGCACAAGCTTATGGCCTCCGTATTGGGCAGAACAAGTGCTGACTAAAAAACAGACACTCCTGGAACTCTTCCCAATAGTGGTAGCAATAGAAATATGGGGCGCACGCCTGGCTAACAAAAATATACACTTCATAACAAAAAACACCAGCCTAGCGCACATCATTAACAAGATGGCATCATTGTCTCTCCCAGTGCTAGGCCTACTATGCCGGCTAGCATTCCTGTGCCTAAAACACAATGTATGGGTCCGCGCTAGCCACGATGCTGAGGGGGTCTAACGCTTTATCACAATTCAATTGGCAGATTTTCACAGAGCTCCTCCCCAACGCCCACCCATCGGGCAACAGTTGCCCACCCTCTCTATCGGATCTAGTGGCGAACAGTTGATGCCATTAATCAGAGCGTCAGTTGCCCCGTCAACGTGGCAAGCATACGGTAAGGCATGGGAAGAGTGGACACGATTAGTAGCAGGCAGACGGGTTGACCAATGTGAACAAGCCAGATTACAAGTCACCATAGAATTTCTCCACCAGCTACTGATGAGGGGCATATCAGGGGCGTCAGTGCTGCTGTGTCTGACCGGAGTAGCATTTCACTTCCAACTACTGAATTGGGGAGATGTGACAAAGATTCATCATCAGACAATCCATAAAAGGGTGGAAAAGGGGTCAGCCAAGTCAGGAGTGTAGACGTCCCGTCCCGTGTCACTAAAACAGATTTCTCACATCATATCCCTAACACCATTAACATGACACAATTTGAAGCAACACTACTATCTACTGCATTTGCGATCGCCTTCTTCGGGGGGCTATGCATAAGCTAATTAGTCCCTCAATCCAAAATTACCACCAGTGGAGGCTTATTAAAGCAGGACGTAGTCATAGCCAATAATGCAATACGTCTACGCATATGCAAATCGAAAACGGTTCCAGCGAGCAGGGGCACTTGGGTACTTCTACAACCCACAAACGGTACACTGAGTCGGGTAACAATAGTAAAAACATATATAACCATCAGATCACAAAGTAATTTCTTCCTATCACACATTGATGGAACGCCATTATCAAAATACCAGTTCCAAGCTATATTTAATAAATGCCTAACATCGGCAAGGAACCACCCGAAAGATTACGGGACACAGTCATTCCGCATAGGCGCGGCCACGGAAGCAGCAAGAGCAGGACTGTCAGAAACGGAAGTTCAGAGGATAGGGATATGGCGATCCACGTATTTGGCGAGATACATAAGACCGGACTTCTTATCCTAACGTGGTTTGTTTCTTTTACAGGTGACGCTAAGCCAACAGTGTGGGTGATAGGCCACTCGTATATATATTGGGCAGAAAAAAGGGCGAAAGTCCGCCCAGGCAGGAGGAAATTAGAGTTTCATAACACATATTTCAACTGGAGACGTATTAGAGGCCTGCAATGGCTACAGGTACTAATGGAGGTAATCAAGGTAGGGAGAGAGACAAGAGGTCCGGTCATCTTAGTTATACAGGCCGGGGGAAACGACCTAGGTCATCACAAGAGCGCATAACTAATGGCAATAATGAAACTAGACACTGAGCGCTTCAGAGAATTTTTCACAAAACTAACTACAGTATGGTCAGAGATTGTGCCGATAGCGGTATGGCAAGGTGCGCGAGACATCACGGCCATCGACTGGACAAGGCGGGTAATAAATATTCGGATGGCAAAATTTAGAAAAGACAGAGGCGGTGTAGTGATACGACACCGACAAATGGAAGGAGATAAAGCAGGCCTCATACGGCCCGACGGTGTTCACTTAATGGATATTGGACTGGACTAGAGATGAGCGGTGTTCGACTAGAACTGTTCGCCAATCTCAAATTCGAGCTGTTTTGGGCGGTGTTCGAGTTGTTCGACGAACCCGAACGATTTGCAAAAAATTCGGCTGTTCGAGGTTATGTTCGATAAATGTTCGTGCACCAAAAGCGTGTCCTGCATGTCTGGCGCTATTTAGAGCACCAATCATGCAGGGATTGTCTGCCACTCACTGTAATGCCACAGCCATGGTGGTTGTGGCATTACAGTGATAGCCCAAATCGATGGGAACTGTGCCAACAGTGAAACATGAAAAGCCGGCAATTCAGCAGCGGCATACACCGGTACCCGACAATTTAGAACCGAAAGAATAGAGCTTCACACATAGATTAGATAGATATAAACATGTCAGCCACATATATACGAAGTACAGTGAAAGTGCTGCTTACTGTACTTGTCATTTAGCGTAAAGGATTTATCAAAAAAAATAATAGTGTTTTCATGCACCGTCTCTTTAAAAAAGCCGGCCGGCAATTCAGCAGCAGTACCCGACAATTTAGAATAGAAGGAATAGAGAATCACACATAGATTAGATAGATAGAAACATGTCAGTCACATATATATGAAGTACAGTGACAGTGTTGATTACTGTACTTGTCATTTAGTGTAAAGGATTTAACCAAAAAAAATAATAGTGTTTTCATGCACCGTCTCTTTAAAAAAGCCGGCCGGCAATTCAGCATCTGTACCCAACAATTTAGAATAGAAGGAATAGAGAATCACACATAGATTAGATAGATAGAAACATGTCAGTCACATATATATGAAGTACAGTGACAGTGTTGCTTACTGTACTTGTCATTTAGTGTAAAGGATTTATTAAAAAAAATAATAGTGTTTTCATGCACCGTCTCTTTAAGAAAGCCGGCCGGCAATTCAGCATCTGTACCCAACAATTTAGAATAGAAGGAATAGAGAATCACACATAGATTAGATAGATAGAAACATGTCAGTCACATATATATGAAGTACAGTGATAGTGTTGGTTACTGTACTTGTCATTTAGTATTAAAATAAAGGATTTATTATTAAAAAAATTGGCGTGGGGTTCCCCTTAATTTTAGGCTCTAGCGGAGGTTAAGCAGACAGCTGGGGCAGATGTTTGAAGCCTGGGAAGGGGGTAATACCCACGGAGCTTCCCAGGCTACTAATATCAGCCCCCAGCTGAATACATAGCCTTTACTAGCTATTAAAATGGGGGACCCCCCCAAAAAAAGCACGTGGGGTCCCCCCTAATTTAATAGCTAGCAAAGGCTAGGCAGACAGCTGGGGGCTGATATTAATAGCCCAGGAAGGGAGCCATGAATATTGGCCCCCTCCCAGGCTAGAAACACCAGCCGTCAGCCGCCCCAGAAATGGCGCATTCATAGGATGCGCCAATTCTGGCACTTAGCCTCGCTCTTCCACGCTGCCCTGGTGCGGTGGCAGGGGGTAATAGGGCTGGGGTTGATTTCAGCTTATAATGCCAGCTGACATCAAGCCCAGGTTAGTAATGGAGAGGCGTCTATAAGACACCCCCATTACTAACCCCATAGTCAAAGTTAAAAAAAACACAAACACCCAGAATAAAGTCCTTTAATTGAAATAAAGACACAATTCTTTATTGTTCTAAATTAAACCATACTTACCATCACGCCCATTCCAGCTGAAGCCAACGATCTCCTGTAATAAAAATAAAATAATAAAGCAACCTCATCCTTACCTTTCCATGGTTCCCACGACAGCTTCAGCTCTGCTACATCGAGATGACAGGCTGGACCGCAGCAGAACGCTGCCATCCAGCCTGCCATCCCGCAGACACTGAGAAGCGCAGGCTTGCTTGCGCTCCACAGTGTCTCTCTGTGAGGGCATCCAGATGAGCCGAGTTAATGTCCAATGAACTCAGCTCACCTCATGCACGTCACTGACAGCGTGGGAAAATTCTCCTGCACTCAGCGCTTCAGCGTGGGAGAATTCTCACACTGAAGCGCTGAGTGCAGGAGAATTCTCCCACGCTGTCAGTGACGTGCAGGAGGTGAGCTGAGTTCATTGGACATGAGCTCACCTTATGCACGTCACTGACAGCGTGGGAAAATTCTCCAGCACTCAGCGCTTCAGCGTGGGAGAATTCTCACGCTGAAGCGCTGAGTGCAGGAGAATTCTCCCACTCTGTCAGTGACGTGCAGGAGGTGAGCTGAGTTCATTGGACATGAGCTCACCTCATGCACGTCACTGACAGCGTGGGAGAATTCTCCTGCACTCAGCGCTTCAGCGTGAGAATTTTCCCACGCTGTCAGTGACGTGCATGAGGTGCGCCGAGTTCATTGGACATGCCGTCACAGCCAGACACTGCAGAGCGCAAGCATGCCTGCGCTTCTCAGTGTCTGCGGGATGACAGGCTGGATGGCAGCGTTCTGCTGCGGTCCAGCCTGTCATCTCGATGTAGCAGAGCTGAAGCTGTCGTGGGAACCATGGAAAGGTAAGGATGATGTTGCTTTATTATTTTTCTTTTATTGCAGGAGATCGTTGGCTTCAGCTGGAATGGGCGTGATGGTAAGTATGGTTTAATTTAGAACAATAAAGGATTGTGTCTTTATTTCAATTAAAGGACTTTATTCTGGGTGTTTGTGTTTTCTTTTAACTTTGACTATGGGGTTAGTAATGGGGGTGTCTTATAGACGCCTCTCCATTACTAACCTGGGCTTGATGTCAGCTGGCATTATAAGCTGACATCAACCCCAGCCCTATTACCCCCTGCAACCGCTACAGGGCAGCGTGGAAGAGCGAGGCTAAGTGCCAGAATTGGCGCATCCTATGAATGCGCCATTTCTGGGGCGGCTGAAGGCTGGTGTTTCTAGCCTGGGAGGGGGCCAATATTCATGGCTCCCTTCCTGGGCTATTAATATCAGCCCCCAGCTGTCTGCCTAGCCTTTGCTAGCTATTAAATTAGGGGGGACCCCACGTCATTTTTTTGGGGGTCTCCCATTTTAATAGCTAGTAAAGGCTATGTATTCAGCTGGGGGCTCATATTAGTAGCCTGGGAAGCTCCGTGGGTATTACCTCCTTCCCAGGCTTCAAACATCTGCCCCAGCTGTCTGCTTAACCTCCGCTAGAGACTAAAATTAAGGGGAACCCCACGCCAATTTTTTTTAATAATAAATCCTTTATTTTAATACTAAATGACAAGTACAGTAACCAACACTATCACTGTACTTCATATATATGTGACTGACATGTTTCTATCTATCTAATCTATGTGTGAAGCTCTATTCTGTCTGTTATAAATTGTCGGGTACAGATGCTGAATTGCCGGCCGGCTTTTTTAAAGAGACGGTGCATGAAAACACTATTATTTTTTTTAATAAATCCTTTACACTAAATGACAAGTACAGTAAGCAACATTGTCACTGTACTTCATATATATGTGACTGACATGTTTCTATCTATCTAATCTATGTGTGAAGCTCTATTCTGTCTGTTATAAATTGTCGGGTACAGATGCTGAATTGCCGGCCGGCTTTTTTAAAGAGACAGTGCATGAAAACACTATTATATTTTTTAATAAATCCTTTACACTAAATGACAAGTACAGTAAGCAACACTGTCACTGTACTTCATATATATGTGACTGACATGTTTCTATCTATCTAATCTATGTGTGAGGCTCTATTCCTTGTTGTCTAAATTGTCGGGTACCGGTGTATGCCTCTGCTGAATTGCCGGCCGGCTTTTTTAAAGAAAGTGTCTTCTGAGCAGTTTGTCAGCTTTTGGACACCTTTGAAGGTGTTTTCTATGTGTTTCTATGTGTTTTTGTTTGCCTGCCATTGGTTTTAACGGTGTTCGACGATGTTCTAAGGTGTTCGACGAACAGTTCGACGAACAGTTCCTCGAACATCCCGGTGTTCGACGAACCGAACCGAACCCGAACACTACGGGGGTGGCTCAACACTAGACTGGACATAGTCCTGTCAGGACTCCAGAGCGGAGTGGAACAAGCATTAAGAGTGATGGATGGGGGTCAGAGTCCTGCATACGAGTATGCAGGATCCTCTGTGGCCTGGAAATAGAAAGGACATGTTGGAGAGTTACACTTGTTGGCCAACTTGCCGGTGTGGAGACACAGGGCATGCTGCAACAAGCTGAATTATTTTAGAAATAAAATGCCTTTCTAATGGAATGAGTATAAAGAGTTAATAAAGCTGTGACCGATCCTCACCCATCCAGTTGTAAGAGTTACATTATTGTATTGTCAAGGAAAGGGGAGCGGTAGGGGGGCTGGGCGTCTGGGTTTGGTTGGGGGTCCCCACAGTCTGCCTAGGCTAGATGCAGTTAAAAATTCTTATTAGATACACAGGCGGTGTAGCTTGCTTCAGAGCTGGGCTACTACGCTGACTAGCAGACACTGAAGCTTTGTAGCAGACCTCCGAGTAAACAGCTCTTCAGACTCAACCATCTGTGTTACCCCAAGCCATAGTGTATGTAGTTTCTTACGGTTAAAAGGGGGGGGGTGACCCAACCCACCTGGAATTGACGATGCCAACGTCACGTAAAACACATGACTTCGGAATGTATGACTATACGGCCTACTATACGCAGCCCACTGAAAACCCCCACTTGCTATAAATAAAAACCACCACACTGTGACATTGGATATAATGGCCACAGCAGCCTCATTTATTATATAACAGCATGTAAACATAAATAACATTAATTAACATTAAATTAACTCTGAAAAAGGAGGAGGGGAATTGAAGGCTCCACCATTTTTGGAGAAAAACTGCAACAAACAGCTCCACCATGCCACCCCCAGCCGCACCACAACCGGCCCAGGGGGACCCAGCTGACTGTTGCCCATACATTTTGAAAAACCTGTAACAAACAGCTCCACCATGCCACCCCTAGCCGCACCTCAACCGGCCCAGGGGGACCCAGCTGACTGTTGCCCATCCAGAAATGTCCCGCTGAGACCTTGCTCAGTAGGGACCCGTTTTAAATTTTAACACCCGCTTAACACCGATGGGAGTCACCCATCCCTGCAGTGGGCTCCCCCGTCCTCCTTCGATGTAAGCAACCACCTTCAAAACCCCCCTCCTTTTCCGCCATAGCGAGCAGGCATGACACCTTATGCCTGAGAGTCCCGCCATACCAAAAGTGCCTTTTCAACTCCCTCCATCAATGCTAATGCCCACATATCTATGCCAATATCAATCAAATGGACCCCATCAGACCGCAGAAATTCCCTAGACGGAACTTCCAGATCCCGATGACGAACCACAACCCCCCCATGCAGAGCAATGAATCGGGAAACCTCCCTATTCACCTTGCTCCGAGCTTTATTTATCCTTTCGACTGACCTGGCATGTCGCCATGCCAGGCGTGCGACGATGTCCGACCATACGAGCACTAATCGCGGATAGGTTTCCAAAAGCCTCAAGCAGTCAAACTTGGCGTCACGGATCAAGTCTCTAGACGTCCTGGAGCCCAAGTCATTCGCACCCGCATGCAAAACGAGTATATCCGAGGGACTATCCAAATTAGCATAAAAATGAAATTCGGGCATTACCCGGCTCCACAGCAAACCCCTGATACCGATCCACCGAACCATCGCAGCCTCCTTCATTATGCCCAACTGGCGCCCCGCCGGTCTTGCGTCGGCCCGAATGGAACCCCAATATACATACGAGTGACCTAACACCCAGATCAACCGAGGGGGTCCTGAAACATAAAACAAAGGGGGGGATGTAAAAAGAAAAGAAACTCGTTACCAAATAATAACGCTATCAAAAAAATTGGGGGAAAATCTTATAACATATGAGGCCGGACATAAGACCGATACCTCGCCGACTCCCAGCGACCAATCTTTTTCACAGCTTTAACCCCCAAACACCAGCGAGCAGCCTCAGTGGCAGCCCCAATCCGAAACGAATGAGAACAAAACTCCAAACCATTCAGACCACAACTAGCTAAACCCCGCCTGAAGATGGTAATAAACTGATACACCGATAATGCAGATCCATCTTGATGTAACAAAAAGGCACCCGATGATGGACCTCTCACCTCCAGAAATGCAGAAACCCATCTCACCGGGCATTCAAACAAACTGTCCACAGCCCACAATTCCACCAAACAACCCTTACCGGCTGTATCGGTTTTTGACCGCCTCAAATAACACCGTACTGCCTCCTCTAAGCACACTACATCCTGTGATAACAGCCCGCCATGACACTTAACATTCCTGCTCACCAATTCGCTTATCCTAAATGCCCCAAAAAACGCCAGACCAAAGGCTGCCCCAAATAGCCGACATTCATATTCAGAACTACACACACCGCTAATGCAACACAAAAGCTGACCCAGTATTTCAAACGATACCGGGCGCCTCAAATCTCGTACCGGATAGCTCCTCCGAAATGCCTTCATCGCCTGGCGAACCAAGAAATCCTTGGTAAAGTCCCTCCAACCACTTAACTTAAAGAAGAAGGCCAAACCTGCTAACCTACCAGCTACAGCTGAGCCCGATAAACCCTCCTGAAATGCCCTGCCGATCATATACAACAATAAATAGGGACGGTCCGCTTCCGTCACCTGCTCACCTGCCGACTCCTCTAGCTCCTGCCAAAGATGCCACGCAGAAACATATCGAGACCAAGTACTGGGGTTAACAGAACACCTCACCAAATTCAACGCTGCATGGACACTAGATCCCACAACCACCGGGGCCAATCGGTTTCCAAATGCTCCGCGTCCGGTGCCAGTTCCCGAAAACGATCCCACTGGAAGCGAGACAATGCATCAGCTATTGCATTCTGAACACCCGGTACATGAACAGCACAAAACCAGACATTAAAATCCAAACACCTGAGCACTAGATGGCGCAAAAGAGACAGAACCGGCAATGAAACAGCTGACAAGTTGTTAATACAATGCACTACACTCAAGTTGTCACAGAAGAAACGCACTTTCTTGTTCCTCAGCTCAGAGCCCCAAACCTCCAAAGCCACCACAATAGGAAACATTTCCAGCAATGCCATGTTTCTTGTCAAACCTGCATCCTTCCATGATTCAGGCCACTCTCCCACACACCATTTTCCACTGAAATAGGCCCCAAAACCATAAGAACCTGACGCGTCTGTAAACAAAACCAGATCCACATTATAGAATCATAGAATCATAGAATCATAGAATGGTAGAGTTGGAAGGGACCTCCTGGGTCATCTGGTCCAACCCCCTGCTCAAAGCAGGATTCACTAAATCATCTCAGACAGATGTCTGTCCAGCCTCTGTTTGAAGACGTCCATTGAAGGGGAACTCACCACCTCTCGTGGCAGCCTGTTCCACTCATTAATCACCCTAACTGTCAAAAAGTTTTTTCTAATATCTAATCTGTGTCTCCTCCCATTTAGTTTCATCCCATTGCTTCTAGTCTTTCCTTGTGCAAATGAGAATAAAGATGATCCTTCTACAATGTGACAGCCCTTGACATATTTGTAGACAGCTATTAAGTCTCCTCTCAGTCTTCTTTTTTGCAAGCTAAACATTCCCAAATCCTGCAACCGTTCCTCATAGGACATGGTTTGCAGACCAGTCACCATTCTGGTCGCTCTTCTCTGAACTTGCTCCAGTTTGTCTATGTCTTTTTTAAAATGTGGGGCCCAAAACTGTACACAGTATTCCAGATGAGGTCTGACCAAAGAGGAGTAAAGACCAATAATGACTTCACGTGATCTAGACTGTATGCTTCTGTTAATACATCCCAGAATTGTATTTGCCTTTTTTGCTGCTGCATCACACTGTTGACTCATGTTCAGTCTATGATCTATTAGTATACCTAAATCTTTTTCACATGTACTGTTGCTTAGCTCTATTCCTCCCATTCTGTATATGCTTTTTTCATTTTTATTGCCCAGATGTAGTACTTTGCATTTTTCCCTGTTAAAAACCATTCTGTTGGTTGCTGCCCACTGCTCCAGTTTACTTAGGTCTTTTTGAATCCTCTCTCTCTCTTCTCTAGTATTAGCTATCCCTCCTAGCTTTGTGTCATCAGCAAATTTAATCAGTTTACCCTCAATTCCTTCATCTAAATCATTGATAAAGATGTTGAACAATACAGGTCCCAGGACGGAGCCCTGTGGTACCCCACTTGAGACATTCATCCAGCTGGATGTGAAGCCATTTACAATCACCCTTTGAGTCCGATCACTAAGCCAGTTATGAATCCACCTAATAGTTGCCTGGTCCATTGCATACTTGGTCATTTTTTCAATAAGGATGGTGTGAGATACTTTGTCAAATGCTTTGCTGAAGTCAAGATATACTATATCTACAGCATTTCCCTGATCCACCCAGTCAGTGATTCTGTCATAGAAGGAAATTAAGTTAGTCTGACATGACTTGTTAGTTATAAACCCATGCTGACTCTGGTTAATCACTTCATTCTTATCCAGGTACTTACATACATGTTGTTTAATAATTTGTTCAAAGATCTTTCCTGGTATAGAAGTCAGACTCACCGGCCTATAGTTCCCTGGGTCCACCTTCTTCCCCTTTTTGAAGATAGGAACAACATTTGCTCTTCTCCAGTCTTCTGGGACTTCTCCTGTTCTCCAAGAATTTTCAAAGATTATGGAGAGTGGTTCTAAAATTTCTTCTACGATCTCCTTCAGTACTCTGGGGTGTAATTCATCTGGACCTGGAGACTTGAACTCATTTATGTTAGCTAAATATTCCCTCACAATCTTTCTGTTTACAGATAACTTGGATTCTTCTATTCCTTTAAAAGGACAGTGAAGATCAGTTGATGTTACATTTTCTTTCTGAGAGAAAACAGATGCAAAATAGGAATTAAAAAGTTTGGCCTTCTCAACATCCTCTCTTACCATTTCTCCATTTTCATCCTGTAAAAATCCTATAGCATCTTTGACTTTTCTTTTACTTTTGACATACCCCCAAAATCCTTTTTTATTGCTTTTGACATCTCTTGCAAGCCTTAATTCATTGTCAGCTTTAGCTAACCTGATACATGCCCTGCAGGATCTGCAGACTGCATTATAATCTTCTTTAGATATGCCTCCCTCTTTCCATTTAATAAACATTTCTTTCTTTCTTTTTAGCATGTGTTTAAGTTCTGTGTTCATCCATCCTGGTTTCCTTAAATGCTTCCCATTCTTCCTACTTTTCGGGATTGTTAACGATTGTGCTTTGAGAATCTCATTTTTAAAAATTTCCCATCCTTCCTGGACATTTTTGTCCTTAAGGACATCCAGCCATTGGATCCCTCCTATTCTCTTTCTGAGTCTCTTAAAATCTGCCTTTCTAAAATCTAACCTTGAAGTTTGAGTCTTCACATGTCTTCCTCCTCTAGTTATCCAAAATTCTATAATAGCATGATTGCTGCCTCCTAGGGTCCCAGCCACTTTTACCTCCTCAACCATTTCCTCCTTGTTTATAAGGATTAGATCCAAAGTAGCAGATCCCCTTGTTTTCTCCCCTACCTTTTGGAAGATAAAGTTGTCAGCAAGAGAGGATAAGAATTTGCTTGACCTGTTAGCTTTACTTGAGAGAGATTCCCAACAAATGTCTGGATAGTTGAAATCTCCCATGACCACTACGTCATATTTTTTTGAGAACTTGGTCATTTGATACATAAAGAGTTCATCCATATCTTCAGCTTGCCCAGGTGGCCTGTAGTAAATGCCTACAATGGTGTCCTTTCCGTTGTTCTCTCCTTGTATTCTTACCCAAACAGTTTCCACAGAACTCCCAGTCTCTGAAGCTTCAATCTCTGTGCAGATATTCGCTTTTCTAACATACAATGCGACACCTCCTCCTCGTTTATCAAGTCTGTTTCTTGCAAATAAGTTGTATCCTTTTAGCCTTTTATTCCAATCATGTGTATCGTCCCACCAAGTTTCAGTGATTCCAATGACATCATATTTCTTTTCCTGCGTTAGTAGTTCTAATTCTCCTTGTTTGTTGCCCATGCTTTGTGCATTTGTATAAAAACATTTTAGTTTGTGATTGGTTTCTCTTCCTCCCATATTTTTATTATTTAGATTGTTTTGTCTTTGTTCTTCCTTTCCACTTCCAGTAGCAGAGATCTCAATAGTATTTGTCAGCTGTATGGCTTTTTCTGGCCTTTTGCTTCCCTTCCCACATTGTTCTAGTTTAAAGCTCTCCTGATGAGTGTAGCAAGGCGACTTCCAAATACATGTTTTCCAGTCTTCGTAAGGTGCACCCCATCTCTAGCAAGTAGTCCATCGTATAGGTAATTCATTCCGTGATCCAGAAATCCAAATCCTTGTTGACGGCACCATCGACGTAGCCAGTTGTTCACCTGTAGAATCTTATTCCACCTCATTGTTCCATGGCCATCCACTGGGAGGATGGATGAGAAGACCACCTGCGCTCCCAATTCTTTCACTTTCTTGCCCAAGTCTTCAAAGTCACTGCAGATGGTTTCCAGGTCCTTTCTTGCAGTGTCATTTGTCCCCACATGTATTAGCAGGAATGGGTAGTGATCTGTAGGTCTGAAGAGTCTTGATATCCTGTCAGACACATCTTTAATTTTTGCTCCTGGAAGACAGCACATTTCTCTTGAGGTTATGTCTGGTCTGCAGATAGCAGCCTCTGTTCCTCTTAATAGGGAATCCCCCATGACCACCACTCTCCGTTTTTTCTTCACAACATTCTTCTTTCTCCATCCAGGAGGATTCTGAGGGCTTACAAGGTTATTCATTGCTGGCAAAGTCTTATCTTGCTGTATTTCTTCATGGTTCTCCTGCGAGAGAGCCTGGTACTGGTTCCTGAGCAGTATGGGTGCTGACTGCCTCTCGATCCTCCTGCTTTTGTGGGTCACATGCTTCCATTCCTCTGTTTCCTCAGGTGCAGTTCGAATTTCTTCTCTTTCTGAATCATGAAGAGATAATTCTGCTCTGTCTAAGAACTCTTCACCTTCCTTAATGATTTTCAAGGTAGTTAACCTCTCTTCTAGATTTCGCAACTTTTCCTCCAACAGGGACACAAGCTGCATTTCTGGCATGTGAAGTTTGGCTTTTCCACTGGCAAGTCTGTGAACATGTAGCAGGATATGCAGCTCACCAAATGGCTCCTGGACTCTTCCATGTTCTTACTGTTAATGTTCTGAAAACAGTGAAAAAAGCTTAAAAAAAAAGCTTCAAAATGCGGCGCGCGGTTTACCGATGTCCTCTTTTCAGCTCCAACAGCCAAAATCCAGTGTTCTTTGATCTCACGGAGACTCTTCACTTACCCCAAAATGCAGTGGGAATATGCAAATTATCTCCTCAGGACTCCTCCAACGACTTGATCCATCCAAACCAACCTGCCATTATAAGATTGAAGAAAATCCGCCCAAATGGACGAATCCGCCTTGTGTTCCGAATTCAATCTTACAAAATGCAACGGATGTTTAATGCCTGCTGTCGCCTGAGCCAACCTACGTGAAAAAACTCTTCCCATAGGTAAAATCCTGCACGCAAAATTTAACTTACCCAAAAGAGATTGCAATTGGCGCAGGCGCAATTTCTTTGCCCGCAAAGCCTCTTGGACACAAGCGGCATTCCATCCTGACGGAATCCAATTCAATGCCCAAAAACTACAAAACCGTGGAGGGGCCCTCCGTTTTCCCCGGGGCCAACGGAATGCCAAAGCGAGATGCTACCTGTTCAACCGTCCTAAGCAGCAAAGAACAAACTGAGGACCCAGCTGGCCCAATACACAAAAAGTCATCTAAATAGTGCAATACGGAGTCCAAGCCAGATTCCTCCCTAACTACCCATTCAAGAACTTTTCAAAGTAGGAACACGAGATCGAACATCCCATTGATAGACAACAATCCACATAATAATGACCGTCCCAAAAACAACCAAGTAAATTAAAACTGTCTGGGTGTACCGGAAGCAGACGAAAAGCGGACTCAATGTCAGTTTTTGCCATGAGAGATCCTTTTCCCAGCCTCCGCACCCAGTCCACGGCCTTGTCAAAAGAAACATACGATACAGATGCCAAATCTGGATCAATACCATCATTAACTGAACTACCATGAGGATACGACAAGTGATGGATTAACCGAAACTTGTTAGGCTCCTTTTTGGGCACAACGCCCAGAGGAGAAACACATAAACACGGCAACGGAGGTTCCAAAAAAAGGACCAGCCATGCGACCTAACTTAATTTCCTTATCCAATTTTTCCTTAACAACTGCCGCATGCATCCGAGCCGAAATCAAAATCTTAGGCCGCACCGTACGTGGCACAACTGCAGACGGAATCCTGAAGCCAAAATTAAAATCATACCTCAACAACACAGCTGCTTCCTTATCTGGATACCTACTTAGAAACAGAAGCATCCGATCTATTCTCACTGGTGTCCTCCCTTTTTGAAAAAGAGTCGCTTGATTTTTTCTTTCCTTTCTTAAAGCACTTGGAATGGCTGTGGGACCCTCCGCAGCCTGAACATTCGTGCTTAAACTTACAGTCTGTGCCAAAACGGCATTCCCGCTCGTTAAACTGCCAGCACAGCACCTTCCGGGAGCCTGATGAGGATGCCGCCGAATTGGCAGAACCCCCGCTACTCCCAGGAAAGGACTGCGAGGCCGACCTTGGTGCTGCCATCAATCGCAACCACAAACTAATCTCCTTGTGGTCCCACCGTAAACTCGGACGGACTGCCTTTCTTTGCCTAAACTGTTCATCATACCTCAGCCAGGCCGTCCCACCATAAACACGGTATGCTTCACTAATCGAATCTAAATAACAAAATAATGCAGAACAGTTCTCCGGAGCTTTCTCCCCAATGACACTCGCTAGTGTGGTAAACGCCTGCAGCCAATTTTGAAAAGTGCGAGGAATCAGATGATAACGCCTGCGCTCCTCCTCATCCTTCTTACTCTCATCTGGCTTTACCCTGTCCAAATTAAACTTCTCCAACGGTAACAAAGAAAAAATTTCCACGTACTCATCCTTCCATATTTTTTCTCGCACCTCCTGCTTTAAATGAGCTCCCAAGGGGCCATCAAAGCACACATAAACCTCGCCCCTCGCTCTGTCATCCAACCGCACTGTATCCACTGGAGTCGCCGCAGCCGCTGGTGCCGCAACCGTCTCATTATCTGCAACTGGCGCGGGAATATCTCCACTCACAACTGCCGGGGTCTCCGCAACTGGCCCTGAACCTCCAGCACCACCCTGCCAAACTCCGCTAGGACCTGCCGCAGGTGACAAAAAACCCCGCACCATGCTAAGAAATTCCGACACAACGTCACTACCCGTCACCCTGTCAGCCGCCAAGCCCCTCTGAAAATACCGCTCCCTCTGATCTACATCATCCGCATTCCCCTGAGGCGCATTTAAACCATGTGACTTACCAGGCCGACTACGAGGAAGCCTCGGAACAGCCGTTTTGTGTCCTCCGCGGCGATCGTCCCCACTCTCTTCACTGCGAGATGAAATCTGGCCCTCTTCTTCAGAGGCAGAGTCAGGCTCGGGGACCCGACGGAGTCAACCCACCGCTAGACCTGGACCTCCTATCCACAATAGCGCGCTGTCGGGGAGGAGGAGAGACTTCAGCTGCACGCCTGCAGCCCGCATCCCTAGCAGCAATCTGCCCTCTACCATGTACATCGCATTGGTCCTCGGTGCTACCGACATCCCGGGTGGGTCGTCTCCTGGCCCCCTGCACTGGATTTCCCGTTCTCCGCCACCGGGGTCCTGCTGATCCTGACGCCTGGGCCCGGTGCGGTTGCACCTGCCGTTCTTCTGGGTCAGCTCCAACTGACCGGTACTGCTTTGCTTTCCCCGCTGCATGGGCCCGGCACGGCTGTGCCTGCCGCTCACCTGAAATAGCTCTGGCTGACCTATTCACCCTCCTGCCTTCTTCTGCTCCCTGGGTCCGGCATCCTTCAGGCTCAGCTCTCCTTCCTCTGGCTGCTCGCTGGGGCCGAAGTGGATGCCCCGGGAGTTCATATAATGTATCTCTCCCTCCTTCAGCAGCAGAGGCCCTGCTCTCCTGAGCAGCCCGCACTTCCAGGATAGTGGTGCCACATAACCGGGATGACCTCACAGGGGGGGCGGAGCCAACGACGTCACTCACCCCGGCCTCTAGATGATGCCGACGCTGAGAGATTCTTCCAGAGCGGAATGCGGCAGATGGGGGCTGGGGTTGTGCCTGTGATCCGGAGGAGTCCCTGGAGGGGCTTTGCAACCGGCGCCTGGTCCGGGGAGTCCCTTCCGGGCTGAGTCTCACCGGCGGCCTGGACCTCCTTGCACCTCTCTGAGGTGCTGCGGGTGCAGCCACCTCTCCGGCCGTCTCTTCAGTGTTCCATCACTGCAGCTGATCCTGGAGCCACAGCTGTCCCCTGCTCTCAGCCAAGGAACGGATCTCCTGGAAAAGAGCCTCCATTCCTCAGGACCCGACGTAGATTCAGGTATGTTAAACTTTTCCCGAATGGACTACCCCCACTACCCCTCACCTTATATACCCCCCACAGAGATACCCCCCACTAGAGAATCAGATAACCCTGTACTATCCCCCTACCCCTATACTCCTCCCCTACAAATTCGCGCCCAAAACTCTATTCCTTACATCAACCTCTTACCACCCCAAATTACGGCCTAGCAGACCTCCTGAGTCATGCGGCCCTCCCCTTAAGCCCCCTATGGGGGGATGCAGTCCGGGCCATACTTGAATGAAGGTTTTGAAGGGCATCCACTGTCCCGGCACTACCAGAAGTTCCACAACCAATCTTAAAAGGGCACTAAGTTTTGTGGGATCCGATTAGTCCCCAGAAAATGGAGGGGAGGTGATTACCTGAGATTAATGTCGCGGATGGAATCCAAATGGTTCTTCACATTAAATAGCTTGGCTCTGAAGGGCCTTAATCACGAGAGTCAGCTGTATGCCTTTAACTCACAGCGATATATACTGTATGTATTTTTTATCCCAGTACCAACTGAACATTTACATTGCACTTTTATGAACCTCCTTATATTTTATCAATATAATATGTCTTTTGGATATATTCCTTTGAATCCACCTATTTTATATATGTATTTGTTTCTATACATTGATACCCCTATTGGAGATACAATATAATGTTTTTATTTTTCTCCTTCATTTTTTCCTTTTTATCTCTGGATGGTACTAAGTGCCGAATTTATACTATCCTGGTAATATACACTGATTAACAGACTGTTTTTTATAGCCATCAGAAATATAAGTATATAATTTTTATTCATTTTTAACTAATTGTGAAAGTTTGAACAAAGTCTTTTTTATTATTATTTTTTTCACACACAGTCTATTCTTATTGGAATTCTATCTTAGTTCTATTGCACCTCCATATGTCCTTTTGCACCGTCTTGATAGTATTGGATCTTCCTCCATTTCTTTGGTTGTATTATCTTTGTGGGGGGTGTTTGGACTTTATTAGGTTACCAGTTTGACTACCAGCGAGAAGCTGACGAAGAGAAATTGTGAGTCCTCGAAACGCGTAGTTTTTTTTGGCCTATACAGGACATCGAAGGAGAGAGTCAATGCACAGGGATAAGCCCTCCTGATATCCAGAAGATATATATAACCATATCATATTATTGATACAAAATATAAATGCACAGAGTCAATAAAATCACTTAAAAACACCAAACCCCATCCTTACTTTGCAAGATACCTATTCCAAAGGTGTATCTAGGTTTTCTGGCACCCGGTGCAGAAGGGGCTGGCTGGCACATTTTAGCCTGGGGGGCAAGCACACAGCAGTGGCCCATGAGTAGCGGCCCATCCTTAACATGTTTATTACCAGATGCATCATAAGCCTATATTCACACGACCGTATTGTCTAAGTGTTGCCCGTGAAAAAAGCTGACAGCACTTGGACCAGTTCAGATGAGTGTTTGTAGTGGTCAGACATAGTACATATTATTCTTATGTATTGCTATTTTTAAAGCAGATATACCTTTTTAGAGATGTAGTACCAGGGGCGGAACTACCGCCCGTGCAGCCGGTTCATTGAATGGGGGCCCCCGAGGGAGAGGGGGCCCCTCCAGCCTCCAGCAGGGCCGCCATCATGGCATGACTACCCTGACTCCAGCATGGGGCCCGGCCGGTCGGGGCCCCCTCGGAGCCCCCCTCTTGTGCGTCTCCTCATGGGCCCCCCCCCCGCAGGACCCCCCGCCGTCACATGACCGGAGATGTGCCTGTGCTCAGCATGGGCCCCATGCTGAGCGCAGGGACATCTCCGGTCATGTGACGGCGCCGGCACAATACTTACCCCTCCACGTGCCTCCGCAGCGTCTGCCCCGTCCTCTGACTGTGACGTCTTAGGTCAGAGGGCGCGGTGACGTCTTTACACTGCGCGCTCTCTCCTGAGCTGTCACATCACAGAGCGGGAAGACGCGCGCAAAGCTGCAGTCCGGATCAGCAGCAGGTAAGAAGTGAGGTGAGTATTTGATTTTTTTTTTTTTTATGTGTGGGGGCATGGGGCATTTAATGGTGGGGGGAGAGTGGGTGTGACATCCGGCATGGGGCATTATATGGGGGAGGTGGTGTGACATCCTGCATGGGGCATTATATAGGGGGGGGGATTGGCATCCTGAATGGGGCATTATATGGGGGAGGGGGGAATTGACATCCTGCATGGGGGCATTATATGGGGGTAGGGGGGGGGGATGTGACATCCTGCATGGGGCATTATAAGAGGGGAAGGGGGAAGTGACATCCTGCATGGGGCATTATAAGAGGGGAAGGGGGGAAGTGACATCCTGCATGGGGCATTATAAGAGGGGAAGGGGGGAAGTGACATCCTGCATGGGGCATTATAAGAGGGGAAGGGGGGAAGTGACATCCTGCATGGGGCATTATAAGGGAGGGGGGGCGTGACATTCTGCATGGGGCATTGTAAGGGAGGCGGTGTAACATCCTGCATGGGGCATTATAAGAGGGGGAGGGGGGAATTGACATCCCGCATGGGGCATTATATAGAGGGTGGGTGTGTGACATAATGCATGGGGCATTATAAGGAGGGGGGGTGACCTCCTGCATGGGGCATTATAAGGGAGGGGGTGGTCTGACATGCTGCATGGGGCATTGAAAAGTGGGGAAGTGACATCCTGCAAGGGGCATTATATGGGGGGAAGAGGTGACATCCTGCATGGGGCATTTTATGGAGGGTAGATGTGACATCCTGCATAGCGCATTAAAAGACGGGTGTCATCCTGCATGGGGCATTATAAGGGGGGAACAGCCTGCATGGAGCGTTACATGGGGGCCAATATTCTGTATGGAGAGTTATATGGGGACCAGTATCCTGTATGGAGCATTATATGGGGACCAGTATCCTGTATGGAGCATTATAAGGGGGTCAGTATCCTGTATGGAGCATTATATGGTGCCCATATTATTGTATGGAGGACTATACTGTCCGGTCTGCACTGTGCGCTGTGAGGATTCGCCGGTTTCTGAGCTATTGTAGAATTTACAATAGATATCGCTTGTGTAATGGGGCATTATAAGGGGGGAACAGCCTGCATGGAGCGTTATATGGGGGCCAATATTCTGTGTGGAGAGTTATATGGGGACCAGTATCCTGTATGGAGCATTATATGGGGACCAGTATCCTGTATGGAGCATTATAAGGGGGTCAGTATCCTGTATGGAGCATTATATGGTGTCCATATTACTGTATGGAGGACTATACTGTCCGGTCTGCACTGTGCGCTGTGAGGATTTGCCGGTTTCTGAGCTATTGTAGAATTTACAATAGATATCGTTTGTGTAATGGGGCATTATAAGGGGGGAAAAGCCTGCATGGAGCGTTATATGGGGGCCTATATTCTGTATGGAGCTTTATATGGGTGTCAGTATTCTGTATGGAGTGATATATGGGGGACAGTATTCGGTAGGGAGCGTTATATGGGGGCCAGTATTCTGTATGCAGTGTTATATAGGGACCAGTATCCTCTATGGAGCGTTATATGGGGACCAGTATCCTGTATGGAGCATTATATGGGGACCAGTATCCTGTATGGAGCATTATAAGGGGGTCAGTATCCTGTATGGAGCATGATATGGTGCCCATAATACTGTATGGAGGACTATACTGTCCGGTCTGCACTGTGCGTTGTGAGGATTCGCCGGTTTCTGAGCTATTGTAGAATTTACAATAGATATCGCTCATGTAATGTAGTAAGTGAAATCCTTGGCCTTGTACTATATATATATATATTTCTCTGTGGTATCTGTGCATCATGAATCATGGTATGTGTTAAAGGGGCCCACTGAAACTCTGTCGCCCAGGGCCCACAAAAACCTGGAGCTGGCCCTGGGGGTAAGTATAACAAGTTGTATTTTTTTTACATACAATTAATTAACTTGGAGTGGGGGAATCAGAGATGCACGGGGGGGGGGCCCTTCATGCCCCCTATGAAGGGCGGGGGGGGGCCCCCAAAAAATTTTTGCACAGGGGCGCACTACAGTTTAGTACGCTGTGTTTTTGTACACTCCTAAAATAACATATCAGCAGAGTAAAGGTGGTCACACATAAGCCCAGGTCTGCTAGATAGATACCTATGAATTATTATTTTGTATATGTTTTCAAACATACTTGATCAATGAAATCATCATTGTAAACTTCAACTCCACATAATAGTATATGATGTAGCAGTCACTAATTATCTTGAGTGCTTCATCTGATGTCCGTGCACATAGTATACATAGTATACCACATACAGTACAATATATATAGGAGAATATACAGTATGACTGGTATATAGAGACAAGCAATTTGTAGAACCGTGGTACAGTGGTCAGATGAATATTCTGTGGCTGCTGAACAGGAGCCACCACATAGTCTCCTTTTTACAGCCCCACATAGCCTTCCATATACTGTACAGTGTGAGCCCCACATAGCCTCCTATATACAATGTGAGCCCTCACACAACCTCCTATATGAGTATGAGCCCTCACATAGCCTCCTATATACAGTATCAGTCCCCACACAGCCTCCTGCATATAGTGTGAGGACCCACACAGCCTCCTGCATACAGTGTGAGGACCCACACAGCCTCCTGCATACAGTGTGAGGACCCACACAGCCTCCTGCATACAGTGTGAGGACCCACACAGCCTCCTGCATACAGTGTGAGGACCCACTGTGTGAGTACAGTGTGAGGACTGGTCGTCGGATATGTTGCACGCTTATTGAGATGTGTTATTGACAGCTCTATCATTTTTCTTGCCACTATCTTGTTAAAATATACAGGTTGGATACATTTGGTGTTCATGCCATATAAATTCCTGTTTATAACGGGTACATATTTATGATAGGTAGCTTTGTTTTACTACCATTGGCAGGCATTAACTGGATTTTAGGTCCTAGTGACGTTTTATATCTTTTTTACCTACGTATTCATTAAAGGTTATGTTTTAACCTCTTTCACTACTTTAATTGCTTCATATTACCTTTATTGAGTGGTGACCTGTATGATAGTGTGTGAGCACCAGCTTCAGGCGTCCCTGAAGAGGGGCAGGGAAAAAGTAAAGGGGGCAGTGGGAAGGGGGTTTATCCAAGGAGGGGTGAGGTCAGCAGAGTATGAGAGACAGACTCATCGTAAACCAGGTGTCTCAAACACGCGGGTCGCATGTGGCCCTTCAGACTGGTTCATGCGGCCTGTGTGCACCATAGACCCCGATCGCGGCCCGGTCAAGGAGCTGCCGACAGCTGCACTTTAGTTCAGTGTATTGCTGCGCAGAGACCGGCTCTCTGCATGATACAATACCAATGCCAGCCACCGGCCTATCAGAGGCCAGCAGCGGACATCCGCGTCCTAGCGCAGCGGTGCATGACATCACTAACATGGGTAGATGTCAGCTGCTGGCCTCTGATAGGCCGGTGGCAGGCATTGGTCTCTGCGCAGCAATACACTGAACTAAAGCGCAGCTGCTGGAAGCTCCTGGACCAGGCCATGATCGTCAAGGGGTCTATGGTGCCTGCGCCCGCATATGCAGAAAGGACACCGAGGGAACGGACAACAGGTTAGAAGAGACTTTTTTTTTCTTGTATATGTATGTGAAGAATGGAACAGCGGACATTCCTACAATATGGGAACCTGGATAGGAACATTCCTACAATGTGGGACCTGGATAGGAACATTCCTACAATGTGGGACCTGGATGGGGACATTCCTACTATGTGGGACCAGAATGGGGACATTCCTACAATATGGGGACCTGGATAGGAACATTCCTACAATGTGGGACCTGGATGGGGACATTCCTACTATGTGGGACCTGAATGGGGACATTCCTACAATATGGGGACCTGGATAGGAACATTCCGACAATGTGGGACCTGGATGGGGACATTCCTACAATGTGGCACCTGAATGAGGACATTCCTGCAATATGGGGACCTGGATGGGGACATATCTACAATGTGGGGACCTGGATAGGGACATTCCTACAATGCGGGGACCTGGATGGGGACATATCTACAATATGGGGAACTGGATTGGGACATATCTACAATGTGGGGACATGGATAGGAACATTCCTACAATGTGGGGACCTGGATAGGAACATTTCTACAATGTGGGGACCTGGATGGGGGACATTCCTACAAGATGGGGACATTATAACAAGATGGGGACCTAGATGGGGGACATTACGACAAGATGGGGACCTGGATGGGGGACATTACGACAAGTTGGGGACCTGAATGGGGGACATTACGACAAGATGGGGACCTGGATGGGGCATTACTACAAGATGAGGACCAGGATGGTGCATTACTACAAGTTGAGGACCAGGATGGGGCATTACTACAAGATGAGGACCAGGATGGTGCATTACTACAAGATGAGGACCAGGATGGGTCATTACTAAAAGATGAGGACCAGGATGAGGCATTAGATGAGGCATTACTACAAGATGAGGACCAGGATGAGTCATTAACCCCTTTACAACCCAAGGTGGTTTGCACATTAATGACCAGGCCAATTTTTACAATTCTGACCACTGTCACTTTATGAGGTAATTACTCTGGAACGCTTCAATGGATCTCCCTGATTCTGAGACTGTTTTTCGTGACATATTGTACTTCATGATTGTGGTAAAATTTCTTCGATATCACTTGCGTTTATTTGTGAAAAAATTGAAATTTGGCAAAAATTTTGAAAATTTTGCACTTTTCAAAATTTGAATTTTTATGCCCTTAAATCAGAGAGATATGTCACACAAAATAGTTAATAAATAACATTTCCCACATGTCTACTTTACATCAGCACAATTTTGGAACCAAAATTTTTTTTTACTGGGGAGCTATAAGGGTTAAAAGTTGACCAGCGATTTCTCATTTTTCCAACAAAATTTAGAAAACCATTTTTTTAGGGACCACATCATATTTAAAGTCACTTTGAGGGGTCTTTATGACAGAAAATACCCAAAAGTGATGCCATTCTAAAAACTTCACCCCTCAAGGAGCTCAAAACCACATTCAAGAACTTTATTAACCCTTCAGGTGCTTCACAGGAATTTTTGGAATGTGGAAGAAAAAAATGAACATTTAACTTCTTTCACAAAAATGTTACTTTAGACCCAATTGTTTTTATTTTCGCAGGGGTAACAGGAAAAAATAGACCCCAAAATTTGTTGACCAATTTCTCCTGAGTAAGCAGATACCCCATAAGTGGGGGAAAAACACTGTTTGGGCGCACGGCAGGGTACGGAAGGGAAGGAGCGCCATTTGACTTTTTAAATGTAAAATTTGCTTGAATAATTAGCGGACGCCATATTGCATTTGGGGAGCCCCTGATGTGCCTAAACAGTGGAAACCCCCCACATGTGACCCCATTTTGGAAACTGTACCCCTCAGGGAACTTATCTAGATGTGTGGTGAGCACCTTGAACCCCCAGGTGCTTCACAGAAGTTTATAACATTGAGCCGTAAAAATAAAATTTTCACATTTTTCCCACAAAATTGTTTTTCAGCCCCACTTTTGCATTTTCATAAGGGTAATAGGAGAAATTGCACCATGCAGTTTGTTGCCCAATTTCTTCTGAGCAAGAAGATACCCCATATGTGGGGGAAAACCACTGTTTGGGCGCACAGCAGAGTTCGGAAGGGAAGGAGCACCATTTGAATTTTTAAATGAAAAATTTGCTTGAATAATTAGCGGACGCCATATTGCATTTGGGGAGCCCCTGATGTGCCTAAACAGTGGAAACCCCCCACATGTGACCCCATTTTGGAAACTAGACCCCTCAGGGAACTTATCTAGATGTGTGGTGAGCACCTTGAACCCCCAGGTGCTTCACAGAAGTTTATAACATTGAGCCGTAAAAATAAAATTTTCACATTTTTCCCAAAAAAATGTTTTTCAGCCCCCACTTTTTCATTTTCATAAGGGTAACAGAAGAAATTGCACTATGCAGTTTGTTGTTCAATTAATCTCTCCTGAGTTAGCAGATACCCCATATGTGGGGGAAAACCACTGTTTGGGAGCGCGGCAGGTTTCGGAAGGGAAGGAGCGCCATTTGACTTTTTGATTGTAAAATTTGCTTGAATAATTAGCGGATGTGCCCCTGATGTGCCTAAACAGTAGAAACCCCCCACAAGTGACACCAATTTGGAAACTACACCCCTCAGGGAACTTATCTAGATGTGTGGTGACAACCTTGAACCCCCAAGTCCTTTACAGAAGTTTATAACATGGAGCCGTGAATATAAAAAAATCAAACTTTTTCCACAACAATGATGTTTTAGCCCCAATTTTTTTATTTTCACAAGGGTAAGAGGAGAAAATGGACCCCAAAAACTTTTGTGCAATTTCTCCTGAGTACGCCAATACCCCATATGTCGGGAAAATACAGTGTTTGGACGCACGACAGAGTTCAGAAGGGAAGGAGCACTGTGTGACTTTTTGAACGCAAAATTGGCTGGAATCGAGAGCGGACGCCATGTCGCGTTTGAAGAGCCCCTGATGTGCCTAAATAGTTGAAACCCCCCACAAGTGACCCCATTTTGGAAACTACACCCCTCAAGGATTTTATCAAGGGGTATAGTGAGCATTTTGAACCCAGAGGTACGACACAAAATTTGATGACATTAGGTCATCATATTGAATAAGTTGTCATTAGTCTTGAGCGCAAGTGCTCGCTACTTGAGTTTGCATCGGGTACTCAGGTATGCACCATGTATCACAGGTGCTCAAGTGAAATGCTCGAGTCCCCTCCTGCATGTTTCACGGTTATTAAACACCCCCCAAAAAACATGCGGGGATCGCTCGAGCATGGCAGGCAATCCCCGCGAGGTTATTTTGGCCGCGAAGCATATGGGGCGGAGACTCGAGAACCCGCAATACTCAATGCATACCCGAGTACCTGATGCAAAGTCAAGTAGCGAGCACTTGTGTTCAACACTAGTTGCCATATTGTCATCTTTTTTTTTTTTTTTTTTATAAAAAAAAACAACCCTTACCCCCAACCCTAACCCTACCCTAGCCCAACCCTAACCCTACCCTAGCCCAACCCTGACCCCAACCCTAACATTAGCACAACCCTAACCCCAACCCCAGCCCTAGTGTTTATTTTTTACGCCGTTCCTCGTGCGGTATAAGTGATTAGACGACCTTATTGTTCGGGTCAGTGCGACTACAGAGATACCAGAATGATATCGGGTTTTTATGATTGACAGCTGTCACACACTAAAAGACACATATTTTGTAAAATCTAGTTTTTGCATCGCCATATTTTGAGAGCTATAATTTTTCCATATTTTGGCCGACAGAGTCATGTGATGGATTTTTTTTGCAGGACAAGTTGACGTTTTTATTGGTGCCATTTTCAGGCACGTGACATATTTTGATCGCTTTCTATTCCAGCTTTTGGGAGGCAGAATAAACAAAAACCTACAATTCAGGAATTGTTTTTTTTTTTTTTTTTTATTCTACTCCGCGTGTGGTAAAATTGATAAGGTAGCTTTATTCTTCGGGTCAGTACGTTTACAGCGGTACCATATTTATATCGTTTTTCTATGTTTTGGCGCTTTTACACAATAAAAGACATTTTATAGAAAAAAATATTTTTTTGCATCGCTTTATTCTGAGAGCTATAACTTTTTGAATTTTCGAATTATGGAGCTGTATGGCGGCTTGTTTTTTGAGGGACAAGATTACATTTTCAGCGGTACCATTTTTATTTATATTCATTTTTTTGATTGCGTGTTATTCCATTTTTTGTTTGGCGGTATGATGATAAAGCATTGTTTTTTGCTTCGTTTTTTTTTTTTTTTTTACCGTGTTCAATGAAGGGGTTAACTAGTGGGACAGTTTTATAGGTCAGCTCGTTTCGGATGCGGCGATACCAAATATGTGTACTTTTATTGTTTTTTTTTTTTTTTCATAATAATATTTATTGATGGGTACATTATATTTTTATTTTTGGTGGATTATTTATTTATTTATTTTTTAAAATATTTTTACAATTTTTTTAAATTTTTTTTTCACTTTCTGAGAGGTTTTACCCATTTTTACTTTGTCCCACTCTGGGACTTTCACTTTTTTTATTCTGATCGCCTGCATAGCATAGGGATGGAGCACCATCCCTGAGCCATGCAGGCAGTCAGTGCTGCACAGTGAGAAGATTGTTCGGTCATGCACTGCGCATGACCAAACAGTCTTCCTGCTGTCTGGTGACCCGGATGTTGTCATGACGACATCGGGACATCATGGCAACACACGGGAAGCCGCGGCAGACAGCGCTGGAGGCCGGAAGAGGAGGTGAGTATTGCGATCACCTCTCCTTGCCACCACAATGCTGCGATCGACTTCGATCGCAACATTGCGGGGGTTAATGTGCCGGGAGCGGTGCGGGACCCCTCCCTGCACATAGTACCGGGTGTCAGCTGTGACAATCAGCTGACACCCGGTGGCGATCGTGCCCGCACAGCCTGTGTGCGCGCACGATCGCCATGACGTACTAATACGGGTCAGGCTCTTAAAGCCCAGGGCACAGACGCGCATTAGTACGTCATGGGCTGTAAAGGGATTAATACAATATGAGGACAAATTCAAAAGGTGTATAGAAAAAATAATGATATCACTAAAAATGTCATTTTGTCATGCAAAGAATGCGGACCATCTACCCAGCCGAGTTTGAGACCCTTGCTTTATAAAGTATCTTTGCTTAACAAACAGTTGTTTCTGAGAAGCTAATGATAGCAAATGATCAGGCAATATTTTCTGTGCATTTTCCCATTTCATTCTACTTGTGCCTCCTTTTCGCAAACATTCTGTTGCAATTTTTGCGTTAACTCCTTTATTTTGGATTTTATCTTATTGATCTCCCCTATGCATATTCCCCATACATATGCTTTCATAGCATCCCATATAAATCTCGTAGATGACGACCCATCATTAAAACGAAAATATTCTAAGATTCTAGAGCTAAGAGTAGGACCAATTAGTTGCAGCCAAAAAGGATTGATGTGCCATGTATATTCCCCCGGAGACCTCACAACACCCATCTGCAGTTGTACCTGTATAGGCGAGTGGTCAGAGACACTCCTTGGCAGATACCTCACCGATTTAATATAGGGTATGATTGATTCAAAGCCAATAGCTTGGTCTATTCTTGACAAAGAATGATGGGAGGCGAAGTAACAGGAATATTGTCTGACATCAGGGTGCCGTATTCTCCATAGGTCCACTATGCCTACCTCCTCTAGCAGATAATGTAGAGATGTATATTGTGCATTTTGAAAAATATTTCCAGTATGGAATTTATCCCAGAAAGGGTGGAGGTAGGTGGTAAAATCCCCTCCCCCTGCGAGGTTGGGATTTAGGAGGATGTTAGTTTTAGATCAGTTGCAGAACGGAGGGCACGGGAGGGGTGATAGACAGAAATGAGGGATGAGATATAGGGTGGTGCAGAACTGTGGAGGGCTTTATGGGTGAGAGAGATGAGTTTGTATTGCATTCTGTGTTGAATGGGTAACCAGTGCAATGACTGGCACTGGTTAGAGGCGTTGGTGAAGCGGCCTGATAGAAATACGACCCTGGCTGCTGCATTCAGAATGGATTGGAGAGGAGAGAGTTTGTTTAGAGAGAGACCGATTAGAAGAGAGTTGCAGTAGTCCAGACGAGAGTGAATAAGAGCGACAGTAAGAGTTTTTGCAGTATCAAAGGTGAGAAAATGTGGGGTTCTGGAGATGTTTTTAAGGTGCAGGTGACATGAGTGAGTGAGTGATTGTAGCCCACTCAAGAGAGCTTGTAAAAGAACTTCTACATGATGTTTCAAGGATGGAAAGAAACTGCCATCTACTGGCCAGACGCAGTCAAGCGGAACCAAGATATGCAAGGGAAGTTGCAGGGAGAGTAAGTTCAGACGCTGGACCTGATCAGGTGACTTCCAGGAAGGAGTTCCGGAAAATAAGAGGCCAGCGCGCCAAACCTGAGGGGTCTTTGGCGCCAAGCAGCAGAAAGGAGCAGATGTGTTCCCTGCATCCTGAGAAACCCCGCGTGACAGGCCTAAGCCAGAGGCCTGTGAGGTGCCACAGCCGGGCACCGTTAAAAGAGCTCCGGATATCTCGCGGATGTTACCTGAGTGCTGTGCCTGCTGAGGAGACTAGGAACCTGATTGCGGTGCTGAGTGAGTTCGCGGAACCCGACGTCGCCCGCCGACAGACGAGGCCTGGACCCCCCTATCCAAGGCTCGAGAGACTGCCTCCAACAGCCAAGCAGAGAGGAGTTGAGAGACGGTTGCCCCAGGAAAGTCACGCCAGCGGAAGCGGAGGAGCTGCATACGTGAACAGGGCGGTCACTTCCACTGTTCACCCACGGTACCGGGGACAATTGGGTTTAGATGCTCAGGTTGGGAGGGGAACGGTTGGGACTAAAGGAGCACAACGTGATCTAATTGAATTTATGCAGAAGAGACTCACGGCCTAGCGGGAATAACCGGTGACCCCCGCTAGGGCCAAATGTACAGTTAAAGAACTTACGTGGTGTCTCCCATGAGTGAGGGCATCACTCTACTTAAGAGACTTTGCCTTACTTAAGAGACTTCACCTTACTTAAGAGACTTCACCGTACTAAAGAGACTGCACCTTACTTAAGAGACTTCACCTTACTTTGAGAGGCTTCACCTTACTTTGAGAGACTGCGTCTTATTTTGAGAGATTTTGCCTTTTGCTGATATATTGAATTACTGTTCATTACCCTTGTTACTAATCCCTTGTTCAGAATACCTGTTGCATAAAATTGTTTATTTTCATCTCAGACTGTTCTCGCCTTGTGTCTCTGTGCGTTGCATTCCCGCACCTGCATTACATGATTGTATATGGGAGATAAAGGAAAGTTGTGTGTCAAATATGACTCCAAGACATCGAGCTTGCTGCTTGGGGGTTATGGTGGCGCAACCCAAGAAAATTGAAAAGTTAGGTATAGGTAGGTTAGTAGAGAGAGAAAAAACAAGGAGTTCAGTTTTGGAGAGATTCAGTTTCAGATAGAGGGAAGACATGATGTTAGAGACAGCAGACAGACAATCACTGGTATTTTGTATTAGAGTGGGGGTGATGTCAGGTGAAGAGGTGTATAGTTGGGTGTCATCAGCATTGAGATGGTACTGGAAATCAAATCTGCTGATGGTTTGTCCAATAGGAGCAGTATGCAAGGAGAAGAGGAGGGGACCTAGAACTTATCCTTGTGGAACCCCGATAGTAAGAGGAAAATTAGAGGAAGAAGAGCCGGCAAAAGATACCGTGAAGGAGCGGTCAGAGGTAGGAGAAGAACCAGGAGGGAGCGGTGTCCTTGAGGCCTATACAGCGGAGCATAGTGAGGAGGAGCTGATGATCTACAGTGTCAAAAGAGAGATCAAAAGAGAAACAGCAGGGAGTAGTGACCATTAGATTTAGCTGTTAGTAGATCATTAGAGACTTAAGTGAGGGCAGTTTCAGTAGAGTGTGAGGAGCAGAAACTGGATTGTAAAGGGTCGAGAAGAGAGTTATCTGAGAGATAGCGGATTAGGCGGGAATGGACCAGGCGTTCCTGGAGTTTAGAGATGAAGGGAAGATTAGAGACCGGTCTGTTGTTAGCAGTGCAGTTCTGGTCCAGGGATGGCTTTTTCAGTAAAAGGGTTATGATGGCATGTTTAAGTGAGGAGGGAAAGATACCTGAAGAAAGAGAGAGGTCAAATATTTTAGTTAGGTGGGTAGTGATGTCAAGGTAAAATATATATATTATAGAAAATCAATTATTTTATTTTAATAGATTACCTAATCAGTGTGAATTAATATAGAGATGATGGAATAATCTATGTGTATGTATGTATGCAAATGTGTATATGCACATTGATTATGTTAATAGTTAATGATATATAACAGTTTCTGTTCTCAGGCTATGTGCCCACGATGCAGAAATGCTCCGGATTTTTCCTGAGCGTTTCTGCATCTCCCTGGCAGAAAAAATGTATGCGGATTGTACATGCGGATTTTACATGTGGATTGTACATGCGGATTTTACATGCGGATTGTACATGCGGATTTTACATGTGGATTGTACATGCGGATTTTACATGTGGATTGTACATGCGGATTTTACATGTGGATTGTACATGCGGATTTTACATGCGTTTTTCCTGCCAGGGACAAGCGGATGTGAAGCTTTCTTCACATGCATTTCCGAATGCGCGTTGAAAAGCGCTTTCCAATCGATTTTAACATCACTTGGAAAGTGCTTGACAACTTGGTCACACTATATAAATCCATGCAAACGGCATGGATTTATAAAGTGTGTCTGAAAGAATGTTAAAAAATAAAAAATAAATGTCATACTTAACCTTCTGATGGCCCCCGGTGTCTTTATCCGATGCGTCTCAGCTTGCCGGCAGCTCGCAGTACACTGAAGGACCTGCCGTCACATGACTAAATGACGTCAGCGCAGGTCCTTGAGTCCACCGCGATCTGCCGGCAAGCCAAGACAAGCACACCGGGGGCCATCAGAAGGTAAGTATAATATTTATTTTTTATTTTATTCTTTTTTTTACAGGTACTATGGTACCTGGGTCCGGAGGAGAGTCTCCTCTTCTCCAGACCCGGGTACCATCCGCACATTGAAACGCATGGAATGCGCATGTACAGATCCAGTGATGCGGATTCCATGCGTTCCAATGCAAGTCAATGGCGGCGAAAACGCAGCGCTTCCGCAAAATAATTGGTCGTGCTGCGTTTTTTTCCAGAATGATAAGACGCAGCGGAAATTTCCGCAGCATGTGCACAGCACATGCGGATTATCATTGGGGAACATGGCAGGCCTTCTACCAAGCGTTTTTTAAGCGCTTCTGCAGCGGAATTGCCGCTGCGGAAACGCTTAAAAAACGCATCGTGGGCACACAGCCTTATTGTAGACATGAACAACTAAATGATTTCCTGGGAATGACATATGTATGTGCATGGCTGATAACAGAGAGATTCATGTCGAGTTGGCAAAGATGGCGCTCAGAGACGACTTCACCCCTCCCATCAGAATTCCTAAGGTGTTACTGAGGCCAGGAGATACATGGATGAGCAAATTGCAGTGTGCCAAGTTATCAGAAGGGGCAATGAATTTTACTAATCCCACCTAGAAGTAGAATACTATATAACCCCATGTCTACATAATAAAGTATGTCATTTTGCGTGGTTTAGTCTCTGAGTGAAGTTTTTCAACCATATTAGCAAATTTGGTTGATTTGCATTCACTCGGACATCTTTAATTAGGAGGAGAGCAGTTACCTAGTGTATCTTAAATTGGTGAAACCTCCACAGTGACAGCTGGGGAAAGGAACTGAATGAGCTGTGAGGGAATAGGGTCACTGTTGCAGGTTGTAGGTGTAAGGTGCCCCAGCGAGGTACCCTACAGACAATACGTGTCCTCCCTCTGAAGTGTGGCTGTGTATGTAGTGCTCTTCACTTACTTCAAGCCATCCGATCGCGGCTGTCTCCAGGCAATTTTCTTCTGGGACCAGGGCAGCAATAATTTCAGAGGACACGAGGTTCTTAACCAGAACTTGGACTTTACTTGGGGAAGAGGAATATATACTATATTTACAGTCAGATATAATGGATAAGGCCCGACAGGCAATCATCTCTCTCACAGGCGCTGTTAACTGCTTCAGCCCTGGTTCCCTCTTTAAGCGGAGCATCTCTGTGGCTATAATCCCTGGCCCAAGAGACTCCGCTGTGTTGACAGTGACCTGGATCCGATATCTCTCCCCCACGTCTTAGTCTGGAGTCCTATTTAGCTTCCTCTGCTTCCTGCAGACTAGAAGTGCCCGTGTCCCACGCTTTGATGAGTTTCTCCGGCGGGCTGACAGGACTCGTGCTCTTATGTGGGGAGACTTGCACACTGGGATCCCACTGTCTGAGGGTACGGAGCTCCCGTCTACCCTAGCAGCCACTATAATCAGGCTGTCTGAACAACTTGCGGTCTCAACTAGTACTGAAGAATCACTTCCTGATTCTGGACACTAAACAGAGACTTTCCTAATATGCCCACCCTCAGTGAGCTGTCATCACAGAACTTTAACCCATCACTGTCTATAACTCTGCTGGCAGACTCAACCTGACATCTGCACCCAGAACAGTGGCATCTTGTGGCTGTTTTCAGGTACTACAGCCCAGAAGGATTTATACCAGAAACAAGCTCTATATCCCTCAAGGCTTGATCCGGGCACTAAGTTCCCCCTTTACTCTACTGACTGGACCACTGAAGCTAACCCCTTAGCTTGGCCTACCACAGTTCAGAGAGGATTAACCAAGGGAACATTTTCCTTAACTACTTCAGTGCCTAGGGAAGGCTACATCCTTCCCCACTATTACATAGGGCGGGAAGAAGTGAGGAGTCTGGTCACTTCTTCTTCTGTGACCAGCTCGAAGATGGAAAGTGAACTTGAGGTGCGGGAGGGAAGGGAGTCCAGACTCTGAGGGGATTGTGTAAAAATGTCTTGACAGATATGATTGATTTTTTGGAGGAAATAAGTGGCCAGATCGTCAGCGCTTAGGTTGGTGACGGGGGTATGTACTTTAGAGCTCAGGAGGGAGTGGAAGGTTTCAAAGAGTCGTTTAGGATTGTTGGCTAGAGATGTGATGAGAGTGGTAAAGTAGACTTGTTTAGCCGGATGGAGAGCAGAATTATAAGTTTTGAGCATGAACTTATAGTGGATGAAGAGAAACCAAAAACAAGAAAAATACCCAAATAATTGAAAGTAAATGTATAGTGGATGAAGTTTTCTGTCAAAAGAGATTTTCTCCACAGATGCTCCACTCACAAAATAAGAATACTTTGTATGTACAATAAGGCAGGTACATAACTCATCATAGCTCAACATTTCCCGCTCATAATAGAATAACGGAATAGATTCAGGGATAGGCATTTTTTCATAATGGTATATGAAAAGTGCTTGGAGAAAACCGCCTCAAGGAGAAGTCTCTCATCCAGCTCCATTTCGCAGAGATCTCTTATTGGCATCCATTCATGATAAAGCATCTGGAAGGGAGTCAAACATGTGAACTCCACCCTGAGCCGAGCAGGGTAGATTATAGAATAGGAAATTTGCTTTTCACAGAGCCTCCTTTTTCTATCCCAGAACTTGACCCTCTTCTTCTGAACTTCTGTTGAAAAGTCAGGATAAATAGATATTTTCCTTCCATCAAGGGTAAGTGAAGAGTGGTCCCTGGCCTTTCGTAGGATAAGGTCTCTCTCTTTAAAATTTTCTAATTTGATGAGTACAGGTCTTGGTGGAGCTCCCGGTGACAAAGGACGTGTAGGAACTCTGTGAGCTCTTTCAATTGCAAAAAATTGAGAGAGAGTGTCTTTGCCGAACATTGTAGTCAGCCAGGATTCAAAAAAAATCAACTGAATTACAACCCTCCGCTTTTTCATGAACCCCGACTAAACGTATGTTATTTCGCCGATGCCTATTCTCTAGGTCATCAACCTTCTTGAGAAGGGCATTGATATTCTGAAGACCTCTCCTGAGATATTTATGTATAGTAGGCATTTGGTCCGCAACAGAACTCACTCTTTCCTCCAACTCATTGACTCAGCTGTTTATTTTCTTCATGTTTTGTCTGATGAGATTAATGTCCTCTCTAAGCCCTCCCATGTGTTTGTTGAGAATTTCTAATGAGAAGCTACAGGATTTTCCAGCAGAGAAAACATCCTGTCGTGTAGGCTCTTGCCCAGAATCATTGACTTCTCCATAGGTGTTGTTAGTGCTCTGCATTTCCTGCACTTCTCTGTTTAACTGTTGCTGTGAGAGTGGTGCCACATTGCCTCCCCTGCACAGTCTCTGTATCTCTCTTCCTCTGTGAGCATACCTGATCAGGTTGTAAATCATCTGAAGGGTCAGAATCTAAGGTCAGTCTGGCAAATCTCCCCAGCTTTGCTGCAGCAGCCTCAGCATCTCTCACTCTGGCTGGTGTGGGGGAGGAGGTGCCATGTTGGAAGGCCCACTATCTTGACTCTGCTCCTTCTGATGCTTGCTTCTGGTCATATCTGAGTGCACTTTAAGCTTCTCTGTGTACTTTCCCCCAGCCTTTGGTGTGAAGGAATCAATATTTCACTGCTAATAGGTGGAAATGAAAGGATGCAGAGCAGGAGCAAAGCACAGAGCTTCCATGTGAAGAGGCTGTCAGCAAAAGGTCGTTTTTAAAGGGGAATCTGTAACACTCCCATCATCTGCTCCTGAGCTCACATCAAAGACAATCGGTATTATATGTGTAGCACCCTGAGGATTCGGCTGCTACAGGGGTATTGCACCTCAACCCAAAGGTGTGGTATTCCACTCCCGGGTAAGGATGGAGTGTGAAACTGAGCCCAGAGAGCTGCATGCACTACACACATCCCATTTCCGAGGAACAGACCAACGGTACTCCCACTTAGAAATGTGCAGGTACGACCGAGTCTGTTCCTGGCTGGAGTGGGAGGGGGGTGGTACATCCCAGTAGTGTAGGGGCAGATAGAGGGAGCAGTCTGGGTAGTGATAGGAGCTCATTGGGTGCTGGTCACCTGAGCTCACACATAGAGGGAGTATTTAAGGTGGGCACCATCTAAGATCAGGGTCAGTCTGCCACAGTCAGTCAGTCTGTGAGAAGCCAGAGGAGGAGAGCAGAAGAGCAGAGCAGCCCCAGAGAGAGAGAGAGGAGAAAGGAAGAAAGACCCAGAGGGGGTGAAAGAAAAGGACTCTGAGAACCCAAAGTCCATCACCGGGTGAAGAGTTGGCAACTGGGTACCGGATCCCAAACTGGTGGGGGCTAAAGCACACCCTAGCCAGAGACCGGAGGCCGTGGGCAGGATCTGCCACGGCCACCTACCACATCCACCCTGAAGGCAAACCACGTGTAGGGTCAGGGAACCCAAGGCCAAGGGTTTCCCAACAGAAGGCCCGAGGGAGCTGGACCTAGGTGGATCCCTGGTGGGGACGGCCAGAAGACAGGACAGGAAGGAGGGCTCAGGGTCACGCTCCGGACTTGCTTGGGGGTTGGTTGAATCCAGGACCTGGTGGACGCAGCACGGCTCGGGTGGTCACTTGAAGCTGGAGTGACCGGAACATCAGCAGTAAGTAAATACCCTAAACTGCACAACCCGACTCTGTCTTTAATTACCATCTATGCTGCACCACCACAACCCCCATCCTCTGCACCTGACCCCCTGAGGCTATACCCCACCCGTTGGGGGTTATACTACCAAAAGCTGCACCAACACCATCAGCCTCAGCGGACCCTGCTGCAGCGGCGGCCATAGTGACCGCAATACAACGGGTGGCGTAGTCGACATTAAGAACTTTATAACATCTGTAGGACTGCCACATACTCTGAGCTTGACACCCTGGGCACGGACCGGGTCACAGCCACTCGGAAGACTACAACTCCCATCTGATCCGGCTCCGGATATTCCCCTAAAGAATATGGCCCAGGGGGCGCGTCATATGTATTTTATATGAGCGCTGCACTTGGCTTTTTCTGGCAAAGAAAATGACACACCCGATCTGCCGCTCCATTTTACAATAGGAATAAAAGTGCCCTGTCAGGGATAAAAATTCCCCATTCTTCCAATCGGTACAGTCCCCAATGGTCATACCAATCAATCACTGACCAATAAGATATCACCTCTCCTGTGGATCCTATGGAGTTATCACCTCTCCTGTGGATCCTATGGTCATAACTTGTTTTCACCAATAAAGTCCTTTACTGTAAATTACCGTAATTGTACATCCCAGTTATGGTATCGCACAGTAAGAGGTGCAGGAGCCTCCTGTATTTTACAGCCGACGCTCCACTATGATCGAGAAAATGGCTAACAGGTTTTCATATACAGCTGTAGTGTGGGCCCCTAGAATCAATTCCTATTGGGGCCCCAGACACCCCAGTTTGATCCTGGTTGGGGGTGGGGAGGGTAATTTTGCACCCTGTCGTAAAGAAAAATTGTAAAATCCAAAAAGACATCTCTGGAGAGGAGACATATCACCCTCACATTGAACATATAGGATTATAACTAGAAAAGTGAGAAAGAGCTGACACTTCAACCTCTATTGACGTAGGGCCTCCTGCCGTGGTCAGGTAAATTCAACAAAGAATCTGATGAGAACCAGCCAACAAGTCTAGAATTTGCATACTCAGAGGCGGATAAGTACATTTCCGAAGCAAGGGCTTCCTCTTTTCAAAGGACTTGTCTCAGACACTCTGAAGACTGTGGTCAGTGATGAATATTGGGGTTTGCATTGATCCAATATTCATGGGAGATGTATTTTCGACATCCTAGCAAAGGGACAATCATAACGCATTCACTCACATCATTGTAAGGCCAGCCGAACACCCCCAACTTAATATCGTTTAGATGGATAATGCTATTGTGTCACCCTGGCCTGGATGCCACAAAATGTAATAAAGCTGTGTCTGAGAGCAAGGGGGAGGTTCTCTAGTCAGGGGAACATTAGCATGCAATGCCTCCTGTCTCAGGCCAGTAGGGGGAGCTGGCTGCCCCTATAAAAGCTGGTGCTGGGGGCAGGGTTAGGGAGAACTGGATGGCCTGTCTCAGCATTGAGACTTGTCCCAGAGCAGAACAGGGACAGACAGTTGCACTGCACCTAAGAGGAAGTGTGGCAGGAGGAGAGCCACAAGCCAGAGACAAGAGGCGAAGCAAGCCTGTCTTGGCAGATAAGAGACTGACTTTACCAGACTTTGGTGTCTGAGGCTGAGAGGATTCTACATCCTCCAGCAGATAACCAGTCCGCAAGGGACTGTATATTCCTTGGCCTAAGAAACCTGGAGGCCCTGCCACAACCGAAGGGACCAGTAAAGCCGTACAAGGCTGGGAGCAGAAAGGAACCCACGTCGCAGGCCATACAGGCGAGAATACACGGAAAGCTCGGAAACGTGGGCTGTTACCCTATAACGAGGAGATAGCCAGAAGGAGCGCAGAAAGCATGGTAGGCCTACACCCTCACCCTGACCAGGGCCAATTTCCCCGTTGCTCTCAGACATCCAGGTCCCCTCCTAGCCGGGACTGTTTATGGGTCAGTTTACCTGTTTTAATAAAGACCCTGGACTGCAACTTGTTGTCTGTGTGCTCCTTGCTCCTCCAGCACTGTCAGCACCGGGACTCTCACTACCATCACTCCCACCATCCACTACACTGCTCTGGGGCCGCACTCTTCCCGTGGGGAGTCACACCATCCCAGCTGCATATATCATCAGCCCCAGCGGTCTGCCCTGCAGCGGCGGTTCCTAATGACCGCAAATCCACGGGTGGCGTAGTCGGACATAATCAACAACACGTAACGGACTACCACTGGCCTGACCACCCTGAGCCACGGAACCGGGTTGCCACTACTACTCCCATCGTTCCCCCTATTGCCCGGATCCGAGTGCCCCACGGCCCAGGGGGTGAGTCAGCTTTGGCGTAGTCTGCAGGATTTCGTGCCTGCAACCACCGGGTACTGCGTGCCTGAAAAAGACTTTTGTAACTTACCTGTGGCGAAGTTTCCCGCCGTCCGGAGTCGTTTTCCGCCATCCGGAGCCGATTCTCGCCATCAGACGCCATCTTGGACCGTTTCCCGCCGTCTTCCCGCCATCCACAGCTGTTTCCCGCCATCGGACGCCATCTTCAGGATGCCGCGCGGGAAGAAGAGGGGCGTGGACGCCGAAAGCGCGCGAGACCGGAAGCTCCGCCCCACGCACCGACGCTGCGCAAGGTCCTGGAAGGGAGAGAGAGCGACGCTGACGTCATCAGGACGCGACGCCAGGTCCTCGTCCATAGCAGCAGCAGCGGAGCCGCGGCCTACAGAAGAGGATCGTCGGAAGGTAGGCCACGCTTAACTAGGGGGGAGGAAGATGTCGGACACAGAGGCGCCCACTACCACCAACGCAGCTGCAGCAGCGGTGATGCCTTTTTCCCTGCCCTACATCCCTGGAGCGGCCTGGCTGCCCAAATGCTCAGGGGAGCCCCATGCCCTAACTGACTTCAAGGAAAGGCTATACAGTTTGTTCCACGTTTACCCCCTGACAGAGGAACAGAAGGTCAGCATATTAACAGGGCAGTTAACTGGCGCAGCCCAGCGGGAGGTAAAATCATGGCCCACTGAGGAGAAAAGGACTGTGAAGGGTATTCTGGCCCGGCTGCGGGGTACCTTTGATACACGTACCTCCGCTGAGATTAAAATGAGGTTCTATGGATGTAAGCAGCGTGCACAGGACAGCATCAGAGACTATGCCCTAAATCTGCAGGAAGCCTTGAGGGCTATTCAACAAACTGACCCTGGCAGTGTGCAGGAAACGGATAAGCTGCTAACAGAACAATTCATAGAAGGTCTGCTGTCTAGCGCCCACAGGGCCCAACTGGGCCTCATGTTCTTTCAGAAACCCGACCTGACCTTTGCCCAATTTAAGGACAGGGCCATAAGGGTGCTCCGTGAATCTGCAACCAATGGCGCTATAAACCCCCGGCGCCCTGCTCTCACCTACCACCAGGAGGCGGCGCCCTCCTCTATGAACCCCGTGGGGGCTGATGCACAGGCCCTGAACCAAGCCCCGTCGAAAGACCTGCACCACCAAGTCCAGGAGCTGACCAGGAACGTCGCGGCGTTGACCAGGACCGTCCAAGCGTTGCAAGTGGACCCGTCAAGACCCATCGAGCTGGCTTCAAGTCCGGAGGATGTCCCATGGCGTCGATAGAGGAGGATCCCGTCGTTCCGAGGGAGGCCCACAGACCGCTACGCAGAGGATGGACAGCCCATTTGCCGTCGATGCAACCAGCCCGGACACATTTCCAGGTACTGTAATTTAAACGGGTCCAACCTGGGGCAGAGGGCCAACCCCCAGGCATAAGATCACCAGGCCCTTACAATTGGCGTAATAAGTACGTTGGGGGGCGCCCGGTTTTACCCGTGGTGCTGGACGGTATCCCCATGAGCGCCTTGCTGGATACTGGGTCACAAGTAACCACTATCCCTTATGTACTTTTTAAGCAGTATTGGACTGATGCTGATATCACATGGTATCCAGACAGTAACTTGAGCATCATCGCCAGTAATGGCTTACCCGTGCCGCAGATGGGGTTCAAGGAGATGACCATAAAAATTGGTAAAGTTGAACTGCCGGCACAGGGAGTGATTATTGTGGACATTGACCGTTGTGAAAGTCACCCTAAAATAACTGTGGGTACTAACGTAATTGAAAATTGTCTTTCAGAGGTAATTGTAATCTTACAACAGGTGGCGGTGAATGCTAGTTCCAGCCAACAGAGAGTCCTCAACAAGGAGATAAAAGCCCTGATGAGACGGCAGCAGGTAGAACTGTCTGGTGGTGAGATCGGTAGCGTAAGACTGAGTGACCCATTCCCCATTTCCATGCCTCCCAAAAGTGAAATGATGATCTGGTGTCGGACTGCAATCGGGTTGAGAGGTAGAGACTACCAAGCCATGGTAGAACCCGTGTACTCAGACAGCAGGCCCACCATTTTGACAGCCCGGGGGGTGGTTGATGTCCGTCATGGGAGGGTGCCCGTCCGCATCCTCAACATTGGGGAGAGGGAAGTACACTCACCCAGGTACGCTACACTCGCCAAACTGTTTGTTGTCGAACACAAAGCTATCAGGGCCGTGGAACCCTTGCCTCCATCTCCACAGGCGGAGGGTAATGGCTCCCAGAAACAAAAGGAGGACTGGTGCCAGAAACTCCATGTGGGTGCTGACTTCACTCCCCTGCACCAAAAACAAGGAGTCTACCGGGTGGTACAGGAGTACGAGAGAGTCTTTAGTAAGCACCCACTAGACTTCGGCAGAGTAAAAGGGATAGAACACCACATCCCCACAGGGAGCCACCCACCGATAAAAGAAAGACACCGACCTGTACCTCCTGCACATTATCAGAACGCAAAGGGGATGCTAAGAGAAATGAAGGAAGCTGGGGTCATTAGAGACAGCTGTAGCCCCTGGGCAGCCCCCTTGGTTCTGGTCAAAAAGAAAGACGGCACCATGAGAGTGTGCGTAGACTATAGACAAATCAACCGTATCACCCACAAAGACGCATATCCGCTGCCTAGAATAGAGGAGTCTTTAGCCGCACTAAAATCTGCTAACTTCTTTTCTACTTTGGACCTTACTAGCGGGTACTGGCAGGTTCCTGTGGCAGAGGATGACAAGGAGAAGACCGCCTTCACCACCCCGATGGGACTGAGCGAGTTCAACTGTATGCCTTTCGGGCTCTGCAACGCACCAGGGACCTTCCAGCAGCTGATGGAATGCTGTCTAGGGCACCGAAACTTCGAGACGGTCCTCCTTTACCTGGACGACGTGATTGTCTATTCGAAGACCTATGAGGACCACCTAAAGCACCTGGCCGAGGTGTTCGAAGCCCTGGCAGGCTATGGCCTGAAGGTGAAACCATCGAAGTGTCACCTGCTGAAACCAAAGGTCCAGTACCTAGGGCACGTGGTAAGCGCGGAAGGAGTGGCCCCCGACCCTGACAAGGTCACGGCAATCAAGAGCTGGCCAAGCCCCTCGAACATCAAAGAGGTGAGACAGTTTCTCGGGTTGGTAGGCTACTACCGAAGGTTCATCCTCGGGTTCACTAAGATGGCAGCTCCTATGCAGGACCTCCTGATCGGACAGTCTAAGTCCAGAAGTCAAAAGCCACCCTTCAAGTGGGATAAACCGGAAGAGGAGTCCTTCCGCCAGCTAAAGATGGCCCTCACGTGGGATGAGATCCTGGCCTACCCTGATTATGGCCAGCCTATCATTCTCCACACAGACGCCAGTAATGTGGGACTGGGAGCCGTGCTGTCCCAAAACCAACAGGGCAGAGAGCGGGTGATCGCATACGCCAGTCGGAAGCTGAGGCCCACCGAGAGGAACCCGGAGAATTACAGCTCCTTCAAGCTTGAATTCTTGGCGGTGGTATGGGCCGTGACGGAACGCTTCAAGCATTACCTAGCCTCCGCGAAGTTCACCGTGTACACGGACAACAACCCGTTGACACACCTGGACAATGCAAGACTGGGTGCCCTAGAACAGCGGTGGATGGCCAGTCTCTCCAACTATGACTTCGTGATCAAGTACCTGGCCGGCAAAACCAATGCCAACGCTGACGCCCTATCAAGAATGCCTCACTTACCTGAGGGTGACGAAGACCCAGAAGAGCTGGAGGAGGTAGAATTCCCCGCGTTTCACCGGTATGGAGCCGCTCAACACTCTCACCGCGTGAAGGAGGAGGATCTAACAACTGTGATGATCAATCCTCTACCTCACCACAGCTGGGCCGAGACCCAAGATAGTGACCCTGCAGTCCGCCTGGTGAAAGATCTGCTGACCCGGGAAGACGCCCGCTTAGATCCAGATGCCCCAGAGGAAGCCAAGCAGCTATGGAAGGAAAAGAGCAAGCTGTTCCTCTACGAAGGCAAGTTGTGCAGAAGGATTGTTAACCACCGGACGCACGAGCTGACCTGGCAAGTCGTGGTCCCAAGGCGGGATGCAGCTATGGTCCTGGGGGCTTACCATGACCGAGCGGGACACTTCGGTTGGAAGAAACTGGAGTTCCTGCTAAGAGGAAGATTCTTTTGGGTCGGCATGAGAGGAGCTGTAGAAAAATGGTGCAGAGACTGTGGCCCTTGTCACCTAAGGAGGAAGGACTGTGCCAGCCAGAAGACACCCTTGAGGCCCATCGTCACCACGCAGCCTCTTGAGCTGGTAGCTCTGGACCACGTCAAATTGGCTCCAAGCCGGTCAGGATACATCTATGCCCTGACAATCGTGGACCACTATTCCCATTTTCTAGTGGTGGTCCCGGTAAAGGACTTGACAGCGCAAACAGCGGCCAGAGCCTTCCAGCAATACTTCTGCCATCCACACGGGTATCCAGAACAGGTCCTGACAGACCAGGGTCCAGCGTTCGAGGCTGAAATCTTCCAGGAGTTCTGCAACCTCTATGGCTGTAAGAAGATTCAGACAACGCCTTACCATCCACAAACCAACGGGATGTGTGAGAAGATGAACAATATAGTCATTGATCTCCTGAAGACGTTGCCCCTGGAGGAACGCAGCCTGTGGCCAGAAAAACTGCCGGACCTGATAGACCTATACAACAATATCCCGGTGAATGCTACAAACTGCACCCCGGCTTACCTCATGCGAGCTAGACCAGGTAAGCTGCCCGTAGACCTGGAGATGGGAGTCCTAATACCTGAGGACACCTCCCCGGATGCGGACTGGGATACGGAAAGGCAACTGCAGTACAAGAAGGTACAGGAGAGTGTGGAGAAGAGCCTGGCCCAGGTGAGAGAGAGGCAAGAAAAACTCTTCAATCAACACGCCCCTGCTGGTCCCCTAGAACCTGGTGAGCTGGTCCTGAAGCGGAAGAGAAGGCTACATAAGTTGGACGACCAGTGGGAAAGGGAACCCTACACCGTACTGCAGTCTGATCACGACAACCCAAAGGTGTGCGTGATCACCAAGGACGGAGGAGAAACCACTAGCACCGTCTCCAGAGACCACCTCAAAAGATACCCCGAGCAACTCCGTAGTGCTGAAGAGGATCAGAGTGACCTTGAACCCGCAGAGGACAAGGAAGAAATGATCAGCACCGTTCTCGGAGAGTTCCCTCAGTCCTGGACTCGCATAAATGATGCCATAGTGGTACCTGTCCTGCATTTCCTGCAACCGGCACAGCAACAACCAACACCAGAGCCGAGAGGTGAAGAGGAGCAAGCAGTTCCAGAGGCAGAAGAGCCTGTACCAGCAGCCCAGGAGAGTCAACCCTCTGCTGACAGTGAGCCTGCCATGCCTGCGGTAAGCCAAAGGACCCGCAGACAGCTGCCTGTCCTACCTGTACACCCAACTGGTAGCTGTACCCCTAACGCTTGTGGGGAAAGCCAGGTTGGTCCACCACCAGACAGTGGGCTACGTAGATCAACCAGGAGCACAAAGGGGCAGATACCCGCTCGCTGGAGAATATAGAGTCAACTAAAAGTGTAAATAACCCTGTTGCCAAATGTTGAATCGTTTGCAAAGTTACATGCATGTTTGGTAATACTCTGTTTCAGTTTCTTGCAGCTACCGTAAGGACTCAAAGGTTATGGACTTTTTATAACCGGGACCTTGTATGGACTGCATTCGGGGCCTAACCCAGGAATGAACTAAGACTGTAAAGGACTTGGGGTAGGACAGACCCACACCTGGTTAAGGCTCCCCGTTGTGCTGGTGATATGGACACCCGGTCACAGGCCACACTATGACCTTAAGAACTCAATTTGTGCGTCGTTTGTCTATTAATGTTTTCATATTGTCTTTGTTTATTGTTTAGTCCCGGAGTACTAAATTTCACTAGGGGGGAATGTGTCACCCTGGCCTGGATGCCACAAAATGTAATAAAGCTGTGTCTGAGAGCAAGGGGGAGGTTCTCTAGTCAGGGGAACATTAGCATGCAATGCCTCCTGTCTCAGGCCAGTAGGGGGAGCTGGCTGCCCCTATAAAAGCTGGTGCTGGGGGCAGGGTTAGGGAGAACTGGATGGCCTGTCTCAGCATTGAGACTTGTCCCAGAGCAGAACAGGGACAGACAGTTGCACTGCACCTAAGAGGAAGTGTGGCAGGAGGAGAGCCACAAGCCAGAGACAAGAGGCGAAGCAAGCCTGTCTTGGCAGATAAGAGACTGACTTTACCAGACTTTGGTGTCTGAGGCTGAGAGGATTCTACATCCTCCAGCAGATAACCAGTCCGCAAGGGACTGTATATTCCTTGGCCTAAGAAACCTGGAGGCCCTGCCACAACCGAAGGGACCAGTAAAGCCGTACAAGGCTGGGAGCAGAAAGGAACCCACGTCGCAGGCCATACAGGCGAGAATACACGGAAAGCTCGGAAACATGGGCTGTTACCCTATAACGAGGAGATAGCCAGAAGGAGCGCAGAAAGCACGGTAGGCCTACACCCTCACCCTGACCAGGGCCAATTTCCCCGTTGCTCTCAGACATCCAGGTCCCCTCCTAGCCGGGACTGTTTATGGGTCAGTTTACCTGTTTTAGTAAAGACCCTGGACTGCAACTTGTTGTCTGTGTGCTCCTTGCTCCTCCAGCACTGTCAGCACCGGGACTCTCACTACCATCACTCCCACCATCCACTACACTGCCCTGGGGCCGCACTCTTCCCGTGGGGAGTCACACCATCCCAGCTGCATATATCATCAGCCCCAGCGGTCTGCCCTGCAGCGGCGGTTCCTAATGACCGCAAATCCACGGGTGGCGTAGTCGGACATAATCAACAACACGTAACGGACTACCACTGGCCTGACCACCCTGAGCCACGGAACCGGGTTGCCACTACTACTCCCATCGTTCCCCCTATTGCCCGGATCCGAGTGCCCCACGGCCCAGGGGGTGAGTCACTATCCATGCCATGTTTCATCTCTATAGAAAGGTAAAATCATGATAGAAAACATGACCATGATATTTCCCGCCCGAGACCTTCATGGGCGAAGATATCCTGAAAGTTGGGGATCTCATAAACTTCTAAAAGATCTAGCACACCTATGACAAGTCCTCATATGAGCTCACCAATAGAAGGTATGTGGGTGTAACCGTGATCTTATTAAATCAGAACTTGGATTTTGGTCATTGGTCAGTCCTGGAAGGTACAGCTTGCTGTAGTTGTATCTGTTTTCCTAAGGAGTTCTTCTAAGGAGTGCTTCCTTGCGCTAAGCTCTGAGCTATTTCTCTGACACAGGTTTAGCACTTTTCTTTTATTATCTTTTTGATTTTATGTTAATGTATATATCATATTGTTTGTATCATCTTTGTGTATTTTTTATACACACTGCCTACTTTTCAAGATTAGATCACTTGTTTTTATTCTGTTATTCCCACACCCTATCATTTCTTTACTTAGAAAATTGGGCGTGAGGAACGATCAACACGCCCATATGATGGCGCGGTCGAGCATGTAAATTGTAACTCCCTACATGTATTTCTATAGCAGGACGGAGAACGTTTGGCGTTCGAAACGTGTAGGTTTCACAGAGGTCTCCACCTTTATTTATTTTATTTTTGCAATGTGTATATCTTTTTAATGGATTAACAATAAAATCATAATTTTATCTGCAATTGGATCTGGAAGCTGGCGCATCACAATGTCGGTGGATATGCACCTTCTCTTTTTGGTTGAGGAGAAGGTGACTCCTACAGGGTGAGATAGAAAAATGCAATGGGCCTAAGAACTATCAGGCAGGTAATTGCTTATTACGTGCTTGTTCTACCCTGTGGTGGCTAAGATTGCTCCTGGACTGCTCTTAACAGCGATTCTGCCGCTTCACGTCAACAGAACAGCTCTTCCTCTTCCCGACTGCTCTGTCAAAGAGGCGTGACTGCCAACTTTATGCTGATTGACAGACGGCTCCTTGCAGTTAGGCAGCAGGGAGCCAGCTGTCAATCAGCATGACACCGGCAGTCACACCCCATCAACAGATCAGAGCGGGAGCTGAAAAATCACTGTCAGGAGCGCTCCGTGACCACTCTGAACCAGCAAATATCGGCACCTGGCACAACAGGCACATAGTTTGCAAATACTTGCCTGTTAGTTCTTAGGTCCATGGTAAAAAAAAAAAAAAAGTCCCGGACAGCCCCTTTTAATATTAAGGAGCAGGAATTCTCCGCATGATGCTATAATCAAGAAAACATGAAATTCTCTCCTGCCCAGTCAGTCTGCCCGATCTGTTACACCATGATTACCAAAACCTCGACTCATTCCACTGCCCACTTGTATTACCACTTACCCGGCTCTGCTTGGCCCCTGTTACCAGGCCATTGGCTTGTCTGACTGCAAGTGCACACTTCTGAACCGGGAGTCCCTGTGGATTTTCACATCCCCTCAATTTGACATAATGAATTTCAGTGACACAGAGGATTGTTCGGCTAGACTGAACAAACTAGCATCTATTTTTGATAATAAACCGTCAGTGGTGACAACAGAACCGGATGAATTTGAAGATCTCATGTTCCAGATGGAAAACAAAATGACCAGAGAACTTAAAGTTTGGTGGGATCTCACAACCTTGGACACATATATAAAAAAGGAAATGATCCCTAGAGGTCTGCGTTTAAAAAAAAGTCGCCACCACTATATACAATGACGGTTTTCAAGAAGATCAGAATGCGATTCTTAGTCAATGTTCACTGAATCTTATGCACCTCATAATCAAACATGAGGAACTGGAACTGACTTAAATTAAATTGGATATTAAAAATATACAATCGTCTTTGGGGAAATATGTGCAACTAAAAGAATTTAATATTTGTAATGACAAACTGAAATCTAATTTGGCCAAGTTGGAGAACACCATTATGGATATAAAAAGATCCAAGTTCAAAAGGGACAGTGAGGACTATGCGCAGAACAAGATTTATAGTTGGAATAAACAATTACCATCCATCTTAAAAAAAACGCTCCCACAAACGTTTTCAGAGATCTGGAAGAGGGAGTTTTAAGGAGCATGATGATGTTACGGATAATTCTTTTGCTGCCACCTCTGATGATTACTCAGATTCATCTATGAGTTCAATGGGAGAAATGCAACAATTGTATTTTATCAAAAATAAATTATCTAGTGCTGGTGGAACGATTACAAAAAATGGAGGAGGAGGGTGTGGCGCCCCTGAGGGTTCGGTCGCCACAGGGGGGTACTGCATCTTGTGAAAGAGGTGTGGTATCTCCTCTCCCAGGTTAGGATGGAGCACCTGTCAGGAACCCACCTCATCACTCAACACTACACACTCCAGTCCTATGGGGAGCTAGTATGCACTAGGGTGCTGCCCCAGCAGGATAATGGAGATGGGGGAACCAAAGATAGGGGGAACCATGTAGTGGGTGAGGGTGGAGGATGCACTTTTAGGTTACACTTGTAGATACATATTTAATAGCCAGCCATCTTAAGTTCAAGGTTGTTTGATTGTGGTCTTCACAGCTGGCAGTTGCCTTGTGTAGGAGCCTGCAGCGTGCTGGAGATGCACGATCCTCGTGCTCTGGCCTTGAGATGAGGAGCAGTATAGAGTTAACGGAGGTCTCTACCTGGTTAAGGTCCCTGCTTAAGAAGGCCTGGAGGGGAGCTGAGGAGGAGAGCTCCGCAGGCAAAAGGATCCCAGGGAATACGGACGGATCAGCATGCGCCACCTGTACTCTCCATTCTGGCCTAGTCAGAGGGACTCCTGCTGCAAGAGGGGTACCGGCCCCCGATATCTGAGTTTGTTACTTCACGTCTCAGTCGGAAAAGCCCGGAGGCTAACTGGTTCCCACCGGGTAACGGACGGAGTGGAGTCACCACCCGTGCCCTTGTTCTGTGTATAGCCAGAGGGAGACCCAGCCTTGCAACACGCACTGCACACGGACAGGAGAGGCCCAAGGGGGAGATTTCTAGGAACACACTGGTGCTGGGGGTCCTGATAGACACACCTGAACTACCGGGGTGTGCCAAACCCCCTTCTCTGGTGGCCGCAGCACGCCGTGAGAAGCAAGGAGAAGCCTTGCAGCTGACCTCTAACAACGTGAGTAAAGCTTGGAAGACTACATCCATTGCCTCCGGTCCATTATTGCAGCAGGACACGACACCGCACCACTGCATCCTCCTGTTTCCTCTGCCTTGAGGCCCTGCTCCGCCTGTGGGGAGTAGTACTACCATCGGCTGCCACAACATCCCGCCTCAGAGGACTGCAGCAGCGCTGGTGGCACATCACCAGACACCACAGGTGGCATAATCGTTTATCCACTCATAATTGCCACTCATCAACTAGCCCCTATTTTTAATGTGTGCGCCCTGGGCACGGACCGGGCCGAGGCCGCGACTGCATCCCCATTCTACCAACTGGGCCCGCCATCCGAGTACACCCTTTCCCAGGGAGGGCTAGCCGCTACTGAAACAGCTAGTGGCGGGTCACACAAGGGTAAAAGCGCTAATGCAAACAAGTACCCAACACAGAGCAAAAAACGCCATTATTAGAGTCACCTGTTTGGAATCTCTCTAGCTACATCTTATCTGAGAGTCAAATTTCTCTCCTGGCTAAAGGCCTGAGCTTTTCACCTTCTAACGAATTCGACATTTTCAGAACAATTCTGGATGTTAACAAACTAGCACGTAACCTCACCATCCGATGTCATTTTATGGACATGAAAAATCCACAGAATACAGCTTCAGAAGAAGTTTCTCCTAGGACAAGCCAGGATTCCATGTTATTATTCACAGAACAACAGTCTTTATTACAAATGAAACAATTCGAGACGGAATCTTTAATTCCAAATGTAAATTTAAATGAGGACTTTCGGGCTGGTAATCCTTTCTTTTACCCACTTCAGTCCAGACCATTGGTTCTGGATCAGTTCCAGGACTTAATTGAAAAAGAACTAGTGGAATTAAAGAATGAATTATCTTCTACTAATCATTTGGACTCTAATCTGACATATAGAGAAAAAGACGCTCTGAAAAAATTAAAGGATACTTCAGACATACTAGTCCGCTCAGCGGATAAAGGTGGCACTATAGTACTGAATGCAGGATTGTATAAAAAATTGAATTTGATGGATTTAGAAAATAGGGATGTTTATTTGGAGTTAGCTAGAGATCCTACTGTTGAGTTTAATGCTGCTATGTATAATCTATTAAACGAAGGTTTGCACTGAGGGGCCCTAAAAAAAAAATTAATGGAATATTTATACGTAGATCACCCAATTGTTCCAGTTTACCATTCGCCTCCAAAAATACATAAAAATATTTTCCCACCACCTTTAACCCCTTTACTACCCAAGGTGGTTTGCACATTAATGACCAGGCCAATTCTGACCACTGTCACTTTATGAGGTAATTACTCTGGAACGCTTCAACGGATCCCCCTTATTCTGAGAATGTTTTTTCGTGACATATTGTACTTCATGATTGTTGTAAAATTTCTCTGATGCCACTTGCATTTATTTGTGGAAAAAACTGAAATTTGGCGAAAATTTTTGAAAATTTAGCAATTTTCAAAATTTGAATTTTTATGCCCTTAAATCAGAGAGATATGTCACACAAAATAGTTAATAAATAACATTTCCCACATGTCTACATTACATCAGCTCAATTTTGGAACCAAATTTATTTTTTATTAGAGAGCTATAAGGGTTAAAAGTTGACCAGAGATTTCTCATTTTTCCAGCAAAATTTACAAAACCATTTTTTTAGGGACCACATCACATTTGAAGTCACTTTGAGGGGTCTTTATGACAGAAAATACCCAAAAGTAACACCGCTCTAAAATCTGCACCCCCAAGGTGCTCAAAACCACATTCAAGAAATTTATTAACCCTTCAAGTGCTTCACAGAAATTTTTGGAATGTGGAAGAAAAAAATTAACATTTAACTTTTTTCACAAAAATGTTACTTTAGACCCAATTTTTTTTATTTTCACAGGGTTAAGAAGAAAAAATGGACCCCAAAATTTGTTGTTCAATTTTCCCTGACCACACAGATACCCCATATGTGGGGAAAAACCACTGTTTAGGCGTACGGCAGGGTTCGGAAGGGAAGGAGCGCCATTTGACTTTTTGAAAGTAAAATTTGCTTGAATAATTAGCTGACTCCATGTTGTGTTTGGGGAGCCCCTGATGTGCCTAAACAGTGGAAACCCCCCACAAGTGACACCATTTTGGAAACTAGACTCCTCAGAGAACCTTTACAGAAGTTTATAACATGGAGCCATGAAAATAAAAAATTATGTTTTAGCCCCAATTTTTTTCTTTTCACAAGGGTAAGAGGAGAAAATAGACCCCAAAAATTTTTTGCAATTTCTCCTGAGTACGCCAATACCCTATATGTGGGGAAAATACAGTGTTTGGGTGCACGGCAGAGTTCAGAAGGGAAGGAGCACTGTGTGACTTTTTGAACGCAAAATTTGCTGGAATTGAGGGCGGACGCCATGTCACGTTTGAAGAGCCCCTGATGTGCCTAAATAGTTGAAACCCCCCACAAGTGACCCCATTTTGGAAACTACACCCCTCAAGGATTTTATCAAGGGGTATAATGAACATTTTGAACCCGGTACGACACATAATTTGATAACATTAGGTCATCATATTGAATAAGTTGTCATTAGTCTTGAGCACAAGTGCTCGCTACTTGAGTTTGCATCGTGTACTCGGGTATGCACCATGTATCGCACGTGCTCGAGTGACATGCTCGAGTCCTGCCCACATGTTTCACGGTTAGTAGACACCCAAAACAAACATGCAGGGATTGCTGGTGCATGGCAGGCAATCCCCGCACGTTTTTTTTGACTGTGAAGCATATGGGGCAGAGACTCGAGCACCCGCGATACTTAATGCATACCCGAGCAACCGATGCAAACTCAAGTAGCGAGCACTTGTGCTCAACACTAGTCGCCATATCGTCATCTTTTTTTTTTTTTGCTTTTGAAAAAAATCCCAACCCTAGCACAACCCTAACCCTAGAGTTTATTTTTTACACCGTTCCTTGTGCAGTATAAGTGATTAGACGACTTTATTCTTTGGGTCGGTGCGATTACAGCGAAGCTCATCAAGAGAATGCCAAGAGTGTGCAAAGCAGTCATCAAAGCAAGAGGTGGCTACTTTGAAGAACCTAGATTATAAGACATATTTTCAGTTGTTTCACACTATTTTGTTAAGTATATAATTCCACATGTGTTAATTCATAGTTTTGATGCCTTCAGTGTGAATGTACAATTTTCATAATCATGAAAATACAGAAAAATCTTTAAATGAGAAGGTGTGTCCAAACTTTTGGTCTGTACTGTACGTATTAGTACGCCCTGGGCTGTAAAGGGGTTAAGACCCATAGCGGTGGGGATTGGTTCCCATGGTGAAAAATTAAGTGCCTGGATGGATTTTTACCTACAGCCTCTGGTTCAGGAAACTCCGAGTTACATTAGGGATTCAAAATTCATAGTGACCATTTTTGATAAATTTGAATGGCCAAAAAACTTTGGATGATTGTCCTGTGATGTGGTGGCATTATACCCCCTCAATTCCACACCGTATTGCTTTAGCATGTTTAACCTACCACCTTGACACATACAGTTCGTACACTATAGAAATAAAAGAATTTCTGGTCATAGCAGTACAGTTCCTCTTAGAGCGTAATTATTTTAGCTTTGATAAAAGTTTTTTTTTACAGAAAAGAGGAGTCAGCATGGGCAGTAAATTTTCTCCTTCGCTAGTGAACATAGTGATGTGTAGGTGGGAGGAGCTTTTCATTTACCATAATGATAACACATATAGTGGACACATTGTGTGGTACGGTAGATTTATTGATGACCTCCTCCTGGTGTGGGGGGCACACAGGAGGAGGTGGTACAATTTGTACAGTACATCAACTGCAATAATTTTAATCTTAAATTCACTTAGTTCTACCATTCATCCAAAATTACTTTTTTGGATCTCGAACTTGAGGCTACCAAGGAGAAAGAATTGGTCAAAATTAATCCCCACAGAAAATCTACAGCCTCAAATTCTATTCTATCAGCTAAATGTTGTCATCCGCCACATATTAAGAGAAATATCCCTTACGGTGAGCTAATACGAACAATACGAAATTGTTCAGATAACATCACTTTTCAGAAGGAATCAGAAAAAATGTGTAACAGACTATCCAATAGGTGCGATCCCGAGTGGTCTTTAAGAAAAGCGAGTAGAATTGTCTCCAATATAAATCAGAAAGATATACTCCGAAATAAACAGAAAAATAACATTAACACATTGGATACTAGGGTAACGTTTTCTACCACCTATAGTCCTCAGTATAATAAAATTACATCTAGAATTAAAAAGTATAACCCTATTATATATCAGAACAAGAAACTAAAAAACCTACTTTCTAATGCCATCCGCTTTGTAGCCAGGAAAGCGCCCGCTCTGGGAACCATCCTTTCTCCTAGCTTATACACCAGTGAGACTAATACTGTACAACCAAATTGGCTCAGCACAAAAGGTTTCTTCAGATGTGGAGCCAATCGGTGCAAAGCGTGTCTACACGCGGTTAAAACAGATAGTTTTATGTCCTTAAGTAATGATAGAGAAAATAAAATTCATGATTTCCTCAATTGTAATTCATCAGGGGTTATATACCTTATAGAATGCACCTTGTGTAAGGTCCACTATGTGGGTTGTACCACAGGTGCGCTGAAAGTCCGTATCAGAAGACATCTTTCTGATGCGATTCATTTGGAAGCCATAAATACATCAGCAGTATCGAGGCATTTTGCGAGAGTTCATAAAGGTGACACCTCATTCTTTAAATATATGGAGATAGAGAAGGTATATAGATCCACACGAGGGGGGGATCATAAGTGCAAACTTCTGAACCGGGAGTCCCTGTGGATTTTCACATTGGATACCACAGGGGTTAAATTCAAGACAGGATCTGATACTGCAGTATTAAGAAATATAATTCTGCATTTATTTCCATGCATGTACACTGGGTACGGAAAGTATTTAGACCCCTTTACATTTTTCACTCTTTGTTTCATTGCAGCCATTTGGTAAATTCTAAAAAGTTCATTTTTTTCTCATTAAAGTCCACTCTGCGCCCCATCTTGTCTGAAAAAAAACAGAAATGTAGAAATTTTTGCAAATTTAATAAAAAAGAAAAACTGAAATATCACACGGGCATAAGTATTCAGACCCTTTGCTCAGTATTGAGTAGAAGCACCCTTTTGGGCTAGTACAGCCATGAGTCTTCTTGGAAATGATGCAACAAGTTTTTCACACCTGCATTTTGGGATCCTCTGCCATTCTTCCTTGCAGATCCTCTCCAGTTCCGTCAGGATGAATGGTAAACGTTGGTGGACAGCCATTTTCAGGTCTCTCCAAAGATGCTCAATTGGGTTTAGGTCAGGGCTCTGGCTGGGCCAGTCAAGAATGGTCACATAGTGGTTCTGAAGCCACTCCTTTGTTAATTTAGCTGTGTGCTTATGGTCATTGTCTTGTTGGAAGGTGAACCTTTGGCCAAGTCTGAGGTGCAGAGCACTCTGGAAGAGGTTTTCATCCAGGATATCTCTGTACTTGGCCGCATTCATGTTTCCTTCAATTGCAACCAGTCGTCCTGTCCCTGCAGCTGAAAAACACACCCATAGCATGATACTGCTGTTATGATCTGCTACAAGAACTAAGGAAAGAGAGGAAATCTGTCCATACAATAGGACTAAGCTGATTCCCTACGATGCAGTGGGCAACCTGTTCCTTGTGAACAGACCCGCCTTCGTCCGCGGCTAGTCTGAACGCAGACCTATAGATTAAAGGGAGGGGTCCCTAAAAGAACTAAGGACTGAGACAAAATTGGACACCTCCTGGCAGAAGTAGTAGCAGAAGAAGACAAACAGACAAAAGTACTTAGTGGTCCAAGGACCAAACAAACTAGAGAGATACAGTAGGTACAAAGCACCTGGCTAGATTAAGAGTCAAAGTAACACTGAAGTCCAGAAAAGCCTGAAGGGCGGAGCTGGAATAAATAGACAGAAGGTCACGTGACCACAAAATAGAAAAAACTAACAGGAGGGTTCTAACAACTGCCACCACCATGTTTCGCTGTTGGGATTGAATTAGGCAGGTGATGAGCAGTGCCTGGTTTTCTCCACACATACCACTTGGAATTATCACCAAAAAGTTTTATCTTTGTCTCATCAGACCAGAGAATCTTATTTCTCATAGTCTAGGAGTCCTTCATGTGTTTTTGAGCAAACTCTATGCGGGCTTTCATATGTCTTGCACTGAGGAGAGGCTTCCGTCTGGCCACTCTGCCATAAAGGCCCAACTGGTGGTTGATAGTTGACTTTGTGGAGCTTTCTCCCATCTCCCTACTGCATCTCTGGAGCTCAGCCACAGTGATCTTGGGGTTCTTCTTTACCTCTCTCACCAAGGCTCTTCTCCCACGATTGCTCAGTTTGGCTGGACGGCCAGGTCTAGGAAGACTTCTGGTGGCCCCAAACTTCTTCCATTTAAGGATTATGGAGGCCACTGTGCTCTTATGAACCTTGAGTAATGCAGAAATTCTTTTATAGCCTTGGCTAGATCTGTGCCTTGCCACAATTCGGTCTCTGAGCTCCTTGGGCAGTTCCTTTGAGCTCATGATTCTCATTTGGTCTGACATGAACTGTGAGCTGTGGGGTCTTATATAGACAGGTGTGTGCCTTTCCAAATCAAGTCCTATCAGTTTAATTAAACACATTTGGACTCCATTGAAGGAGTAGAACCATCTCAAGGAGGATCACAAGGAAATGGACAGCATGTGACTTAAATATGAGTGTCTGAGCAAAGGATCTGAATACTTATAACCATGTGATATTTCAGTTTTTCTTTTTTAATAAATTTGCAAAAAAATTCTACATTGCTGTTTTTTTCAGTCAAGATGGGGTGCAGAGTGTACTTTAATGAGAAAAAAAATGAACTTTTTAGAATTTATCAAATGGCTGCAATGAAACAAAGAGTGAAAAATTTAAAGGAGTCTGAATACTTTCCGTACTCACTGTATGTATCTATATACACTGCTCCAAAAATAAAGGGAACACTTAAAACAACAGAATATAACTCCAAGTAAATCAAACTTCTGTGAAATCAAACTGTAAACTTAGGAAGCAACACTGATTGACAATCAATTTCACATGCTGATGTGCAAATGGAATAGACGATAGATGGAAATTATTGGCAATTATCAAGACACCCTCAATAAAGGAGTGGTTCTGCAGGTGGGGACCACAGACCACATCTCAGTACCAATGCTTTCTGGCTGATGTTTTGGTCACTTTTGAATGTTGGTTGTGCTTTCACACTCGCGGTAGCATGAGACAGACTCTACAACCCACAGAAGTTGCTCAGATAGTGCAGCTCATCCAGGATGGCACATCAATGCGAGCTGTGGCGAGAAGGTTGGATGTGTCCAGAGGCTGGAGGCACTACCAGGAGACAGGCCCGTACACCAGGAGATGTGGAGGGGGCCGTAGGAGGGCAACAACCCAGCAGCAGGATCGCTATCTCCGCCTTTGTGCAAGGAGGAACAGGAGGAGCACTGCCAGAGCCCTGCAAAATGACCTCCAGCAGGCCACAAATGTGCATGTGTCTGCACAAATGGTTAGATACCGACTCCATGAGGGTGGTATGAGGACCCGATGTCCACAGATAGGGGTTGTGCTCACAGCCCAACACCATGCAGGACGCTTGGCATTTGCCACAGAACACCAGGATTGGCAAAGTCGCCACTCGCGCCCTGTGCTCTTCACAGATGAAAGCAGGTTCACACTGAGCACATGTGACAGACGTGACAGAGTCTGGAGTCGCCGTGGAGAGTGACATTCTTCAGCATGACCGGTTTGGCAGTGGGTGAGTAATGGTGTGGGGTGGCATTTCTTTGGAGGGCCACACAGCCCTCCATGTGCTCGCCAGAGGTAGCCTGACTTTCATTAGGTACCGAGATGAGATCCTCAGACCCCTTGTGAGACCATATGCTGGTGCGGTTGGCCCTGGGTTCCTCCTAATGCAGGACAATGCCAGACCTCATGTGGCTGGAGTGTGTCAGCAGTTCCTGCAAGATGAAGGCATTGAAGCTATGGACTGGCCCGCCCGTTCCCCAGACCTGAATCCGATTGAGCACATCTGGGACATCATGTCTCGCTCCATCCGTCACGTTGCACCACAGACTGTCCAGGTGTTGGCGGATGCTTTAGTCCAGGTCTGGGAGGAGATCCCACAGGAGACCATCCGCAACCTCATCAGGAGCATGCCCAGGCGTTGTAGGGAGGTCATACAGGCACGTGGATATATATATATATATATACTGTACCTTTTTGTCATTCTAGTAATGGGGCCATAATTAAGACATGATTTGTTGAAACGCGTAGGTCTGTAAGCTATGATAGTTGCACATTTGCTGTATTCTTTGTGGAGCAGTGTTTTATATGGCTAATAAAAGCTAAGTTTTAATATTTTTTCTACTAAACAAACCTTTACGCTGGATCATTTGCACTTTTCCCTTGTCTGACTACACTTACGTTTCGCCCTGGTAGCACTTATCTGCATCTCCAGAAGTTTCCCATTTCTCTATTATACTCTTCAAATTACATTTTGAGACTTTCTCCTCCTGTTGTTGCACATATTTTTTTTCCCTTCATCTGCACAGGTATCATTAATCTATCAACTATAATGGCCGTACCAGGTCCTGCAGGTCCTGTATCCCGTACACATGACGTGGGCAGTGCACGGCATGCCTCTAGTTTTTATTCTGAGTGCTCTTATATATGGTGGTAGTTTTACACAATGTTGAGCCTGTGATCTGCAGAGTGAAATGTCTGACTGCTAGAACAGAAGTATACGGCAGATTCTACAGCATGGATACATAAAGGACGTCCTGGGGGAATATACCTCCCTCCAACACTCGTCCAGTCCCTGCCTCACACTAGAGACATTTATAATAACTCCAGGACTATGGAGCTGGTCATTTTCTCATAATCTGTGGCCATTATTAGTGATCTCGCATTGTACGGTAATATCACCCTGGAGGTTGTGATGTATTTAGTGTAATAGCGCCATCTAGAATATACAGTATATGTCAGGCGATACCATGCTTTCTATAGTTAGTTGTCTTATGTGCCCTCTATAGCTATATATTATAATTTATATTTCTTTATAATAATTTATAATAAATTACTCGATAGTTTTTCAGCTTTATGATGTTTATTAATCTGCTGCAATTATAAAAGAAAGTCCAACCTTACAGTGGACACAGGTGGAAGTGTCCTCCATGATGGTGTAGGCTGAGGTGGAGCAAGTATATAGTCAGTGGGGGATCAAGATGACCAGTATTCCCCAGGGTTCCTTGTTATCAGGGAGGGACCCGGTGTATGTAATCAAAAGATCTTATCCTCTGACCGGCTGTGTGCCATCAACAGGTAATGATCCTCTGTCCGGCTGTGTGCCATCAACAGGTAATGACCATCCGGCAGTGCGACATCAACTGGTCATCACCCTCCAGCTGTGTGCCATCAACAGGTAATGACCATCCGGCAGTGCGCCATCAATAGGTCATCACCCTCTGGCTATGGCCATCAATAGGTCATCACCCTCCAGCTGTGTGCCATCAACAGGTAATGACCATCCGGCAGTGCGCCATCAACAGGTAATGACCATCCGGCTGTGTGCCATCAACAGGTAATGATCCTCTGTCCGGCTATGTGCCATCAACAGGTAATGACCCTCTGGCTATGGCCATCAATAGGTCATCACCTTCCGGCTGTGTGCCATCAAATGTTTTTATCTTCTGTCCAGTTTTGTGCCATCAAGAGGTAATGACCCTCCAGCTGTGGGCCATCAACAGGTCATCACCCTTCGGCATTTAGGCTTCTTGTCTTCTGTAAGATGCGATTCTTGAGTCTCCTGATGTTAAAAAATATTTAAAAAATCACCGATTAAACTAATAATCTATCTTGTACATAAGCATCACAATTTATAATCTATCTAGTGCATAAGTATGACAATTTAGCTCACAGAACATACACTATGCTAAAACATTATACCCTACAAGCAGAAATTTGCTAAACTAACATAAATATAACTGACAAATCAGTAGAAAAATCGCTACCAATTGCACAGCTCTCTTCACATCAACCTGTAACCATAGTAGATAAGAAATAGAGGACAATGCTCATAGTCAGTTATCAACAATTCGGCATGGGGCATCCCACCAGAGACATTATAATATCTAGTAGATTATAGATGGCAATAGAATTTACCAACAAGCACATAGTACGCCAAACTCAAGTACATAGTATGCCAAACCTCGACACGTTTTCCTAAAATAGGTTCATCAGAAGCACATACTAGACAGTGATACTTAGCAAAGCGTTCATAGATATATGCGCCATATGATAAGGTGCTAAAGTGCAAGTGTGTGACAAAATATCCATTCGATTTCAAGTGCAATGCTGCATTGTATGTAGTAAGATGGTGCCCATCAGACAGCATGTATACGACTAACCTGTGGTGAAAACAAGAGCAATGGGAAAGTTCAAGCAGTTGCCTTCTCAATCTTCCTCGCCTCTAAGACATCTAAGGAAACATCTTCTCCTCTTGATTTTGGGTGGAGGTGTTGTAGGCATTTCAGGCTCTGGCAGTCTAGGTTCTGACATACTAGGTTCTGACATGGTAGGTTCTGGTGTTCTAGGTTCTGGTGCTCTTGGCTCTGGAATTCTGGGTTGTTGGCTTCTCTGAAAAATCAGTAACCTCTCTTTATGCTCCGTGGAACTTCGAGCTCTTCTTCCTATATTGTTGTGAGGGATCGTTCTGACCCAGACAATATCACTGAACGCCACTTTATAGTTGCAACTAGGAACCTTTTTCGCATCCTGCGGTGCAGGAGCCATGGATGGAGTAGAACATTTGCCATTGGGCAGGACAGGTGTTCTCCTGGAGTCTTGTTCCTGAATCTGAGGGATGCAAATCGGCTCCTTACAAGCACTTTGTTCCTTCAGAATGGTTTTGTTCTCAGGATTTTTCTGATTGTTTCACCAGGTTCAGACATTGCCCACTTGCTCAGGACAAGACTTAAGGCCAAATACTCTAGTATTGTCAGTAGTGTCATCACCGCAACAAAAACTGCGCCACGGAAGAGCCAAAGAGGAAGATTGATGGAAGCTTGATAGGTGCTTCTCCTGAGATCCACGGGTAGTGGGTAATCCTATAATAAAGAAAAAAACATAATAAAGTCCTGTATATTTATACCCAATCCAGTCAAACAGAGAGCCCTTGTTATTATACAGTGATGGATACATTATCAAGCAACTTTCCGAAATATCCCAATGAGAAGATCAGGAAGAAGTTTGGTATTCACCTCCAGGGTCCATGGAATATTATTTACAGTTGGACTTTCATATGACGGACGGTCACGTGTCCAGTATGAGAAGTCCTGCAAGAGGCGATATTCTCATTAGCTGATCCTTGTGACCTCCATATTGATGAGAACATACTCGCCCTCAGTGTACTGTAATGTGGGGGGTAGAGCAACGTAAAGCACAGAAATGATAGGATGATACTCATCATCTCCAGAGGTCTCGCAGCACCAAGGTATGGTCAGTGAGATCCAAGCTGCAGATGGGCCGAGGCTTCTAATATACCCAGGGGTGACATCACAAAGCCCTCTGTGACATCATTGCACAGTTCTATCCATCATGTCACTGATACTTTGGACCTAACTAAATGTCTAAAAGAGAACCCTTCCACATGATTTCCAATCACGGAGCAGCTTCAGTTTTTCAACAAAAGTTTAAAAAATGTAATCTGTGCTGTGATTGGTCACAATGGCACATGAAGCAGAATGTCTTTAGATTTTTTAAAGGGAAAGTGTCAGCAATTTTTTTACAATTGTAAAATTGTAAAGTATTTATATTTATATAGAAATACACATATATATTTAAAAAGGTTTTAATGGTATAAAATCTGAAAAAATATTTTAACTGTTTTGATATTTTCATCTTGTAGACACTAGGGGGAGCAGCTGCTGACATTACCATGAAAACAGAATACAGCTAGCTCGCATTACGACTGCAGTAAAAGTGGGCGGGATCTGCTCACATGGGTGTGATGTCACTCCTCCCCTTCTGGGCGTTTGCAAAAAGGTAAATGAGACTGTAGTTTAGGATCACAGTGCGGAGCGATCACTGGTGACTGCAAAGTGATATATAAGGGACAACACCAAAGTCATTAATCACTACAAGGACAAGGCAGGAATGTGGGAGTCAGAGGGGTCACCCCACACTTATATCCCCTCTGACTGTCACTTCCTAAGCTCCTTTCCCTGCCATAACCTCTTATTCCCGCAGGTAAATTCTTACAGGACCCCCCTCCCCATCCCCTTCCCCTGCCGCAGCTGATTCTAAACGTCCTCCATATGTAATAATAGACAGGTACTCACCGGCAGCCTATGGTAATTCACAGGGTAGAACAGGGTACAGCACAGAAACAATATGGCGATCCTCATTGTCTCCAGGGGGTATCTCAGCACCAAGATATGGCCAATGAGATATGAGCTCCAGGTGGATGGAGCCCCCTTATATACCCCAAGGGTGACATCACAACGCCCTCTGTGACATCATCACCCACAACATTCAGTCACATGACATCACCCAGCACCAGCATCATGTGACCCAGCGTGAATAGAAAGTCCTTGTTGCCCAGAGCAACTATTCAAAACTAAGTTTAAACTTTTCCAACAGCTAAAGGCGGCTCTGTGATGGCAGTTTCTTCTTGTGGACGGTTGTGATAAATCTGCAGAACATCTACATAACGCGACATGTAGAAAATCCTGTCTTTTCCCCTCTGTTCTTCCTCTGGTGCTACAGAGACGGATAGAAGGAGCTTTTCCAGACCTTACAGTGCACAATATGGGACCTAATCACTGATATCCCAGATCTCCTCAGTACAAGCATACCGCCAACCTATGAGGACTAGAAAGAGGGCGAAACCATGCGGCACGCGTAGTCTGGCCACGCCCCTATCCACACCCCAAGCCACGCCCTTTTTATGCCTTGGCAGGAGGAGATGTCTGTACAAAGCGCAAGTTATCAAAAGGCTGAAGGAACACTTTATCAACATGAATGAAGGTTTTGAAGGGCATCCACTGTCCCGGCACTACCGGAAGTTCCACAACCAATCTGATAAGGACACTAAGTTTTGTGGGATCCAATTAGTCCCCAGAAAATGGAGGGGAGGTGATTACCTGAGATTAATGTCGCGGATGGAATCCAAATGGATCTTCACATTAAATAGCTTGGCTCTGAAGGGCCTTAATCACGAGAGGCAGCTGTATGCCTTCAACTCTCAGCGGTATATACTGTATGTATTTTTTATCCCAGTACCAATTGAACATTTACATTGCACTTTTATGAACCTCTTTATATTTTATCAATATAATATGTCTTTTGGATATATTCCTTTGAATCCACCTATTTTATATATGTATTTGTTTCTATACATTGATACCCCTATTGGAGATACAATATAATGTTTTTATTTTTCTCCTTCATTTTTTCCTTTTTATCTCTGGATGGTACTAAGTGCCGAATTTATACTATCCTGGTAATATACACTGATTAACAGACTGTTTTTTATAGCCATCAGAAATATAAGTATATAATTTTTATTTATTTTTAACTAATTGTGAAAGTTTGAACAAAGTCTTTTTATTATTATTTTTTTCACACACAGTCTATTCTTATTGGAATTCTATCTTAGTTCTATTGCACCTCCATATGCCCTTTTGCACCGTCTTGATAGTATTGGATCTTCCTCCATTTCTTTGGTTGTATTATCTTTGTGGGGGGCGTTTGGACTTTATTAGGTTACCAGTTTGACTACCAGCGAGAAGCTGACGAAGAGGAACTGTGAGTCCTCGAAACGCGTAGGTTTTTTTGGCCTATACAGGACATCGAAGGAGAAGGAGAGAGTCAATGCACAGGGATAAGCCCTCCTGATATCCAGAAGATATATATAACCATATCATATTATTGATACAAAATATAAATGCACAGAGTCAATAAAATCACTTAAAAACACCAAACCCCATCCTTACTTTGCAAGATACCTATTCCAAAGGTGTATCTAGGTTTTCTGGCACCCGGTGCAGCAGGGGCTGGCTGGCACATTTTAGCCTGGGGGGCAAGCACACAGCAGTGGCCCATGAGTAGCGGCCCATCCTTAACATGTTTATTACCATATGCATCATAAGCCTATATTCACACGACCGTATTGTCTAAGTGCTGCCCGTGAAAAAAGCTGACAGCACTTGGACCAGTTCAGATGAGTGTTTGTAGTGGTCAGACATAGTACATATTATTCTTATGTATTACAATTTTTAAAGCAGATATACCTTTTTAGAGATGTAGTACCAGGGGCGGACCAACCGCCCGTGCAGCCGGTTCATTGAACGGGGGCTCCCGAGGGAGAGGGGGCCCCTCCAGCATCCAGCAGGGCCGCCATCATGGCATGACTGCCCTGACTCCAGCATGGGGCCCGACCGGTCGGGGCCCCCTCGGAGCCCCCCTCTTGTGCATCTCCTCATGGGCCCCCCCCCCCGCAGGACCCCCTGCCGTCACATGACCGGAGATGTGCCTGCGCTCAGCATGGGCCCCTGCTGAGCACACGGACATCTCCGGTCATGTGACGGCGCCGGCACAATACTTACCCCTCCCCGTGCCTCCGCAGCGTCTGCCGCGTCCTCTGACTATGACGTCTCAGGTCAGAGGGCGCGGTGACGTCTTTACACCGCGTGCTCTCTCCTGAGCTGTCACATCACAGAGCGGGAAGACGCGCGCAACGCTGGAGTCCGGATCAGCAGCAGGTAAGAAGTGAGGTGAGTATTTGATTTTTTTTTTTTTATGTATGGGGGCATGGGGCATTTAATGGTGGGGGGAGAGTGGGTGTGACATCCTGCATGGGGCATTATATGGGGGAGGTGGTGTGACATCCTGCATGGGGCATTATATAGGGGGGCATTGGCATCCTGAATGGGGCATTATATGGGGGAGGGGGGAATTGACATCCTGCATGGGGGCATTATATGGAAGTGGGGGGGTGTGACATCCTGCATGGGGCATTATAAGAGGGGAAGGAGTAAGTGACATCCTGCATGGGGCATTATAAGAGGGGAAGGGGGGAAGTGACATCCTGCATGGGGCATTATAAGAGGGGGAGGGGGGAAGTGACATCCTGCATGGGGCATTATAAGAGGGGAAGGGGGGAAGTGACATCCTGCATGGGGCATTATAAGAGGGGAAGGGGGGAAGTGACATCCTGCATGGGGCATTATAAGGGAGGGGGGGGGTGACATTCTGCATGGGGCATTATAAGGGAGGCGGTGTGACATCCTGCATGGGGCATTATAAGAGGGGGAGGGGGAATTGACATCCTGCATGGGGCATTATATAGAGGGTGAGTGTGTGACATACTGCATGGGGCATTATAAGGAGGGGGGGTGACCTCCTGCATGGGGCATTATAAGGGAGGGGGTGGTCTGACATGCTGCATGTGGCATTGAAAAGGGGGGAAGTGACATCCTGCAAGGGGCATTATATGGGGGGAAGAGGTGACATCCTGCATGGGGCATTTTATGGGGGGTAGATGTGACATCCTGCATAGCGCATTAAAAGACGGGTGTCATCCTGCATGGGGCATTATAAGGGGGGAACAGCCTGCATGGAGCGTTACATGGGGGCCAATATTCTGTATGGAGAGTTATATGGGGACCAGTATCCTGTATGGAGCATTATATGGGGACCAGTATCCTGTATGGAGCATTATAAGGGGGTCAGTATCCTGTATGGAGCATTATATGGTGCCCATATTACTGTATGGAGGACTATACTGTCCGGTCTGCACTGTGCGCTGTGAGGATTCGCCGGTTTCTGAGCTATTGTAGAATTTACAATAGATATCGCTTGTGTAATGGGGCATTATAAGGGGGGAACAGCCTGCATGGAGCGTTATATGGGGGCCAATATTCTGTATGGAGCGTTATATGGGGGTCAGTATTCTGCATGGAGCGATATATGGGGGACAGTATTCGGTAGGGAGCGTTATATGGGGGCCAGTATTCTGTATGCAGTGTTATATGGGGACCAGTATCCTCTATGGAGCGTTATATGGGGACCAGTATCCTGTATGGAGCATTATATGGGGACCAGTATCCTGTATGGAGCATTATAAGGGGGTCAGTATCCTGTATGGAGCATGATATGGTGCCCATAATACTGTATGGAGGACTATACTGTCCGGTCTGCACTGTGCGTTGTGAGGATTCGCAGGTTTCTGAGCTATTGTAGAATTTACAATAGATATCGCTCATGTAATGTAGTAAGTGAAATCCTTGGCCTTGTACTATATATATATATATTTCTCTGCGGTATCTGTGCATCATGAATCATGGTATGTGTTAAAGGGGCCCACTGAAACTCTGTCGCCCAAGGCCCACAAAAACCTGGAGCCGGCCCTGGGGGTAAGTATAACAAGTTGTATTTTTTTTACATACAATTAATTAACTTGGAGTGGGGGGAATCAGAGATGCACGGGGGGATGAGAAATGCACGGGGGGGGGGGCCCTTCATGCCCCCTATGAAGGGCGGGGGGGCCCCCAAAAAATTCTTGCACAGGGGCCCACTACAGTCTGTGTCCGCCCCTGTGTAGTACGCTGTGGTTTTCTACACTCCTAAAATAACATATCAGCAGAGTAAAGGTGGTCACACATAAGCCCAGGTCTGCTAGATAGATACCTATGAATTATTATTTTGTATATGTTTTCAAACATACTTGATCAATGAAATCATCATTGTAAACTTCAACTCCACATAATAGTATATGATGTAGCAGTCACTACTTATCTTGAGTGCTTCATCTGATGTCAGTGCACATAGTATACATAGTATACCACATACAGTACAATATATATAGGAGAATATACAGTATGACTGGAATATAGAGACGAGCAATTTGTAGAACTGTGGTCCAGTGGTCAGATGAATATTCTGTGGCTGCTGAACAGGAGCCACCACATAGTCTCCTTTTAACAGCCCCACATAGCCTTCCATATACTGTACAGTGTGAGCCCCACATAGCCTCCTGTATACAATGTGAGCCCTCACACAACCTGCTATATGAGTATGAGCCCTCACATAGCCTCCTATATACAGTATCAGTCCCCACACAGCCTCCTGCATACAGTGTGAGGACCCACACAGCCTCCTGCATACAGTGTGAGGACCCACTGTGTGAGTACAGTGTGAGGACTGGTCGTCGGATATGTTGCACGCTTATTGAGATGTGTTATTGACAGCTCTATCATTTTTCTTGCCACTGTCTTGTTAAATATACAGGTTGGATACATTTGGTGTTCATGGCATATAAATTCCTGTTTATAACGAGTACATATTTATGATAGGTAGCTTTGTTTTACTACCATTGGCAGGCATTAACTGGATTTTAGGTCCTAGTGACGTCTTATATCTTTTTTACCTACGTATTCATTAAAGGTTATGTTTTAACCTCTTTCACTACTTTAATTGCTTCATATTACCTTTATTGAGTGGTGACCTGTATGATAGTGTGTGAGCACCAGCTCCAGGCGTCCCTGAAGAGGGGCAGGGAAAAAGTAAAGGGGGCAGTGGAAAGGGGGTTTATCCAAGGAGGGGTGAGGTCAGCAGAGTATGAGAGACAGACTCATCCTAAACCAGGGGTCTCAAACACGCGGGTCGCATGTGGCCCTTCAGACTGGTTCATGTGGCCTGTGTGCACCATAGAACCCGATCGCGGCCCGGTCCAGGAGCTGCCGACAGCTGCACTTTAGTTCAGTGTATTGCTGCGCAGAGACCGGCTCTCTGCATGATACAATACCAATGCCAGCCACTGGCATATCAGAGGCCAGCAGCGGACATCCGCGTCCCAGCGCAGCGGTGCATGACATCACTAACATGGGCAGATGTCAGCTGCTGGCCTCTGATAGGTCGGTGGCAGGCATTGGTCTCTGCACAGCAATACACTGAACTAAAGCGCAGCTGCCGGAAGCTCCTGGACCAGGCCGCGATCGTCAAGGGGTCTATGGTGCCTGCGCCCGCATATGCAGAAAGGACACCGAGGGAACGGAGGACAGGTGAGAAGAGACTTTTTTTTTTCTTATATATGTATGTGAAGAATGGAACAGCGGACATTCCTACAATATAGGGACCTGAATGGGGACATTCCTACAATATGGGAACCTGGATAGGAACATTCCTACAATGTGGGACCTGGATGGGGACATTCCTACAATGTGGGACCTGAATGGGGACATTCCTACAATATGGGGACCTGGATAGGAACATTCCTACAATGTGGGACCTGGATGGGGACATTCCTACAATGTGGGACCTGAATGGGGACATTCCTGCAATATGGGGACCTGGATGGGGACATATCTACAATGTGGGGACCTGGATAGGGACATTCCTACAATGTGGGGACCTGGATGGGGACATATCTACAATATGGGGAACTTGATTGGGACATATCTACAATGTGGGGACCTGGATAGGAACATTCCTACAATGTGGGAACCTGGATAGGAACATTTCTACAATGTGAGGACCTGGATGGGGGACATTCCTACAAGATGGGGACATTATAACAAGATGGGGACCTAGATGGGGGACATTACGACCAGATGGGGACCTGGATGGGGGACATTACGACAAGTTGGGGACCTGAATGGGGGACATTACGACAAGATGGGGACCTGGATGGGGCATTACTACAAGATGAGGACCAGGATGGTGCATTACTACAAGTTGAGGACCAGGATGGGGCTTTACTACAAGATGAGGACCAGGATGGTGCATTACTACAAGATGAGGACCAGGATGGGTCATTACTAAAAGATGAGGACCAGGATGAGACATTACTACAAGATGAGGACCAGGATGAGGCATTAGATGAGGCATTACTACAAGATGAGGACCAGGATGAGTCATTAACCCCTTTACTACCCAAGGTGGTTTGCACATTAATGACCAGGCCAATTTTTACAATTCTGACCACTGTCACTTTATGAGGTAATTACTCTGGAACGCTTCAACGGATCTCCCTGATTCTGAGACTGTTTTTTCGTGACATATTGTACTTCATGACTGTGGTAAAATTTCTTCGATATCACTTGCGTTTATTTGTGAAAAAAATGGAAATTTGGCAAAAATTTTGACAATTTTGCAATTTTCAAAATTTGAATTTTTATGCCCTTAAATCAGAGAGATATGTCACACAAAATAGTTAATAAATAACATTTCCCACATGTCTACTTTACATCAGCACAATTTTGGAACCAAAATTTTTTTTTACTGGGGAGCTATAAGGGTTAAAATTGACCAGCGATTTCTCATTTTTCCAACAAAATTTAGAAAACCATTTTTTTAGGGACCACATCATATTTAAAGTCACTTTGAGGGGTCTTTATGACAGAAAATACCCAAAAGTGACACCATTCTAAAAACTGCACCCCTCAAGGTGCTCAAAACCACATTCAAGAACTTAATTAACCCTTCAGGTGCTTCTCAGGAATTTTTGGAATGTGGAAGAAAAAAATTAACATTTAACTTTTTTCACAAAAATGTTACTTTAGACCCATTTTTTTTTATTTTCGCAGGGGTAACAGGAAAAAATAGACCCCAAAATTTGTTGATCAATTTCTCCTGAGTAATCAGATACCCCATATGTGGGGGAAAACCACTGTTTGGGTGCACGGCAGGGTACGGAAGGGAAGGAGCGCCATTTGACTTTTTAAATGTAAAATTTGCTTGAATAATTAGCGGACGCCATATTGCATTTGGGGAGCCCCTGATGTGCCTAAAAAGTGGAAACCCCCAACAAGTGACCCCATTTTGGAAACTATATCCCTCAGGGAACTTATCTAGATGTGTGGTGAGCACCTTGAACCGCCAGGTGCTTCACAGAAGTTTATAACATTGAGCCGTAAAAATAAAATTTTCACATTTTTCCCACAAAAATGTTTTTCAGCCCCCACTTTTTCATTTTCATAAGGGTAACAGAAGAAATTGCACTATGCAGTTTGTTGATCAATTTCTCCTGAGTTAGCAGATACCCCATATGTGGGGGAAAACCACTGTTTGGGAGCGCGGCAGGGTACGGAAGGGAAGGAGCGCCATTTGACTTTTTGATTGTAAAATTTGCTTGAATAATTAGCGGATATGCCCCTGATGTGCCTAAACAGTGGAAACCCCCCACAAGTGAAACCATTTTGGAAACTAGACCCCTCGGGGAACTTATCTAGATGTGTGGTGAGCACCTTGAACCACCAGGTGCTTCACAGAAGTTTATAACATTAAGCCGTAAAAATAAAATTTTCACATTTTTCCCTCAAAAAATGTTTCTCAGCCCCCACTTTTGCATTTTCATAAGGGTAACAGAAGAAATTGCACTATGCAGTTTGTTGTGCAATTTCTCATGAGTTAGCAGATACCCCATATGTGGGGGAAACCACTGTTTGGGCGTGCGGCAGGTTCGGAAGGGAAGAAGCACCTTTTTACTTTTTGATTGTAAAATTTGCTTGAATAATTAGCGGATGTGCCCCTGATGTGTCTAAACAGTAGAAACCCCCCACAAGTGACACCATTTTGGAAACTAGACCCCTCAGGGAACTTATCTAGATGTGTGGTGAGCACATTGAACCCCCAAGTCCTTTACAGAAGTTTATAACATGGAGCCGTGAATATAAAAAAATCAAACTTTTTCCACAACAATGATGTTTTAGCCCCAATTTTTTTTATTTTCACAAGGGTAAGAGGAGAAAATGGACCTCAAAAACTTTTGTGCAATTTCTCCTGAGTATGCCAGTACCCCATATGTCGGGAAAATACAGTGTTTGGGCGCACGGCAGAGTTCAGAAGGGAAGGAGCACTGTGTGACTTTTTGAACGCAAAATTGGCTGGAATCGATAGCGGACGCCATGTCGTGTTTGAAGAGCCCCTGATGTGCCTAAATAGTTGAAACCCCCCACAAGTGACCCCATTTTGGAAACTACACCCCTCAAGGATTTTATCAAGGGGTATAATGAACATTTTAAACCCGGTACGACACATAATTTGATAACATTAGGTCATCATATTGAATAAGTTGTCATTAGTCTTGAGCGCAAGTGCTCGCTACTTGAGTTTGCATCGGGTACTCAGGTATGCACCATGTATCACAGGTGCTCAAGTGAAATGCTCGAGTCCCCTCCCGCATGTTTCACGGTTATTAGACACCCCCAAAAAAACATGCGGGGATCGCTCGAGCATGGCAGGCAATCCCCGCGAGGTTATTTTGGCCGCGAAGCATATGGGGCGGAGACTCGAGCACCCGCGATACTCAATGCATACCCGAGTACCCGATGCAAACTCAAGTAGCGAGCACTTGTGTTCAACACTAGTTGCCATATCGTCATCTTTTTTTTTTTTTTTATATAAAAAAAAAACAACCCTTACCCCCAACACTAACCCTACCCCAGCCCAACTCTGACCCCAACCCTAACATTAGCACAACCCTAACCCCAACCCCAGCCCTAGTGTTTATTTTTTACGCCGTTCCTCGTGCGGTATAAGTGATTAGACGACCTTATTCTTCGGGTCGGTGCGACTACAGAGATACCAGAATGATATCGGGTATTTATGATTGACAGCTGTCACACACTAAAAGACACATATTTTGTATAATCTAGTTTTTGCATCGCCATATTTTGAGAGCTATAATTTTTCCAGATTTTGGCCGATAGAGTCATGTGATGGATTTTTTTTTGCGGGACAAGTTGACGTTTTTATTGGTGCCATTTTCAGGCACGTGACATATTTTGATCGCTTTCTATTCCAGGTTTTGGGAGACATAATAAACAAAAACCTACAATTCAGGAATTGTTTCTTTTGTTGTTTTTTTTTATTCTATTCCGCATGTGGTAAAATTGATAAGGTAGCTTTATTCTTGGGGTCAGTACGTTTACAACGGTACCACATTTATATCGTTTTTCTATTTTTGGCGCTTTTACACAATAAAAGACATTTTATAGAAAAAAATATTTTTTTGCATCGCTTTATTCTGAGAGCCATAACTTTTTGAATTTTCGGATTATGGAGCTGAATCGTGGCTTGTTTTTTTGCGGTACAAGATTACGTTTTCAGCGGTAACATTTTTATTTATATTCATCTTTTTGATCGCGTGTTATTCCATTTTTTGTTTGGCGGTATGATTATAAAGCATTGTTTTTTGCTTCGTTTTTTTTTTTTTTTTTTTTACCGTGTTGAATGAAGGGGTTAACTAGTGGGACAGTTTTATAGGTCAGGTCGTTCCGGACGCGGCGATACCAAATATGTGTACTTTTATTGTTTGTTTTTTTCATAATAATATTTATTGATTGGTACATTATATTTTTATTTTTGGTGGATTATTTTTTTTAATTTTTTTTTTTATATTTTTACAATTTTTTTTTTTTTTTTTTCACTTTCTGAGAGGTTTTACACTTTTTTACTTTGTCCCACTCTGGGACTTTCACTTTTTTTATTCTGATCGCCTGCATAGCATAGGGATGGAGCACCATCCCTGAGCCATGCAGGCAGGCAGCGCTGCACAGTGAGAAGATTGTTCGGTCATGCACTGCGCATGACCAAACAATCTTCCTGCTGTCTGGTGACCCGGATGTTGTCATGACTACATCGGGTCGTCATGGCAACACCCGGGAAGCCGCGGCAGACAGCGCTGGAGGCTGGAAGAGGAGATGAGTATTGCGATCACCTCCCCTTGCCACCGCAATGCTGCGATTGACTTCGATCGCAGCATTGCGGGGGTTAATGTGCCGGGAGTGGTTAAGGACCGCTCCCTGCACATAGTACCGGGTGTCAGCTGTGACAATCAGCTGACACCCGGCGGCGATCGCGCCCGCACAGCCTGTGTGCGCGCAAGATCGCCATGACGTACTAATACGGGTCAGGCTCTTAAAGCCCAGGGCACAGACGCGTATTAGTACGTCATGGGCTGTAAAGGGGTTAATACAAGATGAGGACAAATTCAAAAGGTGTATAGAAAATAAAATGATATCACTAAAAATGTCATTTTCTCATACAAAGAATGCGGCCCATCTACCCAGCCGAGTTTGAGACCCTTGCTTTATAAAGTATCTTTGCTTAACAAACAGTTGTTTCTGAGAAGCTAATGATAGCAAATGATCAGGCAATATTTTCTGTGCATTTTCCCATTTCATTCTACTTGTGCCTCCTTTTCGCAAACATTCTGTTGCAATTTTTGGGTTAACTCCTTTATTTTGGATTTTATCTTATTGATCTCCCCTATGCATATTCCCCGTACATATGCTTTCATAGCATCCCATATAAATCTCGTAGATGACGACCCATCATTAAAACGAAAATATTCTAAGATTCTAGAGCTAAGAGTAGGACCAATTAGTTGCAGCCAAAAAGGATTGATGTGCCATGTATATTCCCCCGGAGACCTCACAACACCCATCTGCAGTTGTACCTGTATAGGCGAGTGGTCAGAGACACTCCTTGGCAGATACCTCACCGATTTAATATAGGGTATGATTGATTCAAAGCCAATAGCTTGGTCTATTCTTGACAAAGAATGATGGGAGGCGAAGTAACAGGAATATTGTCTGACATCAGGGTGCCGTATTCTCCATAGGTCCACTATGCCTACCTCCTCTAGCAGATAATGTAGAGATGTATATTGTGCATTTTGAAAAATATTTCCAATATGGAATTTATCCCATAAAGGGTGGAGGTAGGTGGTAAAATCCCCTCCCCCTGCGAGGTTGGGATTTAGGAGGATGTTAGTTTTAGATCAGTTGCAGAACGGAGGGCACGGGAGGGGTGATAGACAGAAATGAGGGATGAGATATAGGGTGGTGCAGAACTGTGGAGGGCTTTATGGGTGAGAGAGATGAGTTTGTATTGTATTCTGTGGTGAATGGGTAACCAGTGCAATGACTGGCACTGGTTAGAGGCATTGGTGAAGCGGCCTGATAGAAATACGACCCTGGCTGCAGCATTCAGAATGGATTGGAGAGGAGAGAGTTTGTTTAGAGGGAGACCGATTAGAAGAGAGTTGCAGTAGTCCAGACGAGAGTGAATAAGAGCGACAGTAAGAGTTTTTGCAGTATCAAAGGTGAGAAAATGTGGGGTTCTGGAGATGTTTTTAAGGTGCAGGTGACATGAGTGAGTGAGTGATTGTAGCCCAGTTAAGAGAGCTTGTAAAAGAACTTCTACATGATGTTTCAAGGATGGAAAGAGACTGTCATCTACTGGCCAGACGCAGTCAAGCGGAACCAAGATATGCAAGGGAAGTTGCAGGGAGAGCAAGTTCAGACGCTGGACCTGATCAGGTGACTTCCAGGAAGGAGATCCGGAAAATAAGAGGCCAGCGCGCCAAACCTGAGGGGTCTTTGGCGCCAAGCAGCAGAAAGGAGCAGACGTGTTCCCTGCATCCTGAGAAACTCCGCGTGACAGGCCTAAGCCAGAGGCCTGTGAGGTGCCACAGCCGGGCACCGGTAAAAGAGCTCCGGATATCTCGCGGATGTTACCTGAGTGCTGTGCCTGCTGAGGAGACTAGGAACCTAATTGCGGTGCTGAGTGAGTTCGCGGAACCCGACGTCGCCTGCCGACAGACGAGGCCTGGACCCCCCTATCCAAGGCTCGAGAGACTGCCTCCAACAGCCAAGCAGAGAGGAGTTGAGAGACGGTTGCCCCAGGAAAGTCACGCCAGCGGAAGCGGAGGAGCTGCATACGTGAACAGGGCCGTCACTTCCACTGTTCACCCACAGTACCGGGGACAATTGGGTTTAGATAATCAGGTTGGGAGGGGAACGGTTGGGACTAAAGGAGCACAACGTGATCTAATTGAATTTATGCGGAAGAGACTCACGGCCTAGCGTGAATAACCGATGACCCCCGCTAGGGCCAAATGTACAGTTAAAGAACTTACGTGGTGTCTCCCATGACTGAGGGCATCACCCTACTTCGCCTTACTTAAGAGACTTCACCTTACTTAAGAGACTTCACCCTACTAAAGAGACTGCACCTTACTTAAGAGACTTCACCTTACTTTGAGAGGCTTCATCTTACTTTGAGAGACTGCGTCTTATTTTGAGAGATTTTGCCTTTTGCTGATATATTGAATTACTGTTCATTACCCTTGTTACTAATCCCTTGTTCAGAATACCTGTTGCATAAAATTGTTTATTTTCATCTCAGACTGTTCTCGCCTTGTGTCTCTGTGTGTTGCATTCCCGCACCTGCATTACATTTGGCGTAGTTGGCAGGGTGCAACATTCAGACGCAGAGATGGGGGATCAGTCTGTGGCTGGGTCCGGTCGGACCCATATACCCCTGGGGGCTATGCTCAGCCATCTTCCCAAGTTTTCAGGGGATGGCATGTCACTGTGGGACTGGGTAGAAAGACTGAGAAGTATGCTACGGATGTACCCCCTTGATCCCCTAGCCAAGGCGGAGCTGGCCCTCCTAACCCTTGATGGAGAGGCGCGACAGACTGTGATGTACCGCCCACCTGGGGACCGTGACACCGTGGATAAAGTGATAAAAATTTTAGAGGACATGCACGGTGACACTACAGATTTGGGACACTTGCGCTTACGGTTGTTCCAGCGGGTCCAAGGGGAAAATGTGACAGTAAATCAGTATGTTAATGCATTGCAGGAAGTGACAGCCCATATCACTAAGAAAGCTCGAGATGGGAACCGAGGACTGGGACCATTGGATGAGGTGTTGATTGACCAACTGATTGCCGGCTTGAAAGACCCTTCCCTGAGGCAGATCCTGAAGGAGCGGCTGCGATTGAGCCCTGATATGGGCTTCCTGGAGGTAGGGGCTGAAGCTAGAGTGCTGGAGAGAGAAGTTCCTGTTCTCAAAGCCACAGTTAGAAGTCAAGAGGCAATTGCTCCTGGATTCACCAACCAAGAGCCTGATTGGGTACGGGAAATACGTCAGGAAATTCGAGACATTCGGGGTGAGCTGAATGCTATTAGAAAGCCCCCTACTGCCCCCTTGCCGACGGACCGTACTGCTCAACGCGGACGGAGACCCGAACGAGAGAGACGTTCCTACCCGGCCCCAGCACGGCATGTACCCGACCTATCAGCAGAAAGAGGACCAGACTGCTGGACTTTCAAAGGTAGGGGGCATATCTCCAAAGACTGTCCCAACCGAGAAAGGAGGAGGAGGGGACAGCCGTTAAACTAAAATGCCCCACGGTTGTGGAGCATACCGTGGGGTCTCGTGCTTCAGAGAGTAGAAGAGGGAGCTCTGAAGACGTTGTTTCCGAGAGGCCCATCATCTGGGCTGAATTCAATGGGCAGCGGATCCGCTGTTTGATGGACACCGGGTCTCAAGTGACCACTATGCCTGAGACGTATTTCCAAAGTCACTTTCCTGAAGTCACTCGTTCCTGCCGGGAACCCACTGTCAAATTGGTGGCGGCCAATCAACTACCTATCCCAGTAGCGGGAGTAGTATAGATGTCCATGCGGGCATGTGGAAAGGACCTCGGTCGAAAAGGGATCGTACTAACCACAGGGCCTGGAGGCGATGGGCCCATTGTTACCCTGGGCATGAATGTGCTGAAAGAAGTCGGACAGTTCCTGGCTGAGGGCTGTAGCAAAAACAACTGGACCCGCGCCACTCGAGACCCAGCTAGCAAGAGAGTGTTCCAACACCTCGTGCGGGTCAGCCAGATTCAAAAATTGCCCGCTACCTCTCAGTACCTTGGCAAGGTATCGATTCCGCCCGAAGCCACAATGACACTGCCGGTGGGACAGACTGTACTCACGTTGCCGGTGCTGGCACATGTGTTCTTAGAGGGCGTGGATATTCAAACTGAACCGATGGAAGGAGAAGAAGCGCCCTCTAGACTCCTGATTGCTCGAACCCTGGCCACCGTGCGGCACGGCCGAGTACCCGTGCGCTGCATCAATTTAGGTTCCACTGTAGCGCCCCGAGGACTTGGTCGCTACAGAGGTATTGCACCTCATCCAGAGGTGTGATATCCCACTCCCGGGTAAGGATGGAGTATGGATCAAGGCTCAGTAGACTGCATACAGCACACACACCCCATTTCCGAGGGACAGCTCAACGGTGCTCCCACTAGACAGAAGTGCAGGCACGACAGCATCTGTCCCTGGCTGGAGTGGGGAGGGGGGTGGAATACCCAGTGCTGTAGGGGCAGATAGGGGTTGGGTCCTGAGCATAGGAAGGAGCCCATTGGTTGCTAGTCACCTGGGCTCATGGTCAGAGGGAGGTATATAAGGTGGGCACCATCTTAGATCAGTGTTCAGTCTGAGAGAGGAAGTGACAGAGCAGGGCCTCTGTGGAGCTCTGCTCCGGAGGCGGGCCTAGCCTGTGAGGCCCAGCCAGCACTGAAAGAGAAAGAAGAAGTTCAGTCTGTGAGGAGAAGTGGAGAAGGCAGGGAGCAGGGCTGCTGCATGGGCTCTGCTCCCTGGGCAGGCCTAGCACAGAGGCCGGGGCCAGAGAGAAAGAGAGAGGAGAAGGAACAGTGGAAAGGAAAAGGGAACAAGACCAGAACAGAAGTAACAAGTGAAACAGAAAGGCTCAGGAACGAGAAGGAAGAGAGAACCCTAAGGACCCAGGAGATTGCGGGTGACGGGTTGGCAGAACAGGGTACCGGATCCCAAATTGGTGGAAGCGAATCATCTTCAGCCAAGAACCGAAGGTCGTGACCAGCCCTTGGTGCGACCCCTCGCTACACCTTGCTAGGAAGGCATACCATATAGGGTCAGGGACGTGGGCACGTAGCCCTCCCAAGAGAAGGCCCGCGGGAGCTGGACATAAGCTTGGTCACTGGTGGGGCACGAGCCACAGAAAGGACGGAAGGGAGCTTTGAGACATACTCCAGAAAAACCTGGGAGTTGACCGAGTCCTTGCCTGGTGGACGCAGCACGGCTTGGGTGGTCACTGCTTCGCGAGAGTGACCTGGAGAATACAAACTGTGAGTAAAGGACATTGGATTGCAACATGTTGTCTGTGACTTCTTGCTCCTCCGGCACTATTGGTATTGGGACTATCTCCACCATCACTCCCATCATCCACGCTAACTGCCCTGAGGCTGTACGCCTCCCGTGGGGAGTCATCCCATTCTTAGCTGCACACATAACACTGGCCTCAGCGGTCTGCCTTGCAGTGGCGGTCCCCATTGACCGCAATCCATGGGTGGCGTAGTCGGACACTTGTTATTACACTAAGACTGCCACTGAATTGACCACCCTGGGCATGGACCGGGTCACCGCCACGGAGACTACAACCCCCAGTGATCCGGCTCCGGGTATTCCCTGCACAACACAGGCCCAGGGGGCGCGTCAACTTTGGCGTAGTCGGCAGGATTCAAACCAACCCGCCCCAACGGGTATTGCGTGCCTGAAGGAGACTTTTGTACTTGCCTGTGGTGAAGTTTCCCGCCATCTGGAGTCATTTCCCGCCATCGGACACCATCTTGGGTCGTTTCCCGCCATCTTCTGCCGTCTTCCCGCCATCCGCAGCCGCTTCCCGCCATCGGACGCCATTTTCGGGATGCCGCGCGGGAAGAAGAGTGGCGTGGACGCCGAAAGCGCGTGAAATCCGAAGCTCCGCCTCACGCTCTGATGCTGCGTAAGGTCCTGGAAGGGAGAGGGAGCGACGCTGATGTCACAGGAGAGCGACGCAAGGTCCTCAACACCGACGATCGACTGCGGAGCCGCGGCCTACGGAGGAAGATCATCGCAAGGTAGGCCACGGTCCATCGGGGGGGAGGAAGACATCGGGAACGGAGAACAAGATGGCGGACCGGCAGCAGACCAAGCTGCCCAGCATCGGCAGTGCCCCAGTCGTCGCAGGCCCCGACCAGCGCCAGGAGAAGACGCGTGACGCAGGAGCGGTCGCGGGAGCAGGTAAGAGGAGTCTTCCTGTCCCGGACGCTGCCAGTGTCAGCCTGCTCCCGGGCCCCCTGGTGGAGCCTCCGATCCCGGGCGCTGCAGACACCGACCTTTTCCAGACCCCGCAACAAGCCCTGCAGCCGAGCCCTCCAGCCCTGGGCACCGCCACCACCAGCCCGCGCCCAAGCCCAAAGTCGCACCCTCTGACCCCGGGCATCATCAACAGCGGCCTTCTCCAGACCCCGCCGCAAGGCCTACTGCACAAGGGTGCCAAGGGACAGTACGCCCTCCACGTTCACCGGCTCACGGAGGAGAAGCTTCAGTACCACCAGTACGAGGAAAGCCAAGAGGACCCGGACGGGTCTGAAGACTGCCCTCAGGAGGGAGCTCAAGGAGGACATAGCTATTAAAAGAAAGTAGCGTGAGTAAGGAACTGTACAAAGTTACCCGTCAGGGTACAAGGACTGTTTTTCTTTTGAACTGTTAATAAGTGTGGTCCCCGTTGGGACAGCTAAAAGACTGTTACCCGTTTCCAAGTTACCCCCTTCCTTACCAGGCTGAGGACTGTGAGCAGACATCCCCTTTCCAACCGGCCGAGGACTGGGAACGGCCAACCCCTTGTAAATAGTTGCGCTTTTTGAGGCGCCACCTACTGGTTTTATAATGAAACTGCCCCTCTACCTCAAGCACCTTTGAGATCAGTGAATACCTGGTTGCCAGTTGCACAGCGGCCAGAAGTCAAGAATGTGTTTTTGAAGAATGTTTTACTTGCAAAAGTTTTATAATGTGTTTCATGGTAAAAGAGTTCCGGAAGTAATAACCAAAAGTGTTTCATCAGAGTGTTTCCCATGAAGGGAATTGTGCAAGTGTGTCTGTTTCCTGATGTAAGCAGTTATTGAAAAAGTTTTTGCATACCCTGTGAATTGTTTTTGCTCTTTTCCAGCCCGAGGACGTGCTGTGCTTTACCAGGGGGGAATGTAGCGCCCCGAGGACTTGGTCGCTACAGAGGTATTGCACCTCATCCAGAGGTGTGATATCCCACTCCCGGGTAAGGATGGAGTATGGATCAAGGCTCAGTAGGCTGCATACAGCACACACACCCCATTTCCGAGGGACAGCTCAACGGTGCTCCCACTAGACAGAAGTGCAGGCACGACAGCATCTGTCCCTGGCTGGAGTGGGGAGGGGGGTGGAATACCCAGTGCTGTAGGGGCAGATAGGGGTTGGGTCCTGAGCATAGGAAGGAGCCCATTGGTTGCTAGGCACCTGGGCTCATGGTCAGAGGGAGGTATATAAGGTGGGCACCATCTTAGATCAGTGTTCAGTCTGAGAGAGGAAGTGACAGAGCAGGGCCTCTGTGGAGCTCTGCTCCGGAGGCGGGCCTAGCCTGTGAGGCCCAGCCAGCACTGAAAGTGAAAGAAGAAGTTCAGTCTGTGAGGAAAAGTGGAGAAGGCAGGGAGCAGGGCTGCTGCATGGGCTCTGCTCCCTGGGCAGGCCTAGCACAGAGGCCGGGGCCAGAGAGCGAGAGAGAGGAAAAGGAACAGTGGAAAGGAAAAGGGAACAAGACCAGAACAGAAGTAACAAGTGAAACAGAAAGGCTCAGGAACGAGAAGGAAGAGAGAACCCTAAGGACCCAGGAGATTGCGGGTGATGGGTTGGCAGAACAGGGTACCGGATCCCAAATTGGTGGAAGCGAATCATCTTCAGCCAAGAACCGGAGGTCGTGACCAGCCCTTGGTGCGACCCCTCGCTACACCTTGCTAGGAAGGCATACCATATAGGGTCAGGGACGTGGGCACGTAGCCCTCCCAAGAGAAGGCCCGCGGGAGCTGGACATAAGCTTGGCCACTGGTGGGGCACGAGCCAGAGAAAGGACGGAAGGGAGCTTTGAGACATACTCCAGAAAGACCTGGGAGTTGACCAAGTCCCTTGCCTGGTGGACGCAGCACGGCTTGGGTGGTCACTGCTTCGCGAGAGTGACCTGGAGAATACAAACTGTGAGTAAAGGACATTGGATTGCAACACGTTGTCTGTGACTTCTTGCTCCTCCGGCACTATTGGTATTGGGACTATCTCCACCATCACTCCCATCATCCACGCTAACTACCCTGAGGCTGTACTCCTCCCGTGGGGAGTCATTCCATTCTTAGCTGCACACATAACACCGGCCTCAGCGGTCTGCCTTGCAGCGGCGGTCCCCATTGACCGCAATCCACGGGTGGCGTAGTCGGACACTTGTTATTACACTAAGTTTGCCGCTGAATTGACCACCCTGGGCACGGACCGGGTCACCGCCACGGAGACTACAACCCCCAGCGATCCGGCTCCGGGTATTCCCTGCACAACACAGGCCCAGGGGGCACGTCAGCACCAGTTTACAGTTGTTGCCCCGACAAGAGGTGGCGCGAGTGTACATAATGCCAGAGGCCCTTACTAAAGCGGACGCTATAGGGCTGGCACCTGTGGAAGGAAAACCATGGACCCTGGAGGTGTCCCTCAACAGCCAGGAGAATGGAAGAGAACCGTTGGCTGGACGCCACCTTCTGGAAGAAATGGAGGCTAATCTGACTGAGTTTTCTGCTGGACAAGTAAGGCAGATCGAACAACTTCTACAGCGATATCAGGGAGTGTTTGCACAGCATGAAGATGATTTCGGGTGCACTCGGGACATTCAGCACGAAATACCCACCGGAAATACTGCTCCCATCCGAGAGAGATATTGGCAGATCCCGCCTCAAATGTACCAGGAGGTGAAAGAGCTGTTGGCCCACATGTTGCGGAACGGTGTGATCCGTGAAAGTCAGAGCCCCTGGGCGGCTCCGATCGTGGTGGTCCGAAAGAAGGATGGTACCCTGATATTTTGCGTGGACTATCGAAAGCTGAATGCCTGTACAGTCCGGGACTCCTATCCACTCCCCCAAATCGAAGAGTCTCTATCTGCACTAGGGAGCGCCAAATTCTTCTCTTCCCTCGACCTGGCCAGTGGCTATTGGCAGGTCCCAGTAGCTGAGAAGGATCATCGGAAGACCGCTTTTGTTCTCCTTATGGGCCTGTTTGAGTTCAATCGGATGCCGTTCGGACTAACAAATGCGCCAGGGACCTTCCAACGACTGATGGAGAGATGCTTGGGGGACCTCAACTTTGAACCACTTTAATATATCTGGACGATATAATTATCTATTCCGCTACGTTTGAGGATCATCTCCGCCTTTTGGAACAAGTATTAGAACGGCTTCAGAGACACGGCCTGAAAATTAAGCCTCGAAAGTGTTGTCTCTTCAAACGAGAAATTGAGTATCTGGGGCACACTGTGTCCAGTGCAGGAGTGCATCCCACTGCAGAGAAAGCAGCTGCCGTGCAGAAGTGGCCCACGCCCGCCAACCTAAGGGAACTGAGGGCATTCCTGGGGCTTGCTGGATACTACCGCAGATTCATTAACGACTTCGCTAAGATTGCGATCCCGCTCAATGAATTGCTGAGAGGAACAGCTGGGGGAGCCAAGCGACAGCCCATCCAGTGGGGCCCACGACAAGAAGAGGCATTCCGAGCATTGAAAATGGCGCTAACAGATGCCCCAATCTTGGCCTACGCCCACTTTTCGCAGCCTTTCGTGTTGTACACCGATGGAAGCTTGCATGGACTCGGAGCAGTGCTGGCTCAAGTACAAGGAGGAAAAGAGCGAGTGATCGCGTATGCTAGCAGGTCACTCCGAGATACGGAGAAGAATCCGGAGAACTACAGTTCGTTTAAGCTGGAGCTACTAGCACTGGTGTGGGCCATGACCGAGAAATTTGCTGAGTACTTGTCAGGGTCAGAAGTGCAAGTGCGGACAGATAACAACCCTTTGGCCCACTTGGAGAATGCCAAACTGGGCGCGTTAGGACAGCGGTGGGTCGCAAGGATGTCCAAATACCAGTATAAGATTGCCTATCGGTCCAAGGCCCTGAACACCCATGCCGATGCCCTGTCCCGGGTCACTCAGGCGAGGCCGAAGTAGGACAGAGATGAGGAGCTCGAGTGCGACAAGATTCCGGATTTCAGCCAGTTTGTCGCTGCCCAAGAGACCAGAGAGGAGCTGAAGCCCACTCAGATTCTGGGTCGTTCAAGAGACGAATGGATACATCTGCAGCAATCCGATCCGGAGTTAGCAAAATTGAGGGAATGGGTCGCCCTTAATCAAAGACCCGACCAGGAAACCAGAGCCGCTTCACTTCCAACTATCTTACAAATCCTAGGTCAGTGGGAGAGGCTTCTCCTGAAGGAAGGCTTGCTATGCCGAAGAATCCAGCTGCCTCGAGAGTTTGATGTTACCTGGCAGGTGGTAGTTCCAGGAGCGCTAGTAACACAGCTAGCCCAAGAAGCTCATAGAGGAGGTGCTCACTTCGGAGTAGAAAAGACCTTTCGGTGGTTGCAACGGCTGGTGTATTGGCCTCAACTGCAGCAAGAAGTCGAGGGAGTCTGCCGAGCATGTCGCCAGTGTGAGTTGAATAAGCCCCCGGAACAAAGAGCTCCCATTCAGACCATCCGAACTTCAGCCCCCTTGGAGGTCTTGATGATTGACTACTTGATGATAGGAACTTCATACAATGGTTATGGACACTGTTTGGTCATGACTGATCACTTCACCAAGTTCGCAGTAGTGACGCCTACTAAAGACCAGACGGCAGAAGCCGCAGCTAAGGCCATCTGTTAAGATTTCATCCGGATTTATGGGTGCCCGAAGCGAATACATTCTGACCAGGGGGCCTGCTTCCAAGGGCGAGTGATGGATGAGTTGTACTGCATCTATGGAATCGACCGTTCCCGAACAACGCCCTACCACCCGCAAGGGAACGGCGCATGCGAGCGCTTTAACCGAACCCTGTTGCAAATGTTGCGAACCCTGGAAGCGGACAAAAAGATGAAGTGGCCCGAATATGTGTCCGAGCTGGTGTGGGTGTATAATAATCGAGTTCATGCTATCACCGGCTACACCCCTTACATGTTGCTGTTTGGAAGAAGTGGCCGAGAAATCACTGAACTGGAGCTAGACTCAGAAGATCCCGGCCCGGGCGTTAGCCCAAGTACCTGGATTTGAGAACACTGGCGTCGGCTCCATACAGTGAGAAGACTGGTTGCTCAGAAGTTTCAGGAAGTAGAGCATGCAGTTCGGCCCTCGACGATAGGTGGATCACTTCAGCCAGGAGACCGAGTGCTGGTGAGGGCTAAACGATTTGGAAGTAAACTGGACCATCGTTGGGAGGCGATACCATATCAGGTGGTGAAGAAAGTTCACCCAGACAACCCAGTCTATGAGGTTAGGCCCGAAGGGGATGATGCCGCGACACCCAGGGTGTTGCACCGTAATATGCTGCGACCTTGCTCCTCTGAAGCAGAAGTCTGTAATGGAGTTGGGCCCCCAGACGTATTGGCTGAAGTGCCACATGCAGGAACCTTAGGGGATGAAGAAGGATGGGCCATAATGCAGTTGGGCCCGTCAGAACCGTTGATGCCAACCCCGAGTGGAATTCCAAATGAGTCGGGAAATGATTTGCAATCCCCAGTGGTTGATTCCTCGGATCTCCCGAAGTCACTTCTGCAAGAAGAGCTCCGCAGAACTGAGCGGGCTAATGCCGGAATCCCTCCTAACCGGTATGCTCAGGAAGAGTTCATCTGGTCTCAAATCCAACAGAAAACGCAGGAGTGTGCCCAACTCCTGTCTGAGCTTGCACTGCCTGGAAGGAGGCATCAGTTCTGCGAGAAGCCCACTCGCCCGAGGACTGGAGAGCAAAAAGGAGGGAGGAATGTAGCCCAGTCAAGAGAGCTTGTAAAATAACATCTACATGATGTTTCAAGGATGGAAAGAGACTGCCATCTACTGGCCAGACGCAGTCAAGCGGAACCAAGATATGCAAGGGAAGTTGCAGGGAGAGCAAGTTCAGACGCTGGACCTGATCAGTTGACTTCCAGGAAGGAGTTCTGGAAAATAAGAGGCCAGCGCGCCAAACCTGAGGGGTCTTTGGCGCTAAGCAGCATTAAGGAGCAGATGTGTTCCCTGCATCCTGAGAAACCCCGCGTGACAGACCTAAGCCAGAGGCCTGTGAGGTGTCACAGCCGGGCACCGGTAAAAGAGCTCCGGATATCTCGCAGATGTTACCTGAGTGCTGTGCCTGCTGAGGAGACTAGGAACCTGATTGCGGTGCTGAGTGAGTTCGCGGAACCCGACCTCGCCCGCCGACAGACGAGGCCTGGACCCCCCTATCCAAGGCTCGACAGACTGCCTCCAACAGCCAAGCAGAGAGGAGTTGAGAGACGGTTGCCCCAGGAAAGTCACGCCAGCGGAAGCGGAGGAGCTGCATACGTGAACAGGGCCGTCACTTCCACTGTTCACCCACGGTACCGGGGACAATTGGGTTTAGATACTCAGGTTGGGAGGGGAACGGTTGGGACTAAAGGAGCACAACGTGATCTAATTGAATTTATGCAGAAGAGACTCACGGCCTAGCGGGAATAACCGGTGACCCCCGCTAGGGCCAAATGTACAGTTAAAGAACTTACGTGGTGTCTCCCATGACTGAGGGCATCACCCTACTTAAGAGACTTCGCCTTACTTAAGAGACTTCACCTTACTTAAGAGACTTCACCGTACTAAAGAGACTGCACCTTACTTAAGAGACTTCACCTTACTTTGAGAGGCTTCACCTTACTTTGAGAGACTGCGTCTTATTTTGAGAGATTTTGCCTTTTGCTGATATATTGAATTACTATTCATTACCCTTGTTACTAATCCCTTGTTCAGAATACCTGTTGCATAAAATTGTTTATTTTCATCTCAGACTGTTCTCACCTTGTGTCTCTGTGCGTTGCATTCCATGATTGTATATGGGGGATAAAGGAAAGTTGTGTGTCAAATATGACTCCAAGACATCGAGCTTGCTGCTTGGGGGTTATGGTGGCGCAACCCAAGAAAATTGAAAAGTCAGGTATAGGTAGGTTAGTAGAGAGAGAAAAAACAAGGAGTTCTGTTTTGGAGAGATTCAGTTTCAGATAGAGGGAAGACATGATGTTAGAGACAGCAGACAGACAATCACTGGTATTTTGTATTAGAGTGGGGGTGATGTCAGGTGAAGAGGTGTATAGTTGGGTGTCATCAGCATTGAGATGGTACTGGAAATCAAATCTGTTTATGGTTTGTCCAATAGGAGCAGTATACAAGGAGAAGAGGAGGGGACCTAGGACTGATCCTTGTGGAACCCCGATAGTAAGAGGAAGATTAGAGGAAGAAGAGCCGTCAAAAGATACCATGAAGGAGCGGTCAGAGGTAGGAGAAGAACCAGGAGGGAGCGGTGTCCTTGAGGCCTATACAGCGGAGCATAGTGAGGAGGAGCTGATGATCTACAGTGTCAAAAGGGAGATCCAGGAGAAACAGCAGGGAGTAGTGACCATTAGATTTAGCTGTTAGTAGATCATTAGAGACTTTAGTGAGGGCAGTTTCAGTAGAGTGTGAGGAGCGGAAACCGGATTGTAAAGGGTCGAGAAGAGAGTTATCTGAGAGATAGCGGATTAGGCGGGAATGGACCAGGCGTTCCTGGAGTTTAGAGATGAAGGGAAGATTAGAGACCGGTCTGTAGTTAGCAGTGCAGTTCTGGTCCAGGGATGGCTTTTTCAGTAAAAGGGTTATGATGGCATGTTTAAGTGAGGAGGGAAAGATACCTGAAGAAAGAGAGAGGTCAAATATTTTAGTTAGGTGGGTAGTGATGTCAAGGTAAAATATATATATTATAGAAAATCAATTAGTTTATTTTAATAGATTACCTAATCAGTGTGAATTAATATAGAGATGATGGAATAATCTATGTGTATGTATGTATGCAAATGTGTATATGCACATTGATTATGTTAATAGTTAATGATATATAAGAGTTTCTGTTCTCAGGCTATGTGCCCACGATGCAGAAATGCTCCGGATTTTTCCTGAGCGTTTCTGCATCTCCCTGGCAGAAAAAATGTATGCGGATTATACATGCGGATTTTACATGTGGATTGTACATGCGGATTTTACATGCGTTTTTCCTGCCAGGGACAAGCGGATGTGAAGCTTTCTTCACATGCATTTCCGCATGCGCGCTGAAAAGCTCTTTCCAATCGATTTTAACATCACTTGGAAAGTGCTTGACAACTTGGTGACACTATATAAATCCATGCAAACGGCATGGATTTATATAGTGTGTCCGAAAGAATGTTAAAAAAGAAAAAATAAATGTCATACTTACCTTCTGATGGCCCCCGGTGTCTTTATCCGATGCGTCTCAGCTTGCCGGCAGCTCGCGGTACACTGAAGGACCTGCCGTCACATGACTAAATGACGTCAGCGCAGGTCCTTGAGTCCACCGCGATCTGCCGGCAAGCCAAGACAAGCACACCGGGGGCCATCAGAAGGTAAGTATAATATTTATTTTTTATTTTATTCTTTTTTTACAGGTACTATGGTACCTGGGTCCGGAGGAGAGTCTCCTCTTCTCCAGACCCGGGTACCATCCGCACATTGAAACGCATGGAATGCGCATGTACAGAACCAGTGATGCGGATTACATGCGTTCCAATGCAAGTCAATGGCGGCAAAAACGCAGCGCTTCCGCAAAATAATTGGTCATGCTGCGTTTTTTTCCGCAATGATAAGACGCAGCGGAAATTTTCCGCAGCATGTGCACAGCACATGCGGATTATCATTGGGGAACATGGCAGGCCTTCTACCAAGCGTTTTTTAAGCGTTTGTGCAGCGGAATTGACGCTGCGGAAACGCTTAAAAAACGCATCGTGGGCACACAGCCTTATTGTAGACATGAACAACTAAATGATATCCTGGGAATGACGTATGCATGTGCATGGCTGATAACAGAGAGATTCATGTCAAGTTGGCAAAGATGGCGCTGAGAGACGACTTCACCCCTCCCATCAGAATTCCTAAGGTGTTACTGAGGCCAGGAGATACATGGATGAGGAAATTGCAGTGTGCCAAGTTATCAGAAGGAGCAATGAATTTTACTAATCCCACCTAGAAGTAGAATATTATATAACCCCATGTCTACATAATAAAGTATGTCATTTTGCGTGGTTTAGTCTCTGAGTGAAGTTTTTCAACCATATTAGCAAATTTGGTTGATTTGAATTCACTCGGACATCTTTAATTAGGAGGAGAGCAGTTACCTAGTGTATCTTAAATTGGTGAAACCTCCACAGTGACAGCTGGGGAAAGGAACTGAATGAGCTGTGAGGGAATAGGGTCACTGTTGCAGGTTGTAGGGCGGGAAGAAGTGAGGAGTCTGGTCACTTCTTCTTCTGTGACCAGCTCGAAGATGGAAAGTGAACTTGAGGTGCGGGAGGGAAGGGAATCCAGACTCTGAGGGGATTATGTAAAAATGTCTTGACAGATATGATTGATTTTTTTGTAGGAAATAAGGGGCCAGATCGTCAGCGCTTAGGTTGGTGATGGGGGTCTGTACTTTAGAGCTCAGGAGGGAGTGGAAGGTTTCAAAGAGTCGTTTAGGATTGTTGGCTAGACATGTGATGAGAGTGGTAAAGTAGACTTGTTTAGCCGGATGGAGAGCAGAATTATAAGTTTTGACCATGAACTTATAGTGGATAAAGAGAAACCAAAAACAAGAAAAATACCCATATAATTGAAAGTAAATGTATAGTGGATGAAGTTTTCTGTCAAAAGAGATTTTCTCCACAGATGCTCCACTCACAAAATAAGAATACTTTGTATGTACAATAAGGCAGGTACAAAACTCATCATAGCTCAACATTTCCCGTTCATAGTAGAATAACGGAATAATTTCAGGGATAGGCATTTTTTCATAATGGTATATGAAAAGTGCTTGGAGAAAACCGCCTCAAGGAGAAGTCTCTCATCCAGCTCCATTTCGCAGAGGTCTCTTATTGGCATCCATTCATGATAAAGCATCTGGAAGGGAGTCAAACATATGAACTCCACCCTGAGCCGAGCAGGGTAGATTATAGAATAGGAAATTTGCTTTTCACAGAGCCTCCTTTTTCTATCCCAGAACTTGACCCTCTTCTTCTGAACTTCTGTTGAAAAGTCAGGATAAATAGATATTTTCCTTCCATCAAGGGTAAGTGAAGAGTGGTCCCTGGCCTTTCGTAGGATAAGGTCTCTCTCTTTAAAATTTTGTAATTTGATGAGTACAGGTCTTGGTGGAGCACCCGGTGGCAAAGGACGTGTAGGAACTCTGTGAGCTCTTTCAATTGCAAAAAATTGAGAGAGAGTGTCTTTGCCGAACATTGTAGTCAGCCAGGATTAAAAAAAAATCAACTGAATTACGACCCTCCGCTTTTTCATGAACCCCGACTAAACGTATGTTATTTCGCCGATGCCTATTCTCTAGGTCATCAACCTTCTTGAGAAGGGCATTGATATTCTGAAGACTTCTCCTGAGATGTTTATGTATAGTAGGCATTTGGTCTGCAACAGAACTCACTCTTTCCTCCAACTCATTGACTCGGCTGTTTATTTTCTTCATGTTTTGTCTGATGAGATTAATGTCTTCTCTAAGCCCTCCCATGTGTTTGTTGAGAATTTCTAATGAGAAGCTACAGGATTTTCCAGCAGAGAAAACATCTTGTCGTGTAGGCTCTTGCCCAGAATCATTGACTTCTCCATAGGTGTTGTTAGTGCTCTGCATTTCCTGCACTTCTCTGTTTAACTGTTGCTGTGAGAGTGGTGCCACATTGCCTCCCCTGCACAGTCTCTGTATCTCTCTTCCTCTGTGAGCATACCTGATCAGGTTGTAAATCATCTGAAGGGTCAGAATCTAAGGTCAGTCTGGCAAATCTCCCCAGCTTTGCTGCAGCAGCCTCAGCATCTCTCACTCTGGCTGGTGTGGGGGAGGAGGCGCCATGTTGGAAGGCCCACTATCTGGACTCTGCTCCTTCTGATGCTTGCTTCTGGTCATGTCTGAGTGCACTTTAAGCTTCTCTGTGTACTTTCCCCCAGCCTTTGGTGTGAAGGAATCAATATTTCACTGCTAATAGGTGGAAATGAAAGGATGCAGAGCAGGAGCAAAGCACAGAGCTTCCATGTGAAGAGGCTGTCAGCAAAAGGTCCTTTTTAAAGGGGAATCTGTAACACTCCCATCATCTGCTCCTGAGCTCACATCAAAGACAGTCTGTATTATATGTATTTTATATGAGCACTGCACTTGGCTTTTTATGGCAAAGAAGATGACACACTCGATCTGCCGCTCCATTTTACAATAGGAATAAAAGTGCCCTGTCAGGGATAAAAATTCCCCATTCTTCCAATCGGTACAGTCCCAAATGGTCAGACCAATCAATCACTGACCAATAAGATATCACCTCTCCTGTGGATCCTATGGAGTTATCACCTCTCCTGTGGATCCTATGGAGTTATCACCTCTCCTGTGGATCCTGTGGTCATAACTTGTTTTCACCAACAAAGTCCTTTACTGCAAATTACCGTAATTGTACATCCCAGTTATGGTATCGCACAGTAAGAGGTGCAGGAGCCTCCTGTATTTTACAGCCGACGCTCCACTATAATCGAGATAATGGCTAACAGGTTTTCATATACAGCTGTAGTGTGGGCCCCTAGAATCAATTCCTATTGGGGCCCCAGAGACCCCAGTTTGATCCTGGTTGGGGGTGGGAAGGGTAATTTTGCACCCTGTCGTAAAGAAAAATTGTAAAATCCAAAAAGACATCTCTGGAGAGGGGACATATCACCCTCACATTGAAAATATAGGATTATAACTAGAAAAGTGAGAAAGAGCTGACACTTCAACCTCTATTGACGTAGGGCCTCCTGCCGTGGTCAGGTAAATTCAACAAAGAATCTGATGAGAACCAGCCAACAAGTCTAGAATTTGCATACTCAGAGGCGGATAAGTACATTTCCTAAGCAAGGGCTTCCTCTTTTCAAAGGACTTGTCTCAGACACTCTGAAGACTGTGGTCAGTGATGAATATTGGGGTTTGCATTGATCCAATAGTCATGGGAGATGTATTTTCGACATCCTAGCAAAGGGACGATCATAACGCATTCACTCACATCATTGTAAGGCCAGCCGAACACCCCCAACTTAATATCGTTTAGATGGATAATGCTATCCATGCCATGTTTCATCTCTATAGAAAGGTAAAATCATGATAGAAAACATGACCATGATATTTCCCGCCCGAGACCTCCATGGGCGAAGATATCCTGAAAGTTGGGGATCTCATAAACTTCTAAAAGATCTAGCACACCTATGACAAGTCCTCATATGAGCTCACCAATAGAAGGTATGTGGGTGTAACCGTGATCTTATTAAATCAGAGCTTGGATTTTGGTCATTGGTCAGTCCTGGAAGGTACAGCTTGCTGTAGTTGTATCTGTTTTCCTAAGGAGTTCTTCTAAGGAGTGCTTCCTTGCGCTAAGCTCTGAGCTATTTCTCTGACACAGGTTTAGCACTTTTCTTTTATTATCTTTTTGATTTTATGTTAATGTATATATCATATTGTTCGTATCATCTTTGTGTATTTTTTATACACACTGCCTACTTTTCAAGATTAGATCACTTGTTTTTATTCTGTTATTCCCACACCCTATCATTTCTTTACTTAGAAAATTGGGTGTGAGGAACGATTAACACGCCCATATGATGGGACGCTCGAGCATGTAAATTGTAACTCCCTACACGTATTTATATAGCAGGACGAAGAACGTTTGGCGTTCGAAACGTGTAGGTTTCACAGAGGTCTCCACCTTTATTTATTTTATTTTTGCAATGTGTATATCTTTTTAATGGATTAACAATAAAATCATAATTTTATCTGCAATTGGATCTTGAAGCTGGCGCATCACAATGTCGGTGGATATGCACCTTCTCTTTTTGGTTGAGGAGAAGGTGACTCCTACAGGGTGAGGTAGAAAAATGCAATGGGCCTAAGAACTATCAGGCAGGTAATTGCTTATTACGTGCTTGTTCTACCCTGTGGTGGCTCAGATTGCTCCTGGACCGTTTCTAACAGCGATTCTGCTGCTTCACGTCAACAGAACAGCTCTTCCTCTTCCCGACTGCTCTGTCAAAGAGGCGTGACTGCCAACTTTATGCTGATTGACAGACGGCTCTCTGCAGTTAGGCAGCAGGGAGCCAGCTGTCAATCAGCATGACATCGGCAGTCACACCCCATCAACAGATCAGAGCGGGAGCTGAAAAATCACTGTCAGGAGCGTTCCGTGACCATTCTGAACCAGCAGATATCGGCGCCTGGCACAACAGGCACATAGTTAGCAAATACTTGCCTGTTAGTTCTTAGGTTTATGGTAAAAAAAAAAAAAAGTCCCGGACAACCCCTTTTAACCGGTTCCCGACCGCCCACTGTACATAAACGTCGGCGCTGCCTGGGCTCTGTGCAGCACCGGCGTTTAAAAACGGTGGGTGGTCCTGCAGCGCTCAGGACCCCCAGGGTCCTGCTAGCGCTGTGGTACCGGTTCAGAGCGATACCTCTGACATGTGGCATCATGGGGACCTGATTGGATCAGGTCCCCATGATGTTAACCTGTTCCTATCTTCTAGATGCCGCGATCCATAGCGATCGCGGCATTTAAAAGATAGTGACAGCCGGTGGTCGGCGATCGGGACCCCCCACATACCTGCCAGCGGCGGGGATCCCGGTGCTGTGACCTCTGACATCATCGAGACCTGATTGGCTCAGGTCTCGATGATGTCAGCGTCACACCAGCCAATCAGAGAGATCACCAGGGAAGTTTGTTTTAGCAACAAACTTTCCCGGGCGATCTGCCTGATAAATACACTGTTTCTCCTCTGATCTCAGTGAGAGAGCAGAGGAGAAACACTATGACAAGAGCTGTCAGCCTTGCCACAGTAAAAGTGAAAAAAATAAAAAAGAAAGTAAGAGTTAGGGTTAGTCAGTCCTGTCAGATCAGTCAATCAGTCCTGTCAGATCAGTCAGTCAGTCCAGTCAGTCAGTCCTGTCAGATCTGTCAGTCAGTCAGTCCTGTCAGATCTGTCAGTCAGTCAGTCCTGTCAGATCTGTCAGTCAGTCAGTCCTGTCAGATCTGTCAGTCAGTCAGTCCTGTCAGATCAGTCAGTCCTGTCAGTCAGTCAGTCCTGTCAGATCAGTCCAGTCAGTCCTGTCAGATCAGTCAGTCCTGTCAGATCAGTCAGTCCTGTCAGGTCAGTCAGTCCTGTCAGCCCAGTCCGGTCAGTCCAGTCCGGTCAGTCCAGTCCGGTTCCGTCCTTTCAGTCCGGTCCGTTCAGTCCGGTCCGTTCAGTCCAGTCAAAAAATAATAAAATGGCCCGTCAGACTTATACCGCAGAGGAGGTGTATGCCCTGCTATGTTCTGACACTGATGACAGTGCAATCTCAGATGGAGATATGGATTTTGAGGGCTTTAGTAGCGGCGACACTGAGAGCTCAGAAATGAGCAGTGATTCTGTTCCATCCTCAAGCCCAAGGACCAGTACAGCAATAGGGGCAAAAAGCGCTACTGGAGAAACGTCTCCAAATCAGGGAACACTGCCCAGTACAAGCGCTGTCCCTGCTACTAGTGAATTGGCGCACGCCAGTGTACAAGGGGCGTTGCCACATGATCTAGCATTTCCCAGATGGGAGGCTTCGGATTCGGCTGCTCCATACAGCCCTGATTTCAACGCCATTCCTGGTATAAATGTGGAGGTGGAAGATTTTGGACCAATTCATTTTTTTAATTTGTTTTTTACAGACAGCTTGCTAGAGCATATTGTCGTGCAAACAAATTTATATGCATCCCAATTCATAAGCCAGAATCCCCGATCTTACTATGCTAGGGCAAATTTATGGACACCAACTAATGTCCCGGAAATTAAAAAATTTTTAGGACTTACATTTGCCATGGGGCTTGTTAAAAAACCGAGCATTCGATCCTACTGGTCCAACCACCCTGTTCAAGCCACCCCTATGTTTTCAGTCGTTCTGCCTAGGACCCGTTATGAAATGCTCATGCGGTTTTGGCATTTTAACGACAATAGTCAATGCCTGCCCAGAAATGCCCCAGAACATGACAGGTTATATAAAATTAGACCCATCATTGAAAATTTGTCAGAAAAATTCTTAAGCCTCTACACCCCAACACAAAATATTTCTATAGATGAGTCCCTTGTAAAATTCAAAGGAAGACTGCACCTCAAGCAATTTATCCCATCTAAAAGGGCAAGGTTTGGAATAAAGATCTATAAAATGTGCGAAAGTTCAACCGGATACACATCCGCTTTCCGCATATATGAGGGGAAAGATAGCCAGCTAAACCCACCAGGATGCCCTACTTATCTGGGGACATCTGGAAAAATTGTTTGGGAGCTGATAAGTCCATTTTTTCAAAAAGGCTACAATCTATATGTGGACAATTATTACACCAGCATACCCCTATTTAAAAGTCTGGTTGAACACAACATCGGGGCTTGTGGGACCATCCGTAAAAACCGTCAGGGGTCTCCACAACCATTGGTCAACCAAAAGTTTCAAAAGGGGCAGTCAGGGGCTGTACGCAACGGAGAGCTGCTTGCCCTGAAATATAGGGATAAGAGGGATATTTTTGTCCTCAGCTCGATCCACACAGATGCCACAAGGGCCACTGTAGAACTAGGATCCACCACTCCGAAGCAAAAACCTGTGTCAGTCATTGACTACAACAAACACATGGGGGGTGTGGACCTTGCAGACCAGGTTCTACAGCCATACCAGGTATCAAGAAAGTCCTATACCTGGTATAAAAAGTTGGTTATTTATTTGTTTCAGGTGGCCACATACAATTCTTTTGTGTTGTACAAAAAAGCAGGAAATTCAGATCCTTTTCTTGATTATCAAGAAAAGGTAATTGAAAATCTTGTCTTTCAAAGTGTTAGCCCCGCTCATCCATTAGAATCTGAGGATGTGAAAAGACTCACTGAGCGACATTTTATTGCACTTATTCCAGCAACGGAAACAAGAAGGAACCCCCAGAAAAGATGTCGTGTATGTACTAAGAGAGGAATGAGGCATGATACCCGCTACTATTGCCCACAATGCCCATCATTGCCAGCCTTATGCGTCACTGACTGCTTTAAAATCTTCCACACAGAACCACGTTTTTAAACTGTAAAAATGTATCCCAATTTGTCATTCAAACATTTGGTTCATTTAGTGAATGACACATTCGAGTAGAGCTCACTTAATTTCCAGGGGGGGTTCTCCAGAATCTAAACCTTCCATTGCGTGCTTGTTTCTGGAAATCATCCATTGAGTTAAAATGGTCACTAAACCCATAGATGAATTCCCAGAGGGGTTTCATTTCCAAAATGGGGTCACTTCAGGGGGGATTCTTTAGCTCTGGTACTCTGAAAAGTGCCAGAACAGCATAATCCCCCCTGAAGTGACCCCATTATGGAAATGACACCTCTGTGGGAATTCATCTATGGGTTTAGTGACCATTTACCTATCTACTTATTTTCCCACCACTAGATTAATTTATACAGAGGAGTAGATTGTAAAATTCGGTCACTTGTTGTGGGTTTCCTCTGTTTAGGCACCTCAGGGGCTCTCCAAATGCAACATGGCGTCCGCTATCCATTCCAGTCAAATTTCCATTCCAAAAGTCAAATGGCGCTCCTTACCTTCCAAGCCATGCCGTGCGCCCAAACAGTGGCTTTGCACCACATATGGGGTATCAGCGTGCTCAGGAGAAATTGCACAACACATTTTGGGGTCCATTTTTTCTGGCTGCCCTTGTGAAAATTAAAAATTTGAGGCTAAAGTAGCAGTTTTGTGTTAAAAATGTGTTTTTTTATTTTCACACTTCAACATTATAAAATTCTGTGAAGCCCCTGGGGGTTCAAGGTGCTCACCACACATCTAGATAAGTTCCTTGAGGGGTCTAGTTTCCAAAATGGGGTCACTTGTTGGGGGTTTCCTCTGTTTAGGCACCTCAGGGGCTCTCCAAATGCAACATGGCGTCCGCTATCCATTCCAGTCAAATTTCCATTCCAAAAGTCAAATGGCGCTCCTTACCTTCCAAGCCATGCCGTGCGCCCAAACAGTGGCTTTGCACCACATATGGGGTATCAGCGTGCTCAGGAGAAATTGCACAACACATTTTGGGGTCCATTTTTTCTGGCTGCCCTTGTGAAAATTAAAAATTTGAGGCTAAAGTAGCAGTTTTGTGTTAAAAATGTGTTTTTTTATTTTCACACTTCAACATTATAAAATTCTGTGAAGCCCCTGGGGGTTCAAGGTGCTCACCACACATCTAGATAAGTTCCTTGAGGGGTCTAGTTTCCAAAATGGGGTCACTTGTTGGGGGTTTCCTCTGTTTAGACACCTCTGGGGCTCTCCAAATGCAACATGGCGTCCGCTATCCATTCCAGTCAAATTTCCATTCCAAAAGTCAAATGGCGCTCCTTACCTTCCAAGCCATGCCGTGCGCCCAAACAGTGGCTTTGCACCACATATGGGGTATCAGCGTGCTCAGGAGAAATTGCACAACACATTTTGGGGTCCATTTTTTCTGGCTGCCCTTGTGAAAATTAAAAATTTGAGGCTAAAGTAGCAGTTTTGTGTTAAAATGTGTTTTTTTATTTTCACACTTCAACATTATAAAATTCTGTGAAGCCCCTGGGGGTTCAAGGTGCTCACCACACATCTAGATAAGTTCCTTGAGGGGTCTAGTTTCCAAAATGGGGTCACTTGTTGGGGGTTTCCTCTGTTTAGACACCTCTGGGGCTCTCCAAATGCAACATGGCGTCCGCTATCCATTCCAGTCAAATTTCCATTCCAAAAGTCAAATGGCGCTCCTTACCTTCCAAGCCATGCCGTGCGCCCAAACAGTGGCTTTGCACCACATATGGGGTATCAGCGTGCTCAGGAGAAATTGCACAACACATTTTGGGGTCCATTTTTTCTGGCTGCCCTTGTGAAAATTAAAAATTTGAGGCTAAAGTAGCAGTTTTGTGTTAAAAATGTGTTTTTTTATTTTCACACTTCAACATTATAAAATTCTGTGAAGCCCCTGGGGGTTCAAGGTGCTCACCACACATCTAGATAAGTTCCTTGAGGGGTCTAGTTTCCAAAATGGGGTCACTTATTGGGGGTTTCCTCTGTTTAGACACCTCTGGGGCTCTCCAAATGCAACATGGCGTCCGCTATCCATTCCAGTCAAATTTCCATTCCAAAAGTCAAATGGCGCTCCTTACCTTCCAAGCCATGCCGTGCACCCAAACAGTGGCTTTGCACCACATATGGGGTATCAGCGTGCTCAGGAGAAATTACACAACACATTTTGGGGTCCATTTTTTCTGGCTGTCCTTGTGAAAATTAAAAATTTGAGGTTAAAGTAGCAGTTTTGTGAAAAAAAGTTAAATGTTCATTGTTTTCTTCCACATTCCAAAAATTCCTGTGAAGCACCTGAAGGGTTAATAAACTTCTTGAATGTGGTTTTGAGCACCTTGAGGGGTGCAGTTTTTAGAATGGTATCACTTTTGGGTATTTTCTGTCATAAAGGCTCCTCAAAGTCACTTCAAATAAGATGTGGTCCCTAAAAAAAATGCTTTTGTAAATTTTGTTGTAAAAATGAGAAATCGCTGGTCAACTTTTAACCCTTATAGCTTCCTAACAAAAAAAAATTTTGGTTCCAAAATTCTGCTGATGTGAAGTAGACATGTGGGCAATGTTATTTATTAACTATTTTGTGTGATATGTCTCTCTGATTAAAGGGCATGAAAATTCAAAGTTTGAAAATTGCAAAATTTTCTAAATTTTTGCCAAATTTCCGATTTTTTCACAATCAAACGCAAGTGATATCAAAGAAATTTTACCACTATCATGAAGTACAATATGTCACAAAAAAACAGTCTCAGAATCAGGGGGATCCGTTGAAGCGTTCCAGAGTAATTACCTCATAAAGTGACAGTGGTCAGAATTGAAAAAATTGGCCCGGTCACGAAGGCAAAAACAGGCTCTGGCGCGAAGTGGTTAATAACTGGACTTCTGACGCGCCCCTGGGCCTGTGTCGCGCTGCGTTGCGCATGCGGGAGCCTACCCGGAGCCGGATCAGTGGAGGGTCGTAGTCTCGTGGCGGTGACCCGGTCCGTGCCCAGGGAGTCAAACTAGACGGCAGTCTATTAGTAGTAAATAGTTGATGACTACGCCACCCGTTGAGTGCAGCCAGGAAGCTGCTGCTGCAGGGCAGACCGCTGAGGCCGGTGGTAGGATTGTGCAGCGTGATAGTATAACCCCCAACGGGAGGGGTATGGCTTCAGGGCAGCCGACGTGGATGATGGGGGTAGAAGGAACCACTCAGAGACGGTACGGTGTAGTTCAGGGTCTTTACTGGTAACAACGACAGACCCTCCCGGAGTACTTGCTAGCAAACGGGGCCTGGTCAGTCTTTGAGCAGATGGGATCTCCCCTGGCCAGGCGTAGTTGTAGGCCTCCCAAACTGACTGTACTCTTCTGGCTACCTTGCTAGAAGCTGATGTAAGTAGCCCACGTCCCTGAGTGTACCGTGTGGTGCTCACCCGTATGGCCGGTGACTCGGGGCCTTCTAATGGCTTCCGCTCCACGATGGCAGTGCTGGTCCCACGCGTGTGACCGTGCCTTCGGGCTTCTGGGCCAGAGGACCTGAAATCCCCTGCCTGACGGATTCTGCTGCTGGGTAGGAGTTAGTCCCCACAGCCTCGGACTCCGGGTCCGGTAAAGAATCTTCTTAGTCAGGGCGAGCGCTGCAGCTGCCAGCCCCTGACTCCTTGGAACTCTGCTGTTTCCTATGCTGCTTCTTGTCTCCACTCTCCTTGTCTGACTCTCCCTGCCTCAGCCCCGGGTTTTTACAGGGGAAGCTCTTCCCCTCCCAAGACTGGGCAGGAGGTGTGGCATGCACAGGACCCCTGACCAAAGGACCTCCCACCTGCTCTCAGACATAACATTACATTACTGTGGAAAACCAGACCCCTGGGGTGCCACACTTCCATTGGGGTGGACTTCTCATAGATGGCCAGTATGCATACTATATTGTGAATCTGGGCATCTCTCACAGAAAATCTGATCTGGATATGAGGGTGGTCTTCTATAAGCGGTGATGTTTTGGAGAGATTTAGGGAAAAGTCCCAATGCTTATCCATCGATCTGGTAATTTGAGTAAAATATTTGTGTTGATAACTGATCACAAAGTCACAAAATATGTAAGATTTGGCATAACCTGGTTCATTTTTCAAAAAGTTATGCTCAATTTTTTTAGCACCAAGTTTTGTTGCTTTTTTGTAGACTTACACTAACTTAGTATATTGTGTGAGAATTAAATGAATTATGAATTAGTTGGCGCATTTTACCACACTCTTGGGGTCCCTGACAGTCCTTCTTTACCGGCCCTGTAGTGATGCCAATGTAAACTTCCAAGTGACCGTGCAGTCAATCACTGTCACGAATGCAGGACAACCTATGATTAGCTAATTTTTGGGAAATCCTTATAACAAAAGGGGATTGAAAATATTTACAATTATTTTAAAAGCATTAAAAAAAAACAGACCCAATACTTATAATTAGTTTGTTGAAAGTAGTCTAATTAAAGGGAGCTGAAAGGATTAGAGATTATGAACCCGATTCACCAGTGTTTTTGCCAGAAAACTGGCATAAAGCTCTTGAAAAGTTGCAAAGTTTTGTGACTTTTCCCATTTTCACATAATTTTAACTTCTTTAAAGCCCAAGACGTACTGATACGTATCTGCGCCCTGGGACTTAAGAGCCTGATACGTATTAGTACATCTTTGCGATCGCGCACACAGGCTGTGCGGGCGTGATCGCCGCCGGGTGTCAACTGATTGTCACACCTGACACCCGGTGCTATGTGCTGGGAGAGGTCCCGCACATTAACCCCCGCAATGCTGCGATGGAAGTCGTTCGCAGCATTGCGGGGGCAAGGGGAGGTGACCGGGATAGTCACCTCTCCTGCCGGCGTCCAGCAATGTGTGCCGCGGCTTCCAGGATGTTGCCATGATGACCCGATTCACTGAGGGGTGCAGTTTTAAGAATGGTGTCACTTTTGGGTATTTTCAGTCATAAAGACCCCTCAAAGTGACTTCAAATGTGATGCGGTCCCTAATAAAATGGTTTTGTAAATTTTGTTGGAAAAATGAGAAATCGCTGGTCAATTTTAACCCTTATAGCTCCCTAATAAAATAAATTTGGGTTCCAAAATTGTGCTGATGTAAAATAGACATATGGGAAATGTTATTTATTAACTTTTTTTGTGTGACATATCTCTCCGATTTAAGGGCATAAAAATTCAAATTTTGAAAATTGCTAAATTTTAAAAATTTTCGCCAAATATGTTTTTTTCACAAATAAACACAAGTGATATCGAAGAAATTTTACCACAATCATAAAGTACAATATGTCATGAAAAAATATTCTCAGAACCAGGGGGATCCGTTGAAGCGTTCCAGAGTAATTACCTCATAAAGTGACAGTGGTCAGAATTGTAAAAATTGGCCTTCTCATTAACGTGCAAACCACTTTGGGTTGTAAAGGGGTTAAGGACTCTACCTGCATATACAGTCATGGCGGAAAGTGCTGGCACCCTTGAAATTGTTTCAGAAAATTACACATGTTTTATTACACGCATGTTTATTTCCTTTGTGTTTATTGGAACAACACAAAAAAACTGAGAAAAAAAAGGCAAATTGGACATAATTTCACACAAAACTCCAAAAATGGGCCGGAATACATATATATATTTTTGATGGGACAACACTGAAGATGCGACACTTTGATACAATGTACAGTAGTCAGTGTACAGCTTGTTTAACTGTAAATTTGGTGTGCCTGCAAAATAACTCAACACACAGCCATTAATGTCTAAACCGCTGGCAACAAAAGTGAGTACACCCCTAAGTGTGTTCTCAGCTGATGTTATTTGTTGGTTTTTCTTTGCATCCCGAACAATTTTCTTGGCAGTTGTGGCTGAAATTTCTGTTGGTCTACCTGACTGTGGTTTGGTTTTTACAGAGCATCTGATTTTCCATTTGTTAATCACAGTTTGAACACTGCAGACTGGCATTATCAATTCCTGGGATATCTTTTTGTATCCCTTTCCTGTGTTATACTCTTTTTGCCTCCCTTTCCTGTGTTATACAGTTCAACTACCTTTTCCCGTAGATCCGTTGATAATTCTTTTGCTTTCCCCATCTCAAAATCCAGAAACGTCAGTGGCTGGATCCCAGAAACTCACTCAGCTTTATGCACACACACTAATAACAAGCAAACAGGTCATAGGTGAGGATGTTACCTTTAGTAGCCATTCAAACCCATTTGTGTCAAATTCTGTGCATGTTATCAGGCCAAAATCACCAGGGTATGTGAACTTTTTGATCAGGATTATTTGGATGTTTTTGGTTGTCATTAGTGATGAGCGAGCACTAAAATGCTCGAGTACTCGTTGCTCGGGTCGAGCAAATTGAAATACTCGGGTGCTCAACCCGAGCAATGAGCCCAATATAAGTCTAGGGGAAACTTGAGCATTTTTCAGGTAGCAACCCACGGCGGTTTGCAGAGGGCCTAAAAATTGCCCAAATCGATGGGAACTGTGCTCAAATGACATGGGAAGACCCCTGGAAGCATCTCTGACTCCCAGATCACTGCTGTCAACAACGTCGTCAGAGTATTACGCCACTTTTACGGCGTAAGGAACATCCTTTCCAGGGTGATGACTTGTATATAAGGCAAAATAAATAAACAAAAACAAAAATACTCCTACACACCTTGGGCTATGTTCACACGTAGCATTTTTGACACGTTTTTGCACTTTTGCATTGCTTTCAACTAAGACAAATGCATTCACCAGGAAATGTCATTTTAACATTTTACAACCTTATCTGGCCATGTGGTGTGTGACACATCATCAGACACATGCATACAGTGCTGAAAACACATGGGAACAGCAAGGGGAAGACCTCTGGAAACATCTCTGACTCCCAGGTCACTGCCTAAATGTGTGCCCATCATAAGTGATCCTTGACACATGCGAAGATGATTCCCGCCATGCACCTGTCGTTGCAGACTTGCAACAATCACCGTCCACGTCCTTGTCCCACTGCAGTGTTCAGTTGTCCCTACCCCATTCCTTGGAATGCAAGCACAAGAATGCCGGCAGCCACCCACCCAAAGGCTGCAATACTATACTGCCAAATTTTTGACAGCTGCTTGCACTTGAAATGTGGCCTTTTAGGCTCGTGGAGGCGGAAGCTTTTCATAACCTCATGCCGGCGGCGGCCGGGTGTCCATACTCGGTCCCCAGCCGCCACTATATTTCCCGGTACCGCCTCCGCTTTCCACAAGCACGGGTCCCATAACATTACCCGTGCCCTCCCCAGTGCACTTACTGGGAAGGACCGCCTAACCACAAACACGTGGACAGGTGAATGTGGCCAGGGACGGTACGGAGCCAGTCCACAACTTTTTTTGCTAAGAGTTGTATTTAGCTCGGTGAAAGGACTGGCATAGAGGGAAACCGTATCTACCCTGCATGTCATTTCTCCCAGAAAATCCTGTAATTGAGCTTGTTGCAGAAGCAATGGCAGCCCATCCAACATCAACTCGCACTTGTCAATGGTGCTTTGACACACACACACATCTTTCTTTGCGCATTAAATTTCTTGAATACAGAGTTGGAAAATGGCCTGATCCGTAATGCGTTTTGAGAAATAACATGCATAAGCATGGCCGATCCGCATTAAAAAAGCAGCCATAGAGTGTCTAGGAACCTTCCCCCACACTTTTCTTAGCCAGGGCTGCTTTTCGGCAGGGTTGGACGTGCCCACCAGAGAACCGGAGACTCCTCCGGCGGGCCCTGGCTTCTCCTTCAGGAGAGTTCATAGTGCCGAGGTGAGGCCATGATGATGATAGAGGCCATCATCTGCTTAGTTTTCTGTTACTTGGATTGCAATTGCAAGTATGCAGCCAGCCACCCACCCACCCACAGGCCGCAACACTAAACTGACAGATTTCTGGGCAGCTCTTTGCACTTGAAATATGGCCTTTTAAGCTTGTGGAGATGGAAGCTTTTCACAACCTCATGCAGGCGGCGGCCGGGTGTCCATACTCGGTCCCCAGCCGCCAGTATTTTTCCCGGTATCGCCTTCGCCTTCCACAAGCACGGGTCCCACAACATTACCCATGCCCTACCCAGTGCACTTACTAAGAAGGACTATGGTACAACACTATGGTATTAACACTGCCCCCAGTACCAGTAGCGAAGCCATCCTCAATTTCCTTCTCTGGAATTTTATTTGGTAGAGTGAGTGGCTGCCCAAATACATTTTCTCACAAAGGAGCTGATGATAGAGTGGCAGTAGGTTCAAGTTTCTCCAGCCTGTTAGATATTAGAGGGTGAACAGCAGCACATTGGATCAGTGGTTAGCACTGAAGTCTTACAGCACTGGGATCCTGGGTTCAAATCCCAGCAAGGACAACATCTGCAAGAAATTTGTATGTTCTCCCCATGTTTGCATGTGTTTCCTCCTCAGTAAAAATAGAGTGTCCTGGAATCTTCCCACACACTTTTCTTAGCCAGGACTGCTTCTCGGCAGGGTTGGACAGTCCCACCAGAGAATTCTCTGGTGTTCCTTGGCTTCTACCTCAGGAGAGTTCATGATAGCGCTAACTTTGCAGCTGCTATGGGGCTCTTGAGCGGGTGAGAAAGGTTAGCCCTCAGAAACAAATCCTCTGGTGGGCACAATGTTTTTCAATCTGAAACAGCTTCTCAGTGGGAGTTGTATTTCACCACAGCCATATTCTTTAGCTCTGTGAAAGGACTGGCATAGAGGGAAACAGTATCTACCCCGGTTGTCATTTCTCCGTCACCAGGTTCCGCCCATTGTAACACCCGACCATGCCTGGCTGTATGTTCAGCGGTGAGAGCCACAGATCAAGCTGCTGTGTTACAGCTTTCAACAACTATGCAGCGCTGGGCGGTTTGTCAATTAAGCATTAAGCATGTTATCTTCAGCACAGCCTGTTGCTGTTTGGCCAAGGCGGTGCTGCAGTGCTGTCAGCTTGTGACTGATGTGGTCATTTCGGGGATGGAGGAGGAGGTGCATGAGCTGAACAATGTGATTACATTGAGGTTAAATTGGTGATGCTGTTTTTTATACTAAAGAAAGATCCTATTGTTATGTTTTTTTATGTTATTTTTTATGACAAATGCATTCACCGGGAAATGTCATTTTAACATTTTACAACCTCATCTGGCAATGTGGTGTCATCAGACACATCCTGTTTTATTTATGATGGAGGGACTCTGAAAATCATAAAGCCTATTTTTATAGGGACATCAGACGGCCCTTACTATTCTTAAAAGGCCAGCAGTCGGCCCTAGCTATTGTTAGAGAGCCATCAGAGGGCTATGCTTTGTTTTTCCCATTATTAACAAGTGGGTCTCATATACTGTTATTGCGCATAGAGTGACTGCAAGGGTTGTCAAAAATTTGGACGCAACCTAATACCCCTTTGAAGAGACATAGAGGAGGGTCTCAGTAAAAAAAATGTTCCCATTATAAAGGAGCGGGTCTTCTATAGTGGTAATGCCCATGCTGTGACTGCAAGGGTGGCCAAAATTTTTGAAAAAAAACACTAACAATTTAAAGACACAAAGAGCATGCCCACAGTAACAAGGTACGACATGTTCCCGTTAGAAAGGAGAGGGTCTGCTATACAGTTATATGGTATGCAGTGAATCCAACGGCTGACAAATTTTAGGAAAAACCCCACTAAGAATTTAAGGACACACAGAGCAGGGCCACAGTAACAAGGTACGACATGTTCCCATTAGAAAGTAGAGGGTCTGCTATACAGTTATAGGGTATGCAGTGAATCCAACGGCTGACAAATTTTAATGAAAAACCCCAATAAGAATTTAAAGACACACAGAGCAGGGCCACAGTAACAAGGTACGACATGCTCCCATTAGAAAGGACAGGGTCTGCTATACAGTTATAGGGTATGCAGTGAGTCCAACGGCTGACCAATTTTAGGAAAAAACCCACTAAGAATTTAAAGACACATAGAGCAGGGCCACAGTAACGACAAATTCCCATTAGAAATGATAGGGTCGGCTATACTGTTATAGGGTATGCAGTGAGTCCAACGGCTGACAGATTTTAGGAAAATCCCCACTAAGAATTTAAAGACACACAGAGCAGGGCCACAGTAACAAGATATGACATGTTCCCATTAGAAAGGAGAGGGTCTGCTATACAGTTATAGGGTATGCAGTGAGTCCAACGGCTGACCAAGTTTAGGAAAAAACGCACTAAGAATTTAAAGACATATAGACCAGGCCACAGTAATGACAAATTCCCATTAGAAAGGAGAGAGTCTCCCATAGTGTTGGACTATGCAGTGACTGCAAGGGCTGCCAAAAATTTGGAGGCACTTCAATGGCCCTTGGAAGAGACGTGGAGGAGCGCATCATAAAATTTTTTTACCATTAGAAAGGAGCGGGCCTCCTATACTTGTAATGCCATGCACTAAGTGTATGGGCTGACAAACATTTACTCCTGGGGGGTATACATGAACATACTGTATAAAAAATTTTTTTTACAGGCATCATAAAACTGTAGCGCCCCGAGGGCTCGGACGCTACAGGGGTATTGCACCTCTGCCAGAGGTGTGATATTCCACTCCCGGGTAAGGATGGAGTATGGACCAGGGTTCAGTTAGCTGCATACAGCACACTCACCCCATTTCCGAGGGACAGCTCAACGGTGCTCCCATTAGACAGAAATGCAGGCACGACAGACCATGTCCCTGGCTGGAGTGGGGAGGGGGTAGGAATACCCAGTGATGTAGGAGCAGATAGGGGTTGGTTCCTGAGCGTAGATAGGAGCCCATTGTTTGCTGGTCACCTGGGCTCATGTTCTAGAGGGAGGTATAAAAGGTGGGCACCATCTTAGAACAGTGTTCAGTCAGAGAGAAGAAGTGACAGAGTGGGGGCCTTGGTTGTCGAACGAAGTGTGCCCTCTGCCTCCAGCGTTTTTAGATGGGAATTTTTTTAATAGTTCCGCAACAAGGGCCTTCTGGTACTGCCTCATTTTTGTACACCTGTCCGCCTCAGGAATAAGAGATATAAAGTTCTCCTTGTAGAGTGGGTCTAGAAGTGTCACCAACCAGTAATGACCTAAAATTTTGAGAATGCGAGGGTCATGGGAAAGGCAGCATAACATAAACTCAGCCATGCGTGCCAGACTACTAACAGGCAAGACTTCCGTGTCCTCACCAAGAGGATGACTGACCATGCTCTCCTCCTCCTCCTCTCTGTCCTCTGGCCATCCACGCTGAACAGACGGTATGACAGCTGTGCAGATAGCACCGTCTATAGTGCATGAAACTAGTTCCTGTCCTTCCTCCTCCTCCTCTTCCTCATTGTCACCCAATCCACGTTGGGATGAGATGAGGCTTGGCTGTGTGTAATCACCCTGTATGGTTAATTGCTTCATCTTATCGTGCTCCGCCTGCAATGCATCATCTTTGATTGTGAGCAGAGAGCGTTTCAGAAGACAGAGAAGCGGGATGGTGAGGCTAATTATGGCGTCATCGCCGCTCACCATCTTGGTGGAGTCCTCAAAGTTTTGGAGGATGGTACATATGTCTGACATCCACGTCCACTACTGAGGTCTTATGTGTGGAGTCTGAACTGAATACCGATAGCCTTTTTGATGCTGGTATTCAACAACTGCCCTCTTCTGCTCACAAATCCTTCCCAATATCTGCAATGTAGAGTTCCAACGTGTGGGGACATCATACACCAGTCTGTGAGCCAGAAGCTGCAAACGCTGCTGAAACACTGCAAGGGCGGCGGAAGCTGTAGCTGACTTTCTAAAATGGGCACACAGGCGGCATACTTTAACAAGCAGATCCGGCAGCTCCGGGTAGGATTTGAGTAACCGCTGAACCACGAGGTTAAGCACATGGGCCAGGCATGGTACGTGTGTGAGCTCGCCTCGCCTCAGAGCCGCCACCAGGTTCCGGCCATTGTCACACACGACCATGCCTGGCTGTAAGTTCAGCGGTTTGAGCCACAGATCTGCCTGCTCTTTCAGAGCTGTCCATAACTCTTCAGCATTGTGTGTTTTTTCACTTAAGCATATTAGCTTCAGCACAGCCTGTTGCCGCTTGGCCGAGGCAGTGCTGCAGTGCTTCCAGCTTGTGACTGATGTGGTCATTTCGGAGATGGAGGCTGAGGAGGAGGAGGAGGCTGAGGAGCATGAGGTTCAGGAGCTGTAGACCGTGGGGGCAACCCTGATTGACCTAGGGCCTGCAATCCTTGACGTCGGGAGGACGTGTTCCGTCCCAAGGTCGGATTGGGTCCCGGCTTCCACTATGTTAACCCAGTGTGCCATCAGCGAGATGTACCATCCCTGCCCACAAGCACTTGTCCACGTGGCTGTGGTTAGGTGGACTTTACTGGTAACTGCGTTGTTGAAGGCACGGCTAATGTTTTGGGACACATGCTTGTGTAATGTGGGGACGGCACACTGGGAGAAATAGTGGCGGCTGGGGACAGAGTACCGAGGGACGGCCGCCGCCATCAGGTTGCGGAATGCTTCTGTCTCCAGAAGCCTAAAAGGCAACATTTCGAGCCAAGCAGTCGTGAATTGTGAGAATTTAGTAGTGTGGCCTGTGGGACGTTGGCTGCATATTTGCGCTTGCATTCCAAGGACTGGAGTATGAACAACTGAACGCTGCGCTGGGACAAGGACATGGACGTGCTTCCTGATGCTGCTACTTATCATAGAATCATAGAATCATAGAATGGTAGAGTTGGAAGGGACCTCCTGGGTCATCTGGTCCAACCCCCTGCTCAAAGCAGGATTCACTAGATCATCTCAGACAGATGTCTGTCCAGCCTCTGTTTGAAGACGTCCATTGAAGGGGAACTCACCACCTCTCGTGGCAGCCTTTTCCACTCATTAATCACCCTAACTGTCAAATAGTTTTTTCTAATATCTAATCTGTGTCTCCTCCCATTTAGTTTCATCCCATTGCTTCTAGTCTTTCCTTGTGCAAATGAGAATAAAGATGATCCTTCTACAATGTGACAGCCCTTGACATATTTGTAGACAGCTATTAAGTCTCCTCTCAGTCTTCTTTTTTGCAAGCTAAACATTCCCAAATCCTGCAACCGTTCCTCATAGGACATGGTTTGCTCTTCTCTGAACTTGCTCCAGTTTGTCTATGTCTTTTTTAAAATGTGGTGCCCAAAACTGTACACAGTATTCCAGATGAGGTCTGACCAAAGAGGAGTACAGACCGATAATGACTTCACGTGATCTAGACTGTATGCTTCTGTTAATACATCCCAGAATTGTATTTGCCTTTTTTACTGCTGCATCACACTGTTGACTCATGTTCAGTCTATGATCTATTAGTATACCTAAGTCTTTTTCACATGTACTGTTGCTTAGCTCTATTCCTCCCATTCTGTATATGCTTTTTTCATTTTTACTGCCCAGATGTAGTACTTTGCATTTTTCCCTGTTAAAAACCATTCTGTTGGTTGCTGCCCACTGCTCCAGTTTATTTAGGTCTTTTTGAATCCTCTCTCTCTCTTCTCTAGTATTAGCTATCCCTCCCAGCTTTGTGTCATCAGCAAATTTAATCAGTTTACCCTCAATTCCTTCATCTAAATCATTGATAAAGATGTTGAACAATACAGGTCCCAGGACGGAGCCCTGTGGTACCCCACTTGAGACATTCATCCAGCTGGATGTGAAGCCATTTACAACCACCCTTTGAGTCCGATCACTAAGCCAGTTATGAATCCACCTAACAGTTGCCTAGTCCATTGCATACTTGGTCATTTTTTCAATAAGGATGGTGTGAGATACTTTGTCAAATGCTTTGCTGAAGTCAAGATATACTATATCTACAGCATTTCCCTGATCCACCCAGTCAGTGATTCTGTCATAGAAGGAAATTAAGTTAGTCTGACATGACTTGTTAGTTACAAACCCATGCTGACTCTGGTTAATCACTTCATTCTTATCCATGTACTTACATACATGTTGTTTAATAATTTTTTCAAAGATCTTTCCTGGTATAGAAGTCAGACTCACCGGCCTATAATTCCCTGGGTCCACCTTCTTCCCCTTTTTGAAGATAGGAACAACATTTGCTCTTCTCCAGTCTTCTGGGACTTCTCCTGTTCTCCAAGAATTTTCAAAGATTATGGAGAGTGGTTCTAAAATTTCTTCTACGATCTCCTTCAGTACTCTGGGGTGTAATTCATCTGGACCTGGAGACTTGAACTCATTTATGTTAGCTAAATATTCCCTCACAATCTTTCTGTTTACAGATAACTTGGATTCCTCTATTCCTTTAAAAGGACAGTGAAGATCAGTTGATGTTACATTTTCTTTCTGAGAGAAAACAGATGCAAAATAGGAATTAAAAAGTTTGGCCTTCTCAACATCCTCTCTTACCATTTCTCCATTTTCATCCTGTAAAAATCCTATAGCATCTTTGACTTTTCTTTTACTTTTGACATACCCCCAAAATCCTTTTTTATTGCTTTTGACATCTCTTGCAAGCCTTAATTCATTGTCAGCTTTAGCTAACCTGATACGTGCCCTACAGGATCTGCAGACTGCATTATAATCCTCTTTAGATATGCCTCCCTCTTTCCATTTAATAAACATTTCTTTCTTTCTTTTTAGCATGTGTTTAAGTTCTGTGTTCATCCATCCTGGTTTCCTTAAATGCTTCCCATTCTTCCTACTTTTCGGGATTGTTAACGATTGTGCTTTGAGAATCTCATTTTTAAAAATTTCCCATCCTTCCTGGACATTTTTGTCCTTAAGGACATCCAGCCATTGGATCCCTCCTATTCTCTTTCTGAGTCTCTTAAAATCTGCCTTTCTAAAATCTAACCTTGAAGTTTGAGTCTTCACATGTCTTCCTCCTCTAGTTATCCAAAATTCTATAATAGCATGATCGCTACCTCCTAGGGTCCCAGCCACCTTTACCTCCTCAACCATTTCCTCCCTGTTTATAAGGATTAGATCCAAAGTAGCAGATCCCCTTGTTTTCTCCCCTACCTTTTGGAAGATAAAGTTGTCAGCAAGAGAGGATAAGAATTTGCTTGACCTGTTAGTTTTACTTGAGAGAGATTCCCAACAAATGTCTGGATAGTTGAAATCTCCCATGACCACTACGTCATATTTTTTGGAGAACTTGGTCATTTGATACATAAAGAGTTCATCCATATCTTCAGCTTGCCCAGGTGGCCTGTAGTAAATGCTTACAATGGTGTCCTTTCCGTTGTTCTCTCCTTGTATTCTTACCCAAACAGTTTCCACAGAACTCCCAGTCTCTGAAGCTTCAATCTCTGTGCAGATATACGCTTTTCTAACATACAATGCAACACCTCCTCCTCGTTTATCAAGTCTGTTTCTTGCAAATAAGTTGTATCCTTTTAGCCTTTTATTCCAATCATGTGTATCGTCCCACCAAGTTTCAGTGATTCCAATGACATCATATTCCTTTTCCTGCATTAGTAGTTCCAATTCTCCTTGTTTGTTGCCCATGCTTTGTGCATTTGTATAAAAACATTTTAGTTTGTGATTGGTTTCTCTTCCTCCCATATTTTTATTATTTAAATTGTTTTGTCTTTGTTCTTCCTTTCCACTTCCAGGAGCAGAGATCTCAATAGTATTTGTCAGCTGTATGGCTTTTTCTGGCCTTTTGCTTCCCTTCCCACATTGTTCTAGTTTAAAGCTCTTCTGATGAGTGTAGCAAGGCGACTTCCAAATACATGTTTTCCAGTCTTCGTAAGGTGCACCCCATCTCTAGCAAGTAGTCCATCGTATAGGTAATCCATTCCGTGATCCAGAAATCCAAATCCTTGTTGACGGCACCATCGACGTAGCCAGTTGTTCACCTGTAGAATTTTATTCCACCTCATTGTTCCATGGCCATCCACTGGGAGGATGGATGAGAAGACCACCTGTGCTCCCAATTCTTTCACTTTCTTGCCTAAGTCTTCAAAGTCACTGCAGATGGTTTCCAGGTCCTTTCTTGCGGTGTCATTTGTCCCCACATGTATTAGCAGGAATGGGTAGTGATCTGTAGGTCTGAAGAGTCTTGATATCCTGTCAGACACATCTTTAATTTTTGCTCCTGGAAGACAGCACATTTCTCTTGAGGTTATGTCTGGTCTGCAGATAGCGGCCTCTGTTCCTCTTAACAGGGAATCCCCCATGACCACCACTCTCCGTTTTTTCTTCACAACATTCTTCTTTCTCCATCCAGGAGGATTCTGAGGGCTTACAAGGTTATTCATTGCTGGCAAAGTCTTATTTTGCTGTATTTCTTCATGGTTCTCCTGCGTGAGAGCCTGGTACTGGTTCCTGAGCAGTATGGGTGCTGACTGCCTCTCGATCCTCCTGCTTTTGTGGGTCACATGCTTCCATTCCTCTGTTTCCTCAGGTGCAGTTCGAATTTCTTCTCTTTCTGAATCATGAAGAGATAATTCTGCTCTGTCTAAGAACTCTTCACCTTCCTTAATGATTTTCAAGGTAGTTAACCTCTCTTCTAGATTTCGCAACTTTTCCTCCAACAGGGAAACAAGCTTGCATTTCTGGCATGTGAAGTTTGGCTTTTCCACTGGCAAGTCTGTGAACATGTAGCAGGATATGCAGCTCACCAAATGGCTCCTGGACTCTTCCATGTTCTTATTGTTAATGTTCTGAAAACAGTGAAAAAAGCTTAAAAAAAAAGCTTCAAAATGCCTACCGGCGCGCGGTTTACCGATGTCCTCTTTTCAGCTCCAACAGCCAAAATCCAGTGTTCTTTGAGCTCGCGGAGACTCTTCACTTACCCCAAAATGCAGTGGGAATATGCAAATTATCTCCTCAGGACTCCTCCCCTGGTTTACCAATGTCCTCTTTTCAGCTCCAACAGCCAAAATCCAGTGTTCTTTGAGCTCACGGAGACTCTTCACTTACCCCAAAATGCAGTGGGAATATGCAAATTATCTCCTCAGGACTCCTCCCCTGGTTTACCGATGTCCTCTTTTCAGCTCCAACAGCCAAAATCCAGTGTTCTTTGAGCTCGCGGAGACTCTTCACTTACCCCAAAATGCAGTGGGAATATGCAAATTATCTCCTCAGGACTCCTCCCCTGGTTTACCGATGTCCTCTTTTCAGTTCCAACAGCCAAAATCCAGTGTTCTTTGAGCTCGCGGAGACTCTTCACTTACCCCAAAATGCAGTGGGAATATGCAAATTATCTCCTCAGGACTCCTCCCCTGGTTTACCGATGTCCTCTTTTCAGCTCCAACAGCCAAAATCCAGTGTTCTTTGAGCTCGCGGAGACTCTTCACTTACCCCAAAATGCAGTGGGAATATGCAAATTTTCTCCTCAGGACTCCTCCCCTGGTTTACCGATGTCCTCTTTTCAGCTCCAACAGCCAAAATCCAGTGTTCTTTGAGCTCGCGGAGACTCTTCACTTACCCCAAAATGCAGTGGGAATATGCAAATTATCTCCTCAGGACTCCTCCCCTGGTTTACCGATGTCCTCTTTTCAGCTCCAACAGCCAAAATCCAGTGTTCTTTGAGCTCGCAGAGAGAGTGTGCAATGACAGGTGCAGGGCAGGAGGCATCTTTGCATGCACTATGGACAGGGGATTGACTTGCATGCACAACAGCAGAAGAAGCAATGGTGCCACCTGTAGACACTGTTCCTGGACCCTGGTGTTCGGCCCACAAAGTCAAGTGCTTTGCTGCCATGTGCCTGATCATGCTGGTGGTGGTCAGGCTGGTCGTTTTGACACCCCTGCTGATGCTGGTCTGGCTCGTGATGCAAATGGCCTTTTTGGAGTTATCGGCAGAGTCTTTAAAAAACAACCAGACTCGGGAAGACCTAACAGTTGTAGTGGCAACTTCCTTCGTGTTGGTGTTACGGGAAACGGTAGCCTGCCTTCTGTCTGCGGCCACCACACTGCTTCTTCCTGCCTGTTGGGGTGCTCTGCCTCCCTCCCCCTGTGTGCTGCTGTCCTTGCTCTGCATGTCCTCCTGCCAGGTTGGGTCAGTTACTATATCATCCACCACCTCGTCTCCCACTTCTGCACCCTGGTACTATTCCTGACTTTCTGCCAATTGTGTCTCATCATCGTCCACCTCTTGTGACAGTTTCCCACCGTCGCCTTCGTGTGACCGTGGCTGCTCAAATATTTGGGCATCGCTACACGTGATCTCCTCTTGCCCCGCTTCAAGTGGACCGGGCGAGAGGCCCGAATCTATAAATGGAAAAGTGAACAGCTCTTCAGATTGTCCAAGTGTGGGATCAGTTGCCTCTGGGTACTCGGCATGGTGGGAGGAAGGAGGATCAGGGTGAGGAATATGAGGTCCAGACTCATGGCTACTGAGACTTGACCGTGTGGAAGACAGGGTGGTGGTGGTGGTGGCTAAGTGACTGGAAGCATTATCCGCTATCCAACCAACAACCTTTTGACACTGATCTGGGTTCAATAGTGGTGTGCTGCGGTCCCCTAGAAATTGGGACAGGAAGGTCAGGCGAGAAGATGTGGGTGTTTGTTGTGGCACAATTTCGGCTTGCCCACGGCCTTGTCCTCGGCCTCTGCATGCACCATTACCATCACGTCCAGTTCCCCGTCCCTTGCCACGTGCCTTGCCCATTTTAAATGGAGGATAGTATCTTCCACGCTCACTACAAATGACTGAGTTTGAAGCCAAGTTATATGTGATCGGTGTGATGGAGAAAACAAGAGTTTTAAATACCTGGCCTGTAGGTAAGTAGCGTGAACAGCAAACTGCTGTGAATTGCTTCACTGACACACTGAAAAAATGGAGGCCAGAAATGGCAGTATTTTCTGATAACGTATATGTGATCCGTGTGACGGAGAAAACACAGTTTTAAATAGCTGGATTTCTAGCGCTCTAATATGGAAAGGACCTGGCTGTATTCTGCAGTGCCAACAAGCAAATGGCGCAGAAAAACGGTGTTCTCTGGATTGCTTTATAAGCAAATAATGAGGATTAAGATCCAAAGAAAAGTATTCCTCGCCCCTGAGACCTGGGCCTTTGTATAGAAATATCTAACAGCAGCAGAAGGCAGAATTGGAATGGAGCCTCTTGTGCTATATGCACTGCAGTCTGCTATATACACTGCCTGCCTATATACACTGCCTGCCTGATATCTCTGCAGATGGATTAGTCCTCAGAAGGACTGTTTGTTGAGATGGATATGTGTAATGTGCGGTTTTTCTCACTACACTACCTAATGCACGATCAAATCTCTCCCTAACGCAGCAGCAGCTCTCCCTACACTGTCTGATCCGGAGTGACTGTGATGAGCATGGCGGCGCCAGGTCAGATATAGACCTGATGACGCTGTGCGGCCAGCCAATCACTGTAATGCCCACAACCAACATGGCTATGGCATTACAGTGCATGGCAGGCAATCCCTGCATGTTCATTGGCTCTGTAAAGAGCGCAAAACATGCAGGGAGTGGACCCGACTTCCCGCCCGACCAACCTGGAAATACTCGGTGAGCGCAGAGCTGTTAGAACCTTGCTCTTAGGTTTTTTTTTCCTTTGCTGGTCACATGACCTTGTTAGCCTATTTTATCCTGCTCCGCCCTTCTGGCTTTGCTGGACTTCATTGTATATCTACTTTCTAGCTAGCCTGTGCTCTGTGTCTTGCTCTGTTAGTTTGCTTGGTCTACTGACCTCTATGTTCTATATATTTTGTTTGTTCGTCTGTCTGCTACTATTTCTGTTAGGAGGTGTCCCATATTCCTCCCAGTCCTTAGTACTTGTAGGGATTCCTTCCCCACATCTATAGGTCTCCGTACAGACTAGCTTAGGACTTTAGCAGGTCTGATCGCAGGATCAGGTCCCCTGTTACATCGTAGGGATTAAGCTGAGTTCTATCGTAGGGACAGATCTCCTCTCTTTCCTTAGCTCTGGTAGCAGAACATAACAGTAAGTCCAGCCAGCAAATTCTCTAAGGAAAGATTTTTCTGTTCCATCATGGTGTCGGTTCAGGATTTGGTTCATCGCCTGCAGGGACTCTCTCTGGAGGTGGCCGAGCTCCGTCAGCACGTGAGTAACTGTCCTGGAGCACATTTCTTGGAGCCTAAGGTATGTTTGCCGGATTTATTTTTTGGTGAACACCGAGAATTTTTTTCATTTAAAAATGCTTGCTTATTGTATTTTCGTTTGAGACCCAAGTCCTCTGGGGATGAATCCCAGCGCATAGGGTTCATAATGTCACTTTTGCGCAAAGAGCCTCAGGAGTGGGCCTTTTCTTTGCAACCTAGTGATACATGCTTCAGATCAGTGGATAGTTTTTTTTCTGCTTTGGGGCTATTATATGATGATCCTGACCGTGTCGCATCAGCTGAGACTGAGTTAAGACGTTTGAGACAGGGATCAGGTAATGTGGAAAAATATTGTACTCATTTCCGTCGATGGTCTACTCAAACAGGGTGGAAAGATTCTGCTCTGAAAAGTCTATTTCTTGCTGGGCTCAATGAAAGGGTTAAAGACCTGCTAATTGCTTATCCTACACCTGAAGATTTGCAACAGGCTATGCAATTAGCTATACGGGTGGATAGAAGACTGCGTGCAAGGGTTAATGAGAGCAAATCCTCTGCTATGTCAGTTTCTGGTTATAAGAATGTGTGTACTAACAGTGGTGAACCGATGGAGATTGGATCGGTGGCACCTCGCTCTCAAGAAAAAGACCATAGACTTTTTGAAGGCTTGTGTTTCTATTGCGGAAAATCTGGTCATTTGATTAAAGGCTGTGAGCTTCGTATGAAGAAAGAAAAAAAAATGGTCAGTCACACCCGTATTGCCTGTTTAAATTCCAAGGGTATATGTTTAGCTGCTTCCACGATTGCTCAGAAAAAATTAATGGAATTTCGGGTGTTTGTTGATTGCGGGTCTACTCTGAATGTAATTGATGGGGGATTCGTGGAAAGACTCAATTTAAAACCTGAACCTTTATCATCCCCCATTGCTGTGGTTTCTGTGGATGGTTCCCCTTTGAAGAATATTACTCTCAAGGTCTGTGAATTTCCTCTCACTATTAATGGTGTTCACCATGAGAAATTGGATTTGGTAGTGTTGAATAACTTGCCTTCTCCAGTAATATTGGGATTGCCCTGGTTAAAATTTCACAATCCTGTACTGGATTGGTCTACCAGTGAAATTAAATCCTGGAGCCATAAATGTTATGACAAGTGTTGTAACGGGCGTATTGCAGCTTTGGATAGGGGAGAATTGCCTGTTCCTATTCAGGATTTTTGGAGAGTTTTTTCTGAGAAGGAATCGCAGGTTTTGCCTCCCCATAGAGACTATGATTGTTCTATTGAATTTGTCCCTGGAGCGACTCTTCCTAAAAGTCGTTTATTTAACCTTACTATTCCTGAGAGGAAGGCTTTGGAGGAATACATACAGACAAGTTTGGCCGCCGGTCACATTAGGCCCTCTAAGTCTCCTGTGGCGGTTGGATTTTTTTTTGTAAAAAAAAAGGACGGCGGTTTACGTCCTTGTCTGGATTTTCGTGAGATTAACAAAATTACTGTACGCAATCCTTACCCACTGCCATTGATTCCTGATCTGTTTAACCAGTTAATGGGGGCCAAGTGGTTCTCTAAAATTGACCTTAAGGGGGCATACAATCTGTTGAGCATGAAGGAGGGTGACGAATGGAAGACTGCTTTTAACACTCCTGTGGGTCATTTTGAGAATCTGGTTATGCCTTTTGGTCTTACTAATGCTCCTGCATTTTTTCAGAATCTGATTAATGACATCCTTAGACCTTTGATCGGCAAAAATGTGGTTGTGTATTTGGATGACATTTTGATTTATTCGCCGGATCTGGAGTCTCATTGGCGGTGCGTGCGTGAGGTATTACAGTTATTAATGGACAATTCGCTTTTTGCTAAGCTGGAGAAATGTGAGTTCGCTGTACAGAGAATACGTTTTTTGGGCTACATTATCTCCAGCAAAGGTTTTGAGATGGATCCGGTTAAGGTTCAGGCTGTGCAGGAATGGCCTAGGCCTATTGGTTTGAAATCGATACAGAGGTTTTTGGGTTTCGCCAATTACTACAGAAAATTCATAAAAAAATTTTCTAGTATTGTCAAACCTCTGACTGATCTCACCAGGAAAGGTGCTGATGCGGTTCAGTGGTCTTCTGAGGCCATTGAAGCTTTTGTGTATCTCAAGGAGAGGTTCACCTCTGCTCCCATCCTTATGCAGCCTGATGTTACTAGGCCGTTTTTGGTTGAGGTTGATGCTTCCTCTGTGGGGGTTGGCGCAGTATTGTCTCAGGATAACGGGGATGGATTACATCCCTGTGCCTTTTTTTCAAAAAAATTTTCGGAGACTGAACTGAATTACGATATTGGTAATTGGGAATTATTGGCTATTAAACTCGCATTTGAACACTGGCGCCACTTCTTGGAAGGTGCGGAATTTCCCGTTCAGGTTCTTACGGATCATAAAAATCTGATATATCTTGATGCTGCCAAGCGCCTGAATGCCCGTCAGGCTAGGTGGGCACTGTTTTTCTCGCGGTTTAATTTCTCCGTTACTTACATCCCTGGTACTAAGAATATTAAGGCGGATGCCTTGTCTCGCAGTTTTTCTCCCATAGTCGGTGCTGAGAAAGAGGAGAACATTTTACAAGAAGGTGTTGTGATAGCTGCTTTGGACTCCGTTTTGGAAAATGAGATTCTTAAAGCACAGGAGAATGCCCCTTCTAACACTCCTCATGGGAGGTTGTTTGTGCCTGGGACCTTTAGGAGAGATTTGTTTGTTGAGTGTCACGAATCTCGGTTGGCAGGTCATCCCGGAATCTCTGAGACCAAGAGACTGGTGGGTCGCAGTTTTTGGTGGCCTGGATGGCAGAAGGAAGTCATTAAGTGGGTGCGTCAATGTACTATATGTGCTAGATCTAAGTCCTCACATACTCCTGCTGCGGGGTTGCTTTGTCCTTTGGAGGTTCCCAGTGCTCCTTGGACACATTTGGCTATGGACTTTATAACTGACCTTCCCCCCTCTGAGGGTTTTACTGTCATCTGGGTGGTCGTGGACCGTTTTAGCAAGATGTGTCACTTGGTTCCTTTCGTCAAATTGCCCTGCGCTAAAACTCTCGCTAAGGCCTTTGTCAAGGAAATTGTCAGACTTCATGGCGTTCCTACTGACATTGTTTCTGATAGGGGTCCTCAGTTCGTGGCTCGTTTTTGGCGTGCCTTTTGTGATAGGTTGGGAGTTCATTTGTCGTTCTCGTCCGGATATCATCCTGAATCTAATGGCCAGACAGAAAGGAAAAACCAGGATGTTGAGCAGTTCTTGCGTTGTTTTGTGGCAGACAACCATGAGGGGTGGTCTGAGTTTCTGCCACTTGCTGAATTTGCTCTGAACAATCATACATCTTCTTCTGCTGGTTGTTCGCCTTTTTTTTGTTGTTCTGGGAGACATCCGTCGTTTGGGTCGCTCTCCAAGGTGGGATCTGCCGTGCCTGAGGAGGAGAATTTTTCCGGTGATTTGGAGAGAGTTTGGACGGATGTGCGTGGTAATCTTCAGGAGGCCAACAGAAAATCTAAAGACTACTTTGATAGGAAACGACAGGAGGTTTTGTTCGCTGTTGGTGACATGGTTTGGTTGTCCTCTAGGAATCTGCGGTTGAGGATTCCTTCAAAGAAATTGGGTCCCAAGTTTGTAGGGCCCTTTAAGGTGCTTCAGGTTGTCAACCAATCTGCTGGTAGGTTGGAGGTTCCTACCTCCTGGAGAATTAATCCGGTATTTCATGTCTCTCTGTTGAAAAAAGCTGTTGTATCGGATTGTGACGCCTCTGCCTCTGTTCCTCCGGTGGTGGAGGATGGGGAATATGAAATTTCTCGCATCCTTAACTCTAGACGGTATAGAGGTAGTTTGCAGTATCTTGTGGCCTGGAAAGGTTTCGGTCCCGAGGATAACTCTTGGGTGAGGTCGGATGATGTTTCCGCGTCCAGACTTATCAGAGCGTTTCACAGGAGATTTCCTGATAAGCCTGGTCCTAGGGGATCCGGAGGATCCTCTTAGAAGGGGGGGTACTGTTAGAACCTTGCTCTTAGGTTTTTTTTTCCTTTGCTGGTCACATGACCTTGTTAGCCTATTTTATCCTGCTCCGCCCTTCTGGCTTTGCTGGACTTCATTGTATATCTACTTTCTAGCTAGCCTGTGCTCTGTGTCTTGCTCTGTTAGTTTGCTTGGTCTACTGACCTCTATGTTCTATATATTTTGTTTGTTCGTCTGTCTGCTACTATTTCTGTTAGGAGGTGTCCCATATTCCTCCCAGTCCTTAGTACTTGTAGGGATTCCTTCCCCACATCTATAGGTCTCCGTACAGACTAGCTTAGGACTTTAGCAGGTCTGATCGCAGGATCAGGTCCCCTGTTACATCGTAGGGATTAAGCTGAGTTCTATCGTAGGGACAGATCTCCTCTCTTTCCTTAGCTCTGGTAGCAGAACATAACAAGAGCATCTCGAGCAGTGAGATACTCGGGCGAGCACCGAGCAGTAGCGAGCATGCTCGCTCATCACTAGTTGTCATTAAGATTTAAAAAGAGAAAACACAGAAATGTGACAGTAAATGGCTTCACCCAACCAATAACCATGAGTGGAGAAAAAGTGTTTTTGTTATCATTCATTTTCTCTGAAACAAGGCCAAGAAAGGAAAAATTCTGCCGGGGTATGTAAACTTTTGAGCAGAACTGTATATGCGCCAGCCCCAGTGTCTCCTCTTCTATATACTCCAGCCCCAGTGTCTCCTATTCTATATACTCCAGCTTCTTCTGTGATGTATATGCTCTAGCCCCAATGTATCCTGTGATGAATATACGCCAGCCCCAGTGTCTCCTATTCTATATACTCCAGCCCCAGTGTCTCCTATTCTATATACTCCAGCTTCTTCTGTGATGTATATGCTCTAGCCCCAATGTATCCCTTGATGAATATACGCCAGCCCCAGTGTCTCCTATTCTATATACTCCAGCTCCAGTGTCTTCTGTGACGTAGCTAATGTAGCCCTAATGTCTCTTATGCAGAGGCGTCGCATGATAAAGCAGTGGGACACAAGCTCCCTGCCCTATCACTATCTCTTTCATATGCCACAGATCGCCATAGGCCTGCGGTTAACGAGATGTCAGCATACTCACGCAGGTGGCTCGATGACATCATTGCATCGCTCTGCTCTGCAGTCCCGCCATGGAAGAGTAGACAGAGGCCGTGATGTAGGGAATCAGGATTAAGTGAGATATTTTTTTAAATGATCGGGCAGTGGAGCCATCCTACTATATATCTGGAGTAGTGGGTCCATCATACTACATATGGAGTAGTGGGGCCATTATACTATATGTATGTGGGGCAGTGGGACCATCATAGTATATACAGGTGCATCTCACTAAATTAGAATATCTTCAAAAAGTTATTTTATTCCAATTCTTCAATACTGTTTCAGTATGCTCCACAATCATGAGGAAGACTGCTGACTTGACAGATGTCCAGAAGGCAGTCATTGACACACTCCACAAGGTCCTAGAGTTCCAATTTTCATTTGGAAATCAAGGTCCCAGAGTCTGGAAGAAGAGTGGAGAGTCCACAATCCAAGCTGCTTGAGGTCTAGTGTGAAGGCTCCACAATCAGTGATGGTTTGGGGGGCCATGTCATCTGCTGGTGTAGGTCCACTGTGTTTTATCAAGACCAAAGTCAGCACAGCCGGCTACCAGGACATTTTACAGCACTTCATGCTTCCCTCTGCCGACAAGCTTTTTGGAGATGGAAATGTCATTCTCCAGCAGGACTTGGCCCCTGTCCACACGGCCAAAAGTACCAATACCTGGTTTACACACAACAGTATCACTGTGCTTGATTGGTAGCAAACTCGCCTGACCTTAACCCCATAGAGAATCTATTATAGAGAATCTATCGTGTATTGTCAAGAGGAAGATGAGAGACACCAGACCCAACAATGCAGATGAGCTGAAAGACAGCTTTTTGTATTGAAGAACTGAAATAAATTAACTTTTTGATGATATTCTAATTTAGTGAGATGCACCTGTATATGGAGCAGTGGGACCATCATGCTATATATATGGAGGAGTGGGGGCATCATACTAAATATAGAGCAGTGTGTGTGTCACCCCAGGCCTGGATGCCACAAACAATAATCTGTTTCTGAAAGCAGGAGGGAGGTCCCCTGGTTAGGGACAATTAGCATACAGCACCTCCTGTCCCAGGCCAGCAGGGGGAGCTGGCTGCCCCTATAAAAGCTGGAACTGGGGGCAGGGTTAGAGAAAACTGGAAGACCTAGCTCAGGAGTGAGACTAGTCCCAGAGAAGGAGGGACAGTTCAGCTGTAGCTGAGGAGTCCGTGAGGCAGAGGAGAAACTGCAAGCCAGGGACAGAGGCGACGAGAGCCGGTCCTGGCAGAGAACCAATCTACCGGACATTGGGGTCCGAGGCTGTCAGGTTTACAAGCCCAGCAGCAGAGAACCAACCTGCGAGGGATTTCAGGTCCCTTGGCCTAAGAAGCCTGGAGGCTCCGCCACACAGAGGGACCAGTACATCGAGGAGCAAGCAACAGGTACCCAAGGCCTGAGTCGCAAGCCATACAGGAGAGAAGTACACGGCCAGCTCAGGGACGTGGGCTATTACACCACGAAAAGGGGGATAGTCAGAAAGAGCATAAAGAGAACGGTAGGCCTACACACTCACCCTGACCAGTGGGGCTCGCCCGAATGCTCTCAGACACCCAGGCCCATTCCTAACCGGTACTGTTGGGTCATTAATAATATCTACAATAAAGACCCTGAACTGTTTGAAGCGGACTCTGAACTCTTACTATTGCGGCCTGCACTATCACCCCCAACATCCACCTACACAGCCCTGAGGCTACACTCTTCCCGTGGGGAGTTATCCTACCCCTGTGCTGCACACCAACACCAGCCTCAGCGGTCTGCCTTGCAGCGGCGGTTATCTCCAACCGCAATCCACGGGTGGCGTACTTGGACATTTAAAACACTGATAAATAGACTTACACCATTTGGTCTGACCACCCTGAGCCACGGGATCGGGTTGCCACTACTACCCCCATCAGCACCGTACACTAGAAGGCCCGGTTCCGGGTACCCCACGTCCCAGGGGGCGAGTCAGCTTTGGCGTAGTCGGCAGAATTGTGACCAACCCGCCACAAACGGGTATTGCGTGCCTGGAAAAGACTCTATACATATCTGAGTGAAGTTTCCCGCCATTCGGGGCCATTTCCCGCCAATCGGAGCCGTTTCCCGCCATCGGGCGCCATCTTCGGGACGCCGCGCGGGAAGAAGAGGGACGTGGACGTCCAAAAACGCGTGAGACCTGAAGCCCCGCCCTACGCTGAGACGCTGCTCAAGGTCCTGGATGGAGATCCAGCGGATGCCGACGTCATCACCGAGCAACGCAAGGTCCTCGCCCAGAGCATCGCGAGCGGAGCCGCGGCCTACAGAAGAGGATCGCCAGAAGGTAGGCCACGGTTAACTAGGGGGGAGGAAGATGTCGGACGCGGAGGGACCCTTTACCACCAGCGT